>NC_057839.1:3714000-4952000 GCF_910594005.1 Cervus elaphus
CGGGAGACCAAGGGTTCCTTTCCACGAGCCACAGGAATTCTGGAACTCCTATCATGTTTCACGAGGAGTCAGGCATCGTCTCCTTTGGAGGCACTGATCTCCGCGTTCCTCCCGAGTTTTCAATGGATGTGAGGCTTCCGGTCGCGATGAGGTGGGGAACTAGGTCTTTCTATGTGGTCTCCACAGGGAATTCAGACATCCTTTCGTCTTGGGAGATGCAAGACGACCCTGCATTCAAATCACTGCAGGGATATCTGGCCTTATTTCGAGTCAGGGCATCGCGGTGTCCATTCCACTTGAGGCCGCAAACTCAGGGTCTCTCTCACATACATAGAGCTGAGAGAAGCCTCCGCTTGAGGTGCTTGTGGTAAGGTGGTATTCCTCTGGAGTCGAAGCCAGGGACTAACCTCTCATCTCGAGTTGATTTTTGGTCCACGGAGCTCTTTCGTGTTGCTACAGTGACCTCAGGATCCCTCTAGCCTTGAAACAGTGTTCTCGGGGTTTCTGTGGAGTGCCACCAAGGAAATCATGGCTCTATTTCTTTGTGATGTGCAACACGAAATTGCTCTGCACCCAGTGCAGGGGAATCGGGCCTCATCTCGCGGCGAGGGGGAAGTCTCATGGTTTTTCTCGAGTTGCGGCGGAACCTGGGGTATATTCTCGAGTTGCGACGGGGATGGCCCTTCCACACACGTGTTTGTTCAGCGACGTCAGGACTCCTGCCTAGTTGCGAGGGACAACTCGGGATTCTCCTCGAGGCTTGACAGGGCAATTGGGTTGCCTCTCCAGCTGAGGCAGGAGACCATGTGTCCCTTTCCACGAGCCACAAGAATCCTGGGACTCCTATTAAGTTTCAAGAGAGGTCAGGCATCGTCTCCTTTGGAGGCACTGATCTCCACGTCCCTCTGGAATTTTCAAAGTATGTGAGGCCTCCGGTCGCGATGAGGTGGGGAACTAGGTCTTTCTCTGTGGTCTCCACAGGGGATCAGACATCCTTTCGTCTTGGGAGATGCAAGACGAGCCTGCATTCAAGTCGCTGCAGGGATATCCAGCCTTATTTCGAGTCAGGGCATCGCGGTGTCCATTCCATTTGAGGCCGCAAACTCATGGTCCCTCTCACATACCAAGAGCTGAGAGAAGCCTCCTCTTGAGGTGCTTGTGGTAAGGTGGTATTCCTCTGAAGTCGAAGCCAGGGACTAACATCTCATCTTGAGTTGATTTTTGGGCCACGGAGCACTTTCATGTTGCTACAGTGACCTCAGGATCCCTCTAGCCTTGAAACAGTGTTCTTGGGGTTTCTGTGGAGTGCCATCAAGGAAATCAAGGCTCCTTTCCTGTGTGATGTGCAACACGGCATTGCACTGCACGCAGTGCAGGGGAATCGGGCCTCATCTCGCGGCGAGGAGGAAGTCTCATGGTTTTTCTCGAGTTGCAGCGGGAACCTGGGGTATATTCTCGAGTTAAGAGGGGGATGGCCCTTCCACACACGTGTTTGTTCAGCGACGTCAGGACTCCTGCCTGGTTGCGAGGGCCAACTCGGGATTCTCCTCAAGGCTTGGCAGGGCAATTGGGACGCCTCTCCAGCTGAGGCGGGAGACCAAGGGTCCCTTTCCACGTGCCACAGGAATCCTGGGACTCCTATCAAGTTTCACGAGGAGTTAGGCATCATCTCCTTTGGAGGCACTGATCTCCGCATACCTCTGGAGTTTTCCAAGGATAGAGGTCTCCGGTCGCTATGAGGTGGGGTACTAGTTCTTTCTCTGTGGTCTCCACAGGGGATTCAGACATCCTTTCGTCTTGGGAGATGCAAGACAAGCCCGCATTCAAGTCACTGCAGGGATATGCGGCCTTATTTCGTGTCAGGGCATCGCGGAGTCCATTCCACTTGAGGCCGCAAACTCAGGGTCCCTCTCACACACCTAGAGCTGAGAGAAGCCTCCTCTTGAGGTGCTTGTGGTAAGGTGGTATTCCTCTGGAGTCAAAGCCAGAAACTAAACTCTTATCTCGAGTTGATTTTTGGTCCACGGAGATTTTTCGTGTTGCTACAGTGACCTCAGGATCCCTCTAGCCTTGAAACAATGTTCTTGGGGTTTCTCTGCAGTGCCATCAAGGAAATCAAGGCTCCTTTCCTGTGTGATGTGCAACACGGCATTGCTCTGCACGCAGTGCAGGGGAATCGGGCCTCATCTCGCGGCGAGGGGGAATTCTCATGGTTTTTCTCGAGTTGCGGCGGGAATCTGGGGTATATTCTCGAGTTACGACGTGGATGGCCCTTCCACACACGTGTTTGTTCAGCGACGTCAGGACTCCTGCCTAGTTGCGAGGGACAACTCGGGATTCTCCTCGAGGCTTGGCAGGGCAATTGGGACGCCTCTTCAGCTGAGGCGGGAGACCAAGTGTCCCTTTCCACATGCCACAGGAATCCTGGGACTCCTATCAAGTTTCACGAGGAGTCAGGCATCGTCTCCTTTGGAGGCACTGATCTCCGCGTCCCTCTGGAGTTTTCAAAGGATGTGAGGCCTCCGGTCACGATGAGGTGGGGAACTAGGTCTTTCTCTGTGGTCTCCACAGGGGATTCAGACATCCTTTCGACTTGGGAGATGCAAGACGAGCCTGCATTCAAGTCACTGCCGGGATATCCGGCCTTATTTCGAGTCAGGGCATCGCGGTGTCCATTCCACTTGAGGCCGCAAACTCAGGGTCCCTCTCACATACCTAGAGCTGAGAGAAGCCTCCTCTTGAAGTGCTTGTGGTAAGGTGGTATTCCTCTGAAGTCGAAGCCAGGGACTAACCTCTCATCTCGAGTTCATTTTTGGTTCACGGAGCACTTTCGTGTTGCTTCAGTGACCTCAGGATCCCTCTAGCCTTGAAACAGTGTTCTCGGGGTTTCTGTGGAGTGCCATCAAGGAAATCAAGGCTCCTTTCCTTTGTGATGTGCAACACGGCATTGCTCTGCACGCAGTGCAGGGGAATCGGGCCTCATCTCGCGGCGAGGGGGAAGTCTCATGGTTTTTCTCGAGTTGCGGCGGGAACCTGGCGTATATTCTCGAGTTACTACGGGGATGGCCCTTCCACACGCGTGTTTGTTCAGCGCCGTCAGGACTCCTGCCTAGTTGCGAGGGACAACTCGGGATTCTCCTCGAGGCTTGCAGGGCAATTGGGACGCCTCTCCAGCTGAAGCGGGAGACCAAGTGTCCCTTTCCACGTGCCACAGGAATCCTGGGCCTCCTATCATGTTTCACGTGGAGTCAGGCATCGTCTCCTTTGGAGGCACTGATCTCCGCATCCCTCTGGAGTTTTCAAAGGATGTGAGGCCTCCGGTCGCGATGAGGTGGGGAACTAGGTCTTTCTCTGTGGTCTCCACAGGGGATTCAGACATCCTTTCGTCTTGGGAGATGCAAGACGAGCCTGCATTCAAGTCACTGCAGGGATATCCGCCTTATTTCGAGTCAGGGCATCGCGGTGTCCATTCCACTTGAGGCCGCAAACTCATGGTCCCTCTCACATACCTAGAGCTGAGAGAAGCCTCCTCTTGAGGTGCTTGTGGTAAGGTGGTATTCCTCTGGAGTCGAAGCCAGGGACTAACCTCTCATCTCGAGTTGATTTTTGGTCCACGGAGCTCTTTCGTGTTGCTACAGTGACCTCAGTATCCCTTTAGCCTTGAAACAGTGTTCTTGGGGTTTCTCTGGAGTGCCATCAAGGAAATCAAGGCTCCTTTCCTGTGTGATGTGCAACACGGAATTGCTCTGCACGCAGTGCAGGGGAATCGGGCCTCATCTCGCGGCGAGGGGGAAGTCTCATGGTTTTTCTTGAGTTGCGGCGGGAACCTGGGATATATTCTCGAGTTACGACGGGGATGGCCCTTCCACACACGTGGTTGTTCAGCGACGTAAGGACTCCTGCCTAGTTGCGAGGGACAACTCGGGATTCTCCTCGAGGCTTGGCAGGGCAATTGGGACGCCTCTCCAGCTGAGGCGGGAGACCAAGTGTCCCTTTCCACGTGCCAGAGTTATCCTTTGACTCCTATCAAGTTTCCCGAGGAGTCAGGCATCGTCTCCTTTGGAGGCACTGATCTCCACGTCACTCTGGAGTTTTCAAAGGATGTGAGGCCTCCGGTCGAGATGAGGTGGGGAACTAGGACTTTCTCTGTGTCTCCACAGGGGATTCATACATCCTTTCGTCTTGGGAGATGCAAGACGAGCCTGCATTCAAGTCACTGCAGGGATATTCGGCCTTATTTTGTGTCAGGGCATCGCGGTGTCCATTGCACTTGAGGCCACAAACTCAGGGTCCCTCTCACATACCAAGAGCTGAGAGAAGCCTCCTCCTGAGGTGCTAGTGGTAAGGTGGTATTCCTCTGGTGTCGAAGCCAGGGCCTAACCTCTCATCTCAAGTTGATTTTTTGTCCACGGAGCTCTTTCGTGTTGCTACAGTGACCTCAGGATCCCTCTAGCCTTGAAACAGTGTTCTTGGGGTTTCTCTGGAGTGCCATCAAGGAAATCAAGGCTCCTTTCCTGTGTGATGTGCAACACGGCATTGCTCTGCACGCAGTGCAGGGGAATCGGGCCTCATCTCGTGGCGAGGGGCAAGTCTCATGGTTTTTCTCGAGTTGCGGCGGGAACCTGGGGTATATTCTCGAGATACCAAGGGGATGGCCCATCCACACACGTGTTTGTTCAGCGACGTCAGGACTCCTGCCTAGTTGCGAGGGACAACTCGGGATTCTCCTCGAGGCTTGGCAGGGCAATTGGGACGCCTCTCCAGCTGAGGCAGGAGACCAAGGGTCCCTTTCCACGTGCCACAGGAATCCTGGGACTCCTCTCAAGTTTCACAAGGAGTCAAGCATCTTCTCCTTTGGAGGAAGTGATCTCCGCGTCCCTCTAGAGTATTCAAAGGATGTGAGGCCTCCGGTCGCGATGAGGTGGGGAACTAGGTCTTTCTCTGTGGTCTCCACAGATGATTCAGACATCCTTTCGACTTGGGAGATGCAAGACGAGCCTGCATTCAAGTCACTGCAGGGATATCCGGCCTTATTTTAAGTCAGGGCATCGCGGTGTACATTCCACTTGAGGCCGCAAACTCAGGGTCCCTCTCACATACCTAGAGCTGAGAGCAGCCTCCTCTTGAGGTGCTTGTGGTTAGGTGGTATTCCTCTGGAGTCGAAGCCAGGGTCTAACCTCTCATCTCGAGTTGATTTGTGGTCCACGGAGCTCTTTCGTGTTGCTACAGTGACCTCAGGATCCCTCTAGCCTTGAAACAGTGTTCTTGGGGTTTCTCTGGAGTGCCATCAAGGAAATCAAGGCTCATTTCCTGTGTGATGTGCAACACGGCATTGCTCTGCACGCAGTGCAGGGGAATCGGGCCTCATCTCGCGGCGAGGGGGAAGTCTCATGGTGTTTCTCGAGTTGCGGCGGGAACCTGGGATGTATTAGCGAGTTACGATGGGGATGGCCCTTCCACACACGTGTTTGTTCAGCGACGTCAGGACTCCTGCCTAGTTGCGAGGGACAACTCGGGATTCTCCTCGAGGCTTGGCAGGGCAATTGGGACGCCTCTCCAGCTGAGACGGGAGACCAAGGGTCCCTTTCCACGTGCCACAGGAATCCTGGGACTCCTATCAAGTTTCACGAGGAGTCAGGCATCGTCTCCTTTGGAGGCACTGATCTCCGCGTCCCTCTGGAGTTTTCAAAGGATGTGAGGCCTCCGGTCGCGATGAGGTGGGGAACTAGGTCTTTCTCTGTGGTCTCCACAGGGGATTCAGACATCCTTTCGACTTGGGAGATGCAAGACGAGCCTTCATTCAAGTCACTGCAGGGATATCCGGCCTTATTTCGAGTCACGGCATCGCGGTGTACATTCCACTTGAGGCCGCATACTCAGGGTCCCTCTCACATATCTAGAGCTGAGAGAAGCCTCCTCCTGAGGTGCCTGTGGTAAGTTGGGATTCCTCTGGGGTCGAAGCCAATGACTAACCTCTCATCTCGAGTTGATTTTTGGTCCACGGAGCTCTTTCGTGTTGCTACAGTGACCTCAGGATCCCTCTAGCCTTGAAACAGTGTTCTTGGGGTTTCACTGGAGTGCCATCAAGGAAATCAAGGCTCCTTTCCTGTGTGATGTGCAACACGGAATTGCTCTGCACGCAGTGCAGGGGAATCGGGCCTCATCTCGCGGCGAGGAGGAAGTCTCATGGTTTTTCTCGAGTTGCGGCGGGAACCTGGGGTATATTCTCAAGTTACGACAGGGATGGCCCTTCCACACACGTGTTTGTTCTGCGACATCAGGACTCCTGCCTAGTTGCTAGGGACAACTCGAGATTCTCCTCGAAGCTTGGCAGGGCAATTGGGACGCCTCTCCAGCTGAGGCGGGAGACCAAGGGTCCCTTTCCACGTGCCACAGGAATCCTGGGACTCCTATCAAGTTTCACGAGGAGTCAGGCATCGTCTCCTTTGGAGGCACTGATCTCCGCGTCCCTCTGGAGTTTTCAAAGGATGTGAGGCCTCCGGTCGCGATGAGGTGGGGAACTAGGTCTTTCTCTGTGGTCTCCACAGGGGATTCAGACATCCTTTCGTCTTGGGAGATGCAAGGGGAGCCTGCATTCAAGTCACTGCAGGCATATCCGGCCTTATTTCGAGTCAGGGCATTGCAGTGTCCATTCCACTTGAGGCCGCAAACTCAGGGTCCCTCTCACATACCTAGAGCTGAGAGAAGCCTCCTCTTGAGGTGCTTGTGGTAAGATGGTATTCCTCTGGAGTCGAAGCCAGGGATTAACCTCTCATCTCGAGTTGATTTTTGGTCCACGGAGATCTTTCGTTTTACTACAGTGACCTCAGGATCCCTCTAGCCTTGAAACAGTGTTCTTGGGGTTTCTCTGGAGTGCCATCAAGGAAATCAAGGCTCCTTTCCTGTGTGATGTGCAACACGGCATTGCTCTGCACGCAGTGCAGGGGAATCGGGCCTCATCTCGCGGCGAGGGGGAAGTCTCATGGTTTTTCTCGAGTTGCGGCGGGAAACTGGGGTATTTTCTCGAGTTACGACGGGGATGGCCCTTCCACCCACGTGTTTGTTCAGCGACGTCAGGACTCCTGCCTAGTTGCGAGGGACAACTCGGGATTCTCCTCGAGGCTTGGCAGGGCAATTGGGACGCCTGTCCAGCTGAGGCGGGAGACCAAGGGTCCCTTTCCACGTGCCACAGGAATCCTGGGACTCCTATCAAGTTTCACGAGGAGTCAGGCATCGTCTCCTTAGGAGGAACTGATCTCCGCGTCCCTCTGGAGTTTTCAAAGGATGTGAGGCCTCCGGTCGCGATGAGGTGGGGAACTAGGTCTTTCTCTGTGGTCTCCACAGGGGATTCAGACATCCTTTCGCCTTGGGAGATGCAAGACGAGCCTTCATTCAAGTCACTGCAGGGATATCCGGCCTTATTTCGAGTCAGGGCATCGCGGTGTACATTCCACTTGAGGCCGCAAACTCAGGGTCCCTCTCACATACCTAGAGCTGAGAGAAGCCTCCTCTTGAGGTGCTTGTGGTTAGGTGGTATTCCTCTGGAGTCGAAGCCAGGGTCTAACCTCTCATCTCGAGTTGATTTGTGGTCCACGGAGCTCTTTCGTGTTGCTACAGTGACCTCAGGATCCCTCTAGCCTTGAAACAGTGTTCTTGGGGTTTCTCTGGAGTGCCATCAAGGAAATCAAGGCTCCTTTCCTCTGTGATGTGCAACACGGCATTGCTCTGCACGCAGTGCAGGGGAATCGGGCCTCATCTCGCGGCGAGGAGGAAGTCTCATGGTTTTTCTCGAGTTGCGGCGGGAACCTGGGGTATATTCTCAAGTTACGACAGGGATGGCCCTTCCACACACGTGTTTGTTCTGCGACATCAGGACTCCTGCCTAGTTGCTAGGGACAACTCGAGATTCTCCTCGAGGCTTGGCAGGGCAATTGGGACGCCTCTCCAGCTGAGGCGGGAGACCAAGGGTCCCTTTCCACGTGCCACAGGAATCCTGGGACTCCTATCAAGTTTCACGAGGACTCAGGCATCGTCTTCTTTGGAGGCACTGATCTCCGCGTACCTCTGGAGTTTTCAAAGGGTGTGAGGCCTCCGGTCGCGATGAGGTGGGGAACTAGGTCTTTCTCTGTGGTCTCCACAGGGGATTCAGACATCCTTTCGTCTTGGGAGATGCAAGGGAAGCCTGCATTCAAGTCACTGCAGGCATATCCGGCCTTATTTCGAGTCAGGGCATCGCAGTGTCCATTCCACTTGAGGCCGCAAACTCAGGGTCCCTCTCACATACCTAGAGCTGAGAGAAGCCTCCTCTTGAGGTGCTTGTGGTAAGATGGTATTCCTCTGGAGTCGAAGCCAGGGATTAACCTCTCATCTCGTGTTGATTTTTGGTCCACGGAGATCTTTCGTGTTGCTACAGTGACCTCAGGATCCCTCTAGCCTTGAAACAGTGTTCTTGGGGTTTCTCTGGAGTGCCATCAAGGAAATCAATGCTCCTTTCCTGTGTGATGTGCAACACGGCATTGCTCTGCACGCAGTGCAGGGGAATCGGGCCTCATCTCGCGGCGAGGGGGAAGTCTCATGGTTTTTCTCCAGTTGCGGCGGGAACCTGGGGTATATTCTCGAGTTACGACGGGGATGGCCCTTCCACACACGTGTTTGTTCAGCGACGTCAGGACTCCTGCCTAGTTGCGAGGGACAACTCGGGATTCTCCTCGAGGCTTGGCAGGGCAATTGGGACGCCTATCCAGCTGAGGCGGGAGACCAAGTGTCCCTGTCCACGTGCCACAGGAATCCTGGGACTCCTATCAAGTTTCACGAGGAGTCAGGCATCGTCTCCTTTGGAGGCACTGATCTCCACGTCCCTCTGGAGTTTTCCAAGGATGTGAGGCCTCCGGTCGCGATGAGGTGGGGAACTAGGTCTTTCTCTGTGGTCTCCACAGGGGATTCAGACATCCTTTCGTCTTGGGAGATGCAAGACGAGCCTGCATTCAAGTCACTGCCGGGATATCCGGCCTTATTTCGAGTCAGGGCATCGCGGTGTACATTCCACTTGAGGCCGCAAACTCAGGTTCCTTCTCACATACCTACAGCTGAGAGAAGCCTCCTCTTGAGGTGCTTGTGGTAAGGTGGTATTCCTCTGGAGTCGAAGCCAGGGACTAACCTCTCATCTCGAGTTGATTTTTGGTCCACGGAGCTCTTTCGTGTTGCTACAGTGACCTCAGGAACCCTCTAGCCTTGAAACAGTGTTCTTGGGTTTTCTCTGGAGTGCCATCAAGGAAATCAAGGCTCATTTCCTGTGTGATGTGCAACACGGCATTGCTCTGCACGCAGTGCACGGGAATCGGGCCTCATCTCGCGGCAAGGGGGAGATCTCATGGTTTTTCTCGAGTTGCGGCGGGAACCTGGGGTATATTCTCGAGTTAGGACGGGGATGGCCCTTCCACACACGTGTTTGTTCAGCGACGTCAGGACTCCTACATAGTTGCGAGGGACAACTCGGGATTCTCCTCGAGGCTTGGCAGGGCAATTGGGACGCCTCTCCAGCTGAGGCGGGAGACCATGTGTCCCTTTCCACGAGCCACAGGAATCCTGGGACTCCTATCAAGTTTCACGAGGAGTCAGGCATCGTCTCCTTTGGAGGCACTGATCTCCGCGTCCCTCTGGAGTTTTCAAAGGATGTGAGGCCTCCGGTCGCGATAAGGTGGGGAACTAGTTCTTTCTCTGTGGTCTCCACAGGGGATTCAGACATCCTTTCGTCTTGGGAGATGCAAGGCGAGCCTGCATTCAAGTCACTGCAGGCATATCCGGCCTTATTTCGAGTCAGGGCATCGCGGTGTCCATTCCACTTGAGGCCGCAAACTCAGGGTCCCTCTCACATACCTAGAGCTGAGAGAAGCCTCCTCTTGAGGTGCTTGTGGTAAGGTGGTATTCCTCTGGAGTCGAAGCCAGGGACTAACCTCTCATCTCGAGATGATTTTTGGTCCACGGAGTTCTTTCGTGTTGCTACAGTGACCTCAGGATCCCTCTAGCCTTGAAACAGTGTTCTTGGGGTTTCTGTGGAGTGCCATTAAGGAAATCAAGGCTCCTTTCCTGTGTGAAGTGCAACGCGGCATTGCTCTGCACGCAGTGCAGGGGAATCGGGCCTCATCTCGCGGCGAGGGGGAAGTCTCATGGTTTTTCTCGAGTTGCGGCGGAAACCTGGGGTGTATTAGCGAGTTACGACGGGGATGGCCCTTCCACACACGTGTTTGTTCAGCGACGTCAGGACTCCTGCCTAGTTGCGAGGGACAACTCGGGATTCTCCTGGAGGCTTGGCAGGGCAATTGGAACGCCTGTCCACCTGAGGCGGGAGACCAAGGGTCCCTTTCCACGTTCAACAGGAATCCTGGAATTCCTATCAAGTTTCACGAGGAGTCAGGCATCGTCTCTTTTGGAGGCACTGATCTCCGCGTCCCTCTGGAGTTTTCCAAGGATGTGAGGCCTCCGGTCGCCATGAGGTGGGGAACTAGGTCTTTCTCTGTGGTCTCCACAAGGAATTCAGACATCCTTTCGTCTTGGGAGATGCAAGACGAGGCTGCATTCAAGTCACTGCAGGGATATCCGGCCTTATTTCGAGTCAGGGCATCGCGGTGTCCATTCCACTTGAGGCCACAAACTCAGGGTCCCTCTCACATACCGAGAGCTCAGAGAAGCCTCCTCTTGAGGTGCTTGTGGTAAGACGGTATTCCTCTGTAGTCGAAGCCAGGGATTAACCTGTCATCTCGAGTTGATTTTTGGTCCACGGAGCTCTTTCGTGTTGCTACAGTGACCTCAGGATCCCTCTAGCCTTGAAACAGTGTTCTAGGGCTTTCTCTGGAGTGCCACCAAGGAAATCAATGCTCCTTTCCTGTGTGTTGTGCAACACGGCATTGCTCTGCACGCAGTGCAGGGGAATCGGGCCTCATCTCGCGGCGAGGGGGAAGTCTCATGGTTTTTTTCGAGTTGCGGCGGGAACCTGGGGCATATTCTTAAGTTACGACAGGGATGGCCCTTCCACACACGTGTTTGTTCTGCGACATCAGGACTCCTGCCTAGTTGCTAGGGACAACTCGAGATTCTCCTCGAAGCTTGGCAGGGCAATTGGGACGCCTCTCCAGCTGAGGCAGGAGACCAAGTGTCCCTTTCCACGTGCCAGAGTTATCCTTTGACTCCTATCAAGTTTCACGAGGAGTCAGGCATCGTCTCCTTTGGAGGCACTGATCTCCACGTCACTCTGGAGTTTTCAAAGGATGTGAGGCCTCCGGTCGAGATGAGGTGGGGAACTAGGTCTTTCTCTGTGTCTCCACAGGGGATTCATACATCCTTTCGTCTTCGGAGATGCAAGACGAGCCTGCATTCAAGTAACTGCAGGGATATTCGGCCTTATTTTGAGTCAGGGCATCGCGGTGTCCATTGCACTTGAGGCCGCAAACTCAGGGTCCCTCTCACATACCAAGAGCTGAGAGAAGCCTCCTCCTGAGGTGCTAGTGGTAAGGTGGTATTCCTCTGGTGTCGAAGCCAGGGCCTAACCTCTCATTTCGAGTTGATTTTTGGTCCTCGGAGATCTTTCGTGTTGCGACAGTGACCTCAGGATCCCTCTAGCCTTGAAACAGTGTTCTTGGGGTTTCCCTGGAGTTCCATCAAGGAAATCAAGGCTCCTTTCCTGTGTGATGTGCAACACGGCATTGCTCTGCACGCAGTGCAGGGGAATCGGGCCTCATCTCGTGGCGAGGGGGAAGTCTCATGGTTTTTCTCGAGTTGCGGCGGGAACCTGGGGTATATTCTCGAGATACCAAGGGGATGGCCCATCCACACACGTGTTTGTTCAGCGACGTCAGGACTCCTGCCTAGTTGCGAGGGACAACTCGGGATTCTCCTCGAGGCTTGGCAGGGCAATTGGGACGCCTGTCCAGCTGAGGCGGGAGACCAAGGGTCCCTTTCCACGTGGCACAGGAATCCTGGGACTCCTCTCAAGTTTCACAAGGAGTCAAGCATCGTCTCCTTTGGAGGCAGTGATCTCCGCGTCCCTCTGGAGTATTCAAAGGATGTGAGGCCTCCGGTCGCGATGAGGTGGGGAACTAGGTCTTTCTCTGTGGTCTCCACAGGGGATTCAGACATCCTTTCGACTTGGGAGATGCAAGACGAGCCTTCAATCAAGTCACTGCAGGGATATCCGGCCTTATTTCGAGTCACGGCATCGCGGTGTACATTCCACTTGAGGCCGCATACTCAGGGTCCCTCTCACATACCTAGAGCTGAGAGAAGCCTCCTCTTGAGGTGCCTGTGGTAAGTTGGCATTCCTCTGGGGTCGAAGCCAAGGACTAACCTCTCATCTCGAGTTGATTTTTGGTCCACGGAGCTCTTTCGTGTTGCTACAGTGACCTCAGGATCCCTCTAGCCTTGAAACAGTGTTCTTGGGGTTTCTCTGGAGTGCCATCAAGGAAATCAAGGCTCCTTTCCTGTGTGATGTGCAACACCGCATTGCTCTGCACGCAGTGCAGGGGAATCGGGCCTCATCTCGCGGCGAGGGGGAAGTCTCATGGTTTTTCTCGAGTTGCGGCGGGAACCTGGGGTATATTCTCAAGTTACGACAGGGATGGCCCTTCCACACACGTGTTTGTTCTGCGACATCAGGACTCCTGTCTAGTTGCTAGGGACAACTCGAGATTCTCCTCGAAGCTTGGCAGGGCAATTGGGACGCCTCTCCAGCTGAGGCGGGAGACCAAGGGTCCCTTTCCACGTGCCACAGGAATCCTGGGACTCCTATCAAGTTTCACGAGGAGTCAGGCATCGTCTCCTTGCAGGCACTGATCTCCGCGTCCCTCTGGAGTTTTCAAAGGATGTGAGGCCTCCGGTCGCGATGAGGTGGGGAACTAGGTCTTTCTCTGTGGTCTCCACAGGGGATTCAGACATCCTTTCGTCTTGGGAGATGCAAGGGGAGCCTGCATTCAAGTCACTGCAGGCATATCCGGCCTTATTTCGAGTCAGGGCATCGCACTGTCCATTCCACTTGAGGCCGCAAACTCAGGGTCCCTCTCACATACCTAGAGCTGAGAGAAGCCTCCTCTTGAGGTGCTTGTGGTAAGATGGTATTCCTCTGGAGTCGAAGCCAGGGATTAACCTCTCATCTCGAGTTGATTTTTGGTCCACGGAGATCATTCGTGTTGCTACAGTGACCTCAGGATCCCTCTAGCCTTGAAACAGTGTTCTTGGGGTTTCTCTGGAGTGCCATCAAGGAAATCAAGGCTCCTTTCCTGTGTGATGTGCAACACGGCATTGCTCTGCACGCAGTGCAGGGGAATCGGGCCTCATCTCGCGGCGAGGGGGAAGTCTCATGGTTTTTCTCGAGTTGCGGCGGGAACCTGGGGTATATTCTCGAGTTACGACGGGGATGGCCCTTCCACCCACGTGTTTGTTCAGCGACGTCAGGACTCCTGCCTAGTTGCGAGGGACAACTCGGGATTCTCCTCGAGGCTTGGCAGGGCAATTGGGACGCCTGTCCACCTGAGGCGGGAGACCAAGGGTCCCTTTCCACGTGCCACAGGAATCCTGGGACTCCTATCAAGTTTCACGAGGAGTCAGGCATCGTCTCCTTTGGAGGCACTGATCTCAGCGTCCCTCTGGAGTTTTCAAAGGATGTGAGGCCTCCGGTCGCGATGAGGTGGGGAACTAGGTCTTTCTCTGTGGTCTCCACAGGGGATTCAGACATCCTTTCGCCTTGGGAGATGCAAGACGAGCCTTCATTCAAGTCACTGCAGGGATATCCGCCCTTATTTCGAGTCAAGGCATCGCGGTCTTCATTCCACTTGAGGCCGCAAACTCAGGGTCCCTCTCACATACCAAGAGCTGAGAGAAGCCTCCTCTTGAGGTGCTTGTGGTAAGGTGGTATTCCTCTGGATTCGAAGCCAGGGATTAACCTCTCATCTCCAGTTGATTTTTGGTCCACGGAGCTCTTTCGTGTTGCTACAGTGTCCTCAGGATCCATCTAGCCTTGAAACAGTGTTCTTGGGGTTTCTCTGGAGTGCCATCAAGGAAATCAAGGCTCCTTTCCTGTGTGATGTGCAACACGGCATTGCTCTGCACGCAGTGCAGGGGAATCGGGCCTCATCTCGTGGCGAGGGGGAAGTCTCACGGTTTTTCTCGAGTTGCGGCGGGAACCTGGGGTATATTTTCGAGTTACGACGGGGATGGTCCTTCCACACACGTGTTTGTTCAGCGACGGCAGGACTCCTGCCTAGTTGCGAGGGACAACTCGGGATTCTCCTCGAGGCTTGGCAGGGCAATTGGGACGCCTCTCCAGCTGAGGCAGGAGAGCAAGGGTCCCTTTCCACGTGCCACAGGAATCCTGGGACTCCTATCAAGCTTCACGAGGAGTCAGGCATCGTCTCCTTTGGAGGCACTGATCTCAGCGTCCCTCTGGAGTTTTCAAAGGATGTGAGGCCTCTGGTCGCGATGAGGTGGGGAACTAGGTTTTTCTCTGTGGTCTTCACAGGGGATTCAGACATCCTTTCGACTTGGGAGATGCAAGACGAGCCTGCATTCAACTCACTGCAGGGATATCCGGCCTTATTTCCAGTCAGGGCATCGCGGTGTCCATTCCACTTGAGGCCGCATACTCAGGGTCCCTCTCACATACCTAGAGCTGAGAGAAGCCTCCTCTTGAGGTGCCTGTGGTAAGTTGGCATTCCTCTGGGGTCGAAGCCAAGGACTAACCTCTCATCTCGAGTTGATTTTTGGTCCACGGAGCTCTTTCGTGTTGCTACAGTGACCTCAGGATCCCTCTAGCCTTGAAACAGTGTTCTTGGGGTTTCTCTGGAGTGCCATCAAGGAAATCAAGGCTCCTTTCCTGTGTGATGTGCAACACCGCATTGCTCTGCACGCAGTGCAGGGGAATCGGGCCTCATCTCGCGGCGAGGGGGAAGTCTCATGGTTTTTCTCGAGTTGCGGCGGGAACCTGGGGTATATTCTCAAGTTACGACAGGGATGGCCCTTCCACACACGTGTTTGTTCTGCGACATCAGGACTCCTGCCTAGTTGCTAGGGACAACTCGAGATTCTCCTCGAAGCTTGGCAGGGCAATTAGGACGCCTCTCCAGCTGAGGCGGGAGACCAAGGGTCCCTTTCCACGTGCCACAGGAATCCTGGGACTCCTATCAAGTTTCACGAGGAGTCAGGCATCGTCTCCTTTGCAGGCACTGATCTCCGCCTCCCTCTGGAGTTTTCAAAGGATGTGAGGCCTCCGGTCGCGATGAGGTGGGGAACTAAGTCTTTCTCTGTGGTCTCCACAGGGGATTCAGACATCCTTTCGTCTTGGGAGATGCAAGGGGAGCCTGCATTCAAGTCACTGCAGGCATATCCGGCCTTATTTCGAGTCAGGGCATCGCAGTGTCCATTCCACTTGAGGCCGCAAACTCAGGGTCCCTCTCACATACCTAGAGCTGAGAGAAGCCTCCTCTTGAGGTGCTTGTGGTAAGATGGTATTCCTCTGGAGTCGAAGCCAGGGATTAACCTCTCATCTCGAGTTGATTTTTGGTCCACGGAGATCATTCGTGTTGCTACAGTGACCTCAGGATCCCTCTAGCCTTGAAACAGTGTTCTTGGGGTTTCTCTGGAGTGCCATCAAGGAAATCAAGGCTCCTTTCCTGTGTGATGTGCAACACGGCATTGCTCTGCACGCAGTGCAGGGGAATCGGGCCTCATCTCGCGGCGAGGGGGAAGTCTCTTGGTTTTTCTCGAGTTGCGGCGGGAACCTGGGGTATATTCTCGAGTTACGACGGGGATGGCCCTTCCACCCACGTGTTTGTTCAGCGACGTCAGGACTCCTGCCTAGTTGCGAGGGACAACTCGGGATTCTCCTCGAGGCTTGGCAGGGCAATTGGGACGCCTGTCCACCTGAGGCGGGAGACCAAGGGTCCCTTTCCACGTGCCACAGGAATCCTGGGACTCCTATCAAGTTTCACGAGGAGTCAGGCATCGTCTCCTTTGGAGGCACTGATCTCAGCGTCCCTCTGGAGTTTTCAAAGGATGTGAGGCCTCCGGTCGCGATGAGGTGGGGAACTAGGTCTTTCTCTGTGGTCTCCACAGGGGATTCAGACATCCTTTCGCCTTGGGAGATGCAAGACGAGCCTTCATTCAAGTCACTGCAGGGATATCAGGCCTTATTTCGAGTCAGGGCATCGCGGTGTCCATGCCACTTGAGGCCACAAACTCAGGGTCCCTCTCACATACCTAGAGCTGAGAGAAGCCTCCTCTTGAGGTGCTTGTGGTAAGGTGGTATTCCTCTGGAGTCGAAGCCAGGGACTAACCTCTCATCTCGAGTTGATTTGTGGTCCACGGAGCTCTTTTGTGTTGCTACAGTGACCTCAGGATCCCTCTAGCCTTGAAACAGTGTTCTTGGGGTTTCTCTGGAGTGCCATCAAGGAAATCAAGGCTCCTTTCCTGTGTGATGTGCAACAGGGCATTGCTCTGCACGCAGTGCAGGGGAATCGGGCCTCATCTCGCGGCGAGGGGGAAGTCTCTTTGTTTTTCTCGAGTTGCGGCGGGAACATGGGGTATATTCTCTAGTTACAACGGGGATGGCCCTTCCACACACGTGTTTGTTCAGCGACGTCAGGACTCCTGCCTAGTTGCGAGGGACAACTCGGGATTCTCCTCGAGGCTTGGCAGGGCAATTGGAACGCCTCTCCAGCTGAGGCGGGAGACCATGTGTCCCTTTCCACGTGCCACAGGAATCCTGGGACTCCTATCAAGTTTCACGAGGAGTCAGGCATCATCTTCTTTGGAGGCACTGATTTCCGCGTCCCTCTGGAGTTTTCAGAGGATGTGAGGCCTCCGGTCGCGATGATGTGGGGAACTAGGTCTTTCTCTGTGGTCTCCACAGGGGATTCAGACATCCTTTCATTTTGCGAGATGCAAGACGAGCCTGCATTCAAGTCACTGCAGGGATATCCGGCCTTATTTTGAGTCAGGGCATCGCGCTTGAATTCCACGTGAGGCCGCAAACTCAGGGTCCCTCTCACATACCTAGAGCTGAGAGAAGCCTCCTCTTGAGGTGCTTGTGGTAGGGTGCTATTCCTCTGGAGTCGAGGCCAGTGACTAACCTCTTATCTCGAGTTGATTTTTGGTCCACGGAGCTCTTTCGTGTTGCTACAGTGAACTTACGATCCCTCTAGCCTTGAAACAGTGTTCTTGGGCATTCTCTGGAGTGCCATCAAGGAAATCAAGGCTCCTTTCCTGTGTGATGTGCAACACGGTATTGCTCTGCACGCAGTGCAGGGGAATCGGGCCTCATCTCGCGGCGAGGGGGAAGTCTCATGGTTTTTCTCGAGTTGCGGCGGGAACCTGGGGTATATTCTCGAGTTACGACGGGGATGGCCCTTCCACACACCTGTTTGTTCAGCGACATCAGGACTCCTGCCTAGTTGCGAGGGACAACTCGGGATTCTCCTCGAGGCTTGGCAGGGCAATTGGGACGCCTCTCCAGCTGAGGCGGGAGACCAAGGCTCCCTTTCCACGTGCCACAGGAATCCTGGGACTCCTATCAAGTTTGACGAGGAGGCAGGCATAGTCTCCTTTTTAGGCACTCATCTCCGCGTCCCTCTGGAGTTTTCAAAGGATGTGAGGCCTCCGGTCGCGATGAGGTGGGGAACTAGGTCTTTCTCTGTGGTCTCCACAGGGGATTCAGACATCCTTTCGACTTGGGAGATGCAAGACGAGCCTGCATTCAAGTCACTGCAGGGATATTAGGCCTTATTTCGAGTCAGGGCATCGCGGTGTCCATTCCACTTTAGGCCGCATACTCAGGGTCCCTCTCACATACCTAGAGTTGAGAGAAGCCTCCTCTTGAGGTCCCTGTGGTAAGTTGGGATTCCTCTGGAGTCGAAGCCAAGGACTAACCTCTCATCTCGAGTTGATTTTTGGTCCACGGAGCTCTTTCGTGTTGCTACAGTGACCTCAGGATCCCTCTAGCCTTGAAACAGTGTTCTTGGGTTTTCTCTGGAGTGCCATCACGGAAATCAAGGCTCCTTTTCTGTATGATGTGCAACACGGATTTGCTCTGCACGCAGTGCAGGGGAATCGGGCCTCATCTCCCGGCGAGGGGGAAGTCTCATGGTTTTTCTCGAGTTGCAGCGGGAACCTGGGGTATATTAGCGAGTTACGACGGGGATGGCCCTTCCACACACGTGTTTGTTCAGCGACGTCAAGACTCCTGCCTAATTGCGAGGGACAACTCGGGATTCTCCTCGAGGCTTGGCAGGGCAATTGGGAAGCCTCTCCAGCTGAGGCGGGAGACAAAGTGTCCCTTTCCACGTTCCACAGGAATCCTGGAACTCCAATCAAGTTTGACCAGGAGTCAGGCATTGTCTCCTTTGGAGGCACTGATCTCCGCGTCCCTCTGGAGTTTTCAAAGGATGTGAGGCCTCCGGTCACGATGAGATGGGGAACTAGGTCTTTCTCTGTGGTCTCCACAGGGGATTCAGACATCCTTTCGTCTTGGGAGATGTAAGACGAGCCTGCATTCAAGTCACTGCAGGGATATCCGGCCTTATTTCGAGTCAGGGTATTGCGGTGTCCATTCCACTTGAGGCCGCAAACTCAGGGTCCCTCTCACATACCTAGAGCTGAGAGAAGCCTCCTCTTGAGGTGCTTGTGGTAAGGTGGTATTCCTCTGGAGTCGAAGCCAGGGCCTAACCTCTCATCTCGAGTTGATTTTTGGTCCATGGAGCTCTTTTGTGTTGCTACAGTGACCACAGGATCCCTCTAGCCTTGAAACAGTGTTCTTGGGCTTTCTCTGGAGTGCCATCAAGGTAATCAAGGTTCCTTTCCTGTGTGATGTGCAACACGGCATTGCTCTGCACGCAGTGCAGGGGAATCGGGCGTCATCTCGCGGCGAGGGGGAAGTCTCATGGTTTTTCTCGAGTTGCGGGGGAAACTGAGATATATTAGCGAGTTACGACGGGGATGGCCCTTCCACACACGTGTTTGTTCAGCGATGGCAGGACTCCTGCCTAGTTGCGAGGGACAACTCGGGATTCTCCTCGAGGCTTGGCAGGGCAATTGGGACGCCTCTCGAGCTGAGGCGGTAGACCAAGGGTCCCTTTCCACGTGCCACAGGAATCCTGGGACTCCTATCAAGTTTCACGAGGAGTCAGGCATCGTCTCCTTTGGAGGCACTGATCTCCGCGTCCCTCTGGAGTTTTCAAAGGATGTGAGGCCTCCGGTCTCCATGAGGTGGGTAACTAGGTCTTTCTCTATTGTCTCCACAGGTTATTCAGACATCCTTTCGTCTTGGGAGATGCAAGACGAGCCTGCATTCAAGTCACTGCAGGCATATCCGGCCTTATTTCGAGTCAGGGCATCGCGGTGTCCATTCCACTTGAGGCCGCAAACTCAGGGTCCCTCTCACATACCTAGAGCTGAGAGAAGCCTCCTCTTGAGGTGCTTGTGGTAAGGTGGTATTCCTCTGGAGTCGAAGCCAGGGACTAACCTCTCATCTCGAGTTGATTTCTGGACCACGGAGCTCTTTCGTGTTGCTACAGTGACCTCAGGATCCCTCTAGCCTTGAAACAGTGTTCTTGGGGTTTCACTGGAGTGCCATCAAGGAAATCAAGGCTCCTTTCCTGTGTGATGTGCAACACGGCATTGCTCTGCACGCAGTGCAGGGGAATCGGGCCACATCTCGCGGCGAGGGGGAAGTCTCATGGTTTTGCTCGAGTTGCGGCGGAAACCAGGGGTATATTGTCGAGTTATGACGGGGATGGCCCTTCCACACACGTGTTTGTTCAGCGACGTCAGGACTCCTGCCTAGTTGCGAGGGACAACTCGGGATTCTCCTCGAGGCTTGGCAGGGCAAGTGGGTTGCCTCTCCAGCTGAGGCAGGAGACCATGTGTCCCTTTCCACGTGCCACAGGAATCCTGGGACTCCTATCAAGTTTCACGAGGAGTCAGGCATCGTCTCCTTTGGAGGCACTGATCTCCGCGTCCCTCTGGAGTTTTCAAAGGATGTGAGGCCTCCGGTCGCGATGAGGTGGGGAACTAGGTCTTTCTCTGTGGTCTCCACAGGGTATTCAGACATCCTTTCGTCTTGGGAGATGCAAAACGAGCCTGCATTCAAGTCACTGCAGGGATATCCGGCCTTATTTCGCGTCAGGGCATCGCGGTGTCCATTCCACTTGAGGCCGCAAACTCAGGTTCCCTCTCACATACCTAGAGCTGAGAGAAGCCTCCTCTTGAGGTGCTTGTGGTAAGGTGGTATTCCTCTTGAGTCGAAGCCAGGTACTAACCTCTCATCTCGAGTTGATTTTTGGTCCACGGAGCTCTTTCGTGTTGCTACAGTGACCTCAGGATCCCTCTAGCCTTGAAACAGTGTTCTTGGGCTTTCTCTGGAGTGCCATCAAGGAAATCAAGGCTCCTTTCCTGTGTGATGTGCAACACGGCATTGCTCTGCACACAGTGCAGGGGAATCGGGCCTCATCTTGCGGCGAGGGGGAAGTCTCATGGTTTTTGTCGAGTTTCAGCGGGAATCTGGGGTATATTCTCGAGTTACGACGGGGATGGCCCTTCCACACACGTGTTTGTTCAGCGACGTCAGGACTTCTGCCTAGTTGCGAGGGACAACTCGGGTTTCTCCTCAAGGCTTGGCAGGGCAATTGGGACGCCTCACCAGGTGAGGCGGGAGACCAAGACTACCTTTCCACGTGCCACAGGAATCCTGGGACTCCTATAAAGTTTCACGAGGAGTCAGGCATCGTCTCCTTTGGAGGCACTGATCTCCGCGTCCCTCTGGAGTTTTCAAAGGATGTGAGGCTTCCGGTCGCGATGAGGTGGGGAACTAGGTCTGTCTCTGTGGTCTCCACAGGGGATTCAGACATCCTTTCCTCTTGGGAGATGCAAGACGAGCCTGCATTCAAGTCACTGCAGCGATATCCGGCCTTATTTCGAGTCAGGGCATCGCGGTGTCCATTCCACTTGAGGCCGCAAACTCAGGGTCCCTCTCACATACCTAGAGCTGAGAGAAGCCTCCTCTTGAGATGCTTGTGGTAAGGTGGTATTCCTCTGCAGTCGAAGCCAGTGACTATCCTCTCATCTCGAGTTGGTTTTTGGTCCACGGAGCTCTTTCATGTTGCTACAGTGACCTCAAGATCCCTCTAGCCTTGAAACAGTGTTCTTGGGGTTTCTGTGGAGTGCCATCAAGGAAATCAAGGCTCCTTTCCTGTGTAATGTGTAACACGGCATTGCTCTGCACGCAGTGCGGGGGAATCGGGACTCATCTGGCTTCGAGGGGGAAGTCTCATGGTTTTTCTCGACTTGCGGCGGGAACCTGGGGTATATTCTCGAGTTACGACAGGAATGGCCCTTCCACACACGTGTTTGTTCAGCGACGTAAGGACTCCTGCCTAGTTGCGAGGGACAACTCAGGATTCTCCTCGAGGCTTGGCAGGGCAATTGGGACGCCTCTCCAGCTGAGGTGGGAGACCAAGGGTCCCTTTCCACGTGCCACAGGAATCCTGGGACTCCTATCAAGTTTCACGAGGAGTCAGGCATCGTCTCCTTTGGAGGCACTGATCTCCGTGTCCCTCTGGAGTTTTCAAAGGATGTGAGGCGAGGAGGAGCCAAGATGGCGGAGGAGTAGGACGGGGAGACCACTTTCTCTCCTACAAATTCATCAAAAGAATAACTGAATGCAGAGCAAACCTCACAAAACAACTTCTGATCGCTAGCTGAGGTCATCAGGCGCCCAGAAAAGCAGACCATTGTCTTCGAAAGGAGGTAGGACAAAATATAAAGGATAAAAAGTGAGACAAAAGAGCTAAGGACGGAGACCCGTCCCGGGAAGGGAGTCTTAGGCGGCCTTGCTTGGGCTAGTGTCCGGGCCTGAGTGCCCTGAGGACAATCGGAGGGAGCTTCTGTGAGGTGCCAACTTGAACTGTGGGAGACCAAGGGGGAGAGAGTTGACCGGCCGGAACACACTGCCGGCCGTTCGCAGAACAAAGGGATGGAGAAAGTCCCAAGAAGAGGTCGCAGGCTGCGGACCCGCCCAGCCCCGCCGGAGGCAGGAGGCAGGGGGGAGGGGAAGGTCGCGGCGAGACACAGGGCGCAGGCACCCGACCGGCGCGGGCGGGGACTGGGGCTGGGGACGCGGAGGGCGGAAGGCGCGCGCACCCGACTGGCGCCAGCGGAAACTGAGACTGGGTCCGCGGAAGGGAGTGGGTGCGCCACACCTGGGGATAGTGCGCCCATCAAGCCCCTCGCTGCCTGGACCGCTCTGACGGGGAAGGCACAGAGAGCAGGCGCAGCTTTTCCTTCTGCGCTTTTGTGTAACACCCGAGGGCTGGAACCTAGCGCAGCGCGGGGCGCGCTCCATATAGAACAGCCGGGAGCCTGAGCAGCGGCAGACGGAGAAAGCACCGTCAGCCCCTCCCGGCAGCGCCAGCCCGCCCCCGCAGGGCCAGCCCCTCCCCGCAGCGTCAGCCCCGCCCCGCAGCGCCAGCCCCTCCCCGCAGCGTCAGCCCCTCCCAGCAGCGCAACGGAACTAGCTGACTGAATAAGAGTCCACCTCCGCCCGCCTGTGTCAGGGCGGAAATGAGGGTCTGAAGAGACCGGCAAACAGAAGCCAAATAAACAAAGGGAACCGCTTCAGAAGGGACTGGTGCAACAGATTAAAATCCCTCTAGAAAACACCGACTTCACTGGAAGGGCCCTGTAGATATCGAGAAGTGTAAGCTGGAACGAGGAGCTATCTGAAACTGAGCAGAACCCACACTGACCGCAGCAGCTCCAGAGAAACTCCTAGATATATTTTTACTTTTTTTTTCTAAGTAAGGAAAAAAAAAAATTTTTTTTTTCTTTTTCTATTTTTTCTTTTTTATTTTTTCTCTTTTATTTTCCTTTAAAATTCCCTATTACTCCCCCATTACTCCTTAACTTTCATTTACATAGATTTTTACGATTTTTTTAATTAGGGGAAAAAAAAATTTTTTTTTTCTTTCTTTCTTTCTTTTTTTTTTTTTTTTTGTTTTTTTTTTCATTTTTTCTTTTTCTTTTTTTCCTTTTTTCTTCTTTTTTTTCTTTCCGTTTTCTCTTTTATTTTCCATTTTTCTTTTTCTCTTATTTCTTTTAAAGTCCTCTAGTACTCCTCTACTACTCTTCATTTTCATTTTCACAACACTATAACCTTACCAAAAAAAAAGAGAAGCCCTATCTTTAAACCGAAGATTATTCTCTCCCAATCTTGACTCTCTGTTTTCTACCTCAGAACACCTCTATTTCCTCCTTTCCCCTTCTCTTCCCAATCCAATTCTGTGAATCCTTGTAGGTGTCTGAGATACGGAGAACACTCTGGGAACAGACAGCTGTGTAGATCTGTCTCTCTCCTCTTGAGTCCCCCTTTTTCTCCTCCTGCTCATCTCTATCTCCCTCCTCCCTTTTCTCCTGTTCATGTAACTCTGTGAACCTTTCTGGGTGTCCCTAACGGGGGAGAATCTTTTCGCCATTAACCTAGAAGTTTTATTATCAGTGCTGTATAGTTGGAGAAGTCCTGAGACTACAGGAAGAATAAAACTGAAATCCAGAGGCAGGAAACTTAAGCCCAAAACCTGAGAACACCAGAAAACTCCTGACTACATGGAACTTTAAGCAATAAGTGACCGTCCAAAAGCCTCCATACCTACACTGAAACCAACCACCACCCAAGAGCCAGTAAGTTTTAGAGCAAGACATACCACGCAAATTCTCCAGCAACACAGGAACATAGCCCCGAATGTCAACATACAGACTGCCCAAGGTGACACCTAACACATACACCCATCTCAAAACTCATTACTGGGCACTCCATTGCTCTCCAAAGAGAAGAAATCAAGTTCCACGCACCAGAACACTGACGCAAGCTTCCCTAACCGGGAAACCTTGACAAGCCAATCGTCTAACCCCACCCACGGGGTAAATCCTCCACAATAAAAAGGAACCACAGACCTCCAGAATACAGAAAGTCCACTCCAGACACAGCAATCTAAACAAGATGAAAAGGCAAAGAAATACCCAACAGGTAAAGGAACATGAAAAATGCCCACCAAGTCAAGCAAAAGAGGAGGAGATAGGGAATCTACCTGAAAAAGAATTTAGAATAATGATAATAAAAATGATCCAAAATCTTGAAGACAAAATGGAGTTACAGATAAATAGCCTGGAGACAAAGATTGAAAAGATACAAGAATTGTTTAATAAAGACCTAGAAGAAATAAAAAAGAGTCAATTAAAAATGAACAATGCAATGAATGAGATCAAAAACACTTTGGAGGGAACCAAGAGTAGAATAACGGAGGCAGAAGATAGGATAAGTGAGGTAGAAGATAAAATGGTGGAAATAAATGAAGCAGAGAGGAAAAAAGAAAAAAGGATCAAAAGAAATGAGGACAACCTCAGGGACCTCTGGGACACTGTGAAACGCCCCAACATTCGAATCATAGGAGTTCCAGAAGAAGAAGACAAAAAGAAAGGCCATGAGAAAATACTCGAGGAGATAATAGCTGAAAACTTCCCTAAAATGGGGAAGGAAATAGCCACTCATGTCCAAGAAACCCAGAGAGTCCCAAACAGGATAAACCCAAGGCGAAACACCCCAAGACACATAATAATCAAACTAACAAAGATCAAACACAAAGAACAAATATTAAAAGCAGCAAGGGAAAAACAACAAATAACACACAAAGGGATTCCCATAAGGATAACAGCTGACCTATCAATAGAAACCCTCCAGGCCAGAAGGGAATGGCAGGACGTCCTGAAAGTAATGAAAGAGAATAACCTACAACCTAGATTACTGTATCCAGCAAGGATCTCATTCGGATATGAAGGAGAACTCAAAAGCTTTACAGATAAGCAAAAGCTGAGACAATTCAGCACCACCAAACCAGCTCTTCAACAAATGCTAAAGGATCTTCTCTAGACAGGAAATGCAGAAAGGTTGTATAAACGTGAACCCAAAACAACAAAGTAAATGGCAACGGGACCACACCTATCAATAATTACCTTAAATGTAAATGGGTTGAATGCCCCAACCAAAAGACAAAGATTGGCTGAATGGATACAAAAACAAGACCCCCATATATGCTGTCTACAAGAGACCCACCTCAAAACAAGAGACACATACAGACTAAAAGTGAAGGGCTGGAAAAAAATATTTCATGCAAATGGAGACCAAAAGAAAGCAGGAGTCGCAATACTCATATCAGATAAAATAGACTTTCAAATAAAAGCTGTGAAAAGAGACAAAGAAGGACACTACATAATGATCAAAGGATCAATCCAAGAAGAAGATATAACAATTATAAATATATATGCACCCAACATAGGAGCACCGCAATATGTACGGCAAACACTAACGAGTATGAAAGAGGAAATTAATAGTAACACAATAATAGCGGGAGACTTTGATACCCCACTCACAACTATGGATAGATCAACTAAACAGAAAATTAACAAGGAGACACAAACTTTAAATGACACAATGGACCAGCTAGACCTAATTGATATCTATAGGACATTTCACCCCAAAACAATCAACTTCACCTTTTTCTCAAGTGCACACGGAACCTTCTCCAGAATAGACCACATCCTGGGCCATAAATCTAGTCTTGGAAAATTCAAAAAAATCGAAATCATTCCAGTCATCTTTTCTGACCACAGTGCAGTAAGATTAGATCTCAATTACAGGAAAAAAATTGTTAAAAATTCAAACACCTGGAGGCTAAAGAACACGCTTCTGAATAACCAACTAATCATAGAAGAAATCAAAAAAGAAATCAAAATATGCATAGAAATGAATGAAAATGAAAACACAACAACCCAAAACCTATGGGACACTGTAAAAGCAGTGCTAAGGGGAAGGTTCATAGCATTACAGGCTTACATCAAGAAACAAGAAAAAAGCCAAATAAATAACCTAACTCTACACCTAAAGCAATTAGAGAAGGAAGAAATGAAGAACCCCAGAGTTAGCAAAAGGAAAGAAATCTTAAAAATTAAAGCAGAAATAAATGCAATAGAAACTAAAGAGACCATAGCAAAAATCAACAAAGCTAAAAGCTGGTTTTTTGAAAAAATAAACAAAATTGACAAACCATTAGCAAGACTCATTAAGAAACAAAGAGAGAAGAACCAAATTAACAAAATTAGAAATGAAAATGGAGAGATCACAACAGACAACACTGAAATACAAAGGATCATAAGAGACTACTACCAGCAGCTCTATGCCAATAAAATGGACAACTTGGATGAAATGGACAAATTCTTAGAAAAGTATAACTGTCCAAAACTGAACCAGGAAGAAATAGAAGATCTTAACAGACCCATCACAGGCAAGGAAATCGAAACTGTATTCAAAAATCTTCCAGCAAACAAAAGCCCAGGACCAGATGGCTTCACAGCTGAATTCTACCAAAAATTTAGAGAAGAGCTAACACCTACCTTACTCAAACTCTTCCAGAAAATTGCAGAAGAAGGTAAACTTCCAAACTCATTCTATGAGGCCACCATCACCCTAATTCCAAAACCTGACAAAGATGCCACAAAAAAAGAAAACTACAGGCCAATATCACTGATGAACATAGATGCAAAAATCCTTAACAAAATTCTAGCAAACAGAATCCAACAACATATTAAAAAAATCATACACCACGATCAAGTGGGCTTTATCCCAGGAATGCAAGGATTCTTCAATATCCGCAAATCAATCAATGTAATACACCACATTAACAAATTGAAAGATAAAAAGCATATGATTATCTCAATAGATGCAGAGAAAGCCTTTGACAAAATTCAACACTCATTTATGATTAAAACTCTCCAAAAAGCAGGAATAGAAGGAACATACCTCAACATAATAAAAGCTATATATGACAAACCCACAGCAAGCATCACCCTCAATGGTGAAAAATTGAAAGCATTTCCCCTGAAATCAGGAACAAGACAAGGGTGCCCACTCTCACCACTACTGTTCAACATAGTGTTGGAAGTTTTGGCCACAGCAATCAGAGCAGAAAAAGAAGTAAAAGGAATCCAGATAGGAAAAGAAGAAGTGAAACTCTCACTGTTTGCAGATGACATGATCCTCTATATAGAAAACCCTAAAGACTCTACCAGAAAATTACTAGAACTAATCAATGAATATAGTAAAGTTGCAAGATATAAAATTAACACACAGAAATCCCTTGCATTCCTATATACTAACAATGAAAAAACAGAAAGAGAAATTAAGGAAACAATACCATTCACCATTGCAACAAAAAGAATAAAATACTTAGGAGTATATCTACCTAAAGAAACAAAAGACCTATACATAGAAAACTATAAAACACTGATGAAAGAAATCAAAGAGGACACAAACAGATGGAGAAACATACCGTGTTCATGGATTGGAAGAATCAATATTGTCAAAATGGCTATTCTACCCAAAGCAATCTATAGATTCAATGCAATCCCTATCAAGCTACCAACGGTATTTTTCACAGAACTAGACCAAAGAATTTCACAATTTGTATGGAAATACAAAAAACCTCGAATAGCCAAAGTAATCTTGAAAAAGAAGAATGGAACTGGAGGAATCAACCTGCCTGACTTCAGACTCTACTACAAAGCCACAGTCATCAAGACAGTGTGGTACTGGCACAAAGACAGAAATATAGACCAATGGAACAGAATAGAAAGCCCAGAGATAAATCCACGAACCTATGGACACCTTATCTTTGACAAAGGAGGCAAGGATATACAATGGAAAAAAGACAACCTCTTTAACAAGTGGTGCTGGGAAAACTGGTCAACCACTTGCAAAAGAATGAAACTAGAACACTTTCTAACACCATACACAAAAATAAACTCAAAATGGATTAAAGATCTAAATGTAAGAACAGAAACTATAAAACTCCTAGAGGAGAACATAGGCAAAACACTCTCTGACATAAATCACAGCAAGATCCTCTATGACCCACCTCCCAGAATATTGGAAATAAAAGCAAAACTAAACAAATGGGATCTAATGAAACTTAAAAGCTTTTGCACTACAAAAGAAACTATAAGTAAGGTGAAAAGACAGCCGTCAGATTGGGAGAAAATAATAGCAAATGAAGAAACAGACAAAGGATTAATCTCAAAAATATACAAGCAACTCCTGCAGCTCAATTCCAGAAAAATAAATGACCCAATCAAAAAGTGGGCCAAAGAACTAAACAGACATTTCTCCAAAGAAGACATACAGATGGCTAACAAACACATGAAAAGCTGCTCAACATCACTCATTATTAGAGAAATGCAAATCAAAACCACAATGAGGTACCATTACACACCAGTCAGGATGGCTGCTATCCAAAAGTCTACAAGCAATAAATGCTGGAGAGGCTGTGGAGAAAAGGGAACCCTCTTACACTGTTGGTGGGAATGCAAACTAGTACAGCCACTATGGAAAACAGTGTGGAGATTCCTTTAAAAACTGGAAATAGAACTGCCATATGACCCAGCAATACCACTTCTGGGCATACACACTGAGGAAACCAGATCTGAAAGAGACACATGCACCCCAATGTTCATCGCAGCACTGTTTATAATAGCCAGGACATGGAAGCAACCTAGATGCCCATCAGCAGATGAATGGATAAGGAAGCTGTGGTACATATACACCATGGAATTTTACTCAGCCGTCAAAAGGATTTCATTTGAACCAGTCCTAATGAGATGGATGAAACTGGAGCCCCTTATACAGAGTGAAGTAAGCCAGAAAGATAAAGAACATTACAGCATACTAACACATATATATGGAATTTAGAAAGATGGTAACGATAACCCTATATGCAAAACAGAAAAAGAGACACAGAAATACAGAACAGACTTTTGAACTCTGTGGGAGAAGGTGAGGGTGGGATGTTTCAAAAGAACAGCATGTATACTATCTATGGTGAAACAGATCACCAGCCCAGGTGGGATGCATGAGACAAGTGCTCCGGCCTGGTGCACTGGGAAGACCCAGATGAATCGGGTGGAGAGGGAGGTGGGAGGGGGGATCGGGATGGGGAATAAGTGTATCTCTTTGGCTGATTCATATCAATGTATGACAAAACCCACTGAAATTTTGTGAAGTAATTAGCCTCCAACTATTAAAAAAATTAAAAAAAAAAAAAAAAAAAAGGATGTGAGGCCTCCGGTCGCGATCAGGTGGGGAACTAGGTCTTTCTCTGTGGTCTCCACAGGGGATTCAGACATCCTTTCGTCTTGGGAGATGCAAGACGAGTCTGCATTCAAGTCACTGCAGGGATATCCGGCCTTATTTCCAGTCAGGGCATCGCGGTGTCCATTCCACTTGAGGCTGCAAATTCAAGGTCCCTCTCACATACCTAGAGCTGAGAGAAGCCTCCTCTTGAGGAGCTTGTGTTAAGGTGGTATTCCTCTGGAGTCGAAGCCAGGGACTAACCTCTCATCTTGAGTTGATTTTTGGTCCACGGAGCTCTTTCGTGCTGCGACATTGACCTCAGGATCCCTCTAGCCTTGAAACAGTGTTCTTGGGGTTTCTCTGCGGTGCCATCAAGGAAATCAAGGCTCCTTTCCTGTGTGATGTGCAACACGGCATTGCTCTGCACGTAATGTAGGGGAATTGGGCCTCATCTCGCGGCGAGGGGGGAATCTCATGGTTTTTCTCGAGTTGCGGCGGGAACCTGGGGTATATTCTCGAGTTATGACGGGGATGGCCCTTCCACACACGTGTTTGTTCAGCGACGTCAGGACTCCTGCCTAGTTGCGAGGGACAACTCGGGATTCTCCTCGAGGCTTGGCAGGGCAATTGGGACGCGTCTCCAGCTGAGGCGGGAGACCAAGAGTCCCTTTCCACGTGCCACAGGATTCCTGGGACTTCTATCAAGATTCACGAGGAATCAGGCATCGTCTCCTTTGGAGGCACTGATCTCTGAGTCCCTCTGGAGTTTTCAAAGGATGTGAGGCCTCCGGTCGCCATGAGTTGGGGAACTAGGTCTTTCTCTGTGGTCTCCACAGGGGATTCAGACATCCTTTCGTCTTGGGAGATGCAAGACGAGCCTGTATTCAAGTCACTGAAGGGATATCCGGCCTTATTTCGAGTCAGGGCATCCCGGTGTCCATTCCACTTGAGGCCGAAAACTCAGGGTCCCTCTCACATACCTAGAGCTGAGAGAATCCTCCTCTTGAGGTGCTTGTGGTAAAGTGGTATTCCTCTGGAGTCGAAGCCAGGGACTAACCTCTCATCTCGAGTTGATTTTTGGTTCACGGAGCTCTTTCCTGTTGCTACAGTGACCTCAGGATCCCTCTAGCCTTGAAACAGTGTTCTTGGGGTTGCTGTGGAGTGCCATCAAGGAAATCAAGGCTCCTTTCCTGTGTGATGTGCAACACGGCATTTCTCTGCACGCAGTGCAGGGGAATCGGGCCTCATCTCGTGGCGAGGGGGCAGTCTCATGGTTTTTCTTGAGTTGCGGCGGGAACCTGGGGTATATTCTCGAGTTACGACGGGGATGGCTCTTCCACACGCGTGTTTGTTCAGCGACGTCAGGACTCTTGCCTAGTTGCGAGGGACACCTTGGGATTCTCCTCGAGGCTTGGCAGGGCAATTGGGACGCCTCTCCAGCTGAGGCGGGAGACCAAGGGTCCCTTTCCACGTGCCACAGGAATCCTGGGACTCCTATCAAGTTTCACGAGGAGTCAGGCATCGTCTCCTTTGGAGGCACTGATCTCCGCGTCCCTCTGGAGTTTTCGAAGGATGTGAGGCCTCCGGTCGCGATGAGGTGGGGAACTAGGTCTTTCTCTGTGGTCTCCACAGGGGATTCAGACAACCTTTCGTCTTGGGAGATGCAAGACGAGTCTGCATTCAACTCACTGCAGGGATATCCGGCCTTATTTCCAGTCAGGGCATCGCGGTGTCCATTCCACTTGAGGCCGCAAACTCAGGGTCCCTCTCACATACCTAGAGCTGAGAGAAGCCTCCTCTTGAGGTGCTTGTGGTAAGGTGGTATACCTCTAGAGTCGAAGCCAGGGACTAACCTCTCATCTCGAGTTGATTTTTGGTCCAAGAAGCTCTTTCGCGTTGCTACAGTGACCTCAGGATCCCTCTAGCCTTGAAACAGGGTTCTTGGGGTTTCTCTGGAGTGCCATCAAGGAAATCAAGGCTCCTTTCCTGTGTGATGTGCAACACGGCATTGCTCTGCACGCAATGCAGGGGAAATGGGCCTCATCTTGCGGCGAGGGGGGAGTCTCATGGTTTTTCTCGAGTTGCGGCGGGAAAATGGGGTATATTCTCGAGTTACGATGGGGATGGCTCTTCCACACACGTGTTTGTTCAGCGACGTCAGGACTCCTGCCTAGTTGCGAGGGACAATTCGGGATTCTCCTCGAGGCTTGGCAGGGCAATTGGGACGCCTCTCCAGCTGAGGCGGGAGACCAAGGGTCCCTTTCCACGTGCCAGAGGATTCCTGGGACTCCTATCAAGATTCACGAGGAATCAGGCATCGTCTCCTTTGGAGGCACTGATCTCCGCGTCCCTCTGGAGTTTTCAAAGGATGTGAGGCCTCCGGTCGCCGTGACGTGGGGAACTAGGTCTTTCTCTGTGGTCTCCACAGGGGATTCAGACATCCTTTCGTCTTGGGAGATGCAAGACGAGCCTGTATTCAAGTCACTGCAGGGATGTCCGGCCTTATTTCCAGTCAGGGCATCGCTGTGTCCACTCCACTTGAGGCCGAAAACTCAGGGTCCCTCTCACATACCTAGAGCTGACAGAAGTCTCCTCTTGAGGTGCTTGTGGTATGGTGGTATTCCTCTGGAGTCGAAGCCAGGGACTAACCTCTCATCTCGAGTTGATTTTTGGTCCACGGAGCTCTTTCGTGTTGCTACAGTGACCTCAGGATCCCTCTAGCCTTGAAACAGTGTTCTTGGGCTTTCTCTGGAGTGCCATCAAGGAAATCAAGCCTCCTTTCCTATGTGATATGCATCACGGCATTGCTCTGCACGCAGTGCAGGGGAATCGGGCCTCATCTCGGGGCGAGGGGGAAGTCTCATGGTTTTTCTCGAGTTGTGGCGGGAACCTGGGGTATATTCTCGAGTTACGACGGGGATGGCCCTTCCACACACGTGTTTGTTCAGCGACGTCAGGGCTCCTGCCTAGTTGCGAGGGACAACTCGGGATTCTCCTCGAGGCTTGGCAGGGCAATTGGGACGCCTCGCCAGCTGAGGCGGGAGACCAAGGTTCCCTTTCCACGTGCCACAGGAATCCTGGGACTCCTATCAAGTTTCACGAGGAGTCAGGCATCGTCTCCTTTGGAGGCACTGATCTCCGCGTCCCTCTGGAGTTTTCAAAGGATGTGAGGCCTCCGGTCGCGATGAGTTGAGGTGGGGAACTAGGTCTTTCTCTGTGGTCTCCACAGGGAATTCATACAACCTTTGATCTTGGGAGATGCAAGACGAGCCTGCATTCAAGTCACTGCAGGGATATCCGGCCTTATTTCGAGGCAGGGTATCGCGGTGTCCATTCCACTTGAGGCCGCAAACTCAGGGTCCCTCTCACATACCTAGAGCTGAGAGAAGCCTCCTCTTGAGGAGCTTGTGGTAAGGTGGTATTCCTCTGGAGTCAAAGCCAGGGACTAACCTCTCATCTTGAGTTGATTTTTGGTCCACGGAGATCTTTCGTGCTGGGACATTGAACTCAGGATTCCTCTAGGCTTGAAACAGTGTTAATGGGGTTTCTCTGGAGTGCCATCAAAGAAATCAAGGCTCCTTTCCTGTGTGATGCGCAACACGGCATTGCTCTGCACGCAGTGCAGGGGAATCGGGCCTCATCTCGCGGCGAAGGGGAAGTCTCATGGTTTTTCTCGAGTTGCGGCGGGAACCTGGGGTATATTCTCGAGTTACGAAGGGGATGGCCCTTCCACCCACGTGTTTGTTCAGCGACATCAGGACTCCTGCCTAGTTGCGAGGGACAACTCGGGATTCTCCTCGAGGCTTGGCAGGGCAATTGGGACGCCTCTCCAGCTGAGGCGGGAGACCAAGGCTCCCTTTCCACGTTCCACAGGAATCCTGGAACTCCGTTTCACGAGGAGTCAGGCATCGTCTCCTTTGGAGGCACTGATCTCCGCGTCCCTCTGGAGTTTTCAAAGGATGTGAGGCCTCCGGTCGCGATGAGTTGAGGTGGGGAACTAGGTCTTTCTCTGTGGTCTCCACAGGGAATTCATACAACCTTTGATCTTGGGAGATGCAAGACGAGCCTGCATTCAAGTCACTGCAGGGATATCCGGCCTTATTTCGAGGCAGGGTATCGCGGTGTCCATTCCACTTGAGGCCGCAAACTCAGGGTCCCTCTCACATACCTAGAGCTGAGAGAAGCCTCCTCTTGAGGAGCTTGTGGTAAGGTGGTATTCCTCTGGAGTCAAAGCCAGGGACTAACCTCTCATCTTGAGTTGATTTTTGGTCCACGGAGATCTTTCGTGCTGCGACATTGAACTCAGGATTCCTCTAGGCTTGAAACAGTGTTAATGGGGTTTCTCTGGAGTGCCATCAAGGAAATCAAGGCTCCTTTCCTGTGTGATGCGCAACACGGCATTGCTCTGCACGCAGTGCAGGGGAATCGGGCCTCATCTCGCGGCGAAGGGGAAGTCTCATGGTTTTTCTCGAGTTGCGGCGGGAACCTGGGGTATATTCTCGAGTTACGAAGGGGATGGCCCTTCCACACACGTGTTTGTTCAGCGACATCAGGACTCCTGCCTAGTTGCGAGGGACAACTCGGGATTCTCCTCGAGGCTTGGCAGGGCAATTGGGACGCCTCTCCAGCTGAGGCGGGAGACCAAGGCTCCCTTTCCACGTTCCACAGGAATCCTGGAACTCCTAAAATGTTTCACGAGGAGTCAGGCATCGTCTCCTTTGGAGGCACTGATCTCTGCTTTCCTCTGGAATTTTCAAAGAATGTGAGGCCTCCGGTCGCGATGAGGTGGGGAACTAGGTCTTTCTCTGTGGTCTCCACAGGGGATTCATACATCCTTTCATCTTGGGAGATGCAAGACGAGCCTGCATTCAAGTCACTGCAGGGATATCCGGCCTTATTTCGAGGCAGGGTATCGCGGTGTCCATTCCACTTGAGGCCGCAAACTCAGGGTCCCTCTCACATACCTAGAGCTGAGAGAAGCCTCCTCTTGAGGAGCTTGTGGTAAGGTGGTATTCCTCTGGAGTCGAAGCCAGGGACTAACCTCTCATCTCGAGTTGATTTGTGGTCCACGGAGCTCTTTCGTGCTGCGACATTGACCTCAGGATCCCTCTAGGCTTGAAACAGTGTTCTTGGGGTTTCTCTGGAGTGCCATCAAGGAAATCAAGGCTCCTTTGCTGTGTGATGCGCAACACGGCATTGCTCTGCATGTAGTCCAGGGGAATCGGGCCTCATCTCGTGGCGAAGGGGAAGTCTCATGGTTTTTCTCGAGTTGCGGCGGGAACCTGGGGTATATTCTCGAGTTACGATGGTGATGGCCCTTCCACACACGTGTTTGTTCAGTGACGAAAGGACTCCTGCCTAGTTGCGAGGGACAACTCGGGATTCTCCTCGAGGCTTGGCAGGGCAATTGGGACGCCTCTCCAGCTGACGCGGGAGACCAAGGGTCCCTTTCCACGTGCCACAGGAATCCTGGGACTCCTATCAAGTTTCACGAGGAGTCAGGCATCGTCTCCTTTGGAGGCACTGATCTCCGCGTCCCTCTGGAGTTTTCAAAGGATGTGAGCCCTCCTGTCGCGATGCGGTGGGGAACTAGGTCTTTCTCTGTGGTCTCCACAGGGGATTCAGACATCCTTTCGACTTGGGAGATGCAAGACGAGCCTGCATTCAAGTCACTGCAGGGATATCCGGCCTTATTTCGAGTCAGGGCATCGCGGTGTCCATTCCACTTGAGGCCGCAAACTCAGGGTCCGTCTCACATACCTAGAGCTGAGAGAAGCCTCCTCTTGAGGAGCTTTTGGTAAGGTGGTATTCCTCTGGAGTCGAAGCCAGGGACTAACCTCTCATCTCGAGTTGATTTGTGGTCCACGGAGCTCTTTCGTGTTGCTACAGTGACCTCAGGATCCCTCTAGCCTTGAGACAGTGTTCTTGGGATTTCTCTGGAGTGCCATCAAGGAAATCAAGGCTCCTTTCCTGTGTGATGTGCAACCCGACATTGCTCTGCACGCAGTGCAGGGGAACTGGGCCTCATCTCGCGGCGAGGGGGGAGTCTCATGGTTTTTCTCGAGTTGCGGCGGAAACCTGGGGTATATTCTCGAGTTACGACGGGGATGGCCCTTCCACAAACGTGTTTGCTCAGCGACGGCAGGACTCCTGCCTAGTTGCGAGGGACAACTCGGGATTCTCCTCGAGGCTTAGCAGGCAATTGGGTCGACTTTCCACCTGAGTCGGGAGACCAACTGTCCCTTTCCACGTGCCACAGGAATCCTGGGACTCCTATCAAGTTTCACGAGGAGTCAGGCATCGTCTCCTTTGGAGGCACTGATCTCCGCGTCCCTCTGGAGTTTTCCAATGATGTGAGGCCTCCGGTCGCGATGAGGTGGGGAACTAGGTCTTTCTTTGTGGTCTCCACAGGGTATTCAGACATCCTTTCGTCTTGGGAGATGCAAGACGAGCCTGCATTCAAGTCACTGCAGGGATATCCGGCCTTATTTCGAGTCAGGGCCTCGCGGTGTCCATTCCACTTGAGGCCACAAACTTAGGGTCCCTCTCACATACCTAGTGCTGAGAGAAGCCTCCTCTTGAGGTGCTTGTGTTAAGGTGGTATTACTCTGGAGTCGAAGCCAGGGACTAACCTCTCATCTCGAGTTGATTTGTGGTCCACGGAGCTCTTTCGTGTTGCTACAGTGACATCAGGATCCCTCTAGCCTTGAAACAGTGTTCTTGGGCTTTCTCTGGAGTGCCATCAAGGAAATCAAGGCTCCTTTCATGTGTGATGTGAAACACGTCATTGCTCTGCACGCAGTGCAGGGGAATCGGTCCTCATCTCGCGGCGACGGGGAAGTCTCATGGTTTTTCTCGAGTTGCGGCGGGAATCTGGGGTATATTCTCGAGTTATGACAGGGATGGCCCTTCCACACACGTGTTTGTTCAGCGATATCAGGACTCCTGCCTAGTTGCGAGGGACAACTCGGGATTTTCCTCGAGGCTTGGCAGGGCAATGGGGACGCCGCTTCAGCTGAGGCGGGAGACCAAGGGTCCCTTTCCACGCGCCACAGGAATCCTGGGACTCCTATCAAGTTTCACGAGGAGTCAGGCATCGTCTCCTTTGGAGGCACTGATCTCCCCGTCCTTCTGGTGTTTTCAAAGGATGTGAGGCCTCCGGTCGCGATGAGGTGGGGAACTAGGTCTTTCTCTGTGGTCTCCACAGGGTATTAAGGCATCCTTTTGTCTTGGGAGATGCAAGACGAGCCTGCATTCAAGTCACTGCAGGGATATCCGACCTTATTTCGAGTCAGGGCATCGCGGCGCGGTGTCCATTCCACTTGAGGCCGCAAACTCAGGGTCCCTCTCACATACCTAGTGCTGAGAGAAGCCTCCTCTTGAGGTGCTTGTGGTAAGGTGGTATTCCTCTGGAGTCGAAGCCAGGGACTAACCTCTCATCTCGAGTTGATTTATGGTCCACGGAGCTCTTTCGTGTTGCTACAGTGACCTCAGTATCCCTCTAGCCTTGAAACAGTGTTCTTGGGGTTTCTCTGTGGTGCCATCAAGGAAATCAAGGCTCCTTTCCTGTGTGATGTGCAACACGGCATTGCTCTGCTCGCAGTGCAGGGGAATCGGGCCTCATCTCGCGGCGAAGTGGAAGTCTCATGGTTTTTCTCAAGTTGCGGTGGGAACCTGGGGTATATTCTCGAGTTACGACGGGGATGGCCCTTCCACACACGTGTTTGTTCAGCGACGTCAGGACTCTTGCCTAGTTGCGAGGGACAACTCGGGATTCTCCTCGAGGCTTTGCAGGCAATTGGGACGACTTTCCACCTGAGGCGGGAGACCAAGAGTCCCTTTCCACGTGCCACAGGATTCCTGGGACTCCTATAAAGTTTCACGAAGAGTCAGGCTTCGTCTCCTTTGGAGGCACTGATCTCCGCGTCCCTCTGGAATTTTCCAAGAATGTGAGGCCTCCGGTTGCGATTATGTGGGGAACTAGGTCTTTCTCTGTGGTCTCCACAGGGGATTCATACATCCTTTCGTCTTCGGAGATGCGAGACGAGCCTGCATTCAAGTCACTGCAGGGATATCCGGCCTTATTTCGAGTTAGTGTATCGCGGTGTCCATTCCACTTGATTCCGCAAACTCAGGGTAACTCTCACATACCTAGAGCTGAGAGAAGCCTCCTCTTGAGATGCTTGTGGTAAGGTGGTATTCCTCTGCAGTCGAAGCCAGTGACTAGCCTCTCATCTTGAGCTGGTTTTTGGTCCACGGAGCTCTTTCGTGTTGCTACAGTGATCTCAAGATCCCTCTAGCCTTGAAACAGTGTTCTTGGGCTTTCTCTGGAGTGCCATCAAGGAAATCAAGGCTCCTTTCCTGTGTGATGTGCAACACGGCATTGCTCTGCACGCAGTGCAGGGGAATCGGGCCTCATCTCGCGGCGAGGGGCAAGTCTCTTGGTTTTTCTCGAGTTGCGGCGGGAACCTGGGGTATATTCTCGAGTTACGACGGGGATGGCCCTTCCACACAGGTGTTTATTCATCGACGCCAGGACTCCTGCCTAGTTGCGAGGGACAACTCGGGATTCTCCTCGAGGCTTGGCAGGGCAATTGGGACGCCTCTCCAGCTGAGGCGGGAGACCAAGGGTCCCTTTCCACGTGCCACAGGAATCCTGGGACTCCTATCAAGTTTCACGAGGAGTCAGGCATCGTCTCCTTTGGAGGCACTGATCTCCGCGTCCCTCTGGAGTTTTCAAAGGATGTGAGGCCTCCGGTCGCGATGAGGTGGGGAACTAGGTCTTTCTCTGTGGTCTCCACAGGGGATTCAGACATCCTTTCGTCTTGGGAGATGCAAGACGAGCCTGCATTCAAGTCACTGCAGGGATATCCGGCCTTATTTCGAGTCAGGGCATCGCGGTGTCCATTCCACTTGAGGCCGCAAACTCAGGGTCCCTCTCACATACCTAGAGCTGAGAGAAGCCTCCTCTTGAGGTGCTTGTGGTAAGGTGATATTCCTCTGGAGTCGAAGCCAGGGACTAACCTCTCATCTCGAGTTGATTTTTGGTCCACGGAGCTCTTTCGTGTTGCTACAGTGACCTCAGAATCCCTCTAGCCTTGAAACAGTGATCTTGGGGTTTCTCTGGAGTGCCATCAAGGAAATCAAGGCTCCTTTCCTGTGTGATGTGTAACACGGCATTGCTCTGCACGCAGTGCAGGGGAATCGGGACTCCTCTGGCTTCGAAGGGGAAGTCTCATGCTGTTTCGCGAGTTGCGGCGGGAACCTGGGGTATAGTCTCGAGTTACGACGGGGATGACCCTTCCACACACATGTTTGTTCAGCGAAGTAAGGACTCCTGCCTAGTTGCGAGGGACAACTCAGGATTCTCCTCGAGGCTTGGCAGGCCAGTTGGGACGCCTCTCCAGCTGAGGTGGGAGACGAAGGGTCCCTTTCCACGTGCCACAGGAATCCTGGGACTCCTATCAAGTTTCACGAGGAGTCAGGCATCGTCTCCTTTGGAGGCACTGATCTCCGCGTCCCTCTGGAGGTTTCAAAGGATGTGAGGCGTCCGGTCGCGATGAGATGGGGAACTACGTCTTTCTCTGTGGTCTCCAAGGGGATTCAGATATCCTTTCGTCTTGGGAGATGCAAGACGAGCCTGCATTCAAGTCACTGCAGGGATATCCAGCCTTATTTCGAGTCAGGGCATCGCGGTATCCATTCCACTTGAGGCCGCAAATTCAGGGTCCCTCTCACATACCTAGAGCTGAGGGAAGCCTCCTCTTGAGGTGCTTGTGGTAAGGTGGTATTCCTCTGGAGTCGAAGCCAGGGCCTAACCTCTCATCTCGAGTTGATTTTTGGTCCACGGAGCTCTTTCGTGTTGCTGCAGTGACCTCAGGATCCCTCTAGCCTTGAAACTGTGTTCTTGGGCTTTCTCTGGAGTGCCATCAAGGAAATCAAGGCTCCTTTCCTGTGTGATGTGTTACACGGCATTGCTCTGCACGCAGTGCATGGGAATCAGCCCTCATCTCCCGGCGAGGGGGCAGTCTCATGGTTTTTCTTGAGTTGCGACGGGAACCTGGGGTATATTCTCGAGTTACGACGGGGATGGCCCTTCCACACACGTGTTTGTTCAGCGACGTCAGCACTCCTGGCTAGTTGCGAGGGACAACTCGGGATTCTCCTCGAACCTTGGCAGGGCAATTGGGACGCCTCTCCAGTTGAGGCAGGAGACCAAGGCTCCCTTTCCACGTTCCACAGGAATCCTGGGACTCCTAAAATGTTTCACGAGGAGTCAGGCATCGTCTCCTTTGGAGGCACTGATCTCTGCTTTCCTCTGGAGTTTTCAAAGGATGTGAGGCGTCCGGTCGTGATGAGGTTGGGAACTATGTCTTTCTCTGTGGTCTCCACAGGGGATTCAGACATCCTTTCGTCTTGGGAGATGCAAGACGAGCCTGCATTCAAGTCACTGCAGGGATATCCGGCCTTATTTCGAGTCAGGGCATCGCAGTGTCCATTCCACTTAAGGCCGCAAACTCAGGGTCCCTCTCACATACCTAGAGCTGAGAGAAGCCTCCTCTTGAGGTGCTTGTGGTAAGGTGGTATTCCTCTGCAGTAGAAGTCAGTGACTAGCCTCTCATCTCGAGTTGTTTTTTGGTCCACAGAGCTCTTTCGTGTTGCTACAGTGACCTCAAGATCCCTCTAGCCTTGAAACAGGGTTCTTGGGCTTTCTCTGCGGTGCCATCAAGGAAATCAAGGCTCCTTTCCTGTGTGATGCGCAACACGGCATTGCTCTGCTCGCAGTGCAGGGGAATCGGGCCTCATCTCGCGGCGAAGGGGAAGTCTCATGGTTTTTCTCAAGTTGCGGCGGAAACCTGGGGTATATTCTCGAGTTACGACAGGGATGGCCCTTCCACACACGTGTTTGTTCAGCGACGTCAGGACTCTTGCCTAGTTACGAGGGAAAATTTGGGATTCTCCTCGAGGCTTTGCAGGGCAATTGGGACGCCTCTCCACCTGAGGCGGGAGACCAAGGGTCCTTTTCCACGTGCCACAGGAATCCTGGGACTCCTATCAAGTTTCACGAGGAGTCAGGCATCGTCTCCTTTGGAGGCACTGATCTCCGTGTCCCTCTGGAGTTTTCAAAGGATGTGAGGCCTCCGGTCGCGATGAGGTGGGGAACACGGTCTTTCTCTGTGGTCTCCACAGGGGATTCAGACATCCTTTCGTCTTGCGAGATGCAAGACGACTCTGCATTCAAGTCACTGCAGGGATATCCGGCCTTATTTCGAGTCAGGGCATCGCGGTGTCCATTCCACTTTAGGCCGCAAACTCAGGATCCCTCTCACATACCTAGAGCTGAGAGAAGCCTCCTCTTGAGGTGCTTGTGGTAAGGTGGTATTCCTCTAGAGTCGAAGCCAGGGACTAACCTCTCATCTCGAGTTGATTTTTGGTCCACGAAGCTCTTTCGCGTTGCTACAGTGACCTCAGGATCCCTCTGGCCTTGAAACAGTGTTGTTAGGATTTCTCTGGAGTGCCATCAAGGAAATCAAGGCTCCTTTCCTGTGTGATGTGCAACACGGAATTGCTCTGCACGCAATGCAGGGGAATTGGGCCTCATCTCGCTGCGAGGGGTGAGTCTCATGGTTTTTCTCGAGTTGAGGCGGGAACCTGGGGTATATTCTCGAGTTACGACGGGGATGGCCCTTCCACACACGTGTTTGTTCAGCGACGTCAGGACTCCTGCCTAGTTGCGAGGGACAACTCGGGATTCTCCGCGAGGCTTGGCAGGGCAATTGGGACGCCTCTCAAGCTGAGGCGGGAGACCAAGTGTCCCTTTCCACGTGCCACAGGAATCCTGGGACTCCTATCAAGTTTCACGAGGAGTCAGGCATCGTCTCCTTTGAGGCACTGATCTCCGCGTCCCTCTGGAGTTTTCGAAGGATGTGAGGCCTCCGGTCGCGATGAGGTGGGGAACTAGGTCTTTCTCTGTGGTCTCCACAGGGGATTCAGACAACCTTTCGTCTTGGGAGATGCAAGACGAGTCTGCATTCAACTCACTGCAGGGATATCCGGCCTTATTTCCAGTCAGGGCATCGCGGTGTCCATTCCACTTGAGGCCGCAAACTCAGGGTCCCTCTCACATACCTAGAGCTGAGAGAAGCCTCCTCTTGAGGTGTTTGTGGTAAGGTGGTATACCTCTAGAGTCGAAGCCAGGGACTAACCTCTCATCTCGAGTTGATTTTTGGTCCAAGAAGCTCTTTCGCGTTGCTACAGTGACCTCAGGATCCCTCTAGCCTTGAAACAGGGTTCTTGGGGTTTCTCTGGAGTGCCATCAAGGAAATCAAGGCTCCTTTCCTGTGTGATGTGCAACACGGCATTGCTCTGCACGCAATGCAGGGGAAATGGGCCTCATCTTGCGGCGAGGGGGGAGTCTCATGGTTTTTCTCGAGTTGCGGCGGGAAAATGGGGTATATTCTCGAGTTACGATGGGGATGGCTCTTCCACACACGTGTTTGTTCAGCGACGTCAGGACTCCTGCCTAGTTGCGAGGGACAATTCGGGATTCTCCTCGAGGCTTGGCAGGGCAATTGGGACGCCTCTCCAGCTGAGGCGGGAGACCAAGGGTCCCTTTCCACGTGCCAGAGGATTCCTGGGACTCCTATCAAGATTCACGAGGAATCAGGCATCGTCTCCTTTGGAGGCACTGATCTCCGCGTCCCTCTGGAGTTTTCAAAGGATGTGAGGCCTCCGGTCGCCGTGACGTGGGGAACTAGGTCTTTCTCTGTGGTCTCCACAGGGGATTCAGACATCCTTTCGTCTTGGGAGATGCAAGACGAGCCTGTATTCAAGTCACTGCAGGGATGTCCGGCCTTATTTCCAGTCAGGGCATCGCTGTGTCCACTCCACTTGAGGCCGAAAACTCAGGGTCCCTCTCACATACCTAGAGCTGACAGAAGTCTCCTCTTGAGGTGCTTGTGGTATGGTGGTATTCCTCTGGAGTCGAAGCCAGGGACTAACCTCTCATCTCGAGTTGATTTTTGGTCCACGGAGCTCTTTCGTGTTGCTACAGTGACCTCAGGATCCCTCTAGCCTTGAAACAGTGTTCTTGGGCTTTCTCTGGAGTGCCATCAAGGAAATCAAGCCTCCTTTCCTATGTGATATGCATCACGGCATTGCTCTGCACGCAGTGCAGGGGAATCGGGCCTCATCTCGGGGCGAGGGGGAAGTCTCATGGTTTTTCTCGAGTTGTGGCGGGAACCTGGGGTATATTCTCGAGTTACGACGGGGATGGCCCTTCCACACACGTGTTTGTTCAGCGACGTCAGGGCTCCTGCCTAGTTGCGAGGGACAACTCGGGATTCTCCTCGAGGCTTGGCAGGGCAATTGGGACGCCTCGCCAGCTGAGGCGGGAGACCAAGGTTCCCTTTCCACGTGCCACAGGAATCCTGGGACTCCTATCAAGTTTCACGAGGAGTCAGGCATCGTCTCCTTTGGAGGCACTGATCTCCGCGTCCCTCTGGAGTTTTCAAAGGATGTGAGGCCTCCGGTCGCGATGAGTTGAGGTGGGGAACTAGGTCTTTCTCTGTGGTCTCCACAGGGAATTCATACAACCTTTGATCTTGGGAGATGCAAGACGAGCCTGCATTCAAGTCACTGCAGGGATATCCGGCCTTATTTCGAGGCAGGGTATCGCGGTGTCCATTCCACTTGAGGCCGCAAACTCAGGGTCCCTCTCACATACCTAGAGCTGAGAGAAGCCTCCTCTTGAGGAGCTTGTGGTAAGGTGGTATTCCTCTGGAGTCAAAGCCAGGGACTAACCTCTCATCTTGAGTTGATTTTTGGTCCACGGAGATCTTTCGTGCTGCGACATTGAACTCAGGATTCCTCTAGGCTTGAAACAGTGTTAATGGGGTTTCTCTGGAGTGCCATCAAGGAAATCAAGGCTCCTTTCCTGTGTGATGCGCAACACGTCATTGCTCTGCACGCAGTGCAGGGGAATCGGGCCTCATCTCGCGGCGAAGGGGAAGTCTCATGGTTTTTCTCGAGTTGCGGCGGGAACCTGGGGTATATTCTCGAGTTACGAAGGGGATGGCCCTTCCACACACGTGTTTGTTTAGCGACATCAGGACTCCTGCCTAGTTGCGAGGGACAACTCGGGATTCTCCTCGAGGCTTGGCAGGGCAATTGGGACGCCTCTCCAGCTGAGGCGGGAGACCAAGGCTCCCTTTCCACGTTCCACAGGAATCCTGGAACTCCTAAAATGTTTCACGAGGAGTCAGGCATCGTCTCCTTTGGAGGCACTGATCTCTGCTTTCCTCTGGAATTTTCAAAGAATGTGAGGCCTCCGGTCGCGATGAGGTGGGGAACTAGGTCTTTCTCTGTGGTCTCCACAGGGGATTCATACATCCTTTCATCTTGGGAGATGCAAGACGAGCCTGCATTCAAGTCACTGCAGGGATATCCGGCCTTATTTCGAGGCAGGGTATCGCGGTGTCCATTCCACTTGAGGCCGCAAACTCAGGGTCCCTCTCACATACCTAGAGCTGAGAGAAGCCTCCTCTTGAGGAGCTTGTGGTAAGGTGGTATTCCTCTGGAGTCGAAGCCAGGGACTAACCTCTCATCTCGAGTTGATTTGTGGTCCACGGAGCTCTTTCGTGCTGCGACATTGACCTCAGGATCCCTCTAGGCTTGAAACAGTGTTCTTGGGGTTTCTCTGGAGTGCCATCAAGGAAATCAAGGCTCCTTTGCTGTGTGATGCGCAACACGGCATTGCTCTGCATGTAGTCCAGGGGAATCGGGCCTCATCTCGTGGCGAAGGGGAAGTCTCATGGTTTTTCTCGAGTTGCGGCGGGAACCTGGGGTATATTCTCGAGTTACGATGGTGATGGCCCTTCCACACACGTGTTTGTTCAGTGACGAAAGGACTCCTGCCTAGTTGCGAGGGACAACTCGGGATTCTCCTCGAGGCTTGGCAGGGCAATTGGGACGCCTCTCCAGCTGACGCGGGAGACCAAGGGTCCCTTTCCACGTGCCACAGGAATCCTGGGACTCCTATCAAGTTTCACGAGGAGTCAGGCATCGTCTCCTTTGGAGGCACTGATCTCCGCGTCCCTCTGGAGTTTTCAAAGGATGTGAGCCCTCCTGTCGCGATGCGGTGGGGAACTAGGTCTTTCTCTGTGGTCTCCACAGGGGATTCAGACATCCTTTCGACTTGGGAGATGCAAGACGAGCCTGCATTCAAGTCACTGCAGGGATATCCGGCCTTATTTCGAGTCAGGGCATCGCGGTGTCCATTCCACTTGAGGCCGCAAACTCAGGGTCCGTCTCACATACCTAGAGCTGAGAGAAGCCTCCTCTTGAGGAGCTTGTGGTAAGGTGGTATTCCTCTGGAGTCGAAGCCAGGGACTAACCTCTCATCTCGAGTTGATTTGTGGTCCACGGAGCTCTTTCGTGTTGCTACAGTGACCTCAGGATCCCTCTAGCCTTGAGACAGTGTTCTTGGGATTTCTCTGGAGTGCCATCAAGGAAATCAAGGCTCCTTTCCTGTGTGATGTGCAACCCGACATTGCTCTGCACGCAGTGCAGGGGAACTGGGCCTCATCTCGCGGCGAGGGGGGAGTCTCATGGTTTTTCTCGAGTTGCGGCGGAAACCTGGGGTATATTCTCGAGTTACGACGGGGATGGCCCTTCCACAATCGTGTTTGCTCAGCGACGGCAGGACTCCTGCCTAGTTGCGAGGGACAACTCGGGATTCTCCTCGAGGCTTGGCAGGCAATTGGGTCGACTTTCCACCTGAGGCGGGAGACCAAGTGTCCCTTTCCACGTGCCACAGGAATCCTGGGACTCCTATCAAGTTTCACGAGGAGTCAGGCATCGTCTCCTTTGGAGGCACTGATCTCCGCGTCCCTCTGGAGTTTTCCAATGATGTGAGGCCTCCGGTCGCGATGAGGTGGGGAACTAGGTCTTTTTCTGTGGTCTCCACAGGGGATTCAGACATCCTTTCGTCTTGGGAGATGCAAGACGAGCCTGCATTCAAGTCACTGCAGGGATATCCGGCCTTATTTCGAGTCAGGGCCTCGCGGTGTCCATTCCACTTGAGGCCACAAACTTAGGGTCCCTCTCACATACCTAGTGCTGAGAGAAGCCTCCTCTTGAGGTGCTTGTGTTAAGGTGGTATTACTCTGGAGTCGAAGCCAGGGACTAACCTCTCATCTCGAGTTGATTTGTGGTCCACGGAGCTCTTTCGTGTTGCTACAGTGACATCAGGATCCCTCTAGCCTTGAAACAGTGTTCTTGGGCTTTCTCTGGAGTGCCATCAAGGAAATCAAGGCTCCTTTCATGTGTGATGTGAAACACGTCATTGCTCTGCACGCAGTGCAGGGGAATCGGTCCTCATCTCGCGGCGACGGGGAAGTCTCATGGTTTTTCTCGAGTTGCGGCGGGAATCTGGGGTATATTCTCGAGTTATGACAGGGATGGCCCTTCCACACACGTGTTTGTTCAGCGATATCAGGACTCCTGCCTAGTTGCGAGGGACAACTCGGGATTTTCCTCGAGGCTTGGCAGGGCAATGGGGACGCCGCTTCAGCTGAGGCGGGAGACCAAGGGTCCCTTTCCACGCGCCACAGGAATCCTGGGACTCCTATCAAGTTTCACGAGGAGTCAGGCATCGTCTCCTTTGGAGGCACTGATCTCCCCGTCCTTCTGGTGTTTTCAAAGGATGTGAGGCCTCCGGTCGCGATGAGGTGGGGAACTAGGTCTTTCTCTGTGGTCTCCACAGGGTATTAAGGCATCCTTTTGTCTTGGGAGATGCAAGACGAGCCTGCATTCAAGTCACTGCAGGGATATCCGGCCTTATTTCGAGTCAGGGCATCGCGGCGCGGTGTCCATTCCACTTGAGGCCGCAAACTCAGGGTCCCTCTCACATACCTAGTGCTGAGAGAAGCCTCCTCTTGAGGTGCTTGTGGTAAGGTGGTATTCCTCTGGAGTCGAAGCCAGGGACTAACCTCTCATCTCGAGTTGATTTATGGTCCACGGAGCTCTTTCGTGTTGCTACAGTGACCTCAGTATCCCTCTAGCCTTGAAACAGTGTTCTTGGGCTTTCTCTGTGGTGCCATCAAGGAAATCAAGGCTCCTTTCCTGTGTGATGTGCAACACGGCATTGCTCTGCTCGCAGTGCAGGGGAATCGGGCCTCATCTCGCGGCGAAGTGGAAGTCTCATGGTTTTTCTCAAGTTGCGGTGGGAACCTGGGGTATATTCTCGAGTTACGACGGGGATGGCCCTTCCACACACGTGTTTGTTCAGCGACGTCAGGACTCTTGCCTAGTTGCGAGGGACAACTCGGGATTCTCCTCGAGGCTTTGCAGGCAATTGGGACGACTTTCCACCTGAGGCGGGAGACCAAGAGTCCCTTTCCACGTGCCACAGGATTCCTGGGACTCCTATAAAGTTTCACGAAGAGTCAGGCTTCGTCTCCTTTGGAGGCACTGATCTCCGCGTCCCTCTGGAATTTTCCAAGAATGTGAGGCCTCCGGTTGCGATTATGTGGGGAACTAGGTCTTTCTCTGTGGTCTCCACAGGGGATTCATACATCCTTTCGTCTTGGGAGATGCGAGACGAGCCTGCATTCAAGTCACTGCAGGGATATCCGGCCTTATTTCGAGTTAGTGTATCGCGGTGTCCATTCCACTTGATTCCGCAAACTCAGGGTAACTCTCACATACCTAGAGCTGAGAGAAGCCTCCTCTTGAGATGCTTGTGGTAAGGTGGTATTCCTCTGCAGTCGAAGCCAGTGACTAGCCTCTCATCTTGAGCTGGTTTTTGGTCCATGGAGCTCTTTCGTGCTGCTACAGTGATCTCAAGATCCCTCTAGCCTTGAAACAGTGTTCTTGGGCTTTCTCTGGAGTGCCATCAAGGAAATCAAGGCTCCTTTCCTGTGTGATGTGCAACACGGCATTGCTCTGCACGCAGTGCAGGGGAATCGGGCCTCATCTCGCGGCGAGGGGCAAGTCTCTTGGTTTTTCTCGAGTTGCGGCGGGAACCTGGGGTATATTCTCGAGTTACGACGGGGATGGCCCTTCCACACAGGTGTTTATTCATCGACGCCAGGACTCCTGCCTAGTTGCGAGGGACAACTCGGGATTCTCCTCGAGGCTTGGCAGGGCAATTGGGACGCCTCTCCAGCTGAGGCGGGAGACCAAGGGTCCCTTTCCACGTGCCACAGGAATCCTGGGACTCCTATCAAGTTTCACGAGGAGTCAGGCATCGTCTCCTTTGGAGGCACTGATCTCCGCGTCCCTCTGGAGTTTTCAAAGGATGTGAGGCCTCCGGTCGCGATGAGGTGGGGAACTAGGTCTTTCTCTGTGGTCTCCACAGGGGATTCAGACATCCTTTCGTCTTGGGAGATGCAAGACGAGCCTGCATTCAAGTCACTGCAGGGATATCCGGCCTTATTTCGAGTCAGGGCATCGCGGTGTCCATTCCACTTGAGGCCGCAAACTCAGGGTCCCTCTCACATACCTAGAGCTGAGAGAAGCCTCCTCTTGAGGTGCTTGTGGTAAGGTGATATTCCTCTGGAGTCGAAGCCAGGGACTAACCTCTCATCTCGAGTTGATTTTTGGTCCACGGAGCTCTTTCGTGTTGCTACAGTGACCTCAGAATCCCTCTAGCCTTGAAACAGTGATCTTGGGGTTTCTCTGGAGTGCCATCAAGGAAATCAAGGCTCCTTTCCTGTGTGATGTGTAACACGGCATTGCTCTGCACGCAGTGCAGGGGAATCGGGACTCCTCTGGCTTCGAAGGGGAAGTCTCATGGTGTTTCGCGAGTTGCGGCGGGAACCTGGGGTATAGTCTCGAGTTACGACGGGGATGACCCTTCCACACACGTGTTTGTTCAGCGAAGTAAGGACTCCTGCCTAGTTGCGAGGGACAACTCAGGATTCTCCTCGAGGCTTGGCAGGCCAGTTGGGACGCCTCTCCAGCTGAGGTGGGAGACGAAGGGTCCCTTTCCACGTGCCACAGGAATCCTGGGACTCCTATCAAGTTTCACGAGGAGTCAGGCATCGTCTCCTTTGGAGGCACTGATCTCCGCGTCCCTCTGGAGGTTTCAAAGGATGTGAGGCGTCCGGTCGCGATGAGATGGGGAACTACGTCTTTCTCTGTGGTCTCCAAGGGGATTCAGATATCCTTTCGTCTTGGGAGATGCAAGACGAGCCTGCATTCAAGTCACTGCAGGGATATCCAGCCTTATTTCGAGTCAGGGCATCGCGGTATCCATTCCACTTGAGGCCGCAAATTCAGGGTCCCTCTCACATACCTAGAGCTGAGGGAAGCCTCCTCTTGAGGTGCTTGTGGTAAGGTGGTATTCCTCTGGAGTCGAAGCCAGGGCCTAACCTCTCATCTCGAGTTGATTTTTGGTCCACGGAGCTCTTTCGTGTTGCTGCAGTGACCTCAGGATCCCTCTAGCCTTGAAACTGTGTTCTTGGGCTTTCTCTGGAGTGCCATCAAGGAAATCAAGGCTCCTTTCCTGTGTGATGTGTTACACGGCATTGCTCTGCACGCAGTGCATGGGAATCAGCCCTCATCTCCCGGCGAGGGGGCAGTCTCATGGTTTTTCTTGAGTTGCGACGGGAACCTGGGGTATATTCTCGAGTTACGACGGGGATGGCCCTTCCACACACGTGTTTGTTCAGCGACGTCAGCACTCCTGGCTAGTTGCGAGGGACAACTCGGGATTCTCCTCGAACCTTGGCAGGGCAATTGGGACGCCTCTCCAGTTGAGGCAGGAGACCAAGGCTCCCTTTCCACGTTCCACAGGAATCCTGGGACTCCTAAAATGTTTCACGAGGAGTCAGGCATCGTCTCCTTTGGAGGCACTGATCTCTGCTTTCCTCTGGAGTTTTCAAAGGATGTGAGGCGTCCGGTCGTGATGAGGTTGGGAACTATGTCTTTCTCTGTGGTCTCCAGAGGGGATTCAGACATCCTTTCGTCTTGGGAGATGCAAGACGAGCCTGCATTCAAGTCACTGCAGGGATATCCGGCCTTATTTCGAGTCAGGGCATCGCAGTGTCCATTCCACTTAAGGCCGCAAACTCAGGGTCCCTCTCACATACCTAGAGCTGAGAGAAGCCTCCTCTTGAGGTGCTTGTGGTAAGGTGGTATTCCTCTGCATTAGAAGTCAGTGACTAGCCTCTCATCTCGAGTTGTTTTTTGGTCCACAGAGCTCTTTCGTGTTGCTACAGTGACCTCAAGATCCCTCTAGCCTTGAAACAGGGTTCTTGGGCTTTCTCTGCGGTGCCATCAAGGAAATCAAGGCTCCTTTCCTGTGTGATGCGCAACACGGCATTGCTCTGCTCGCAGTGCAGGGGAATCGGGCCTCATCTCGCGGCGAAGGGGAAGTCTCATGGTTTTTCTCAAGTTGCGGCGGAAACCTGGGGTATATTCTCGAGTTACGACGGGGATGGCCCTTCCACACACGTGTTTGTTCAGCGACGTCAGGACTCTTGCCTAGTTACGAGGGAAAATTTGGGATTCTCCTCGAGGCTTTGCAGGGCAATTGGGACGCCTCTCCACCTGAGGCGGGAGACCAAGGGTCCCTTTCCACGTGCCACAGGAATCCTGGGACTCCTATCAAGTTTCACGAGGAGTCAGGCATCGTCTCCTTTGGAGGCACTGATCTCCGTGTCCCTCTGGAGTTTTCAAAGGATGTGAGGCCTCCGGTCGCGATGAGGTGGGGAACACGGTCTTTCTCTGTGGTCTCCACAGGGGATTCAGACATCCTTTCGTCTTGCGAGATGCAAGACGACTCTGCATTCAAGTCACTGCAGGGATATCCGGCCTTATTTCGAGTCAGGGCATCGCGGTGTCCATTCCACTTTAGGCCGCAAACTCAGGATCCCTCTCACATACCTAGAGCTGAGAGAAGCCTCCTCTTGAGGTGCTTGTGGTAAGGTGGTATTCCTCTAGAGTCGAAGCCAGGGACTAACCTCTCATCTCGAGTTGATTTTTGGTCCACGAAGCTCTTTCGCGTTGCTACAGTGACCTCAGGATCCCTCTGGCCTTGAAACAGTGTTGTTAGGATTTCTCTGGAGTGCCATCAAGGAAATCAAGGCTCCTTTCCTGTGTGATGTGCAACACGGAATTGCTCTGCACGCAATGAAGGGGAATTGGGCCTCATCTCGCTGCGAGGGGGGAGTCTCATGGTTTTTCTCGAGTTGAGGCGGGAACCTGGGGTATATTCTCGAGTTACGACGGGGATGGCCCTTCCACACACGTGTTTGTTCAGCGACGTCAGGACTCCTGCCTAGTTGCGAGGGACAACTCGGGATTCTCCGCGAGGCTTGGCAGGGCAATTGGGACGCCTCTCAAGCTGAGGCGGGAGACCAAGTGTCCCTTTCCACGTGCCACAGGAATCCTGGGACTCCTATCAAGTTTCACGAGGAGTCAGGCATCGTCTCCTTTGGAGGCACTGATCTCCGCGTCCCTCTGGAGTTTTCAAAGGATGTGAGGCCTCCGGTCGCGATGAGGTGAGGTGGAGAACTAGGTCTTTCTCTGTGGTCTCCACAGGGGATTCATACATCCTTTCGTCTTGGGAGATGAAAGACGAGCCTGCATTCAAGTCACTGCAGGGATATCCGGCCTTATTTCGAGTCAGGGTATCGCGCTGTCCATTCCACTTGAGGCCGCAAACTCAGGGTCCCTCTCACATACCTAGAGCTGAGAGAAGCCTCCTCTTGAGGAGCTTGTGGTAAGGTGGTATTCCTCTGGAGTCGAAGCCAGGGACTAACCTCTCATCTTGAGTTGATTTTTGGTCCACGGAGCTCTTTCGTGCTGCGACATTGACCTCAGGATCCCTCTAGCCTTGAAACAGTGTTCTTGGGGTTTCTCTGCGGTGCCATCAAGGAAATCAAGGCTCCTTTCCTGTGTGATGTGCAACACGGCATTGTGCTGCACGCAATGCAGGGAAATTCGGCCTCATCTCGCGGCGAGGGGGGAGTCTCATGGTTTTTCTCGAGTTGCGGCGGGAACCTGGGGTATATTTTCGAGTTAGAACGGGGATGGCCCTTCCACACACGTGTTTGTTCAGCGACGTCAAGACTCCTGCCTAGTTGCGAGGGACAACTCGGGATTCTCCTCGAGGCTTGGCAGGGCAATTGGGACGCCTCTCCAGCTGAGGCGGGAGACCAAGAGTCCCTTTCCACGTGCCACAGGATTCCTGGGACTTCTATGAAGATTCACGAGGAGTCAGGCATCGTCTCCTTTGGAGTCACTGATCTCTGATTTCCTCTGGAGTTTTCAAAGGATGTGAGGCCTCCGGTCGCGATCAGGTGGGGAACTAGGTCTTTCTCTGTGGTCTCCACAGGGGATTCAGACATCCTTTCGTCTTTGGAGATGCAAGACGAGCCTGCATTCAAGTCACTGCAGCGATATCCGGCCTTTTTTCGAGTCAGGGCATCGCGGTGTCCATTCCACTTGAGGCCCAAAACTCAGGGTCCCTCTCACATACCTAAAGCTGAGAGAATCCTCCTCTTGAGGTGCTTGTGGTAAGGTGGTATTCCTCTGGAGACGAAGCCAGGGACTAACCTCTCATCTTGAGTTGATTTTTGTCCACGGAGCTCTTTCGCGTTGCTACAGTGACCTCAGGATCCCTCTAGCCTTGAAACAGTGTTCGTGGGCTTTCTATGGAGTGCCATCAAGGAAATCAAGGCTCCTTTCCTGTGTGATGTGCAACACGGCATTGCTCTGCACGCAGTGCAGGGGAATCGGGCCTCATCTCGCGGCGAGGGGGAAGTCTCATGGTTTTTCTCGAGTTACGGCGGGAACCTGAGGTATATTCTCGAGTTACGACGGGGATGGCCCTTCCACACACGTGATTGTTCAGCAACGTCAGGACTCCTGCCTAGTTGCGAGGGACAACTCGGGATTCTCCTCGAGGCTTGGCAGGGCAATTGGGACGCCTCTCCAGCTGAGGCGGGAGACCAAGGCTCCCTTTCCACGTGCCACAGGAATCCTGGGACTCCTATTCAATTTTCACGAGAAGTCAGGCATCGTCTCCTTTGGAGGCACTGATCTCCGCGTCCCTCTGGAGTTTTCAAAGGATGTGAGGCCTCCGGTCGCGATGAGGTGGGGAACTAGGTCTTTCTCTGTGGTCTCCACAGGGGATTCACACATCCTTTCGTCTTGGGAGATGCAAGACGAGCCTGCATTCAAGTCACTGCAGGGATATCCGGCCTTATTTCGAGTCAGGGCATCGCAGTGTCCATTCCACTTGAGGCTGCAAATTCAAGGTCCCTCTCACATACCTAGAGCTGAGGGAAGCCTCCTCTTGAGGTGCTTGTCGTAAGGTGGTATTCCTCTGGAGTCGAAGGCAGGGACTAACCTCTCATCTCGAGTTGATTTTTGGTCCCCGGAGCTCTTTCCTGTTGCTGCAGTGACCTCAGGATCCCTCTAGCCTTGAAACTGTGTTCTTGGGGTTTCTCTGGAGTGCCATCAAGGAAATCAAGGCTCCTTTCCTGTGTGATGTGTTACACAGCATTGCTCTTCACGCAGTGCATGGGAATCAGCGCTCATCTCCCGGCGAGGGGGCAGTCTCATGGTTTTTCTTGAGTTGCGGCGGGAACCTGGGGTATATTCTCGAGTTACGACGGGGATGGCCCTTCCACACACGTGATTGTTCAGCGACGTCAGGACTCCTGCCTAGTTGCGAGGGACAACTCGGGATTCTCCTCGAGGCTTGGCAGGGCAATTGGGACGCCTCTCCAGCTGAGGCGGGAGACCAAGTGTCCCTTTCCAGGTGCCACAGGAATCCTGGGACTCCTTTCAAGTTTCACGAGGAGTCAGGCATCGTCTCCTTTGGAGGCACTGATCTCCGCGTCCCTCTGGAGTTTTCCAAGGATGTGAGGCCTCTGGTCGCGATGACGTGGGGAACTAGGTCTCTCTCTATGGTCTCCACAGGGGATTCAGACATCCTTTCATCTTGGGACATGCAAGACGAGCCCCCATTCAAGTCACTGCAGGGATATTGGGCCTTCTTTTGAGTCAGGGCATTGCGGTGTCCATTCCACTTGAGGCCGCAAACTCAGGGTCCCTCTAACATACCTAGAGCTGAGAGAAGCCTCCTCTTGAGGTGCTTGTGGTAAGGTGGTATTCCTCTGGAGTCGAAGCCAGGGACTAACCTCTCATCTCGAGTTGATTTTTGGTCCACGGAGCTCTTTCGTGTTGCTACAGTGACCTCCGGATCCCTCTAGCCTTGAAACAGTGTTCTTGGGGTTTCTCTGGAGTGCCATCAAGGAAATCAAGGCTCCTTTCTTGTGTGATGTGCAACACGGAATTGCTCTGCACGCAGTGCAGAGGATTCGAGCCTCATCTCGCGGCGAGGGGGAAGTCTCATGGTTTTTCTCGAGTTGCGGCGGGAACCTGGGGTATATTCTCGAGTGACGAGGGGGATGGCCCTTCCACACACGTGTTTGTTCAGTGACGTCAGGACTCCTGCCTAGTTGCGAGGGACAACTCGGGATTCTCCTCGAGGCTTGGCAGGGCAATTGGGACGCCTCTCCAGCTGAGGCGGGAGACCAAGGGTCCCTTTCCACGTGCCACAGGAATCCTGGGACTCCTATCAAGTTTAACGAGGAGTCAGGCATCATCTCCTTTGGAGGCACTTATCTCCACGTCCCTCTGGAGTTTTCAAAGGATGTGAGGCCTCCGGTCGCGATGACTTGGGGAACTAGGTCTTTCTCTGTGGTCTCCACAGGGGATTCAGACATCCTTTCGTCTTGGGAGATGCAAGACGGGCCTGCATTCAAGTCACTGCAGGGATATCCGGCCTTATTTCGAGTCAGGGCATCGCGGTGTCCATTCCACTTGAGGCCGCAAACTCAGGGTCCCTCTCACATACCTAGAGCTGAGAGAAGCCTCCTCTTGAGGTACTTGTGTTAAGGTGGTTTTCCTCTGGAGTCGAAGCCAGGGATTAACCTCTCATCTCGAGTTGATTTGTGGTCCATGGAGCTCTTTCGTGTTGCTACAGTGACCTCAGCATCCCTCTCGACTTGAAACAGTGTTCTTGGGCTTTCTCTGGAGTGCCATCAAGGAAATCAAGGCTCCTTTCCTGTGTGATGTGCAACACGGCATTGCTCTGCACGCAGTGCAGGGGAATCGGGCCTCATCTCGCGGCGAGGGGGAAGTCTCATGGTTTTTCTCGAGTTGCGGCGGGAACCTGGGGTATATTCTCGAGTTAGGACGGGGATGACCCTTCCACACACGTGTTTGTTCAGCGACGCCAGGACTTCTGCCTAGCTGCGAGGGACAACTCAGGATTCCCCTCGAGGCTTGAAAGGGCAACTGGGACGCCTCTCCAGCTGAGGCGGGAGACCAAGGGTCCCTTTCCACGTGCCACAGGAATCCTGGGACTCCTATCAAGTTTCCCGAGGAGTCAGGCATCGTCTCCTTTGGAGGCACTGATCTCCACGTCCCTCTAGAGTTTTCCAAGGATGTGAGGCCTCCGGTCGCAATGAGGTGGGGAACTAGGTCTTTCTCTGTGGTCTCCACAGGGAATTCAGATATCCTTTCGTCTTGGGAGATGCAAGACGAGCCTGCATTCAAGTCACTGCAGGGATATCCGGCCTTATTTCGAGTCAGGGCATTGCGGTGTCCATTCCACTTGAGGCCACAAATTCAGGGTCCCTCTCACATACCTAGAGCTGAGAGAAGCCTCCTCTTGAGGTGCTTGTGGTAAGGTGGTATTCCTCTGGAGTTGAAGCCAGGGACTAACCTCTAACCTCGAGTTGATTTGTGGTCTACGGAGCTCTTTCCTGTTGCTACAGTGACCTCAGGATCCCTCTAGCCTTGAAACAGTGTTCTTGGGGTTTCTCTGGAGTGCCATCAAGGAAATCAAGGCTCCTTTCCTGTGTGATGTGCAACACGGAATTGCTCTGCACGCAGTGCAGGGGAATCGGGCCTCATCTCCCGGCGAGGGGGAAGTCTCTTGGTTTTTCTCGAGTTACGGGGGAAACTGGGGTATATTAGCGAGTTACGACGGGGATGGCCCTTCCAAACACGTGTTTGTTCAGCGACGTCAGGACTCCTGCATAGTTGCGAGGGACAACTCGGGATTCTCCTCGAGGCTTGGCAGGGCAATCGGGACGCCTCTCCAGCTGAAGCGGGAGACCAAGGGTCCCTTTTCACGTGCCACAGGAATCCTGGGACTCCTATCAAGTTTCACAAGGAGTCAGGCATCGTCTCCTTTGGAGGCACTGATCTCCGCGTCCCTCTGGAGTTTTCAAAGGATGTGAGGCCTCCGGTCGCGATGAGGTGGGGAACTAGGTCTTTCTCTGTGGTCTCCACAGGGGATTCAGACATCCTTTCGTCTTGGGAGATGCAAGACGAGCCTGCATTCAAGTCACTGCAGGGATATCCGGCCTTATTTCGAGTCAGGGCATCGCGGTGTCCATTCCACTCGAAGCTGCAAACTCAGGGTCCCTCTCACATACCTAGAGCTGAGAGAAGCCTCCTCTTGAGGTACTTGTGGTAAGGTGGTATTCCTCTGGAGTCAAAGCTAGGGATTAACCTCTCATCTCGAGTTGATTTTTGGTCCACGGAGCTCTTTCCTGTTGCTACAGTGACCTCAGGATCCCTCTAGCCTTGAAACAGTTTTCTTGCGCTTTCTCGGGCTTGCCATCAAGGAAATCAAGGGTCCTTTCCTGTGTGATGTGCTAGACGGCATTGCTCTGCACGCAGTGCAGGGGAATCAGACCTCATCTCGCGGTGAGGGGGAAGTCTCATAGTTTTTCTCAAGTTGCGGCGGGAACCTGGGGTACATTCTCGAGTTACGAAGGGGATGGCCCTTCCACACACGTGTTTGTTCAGCGACGTCAGGACTCCTGCCTAATTGCGAGGGACAACTCGGGATTCTCCTCGAGGCTTGCCAGGGCAATTGGGTCGCCTCTCCAGCTGAGGCGGGAGACCAAGTGTCCCTTTCCACGTGCCACAGGAATCCTGGGACTCCTATCAAGTTTCACGAGGAGTCAGGCATCGTCTGCTTTGGAGGCACTGATCTCCGCGTCCCTCTCGAGTTTTCAAAGGATGTGAGGCCTCCGGTCGCGATGAGGTGGGGAACTAGGTCTTTCTCTGTGGTCTCCACAGGGGATTCAGACATCCTTTCGTCTTGGGAGACGCAAGACGAGCCTGCATTCAAGTCACTGCAGGGATATCCGGCCTTATTTCGAGTCAGGGCATCGCGGTGTCCATTCCACATGAGGACGCAAACTCAGGGTCCCTTTCACATACCTAGAGCTGAGAGAAGGCTCCTCTTGAGGTGATTGTGGTAAGGTGGTATTCCTCTGGAGTCGAAGCCAGGGACTAACATCTCATCTCGAGTTGATTTTGGTCCACGGAGCTATTTCGTGTTGCTACAGTGACCTCAGGATTCCTCTAGCCTTGAAACAGTGTTGTTGGGCTTTCTCTGGAGTGCCATCAAGGAAATCAAGGCTCCTTTCCTGTGTGATGTGCAACACGGCATTGCTCTGCACGCAGTGCAGGGGAATCGGGCCTCATCACGCGGCGAGGGGAAAGTCTCATGGTTTTTCTCGAGTTGCGGCGGGAACCTGGGGTATATTCTCGAGTTACGACGGGGATGGCCCTTCCACACACGTGTTTTTCAGCGACGGCAGGACTCCTGCCTAGTAGCGAGGGACAATTCGGGATTCTCCTCGAAGCTTGGCAGGGCAAATGGGACGCCTCTCCAGCTGAGGCGGGAGACCAAGGGCCCCTTTCCACGTGCCACAGGAATCCTGGGACGCCTATCAAGATTCACGAGGAGTCAGGCATCGTCTCCTTTGGAGGCACTGATCTCCGCGTCCCTCTGGAGTTTTCAAAGAATGTGAGGCCTCCGGTCGCGATGCGGTGGGGAACTAGGTCTTTCTCTGTGGTCTCCACAGGAGATTCGGACATCCTTTCGTCTTGGGAAATGCAAGACGAGCCTGCTTTAAAGTCACTGCAGGGATATCCGGCCTTATTTCCAGTCAGGGCATCGCGGTGTCCATTCCGCTTGAGGCCGCAAACTCAGGGTCCCTCTCACATACCTAGAGCTGAGAGAAGCCTCCTCTTGAGGTGCTTGTGGTAAGGTGGTATTCCTCTGGAGTTGAAGCCAGTGACTTACCTTTCATCTTGAGTTGATTTGTGGTCCACGGAGCTCTTTCGTGTTGCTACAGTGACCTCAGTATCCCTCTAGCCTTGAAACAGTGTTCTTGGGCTTTCTCTGGAGTGCCATCAAGGAAATCAAGCCTCCTTTCCTGTGTGATGTGCAACTCGGCATTGCTCTGCACTCAGTGCAGGGGAATCGGGCCTCATCTCGCGGCGAGGGGGAAGTCTCATGATTTTTCTCGAGTTGCGGCGGGAACCAGGGGTATATTCTCGAGTTACGACGGGCATGGCCCTTCAACACACGTGTTTGTTCAGCGACGTCAGGACTCCTGCCTAGCTGCGAGGGACAACTCGGGATTCTCCTCGAGGCTTGGCAGGGCAATTGGGACGCCTCTCCAGCTGAGGCGGGAGACCAAGGCTCCCTTTCCACGTGCCACAGGAATACTGGGACTCCTATCAAGTTTCACGAGGAGTCAGGCATCGTCTCCTTTGGAGGCACTGATCTCCGCGTCCCTCTGGAGTTTTCAAAGGATGTGAGGCCTCCGGTCACGATGAGTTGGGGAACTAGGTCTTTCTCTGTGGTCTCCACAGGGGATTCAGACATCCTTTCATCTTGGGAGATGCAAGACGAGCCTGCATTCAAGTCACTGCAGGGATATCCGGCCTTATTTCGAGTCAGGGCATTGCGGTGTCCATTCGACTTGAGGCCGCAAACTCATTGTTCCTCTCACATACCTAGAGCTGAGAGAAGCCTCCTCTTGAGGTGCTTGTGGTAAGGTGGTATTCCTCTGGATTCGAAGCCAGGGACTAACCTCTCATCTCGAGTTGATTTTTGGTCTACGGAGCTCTTTCGTGTTGCTACAGTGACCTCAGGATCCCTCTAGCCTTGAAACAGTGTTCTTGGGGTTTCTCTGGAGTGCCGTCAAGGAAATCAAGGCTCCTTTCCTGTGTGATGTGCAACACGGCATTGCTTTGCACGCAGTGCAGGGGAATCGGGCCTCATCTTGCGGCGAGGGAGAAGTCTCATTGTTTTTCTCGAGTTGCGGCGGGATCCTGGGGTATATTCTCGAGTTACGACGGGGATGCCCCTTTCACACACGTGTTTCTTCAGCGACGTCAGGACTCCTACCTAGTTGCGAGGGACAACTCGGGATTCTCCTCGAGGCTTGGCAGGGCAATTGGGACGCCTCTCCAGCTGAGGCGGGAGACCAAGGGTCCCTTTTCACGTGCCACAGGAATCCTGGGACTCCTATCAAGTTTCACGAGGAGTCAGGCATCGTCTCCTTTGGAGGCACTGATCTCCGCATCCCTCTGGAGTTTTCAAAGAATGTGAGGCCTCCGGTCGCGATGAGGTGTGGAACTAGGTCTTTCTCTGTGGTCTCCACAGGGGATTCAGACATCCTTTCGTCTTGGGAGATGCAAGACGAGCCTGCATTCAAGTCACTGCAGGATATCCGGCCTTATTTCCAGTCAGGGCATCGCGGTGTCCATTCCACTTGAGGCCGCAAACTCAGGGTCCCTCTCACATACCTAGAGCTGAGAGAAGCCTCCTCTTGAGGTGCTTGTGGTAAGGTGGTATTCCTCTGGAGTCGAATCCAGGGAATAACCTCTCATCTCGAGTTGATTTGTGGTCCACGGAGCTCTTTCGTGTTGCTACATGACCTCAGGATCCTTCTAGCCTTGAAACAGTGTTCTTGGGCTTTCTCTGGAGTTCCATCAAGGAAATCAAGGCTCCTTTCCTGTGTGATGTACAACACGGCATTGCTCTGCACGCACTGCCGGGGAATCGGGCCTCATCTCGCGGCGAGGGGGAAGTCTCATGGTTTTTCTCGAGTTGCGGCGGGAACCTGGGGTATATTCTCGAGTGACGAGGGGGATGGCCCTTCCACACACGTGTTTGTTCAGTGACGTCAGGACTCCTGCCTAGTTGCGAGGGACAACTCGGGATTCTCCTCGAGGCTTGGCAGGGCAATTGGGACGCCTCTCCAGCTGAGGCGGGAGACCAAGGGTCCCTTTCCACGTGCCACAGGAATCCTGGGACTCCTATCAAGTTTAACGAGGAGTCAGGCATCATCTCCTTTGGAGGCACTTATCTCCACGTCCCTCTGGAGTTTTCAAAGGATGTGAGGCCTCCGGTCGCGATGAGGTGGGGAACTAGGTCTTTCTCTGTGGTCTCCACAGGGGATTCAGACATCCTTTCGTCTTGGGAGATGCAAGACGAGCCTGCATTCAAGTCACTACAGGGATATCCGGCCTTATTTCGAGTCAGGGCATCGCGGTGTCCATTCCACTTGAGGCCGCAAACTCAGGGTCCCTCTCACATACCTAGAGCTGAGAGAAGCCTCCTCTTGAGGTACTTGTGTTAAGGTGGTTTTCCTCTGGAGTCGAAGCCAGGGATTAAACTCTCATCTCGAGTTGATTTGTGGTCCATGGAGCTCTTTCGTGTTGCTACAGTGACCTCAGCATCCCTCTCGACTTGCAACAGTGTTCTTGGGGTTTCTCTGGAGTGCCATCAAGGAAATCAAGGCTCCTTTCCTGTGTGATGTGCAACACGGCATTGCTCTGCACGCAGTGCAGGGGAATCGGGCCTCATCTCGCGGCGAGGGGGAAGTCTCATGGTTTTTCTCGAGTTGCGGCGGGAACCTGGGGTATATTCTCGAGTTAGGACGGGGATGACCCTTCCACACACGTGTTTATTCAGCGACGCCAGGACTTCTGCCTAGCTGCGAGGGACAACTCAGGATTCCCCTCGAGGCTTGAAAGGGCAACTGGGACGCCTCTCCAGCTGAGGCGGGAGACCAAGGGTCCCTTTCCACGTGCCACAGGAATCCTGGGACTCCTATCAAGTTTCACGAGGAGTCAGGCATCGTCTCCTTTGGAGGCACTGATCTCCGCGTACCTCTGGAGTTTTCAAAAGATGTGAGGACACCGGTCGGGATGAGGTGTGGAGCTAGGTCTTTCTCTGTGGTCTCCACAGGAGATTCAGACATCCTTTCGTCTTGGCAGATGCAAGACGAGCCTGCATTCAAGTCACAGCAAGGATATCCGGCCTTATTTCGAGTCACAGCATCGCGGTGTCCATTCCACTTGAGGCCGCAAATTCAGGGTCCCTCTCACATACGTAGAGCTGAGAGAAGCCTCCTCTTGAGGTGCTTGTGGTAAGGTGGTATTCCTCTGGAGTCGAAGCCAGGGACTAACCTCTCATCTCGAGTTGATTTTTAGACCACAGAGCTCTTTCGTGTTGCCACAGTGACCTCAGGATCCCTCTAACCTTGAAACAGTGTTCTTGGCGTTTCTCTGGAGTGCCATGAAGGAAATCAAGGCTCCTTTCATGTGTGATGTGCAACACGGAATTGCTCTGCATGCAGTGCAGGGGAATCGGGTCTCATCTCGCGGCGAGGGGGAAGTCTCATGGTTTTTCTCGAGTTGCGGCGGGAACCTGGGGTATATTCTCGAGTGACGAGGGGGATGGCCCTTCCACACACATGTTTGTTCAGCGACGTCAGGACTCCTGCCTAGTTGCGAGGGACAACTCGAATTCTCCTCGAAGCTTGGCACGGCAATTGGGACGCCTCTCCAGCTGAGGCGGGAGACCAAGTGTCCCTTTCCACGTTTCACAGGAATCCTGGGACTCCTATCAAGTTTCACGAGGAGTCAGGCATCGTCTCCTTTGGCGGCACTGATCTCCGCAACCCTCTGGAGTTTTCAAAGGATGTGAGGCCTCCGGTCGCGATGAGGTGGGGAACTAGGTCTTTCTCTGTGGTCTCCACAGGGGATTCAGACATCCTTTCGTCTTGGGAGATGCAAGACGAGCCTGCATTCAAGTCACTGCAGGGATGTCCGGCCTTATTTCGAGTCAGGGCATCGTGGTATCCCTTCCACTTGAGGCCGCAAACTCAGGGTCCCTCACACATACCTAGAGCTGAGAGAAGCCTCCTCTTGAGGTGCTTGTGGTAAGGTGGTATTCCTCTGGAGTCGAAGCCAGGGACTAACCTCTCATCTCGAGTTGATTTTTGGTCCACGAGCTCTTTTGTGTTGCTACAGTGACCTCAGGATCCCTCTAGCCTTGAAACAGTGTTCGTGGGCTTTCTCTGGAGTGCCATCAAGGAAATCAAGGCTCCTTTCCTGTTTGATGTGCAACACAGAATTGCTCTGCACGCAGTGCAGGGAAATCGGGCCTCATCTTGCGGCGAGTGGGAAGTCTCATGGTTTTTCTCGAGTTGCGGTGGGAACCTGGGGTATATTCTCGAGTTACGACTGGGATCGCCCTTCCACACACGTGTTTGTTCAGCGACGTCAGGACTCCTACCTAGGTGCGAGGGACAACTCGGGATTCTCCTCCAGCATTGGCAGGACAATTAGGATGCCGCTCCAGCTGAGGCGGGAGACCAAGGGGCCCTTTCCACGTGCCACAGGAATCCTGGGACTCCTATCAAGATTCACGAGGAGTCAGGCATCGTCTCCTTTGGAGGCACTGATCTCCGCATACCTCTGGAGTTATCAAAGGTTGTGAGGCCTCCGGTCGCGATGAGGTGGGGAACTAGGTCTTTCTCTGTGGTCTCCACAGGGGATTCACACATCCTTTCGTCTTGGGAGATGCAAGACGAGCTTGCATTCAAGTCACTGCAGGGATATCCGGCCTTATTTCGAGTCAGGGCATCGCGGTGTCCATTCCACTTGAGGCCACAAACTCAGGGTCCCTCTCACATACTGAGAGCTGAGAGAAGCCTCCTCTTGAGGTGCTTGTGGTAAGGTGTTTTTCCTCTGGAGTCGAAGCCAGGGACTTACCTCTCATCTCGAGTTGATTTTTCGTCCACTGATCTCTTTCGTGTTGCTACAGTGACCTCAGGATCCCTCTAGCCTTGAAAGAGTGTTCCTGGGGTTTCTCTGGAGTGCCATCAAGTAAATCAAGGCTCCTTTCCTGTGTCATGTGCACCACGGAATTGCTCTGCACGCAGTGCAGGGGAATCGGGCCTCATCTCGCGACGAGGGGGTAGCCTCATGGTTTTTCTCGAGTCGCGGCGGGAACCTGGGGTATATTCTCGAGTTACGACGGGGATGGCCCTTCCACACACGTGTTTGTTCAGCGACATCAGGACTCCTGCCTAGTTCTGAGGGACAACTCGGGATTCTCCTAGAGGCTTGGCAGGGCAATTGGGACCCCTTTTCAGCTGAGGCGGGAGACCAAGGGCCCCTTTCCACGTGCCAGAGAAATCCTGGTACTCCTTTCAAGTTTCACGAGGAGTCAGGCATCGTCTCCGTTGGAGGCACTGATCTCTGCGTACCTCTGGAGTTTTCAAAGGATGTGAGGCGTGCGGTCGCGATGATGTGGGGAACTAGGTCTTTCTCTGTGGTCTCCACAGGGGATTCAGACATCCTTTCGTCTTGGGAGATGCAAGACGAGCCTGCATTCAAGTCACTGCAGGGATATCCGGCCTTATTTCGAGTCAGGGCATCGCGGTGTCCATTCCACTTGATGCCGCAAACTCAGGGTCTCACTCACATACCTAAAGCTGAGTGAAGGCTCCTCTTGAGGTGCTTGTGGTAAGGTGGTATTCCTCTGGAGTCGAAGCCAGGGACTAACCTCTAATCTCGAGTTGATTGTTGGTCCACGAAGCTCTTTCGTGTTGCTACCGTGACCTCAGGATCCCTCTAGCCTTGAAACAGTGTTCTTAGTTGTTTCTCTGGAGTGCCATCAAGGAAATCGTGGCTCCTTTCATATGTGATGTGCAACACGGAATTGCTCTCCACGCAGTGCAGGGGAATCGGGCCTCATCTCGCGGCGAGGGGGAAGTCTCATGGTTTTTCACGAGTTGCGGCGGGAACCTGGGGTATATTCTCGAGTTACGACGGGGATGCCCCTTCCACACACGTGTTTGTTCAGCGACGTCAGGACTCCTGCCTAGTTGCGAGGGACAACTCGGGATTCTCCTCGAGGCTTGGCAGGGCAATTGGGACGCCTCTCCAGCTGAGGCGAGAGACCAAGGGTCCCTTTCCACGTGCCACAGGAATCCTGGGACTCCTATCAAGTTTCACGAGGAGTCAGGCATCGTCTCCTTTGGAGGCCCTGATCTCCGCGTACCTCTGGAGTTTTCAAAGGATGTGAGGCCTCCGGTCGCGATGAGGTGGGGAACTAGGTCTTTCTCTGTGGTCTCCACAGGGGATTCAGACATCCTTTCGTCTTGGAAGATGCAAGAGGAGCCTGCATTCAAGTCACTGCAGGGATATCCGGCCTTATTTCGAGTCAGGGCATCGCGGTGTCCATTCCACTTGAGGCCGCAAACTCAGGCTCCCTCTCACATACCTAGAGCTGAGAGAAGCCTCCTCTTTTTTTTTTTTTTTTTAATTTATTTATTTTTTTTTCAGTGGGTTTTGTCATACATTGTCATGAATCAGCAATAGATTTACACGTATTCCCCATCCCGATCCCCCCTCCCCCCTCTCTCTCCACCCTATTCCTCTGGGTCTTCCCAGTGCACCAGGTTCGAGCACTTGTCTCATGCATCCCACTTGAGCTGGTGACCTGTTTCACCATAGATAGTATACATGCTGTTCTTTCACAACATCCCACCCTCACCTTCTCCCACAGAGTTCAAAAGTCTGTTCTGTACTTCTGCGTCTCTTTTTCTGTTTTGCATATAGGGTTGTCGTTACCATCTTTCTAAATTCCATATATATGTGTTAGTATACTGTAATGTTCTTTATCTTTCTGGCTTACTTCACTCTGTATAATGGGCTCCAGTTTCATCCATCTCATTAAAACTGGTTCAAATGAATTCTTTTTAACGGCTGAGTAATATTCCATGGTGTATATGTCCCACAGCTTCTTTATCCTTTCATCTGCTGATGGGCATCTAGGTTGCTTCCATGTCCTGGCTATTATAAACAGTGCTGCGATGAACATTGGGGTGCACGTGTCTCTTTCAGATCTGCTTTCCTCAGTGTGTATGCCCAGGAGTGGTATTGCTGGGTCATATGGCAGTTCTATTTCCAGTTTTTTAAGAAATCTCCACACTGTTCTCCATAGCGGCTGTACTAGTTTGCATTCCCACCAACAGTGTAAGAGGGTTCCCTTTTCTCCACACCCTCTCCAGCATTTATTGCTTGTAGATTTTTGGATGGCAGCCATCCTGACTGGCGTGTAATGGTACCTCATTGTGGTTTTGATTTGCATTTCTCTAATAATGAGTGATGTTGAGCATCTTTTCATGTGTTTGTTGGCCATCTGTATGTCTTCTTTGGAGAAATGTCTGTTTAGTTCTTTGGCCCATTTTTTGATTGGGTCATTTATTTTTCTGGAATTGAGCTTCAAGAGTTGCTTGTATATTTTTGAGATTAATCCTTTGTCTGTTTCTTCATTTGCTATTATTTTCTCCCAATCTGAGGGCTGTCTTTTCACCTTACTTATAGTTTCCTTTGTAGTGCAAAAGCTTTTAAGTTTCATTAGATCCCATTTGTTTAGTTTTGCTTTTATTTCCAGTATTCTAGGAGGTGGGTCATAGAGGATCTTGCTGTGATTTATGTCGGAGAGTGTTTTGCCTATGTTCTCCTCTAGGAGTTTTATAGTTTCTGGTCTGACATTTAGATCTTTAATCCATTTTGAGTTTATTTTTGTGTATGGTGTTAGAAAGTGTTCTAGTTTCATTCTTTTACAAGTGGTTGACCAGCTTTCCCAGCACCACTTGTTAAAGAGGTTGTCTTTTTACATTGTGTATCCTTGCCTCCTTTGTCAAAGATAAGGTGTCCATAGGTTCGTGGATTTATCTCTGGGCTTTCTATTCTGTTCCATTGATCTATATTTCTGTCTTTGTGCCAGTACCATACTGTCTTGACGACTGTGGCTTTGTAGTAGAGTCTGAAGTCAGGCAGGTTGATTCCTCCAGTTCCATTCTTCTTTCTCAAGATTACTTTGGCTATTCGAGGTTTTTTGTATTTCCATACAAATTGTGAAATTATTTGTTCTAGTTCTGTGAAAAATACCGTTGGTAGCTTGATAGGGATTGCATTGAATCTATAGATTGCTTTGGGTAGAATAGCCATTTTGACAATATTGATTCTTCCAATCCATGAACACGGTATGTTTCTCCATCTGTTTGTGTCCTCTTTGATTTCTTTCATCAGTGTTTTATAGTTTTCTATGTATAGGTCTTTTGTTTCTTTAGGTAGATATACTCCTAAGTATTTTATTCTTTTTATTGCAATGGTGAATGGTATTGTTTCCTTAATTTCTCTTTCTGTTTTTTCATTGTTAGTATATAGGAATGCAAGGGATTTTTGTGTGTTAATTTTATATCCTGCAATTTTACTATATTCATTGATTAGCTCTAGTAATTTTCTGGAAGAGTCTTTAGGGTTTTCTATGTAGAGGATCATGTCGTCTGCAAACAGTGAGAGTTTCACTTCTTCTTTTCCTATGTGGATTCCTTTTACTTCTTTTTCTGCTCTGATTGCTGTGGCCAAAACTTCCAACACTATGTTGAACAGTAGTGGTGAGAGTGGGCACCCTTGTCTTGTTCCTGATTTCAGGGGAAATGCTTTCAATTTTTCACCATTGAGGGTGATACTTGGTGTGGGTTTGTCATATATAGCTTTTATTATGTTGAGGTATGTTCCTTCTATTCCTGCTTTCTGGAGAGTTTTAATCATGAATGGGTGTTGAATTTTGTCAAAGGCTTTCTCTGCATCTATTGAGATAATCATATGGTTTTTATCTTTCAATTTGTTAATGTGGTGTATTACATTGATTGATTTGCGGATATTAAAGAATCCTTGCATTCCTGGGATAAAGCCCACTTGGTCGTGGTGTATGATTTTTTTAATATGTTGTTGGATTCTGTTTGCTAGAATTTTGTTAAGGATTTTTGCATCTATGTTCATCAGTGATATTGGCCTGTAGTTTTCTTTTTTTGTGGCATCTTTGTCTGGCTTTGGAATTAGGGTGATGGTGGCCTCATAGAATGAGTTTGGAAGTTTACCTTCCTCTGCAATTTTCTGGAAGAGTTTGAGTAAGGTAGGTGTTAGCTCTTCTCTAAATTTTTGGTAGAATTCAGCTGTGAAGCCATCTGGTCCTGGGATTTTGTTTGCTGGTAGATTTTTGATTACAGTTTCAATTTCCTTGCTTGTGATGGGTCTGTTAAGATCTTCTATTTCTTCCTGGTTCAGTTTTGGAAGGTTATACTTTTCTAAGAATTTGTCCATTTCATCCAAGTTGTCCATTTTATTGGCATAGAGCTGCTGGTAGTAGTCTCTGATGATCCTTTGTATTTCAGTGTTGTCTGTTGTGATCTCTCCATTTTCATTTCTAATTTTGTTGATTTGGTTCTTCTCTCTTTGCTTCTTAATGAGTCTTGCTAATGGTTTGTCAATTTTGTTTATTTTTTCAAAAAACCAGCTTTTAGCTTTGTTGATTTTTGCTATGGTCTCTTTAGTTTCTTTTGCATTTATTTCTGCCCTGATTTTTAAGATTTCTTTCCTTCTGCTAACTCTGGGGTTCTTCATTTCTTCCTTCTCTAATTGCTTTAGGTGTAGAGTTAGGTTATTTATTTGGCTTTTTTCTTGTTTCTTGATGTGAGCCTGTAATGCTATGAACCTTCCCCTTAGCACTGCTTTTACAGTATCCCATAGGTTTTGGGTTGTTGTGTTTTCATTTTCATTCATTTCTATGCATATTTTGATTTCTTTTTTGATTTCTTCTATGATTAGTTGGTTATTCAGAAGCGTGTTATTTAGCCTCCATATGTTTGCATTTTTAACAATTTTTTTTCCTGTAACTGAGATGTAATCTTACTGCACTGTGGTCGGAAAAGATGACTGGAATGATTTCAATTTGTTTGAATTTTCCAAGACCAGATTTATGGCCCAGGATGTGGTCTATTCTGGAGAAGGTTCCGTGTGCACTTGAGAAAAAGGTGTAGTTGATTGTTTTGGGGTGAAATGTCCTATAGATATCAATCAGGTCTAGCTGGTCCATTGTGTCATTCAAGGTTTGTGTTTCCTTGTTAATTTTCTGTTTATTTGATCTATCCATAGTTGTGAGTGGGGTATTAAAGTCTCCCACTATTATTGTGTTACTATTAATTTCCTCTTTCATACTTGTTAGCGTTTGCCGCACATATTGTGGTGTTCCCATGTTGGGTGCATATATATTTATAATTGTTATATCTTCTTCTTCTATTAATCCCTTGATCATTATGTAGTGTCCTTCTTTGTCTCTTTTCACATCCTTTATTTGAAAGTCTATTTTATCTGATATGCGTATTGCGACTCCTGCTTTCTTTTGGTCTCCGTTTGCATGAAATATTTTTTTCCAGCCCTTCACTTTTAGTCTGTATGTGTCTCTTGCTTTGAGGTGGGTCTCTTGTAGACAGCATATATAGGGGTCTTGTTTTTGTATCCATTCAGCCAATCTTTGTCTTTTGGTTGGGGCATTCAACCCATTTACATTTAAGGTAATTATTGATAGGTGTGGTCCCGTTGCCATTTACTTTGCTGTTTTGGGTTCACGTTTATACAACCTTTCTGCATTTCCTATCTAGAGAAGATCCTTTAGCATTTGTTGAAGAGCTGGTTTGGTGGTGCTGAATTCTCTCAGCCTTTGCTTGTCTGTAAAGCTTTTGAATTCTCCTTGATATCTGAATGAGATCCTTGCTGGGTACAGTAATCTAGGTTGTAGGTTATTCTCTTTCATTACTTTCAGTATGTCTTGCCATTCCCTTCTGGCCTGGAGGGTTTCTATTGATAGATCAGCTGTTATCCTTATGGGAATCCCTTTGTGCGTTATTTGTTGTTTCTCCCTTGCTGCTTTTAATATTTGTTCTTTGTGTTTGATCTTTGTTAATTTGATTAATATGTGTCTTGGGGTGTTTCGCCTTGGGTTTATCCTGTTTGGGACTCTCTGGGTTTCTTGGACTTGGGTGGCTATTTCCTTCCCCATTTTAGGGAAGTTTTCAGCTATTATCTCCTCGAGTATTTTCTCATGGCCTTTCTTTTTCTCTTCTTCTTCTGGGATTCCTATGATTCGAATGTTGGGGCGTTTCACATTGTCCCAGAGGTCCCTGAGGTTGTCCTCATTTCTTTTGATCCTTTTTTCTTTTTTCCTCTCTGCTTCATTTATTTCCACCATTTTATCTTCTACCTCACTTATCCTATCTTCTGTCTCCGTTATTCTACTCTTGGTTCCCTCCAAAGTGATTTTGATCTCATTCATTGCATTGTTCATTTTTAATTGACTCTTTTTTATTTCTTCTAGGTCTTTATTAAACATTTCTTGCATCTTTTCAATCTTTGTCTCCAGGCTATTTATCTGTAACTCCATTTTGTTTTCAAGATTTTGGATCATTTTTATTATCATTATTCTAAATTCTTTTTCAGGTAGATTCCCTATCTCCTCCTCTTTTGCTTGACTTGGTGGGCATTTTTCATGTTCCTTTACCTGTTGGGTATTTCTTTGCCTTTTCATCTTGTTTAGATTGCTGTGTCTGGAGTGGGCTTTCTGTATTCTGGAGGTCTGTGGTTCCTTTTTGTTGTGGAGGATTTACCCAGTGGGTGGGGTTAGACGATTGGCTTGTCAAGGTTTCCTGGTTAGGAAAGTTTGCGTCGGTGTTCTGGTGCGTGGAACTTGATTTCTTCTCTCTGGAGAGCAATGGAGTGCTCAGTAATGAGTTTTGAGATGGGTGTATGTGTTAGGTGTCACCTTGGGCAGCCTGTATGTTGACGTTTAGGGCTATGTTCCTGCGTTGCTGGAGAATTTGCTTGGTATGTCTTGCTCTAAAACTTATTGGCTCTTGGGTGGTGGTTGGTTTCAGTGTAGGTATGGAGGCTTTTGGACGGTCACTTATTACTTAAAGTTCCATGTAGTCAGGAGTTTTCTGGTGTTCTCAGGTTTTGGGCTTAAGTCTCCTGCCTCTGGATTTCAGTTTTATTCTTCCTGTAGTCTCAGGACTTCTCCAACTACACAGCACTGATAATAAAACTTCTAGGTTAATGGCGAAAAGATTCTCCCCCGTTAGGGACACCCAGAGAGGCTCACAGAGTTACATGAAGAAGAGGAGAGGGAGGGGGGAGATAGTGTTGAGCAGGAGGAGAAAAAAGGGGGACTCAAGAGGAGAGAGACAGATCTACGCAGTTATGCTCCCAGAATGTTCTCCGTAGCCGAGACACCCTCAAGGATTCACAGAATTGGATTGGGAAGAAAAGGAGAAAGGAGGAAATAGAGGTGTTCTGAGGCAGAAAACAGAGAGTCAAGATTGGGCGAGAAAAATCAACACACTCCTGAATAAAAATGGGAACTGAATATTTGATTCTTAAATGTTCACCATTTATATCATATATTGAAAAACAAAAATTAAAAATCTAGAGTAGAGATTAGACTCTTAAAAATACTATATTAAAAACAAAACCAAAACACACACTAAAAAATTTTTTAAAATATATATGAAGTTGAGTTTAAAAAATAGGGCTTCCCTTTTTTTTTTTTTTTTGGTAAGATTATAGTGTATTGAAAATGAAAATTAAGGAGTAGTAGAGGAGTACTAGAGGACTTTGAAAGAAATAAGAGAAAAAGAAAAATAGAAAATAGAAGAGAAAAAGGAGAAAAAGAAAAAAAAAAAAAGAAAAAAAAAAAAAAGAATTTTCCCTAATTAAAAAAATCGTAAAAATCTATGAAAATGAAAGTTAAGGAATGATGGGGGAGTAATAGGGAATTTTAAAGGAAAATAAAAGAGAAAAAATAAAAAAGAAAAAATTTAAAAAATTTATATATTTATTTTTTTTTCTTATTAAAAAAAAAAGTAAAAATATATCTAGGAATTTCTCTGGAGTTGTTGCGGTCGGTGTCGGTTCGGCTCAGTTTCAGATATCTCCGGAGGTGAGGCCTCCGGTCGCGATGAGGTGGGGAACTAGGTCTTTCTCTGTGGTCTCCACAGGGGATTCAGACATCCTTTTGTCTTGGGAGATGCAAGACGAGCCTGCATTCAAGTCACTGCAGGGATATCCGGTCTTATTTCGAGTCAGGGCCTCGCGGTGTCCATTCCACTTGAGGCCGCAAACTCAGGGTCCCTCTCACATACCTACAGTTGAGAGAACCCTCCTCTTGAGGTGCTTGTGGTAAGGTGGTATTCCTCTGGAGTCGAAGCCAGGGACTAACCTCTCATCTCGAGTTGATTTTTGGTCCACGGAGCTCTTTCGTGTTGCTACAGTGACCTCAGGATCCCTCTAGCCTTGAAACAGTGTTCTTGGCGTTTCTCTGGAGTGCCATCAAGGAAATCAAGGCTCCTTTCCTGTGTGATGCGCAACACGGCATTGCTCTGCACGCAGTGCAGGGGAATCGGGCCTCATCTCGTGGCGAGGGGGAAGTCTCATGGCTTTCCTCGAGTTGCGGCGGGAACCTGGGGTATATTATCGAGTTACGAAGGGGATGGCCCTTCCACACACGTGTTTGTTCAGCGACGTCAGGACTCCTGCCTAGTTGCGAGGGACAACTCGGGAATCTCCTCGAGGCTTGGCAGGGCAATTGGGACTCCTCTCCAGCTGAGGCGGGAAACCAAGGGTCCCTTTCCACGTGCCACAGGAATCCTGGGACTCCTATCAAGTTTCACGAGGAGTCAGGCATAGTCTCCTTTTGAGACATTGATCTCCGCTTAACTCTGGAGTTTTCAAAGGATGTGAGGCCTCCGGTCGCGATGAGGTGGGGAACTAGGTCTTTCTCTGTGGTCTCCACAGGGTATTCAGACATCCTTTCGTCTTGGGAGATGCAAGACAAGCCTGCATTCAAGTCAGGGATATCCGGCCTTATTTCGAGTCAGGGCATCGCGGTGTCCATTCCACTTGAGGCCGCAAACTCAGGGTCCCTCTCACATACCTAGAGCTGAGAGAAGCCACCTCTTGGGGTGCTTGTGGTAAGGTGGTATTCCTCTGGAGTCGAAGCCAGGGACTAACCTCTCATCTCGAGTTGATTTTTGGGCCACGGAGCTCTTTCGTGTTGCTACAGTGACCTCAGGCTCCCTCTAGCCTTGAAACAGTGTTCTTGGGGTTTCTCTGGAGTGCCATCAAGAAATCAAGGCTGCTTTCATGTGTGATGTGCAACATGGAATTGCTCTGCACAAAGTGCAGGGGAATTGGGCCTCATCTCGCGGCGAGGGGGAAGTCTCATGGTTTTTCTCGAGTTGCGGCGGGAACCTGGGGTATATTGTCGAGTTACGATGGGGATGGCCCTTCCACACACGTGTTTGTTCAGTGACGTCAGGACACCTGCCTAGTTGCGAGGGACAACTCTGGATTCTCCTCGAGGCTTGGCAGGGCAATTGGGACGCCTCTCCAGCTGAGGCGGGAGACCAAGTGTACCTTTCCACGTGCCACAGGAATCCTGGGACTCCTATCAAGTTTCAAGAGGAGTCAGGCATCGTCTCCTTTGGAGGCTCTGATCTCCGAGTACCTCTGGAGTTTTCAAAGGATGTGAGGCCTCCGGTCTCAATGAGGTGGGGAACTAGGTTTTCCTCTGTGGTCTCCACAGGGGATTCAGACATCCCTTCGTCTTGGCAGATGCAAGATGAGCCTGCATTCAACTCACTGCAGGGATATCCGGGCTTATTTCGAATCAGGGCATCGCGATTTCCATTCCACTTGAGACCGCAAAATCAGGGTCCCTCTTACATACGTAGAGCTGAGAGAAGCCTCCTCTTGAGGTGCTTGTGGTAAGGTGGTATTCCTCTGGAGTCGAAGCCAGGGACTAACCTCTCATCTCGAGTTGATTTTTGGGCCACGGAGCTCTTTCGTGTTGCTACAGTGACGTCAGGATCCCTCTAGCCTTGGAACAGTGTTCTTGGGTTTTCTCTGGAGTGCCATCAAGGAAATCAAGGCTCCTTTCATGTGTGATGTGCAACACGGATTTGCTCTGCAAGCAGTGGAGGGGAATTGGGCCTCATCTCGCGGCGAGCGGGAAGTCTCATGGTTTTTCGCGAGTTGCGGCGGGAACCTGGGGTATATTCTCGAGTTACGACGGCATGGCCCTTCCACACATGTGTATGCTCAGCGACGTCAGGACTCCTGCCTAGTTGCGAGGGACAACTCGGGATTCTCCTCAAGGCTTGGCAGGGCAATTGGGACGCCTCTCCAGCTGAGGCGGGAGAACAAGTGTCCCTTTCGACGTGCCACAGAAATCCTAGGAGTCCTATCAAGTTTCACGAGGAGTCAGGCATCGTCTCGTTTTGAGGCACTGATCTCCGCGTACCTCTGGAGTTTTCAAAGGATGTGAGGCCTCCGGTCGCGATGAGGTGGGGAACTAGGTCTTTCTCTGTGGTCTCCACAGGGGATTCAGACATCCTTTCGTCTTGGGAGATGCAAGACGAGCCTGCATTCAAGTCACTGCAGGGATATCCAGCCTTATTTCGAGTCAGGGCATCGCGCTGTCCATTCCACTTGAGGCCGCAAACTCAGGGTCCCTTTCACATACCTAGAGCTGAGAGAAGCCTCCTCTTGAGGTGCTTGTGGTAAGGTGGTATTCCTCTGGAGTCGAAGACAGGGACTAACCTCTCATCTCGAGTTGATTTTTGGTCCACAGAGCTCTTTCGTGTTGCTACAGTGACCTCAGGATCCCTCTAGCCTTGAAACAGTGTTCTTGGGGGTTCTCTGGAGTGCCATCAAGGAAATCAAGGCTCCTTTCAGGTTTGATGTGCAACACGGAATTGCTCTGCACGCAGTGCAGGGGAATCGGGCCTCATCTCGCGGCGAGGGGGAAGTCTCATGGTTTTTCTTGAGTTGCCTCGGGAGCCTGGGGTATATTCTCGAGTTACGACGGGGAAGGCCCTTCCACACACGTGTTTATTCAGCGACGTCAGGACTCCTGCCTAGTTGCGAGGGACAACTCGGGATTCTCCTCGAGGCTTGTCAGGGCAATTGGGACGCCTCTCCAGCTGAGGCGGGAGACCAAGGGTCCATTTCCACGTGCCACGGGAATCCTAGGACTCCTATCAAGTTTCATGAGGAGTCAGGCATCGTCTCGTTATGAGGCACTGATCTCCGCGTACCTCTGGAGTTTTCACAGGATGTGAGGCCTCCGGTCGCGATGAGGTGGGGAACTAGGTCTTTCTCTGTGGTCTCCACAGGGGATTCAGACATCCTTTCGATTTGGGAGATGCAAGAAGAGCCTGCATTCAAGTCACTGCAGGGACATCCGGCCTTATTTAGAGTCAGGGCATCGCGGTGTCCATTCCACTTGAGGCCGCAAACTCAGGGTCCCTCTCACATACCTAGAGCTGAGAGAAGCCTCCTCTTGAGGTGCTTGTGGTAAGGTGGTATTCCTCTGGAGTCGAAGCCAGGGACTATCCTCTCATCTCGAGTTGATTTTTGGCCTGCGGAGCCCTTTCATGTTGCTACAGTGACCTGAGGATCCCACGAGCCTTGAAACAGTGTTCTTGGGGTTTCTCTGGAGTGTCATCAAGGAAATCAAGTCTCCTTTCATGTGTGATGTGCAACACGGAATTGTTCTGCACGCAGTGCAGGGGATTCGGGCCTCATCTCGTGGCGAGGGGGAAGTCTCATGGTTTTTCTCGAGTTGGGGTTCGAACCTGGGGTATATTCTCGAGTTACGACGGCGATGGCCTTCCACACTCGTGTTTGTTCAGCGACGTCAGGACTCCTGCCTAGTTGCGAGGGACAACTCGGGATTCTCCTCGAGGCTTGGCAGAGCAATTGGGACGCCTCTCCAGCTGAGGCGGGATACCAAGGGTCCCTTTCCACGAGCCACAGGAATCCTGGGACTCCTATCAAGTTTCACGAGGAGTCAGGCATCGTCTCCTTTTGAGGCATTGATCTCCGCGTAACTCTGCAGTTTTCAAAGGATGTGAGGCCTCCGGTCGCGATGAGGTGGGGAACTAGATCTTTCTCTGTGGTCTCCACAGGGGTTTCAGACATCTTTTCGCCTTGGGAGATGCAAGACGAGCCTGCATTCAAGTCAGGGATATCCGGCCTTGTTTCGAGTCTGGGCGTCTCGGTGTCCATTCCACTTGAGGCCGCAAATTCAGGGTCCCTCTCACATACCTAGAGCTGAGAGAAGCCACCTCTTGTGGTGCTTGTGGTAAGGTGGTATTCCTCTGGAGTCGAAGCCAGGGACTAACCTCTCATCTCGAGTTGATTTTTCGGCCACGGAGCTCTTTCGTGTTGCTACAGTGACCTCAGGCTCCCTCTAGCCTTGAAACACTGTTCTTGGGGGTTCTCTGGAGTGCCATCCAGGAAATCAAGGCTCCTTTCATATTTGATGTGCAACACGGAATTGCTCTGCACGCAGTGCAGGGGAATCGGGCCTCATCTCGCGGCGAGGGGGAAGTCTCATGGTTTTTCTTGAGTTACGGCGGGAACCTGGGCTGTATTCTCGAGTTTCGACGGGGATGGCCCTTACACACACGTGTTTGTTCAGTGTCGTCAGGACTCCTGCCTACTTGCGAGGGACCATTCGGGATTCTCCTCGAGGCTTGTCAGGGCAATTGGGACGCCTCTCCAGCTGAGGCGGGAGACCAAGGGTCCCTTTCCAAGTACGACAGGAATCCTGGGATTCCTATCAAGTTTCACTAGTAGTCAGGCATCGTCTCCTTTAGAGGCAGTGATCTCCGCGTACCTCTGGAGTTTTCAAAGGATGTGAGGCCTCCGGTCGCGATGAGGTGGGGAACTAGGTTTTTCTCTGTGGTCTCCACAGGGGATTCAGACATCCTTTCGTCTTGGGAGATCCAAGACGAGCCTGCATTCAAGTCAGGGATATCCGGCCTTGTTTCGAGTCCGGGCGTCTCGGTGTCCATTCCACTTGAGGCCGCAAACTCAGGCTCCCTCTCACATACCTAGAGCTAGGAGAAGCCACCTCTTGTGGTGCTTGTGGTGAGGTGGTATTCCTCTGGAGTCGAAGCCAGGGACTAACCTCTCATCTCGAGTTGATTTTTGGCCCGCGGAGCCCTTTCATGTTGCTACAGTGACCTGAGGATCCCACTAGCCTGAAACAGTGTTCTTGGGGTTTCTCTGGAGTGTCATCAAGGAAATCACGGCTCCTTTCATGTGTCATGTGCAACACGGAATTGCTCTGCACGCAGTGAAGGGGAATCAAGCCTCATCTCGTGGCGAGGGGGAAGTCTCATGGTTTTTCTCGAGTTGGGGCGGGAACCTGTGGTATATTCTTGAGTTACGACGGGGATGGCCCTTCCACACACGTGTTTGTTCAGCGACGTCAGGACTCCTGCCTAGTTGCGAGGGACAACTCGGGATTCTCCTCGAGGCTTGGCAGGGCAATGGGACGCCTCTCCAGCTGAGGCGGGAGACCAAGTGTCCCTTTCTACGTGCCACAGGAATCCTGGGACTCCTATCAATTTTCCCGAGTAGTCAGGCATCGTCTCCTTTGGAGGCACTGATCTCTGCATCCCTCTGGAATTTTCAAAGGATGTGTGGCCTCCGGTCGCGATGAGGTGGGGAACTAGGTCTTTCTCTGTGGTCTCCACAGGGGATTCAGACATCCGTTCGTCTTGGGAGATGCAAGACGAGCCTGCATTCAAGTCACTGCAGGGATATCCGGCCTTATTTCGAGTCAGGGCATCGAGGTGTCCATTCCACTTGAGGCCGCAAACTAAGGGTCCCTCTCACATACCTAGAGCTGAGAGAAGCCTCCTCTTGAGGTGCTTGTGTAAGGTGGTATTCCTCTGGAGTCGAAGCCAGGAACTAACCTTTCATCTCAAGATGATTTTTGGCCCACGGAGCTCTTTCGTGTTGCTACAGTGACCTCAGGATCCCTCTGGCCTTGAAACAGTGTTCTTGGGGATTCTCTGGAGTGCCATCAAGAAAATCAAGGCTCCTTTCATGTTTGATGTGAAACAGGGAATTGCTCTGCACGCAGTGCAGGGGAATCGGGCCTCATCTGGCGGCGAGGGGGAAGTCTCATGGTTTTTCTCAAGTTACGGCGGGAACCTGGGCTGTATTCTCGAGTAACGACGGGGATGGTCCTTCCACACACGTGTTTGTTCAGTGACGTCAGGCCTCCTGCCTAGTTGCGACGGACAACTCGGGATTCCCTTCGAGGCTTAGCAGGGCAATTGGGACGCCTCTCTGGCTGAGGCGGGAGACCAAGGGTCCCTTTCCAGGTGCCACAGGAATCCTGGGACTCCTATCAAGTTTCACGAGGAGTCAGGCATCGTCTCCTTTGGAGGCAGTGATCTCCGCGTACCTATGGAGTTTTCAAAGGATTTGAGGCCTCCGGTCGCGATGAGGTGGGGAACGAGATCTTTCTCTGTGGTCTCCACAGGGGATTCAGACATTCTTTCGTCTTGGGAGATGCAAGACAAGCCTGCATTCAAGTCAGGGATATCCGGCCTTGTTTCGAGTCCGGGCATCTCGATGTCCATTCCACTTGAGGCCGCAAACTCAGGGTCCCTCTCACATACCTAGAGCTGAGAGAAGCCACCTCTTGTGGTGCTTGTGGTAAGGTGGTATTCCTCTGGAGTCGAAGCCAGGGACTAACCACTCATCTCGAGTTGATTTTAGGCCCACGGAGCCCTTTCATGTTGCTACAGTGACCTGAGGATCCCACTAGCCTTGAAACAGTGTTCTTGGGGTTTCTCTGGAGTGCCATCAAGGAAATCAAGTCTCCTTTCATGTGTGATGTGCAACACGGAATTGCTCTGCACGCAGTAAGGGGAATCAAGCCTCATCTCGCGGCAAGGGGGAAGTCTCATGGTTTTTCTCGAGTTGCGGCGGTAACCTGTGGTATATTCTTGAGTTACGACGGTGATGGCCCTTCCACACACGTGTTTGTTCAGCGACGTCAGGACTCCTGCCTAGTTGCGAGGGACAACTCGGGATTCCCCTCGAGGCTTGGCAGGGCAATGGGACGCCTCTCCAGCTGAGGCGGGAGACCAAGTGTCCCTTTCCACGTGCCACAGGAATCCTGGGACTCCTGCAGGGATATCCGGCCTTATATCGAGTCAGGGCATCGAGGTGTCCATTCCACTTGAGGCCGCAAACTCAGGGTTCCTCTCATATACCTAGAGCTGAGAGAAGTCTCCTCTTGAGGTGCTTGTGTAAGGTGGTATTCCTCTGGAGTCGAAGCCAGGAACTAACCTCTCATCTCAAGTTGATTTTTGGCCCACGGAGCTCTTTCGTGTTGCTACAGTGACCTCAGGATCCCTCTTGCCTTGAAACAGTGTTCTTGGGGTTTCTCTGGAGTGCCATCAAGGAAATCAAGGCTCCTTTCATGTTTGATGTGCAACACGGAATTGCTCTGCACGTAGTGCAGGGGAATCAGGTTCATCTCGGGGCGATGGGGAATCTCATGGTTTTTCTCGAGTTGAGGCGGGAACCTGGCGTATATTCTCGAGTTACGATGGGGATGGCTCTTCCACACACGTGTTTTTTAAGCGAAGTCAGGACTCCTGCCTAGTTGCGAGGGACAACTCGGGATTCTCCTCGAGGCCTGGCAGGGCAATTGGGACGCCTCTGCAGCTGAGGCGGGAGACCAAGGGTCCCGTTCCACGTGCCACAGGAATCCTGGGACTCCTATCATGTTTCACAAGGAGTCAGGCATCATCTCCTTTTGAGGCATTGATCTCCGCGTACCTCTGGAGTTTTCCAAGGATGTGAGGCCTCGGGTCGCGATGAGGTGGGGAACTAGGTCTTTCTCTGTGGTCTCCACAGGGGATTCAGACATCCTTTCGTCTTGGGAGATGTAAGACGAGCCTGCATTCAAGTCACTGCAGGGATATCCGGCCTTATTTCGAGTCAGGGCATCTCGGTGTCCATTCCATTTGAGGCCGCAAACTCAGGGTCCCTCTCACATACCTAGAGCTGAGATATGCCTCCTCTTGAAGTGCTGGTGATAAGGTGGTATTCCTCTGGAGTCGAAGCCAGGGACTAACCTCTCTTCTCGAGTTGATTTTTGGTCCACGGAGCTCTTTCGTGTTGCTGCTGTGACCTCAGGATCCCTCTAGCCTTGAAACAGTGTTCTTGGGCTTTCTCTGGAGTGCTATCAAGGAAATCAAGGCTCCTTTCCTGTGTGATGTGGAACACGGAATTGCTCTGCATGCAGTGCAGGGGAATCAGGCCTCATCTGGCGGCGAGGGGGAAGTCTCATGGTTTTTCACGAGTTGCGGCGGGAACCTGGGGTATATTCTCGAGTTACGGCGGGGATGGCCCTTCCACACACATATTTGTTCAGCGATGTCAGGACTTCTTCCTAGTTGCGAGGGACAATTCGGGATTCTCCTCGAGGCTTGGCAGCTCAATTGGGACGCCTCTTCAGCTGAGGCGTGAGACCGAGGGTTCCTTTCCACGTGCCACAGGAATCATGTTACTCTTATCAAGTTTCACGAAGAGTCAGGCATCGTCTCCTTTGTAGGCACTGATCTCCGCGTACCTCTGGAGTTTTCAAAGGATGTGAGGCCTCCGGTCGCGATGAGGTGGGGAACTAGGTCTTTCTCTGTGGTCTCCACAGGGGATTCAGACATCCTTTCGTCTTGGGAGATGCAAGACGAGCCTGCATTCAAGTCACTGCAGGGATATCCGGCCTTATTTCCAGTCAGGGCATCGCGGTGTTCATTCTACTTGAGGCCGCAAACTCAGGGTGCCTCTCACATACCTAGAGCTGAGAGAAGCCTCCTCTTGAGGTGCTTGTGGTAAGGTGGTATTCCTCTGGAGTCGAAGCCAGGGACTAACCTCTCATCTCGAGTTGATTTTTGGTCTACGGAGCTCTTTCGTGTTGCTACAGTGACCTCAGGATCCCTCTAGCCTTGAAACAGTGTTCTTGGGGTTTCTCGGGAGTGCCATCAAGGAAATCAAGGCTCCTTTCATGTGTGATGTGCAACACGGAATTGCTCTGCACGCAGTGCAGGGGAATCGGACCTCATCTCCCGGTGAGGGGGAAGTCTCATGGTTTTTCTCGAGTTGCGGCGGGAATCTGGGGTATATTCTCGAGTTACGACGGGGATGGCCCTTCCACACACGTGTTTGTTCAGCGACATCAGGACTCCTGCCTAGTTGCCAGGGACAACTCAGGATTCTCCTCGCGGCTTGGCAGGGCAACTGAGACGCCTCTCCACCTGAGGCGGGAGACCAAGGGTCCCTTTCCACGTGCCACAGGAATCCTGGGACACCTATCAAGTTCCACGAGGAGTCAGGCATCGTCTCCTTTGAAGGCAGTGATCTCCTCGTATATCTGGAGTTTTCAAACGATGTGAGGCCTCCGGTGGCGATGAGGTGGGGAATTAGGTCTTTCTCTGTTGTCTCCACAGGGGATTCAACCATCCTTTCGTCTAGGGAGATGCAAGACGAGCCTGCATTTAAGTCACTGCAGGGATATCGGGCCTTATTTCGAGTCAGGGAATCGCAGTGTCCATTCCACTTGAGGAGGCCAACTCAGGGTCCCTCTCACATACCTAGAGCTGAGAGAAGCCTCCTCTTGAGGTGCTTGTGGTAAGGTGGTATTCCTCTCGAGTCGAAGCCAGGGACTAACCTCTCATCTCGAGTTGATTTTTGGTCCACGGAGCTCTTTCGTGTTGCTACAGTGACCTCAGGATCCCTCTAGCCTTGAAACAGTGTTCTTGGGGTTTCTCTAGAGTGCCATCAAGGAAATCAAGGCTCCTTTTCTGTGTGGTGTGCAACACGGAATTGCTCTCCACACAGTGCAGGCGAATCGGGCCTCATCTCGCTGTGAGGGGGGAGTCTCATGGTTATTCTCGAGTTGCGGCAGGAACCTGGGGTATATTCTCGAGTTACGACGGGGATGGCCCTTCCACACACGTGTTTATTCAGCGACATCAGGACTCCTGCCTAGTTGCGAGGGACAACTGGGGATTCGCCTCAATGCTTGACAGAGAAATTGGGACGCCTCTACACCTGAGGGGGGAGACCAAGGGTCCCTTTTCACGTGCCACAGGAATCCTGGGACTCCTAACAAGTTTCACGAGGAGTCAGGCATCGTCTCCTTTGGAGGCACTGATCTCCGTGTCCCTCTGGAATTTTCAAAGGATGTGAGGCCTCCGGTCGCGAAGATGTGGGGAACTAGGTCTTTCTCTGTGGTCTCCACAGTGGATTCAGACATCCTTTCGTCTTGGGAGATGCAAGACGAGCCTGCATTCAAGTCACTGCCAGGATATCCGGCCTTATTTGGAGTCAGGGCATCGCGGTGTCCATTCCACTTGAGGCCGCAAACTCAGGGTCCCTCTCACATACCTAGAGCTGAGAGAAGCCTCCTCTTGAGGTGCTTGTAGTAAGTTGGTATACCTCTGGAGTCGAAGCCAGGGACTAACCTCTCATCTCGAGTTGGTTTGTGCTCCACAGAGCTCTTTCGTGTTGCTACAGTGACCTCAGGACCCCTCTAGCCTTGAAACAGTGTTCTTGGGTTTCCTGGAGTGCCATCAAGAAATCAAGGCTCCTTTCATGTGTGATGTGCAACACGGAATTGCTCTGCACGCAGTGCAGGGGAATGGGGCCTCATCTCGCGGCGAGGGGGAAGTCTCATGGTTTTTCTCGAGTTGCGGCGGGACCTGGGGTATATTCTCGAGTTACGACGGGGATGGCCCTTCCACACACGTGTTTGTTCAGCGACGTCAGGACTCCTGCCTAGTTACGAGGGGCAACTCCGGATTCTCCTCGACGCTTAGCAGGGTAATTGGGACGCCTCTCCAGCTGAGGCGGCAGACCAAGGGTCCCTTTCCACGTGCCACAGGCATCCTGGGACTCCTATCAGTTTTCACGAGGAGTCAGGCATCGTCTCCTTTGGAGGCACTGATCTCTGCGTCTCCCTGGAGTTTTCAAAGGATGTGAGGCCTCCGGTCGCGATGAGGTGGGGAACTAGGTCTTTCTCTGTGGTCTCCACAGGGGATTCAGACATCCTTTCGTCTTGGGAGATGCAAGACGAGCCTCCATTCAAGTCACTGCAGGGATATCCGGCCTTATTTCGAGTCAGGGCATCGCAGTATCCATTCTACTTGAGGAGGCCAACTCAGGGTCCCTCTCACATACCTAGAGCTGAGAGAAGCCTCCTCTTGAGATGCTTGTGGTAAGGTGGTATTCCTCTGGAGTCGAAGCCAGGGACTAACCTCTCATCTCGAGTTGATTTGTGGTCCACGGAGCTTTTTCGTGTTGCTACAGTGACCTCAGGATCCCTCTAGCCTTGAAACAGTGTTCTTGGGGTTTCTCTGGAGTGCCATCAAGGAAATCAAGGCTCCTTTCCTGTATGATGTGCAACATGGAATTGCTCTGCACGCATTGCAGGGAATTTGGGCCTCATCTGGCGGCGAGGGGGAAGTCTCATGGTTTTTCTCGAGTTGCGGCGGGAACCTGGGGTATATTCTCGAGTTACGACGGGGATGGCACTTCCAAACACGTGTTTCTTCAGCGACGTCAATACTCCTGCCTAGTTGCGAGGGACAACTCGGGATTCTCCTCGAGGCTTGGCAGGGCAATTGGGACGCCTCTACAGCTGAGGCGGGAGATCAAGCGTCCATTTCCACGTGCCACAGGAATCCTGGGACTCCCATCAAGTTCCACCAGGAGTCAGGCTTCGTCTCCTTTGGAGGCACTGATCTGCGCGTACCTCTAGAGTTTTCAAAGGATGTGAGTCCTCCGGTCGAGATCAGGTGGGGAACTAGGTCTTTCTCTGTGGTCTCCACAGGGGATTCAGACATCCTTTCATCTTGGGAGATGCAAGACGAGCCTGCATTCAAGTCACAGCAGGGATATCCAGCATTATTTCAAGTCAGGGCATCGCGGTGTCCATTCCACTTGAGGTCGCAAACTCAGGGTCCCTCTCACATACCTAGAGCTGAGAGAAGCCTCCGCTTGAGGTGCTTGTGGTAAGGTGGTATTCCTCTGGAGTCGAAGCCAGGGACTAACCTCTCAATTCGAGTTGATTTTTGGTCCACGGAGCTCTGTTGTGTTGGTTCAGTGATCTCAGGATCCCTCTAGCCTTGAAACAGTGTTCTTGGGGTTTCTCTGGAGTGCCATCAAGGAAATCAAGGCTCCTTTCCTGTGTGATGTGCAACACGGAATTGCTTTGCACGCAGTGCAGGAAAATCGGGCCTCATCTCGCGGCGAGGGGTAAGTTTCATTGCTTTTCTCGAGTTTCTGCGGGAACCTGGGGTATATTCTCGAGTTACGACGGGGATGGCCCTTCCACACACGTGTTTGTTCAGCGACGTCAGGACTCCTGCCTAGTTGCGAGGGACAACTCAGGATTCTCCTCGAGGCTTGGCAGGGAAATTCGGACGCCTCTCTAGCTGAGGCGGGAGACCAAGGGTCCCTTTCCACGAGCCACAGGAATCCTGGGACTCCTATGAAGTTTCACGAGGAGTCGAGCATCGTCTCCTTTGGAGGCACTGATCTCCGCGTACCTCTGGAGTTTTCAAAGGATGTGAGGCCTCCGGTCGCGAAGAGGTGGGGAACTAGGTCTTTCTCTGTGGTCTCCACAGGGGATTCAGACATCCTTTCGTCTTGGGAGATGCAAGACGAGCCTGCATTCAAGTCACTGCAGGGATATCCGGCCTTATTTCGAGTCAGGGCATCGCGGTGTCCATTCCACTTGAGGCCGCAAAATCAGGGTCCCTCTCACATACCTAGAGCTGAGACAAGCCTCCTCTTGAGGTGCTTGTGGTAAGGTGGTATTCCTCTGGAGTCGAAGCCAGGGACTAACCTCTCATCTCGAGTTGATTTTTGGTCTACGGAGCACTTTCGTGTTGCTACAGTGACCTCAGGATCCCTCTAGCCTTGAAACAGTGTTCTTGGGGTTTCTCTGGAGTGCCATCAAGGAAATCAAGGCTCCTTTCTTGTGTGATGTGCAACACGGAATTGCTCTGTATCCAGTGCAGGGAAATCGGGCCTCATCTCGCGGTGCGGGGGAAGTCTCATGGTTTTTCTCGAGTTGTGGCGGGAACCTGGGGTATATTCTCGAGTTACGACGGGGATGGCCCTTCCACACACGTGTTTGTTCAGCGACGTCAGGACTCCTGCCTAGTTGCGAGAGACAACTCGGGATTCTCCTCGAGGCTTGGCAGGGCAATTGGGCCGCCTCTCCAGCTGAGGCGGGAGAGCAAGGTTCCCTTTCTACGTGCCACAGGAATCCTGGGACTCCTATCAAGTTTCACGAGGAGTCAGGCATCGTCTCCTTTGGAGGCACTTATCTTCGCGTACCTCTGGAGTTTTCAAAGGATGTGAGGCCTCCGGTCGCGATGAGGTGGGGAACTAGGTCTATCTCTGTGGTCTCCACACGGGATTCAGATATCCTTTCGGCTTGGGAGATTCAAGACGAGCCTGCATTCAAGTCGCTGCAGGGATATCTGGCATTATTTCGAGTCAGGGCATCGCGGTGTCCATTCCACTTGAGGCCGCAAACTCAGGGTCCCTCTCACATACCTAGAGCTGAGAGAAGCCTCCTCTTGAGGTGCTTTTGGTAAGGTGGTATTCCTCTGGAGTCGAAGCCAGGGAATAACCTCTCATCTCGAGTTGATTTTTGGTCCACGGAGCTCTTTCGTGTTGCTACAGTGACCTCAGGATCCCTCTAGCCTTGAAACCGTGTTCTTGGGGTTTCTCTGGGTGCCCTCAAGGAAATCAAGGCTCCTTTCATTTGTGATGTGAAACACGGAATTGCTCTGCACGCCGTGCAGGGGAATCGGGCCTCATCTCACGGCTAGAGGGAAGTCTCATGGCTTTTCTCGTGTTACGACGGTAACCTGGGGTATATTCTCGAGTTACGACGGGGAGGGCCCTTCCACACACATGTTTGTTCAGCGACGTCAGGACTCCTGCCTAGTTGTCAGGGACAACTCGGGATTCTCCTCGAGTCTTGACAGGGCAATTGGGACGCCTCTTCAGCTGAGGCGGGAGACCTAGGGTCCCTTTCCACGTGCCACAGGAATCCTGGGACTCCTATCAAGTTTCACGAGGAGTCAGGCATCGTCTCCTTTGGCGGCACTGATCTTCGCGTCCCTCTGGAGTTTTCAAAGGATGTGATGCCTCCGGTCGCGATGAGGTGGGGAACTAGGTCTTTCGCTGTGGTCTCCACAGGGGATTCAGACATCCTCTCGTCTTGGGAGATGCAAGACGGGCCTGCATTCAAGTCACTGCAGGGATATCCGGCCTTATTTCGAGTCAGGGCATCGCGGTGTCCATTCCACTTGAGGCCGCCACCTCAGTGTCACTCTCACATACCTAGAGCTAGAGAAGCCTCCGCTTGAGGTGCTTGTGGTAAGGTGGTATTCCTCTGGAGTCGAAGTCAGGGACTAACCTCTCATCTCGAGTGGATTTTTGGTCCACGGAGCTCTTTCGTGTTGCTACAGTTACCTCAGGATCCCTCTGGCCTTGAAACAGTGTTCTTGGGGTTTCTCTGGAGTGCCATTAAGGAAATCAAGGCTCCTTTCCTGTGTGATGTGCAACACGGAATTGCTCATCTCACGGCGAGGGGGAAGTCTCATGGTTTTTCTCGAGTTGTGCCGGGAACCTGGTGTATATTCTCGAGTTACGACGGGAATGGCCCTTCCACACACGTGTTTGTTCAGCGACGTCAGGACTCCTATCTAGTTGCGAGGGACAACTCGGGATTCTCCTCAAGTCTTGGCAGGGCAATTAGGATGCCTCTCCTGCTGAGGCGGGAGACCAAAGGTCCCTATCCACGTGCCACAGGAATCCTGGGACTCCTATCAACTTTCACGAGGAGTCAAGCATCGTCTCCTTTGGCGGCACTGATCTCCTCGTCCCTCTGGAGTTTTTAAAGGATATGAGGCCTCCGGTCTCGATGAGGTGGGGAACTAGGTCTTTCTCTGTGGTTTCCACAGATAATTCAGACATCCTTTCGTCTTGGGAGATGCAAGACGACCCTGCATTCAAGTCACTGCAGCAATATCCAGCCTTATTTCGAGTCAGGGCATCGCGGTGTCCATTCAACTTGAGGCCGCAAACTCAGGGTCCCTCTCACATACCTAGAGCAGAGAGAAACCTTCTCTTGAGGTGCTTGTGGTAAGGTGGTATTCCTCTGGAGTTGAAGCCAGGGACTAACCTCTCATCTCGAGTTGATCTTTGGTCCTCGGAGCTCTTTCGTGTTGCTACAGTGACCTCAGGATCCCTCTAGCCTTGAAACAGTGTTCTTGGGGTTTCTCTGGAGTGCCATCAAGGAAATCAAGGCTCCTTTCATGTGTGATGTGCAACACGGAATTGCTCTGTACGCAGTGCAGGGGAATCGGGCCTCATCTCGTTGCGAGGGGGAAGTCTCATGTTTCTTCTCGAGTTGCGGCGGGAATCTGGGGTATATTCTCGAATTACGACGGGTATGGCCCTTCCACACACGTGTTTGTTCAGCGACGTCAGGACTCCTGCCTAGTTGCGATGGACAACTCGGGATTCTCCTCGAGGCTTTGCAGGGCAATTGGGACGCCTCTCCATCTGAGGCAGGAGACCAAGGGTCCCTTTCCACGTGCCACAGGAATCCTGAGACTCCTATGAAGCTTCACGAGGAGTCAGGCATCGTCTCCTTTGGAGGCAATGATCTCCGCATACCTCTGGAGTTTTCAAAGGATGTGAGGCCTCCGGTCGCGATGAGGTGGGGAACTAGGTCTTTCTCTGTGGTCTCCACAGGGGATTCAGACATCCTTTCGTCTTGGAAGATGCAAGACGAGCCTGCATTCAAGTCACTGCAGGGATATCCGGCCTTATTTCGAGTCAGGGCATTGCGGTGTCCATTCCACTTGAGGCCGCCAACTCAGGGTCCCTCTCACATACCTTGAGCTGAGAGAAGCCTCCTCTTGAGGTCCCTGTGGTAAGTTGGGATTCCTCTGGAGTCGAAGCCAGAGACTAACCTCCCATCTCGAGTTGACTTTTGGCACGGAGCTCTTTCGTGTTGCTACAGTGACCTCAGGATCCCTCTAGCCTTGAAACAGTGTTCTTGGGGTTTCTCTGGAGTGCCATCAAGGAAATCAAGGCTTCTTTCCTGTGTGATGTGCAACACGAAATTGCTCTGCACGCAGTGCTGGGGAATTGGGCCTCATCTCGTGGCGAGGGGGAAGTCTCATGGTTTTTCTCGAGTTGCGGCGGGAACCTGGGATATATTCTCGAGTTACGACGGGGAAGGCCCTTCCACACACGTGTTTGTTCAGCGACGTCAGGACTCCTGCCTAGTTGGGAGGGACAAATCGGGATTCTCCTCGAGGCTTGGCAGGGCAATTGGGACCCCTCTCCAGGTGAGGCGGGAGACCAAGGGTCTCTTTCCACGTGCCACAGGAATCCTGGAACTCCTATCAAGTTTCACGAGGAGTCAGGCATCGTCTCCTTTGGAGGCACTGATCTCCGCGTTACTCTGGAGTTTTCAAAGGATGTGAGGCCTCCGGTCGCGATGAGATGGGGAACTAGGTATTTCTCTGTGGTCTCCACAGATAATTCAGACATCCTTTCGTCTTGGGAGATGCAAGACGAGCCTTCATTCAAGTCACTGCAGGGATATACGGCCTTATTTCGAGTCAGGGCATCGCGGTGTCCATTCCACTTGAGGCCGCAAACTCAGGGTCCCTCTCACATACCTAGAGCTGAGAGAAGCTTCTTCTTGAGGTGCTTGTGGGAAGGTGGTATTAATCTGGAGTCGAAGTCAGGGACTAACCTCTCATCTCGAGTTGATTTTTGGTCCACGGAGCACTTTCGTGTTGCTACAGTGACCTCAGGATCCCTCTAGCCTTGAAACAGTGTTCTTGGGGTTTCTCTGGAGTGCCATCAAGGAAATCAAGTCTCCTTTTGTGTGATCTGCAACACGGAATTGCTCTGCACGCAGTGCAGGGGAATCGGGTCTCATCTCGTTGCGAGGGGGAAGTCTCATGGTTTTTTGGAGTTGCGGCGGGAACCTGGGGTATATTCTCGAGTTACGACGGGGATGGCCCTTCCACACACGTGTTTGTTCAGCGACGTCAGGACTCCTGCCTAGTTGCGAGGGACAACTCGGGATTCTCTTCGAGGCTTGGCAGGGCAATTGGGACGCCTCTCTAGCTGAGGCGGGAGACCAAGGGTCCCTTTCCACGTGCCACAGGAATCCTGGGACTCCTATCAAGTTTCACGAGGAGTCAGGCATCGTCTCCTTTGGAGGCAATGATCTCCCCGTCCCTCTGGAGTTTTCAAAGGATGTGAGGCCTCCGGTCGCGATGAGTTGGGGAACTAGGTCTTTCTCTGTGGTCTCCACAGGGGATTCAGACATCCTTTCGTCTTGGGAGATGCAAGACGAGCCTGCATTCAAGTCACTGCAGGGATATCCGGCCTTATTTCGAGTCAGGGCATCGCGGTGTCCATTCCTCTTGAGGCCGCCAAATCAGGGTCCCTCTCACATACCTAGAGCTGAGACAACCCTCTTTTTGAGGTGCTTGTGGTAAGGTGGTATTCCTCTGAAGTCGAAGTCAGGGACTAACCTATCATCTCGAGTTGATTTTTGGTCCACGGAGCTCTTTCGTGTTGCTGCAGTGACCTCAGGATCCCTCTAGCCTTGAAACAGTGTTCTTGGGTTTTCTCTGGAGTGCCATCAAGGAAATCAAGGCTCGTTTCATGTGTGATGTGCAACACGAAATTGCTCTGCATGCAGTGCAGGGGAATCGGGTCTCATCTCGCGGCGAGGGGAAAGTCTCATGGTTTTTCTCGAGTTACGGCGGGAACCTGGTGTATATTCTCGAGTTACGACGGGGATGGCCCTTCCACACACGTGTTTGTTCAGCGACGTCAGGACTCCTGCCAAGTTACGAGAGACAACTCGGGATTCTCCTCGAGGCTTGGCAGGGCAATTGGAACGCCTCTCCAGCTGAGGCGGGAGACCAAGGGTCCCTTTCCACGTGCCCCAGGAATCCTGGGGCTCCTATCAAGTTTCCCGAGGAGTCAGGCATCGTCACTTTTGAGGCACTGATTTCCCCATACCTCTGGAGTTTTCCAATGATGTGAGGCCTCTGGTCGCAATGAGGTGGGGAACGAGGTCTTTCTCTGCCGTCTCCACAGGGGATACAGACATCCTTTCGTCTTGGGACATGCAAGGTGAGCCTGCATTCAAGTTACTGCAGGGATATCCGGCCTTATTTCGAGACAGGGCATCGCGGAGTCCAATCCACTTGAGGCCGAAAACTCAGGGACCCTCTCACATACCTAGATCTGAAAGAAGCCTCCTCTTGAGGTGCTTGTGGTAAGGTGGTATTCCTCTGGAGTCGAAGCCAGGGACTAACCTCTCATCTCAAGTTGATTTTGGTCCATGACTCTTTCGTGTTGCTACAGAGACCTCAGGATCCCTCTAGCCTTGAAACAGTGATCTTGGGGTTTCTCTGGAGAGCCATCAAGGAAATCAAGGCTCCTTTCATGTTTGATGTGCAACACGGAATTCTTCTGCATGCAGTGCATGGGAATCGGTCCTCGTCTCGTGGAGAGGGGGAATCTCATGGTTTTTTTCGAGTTGCGGCGGGAACCTGGGGTATATTGTCGAGTTACGACGGGGCTGGCCCTTCCACACACGTCTTTGTTCAGTGACGTCAGGACTCCTGCCTAGTTGCGAGGGACAATTCGGGATTCTCCTCGATGCTTGGCAGGGCAATTGGGACGCCTCTCCAACTGAGGCGGGGGATCAAGTGTCCCTTTCCCCGTGTCACAGGAATCCTGGGACTCCTATCAAGTTTCACGAGGAGTCAGGCATCGTTTCCTTGGAGGCACTGATCTCCGCGTACCTCTGGAGTTTTCAAAGGATGTGAGGCCTCCGGTCGCGATGAGGTGGGGAACTAGGTCTTTCTCTGTGGTCTCCACAGGGGATTCAGACATCCTTTCGTCTGGAGAGATGCAAGACGAGCCTGCCTTCAAGTCACTGCAGGGATATCCCGCCTTATTTCGAATCAGGGCATCACGGTGTCCATTCCTCTTGAGGCCGCAAACTCAGGGTCCCTCTCACATACCTAGAGCTGAGAGAAGCCTCCTCTTGAGGTGCTTGTGGTAAGGTGGTATTCCTCTGGAGTCGAAGCCAGGGACTAACCTCTCATCTCGAGTTGATTTGTGGTCCACGGAGCTCTTTCGTGTTGCTACAGTTACCTCAGGATCCCTCTAGCCTTGAAACAGTGTTTTTGGGGTTTCTCTGGAGTGCCATCAAGGAAATCAAGGCTCCTTTCATGTGTAATGTGCAACACGGAATTGCTCTGCTCGCGGTGCAGGGGAATCGGGCCTCATCTCGCGGCAAGAGGGAAGTCTCATGGTTTTTCTCGAGTTGTGGAGGGAACCTGGGATATATTCGCAAGTTATGACGGGGATGGCCCTTCCACACACGTTTCTTCAGCGACGTCGGGACTCCTGCCTAGTTGCGAGGGACAACTCGGGATTCTCCTCGAGGCTTGGCAGGGCAATTGGGACGCCTCTCCAGCTGAGGCGGGAGAGCAAGGGTCCCTTTCCACGTGCGACAGGAATCCTGGGACTCCTATCAAGTTTCACGAGGAGTCAGGCATTGTCTCCTTTGGAGGCACTGATCTCCGCGTACCTCTGGAGTTTTCAAAGGATGTGATGTCTCCCATCGCGATGGGGTGGGGAACTAGGTCTTTCTCTGTGGTCTCCACAGGGGATTCAGACATCCTTTCATCTTGGGAGATGCATGACGAGCCTGCATTCAAGTCAGTGCAGGGATATCCGTGTTTATTTCGAGTCAGGTCATCCCCATGTCCATTCCACTTGAGGCCGCAAACTCAGGGTCCCTCTCACATACCTAGAGCTGAGAGAAGCCTCCTCTTGAGGTGCTTGTGGTAAGGTGGTATTACTCTGAAGTCGCAGGCATTTACTAACCTCTCATCTCGAGTTCATTTTTGGTCCACGGAGCTCTTTCGTGTTGCTACAGTGACCTCAGGATCCCTCCAGCCTTGAAACATTGTTCTTGGGGTTTCTCTGGAGTGCCATCAAGGAAATCAAGGCTCCTTTCATGTGTGATGTGCAACACCGAATTGCTCTGCACGCAGTGAAAGGGAATCGGGCCTCATCTCGCGGCGAGGGGGAAGTCTCATAGTTTTTCTCGAGTGGCGGCGGGAACCTGGGATATATTTTCGAGTTATGACGGGGATGGCCCTTCCACACTCGTGTTTGTTCAGCGACGTCAGGACTCCTTCCTAGTTGCGAGGGACAACTCGGGATTCTCCTCGATGCTTGGCAGGGCAATTGGGACGCCTCTCCAGCTGAGGCGGGAGACCAAGGGTCCGTTTCCACGTGCCACAGGAATCCTGGGACTCCTATCAAGTTACACGAGGAGTCAGACATCGTCTCCTATGGAGGCACTGATCTCCGCGTACCTCTGGAGTTTTCAAAGGATGTGAACATTCCGGTCACGATGAGGTGGGGAACTAGGTCTTTCTCTGTGGTCTCCGCAGGGGATTCAGACATCCTTTCGCCTTGGGAGATGCAAGACGAGCGTGCATTGAAGTCACTGCAGGGATATCCGGCCTTACTTCGAGTCAGGGCATCGCGGTGTCCATTTCACTTGAGGCCGCAAACTCAGGGTTCCTCTCACATACATAGAGCTGAGAGAAGCCTCCTCTTGAGGTGCTTGTGGTAAGGTGGTGTTAATCTAGAGTCGACGCCAGGGAGTAACCTCTCATCTCGAGTTGATTTTTGGTCCACGGAGCTCTTTCGTGTTGCTACAGTGACCTCAGGGTCCCTCTAGCCTGAAACAGTGTTCTTGGGTTTTCTCTGGAGTGCCATCAAGGAAATCAAGGCTCCTTTCATGTGTGATGTGCAACACGGAGTTGCTCTGCACGCAGTGCAGGGGAATCGGGCCTCATCTCGCGGCGAAGGGTAAGTCTCATGGTTTTTCTCGAGTTGCGGCGGAACGTGGCGTATATTCTCGAATTACGACGGGGATGGACCTTCCACACACGTGTTTGTTCAGCGACGTCAGGACTCCTGCCTAGTTGCGAGGGACAACTCGGGATTCTCCTCGAGGCTTGGCAGGGCAATTGGGACGCCTCTCCAGCTGAGGCGGGAGACCAAGGGTCCCTTTCCACGTGCCACAGGAATCCTGGGACTCCTATCAAGTTTCACGAGGAGTCAGGCATCGTCTCCTTTGGAGGCAATGATCTCCCCGTCCCTCTGGAGTTTTCAAAGGATGTGAGGCCTCCGGTCGCGATGAGGTGGGGAACTAGGTCTTTCTCTGTGGTCTCCACAGGGGATTTAGACCCCTTTCGTCTTGGGAGATGCAAGACGAGCCTGCATTCAAGTCACTGCAGGGATATCCGGCCTTATTTCGAGTCAGGGCATCGCGGTGTCCATTCCACTTGAGGCCGCAAACTCAGGGTCCCTCTCACATACCTAGAGCTGAGAGAAGCCTCCTCTTGAGGTGCTTGAGGTAAGGTGGTATTCCTCTGGAGTCGAAGCCAGGGACTAACCTCTCATCTCGAGTTGATTTTTGGCCCACGGAGCTCTTTCTTGTTGCTACAGTGTCCTCAGGATCCCTCTAGCCTTGAAACACGGTTCTTGGGGTTTCTCTGGAGTGCCATCAAGGAAATCAAGGCTCCTTTCATGTGTGATGTGCAACTCGGAATTGCTCTGCACGCAGTGGAGGGGATTCGGGCCTCATCTCGCGGCGAGGGGGACGTCTCATGGTTTTTCTCGAGTTGTGGCGGGAACCTGGGCTATATTCTCGAGTTACGACGGGGATGGCCCTTCCACACATGTGTTTTCTCAGCGACATCAAGACTGCTGCCTAGTTGCGAGGGACAACTCGGGATTCTCCTCGAGGCTTGGCAGGGCAATTGGGACGCCTCTCCAGCTGAGGCGGGAGACCAAGGGTCCCTTTCCACGTGCCACAGGAATCCTGGGACTCATATCAAGTTTCACGAGGAGTCAGGCATCGTCTCCTTTGGAGGCACTGATCTCCGCGTACCTCTGGAGTTTTCACAGGATGTGAGGCCTCCGGTCGCGATGAGGTGGGGAAGTAGGTCTTTCTCTGTGGTCTCCACAGGGGATTCAGACATCCTTTCGTCTTGGGAGATGCAAGACGAGCCTGCATTCAAGTCACTGCAGGGATATCCCGCCTTATTTCGAATCAGGGCATCGCGGTGTCCATTCCACTTGAGGCCGCAAACTCAGGGTCCCTCTCACATACCTAGAGCTGAGAGAAGCGTCCTCTTGAGGTGCTTGTGGTAAGGTGGTATTCCTCTGGAGTCGAAGCCAGGGACTAACTTCTCATCTCGAGTTGATGTTTGGTCCACGGAGCTCTTTCGTGTTGCTACAGTTACCTCAGCGTCCCTCTAACCTTGAAACAGTGTTCTTGGGGTTTCTCTGGAGTGCCATCAAGGAAATCAAGGCTCCTTTCATGTGTGATGTGCAACACGGAATTGCTCTGCAGGCAGTGCAGGGGAATCGGGCCTCATCTCGCGGCGAAGGGGAAGTCTCATGGTTTTTCTCGAGTTGCGGCGGGAACCTGGGGTATATTGTCGAGTTACGACGGGGATGGCCTTCCACACACGTGTTTTCTCAGCGACGTCAGGACTCCTGCCTAGTTGCGAGTGACAACTCAGGATTCTCCTCGAGGCTTGGCAGGGCAATTAGGACGCCTCTCCACCTGAGGCGGGAGACCAAGGGTCCCTTTCCACGTGCCACAGGAATCCTCGGACTCCTATCAAGTTTCACGAGGAGTCAGGCATCGTCTCCTTTGGAGGCACTGATCTCCGCGTCCCTCTGGAGTTTTCAAAGGATGTGAGGCCTCCGGTCGCGATGAGGTGGGGAACTAGGTCTTTCTCTGTGGTCTCCACAGGGGATTCAGACATCCTTTCGCCTTGGGAGATACAAGACGATCCTGCATTCAAGTCACTGCAGGATATCCGGACTTATTTCTAGTCAGGGCATCGCGGTGTCCATTCCACTTGAGGCCGCAAACTCAGGGTCCCTCTCACATACCTAGAGCTGAGAGAAGCCTCCTCTTGAGCTGCTTGAGGTAAGGTGGTATTCCTCTGGAGTCGAAGCCAGGGACTAACCTCTCATCTCGAGTTGATTTTTGGCCCACGGAGCTCTTTCTTGTTGCTACAGTGTCCTCAGGATCCCTCTAGCCTTGAAACAGGGTTCTTAGGGTTTCTCTGGAGTGCCATCAAGGAAATCAAGGCTCCTTTCATGTGTGATGTGCAACTCGGAATTGCTCTGCAGGCAGTGCAGGGGAATCGGGCCTCATCTCGCGGCGAAGGGGAACTCTCATGGTTTTTTTCGAGTTGCGGCGGGAACCTGGGGTATATTCTCAATTTACGACGGGGATGGCCCTTCCACACACGTGTTTGTTCAGCGACGTCAGGACTCCTGCCTAGTTGCGAGGGACAACTCGGGATTCTCCTCGAGGCTTGGCAGGGCAACTGGGACGCCTCTCCAGCTGAGGCGGGAGAGCAAGGGTCCCTTTCCACGTGCCACAGGAATCCTGGGACTCCTATCAAGTTTCACGAGGAGTCAGGCATCGTCTCCTTTGGAGGCACTGATCTCCGCGTACCTCTGGAGTTTTCAAAGGATGTGAGGCCTCCGGTCGCGATGAGGTGGGGAACTAGTTCTTTCTCTGTGGTGTGGACATCCTTTCATCTTGGGAGATGCAAGACGAGCGTGCATTGAAGTCACTGCAGGGATATCCGGCCTTACTTCGAGTCAGGGCATCGCGGTGTCCATTTCACTTGAGGCCTCAAACTCAGGGTCCCTCTCACATACCTAGAGCTGAGAGAAGCCTCCTCTTGAGGTTCTTGTGGTAAGGTGGTGTTAATCTAGAGTCGACGCCAGGGAGTAACCTCTCATTTCGAGTTGATTTTTGGTCCACGGAGCTCTTTCGTGTTGCTACAGTGACCTCAGGGTCCCTCTAGCCTGAAACAGTGTTCTTGGGTTTTCTCTGGAGTGCCATCAAGGAAATCAAGGCTCCTTTCATGTGTGATGTGCAACACGGAGTTGCTCTGCACGCATTGCAGGGGAATCGGGCCTCATCTCGCGGCGAAGGGTAAGTCTCATGGTTTTTCTCGAGTTGCGGCGGAACCTGGCGTATATTCTCGAATTACGACGGGGATGGACCTTCCACACACGTGTTTGTCCAGCGACGTCAGGACTCCTGCCTAGTTGCGAGGGACAACTCGGGATTCTCCTCGAGGCTTGGCAGGGCAATTGGGACGCCTCTCCAGCTGAGGCGGGAGACCAAGGGTCCCTTTCCACGTGCCACAGGAATCCTGGGACTCCTATCAAGTTTCACGAGGAGTCAGGCATCGTCTCCTTTGGAGACAATGATCTCCGCTTACCTCTGGAGTTTTCAAAGGATGTGAGGCCTCCGGTCGCGATGAGGTGGGGAACTAGGTCTTTCTCTGTGGTCTCCACAGGGGATTTAGACCCCTTTCGTCTTGGGAGATGCAAGACGAGCCTGCATTCAAGTCACTGCAGGGACATCCGGCCTTATTTCGAGTCAGGGCATCGTGGTGTCCATTCCGCTTGAGGCCGCAAACTCAGGGTCCCTCTCACATACCTAGAGCTGAGAGAAGCCTCCTCTTGAGGTGCTTGAGGTAAGTTGGTATTCCTCTGGAGTCGAAGCCAGGGACTAACCTCTCATCTCGAGTTGATTTTTGGCCCACGGAGCTCTTTCTTGTTGCTACAGTGTCCTCAGGATCCCTCTAGCCTTGAAACACGGTTCTTGGGGTTTCTCTGGAGTGCCATCAAGGAAATCAAGGCTCCTTTCATGTGTGATGTGCAACACGGAATTGCTCTGCTCGCAGTGCAGGGGAATCGGGCCTCATCTCACGGCGAAGGGGAAGTCTCATGGTTTTTCTCGAGTTGCGGCGGGAACCTGGGGTATATTGTCGAGTTACGACGGGGATGGCCTTCCACACACGTGTTTGCTCAGCGACGTCAGGACTCCTGCCTAGTTGCGAGTGACAACTCGGGATTCTCCTCGAGGCTTGGCAGGGCAATTAGGACGCCTCTCCAGCTGAGGCGGGAGACCAAGGGTCCCTTTCCACGTGCCACAGGAACCCTCGGACTCCTATCAAGTTTCACGAGGAGTCAGGCATCGTCTCCTTTGGAGGCACTGATCTCCGCGTCCCTCTGGAGTTTTCAAAGGATGTGAGGCCTCCGGTCGCGATGAGGTGGGGAACTAGGTTTGTCTCTGTGGGCTCCACAGGGGATTCAGACAGCCTTTCGTCTTGGGAGATGCAAGACGAGCCTGCATTCAAGTCACTGCCAGGATATCCGGCCTTATTTCGAGTCAGGGCATCGCGGTGTCCATTCCACTTGAGGCCGCAAACTCAGGGTCCCTCTCACATACCTAGAGCTGAGAGAAGCCTCCTCTTGAGGTGCTTGTGGTAAGGTGGTATTCCTCTGGAGTCGAAGCCAGGGACTAACCTCTCATCTCGAGTTGATTTTTGGTCCATGGAGCTCTTTCGTATTGCTACACTGACCTCCGGATCCCTCTAGCCTTGAAACAGTGTTCTTGGTGTTTCTCTGGAGTGCCATCAAGGAAATCAAGGCTCCTTTCATGTTTGATGTGCCACATGGAACTGCTCTGCACGCAGTGCAGGGGAATCGGGCCTCATCTCGCGGCGAGGGGGAAGTCTCATGGTTTTTCTCGAGTTGCGGCGGGAACCTGGGTTATATTCTCGAGTTATTACGGGGTTGGCCCTTCCACACATGTGTTTGTTCAGCGATGTCAGGACTCCTTACTAGTTGCGAGGGACAACTCGGGATTCTCCTCCAGGCTTGGCAGGGCAATTGGGACGCCTCTCCAGCTGAGGCGGGAGACCAAGTGTCCCTTTCCACGTGCCACAGGAATCCTGGGACTCCTATCAAGTTTCACGAGGAGTCAGGCATCGTCTCCTTTTGAGGCATTGATCTCCGCGTACCTCTGGAGTTTTCAAAGGACGTGGCCTCCGGTCGCGATGAGGTGGGGGACTAGGCCTTTCTCTGTGGTCTCCACAGGGAATTTAGACATCCTTTCGTCTTGGGAGATGCAAGACAGCCTGCATTCAAGTCACTGCAGGGATATCCGGCCTTATTTCGAGTCAGGGCATCTCGGTGTCCATTCCACTTGAGTCCGCAAACTCAGGGTCCCTCTCACATACCTAGAGCTGAGAGAAGCCTCCTCTTGAGGTGCTTGTGGTAAGGTGGTATTCATCTGGAGTCGAAGCCTGGGACTAACCTCTCATCTTGAGTTGATTTTTGGTCTACGGACCTCTTTTGTGTTGGTACAGTGACCTCAGGATCCCTCTAGCCTTGAAACAGTGTTCTTGGGGTTTCTCTGGAGTGCCATCAAGGAAATCAAGGCTCCTTTCATGTTTGATCTGCAACAGGGAATTGCTCTGCACGCAGTGCAGGGGAATAGGGCCTCATTTCGCTGCGAGGTGGAGGTCTCATGGTTTTTCTCGAGCGGGAACCTGGGGTATATTCTCAAGGTACGACGGGGATAGCCCTTCCAAACACGTGTTTGTTCAGTGACGTCAGGACTCCTGCCTAGTTGCGAGGGACAACTCGGGATTCTCCTCGAGGCTTGGCAGGGCAATTGGGACGCCTGTCCAGCTGAGGCGGGAGACCAAGGGTCCCTTTCCACGTGCCACAGGAATCCTGGGACTCCTATGAAGTTTCACAAAAAGGCAGGCCTCGTCTCCTTTTGAGGCATTGATCTCCGCGTACCTCTGCAGTTCTCAAAGCCTGTGAGGCCTCCGGTCGTGATGAGGTTCGGAACTAGGTCTTTCTCTGTGGTCTCCACAGGGAATTCAGACATCCTTTCGTCTTGGGACATGCAAGACAGCCTGCATTCAAGTCACTGCAAGGATATCCGGCCTTAATTCGAGTCAGGCCTCTCATTGTCAACTCCACTTGAGGCCGCAAACTCAGGGTCCCTCTTACATACCTAGAGCTGAGAGAAGCCTCCTCTTGAGGTGCTTGTGGTAAGGTGGTATTCCTCTGGAGTCGAAGCCAGGGACTAACCTCTCATCTCGAGTTGATTTTTTGTCCACGGAGCTCTTTCGTGTTGCTACAGTGACCTCAGGATCCCTCTAGCCTTGAAACATTGTTCTTGGGGTTTCTCTGGAGTGCCATCAAGGAAATCAAGGCTCCTTTCATGTGTGATGTGCAACACGGAATTGCTCTGCACGCAGTGCAGGGGAATCGGGCCTCATCTCGCGGCGAGGGGGAAGTCTCATGGTTTTTCTCGAGTTTCAGTGGGAACCTCGTGTATATTCTCGAGTTAAGACGGGTATGGCCCTTCCACACAGGAGTTTGTTCAGCAACGACAGGACTCCTGCCTAGTTGCGAGGGACAACTCGGGATTCTCCACGAGGCTTGGCAGGGCAATTTGGACACCTCTCCAGCTGAGGCGGGAGACCAAGGGTCCCTTTCCACGTGCCACAGGAATCCTGGGACTCCTATGAAGTTTCACAAAAAGGCAGGCCTCGTCTCCTTTTGAGGCATTGATCGCCGCGTACCTCTGCAGTTCTCAAAGCCTGTGAGGCCTCTGGTCCTGATGAGGTGGGGAACTAAGTCTTTCTCTGTGGTCTCCACAGGGGATTCAGACATCCTTTCGTCTTGGGACATGTAAGACAGCCTGCATTCAAGTCACTGCAGGGGTATCCGGCCTTATTTCGAGTCAGGCCTCTCGGTGTCAACTCCACTTGAGGCCGCAAACTCAGGGTCCCTCTCACATACCTAGAGCTGAGAGAAGCCTCCTCTTGAGGTGCTTGAGGTAAGGTGGTATTCCTCTGGAGTCGAAGCCAGGGACTGACCTCTCATCTCGAATTGATTTTTTGTCCACGGAGCTCTTTCGTGTTGCTACAGTGACCTCAGGATCCCTCCAGCCTTGAAACATTGTTCTTGGGGTTTCTCTGGAGTGCCATCAAGGAAATCAAGGCTCCTTTCATGTGTGATGTGCAACACGGAATTGCTCTGCATGCAGTGCAGGGGAATCGGGCCTCATCTCGCGGCGAGGGGGAAGTCTCATGGTTTTTCTCGAGTTTCAGCGGGAACCTGGTGTATATTCTCGAGTTACGACGGGGATGTCCCTTCAAAACACGAGTTGGTTCAGCGCCATCAGGACTCCTGCCTAGTTGCGAGGGACACCTCGGGATTCTCCTCGAGGCTTGGCATGGCAATTGGGACGCCTCTCCAGCTGTGGCGGGAGACCCAGTGTCCCTTTCCTGTTGCCACTGGGATCCTGGGATTCCTGTCAATTTTTTTTTTTCTTTTTCTTCTTTTTTTTAATTGTAATATTTTCTTTTACATTTTCATGGTTTTATTTATCTTTATAAATGTCAGAATATTTAAGCACACCTGAATTGCCTGTAATGGAGCAGAGGGATCAGCATGAGATCTACACAAAATGTCAAAAACAACCATCTGCATATCAAGACAAAGGTAAATTACTGTTGATATTTACTTGAGAGAGAATATGATTTATCACTACGTTGGACTGACTAGCAATGTTTTGAAAAACCAACATCTAAAATTATTATCATTACTAACTTGTCAACATTTTTCTCTTTAGTTATTGACCCCGTTTCAAATTCTTGGGTCTGTTATTTCAGATGGTCTTTCTATGTCTGTCATATATTTTTATTTTTATTATTTTTTATTTTTTTTATTAGGTGGAGGCTAATTACTTCACAACATTTCAGTGGGTTTTGTCATACATTGACATGAATCAGCAATAGATTTACACGTATTCCCCATCCGGATCCCCCCTCCCACCTCCCTCTTCACCCGATTCCTCTGGGTCTTCCCAGTGCACCAGGCCCGAGCACTTGTCTCATGCATCCCACCTGGGCTGGTGATCTGTTTCACCATAGATAGCATACATGCTGTTCCTGTGAAACATCCCACGCTCACCTTCTCCCACAGAGTTCAAAAGTCTGTTCTGTATTTCTGTGTCTCTTTTTCTGTTTTGCATATAGGGTTATTGTTACCATCTTTCTAAATTCCATATTTATGTGTTAGTATGCTGTAATGTTCTTTATCTTTCTGGCTTACTTCACTCTGTGTAATGGACTCCAGTTTCATCCATCTCATTAAGACTGATTCAAATGAATTCTTTTTAATGCCTAGTAATATACCATGGTGTATATGTACCACAGCTTCCTTATCCATTCATCTGCTGATGGGCATCTAGGTTGCTTCCATGTCCTGGCTATTATAAACAGTGCTGCGATGAACATTGGGGTGCACGTGTCTCTTTCAGATCTGGTTTCCTCAGTGTGTATGCCCAGAAGTGGGGTTGCTGTGTCATATGGCAATTCTATTTCCAGTTTTTTAAGAAATATCCACATTGTTTTCCATAGCGGATGTACTAGTTTGCATTCCCACCAACAGTGTAAGAGGGTTCCCTTTTCTCCACACCCTCTCCAGCATTTATTGCTTGTAGACTTTTGGATAGCAGCCATCCTGACTGGCGTGTAATGGTACCTCATTGTGGTTTTGATTTGCATTTCTCTAATAATGAGTGATGTCGAGCATCTTTTCATGTGTTTGTTAGCCATCTGTATGTCTTCTTTGGAGAAATGTCTGTTTAGTTCTTTGGCCCATTTTTTGATTGGGTCATTTATTTTTCTGGAATTGAGCTTCAGGAGTTGCTTGTATATTTTTGAGATTAATCCTTTGTCTGTTGCTTCATTTGCTATTATTTTCTCCCAATCTGACGGCTGTCTTTTCACCTTACTTATAGTTTCCTTTGTAGTGCAAAAGCTTTTAAGTTTCATTAGGTCCCATTTGTTTAGTTTTGCTTTTATTTCCAATATTCTGGGAGGTGGGTCATAGAGGATCTTGCTGTGATTTATGTCGGAGAGTGTTTTGCCTATGTTCTCCTCTAGGAGTTTTATAGTTTCTGGTCTGACATTTAGATCTTTAGTCCATTTTGAGTTTATTTTTGTGTATGGTGTCAGAAAGTGTTCTAGTTTCATTCTTTTACAAGTGGTTGACCAGTTTTCCCAGCACCACTTGTTAAAGAGGTTGTCTTTTTTCCATTGTATATCCTTGCCTCCTTTGTCAAAGATAAGGTGTCTATAGGTTCGTGGATTTATCTCTGGGCTTTCTATTCTGTTCCATTGATCTATATTTCTGTCTTTGTGCCAGTACCATACTATCTTGATGACTGTGGCTTTGTAGTAGAGTCTGAAGTCAGGCAGGTTGATTCCTCCAGTTCCATTCTTCCTTCTCAAGATTACTTTGGCTATTCGAGGTTTTTTGTATTTCCATACAAATTGTGAAATTCTTTGGTCTAGTTCTGTGAAAAATACCTTTGGCAGCTTGATAGGGATTGCATTGAATCTATAGATTGCTTTGGGTAGAATAGCCATTTTGACAATACTGATTCTTCCAATCCATGAACATGGTATGTTTCTCCATCTGTTTGTGTCCTCTTTGATTTCTTTCATCAGTGTTTTATAGTTTTCTATGTATAGGTCTTTTGTTTCTTTAGGTAGATATACTCCTAAGTATTTTATTCTTTTTGTTGCAATGGTGAATGGTATTGTTTCCTTAATTTCTCTTTCTGTTTTTTCATTGTTAGTGTATAGGAATGCAAGGGATTTCTGTGTGTTAATTTTATATCCTGCAACTTTACTATATTCATTGATTAGCTCTAGTAATTTTCTGGAAGAGTCTTTAGGGTTTTCTATGTGGAGGATCATGTCATCTGCAAACAGCGAGAGTTTCACTTCTTCTTTTCCTATCTGGATTCCTTTTACTTCTATTTCTGCTCTGATTGCTGTGGCCAAAACTTCCAACACTATGTTGAATAGTAGTGGTGAGAGTGGGCACCCTTGTCTTGTTCCTGATTTCAGGGGATATGCCTTCAATTTTTCACCATTGAGGGTGATGCTTGCTGTGGGTTTGTCATATATAGCTTTTATTATGTTGAGGTATGTTCCTTCTATTCCTGCTTTTTGGAGAGTTTTAATCATAAATGAGTGTTGAATTTTGTCAAAGGCTTTCTCTGCATCTATTGAGATAATCATATGGTTTTTATCTTTCAATTTGTTAATGTGGTGTATTACATTGATTGATTTGCGGATATTGAAGAATCCTTGCATTCCTGGGATTAAGCCCACTTGGTCATGGTGTATGATTTTTTTAATATGTTGTTGGATTCTGTTTGCTAGAATTTTGTTAAGGAATTTTGCATCTATGTTCATCAGTGATATTGGCCTGTAGTTTTCTTTTTTTGTGACATCTTTGTCTGGTTTTGGAATTAGGGTGATGGTGGCCTCATAGAATGAGTTTGGAAGCTTACCTTCATCTGCAATTTTCTGGAAGAGTTTGAGTAAGATAGGTGTTAGCTCTTCTCTAAATTTTTGATAGAATTCAGCTGTGAATCCTTCTGGTCCTGGGCTTTTGTTTGCTGGAAGATTTTTGATTACACTTTCGATTTCCTTGCTTGCGATGGGTCTGTTAAGATCTTCTATTTCTTCCTGGTTCAGTTTTGGAAAGTTATACTTTTCTAAGAATTTGTCCATTTCATCCAAGTTGTCCATTTTATTGGCATAGAGCTGCTGGTAGTAGTCTCTTATGATCCTTTGTATTTCAGTGTTGTCTGTTGTGATCTCTCCATTTTCATTTCTAATTTTGTTAATTTGGTTCTTCTCTCTTTGTTTCTTAATGAGTCTTGCTAATGGTTTGTCAATTTTGTTTATTTTTTCAAAAGACCAGCTTTTAGCTTTGTTGATTTTGCTATGGTCTCTTTAGTTTCTATTGCATTTATTTCTGCCCTGACGTTTAAGATTTCTTTCCTTCTGCTAACACTGGGGTTCTTCATTTCTTCCTTCTCTAATTGCTTTAGGTGTAGACTTAGGTTATTTATTTGGCTTTTTTCTTGTTTCTTGATGTAAGCCTGTAATGCTATGAACCTTCCCCTTAGCACTGCTTTTACAGTGTCCCATAGGTTTTGGGTTGTTGTGTTTTCATTTTCATTCATTTGTATACATATTTTGATTTCTTTTTTGATTTCTTCTATGATTTGTTGGTTATTCAGAAGTGTGTTATTTAGCCTCCATATGTTTGAATTTTTAACAATTTTTTTCCTGTAATTGAGATCTAATCTTACTGCACGGTGGTCAGAAAAGATGACTGGAATGATTTCAATTTTTTTGAATTTTCCAAGACCAGATTTATGGCCCAGGATGTGATCTATTCTGGAGAAGGTTCCGTGTGCACTTGAGAAAAAGGTGAAGTTGATTGTTTTGGGGTGAAATGTCCTATAGATATCAATTAGGTCTAGCTGGTCCATTGTGTCATTTAAAGTTTGTGTTTCCTTGTTAATTTTCTGTTTAGTTGATCTATCCATAGTTGTGAGTGGGGTATTAAAGTCTCCCACTATTATTGTGTTACTATTAATTTCCTCTTTCATACTCGTTAGTGTTTGCTGTACATATTGCGGTGCTCCTATGTTGGGTGCATATATATTTATAATTGTTATATCTTCTTCTTGGATGATCCTTTGATCATTATGTAGTGTCCTTCTTTGTCTCTTTTCACATTCTTTATTTGAAAGTCTATTTTATCTGATATGAGTATTGCAACTCCTGCTTTCTTTTGGTCTCCGTTTGCATGAAATATTTTTTTCCAGCCCTTCACTTTTAGTCTGTATGTGTCTCTTGTTTTGAGGTGGTTCTCTTGTAGACAGCATATATAGGGGTCTTGTTTTTGTATCCATTCAGCCAATCTTTGTCTTTTCATTGGGGCTTTCAACTTATTTACATTTAGGTAATTATTGATAGGTGTGGTCCCATTGCCATTTACTTTGTTGTTTTGGGTTCACGTTTATACAACCTTTCTGCATTTCCTGTCTAGAGAAGATCCTTTAGCATTTGTTGAAGAGCTGGTTTGGTGGTGCTGAATTCTCTCAGCTTTTGCTTGTCTGTAAAGCTTTTGAATTCTCCTTCATATCTGAATGAGATCCTTGCTGGATACAGTAATCTAGGTTGTAGGTTATTCTCTTTCATTACTTTCAGGACGTCCTGCCATTCCCTTCTGGCCTAGATGGTTTCTATTGATAGATCAGCTGTTATCCTTATGGGAATCCCTTTGTGTGTTATTTGTTGTTTCTCCCTTGCTGCTTTTAATATTTGTTCTTTGTGTTTGATCTTTGTTAATTTGATTAATATGTGTCTTGGGGTGTTTCGCCTTGGGTTTATCCTGTTTGGGACTCTCTGGGTTTCTTGGGCTTGGGTGGCTATTTCCTTCCCAATTTTAGAGAAGTTTTCAGCTATTATCTCCTCGAGTATTTTCTCATGGCCTTTCTTTTTGTCTTCTTCTTCTGGGATTCCTATGATTCGAATGTTGGGGCATTTCACATTGTCCCAGAGGTCCCTGAGGTTGTCCTCATTTCTTTTGATCCTTTTTTCTTTTTTCCTCTCTGCTTCATTTATTTCCACCATTTTATCTTCTACCTCACTTATCCTATCTTCTGCCTCCGTTATTCTACTCTTGGTTCCCTCCAAAGTGTTTTTGATCTCATTCATTGCATTGTTCATTTTTAATCGACTCTTTTTAATTTCTTCTAGGTCTTTATTAAACATTTCTTGTATCTTTACAATCTTTGTCTCCAGGCTATTTATCTGTAACTCCATTTTGTTTTCAAGATTTTGGATCATTTTTATTATCATTATTCTAAATTCTTTTTCAGGTAGATTCCCTATCTCCTCCTCTTTTGTTTGACTTGGTGGGCATTTTTCATGTTCCTTTACCTGTTGGGTATTTCTTTGCCTTTTCATCTTGTTTAGATTGCTGCGTCTGGAGTGGGCTTTCTGTATTCTGGAGGTCTGTGGTTCCTTTTTATTGTGGAGGATTTACCCAGTGGGTGAGGTTAGACGATTGGCTTGTCAAGGTTTCCTGCTTAGGGAAGCTTGCATCAGTGTTCTGATGCGTGGAACTTGATTTCTTCTCTTTGGAGAGCAATGGAGTGCCCAGTAATCAGTTTTGAGATGGGTCTATGTGTTAGGTGTGACCTTGGGCAGCCTGTATGTTGACGTTCAGGGCTATGTTCCTGCGTTGCTGGAGAATTTGCGTGGTATGTCTTGCTCTAAAACTTATTGGCTCTTGGGTGGTGGTTGGTTTCAGTGTAGGTATGGAGGCTTTTGGATGGTCACTTATTACTTAAAGTTCCATGTAGTCAGGAGTTTTCTGGTGTTCTCAGGTTTTGGGCTTAAGTCTCCTGCCTCTGGATTTCAGTTTTATTCTTCCTGTAGTCTCAGGACTTCTCCAATATACAGCACTGATAATAAGACTTCTAGGTTAATGGCAAAAAGATTCTCCCTGGTTAGGGACACCCAGAGAGGTTCACAGAGTTACATGAAGAAGAGGAGAGGGAGGAGGGAGATAGAGATGAGCAGGAGGAGAAAAAGGGGGACTCAAGAGGAGAGAGACAGATCTACGCAGTTTTCTGTTCCCAGAGTGTTCTCCATAGCCCAGACATCTACAAAGATTCACAGAATTGGATTGGGCAGAGAAGGGGAAAGGAGGAAATAGAGGTGTTCTGAGGTAGAAAACAGAGAGTCAAGATGGGGAGAGAATAATCAACACACTCCTGAATAAAAATGGGAACTGAATTTCGGTTTATAAATAGGGCTTCTCTTCTTTTTTTTTTGTAAGGTTATACTGTATTGAAAATGAAAATTAAGGAGTAGTAGAGGAGTACTAGAGGACTTTAAAAGAAATAAGAGAAAAAGAAAAATAGAAAATAGAAGAGAAAAAGGAAAGAAAAAAAAAGAAGAAAAAAAGAAAGAAAAAAATTTTTTCCCTAATTAAAAAAATCATAAAAATCTATGAAAATGAAAGTTAAGGAGTAATGGGGGAGTAATAGGGAATTTTAAAGGAAAATAAAAGAGAAAAAATAAAAAAGAAAAAAGAAAAAAATTTAAAAAATTTTTTTTTCTTACTTAAAAAAAAAAGAAAAAAAAGTAAAAATATATCTAGGAATTTCTCTGGAGCTGTTGTGGTCAGTGTGGGTTTGGCTCAGTTTCAGATAGCTCCTCGTTCCAGCTAACACTTCTCGATATCTACAGGCCCCTTCCGGTGTAGTCGGTGTTTTCTACAGGGATTTTAATATGTTGCACTGGTCCCTTCTGAAGTGGTTCCCTTTGTTTATTTGGCTTCTGTTTGCCAGACTCTTCAGAGCCTCATTTTCGCCCTGACACAGGCGGGAGGAAGTAGACTCTTATTCAGGGAGCCAGTTCCGTCGCTCTGCGGGGAGGGGCTGGCGCTGAAGGGAAGGGCTGGTTCTGTGGGGAGGGACTGGCGCTGCAGGGAGGGGCTGGCGCTGCTTTCTCTGTCTGTCCTGCTCAGGCTCCCAGCTGCTCCATATGGAGCGCGACCCGCCCGGTTCCAGCCGTCGGGTGTTCCACAAAAGCGCGGAGCAAAAAGCTGCGCCTGCTCTCTGTGCCTTCCCCGTCAGAGCGGTCCAGGCAGGAGGGGGTTGGTGGGCGCACTCTCCCCAGGTGTGGCGCGCCCACTCCCTTCCGCGGACCCAGTCTCAGTTTCCGCTGGTGCCAGTTGGGTGCGTGCACCTTCTGCCCTCCGCGTCCCCAGCCCCAGTCCCCGCCCGCGCAGGTCGGGTGCCTGCACCCTGTTTCTCACCGCAACCTTCCCCTCCCCCCTGCCTCCTGCCTCCAGCGGGGCTGAGCCGGTCTGCAGGCTGCGAGCTCTTCTCCGGACTTTCTCGGTCCCTTTGTTCTGCGAACACCCTGCAGTGTGTTCGGGCCGGTTAATTATCTCGCTCTCTTTAGCTCTCCCAGAGTTCAAGTTGGCATTCACAGAACCTCTGTCCGATTGTACTCAGGGCACTCAGGCCAGGACCCTACCCGAAGCAATGCCACCTCAGACTACATTCCGGGGACAGATCTCTGTCCTTAGCTCTTTTGTCTAACTTTTTATCTTTTATATTTTGTCCTACATCCTTTTGAAGACAATGGGATGCTTTTCTGGGCGCCTGATGAGCTCAGCTAGCGAACAGAAGTTGCTTTGTGAAGTTAGCTCTACGTTCAGTTATTCTTTTGATGAATTTGGAGGTGAGAAAGTGGTCTCCACGTTCTACTCATCCGTGATCTTGTCACAGAACTCCTCTCAATTTTCAAGAGGAGTCAGGCATCATCTCCTTTTGAATCATTGAACTCCGCGTTCCTCTCGAGTTTTCAAACGGATGTGAGGCCTCCTGGCGAGATGTGGTGGGGAGCTAGGGATTTCTCTACGGTCTACCCAGGGGATTCAGACATCCCTTCATCTTGTGAGATGAAAACCAGCTTGCATTCAAGTGACTGCAGGGAATTCCGTCCTTATTTCGAGACAGGGCATCTCGGTGTCGATTCCATTTAAGGCCGCAAATTCAGGGTCCATCTCACATACCTATAGCTGAGAGAAACCTCCTCTTGTGGTGCTTGTGGAAAGTTGGCATTCCTCTTGATTGAAGCCAGGAATTCAGCTCTCATCTCGAGATGATTTAGGGTACATGGAGCTCTTTCGTGTTGCTGCAGTGACCTCAGGATCCCTCTAGACTTGAAACAGTGTTCTTGGGGTTTCTCTGGAGGGCCATCAAGGAAATCAAGGCTCCTTTCATGTTTGATGTGGAACACGGAATTGCTCTGCACCCAATGCACTGGAATCGGGCCTCATCTCGCGGCGAGGGGGAAGTCTCATGGTTTTCTCCAGTTGCAGCGGGAACCTGGGGTATATTCACGAGTTACGACGGGGATGGCCATTCCAAACATGTGTCTGTTGAGTGATGTCAGGACTCCTGTCTAGTTTCGAGGGACACCTTGGGATTCTCCTTGAGGCTTGACAGGGCAACTGGGACGCCTCTCCAGGTGAGGTGAGAGAGCCAGGGTCCCTTGTCACGTGCCACAGGGATACTGGGACTCCTATCAATATTCAAGAGGAGTAAGGCATCGTCTCCTTTGGAAGCATTGATCTCCGCGTACCTCTCAAGTTTTCAAAGGATGTGAGGCCTCCGGTCGTGCTGAAGCGGGGAACTAGGTCTTTCTCTGTGGTCTCCACACGGGATTCAGACATCCCTTCATCTTGGGAGATGCAAGACGAGCCTGCATTCAAGTCACTGCAGGGATATCCAGCCTTATTTCGAGTCAGGGCATCTCGGTGTCCATTCCACTTGAGGCCGCACAATCAGCGTCCCTCTCAGATACCTATGACTGAGAGCAGCCTCCTCTTGAGGTGCTTGTGGAAAGTTGGTATTCCTCTTCAGTCGAAGCCAGGGACTAAGCTCTCATCTAGAGTTGATTTGGGGTACACGGAGCTCTTTCGTGTTGCTACATGACCTTAGGATCCATCTAGACTTGAGACAGTGTTCTTGGGGTTTCTCTGGAGTGCCATCAAGGAAATCAAGGCTCCTTTCATGTTTGATGTGGAACACGGAATTTCTCTGCATGCAATGCATTGGAATCGGGCCTCATCTCGCGGCGAGGGGGAAGTCTCATGGCTTTTTCGAGTTGGGGCGGGAACCTGGAGTATATTTTCGAGTTACGACGGGGATGGCGCTTCAAACCACGTGATTGTTCAGCAACTTCAGGACTCCTGTCTAGTTGCGAGGGACACCTCGGGATTCTCCTCCAGTCTTGAAAGGGCAATAGGAACACCTCTCGAACTGAGGTGGCAGACTCAGAGTCCCTTTCCTGTTGCCACTGGGATCCTGGGATTCCTGTCAAATTTCAAGAGGAGTCAGGCATCGTCTCCTTTGAATCATTGAAATCCATGTTCCTCTCGACTTGGCAAAGGGATGTGAGGCCCACCATCGAGATGGAGCGGGTAGCTAGGGCTTTCTCTACGGTCTCCCCAGGGGATTCAGACATCCCTTCATCTTGTGAGATGAAAACCAGCTTGCATTCAAGTCTGTGCTAGGAATTCCGGCCTTATTTCAAGGCAGGGCATCTCGGTGTCAATTCCATTTGAGACCACAAACTCAGGGTCCCTCTCACATATGTATAGCTGAGAGAAACCTCCTCTTGTGGTGCTTGTGGAAAGTTGGCATTCCTCTTCATTTGAAGCCAGGAAATCAGCTTTCATCTCGAGATGATTTGGGGTACATGGAGCCCCTTCGTGTTGCTGCAGTGACCTCAGGATCCCTCTAGACTTCAGACAGTGTCCTTGGGGTTTCTCTGGAGTGCCATCAAGGAAATCAAGGCTCGTTTCGTGTTTGATGTGGAACACACAATTGCTTTGCATGCAATACAGGGGAATTGGGCCTCATCTCGTGGCGAGGGGGAAGTCTCAGGATTTTTCTTGAGTTGCGGCGCAATCCAGGGGTATATTCTCGAGTTACAACGGGGATGCCCCTTCCAAACACTTGTTTGTTGAGCTACGTCAGGACTCCTGTCTAGTTGCGAGGGACACCTCGGGATTCTCCTCGAGGCTTGGCAGGGCAATTGGGATGCCTCTCCAGCTGAGGCGGGAGACCCAGGGTCCCTTTCCACGTGCCACAAGTATACTGGGATTCCTATCAATTTTCAAGAGGAGTCAGGCATCGTCTCCTTTGGAATCATTAATCTCCGCGTACCTCTCGAGTTTTCAAATAATGTGAGGCCTCCGGTCGCGATGAGGCGGGGAACTAGGTCTTTCTCTGTGGTCTCCACAGGGGATTCAGACATCCGTTCATCTTCGTAGATGCAAGACGAGCCTGCATTCAAGTCACTGCAGGGATGTCCGGCCTTATTTCGAGTCAGGGCATCTCGGTGTCCATTCCAATTGAGGCCGCAAACTCAGGGTGCCTCTCACATACCTATAGCTGAGAGAAGCCCCCTCTTGAGGTACTTGTGGAAAGTAGCTATTCCTCTTGACTCAAAACCAGGGACTAAGCTCTCATCTCGAGTGATTTGGGGTACACGGAGTTCTTTCTTGTTGCTAAGGTGACCTCAGGGTTCCTCTAGACTTGAGACAGTGTTCTTGGGGTTTCTCTTGAGTGCCATCAAGGAAATCAAGCCTCCTTTCGAGTTTGATGTGGAACAAGGAATTGCACTGCATTTAATGTAGGGGAATCGTGCCTCATCTCGCGGCGACGGTGAAGTCTCATGGTTTTTCTCGAGTTTCGGTGGGAATCTGGGGTACTTTTTCGTGTTATGACGTGGATGACCCTTCCAAACAAGTGTTTGTTGAGCGACGTCAGGACTCCTGCCTAGTTGCGAGGGACACCTCGGGATTCTCCTCCAGGCTTGGCAGGGCATTGGGACGCCTCTCCAGATGAGGCGGGAGACCCAGTGTCCCTTTCCACGTGCCACCGGGATACTGAGATTCCTATCAATTTTCAAGAGGAGTCAGGAATCGTCTCCTTTGGAAGCACTGATCTACGCGTACGTCTCGAGTTTTCAAAGGATGTGAGGCCTCCGGTCGCGATGAAGCGGGGAATTCGGTCTTTCTCTGTGGTCTCCACATGGGATTCAAACATCCCTTCGTCTTGGGAGATGCAAGACGAGCCTGCATTCAAGTCACTGCAGGGATATCCAGCCTTATTTCGAGTCAGGGCATCTCGGTGTCCATTCCACTTGAGGCCGCAAACTCAGGGTCCCTCTCACATACCTAGAGCTGAGAGAAGCTTCCTCTTGAAAAGGTTGTGGAAAGTTGGTATTCCTCTTGAGTCGAAGCCAGGGACTAAGCTCTCATCTCGAGTTGATTTGGGGTACACGGAGCTCTTTCATGTTGCTATAGTGATCTCACGCTATCTCTAGACTTGAGACAGATTTCTTGGGGTTTCTCTGGAGTGCCATCAAGGAAATCAAGGCTCCTTTCATGTTTGATGTGGAACAGGTATTTGCTCTGCACACAATGCAGCAGAATCCGGCCTCGTCTCGCGGCGAGGGGGAAGTCTCATGGTTTTTCTCGAGTTGCGGCGGGAACCTGGGGTATATTCTCGAGTTACGACGGGGATGGCCCTTCAAAACACATGTTTCTTCAGCGACGTCATGACTCCTGCCTAGTTGCGAGGGACACCTCGGGATTCTCCTCGAAGCCAGAAAGGGCGATAGGAAGACCTCTCTAAGTGAGGTGGCAGACCAAGTGTACCTTTCCTGTTGCCACTGGGATCCTGGGATTCCTGTCAATTTTCCAGATGAGTCAGGCATCATCTCCTTTTGAATCATTGAACTGCCCGTTCCTCTCGAGTTGGCAAAGGGATGTGAGGCCCCCTATAGAGATGGGGCGGGGAGCTAGGGCTTTCTCTACGGTCTCCCCAGGGGATTCAGACATCCCTTCATCTTGTGAGATGAAAACCAGCTTGCATTCAAGTCACTGCAGGGAATTCCGGCCTTATTTCAAGGCAGGGCATCTCGGTGTCGATTCCATTTCAGGCCGCAAATTCAGAGTCCCTCTCACATATGTATAGCTGAGAGAAGCCTCCTCTTGTGGTGCTTGTGGAAAGTTGGCATTCCTCTTGATTTGAAGCCAGGAAATGAACTCTCATCTCGAGAAGATTTGGGGTACATGGAGCTCATTCGTATTGCTGCAGTGACCTCAGGATCCCTCTAGACTTCAGACAGTGTTCTTGGGGTTTCTCTGGAGTGCCATCAAGGAAATCAAGTCTCCTTTCGTGTTTGATGTGGAACATGCAATTGCTCTGCACACAATGCAGGGGAATCGGGCCTCATCTTGCGGTGAGGGGGAAGTCTCATGCTTTTTCTCGAGTTGCAGTGGGAACCTGAGGTATATTCTCGAGTTATGACGGGTATGGCCCTTCCAAACAGGTGTTTGTTGAGCGACGTCAGGACTCCTGCCTAGTTGGAGGGACAACTCGGGATTCTCCTCGAGGCTTGAAAGGGAATTATGACCATCTCTCAAGGTGAGGCAGCAGACCTAGGGTCCCTTTCCTGTTGCCACTTGAATCATGGGATTCCTGTCAAATATCAAGAGGAGTCAGGCATCGTCTCCTTTGGAAGCATTGATCTCCGCATACCTCTCAAGTTTTCAAATAATGTGAGGCCTCCGGTCGAAATGAGGCAGTGAACTAGGTCTTTCTCTAGGGTCTCCACAGGGGATTCAGACATCCCTTCATCTTGGGAGATGCAAGACGAGCCTGTATTCAAGTCACTGCAGGGATATCCGGCCTTATTTCGAGTCAGGGCATCTCGGTGTCCATTCCACTAAAGGCCAAAAACTCAGGGTCCCTCTCACATACCTATAGCTGAGAGAAGCCTCCTCTTGAGGTGCTTGTGGAAAGTTGGTATTGCTCTTGAGTTGAAGCTAGGGACTAAGATCTCATCTCGAGTAGATTTGGGGTACATGGGGCTCTTCCGTGTTGTTGCACTGACTTAGGATCCCTCTAGACTTGACACAGTGTTCTTGGGGTTTCTCTGGAGTGCCATCAGGAAATCAAGGCTCCTTTCGTGTTTGATGTGGAACACGGAATTGCTCTGCACACAATGCAATGGAATTGGCCTTCATCTCGATTTGATTTGTGGTACTAGGAGCTCTTTTGTGTTGCTGTGGGGACCTCAGGGTCCCTCTAAACTTGTGAGAGTGTCTAGGGTACTTTCTGGAGTTCCATCAAGGAAGTCAAGGCCCCCTTCGTGTTGGAAGGGAACAAGAATTTCTCTGCATGCAATTCAGGGGAATCGGGCCTAATCTCACGCCGAGGGGGAAGGCTCATGGTTTTTCTCGAGTTGCAGCAGGAACCTGGGGTATATTCTCGAGTTACGATGGGGATGGCCCTTCAAAACTCGTGTTGATTCTGTGTAGTCAGGACTCCTGTCTAGTTCCAAGGGACACTCAGGATTCTCCTTGAGGCTTGGCAGGGCAATAGGGACGCCTCTCTAGGTGAGTCGGGGGACTCAGGGTCCCCTTCGAGTTGCCCCAGAGATATTGGGATTCCTATCAATTTTCAAGATGAGTCAGGCATCTTGTCCTTTTGAAGCATTGAACTCCGCTTTCCTCTCGAGTTGTCAAAGGGATGTGAGGCCTCCTGTCGAGATGAGGCGGGGAGCTAGGGTAATCTCTAGGGTCTCCACAGGGGATTCACCCATCCCTTCATCTTGGGAGATGAAAGACGAACCTGCATTCAAGTCACTGCAGGAAATTCCCACCTTATTTCAAATCATCGCATGTCAGTCTCCATTCCACTTGACGCAACAAACTCATATTCCCACTAACATACCTATAGCTGAGAGAAGCCTCCTCTTGAGATGGTTGTGGAAAGTTGGCATTCCTCTGGTGTCAAAGCCAGGGAATCAGCTCTCATCTCGAGATGAATTGGGGTACATGGACCTTTTCTCGAGTTGCTGTGCTGAACTTGGTGTTCCTCTATACTTGGGACGGTGTTCTCGGGGAATCTCTGGGGTTGCCTAAAGGATGTCTAACCACTTGTCATCTTGATGGGGAACGTGGGATGGCTCTGTAGCCAATGCAGGGGAATCGGGCCTCATCTCGAGTTGATCTGCAGTACCCGGAGCACTTTCCTGTTATTGCGGTGACCTCTGGGTCCCTCTAGACTTGTGACAGTTTTCTTGCGGACTCTCTGGAGTTCCATCAAGGAAGTCAAGGTTCCTTTAATGTTTGATGTGAAACAAGGAATTGCTCTGCACACAATGCAGGCGAATTGGGCCTCATCTTTCGGCGAGGGAGATGTCTCATGGTTTTTCTCGAGTTGCGGTGGAAACCTGGGGTATATTCTCGAGTTACTACGGGGATGGCCCTTCAAAACTCGTGTTGGTTCAGCGATGTCAGGACTCCTGTCTAGTTGCGAGGGACACCTCGGGATTCTCCTCGAGGCTTGGGAGGGCAATAGGGACGCCTCTCGAGGTGAGTTGTGATACCCAGTGTGCCTTTCCAGTTGCCACAGGAATATTGGGATTCCTATCAATTTTCAAGAGGAGTCAGGCATCGTCTCCTTTTGAAACATTGGACTCCGCGTGCCTCTCGAGTTGTGAAAGGGATGTGAGGCCTCCTGTTGAGATGAGGTGGGGAACTAGGGCGTTCCCTAGGGTCTCCACAGGGGATTCAGACATCCCTTAATCATTTGAGATGAAAGACCAGCTTGCATTCAAGTCAATGCTGGGAATTCCAGCCTTATTTCGAGTGAGGGCATCTCGGTGTCCATTCCATTGGAGACAGCAATTTCAGGGTCCTTCTCACATACATTTAGGGGAGAGACGCCTCCTCTTGAGGTGCTTGTGGAAAGTTGGCATTTCTCTTGAGTCGAAGCCAGGGAATCAGCTCTCATCTCGAGGTGACTTGGGGTACACTGAGCTTTTCTCGAGTTACTGTGCTGAATGTGGTGTTCCTCGATACTTGGGACGGTATTCTCTGGGAATCTCTGGAGTTGCCAAAAGGAAGTCACGCCACTTGTTGTGTTTGATGGGGAATGCAGGATGGCTCTGGAGTCAATGCAGGGGAATCGGACCTCATCTCGAGTTGATTAGGGGTACACAGAGCTCTTTCCTTTTGCTGAGGAGATCTCAGGGTCCCTCTACACTTGTGATAGTGTACTTGGGGACTCTCTGGAGTTCCATCAAGGAAGTCAAGGCTCCTTTCCTGTTTGATGGCAAACAAGGAATTTCTCTGCACACACTGCAGGGGAATCGGGCCTCATCTCACGGGGAAGGGAAAGTCTCATGGTTTTTCTCGAGTTGCGGTGGGAACCTGGGGTATATTCTCGAGTTACGATGGGGATGGCCCTTCCAAACTCGTGTTGGTTCAGCGATGTCAGGACTCCTGTCTAGTTGCGAGGGACACCTCGGGATTTTCCTCGATGCTTGCAGGGCAATAGGGATGCCTCTCGAGGTGAGGTGAGAGACCCAGGGTCCCTTTCCAGTTACCACAGGCATACTGGGATTCCTGTCAGTTTTCAAGAGGAGTCAGGCATCTTCTCCTTTTGAAACATTGGACTCCGCGTGCCTCTCGAGTTGTGAAAGGGATGTGAGGCCTCCTGTTGAGATGAGGTGGGGAACTAGGGCGTTCCCTAGGGTCTCCACAGGGGATTCAGACATCCCTTAATCATTTGAGATGAAAGACCAACTTGCAGTCAAGTCCCTGCAGGGAATTCCAGCCTTATTTCGAGTGAGGTCATCTCGGTGTCCATTCTGTTGGAGACAGCAATTTCAGGGTCCTTCTCACATACATATAGGGGAGAGAAGCCTCCTCTTGAGGTGACTGTGGAAAGTTGGCATTTCTAAGTCGAAGCCAAGGAATCAGCTCTCATCTCGAGGTGACTTGGGGTACACGGAGCTTTCCTCGAGTTACTGTGCTGAAACTGGTGTTCCTCTATACTTGTGACGGTATTCTCTGGGAATCTCTGGAGTTGCCTAAAGGAAGTCAAGTCACTTGTCGTGTGTGATGGGGCATGCGGGATGGCTCTGAATCCAATGCAGGGGATTTGGGCCTCATCTCGAGTAGATTTGGTGTACCCGGATCTATTTCGTGTTGATGCGCTGACCTCAGTGTCCCTCTAAACTTGTGACAGTGTTCTTGGGGATTCTCTGGAGTTCCATCAGGGAAGTCAAGGCTCCTTTCGTGTTGATGTGGAACACGGAATTTCTCTGCACCCAATGCAGGGGAATCGGCCTCATCTTGCGGGGATGGGAAAGTCTCATGGTTTTTCTCGATTTGCGGTGGGCACCTGGGGTATATTCTCGCGTTACAACGGGGGTGGCCCTTCAAAACTCATGTTTGTTCAGCGACGTCAAGACTCTTGTCTAGTTGCGAGGGAAACCTCGCGATTCTCCTGGAGGCTTGACAGGGCAATAATTGAATGCCTCTTGAGGTGAGGCAGCAGACTCAAGGTCCCTTTCCTGTTGCCCCTGGGATACTGGGATTCCTGTCAGTTTTCAAGAGGAGTCAGGCATCTTCTCCTTTTGAAACATTGAACTCTGTGTTCCTCTCGAGTTGTCAAAGGGATGTGAGGCCTCCTGTCGAGATGAGGCGGGGAGCTACGGCTTTCTCTAGTATCTCCCCAGGGGATTCAGACATCCCTTCATCTTGTGAGATGAAAAACCAACTTGCATTCAAGTCACTGCAGGGAATTCCTGCCTTATTTCGAGTCCGGGCATCTCGGTGTCGATTCGATTTGAGACAGCAAATTGAGGGTCCCTCTCACATACGTATAGCTGAGAGAAGCCTCCTCTTGAGGTCCTTTGGAAAGTTTGCATTCCTCTTGATTTGAAGCCAGGGAATCAGCTCTCATCTCGAGATGATTTGGGGTACATGAAGCTTTTCTCGTGTTGCTGTGCCAAATTGGTGTTCCTCTAGACTTGAGACGGTGTTCTCGGGGAACCTCTGGAGTTGCCTAAAGGAAGTCAAGCCACTTGTCGTGTCTGATGGGGCAGGAGGGATGGCTCTGGCCCCAATGCAGTGGAATCAGGCTTCATCTTGAGTTGATTTGGTGTACCCGGATCTATTTCTTGCTGCACTGCCCTCAGTGTCCCTCTAGACTTGTGACAGTGTTCTTGGGGACTCTCTGGAGTTCCATCAAGGAAGTCAAGGCTCCTTTCCTGTTTGATGGGGAACACAGGCTTGCTCTGCACTCAGTGCAGGGAAATCTGGCCTCATCTCTCATTGAGCGGGAAGTCTCATGGTTTTTCTCGAATTGCGGAAGGAACCTGGGGTATATTCTCAAGTTGCAACGGGGATGGCCCCTAAAAACTCCTGCTTGTTCAGCGACATCAGGACACCTGTCTAGTTGTGAGGGTCACCTCGGGATTCTCCTCGAGGCTTGGCTGGGCAATAGGAATGCCTCGTGAGGTGAATAGGGAGACCCACTGTCACTTTCAAGTTGCTACAGGGATACTGGGATTCCTGTCAATTTTCAAGAATAGTCAGTCATCGTCTACCTGGAAGCATTGAACTCCGTGTTCCTCTCGAGTTGTCAAAGGGATGTGAGGCCTCCTTTCGAGACGAGGCGGGGAACTAGGGCTTTCTCTAGGGTCTCCACAGGGGATTCAGACATCCCTTCATCTTGTGAGATGAAAGACAAGCCTGCATTCATGTCACTGCAGGGAAATCCAGCCTTATTTTGAGTCAGGGCATCTCAGTGACCATTCCACTTGACGCAGCAAACACAGGGTCCCTCTCACATACCTATAGCTGAGAGAAGCCTCCTCTTGAGGGGCTTGTGGAAAGTTGGCATTCCTCTTGAGTCGAAGCCAGGGAATCAGCTCTCATCTCGAGATGATTTGGGGCCCACGGCGATTTTCTCGAGTTGCTCTGTTGAACTTGGTGTTCCTTTAGAATTGACACGGTATTTTCGGGGAAACTCTGGAGTTGCCTAAAGGAAGTAAGCCCCTTGTCGTGTATGATGGGTAACTCAGGATGGCTCTAGAGACAATGCAGGGGAATCAGGCCTCACCTCGATTTGATTTGGAGTACACGGAGCCCGTTCATGTTGCTGCGGGGACCTCAGGGTCCCTCTAGACTTGTGACAGTGTTCTTGGGTCTCTCTGTAGTTCCATCAAGGAAGTCTAGGCTCCTTTCGTGTTTGATGGGGAACACGGATTACTCTGCATGCATTGCAGGGGAATCGGGCCTCATCTGGCGGCGAGGGGTAAGTCTCAGTGTTTCTCTGGACTTGCGGCGGGATCCTGGGTTATGTTCTCGAGTTACGGCGGGGATGGCCCTTCAAAACTCGTGTTTCTTCAGCGACGTCAGGACTCCTGTCTAGTTGAGAGGGATAACTTGGGATTCTCCTCGAGGCTTGGCAGGACAATAGGGACGCCTCTCAAGGTGAGGCGGGAAACCAAGTTTCCCTTTGCAGTTGCCAGAGTGATACTGTGACTCCTCTCAGTTTTCAAGAGGAGTCAGGCTTTGTCTCCTTTCGAAGCATCGAACTCCGCGTGCCTCTCGTGTTGTCAAAGGGATGTGAGGCCTCCTGTCGAGATGAGACGGGGAACTACGGTAAACTCTAGGGCATTCACAGGGGATTCAGACATCCCTTCATCTTGTGAGATGAAAGACGAGCCTGCATTCAAGTCACTGCAGGGAAATCCACCCTTATTTCAAGTCAGGGCATCTCGGTGTCCATTCCACTTCACGCAGAAAACTCAGCGTCACTCTCACATACCTATAGCTGAGGGAAGCCTCCTCTTGAGGTGCTTGTGGAAACTTGGCATTCTTCTTGATTCAAAGCCAGGGAATCAGCTCTCATCTCGAAATGATACGGGGTACATGGAGCTTTTCTCAAGTTGCTGTGCTGAACTTGGTGTTCCTCTAGACTTGGGACGGTGTTCTCGGGGAATCTCTGGAGTTGCCTAAAAGAAGTCAAGCCACTTGTCCTGTTTGATGAGGAATGCAGGATTGCTCTGAAGCCAATGCAGGGGAATCGGGCCTCATCTAGATTTGATTTGCGGTACACAGGGCCCTCTCATGTTGCTGCGTTGACCTCAGGGTCCCTCTAGATATGTGACAGAGTTCTTGGGGACTATGTGGAGTTTCATCTAGGAAGTTAAGGCTGCTTTCATGTTTGATGGGGAACATGGACTTGCTCTGCACGCAATGCAGGGGAATCGGGCCTCATCTCGCGGCGAGGGGGAATTCTCAAGGTTTACTCGAGTTGTGGTGGGAAACCGGGGTATGTTCTCGAGTAACGGAGGGGATGACCCTTCAAAACTTGTGTTGGTTAAGCGACGTCACGATTCCTGTCTAGTTGCGAGGGACACTTTGGGATACTTCTCAAGGCTTGGCAGGACAATAGGGACGCCTCTCGAGGTGAGGTGGGAGACCAAGTTTCCCTTTGCAGTTGCCAGAGAGATACTGTGATTCCTGTCAGATTTCAAGAGGAGTCAGGCTTCGTCTCCTTTTGAAGCTATGAACTCCGTGTGCCTCTCGTGTTGTCAAAGGGAAGTGAGGCCTCCTGTCGAGATGAGGCGGGGAACTAGGGTATTCTCTAGGGTCTCCACAGGGGATTCAAACATCACTGCATCTTGTGAGATGAAAGACGAGCCTGCATTCAAGTCACTGCAGGGAATTCCGGCCTTATTTCGAGTCATGGCATCTTGTTGTAAATTCCACTTCAGGCAGCAAACTCAGGGTCCCTCTCACATACCTATAGCTGAGAGAAGCCTCCTCTTGAGGGGCTTGTGGAAAGTTCGAATTCCTCTTGAGTCAAGCCAGGGAATCAGCTCTCATCTCAAGATGATTTGGGGCACACGGACCTTTTCTGGAGTTGCTGTGCTGAACTTAGTGGTCCTCTAGACTTGAGACGGTATTCTCGGGTTATCTCTCGAGTTGCCTAAAGGAAGTCAAGGCACTTGTTGTGTTTGATGGGGAATGCGTGATGGCTCTAGAGACAATGCAGGGGAATCGGGCCTCATCTCGATCTGATTTGGAGTACACGGGACCCTCTCATGTTGCTGCAGGGACCTAAGGGTCCCTCTAGACTTGTGACAGTGTTCCTGGGGACTCTCTGGAGTTCCATCAAGGAAGTCAAGGCTCCTTTCATGTTTGATGTGGAACACGGACTTACTCTGCATGCGGGAACCTGGGATATGTTCTCTAGTTACGGCGGGGATGGCCCTTCAAAACTCTTCTTGGTTCAGCGATGTCAGGACTCCTGTCTGGTTGCGAGGGATACCTTGGGATTCTCCTCGAGGCTTGGCAGGGCAATTGGGATGCCTCTCGAGGTAAGGCTGGAGACCCAGTGTCCTTTCAAGTTGACACAGGGATACTGGGATTCCTGTCACTTTTCAAAAGAAGTCAGTCATCGTCTACTTTTGAAGCACTGAAATCCACGTTCCACTTGAGTTGTCAAAAAATGTGAAGCCTCCTGACGAGATGAGGCGGGGAACTGCGGCTTTCTCTAGGGTCTTCACAGGGGATTCAGACATCACTGCATCTTGTGAGATGAAAGACGAGCCTGCATTCAAGTCACTGCAGGGAATTCCAGCCTTGTTTCGAGTCAGGTCACCTCGGTGTTCATTCCCTTGAGGCAGCAAACTCAGGGTCCCTCTCACATACCTAGAATTGAGAGAAATCTAGTTCCCAGCCTCATTTCGACATAAGGCCTCACATTCTTTGAAAAGTCGAGAGGCACATGGAGTTCAATGCTTCAAAAGGAGACAATGGCTGATCAGCTTGAAAATTGATAGGAATCCCCATATCACTGTTGCAACTGCAAAGGGAAACTTGGTCTCCCGCCTCACCTCGAGAGGCATCCTTATTGTCCTGCCAAGCCTCGAGGAGAATCCCAAGGTGTCCCTTGCAACCAGACAGGAGTCCTGACGTCGCTGAACCAACACGAGTTTTGAAGAGCCATCCCTGCCCTAACTCGAGAGCATAACCCAGGTTCCCGCCGCAACTACAGAAAAACAATAAGACTTTCCCCTCGCTGCGAGATGAGGCCCGATTCCCCTGCAATGCATGCAGAGTAAGTCCGTGTTCCCCATCAAACACGAAAGGAGCCTTGACTTCCTTGATGGAACTCCAGAGAGTCCCCAAGAACACTGTCACAAGTCTAGAGGGACCTTGAGGTCACCAAGGCAACATGAACAGGCTCTGTGTACTTGAAATCAACTTGAGATGAGGCCAGATTCCCCTGTATTGTCTCCAGAGCCATCAAGCGTTCGCCCTCAAACATGACAAGTGGCTTGACTTCCTTTAGGCAACTCCAGAGATTACCCGAGAATACCGTCTCAAGCCTAGAGGAACACCACTTTCAGCACAGCAACACAAGAAAAGCTCTGTGTACCCCAAATAATCTCAAGATGAGAGCTGATTCACTGGCTTCAAATCAAGAGAAATGCCAACTTTCCACAAGCCCCTCAAGAGGAGGCTTCTGACAGCTATAGGTATGTGAGAAGGACCCTGAGTTTCCTGCGTCATGTGGATCAGTCACTGAGATGCCATGACTCGAAATGAGGCCTGATTTCCCTGCAATGACTTGAATGCATGTTCGTCTTCCAACACAAGAGATGAAGGGATGTCGAATCCCCTGTGGAGACCCTTGAGAAAGCCCTAGGTCCCCAGCACATCTCAACAGGAGGCCTCACACCCTTTTGAAACCTCGAGAGGCACGCATAGTTAAATGCTTCAAAAGGAGAGCATGGCTGCCTCCTCTTGAAAAATGATAAGAATCCCAAAATTCTTGTGGCAACTGGAAAGGACCCTGGGTCTCCCCCCTCACCTCGAGAGGCGTCCCTACTGTCCTGTCAAGACTGGAGGAGAATCCCGATGTGTCCATCACAACTAGGGAGGAGACCTGACATCGCTGAACCAACACGAGTTTTGAACAGCCATCCCCGCCCTAACTCGAGAACATACCCCAGGTTCCCGCAACAACTCGAAATAACCATGAGAAATCCCACTCGCCACGAGATGAGGCCCGATTCCCATGCATTGCGTGCAGAACAAGTCTGTGATCCCCATCAAACATGAAAGAAGCCTTGACTTCCTAGATGAAACTCCACATAGACCCCAAGAATTCTGTCACAAGTCTAAGGGGACCCAGAGGTCAATGCAGCAACAAGAAAGAGCCCCGTGTACCGCAAATCAACTCAAGATGAGGCCCGATTCCCCTGCATTGGCTCTAGAGCAATCCTGCATTCCTCATCAAACAGGACAAGTTGCTTCACTTCTTTTGGGCAACTCCAGAGATTCCCCGAGACCACCATCCTAAGTATAGAGGAACACCACATTCAGCACAGAAACTAGAATACAGCTCCTTTTTCCTCAAATCATCTCGAGGTGAGAGCTGATTCTCTGGCTTTGACTCAAGAGGAATGCAAGCTTTAAACAACACCTAAAGAGGAGGCTTCTCTCAGCTATAGGTATGTGAGAGGGACCCTGAGTTTGCGGCCTCAAGTGGAATGGACACCGAGATGCCCTGACTAAAATAAGGCCGGATTTCCCTGCAGTGACTTGAATGCAGGCTCATCTTTCATCTCACAAGATGAAGGGATGTCTGAATCCCCTGTGGAAACCCTAGAGGATACCCTAGTTCCCCGCCTCATCTCGACAGGAGGCCTCACATCCCTTTGACAACACGAGAGTCCCATGGAGTTCAATGCTTCAACAGGAGACGAAGTCTGACTCCTCTTGAAAATTGACAGGAGCCACAGTATGGCTCTGGCAACTGCAAAGGGAAACTTGGTCTCCCGCCTCACCTCGACAGGCGTCCCTACTGTCCTGCCAAGCCTCGAGGAGAATCCCAAAGTGTCCCTCACAACTGGACAGGAGTCCTGACGTCGCTGAACAAACACGAGTTTTGAAGGGCCATCCCCACCCTAACTCGAGAACATAATCCAGGTTCCCGCCGCAACTCCAGAACAATAATGAGACTTGCCCCTCACCATGAAATGAGGCCCGATTCCCCTGCAATGCATGCAGAGTAAGTCCGTGTTCCCCATCAAACACGAAAGGAGGCTTGACTTCCTTGAAGGAACTCCAGAGAGGCCCCAAGAAAACTGTCACAAGTCTAAGGGGACCCTGAGGTCCCCGCAGCAACATGAAAGGGCTGCGTGTATTCCAAATTAACTCAATTTGAGGCCCGATTCCCTTGCACTGCGTGCAGAGCAAGTCCGTGTTCCCCATCAAACATGAAAGGAGCCTTGACTTCCTTGATGGAACTCCAGAGAGTCCCCAGGAACACTGTCAGGAGTCTAGAGGGACCCTGAGGTCCCCGCAGCAACTTGAAAGCGCACCGTGTACTTGAAATCAACTCGAGATGAGGCCCGATTCTCTGGCATTCTCTCCAGATGCATCACGCGTTCCCCATCAAACACGACAAGTGGCTGGACTTCCTTTAGGCAACTCCAGAGATTACCCGAGAATACTGTCTCAAGTGTAGAGGAACACCAAGTTCAGCACAGCACCTCGAGGAAAGCTCCGTGTACCCCAAATCATCTCAAAATGAGAGCTGATTTCCTGGCTTCCACTCAAGAGGAATGCCAAGTTTCCACAAGGCCCTCAAGAGGAGGCTTCTCTCAGCTATAGGTATGTGAGAAGGACCCTGAGTTTGCTGTGTCAAGTGGAATCATCACCAAGATTCCGTGACTCGAAATAACGACGGATTTCACTGCAGTGACTTGAATGCAGGCTCCTGTTTCAACACACAAGATGAAGGGATGTCTCAATCCACTGTGGAGACCCTAGATAAAGCCCTACTTCCCCGGCTCTTCCCAAGAGGTAGAATCACATCATTTTGAAACCTCGAGAGGAACGCATAGTAAAATGCTTCAAAAGGAGAGGATGGCTGCCTCCTCTTGAAAATTGATAGGAATCCCAAATTCCTGTGGCAACTGGAAAGGATGCTGGGTCTCCGCCCTCAACTTGAGAGGCGTCCCTATTGTCCTGCCAAGCCTCAAGGAGAATCTCAAGGTGTCCCTCCCAACTAGACAGGAGTCCTGACGTTGCTGAACAAACACGAGTTTTGAAGGGCCATCCCCGCCGTAACTCGAGAACTTAACCCAGGTTCCCGCCGCAACTCCAGAAAAACATTGAGACTTTCCCCTCGCTGCGAGACGAGGCCCAATTCCCCTGCACTGCGTGCAGAGCAAATCCGTGTTCCCCATCAAACACGAAAGGAGCCTTGACTTCCTTAATGGAACTACAGAGAGAACCCAAGAACACTGTCACAAGTCTAGAGGGACCCTGAGGTCCCCGCAGCAACATGAAAGGGCTCCGTGGACTCCAAATCAACTCGAGATGAGGCCCAATTCCCCTGCACTGCATGCAGAGCAAGTCCGTGTTCCCCATCAAACACGAAAGGAACCTTGACTTACTTGATAGACCTCCAGAGAGAACCCAAGAACACTGTCACAAGTCTAGAGGGAGCCTGAGTTCAACGCAGCAACACATAACAGCCCCATGTACCGCAAATCAACCCGAGATGAGGCCCGATTCCTCTGCACTGGCTCCAGAGCAATCCTGCATTCCTCACCAAACTGGACAAGTGGCTTGACTTCTTTTACGCAACTCCAGAGATTCCCCGAGAACACCGTCTCAAGTCTAAAGGAACACCAAGTCAACACAGCAACTCGGGGAAGGCTCCGTGTGCCCCAAATCATCTCGAGATGAGAGCTGATTCCCTGCCTTCGACTCAAGAGGAATGCCAACTTTCCACAAGCCCCGCAAGAGGAGGCTTCTCTCAGCTATAGGTATGTGAGAGGGACCCTGAGTTTGCTGCGTCAAGTGGAATGGTCACCAAGATGCCCTGACTCGAAATAAGGGTGGATTTCCCTGCAGTGACATGAATGCAGGCTTGTCTTTCATCTCACAAGATGAAGGGTTGTCTGAACCCCTGTGGAGACCCTAGACAAAGCCATACTTCCCAGCCTCATCTCGACAGGAAGCCTCACATCCCTTTGACAACTCGAGAGGAACACGGAGTTCAATTCTTCAAAAGTAGACGATGACTGACTCCTCTTGAAAATTGACAGGAATCCCAGTATCCCTGTCGCAACTTGAAAGGGACAGTGGGTCTCCCTATTCACATGAGAGGCATCCCTATTGCCTAGCCAAGTCTCGAGGAGAATCCCGAGGTGACCCTCACAACTAGAGAGGCGTCCTGACGTCGCTGAACAAACAGGAGTTTTGAGGATCCATTCTGTTGTAACTCAAGAATATAACCCAGGTTCCCTCCGCAATTCGAAGAAAACCATAAGACTTCCCACTCCATGAGAGATGAGACCAGATTCCCCTGCACTGAGTGCAGAGCACATCCATGTTCCCCATCAAACACAAAAGGAGCATTGACTTCCTTGATGGAACTCCAAAGTAAACCCAAGAACACTCTCATAAGTATAGAGGGACCCTGAGGACCCCGCAGCAACACGAAAGCGCTCCTTGTACTCCAAATCAACTCGAGATGAGGCCCGATTCCCCTGCATTGTCTCCAGAGCCATCCCGTGTTGCCCGTCAAACATGACAAGTGGCTTGACTTCCTTTAGGCAACTCTAGAGATTTCACGAGAATACCGTCACAAGTCTAGAGGAACACCAATTTAGCACAGCAACTCGAGAAAAGCTCCGTGTACCCCAAATCATCTCGAGATGAGAGCTGATTCCCTGGTTTGACGCAAGAGGAATGCCAACCATCCACAAGCACCTCACGAGGAGGCTTCTCTCAGCTATATGTATGTGACAGGGACCCTGAGTTTGCTGCCTCAAGTGGAATGGACAGCGAGATGCCCTGACTCGAAATAAGGCCGGAATTCCCTGCAGTGACTTGAATGCAGGCTCGTCTTTCATCTCACAAGATGAAGGGATGTCTGAATCCCCTGTGAAGACCCTAGAGAAAGCCCTAGTGCCCTGCCTCATCTTGACAGGAGTCCTCACATCCTTTTGAAACCTCGAGAGGCATGCGGAGTTAAATGCTTCAAAAGGAGAGGATGGCTGCCTCCTCTTGAAAATTGATAGGAATCCCAGAATTCCTGTGGTAACTGGAAATGACCCTGGTCTCCCCACTCACCTCGAGAGGCATCCCTATTGCCCTGCCAAGCCTCAAGGAGAATACCGATGTGTCCCTAGCAACTAGACAGGTGGCCTGACGTCACTGAACCAACACGAGTTTTGAAGGTCCATCCCCGCCGTAACTCGAGAACATACCCCAGGTTCCCACCACAACTCGAGAAAACCATGAGAATTCCCCCACGCCGTGAGATGAGGCCCAATTCCCCTGCATTGCATGCAGAGAAAGTCCGTGTTCCCCATCAAACATGAAAGGAGCATTGACTTCCTAGATGAAACACCACATAGTCCCCAAGAACTCTGTCACAAGTCTAGAGGGACCCTGAGTTCAACGCAGCAAGACGAAAGAGGCCCGTGTACCACAAATCAACACGAGATGAGGCCCGATTCCCCTGCATTTGCTCCAGAGCAATCTTGCATTCTTCATCAAACAGGACAAGTGGCTTGACTACTTTTGGAAACTCCAGAGTTTCCCCGAGAACACCGTCATAAGTCTAGAGGAACACGAACTTCAGCACAGCAACTCGAGAAAGCTCAGTGTACCCCAAATCATTTCTAGATGAGAGCTGATTCCCTGCCTTCGAATCAAGAGGAATGCCAACTTTCCACAAGCCCCTCAAGAGGAGGCTTCTCTCAGCTATAGGTATGTGAGAGGGACCCTGAATTTGCTGCCTCAATTTGAATGGATGCCGATATGCCCTGAATCGAAATAAGGCCGGAATTCCCTGCAGTGACTGGAATGCAGGCTCGTCTTTCATTTCACAAGATGAAGGGATGTCTGAATCCCCTGTGGAGACCTTAGAAAAAGCCCTAGTTCCCCGCCTCATCTCGACAGGAGGTCTCACATCCCTTTGACAACTCGAGAGGAACACGGAGTTCAATGCTTCAAAGGTAGATGATGACTGACTCCGCTTGAAAATTGACAGGAATCCCAGTATCCCTGTAGCAACTTGAAAGGACACTGGCTCTCCCGCCTCACCTCGAGAGGCATCCCTACTCCCCTGCCAAGGATCGAAGAGAATCCCGAGTTGTCCCTCGAAACTAGACAGGAGTCCTGATGTCACTGAACAAACACGAGGTTTGAGGGGCCATCCCCGTCGTCACTCGAGAATATAACCCAGGTTCCCTCCGCAACTCGAGAAAAACCATGAGACTTCCCACTCGATGAGAGATGAGATCAGATTCCCCTGCATTGCGTGCAGAGCAATTCCGTGTTCCCCATCAAACATGAAAGAAGCCTTGACTTCCTTGATGGAATTCCAGAGAGTTTCCAAGAACACTGATACAAGTCTAGAGGGACCCTGATGTCAATGCAGCAACAGGAAAGAGCTTGGTGTACCCCAAATCAACTCGAGATGAGGCCAGATTCACATACATTGGCTCTAGAGCTATCAGGCATTCCCCATCAAACACGACAAGTGGCTTGACTTCCTTTAGGCAACTTCAGTGATTCCCCGAGAACACCGTCCTAAGTATAGACGAACACCACGTTCAGCACAGAAACTAGAAAACAGCTCCGTGTACCTCAAATCATCTCGAGATGAGAGCTGATTCCCTGGCTTTGACTCAGGAGGAATGACAGCTTTAAACAACACCTAAAGAGGAGGCTTCTCTCAGCTATAGGTACGGGAGAGGGACCCTGAGTTTGCTGCCTCAAGTGGAATGGACACCGAGATGCCTTGACTCGAAATAAGGCCAGATTTCCCTGCAGTGACTTGAATGCAGGCTCTTCTTTCATCTCACAAGATGAAGGGATGTCTGAACCCCTGTGAAGACCCTAGAGAAAGCCCTAGTTTCCCGCCTTATCTCGACAGGAGGCCTCACATTCCTTTGACAACACGAGTGGAACGCAGAGTTCAATGCTTCAAAGTAGACGATGACTGACTCTTCTTGAAAATTGACAGGAATCCCAGTATCCCTTTGGCAACTTGAAAGGATGCTGGGTCTCCAGCCTCAACTCGAGAGGCGTCACTATTGTCCTGCCAAGCCTCGAAGAGAATCCCGAGTTGTCCCTCGCAACTAGACAGGAATCCTGACGTTGCTGCACAAACACGCGTTTTGAGGGGCCATCCCAGTCGTTACTCGAGAATATAACACAGGTTCCCTCCGCAACTCCAGAAAAACATTGAGACTTTCCCCTCGACATGAGATGAGGCCCGATTACCCTCCAATGCATGCAGAGTAGTCCGTGTTCCCCATCAAACACGAAAGGAGCCTTGACTTCCTTAATGGAACTACAGAGAGAACCCAAGAACACTGTCACAAGTCTAGAGGGACCCTGAGGTCCCCGCAGCAACATGAAAGGGCTCCGTGGACTCCAAATCAACTCGAGATGAGGCCCAATTCCCCTGCACTGCATGCAGAGCAAGTCCGTGTTCCCCATCAAACACGAAAGGAACCTTGACTTACTTGATAGACCTCCAGAGAGAACCCAAGAACACTGTCACAAGTCTAGAGGGAGCCTGAGTTCAACGCAGCAACACATAAGAGCCCCGTGTACCGCAAATCAACCCGAGATGAGGCCTGATTCCTCTGCACTGGCTCCAGAGCAATCCTGCATTCCTCATCAAACCGGACAAGTGGCTTGACTTCTTTTACGCAACTCCAGAGATTCCCCGAGAACACCGTCTCAAGTCTAAAGGAACACCAAGTCAACACAGCAACTCGGGGAAGGCTCCGTGTGCCCCAAATCTTCTCAAGATGAGAGCTGATTCCCTGCCTTCGACTCAAGAGGAATGCCAACTTTCCACAAGCCCCGCAAGAGGAGGCTTCTCTCAGCTGTAGGTATGTGAGAGTTTGCGGCCTCACATGGAATGGACACCGAGATGCCCTGACTCGAAATAAGGGTGGATTTCCCTGCAGTGACTTGAATGCAGCCTCGTCTTTCATCTCAAAATATGAAGGGATGTCTGAATCCCCTATGGAGACCCTAGAGAAACCCGTAGTTCCCCGCCTCATCTCGCCAGGAGGCCTCACATCCCTTTGACATCTCGGGAGGAAAACGCATTTCAATGCTTCAAAAGTAGATGATGACTGACTCCTCTTCAAAATTGACAGGAATCCCAGTATCCATATAGCAACTTGAAAGTGACAGTGCGTCTCACTGCTCACCTCGAGAGGCATCCCTATTGCCCAGCCAAGACTCGAGGAGAATCCCGAAGTGACCCTCACAACTATACAGGTGTCCTGACTTCGCTGAATAAACAGGAGTTTTGAGGGGCCATCCCGGTCGTAACTCGAGAGTATACCCCAGGTTCCTTCCGCAATTCGAGAAAAACCATGAGACTTCCCGCTCGATGAGAGATGAGACCAGATTCCCCTGCATTGCGTGCAGAGCAAGTCCGTGTTCCCCATCAAACATGAAAGGAGCCTTGACTTCCTTAATGGAATTCCAGACGGTCCCAAAGAACACTCTCACAAGTATAGAGGGACCCTGAGGTCCCTGCAGCAACAGGAAAGCGCTCCGTGTACTCCAAATCATCTCAAGATTAGGCCTAATTCAGCTGAATTGCCTCCAGAATGATCCCGCATTCCCCATCAAACACGACAAGGGGCTTGACTTCCTTTAGACAACTCCAGAGATTCCAAGAGAATACCGTCACATGTCTAGAGGACCACCAAGTTCAGCACAGCAACTCGAGAAAAGCTCCGTGTGCCCCAAATAATCTCGAGATGAGAGCTGATTCCCTGCCTTCGACTCAAGAGGAATGCCAACTTTCCACAAGCCCCTCAAGAGGAGTCTTCTCTCACCTATAGGTAAGTGAGAGGGACCCTGAGTTTGCTGCCTCAAGTGGAATGGACACCGAGATGCCCTGACTCGAAATAAGGCCGGAATTCCCTGCAGTGACTTGAATGCAGGCTCGTCTTTCATCTCACAAGATGAAGGGATGTCTGAATCCCCGGTGAAGACCCTAGAGAAAGCCCTAGTTTCACGCCTCATCTCGACAGGAGGTCTCACATTCCTTTGACAACACGAGTGGAACGCGGAGTTCAATGCTTCAAAAGTAGATGATGACTGACTTCTCTTGAAAATTGACAGGAATCCCAGTATCCCTGTGGCAACTTGAAAGGACACTTGGTCTCCCGCCTCACCTCGCAAGGCATCCATTGCCCTGCCAAGCCTCAAAGTGAATCCCGAGTTGTCCCTTGCAACTAGACAGAAGTCCAGACGTCGCTGAACAAACACGAGTTTTGAGGGGCCATCCCTGTTGTCACTCGAGAATATAAGCCAGGGTCCATGCGCAACTCGAGAAAAACCATGAGACTCCCCGCTCAATGAGAGATGAGATCAGATTCCCCTGCATTGCGTGCAGAGCAATTTCGTATTCCCCATCAAACATGAAAGGAGCCTTGACTTCCTTGATGGAACTCCAGAGACTCCCCAAGAACAGTGATACAAGTCTAGAGGAACCCTGAGGTCATCGCAGCAACACGAAAGAGCTCGGTGTACCTCAAATCAACTCGAGATGAAGCCAGATTCCTCTACATTCACCCCAGAGGCATCCAGCATTTCCCATTAAACATGACAAGTGGATTGACTTCCCTTAGGCACTCCAGAGATTCCCCTGGAACACTGTTCTAAGTATAGAGGAACACCACGTTCAGCACAGCAACTAGAAAACAGCTCCGTGTATGTCAAATCATCTCGAGATGAGAGCTGATTCCCTGGCTTTGACTCTAGAGGAATGCAAGCTTTAAACAACACCTAAACAGGAGGCTTTTCTCAGCTATAGGTACATGAGAGGGACCCTGAGTTTGCTGCCTCAAGTGGAATGGACACCGAGATGCCCTGATTCGAAATAAGGGTGGATTTCCCTGCAGTGACTTGAATGCAGGCTCGTCTTTCATCTCACATGATGAAGCGATGTCTAAATACCATGTGGAGACCCTAGAGAATACCCTAGGTCCCCGCCTCATCTCGACAGGAGGCCTCACATCCCTTTGACAACACGAGAGGCACGCGGAGTTCGATGCTTCGAAAGGAGACAAAGCCTGACTCCTCTTGAAAACTGAGAGGAGTCACAGTATCACTCTGGCAATTGCAAAGGGAAACTTGGTTTCCCGCCTCACCTCGAGAGGCGTCCCTATTGTCCTGCCAAGCCTCGAGGAGAATCCCAAGGTGTCCCTCGCAACTAGACAGGAGTCCTGACGTTGCTGAACAAACACGAGTTTTGAAGGGCCATCCCCGCCGTAACTCGAGAACATAACCCAGGTTCCTGCCGCAACTCCAGAAAAACAATGAGACTTTCCCCTCGCCGCGAGATGAGGCCCAATTCCCCTGCAATGCATGCAGAGTAAGTCTGTGTTCCACATCAAACACGAAATACCCTTGACTTCCTTGATGGAACTCCAGAGAGACCCCAAGAACACTGTCACAAGTATAGAGGGATCCTGAGGTACCTGCAGCAACATGAAAGGGATCCGTGTACTCCAAATCAAATCGAGATGAGGCCCGATTCCACTGCATTGTCTCCACAGCCATCCCGCGTTACCCATCATACATGACAAGGGGCTCCCTTCCTTTAGGCAACTCTAGAGTTTCCCAGAGAATACCATCTCAAATCTAAAGGAACACCAAGTTCAACACAGCAACTACAGAAAAGCTCCTTGTGCCCCAAGTCATCTCGAGATGAGAGCTGATTCCCTGGCTTCGACTCAAGAGGAATGCCAACTTTCCACAAGCCCTGCAGGAGGAGGCTTCTCTCAGCTATATGTATGTGAGAGGGACCCTGAATTTGCTGCCTCAAGTGGAATGGACACCGAGATGCCCTGACTCGAAATAAAGCTGGAATTCCCTGCAGTGACTTGAATGCAGGCTCGTCTTTCATCTCAAAAGATGAAGCGATGTCTTAATCCCCTGTGGAGACTCTAAAGAATGCCCCATTTCCCCACCTCATCTCGACAGAACGTCTCACATCCCTTTGACAACTCGAGAGGAACGCGGAGTTCAATGTTTCAAAAGTGGACAATGACTGACTCCTCTTGAAAACTGACAGGAATCCCAGGATCCCTGTAGCAACTTGAAAGTGAAAGCAGGTCTCCCTACTCACCTCAGGAGGCGTCCCTATTGCCCAGCCAAGACTCGAGGAGAATCCTGACATGACGCTCGCAACTAGACAGGAGACCTGACTTCGCTGAACAAACAGGAGTTTTGACGGGCCATCTCCATCCTCACTCAAGAATATATCCCAGGTTCCCTCCGCAACTCAGAAAAACCATGAGACTTCCCGTTTGATGAGAGGTGAGACCAGATTCCCCTGCATTGAGTGCAAAGGAAGTCCGTGTTCCCCATCAAACATGAACAGAGCCTTGACTTCCTTGATGGAACTGCAGAGAGACCCCAAGAAAACTCTCACAAGTATAGAGGGACCCTGAGGTCCCCGCAGCAACACGGAATCGCTCCGTGTACTCCAAATCAACTCGAGATGAGGCGCGATTCCCCTGTATTGTCTCCAGAGCCATCACGCGTTCCCCATCAAACACGACAAGTGGCTTGACATCCTTTAGACAACTCCATAGATTCCACGAGAACACTGTCACAAGTCTAGAGGAACACCAAGTTCAGCACAGCAACTCGAGAAAACCTCCGTGTACCCCAATTCATCTCGAGATGAGAGCTCATTCCCTGGCTTTGACTCAAGAGGAATACCAACTTTCCACAAGCCCCTCACGAGGAGGAATCTCTCAGCTATATGTATGTGACAGGGACCCTGAGTTTGCTTCCTCAAGTGGAATGGATACCGAGAAGCCCTGACTCGAAATAAGGCCAAAATTCCCTGCAGTGACTTGAATGCAGGCTCGTCTTTCATCTCACAAGATGAAGGGATGTCTGAATCCCCGGTGAAGACCCTAGAGAAAGCCCTAGTTCCCCGACTCATCTCGACAGGAGACCTCACATCCCTTTGACAACACGAGAGGCATGCGGAGTTCAATGCTTCACAAGTAGATGATGACTGACTCCTCTTGAAAATTGACAGGAATCCCAGTATCCCTGTGGCAACTTGAAAGGACACTGGGTCCCTGGCCTCACCTCGCGAGGCGTCCCTATTGCCCTGCCAAGCCTTGAAGAGAATCCCGAGTTGTCCCTCGCAACTAGACAGGAGTCCTGACGTCACTGAACAAACACGAGTTTTGAGGGGCCATCCCCGTCGTCACTCGAGATTATAACCCAGGTTTCCTCCCCAACTCGAGAAAAACCATGAGACTCCCCGCTCAATGAGAGATGAGATCAGATTCCCCTGCATTGTGTGCAGAGCAATTCCGTGTTCCCCATCAAACATGAAAGGAGCCTTGACTTCCTTGATGGAACTCCAGAGAAAACCCAAGAACACTGTCTCAAATCTAGAGGGACCCTGAGGTCACCGCACCAACACGAAAGAGCTCAGTGTACCTCAAATCAACTCGAGATGAGGCCAGATTCCCCTACATTGGATCCAGAGCCATCCAGCATTCCCCATCAAACACGACAAGTGGCTTGACATCCTTTAGGCAACTCCAGAGATTCCCCGAGAACACCGTCCTAAGTATAGAGGAACACCACGTTCAGCACAGAAACTAGAAAACAGCTCCTTTTTCCTCAAATCATCTCGAGATGAGAGATGTTTCCCTGGCTTTGACTCAAGAGGAATGCCAGCTTTAGACAATACCTAAAGAGGAGGCTTCTGTCAGCTATAGGTACGTGAGAGGGACCCTGAGTTTGCTGCCTGAAGTGGAATGGACACCAAGATGCCTTGACTCAAAATAAGGCTGGATTTCCCTGAAGTGACTTGAATGCAGGCTTGTCTTTCATCTCAAAAGATGAAGGGATGTCTTAATCCCTTGTGGACACCCTAGAGAAAGCCCTAGTTCCCCGTCTCATCTCGAAAGGAGGCCTCACATCCCTTTGATAACTCGAGAGGAACATGGAGTTCAATGCTTCAAAAGGAGACGAAGCCTGACTCCTCCTGAAAGTAGACGGGAGTCACAGTATCGCTCTGGCAACTGCAAAGGGAAACTTGGTCTCCCGCCTCACCTCGAGAGGCATCCCTATAGTCCTGCCAAGCCTCGAGGAAAATCCCAAGGTGTCCCTGGCAACTAGACAGGAGTCCTAACGTCGCTGAACAAACACGAGTTTTGAAGGGCCATCCCCGCCGTAACTCGAGAACACAACCCAGGTTCCCTCTGCAACTCCAGAAAAACAATGAGACTTTCCCCTCGCCGTGAGATGAGGCCCGATTCCCCTGCAATGCATGCAGAGTAAGTCCATGTTCCCCATCAAACACGAAAGGAGCCTTGACTTCCTTGATGGAACTCCAGAGAGATCCCAAAAAAACTGTCACAAGTCTAGAGGGATCCTGAGGTCCCCGCAGCAACATGTAAGAATTCCGTGTACTCCAAATCAACTTGAGATGAGGCCCGATTCCCCTACATTGGTTCCAGAGCCATCCGGCATTCCCCATCAAACACGACAAGTGGCTTGACTTCCTTTAGGCATCTCCAGAGATTCCCCGAGAACACCGTCCTAAGTACAGAGGAACACCAAGTTCAGCACAGCAACTAGAAAACAGCTCCGTGTACCTCAAATCATCTCGAGATGAGAGCCAATTCCCTGGCTTTGACTCAAGAGGAATGCCAGCTTTAAACAATACCTAAAGAGGAGGCTTCTCTCAGCTATATGTACCTGAGAGGGACCCTGAGTTTGCTGCCTCAAATGGAATGGACACTGAGATGCCCTGACTCGAAATAAGGCTAGATTTCCTTGTAGTGACTTGAATGCAGGCTTGCCTTTCATCTCAAAAGATGAAGGGATGTCTTAATTCCTTGTGGACACCCTAGAGAAAGACCTAGTTCCCCGCCTCATCTCGACAGGAGGCCTCACATCCCTTTGACAACTCGAGAGGAACACGGAGTTCAATGCTTCAAAAGTAGACGATGACTGACTCCTCTTGAAAATTGACAGGAATCCCAGTATCCCTGTAGCAACTTGAAAGTGAGAGTGGGTCTCCCTACTCACCTCGAGAGGCATCCCTATTGCCCAGCCAAGACTCGAGGAGAATCCCGAAGTGACCCTCACAACTAGACAGGCGTCCTGACGTCGCTGAACAAACAGGAGTTTTGAGGGGCCATCCCCGTCATCACTTGAGACTATACCCCAGGTTCCCTCTGCAATTCGAGAAAAACCATGAGACTTCCCGCTCGATGAGAGATGAGACCAGATTCCCCTGCATTGAGTGCAGAGCAATTCTGTGTTCCCCATCAAACACGAAAGGAGCCTTGACTTCCTTGATGGAACTCCAGAGAGTCCCAAGAACACTCTCACAAGTATAGAAGGACCCTGAGGTCCTCGCAGCAACATGAAATCGCTCTGTGTATTCCAAATCAACTCGAGATGAGGCCCGAATCCCCTGCACTGTCTCCAGAGCCATCCAGCATTCCCCATGAAACACGACAAGTGGCTTGACATCCTTTAGACAACTCCATAGATTCCACGAGAATACCGTCACAAGTCTAAAGCACCACCAAGTTCAGCACAGCAACTTGAGAAAACCTCCGTGTACCCCAAATCATCTCGAGATGAGAGCTGATTCCCTGGCTTTGACTCAAGAGGAATGCCAACCTTCCACAAGCACCTCACGAGGAGGCTTCTCTCAGCTATATGTATGTGACAGGGACCCTGAGTTTGCTGCCTCATGTGGAATGGACACAGAGATGCCCTGACTCGAAATAAGGCCGGAATTCCCTGCAGTGACTTGAATGCAGGCTCGTCTTTCATCTCGCAAGATGAAGGGATGTCTGAATCCCCCGTGAATACCCTAGAGAAACCCTAGTTCCATGCCTCATCTAGACAGAAGGTCTCACATCCCTTTGACAACACGAGAGGCACACGGAGTTCAATGCTTCAAAAGTAGACGATGACTGACTCCTCTTGAAAATAGACAGGAATCCCAGTATCCCTGTGGCAACTTGGAAGGACACTGGGTCTCCCGCCTCACCTCAAGAGGTGTCCCTATTGCCCTGCCAAGCCTCCAAGAGAATCCAGAGTTGTCCCTCGCAACAAGACAGGTTCCCTGACGTTGCTCAACCTCACCCCAGACCTTGCACCTGGGGTCACTCGTCCAGTTTCCAAGGTGACTCCACCTGAAATATCCTGTGTCTGGAATCACATGTGCACATCTCCAGGATGACCCCACTTCCCAGACCCAGTAACAGTGGTCACGCTTCCACAATCTCCAGGGTGGCCATAACACACTGGACCATGCACCTGGGGTCACATGTCCTCAGTCTGCAGGGTGACACTCTCCCAAACCCTGTATCTAGGATCACATATCTACAGTCCCCTGGGTGATCCCTCCCAGACACTGTACCTGGAGTCACACATCCACAGTCTCCACGGTGACCCCTTCCCAAGCCTTGCAACTGGGCTTACAATTCCACAGTCTCCAGGGTGGCTTCCTTCTGACCATTCCCCTGGGGTCACATATCCACATTCTCCAGGGTGACCACCCCAGTCCCTGTCCATGGGGTCACATATCAACAGTCTCCAGGGTGACACTCCTCCCATGAATGCACATTTCAAGGGGAGCACAAAACAGCACACCCAAAATATGCCCACTTGACAAAAGGGTTATTTTGGACTGATTAATTAAAAAAAAAAAAAAAAAAAACCAGCCGCCCCAGGATGATCTTTGAAAACCAAGTCGAAATGCCATTTTATGAAGTAGATTTACATTTATTAAGGATATCTCCATCTTTAAGGATGTGTCCCTGTCTGGACCAGGAAATAGAGGATGACTAAATATCAAGAATGGACTAAGTATCAAGACTGACTTGATTTCACTAAATGACTTGACTAAATATCAAGAAGGTCTATGGAATGGACCTGGAAGTTAATCTGCATACCACCATGCCTTTGTTTACTGTGCTTCACCTAATAATCTCCCTTAAATAGCTTCTTCCATTCCTTAACCTCCTTCTTTCATTCTTGGCTGATGATAGCATTTAAGGTAAAGTCTTGGACCATTTCAGAAAGTGACTGTTTTCCAAGGTATCTTTCAACTATATAGGAAGTATGCATGGCATATATTAAACTTCTGATTGTTTTTCTCCAATCCATCTCCCTTTCATTATAAACATCTCAGTGAAGAACATTGAGGCTAGGGGGAAAATTATCTTTCCTCTCATCTAATGCAATAAAATAGCATTCAGAGATATAGAGAAATGAACCACAGACCAATTTAAAAAAAAATAAAAGCATGAATCTAACACTTACATTACTAAGTGAAGGAATCCAGCCTCAAGTGCTACACACTGTATGATCTTATAAGACATTCTAGCAAAGGTAAAACAGACATGATAAACAGTTTATGGAATATATGGCTGAAATATTTCACATGGTACTTTAGTGAGGAATACCTGCCACTATGCATTTGTTTAAGTACATAGATTTTTGTTTTCAGAACACAAGTAATTTATTACCTATTCACATTTATTTATTTATGGTATGGAGTGCCAAAGGCTGGAATGCAGAATTTAACAAAGAATCTAACAGATTGAGAAATACATGAAAAGCTTCAGAATTCCCTAGGGGCCCAGTGGTTAAGACTCCACGTTGTCAGTGCAGGAAAGGTGGGTTCAATTCCTGGTCAGGGACCTAAAACCCCACATGCCGCGGCACAGCCAAAAGATTTAAAAGGAAGAAGAAAATTTTTAAAAAGCCACTCTCACTGTTAGGACAAAATTATCTGACCTAAGTTCACTGTGTAATTGAATGGAATCTGCAGGCCAAAGGCAAAATGTACCATACATAAACAATGGGCTCTCTAAGTTCTTTCCATGGGGGGTTGTAGCTAACATGACTGAAACTACCATATCAGTCATTGAAGGAGCAAGCCCTGAATTTGATAAGTGATGAGTAGTGGAAGCCAGGTTTCTTACCATTGGAGTGGGAAGTTACAGGCAGACAAAAGGAGAAGGTTATAATACCTGTGTCATAAGAGATCAGGTTGGAGACATCATTATAAACTATCTTTGGCCTAATACAGAAACATATAACTCCATGTGAAAATCTTCATAACCGTGTGTATGCATAGTCTGGATACATGCATATATATTTGCATGCATTGTCTGCTGAGATTATTAAGTTCCCACATACAAGTTTTTATTAATATGCTCTAATAAAAAGGGACAAGGACTCTTTAAATATGTGTCTGATACTAGGACTGAGACAGTAAATACATAAAGCAGCATAATCTTAAAATGTGAGAAAGAAGGACCAAAAAGCCCCATAAAAGCTGGATTATGTAAAATAAAAGCAGGAGAGTATGGAAAAAGCTCTCAATAGCCAAAGCTAGAATGAACCAGGCAGTGTAATTGGCTGGATTATAGCCAAAAGAAAGTGAAAGTGAAGTTGCTCAGTCATGTCTGACTCTTTGCAACCCCATGGACTGTAAGCTACGAGGTGCCTCCATTCATGAAATTTTCCAGGCAAGAGTACTGCAGTGGGTTGCCATTTCCTTCTCCAGGGGATCTTCCCCACCCAGGGATTGAACCCAGGTCTCCTGCATTGCAAGCATATGCTTTTACAGGCTGAGCCACCAGGGAAGCTCCCACAAGTTTAAAATAATTTTCAGGTGTCCAAACTGGTAAAAAGTAAAAATTAGGTTTTATGAGTAATGTTGAATAAAAATCTCACACAGAAAGATTCTAAATAATTGATACAGACTCAGCTGTCCATCAAGTATATGAAGCTAACTCCCCTCGCCTCAAATGTGGGTCCTGCATTATGACTTCCTCCTTAATAAGGCACTCAGGATGGATGTGAGGAAAATCAACAATAAAGACAAATGACAAATGTTGGCGAAAATGTACGAAATTGAAACTCAAAACTTTACTTGTGGAGAGGTAAAATGGTGCAATCAATGTGTGCAAAACAAGCATTTTCTCGAAAACATAAAAATGTAATTATATCACTCAGCAGTGGCCACAGGACTGGAAAAGGTCAGTTTTCATTCCAATCCCAAAGAAAGGCAAAGCCAAAGAATGTTCTAACTACCACACAGTTACACTCATCTCACACGTTAACAAAGTAATGATCAAATTTCTCCAAGCCAGTCTTCAACAGTAAGTGAACCATGAATTTCTAGATGTTCAAGCTGGATTTAGAAAAGACAGAGGGACCAGAGATCAAATTGCCAACACCCGTTGGCTCATTGAAAGAGCAAGAGAGAAAAACATCCAGAAAAATATTTACTTCTGCTTTGTTAACAATGCCAAAGCCTTTAACTGTGCAGATCACCACAAACTGTGGGAAATTCTGAAAGGTATGGGAATACCAGACCACCTTACCTACCTCCTGAGAAATCTGTATGCAGGTGAAGAACCAACAATTAGAACTAGACATGGAACAATGGACTGGTTCCAAATCAGGAAAGGAGTACAGCACCCTGCTTATTTAACTTATATGCAGAGTATATCATGTGAAATCCCGGGGCTGGATGAGGCACAAGCTGGAATCAAAATTGCCAGGAGAAATATCAATAATTTCAGATACACAGATGACACCACTCTTATGGCAGAAAGCAAAGAAGAACTAAAGAGTCTCTTGATGAAAGTGAAAGAGGAGAGTGAAAAAGTTGGCTTAAAACTCAGTATTCATAAAACTAAGATCATGGCATCCGGCCCCATCACTTCATGGCAAATAGATGGGAAAACAATGGAAATGGTGACAGACTTTATTGGGGGGGGGGGGGCTCCAAAATCACTGAAGATGGTGACTGCAGCCATGAAATTAAAAGACACCTGCTCCTTGGAATAAAAGTTATGACCAACCTAGATAGCATATTAAAAAGCAGAGACATTACCAACAAAGGTCCATGTACTTAAAGCTATGGTTGTTCCAATAGTCATGTATAGATGTTACAGCTGGACTACAAAGAAAACTGAGCACTGAAGAAGTGATGCTTTGGAACTGTGGTGTTGGAGAAGACTCTTGAGCATCACTTGGACTGCAAGGAGATCCAACAAGTCAATCCTAAGGGAAATCAGCCCTGAATATTCAATGGAAGGACTGATGCTGAAGCTGAAACTGCAATACTTTGGCCACCTAATGTGAAGAACTGACTCATTGGAAAAGACCCTGATGCTGGGAAAGATTGAAGGCAGGAGCAGAAGGGGATAACAGAGGATGAGATGGTTGATGGCATCACCAACTCGATGCACATGAGTTTGAGCAAGCTCCGGGAGTTGGTGATGGATAGGGAAGCCTGGTGTGCTGCAGTCCACGGTGTCACAAAGAGTCGGACATGACTGAGTGACTGAACTGAAATATCATATGTTTTGGTAACTCCACTCCTAGATATACATCCACAGAATTTAAAAGGGGTGTTCAAATATATACTTGTACACCAATATTTACAGCAGCAGTGTTCTTGATAGCCCAAGTTAAAAACAATGAAAATGTCCACCAACAAGTGAATGGAAGAGCAAATAGGGCAGTTCCATCCATGAGATGCATTACTCTGCCATATAAAGGAATATAGTAAAATAATGCCACAGCTTCAGAAAATAGTAGGGGGCTTTTCAAAAACTTAAACACAGAGTTAACATAGAATCCATCAATTCTGGTCCAGGTTATTCACTCAAAATATTTAAAATCAAATACTGGAACAGATATTCAAACCCCATATTCATAGCAGCATTATTCATAGTAACCAAAAGGTGGAAGCAGCACAAGTGTTCAACAGATGACTGGATGAGCACGATGCAGTATATACACAATGGGATATGATTCAACCTTTAAAAACAAGATAACTCTCATACATGCTATAGTGTAGATGAAACTTCAAGTCATTAGGTGAAGTGAAACAAGCCTGACACAAAAGGAAAAATGTTCTATGATTCCACTAGTATGAGATATCCATATAAGACAAATTCCAAGTAGAATAAGATGGCCAGGGATTGGGGGTTATGAGTATTTAATGGTTACAGCGTCACTTCAGGAAAAGGGAAAGATTCTGGAGATGAATGGTGGGGAAATTTTTACAACGTGAGTGCAGTTAATGCTATAGAAGTTCACACTTAAAATGACTCAAATAATAAATGTTGTTATATGTTTGTAAGCACAGTGAAAAAACTGACACATGGCACAACATGGAAAAGCACTAAAAACATTCTCAGTGAAAGAAACCACACTGAAAAGCCACCCAGATCATAGTCATCTTGTCACTTTAAATCCATGAAGGTTTTTAACATGAGGGAAAGCCCCAGTGATGGCTCTAGAAAAAGAAAACTGCATTAGAATGAAGAAAGACAGTTGCACAAAGCTTGGGCAGCTGATGAAAGTTTAACTGGTCCTATGGATGGGATTGTAATGTGGAAACCATAATTATCCCCCATTTTGGGGTTGTGGGCTGGTTCCCCGGGAAAGTGACCATGTTTTGGGTAAAACACATTGCAGTATTTGGTGTGAATGTAGAAGACTTTGTACCACTATCTAAAGTAGACACGTTTGAAATTTTACTATAAAGTAAGTTACTTTTCAATACAGCCATGTAAGTCACATGCCAGAAAATCAGAGATGACATCGAACATTGCAATAGAGGCCAAGACTTAACCAAACCAAATTCAGCTAAAGTAGTTTGATGCTAATTGCCTTGTACTAGTCCACATGGTATTAAAAGGCACCATAGGAAGAGTATATTAGTAGACACCATGCCCTGGGTGCTGTGGATGACCAGATGGAACTGAAACTATGAGATGTCTTAATTCTAGTTTTCCATATAACACTACACCAAAGCAACTGTCAGAACTAAAAAGCGAATTCATGGACTTGCCTGGCAGTCCAGTGGTTAAGACTGCACTTCCACTGCAGGGGGTACAGATTTGATCCTTGGTCAGGGAACTAAGATCCAACATGTCGACCTGCGGGGCCAGAAAAAAAGAAAAAAGAAAGTCAGCAGAACAGCAAGATCATTTGTGATTCTCTACACTAATAATGAACTATCAGAAAGAGAAATTAAGAAAATAATTCCTTTTACAATTGAATCCCCTCCCCCACATAACTAGAAATCTAACCAAGGACTTGAAAGACCTGCAAGCTAAAAACTACAAGACAATGATCAAAGAAACTGAATGGACACAAGTAAAAAGATATCCCATGCTTATGGGTGAAAATACCATTAAAATATCCATTCTAAACAAAGCAACGTACACATTCATGCAATCACTGCCAACATTTCAATGACATTTTTCCCAGAAACAAAAGCAATCTTCACATCTCTGTGGAGACACAAAGGAACCAGAAGAGCCAAAGGGATCCTGAGAAAGCAGAACAGGCTGGTGGCATGTCTATCCCTGACTTCAATCTAGAATATGGACCTAAAGTCACCAGAAGACGAGTGGAATTGGCACAGAAATAGTCAAGAGAGCTCAGAAGTAAACCTACAGGTGCATGGTAATTAATTTACAAGAAAGGAACTAAGAACATACACGCGGGAAAGGACAGTCCCCCCTGCCCCAATAAACCGTGCTGGGAAAAATGGAAACCACACACCAAGGAACAATATAGGACACCATCTTATACTACAGACAAAAACTGACTAAAATCCCACCACTTTCCACATCAAGCCCTAACAGTCTTGGGTCCTCTTAAGACAGACTTTCAGCAACAGCCACACACAGAAGCTTCTTCCCAATTTTCCTCACTTTTTCTTTCAGCAGCACATCGTTGCAGGAATCTTGAGGAAACCAGACTCCCATCAGACTCAACTGAACCCCACAATGTCCCAAAGCTGAAGCACCAATGGGTTCTGAGTAGATCAGAGTCCTGTCAGCCTCAACTGAACCTCACAATGCCCCAAAATTGAAGTCCTAGTGGATCCTGAGGAGACTACATTCCATCAGCCAAAACTAAACCCCATAATGCCCCAAAGCCAAAATACAATGGATCCTGTGGTGACCCATCTCCTGTCAGCCTGAACTGAACCCCACAATGTCCCAAAGCTGAACCCCCAGCAGGTCCTGAGGAAACCAGATCCCATCAACCTGAACTAAACCCCACAATGCCCCCAAACTGAGTTCTGAGGGTTCTGAGGAGACCAGATTCCATCTGCCTGAACTGAACCTCACAGTATCCCGAAGCTGAAGCCCTAGTGGGTGCTGAGGAGACCAGAGTGCTGTCAGTGGCCACCAACCGCCAGGTGCTCCAGCAGAGTGGGGAGTTCCCCCTGGGGTGAGGGGAGTGTCAGGGAGGCGGGCTCTTCATTATCACGAACAGGCATGATCAAGAAGGTTTGCAGGGGCCAGGGCAAGGGCAAGGGAGACGAGCTCCAGCTCCGAGTATTCTAAGTCCCCACTTTCTGAGATTGCGTGACCTACATGATCCAGACTTTGCAAGGAATAAGCTGAGTTACAGAGGCAGAAGGAGCAGGAGGTGATGTAAAATTTTAATGTTTCCTCTTCAGGTTCAGAAAGACGAAGACCTCCCAGGTTCCCAGGCCCTTGTGCCCCAGTGACTGTGAGCTCTTCCTCCTGGGTGTATGACCAACCCCCACACTAAGTCCCCTCTACACCCATGGCCCTGGCCCAAGCCTAACCTCCCCCTCAGGCTCTGATGAAGCTCCCCACCCCCATTGTGCATCTCACAAACCCACCCCAACGTGGTCTTTTTGAAGCCTAAACAAGACCATACTCCTCTCCTCCCTGTGATTCCCCTCACCTGATGAAGCCAGGCCTTCATCCGTTCCAGGTGACTCCAAGGGCCTCATTCTCTCCATGTGTGTGGCTGCTCTCCGTGCCCATCTTTATGGGCCTGTGGTGATCTCCTAAAATGAGGGTTATTTGATACAGAGAGAATGGGGTAAATGGTGGCCGCCAAAGATGTGTCCCCCCAGAACAGGGCCATATCTGGGAAAAGAGTCTTTGTAGATGTAGTTAAGGATAGCAAGGTAAGGTCATCTAGGGTTAGGGTGACCTTCAATCCAACTGACAGACTCCTTCAAAGAGACGAAAGAGGACACAAAGGGGAAGCCTCTTAAAGGCAGAGGCAGAGATGGGAGGGAGGGGGCCACAAGCCCAGGGACCCCTGGAGCCCCTGAAGTTGGAAAAGGCAGGAATGATCCTATCCTGGAGCCTCTGGAGGGACCTCAGCCCTGTGCCACCTTGATTTCCGATGTCTTGTCTCCAGGACTGGGGGAGGATGAACTCCTGTTGTTTTAAACCACCCAGCTTGTGGTCATGTTAGAGAAGCCACAGAGCAGCCACACAGACCCTGCTCTGTAGGATCCTAGAAATGTGGGTCTCATTAAAGCAGATGAAGGGTGGATTACAGAACCCTTAAAATCAGCACTGGACCCTCAGAAATGCTAAAGCAGTGGCTGGGCTCCAGAATGTTGAGGGGTCAAGTCTGAAGCCTGTGCCTAGGGGTACTGGATGCACACGCCTCCCCAGGTTCTTACACCAGTACATGTGGTGTAACATCTCAGTCCTGATGGAGGACATTTAATATCAATGGCCACATTGCTAACTAAGAAGCCACCAGTTGCACAGGTGAAAGCCCAATTAGGACACTTGCTTCAGGGATGAGCAATTCTGAAGATGGTCAGGGATGGGGACTTACTCATGTGTAGCCAGCAGCCCTTGCACATACCCCACCCCCTCCCCTCCCAAGGAGGGTCCTCAGTGGGAAGGTGGGAGACTCCATGGAGTCATCTCTAAGTAAACGCTGGCTGACCCCCAGGCTAGCCATTCCTGAACCTCATCCACCCTTCATAGATAAAACACTTGAATATGTGCAAAGACCTCACAGGCTGGAGAAAAGTGGAGCCACTCCAGCGACAGCATGCTTACTCACGTGGCTCCTGTAGGTCAGGCAGAATAGTCTTGGCCTGGGTGACCTGGAAGCTTTGCACTTTCCTACCTGAGTCACTCCTCCTGTGCTGCTCCCATTGCCTGTTTTCTTGCTTCCTCATCTCTGCCTGAGAAGATTTCCAACAGCAGGAACAGGCGACACAGCCCATCCTTAGGAAGTGACAGCTTAGCACCTCCTGCAGAAGGTCCAGCAGAGCCCAACACAGACCCAATCCCCTGAAACACCATGGGCCCTCACTCTCTCTTATCAAGCCAGCCCTGCAAGATCTAAGCAAAAATACAGAATCAGGTACAGCTGCAGGCACTTGAGGGGGTTTATATAGACCTCAACCCAGGCACACATCCAAAGGGCAGGCTAGTCAGGTCAGCCAACCTGCCCACCTGGGCTTGTGGTTTCAGAAAATGGGCCTCGTTGTCCTCGCCAGGGTTCCAGGAACAGGTGTGGGTCCGTTGGGTCAGGATGGATATGGGGCTGCTGCTCTGACTTGTTTTCTAATCTTTTTATCTGACCTCTAAGTGGGAGAGGATTTCAGGAAGGCCTTCTTCTAATGAGAGGGACCCAGGGGTCAGGGAGAGGATGGGTGGTGGGTGGAGACAGACTCAGTGCCCAGGTGCTATGGGACCCTCTGGAAAACCTGCTGGAAGGAGGCTGCAACCAGTAAAGCCCAAGGTCACAAAGCTATCCTGAAGCTGCTATATGTTACCTCAGGTCCTCCTCTGAGGGTCTCAAGGTCAGATCTGTCCAACAGAGGAGCTGGGGGCTCTTTACAATGAGGGCTCTGTGCACAGTTCCTGGGTGCTGAGCCCTGCAGGGTACCTGCCCAGGTGAGCCCCATATCCTGGGAGGCACCTGCCCATAAGAACCATGTATCCTGGGAGGGGCGAGTGAACAAGTATTCTCTCTGTGCAATCATCACAGTGTAGCTTAGTGACTCTCACGTGGGCAGTGCTGGAATTAGATGAGAACAAGGACATGTTGGGGGACGTTCCCTGAAACACCCCCAGGCCCATCCAGAGTGAAGAGTTCAGTAGGTGGGTACTGGTTGCTGTGCTGGAGTGGGAGGCTTCATGGATGCCTCTTGTTTCTTCACCTGACACCACAGAGGCCTCTGCAGGACACAGAAGACAGCCTGCCCAGGGATGGTGGGAGCTCCTGGTGACCAGGCACGGGACGTGAGAGGGAAGGACCAGGCTGAGGGGGCCTTTCTGCTCTGAGCTGGGAGTGGACAAGCCAGTGGTGAGTGTGATCCAGGAAAGTGGCCCTGGTGATGGGAGGCTTGTTGAGGCCGTCTGAGCACGAGTTGGAAAAGAATGTCCAGACATAGAGCATTTCAGAAGGGAGTAAGTTTGTATTAAGAACAAAGAGCAGAGATAAAGTGGGCACTGTGAGCTCAGGGGGCCAACCACCTGACAGACTAGGGAAAGTTGACTGATTTCCTGGGTTAAGAGCCAATTTTTACAGTTACAAGACAAAGAAAATTCCTGCTGGAAGGTTGATATTAGGTGATTGGGTGGGGTACCATAGGGTGTTTACTGGAGTGGGCATCTTTGCCTGGTAGGGAGTCAGGAAGCTCATTAGCGATGATCAGGTGCTTTTGGCAACAGTTGCAAAGGGGGCCCAGTCAGATTCACAGGTGACCTTGGTTTTGGGCCCCACTTCTATGGCCTTGGTGTGAGGCCTCCTAGCTGTGGCCTTGGGGAAGGAGTCACCTCAACAAGACTGACCCTGCTTCAGAGTAAAAGTTCCATCAAGTTTTCTCTGCAGGAGAGATCTAGTGATCCTAGATCTGTTTGGAAAAGTCTTGGACACTGCAGGGACACATACTGAGTGTGAACCTGGATATTGAACCTTGTTGGCAAAACTCACCTTTTCTCTCTGTTGGCATTAAAAGGGTGTGGGCTGACAGCTGCCTGAGAATCCATCCAATTGACAATTTCCTACTTACGACATAAATGGGTTTGGTCAAATTATTTCTATTTCTATGCAAACAGGCAGCTTGCAACTCCTTGTGGCAGGATCATTTCCAATAGATTGTCAACTAGTCAAGGTAACAACATTATGGCACTCAGCACTTTTAGATAATTTCCTAAGCCTTTTCCCTGAGGGACAGACCCAATAAGAGCTAGGAATGTGTTCAAAAGGCTCGGAAAGTGCAGGAAAATACACTGGCTATGACTGGAAATTAGGGTCTCTGTGCAAACCTGGAGTTCTGACATCTTACAATCTGGACAGTTCCTGATAGACAGATGCATGAAAAACACTCTACTTTTACGTTTTTCTTTCATCAAAGGAACATAGATTTCCTAGCATTCTGTGTGCTGAGAGTAACTCACTGCTCTAAAATGCTTGCTTGTATTTCATTTTTCAGGAAGAACTTCCCCTGACTGCGTTACAGTCAGGACGGTCCCACACTCACAGGGAAAAAGCAAACTAACATCCAAACGTTTGTTCCATCAGCTTTTCTCTGTAGGAGAGATCCAGTGATCCTAGGTCTGTCTGGAAAATGCTTGGATACTGCATGGACACATACTGAGTGTGAAGCTGTATCCTGGAACTTGTTGGCTAAATCAGCATTTTCTTTCAGGTGGTCCTAAAATGGTGCAGAGTAGCAACTGCCTGAAGATCCATCCAGTTGCTGTTTTCTTACTTGTGACAGCAATATCTTTGGTCAGACCTCTTGGATTTCTGCTGCAAACATGGGACTTTCAATTCCTTGCCACTGGATCATTTCCAATGGCAGGTAAACTCATTAGGTAACCAGACTAGATGGCACTCAGCACTCTCAGACACACTCCTACAGCCTGTTTCTTCATAGGCAGTCCCAGAATGACCTAGGAATGGGTTCGCTAGTATCAGAAATGCGAGGAAACATACTGGCTGTGACTCTGAAAATTAGGTGCTCTGTGAAAATGTGGAGTTTTAACATTTTAGAATCTAGACAGTTTCTGACAGATGTCTGAAATACACTCTTTTTTATTTTTTGCCTTTCATTCATCAAAGAAACAGATTTCACAGCATTATGTTTGCTGAGAGTGACAGACTGCTTGGAAATTCTTGCCTGGAGGTCATTTTGAAGTAACAATTTCCCCTCCCCTGTGTTACCATGGGAAATGCCCCCACACTGACAGAGAAAAGTAAACAAATGTCAAAACATCTGTTCCGTGAAGTCCCCTGTAGGAGGGATCCAGTGATCCTAAGTCTGTCTGGAAAATTCTTGGATAGTGCTTGGACACATGCTCAGTGTGAACCTGGATTCTGGACCTTGTTGGCAAATTAGAATTTTCTCTGTGTTGGCCACAGTAGGCTGGGGTTTAGCAACTCCTTGAAAATCAGTACAATTGCTCTTTTCCCACTAACGACAGCAATAAATTTGGTCAAAACACTGGAATTTCTGAAGCAAGCAGGCAGCGTGCAACTCCTTGTGGCAAGATCATTTCCATTGGAATGCCAATTATACTACTTAAAAACAGTATGGCACTCAGCTGTGTCAGACACACTCCTCCAGACTCTTTCCTCATGGGGAGTCCCAGTAAGATAGAGTACTGTGCTCATGAACCATGGAAAGTTCAGGGAAACTTACTGGCTGTGTCTCTGGAATTTAGGGCATCTGTGGAAGCGTGGTCTTCTCACATCTTAGAATCCAGACAGCAGTCATGGAAAGAGAGATGCCTGAAGAGCACCCTATTCATTGCTGCTCATTCCACGAGTGAACACAGGTGTCCCAGCATTCTGTTTGCTGAGAGTAACCCGCTAAGTGGAAACCCTTGCCTGGAAGTTATTTTTAAGTAAAAATTTCCCCTCACGTGTGTTACAGTAGGGAAGGCTCCCACACTCACAGGGAAAAGCAAGCAAACATCAAAATGTCTCTTCCATCAATTTTTCTCTGTCAGAAGGATCCAATGGTCCCAGGTCTCTCTGGAAATTTCTTGGATACTGCAAGGGAAACATACTGACTGTGAACCTGAATATTTGACCTTCTGGGCAAAATTAGCATTGTCTCTCTTTTGGCACTAACAGGATGTGCGCTGGCAGCTGCCTGATAATCCATCCAATTGATATTTTCCTACTTCTGACATCAATAGGTTTGGTCAAATCTTTCAGATTTCTGACACAAGCAGGTGGCTTGCAACCCCATTGGGCTGGATCATTTCCATTAAAATGTCAAATAATCTAGGTAACAACAGTATGGCTCTCAGCACTCTTAGACAATTTCACAGCCTGTTTCCTCTGAGTCAGACCCAATAGGAGCCAAGAATGTGTTCATAAGGCTCTGAAAGTGCAATGAAACATACTGGCTATGACTTTGGAAATTAGGGCCTGTGTGCAAACCTGGAGTTCTCACATCTTAGACTTTAGATAGTTCCTGATAGATAGATGCCTGAAAAACACCCTCTTTTATGTCTTTCGTGCATTGAAGTAACATAGTTATTCCAGATTTCTGTGTGATGAGAGTAACACACTGGTTGAAAATCCTTGCTTGATGGTAATTTTTAAGTAACAATTTCCCATGACTGTGTTACTGTAGGGAAGACCCCCAAACTCACAGGAAAAAGGAAACAAACAACCAAATGTCTGTTCTATCAAGTTTTCTCTTTAGGAGAGATCCAATGATCCTCTGTCTGTCTGGAAAATTCTTGAATACTACAGGGACACATACTGAGTGTGAATCTGCATCCTTGAATTTGTTGGCAAAATTAGCAAATTTTGTCGGTTGGATCCAAAAGAGCGCGGCCTTAGCAACTGCCTGAAAATCCATCCAATTGCTCTTTTCTTAATGACAGTGATAACATTGGTCAAACCTTTGAGATTTCTAAAGCAAGCAGGCGGCTCGCTACTCCTATCTGCTGGCCCATTTCCAGTGGAATGTCACCTCATCTAGTTAAGCACTGTATGGCACCCAGCCCTCTCAGACATACTCCTGCATCCTGTTTCCTCATGGGCAGTCCCAGTTTGAATAAGGAATGTGTTTAAAGCCTTGGAAGGTGCAGGGAAACACAGTGCCCTAACTCTGGAAGTTAGGACCCTGGGAAAGCCTTGAAGTCTCATGCCTTGGGTTCTAGACAGTTCCTGATAGATAGAGGCCTAAAAATACACTCCCTATGGATGCCTTTCCTTCCTCGAAGGAACATAGCTTTCCCAACATTCTGTGTGCTGAGAGTCACACAGTGCTTGAAAACGCTTGTAGGCCATTGGTCAGTAGAAAATTCCCCTGAAGGTGCAATGGTAGGGAAGGCTCCCACACTCACGGGGAAAGGCAAACCAACATCCAAGCGTGTACTCCATCACATTTTGTCTTTAGGTGCGATCAAGTTAGCCTAGGTCTGTCTGGAAAATTTGTGGGTATTGTGGGGACACATCATGAGTGTGAACTTGTATATATGAACTTGGTGGCAAAATTCTCATTTTTATCTCCCACACTCATTTTGGGACCACATTGGTTCTAAAATGGTGCAGCATAGCAAATCCTTGAAAATCCATCCAATTGCTGTTTTCTTACTTTTGACAGGGATAGATTTGTCCACCCTTTGGAATTTCTGAAGCAAGCAGGTTGCTCACCACTCCAGCCACTAGCTGATTCCCATTGTATTGGCACCTCATGCAGGTAAGCACAGTATGCTGCCCAACACACTCGGATACACTCGTGCAGCCTGTTTCTTCAGGAGCAGTCCCAGCATATACTTAGAAAGTGTTTACAAGGCTTGAAAAGTTCATGGAAACACACTGCCCTGACTCTGGGTGTTAGGATCCCTAGGAAAGACTGAAGGTCTCACGACTTAGAATGTAGACAGTTCCTGATAGATAGAGGGCTGAAAGCACTCTCTGTTGATGCATTTCTTTTCTTGAAAGAACATAACTTTCCAAACATTTTGTGTGCAGAGAGACACACACGGCTTGAATATGCTGGCATGGAGGTCATTTTTCAGTAGCACTTTCCCCTGATGGTGTGACCATGGGGATGCCGCACTCCCCATTCATAGAGAAAGACAAATTAGCATCCAAACCTCTGTTCCATCACATTTTCTCAGTAGGATCGATCCACTGAGACTAGTTCTGTCTGGAAACTTTGTGGATACTGCATGGAGACATCCTGAGTCTGTACGTGGATACCGGATTTTGGAGGCAAAAATAACATTTTTTCTCTTGATTTGGGAAAATGCTACGGCCTTGCAACTGCTTGGAAATCCATCCAATTGCTGTTTTCTTCCTTCTGACAATGATAGCTTTGGTCCACCCTTTGGGATTTCTGAATCAAGCAGGCGACTCACCACTCCTAGCCTCTGGCCCATTCCCAGGGGAATGTTATCTCATCTAGGTAAGCACAGTATTGGTACCATACACTCTCAGACACTCTCCTACAGTCTGTTTCCTCATGGGCAGTCCCTATATGACCTAGGATGTCTTTGGGAGGCTTGGAAAGTGCAGGAAAAACAGTGCCTTGACTCTGGTAGTTAGGTCCCCTGGACAAGCCTGGAGGTCAATGTTAGATTCTAGACAGTTCCTAATAGATATAGGCCTAATAACACACTCTCTGTTGATGCCTTTTCTTCCTTGAAGAAACATACTTTTCCCTGCATTCTCTGTGCTGAGAGTCACACACTGCTTGAAAACACTCTTTGGAGGTCATTTTTCAGTAGAAACTTCCTCTGACATTATAACCTTAGGGAAGGCCCCCACACTCACTGGAAAAGGTAAACCAACATCCAAACTTCTGTTGCATCACATTTTGTCCCTAGGAGTGATCCAGAGAACCTAGGTCTGTCTGGAAAATCGTGTATACTGCAGGACCACATCCTAAGTGTGAACCTGGATACCGGAACTGGTGGCACAATTCACATTTTTCTTTCGGTTTGTCCTAAAACTGTGTGGCCTGGCACCTGCTTGAAAATCCATCTAATTGCTGTTTTCTTACTTTGAAGAGCAATAACTTTGGTTCACCCTTTGGGATTTCTGAAGCAAGCAAGCAGATCACCACTCCTAGTCACGGGTCTATTTCCGGTGGAATGTCACCTTATCTAAGTAAGCACATAATGGTCCCTCTATATACTCAGACACACTCCCACAGTTTGTGTCCTCATGGACAGTCCCGGTGTGACCTAGGAATATGTTTACAAAGCATTTAAAGGGCAGGGAAGACACTGCCCTGACTCTGGAAGTTCGGTTCTCTGGGAAGGCTGGAGGTCTCTCTTGTTAGAATCAAGACAGTTCTTCATAGATAGAGGCCTGAAAACACACTCTCTGTTGATACCCTTCCTTCCTTGAAGAAACAGTACTTTCCCAGTATTCTGTGAACTGAGAGTCACACATTGCTTGAAACCGTTTGCTTGCAGGTCATTTTTCAGTAGCAATTTCTTGTGATGTTGTGACAGTAAGGATGTCCCCCACACTCACAGGGTAAGGCAATCCAAGATCCAAACGTCTGTTCCATCACATTTTCTCTATAGGAGCAGCCATTGAGCCCAAGTCTTTGTGAAATATGGGTAGATACAGCAGAGAGACCGCCTGAGTCTGACAGTGGATACCGGACCTTGATGGCCAAATTTGCAACTGCTAGAAAATCCATACAATTGCTTTTTTTTTTTTTTTACTTCTGACAGTGATCACTTTTGACCCACCTTTGGGATTTCAGAAGCAAGAAGGCGGCTCGCAAGTGCTGCTGATGGCCTATTTGCAATGGAATGTCACCTCACCTGGGTAACAACAGTATGGCACCCAGCAGTCTGAACACATTCTTGCAGCCTGTTTCCTCATGGGCAGTTCTGGGATGATGTAGGAAGGTGGTTAAAAGCCTGGGCTAGTGCAGGGAAACACATTGCCCTGACTCTGCAAGTTAGATCCTCAGGGTAAGACTGGTGGTCTCACATCTTAGAATCTAGGCAATTCTTGATAGATAAAGGACTGAAAATTCATTCTCTGCTGATGCCTTTCTTTCCTCGAAGGAACATTGTTTTCCCAACATTCTGCTTCCTGAGTGTCACACACTTGCTTGGAGGTCATTTATCACTAAGAATTTCCCCTGAAGATGTGACTGGAGGGAAAGCCCCACAAACACAGTAAAAGGGAACCACATTCAAATGTCTGTTCCATCACGTTTGCTCTGTAGGTGAGATATAGTGAGCCTAGTCCTATCTGGAAAATTCTTGGATACTGCAGGGACACATCCTGAATGTGAATCTTGATAGCGGATCTTGGTGGCAAAATTTGCATTATTCTCTCCATTGGGCTTAAAACGTTGTGGCCTAACAACTGCTTGAAAGTTCATTTAATACCTGTTTTCTTACTTCTGACAATGATAGCTTTGTTCCACCTTTCTGGATTTCTGAAGCAACAGGCGGTTCATAACTCCTAGTCCCTGGCCCATTTCCAGTGGAATGTCAGTTCATTTGGTAAGGACAGAATGACACACAGCATACACAGACACTCTTCCATAGCCTGTTTCATCATGGGCATTCCTGAGTGATCTTGGAATGTGCTTACAAGGCTCAGAATTTGCAGGGAAACACTGCCCAGACTCTGGAAGATGGGTCCTCTGGACAAGCCTGGAGATCTCACATCTTAGAATATAGACAGATCCTGATAGATAGAGGCCTGAAAACACACTCTCTATTGATGCCTTTCCTTCCTCGAATGAACATAGCTTTCCCAGCATTCTGTGTGCTGAGAGTCACATACTGCTTGAAAATGCTTGCCTGGAAGTCATTTTTCAGTAGCAATTTCCCTTAATGGTTTGACCATAGGGAAGTCCACCACACTCACAGGAAAAGGCAAAACATCATCCAAACGTCTGTTCCATCATGTTTCTCTGTAGGAGAGATCCTAGGGTTAGGGTTAGGGTTAGGGTTAGGGTTAGCCTAGGTCTGTCTTGAAAATTCTTCAGTGCTGTGGGGACACATCCTGTGTGTGAACCTGGGTAATGGACCTTGGTGGGAAAATTCACATTTTCCTCTAGGTTGGCCCTAAAATGTTGGGAAAGCAATGGCCCTTTGAGTAAGGAAAGGAATCAACAGAGACTGTGTTTCCAGGCCTCTATCTATTAGGAACTGTCTAGATTGTAAGACGTGAGACTTCCAGTCTTGCCCAGATGACCTAACATCCCGAGTCAGGGCATATGTTTCCATACAATCTCTGAGCCTTGTAAATACATTCCTAGGTCATACCAGGCCTGCCAATGAGGCAACAGGCTGTCAGAGTGTGTCTGAGAGATCTGGGTGCCATGTGGTGCTACCTACATTATGTGACATTTCACAGGAAAGGGACCACCAGATAGAAGTGGCAAGCAGACTGCTTGCATCAGAAATTACATGGGTGGACCAAATCTGTCACTGTCAGAAATAAGAAAACAAGTACTGGATGGATATTCAAGCAGTTGCTATGCCAAACCGTTTTAGTGCCAACTGAGAGAAAAAGGTGAATTTTGTCGTGTATTCAGGTTCACACTCAGGATGTGACCCCACAGGATCCAAACTTTTCCAGATAGACCTGGGTTCACTGGACCTCTCTAACAGAGAAAACGTGATGGAACAGGCATTTGGATGCTTGCTTGCTTGTCTTGTGATTGTGGGCGCTTCCCTACTGTCACAGTCTCAGGGGAAATTGCGACTGAAAAATGAACTCCAAGCAAACGTTTTCAAGCAGTGTGTGACTCTCAGCACACAGTACATTGGGAAAGTTGTGTTCCTTCAATGAAGGAAAGGCATCAACAGAGAGTGTGTTTTTTATAGCAGGAACTGTTCCGCTTCTAAGATGTGAGAGCTCAGGCCTGCTTAAAGGACTTAAGTTCCAGAGTCAGGACAGTGTGTCTTGCTGCACTTTCTGAGACTTCTAAATGCATTCTTAGGTCATACCAGGTCTGCTCCTAAGGAAGGATGCTGAGGGAGTGTATCAGAGTGTGCTGGGTGAAATACTGTGGTCACATAGATGAGGTGTCATTCCACTGGAAATGGGCCTGCAGCTAGGAGTTGCAAGTCATTCACGTGCTTCAGAAATCCCAAAGGGTGAACCAAAGCTAGCATTGTCAGAAGTAAGAAAACAGCATTCAGATGGAATTTCAAGCAGTTGCTCGGCTGCACTGTTTTAGGGCCAAGTGAGAGAAAAATGCATATTTTAACACCAAAGTCTGGTATCCAGATTCAAACATAGGTGTTTCCCCGTAGTGTCCACAAATTTTCTAGGTAGACTTACGTTGAATGGATGGCCCCTACCAAGAAAACGTGATTGAACAGATGTTTGGAAGTGCTTTTGAATTTACCTGTGAGTGTGGCGCCTTCCCTACAGTCACACCTCAAGGGGAAATTGCTAATGAAAAATGACCTCCAACAAGCTTTTTCAAGCAGTGTGTGACACTCAGCACACAGAATGCTGAGAAAGCTATATTCCTCTGAGGAAGGAAAGGCATCTAGAGAGAATATGTTATCAGGCCTCTACCTGGCATGAACTGTCTAGATTCAAACATGTGGGTCCTCCAAGCTTCCCAGAGGACCTAAATACCAGAGTCAGGGCAGTGTGTTTCCCACGACTTTCTGAGATTTGTAAACACATTCCTAGGTCATACCAGATCTGACCATGAAAAGTCAGGCTGCAAGAGTGTGTCTCAGAGTGCTGGGTGACATATTGTGCTAACCTAGATGAGATGACATCTCCCTGGAAAGGGGCCAGTGGCTTGGAGTGGAGAGCCTCCTGCTTGATTCATAAACCCCAAAGGGTGCACCAACACTATCACTGTCAGAAGTAAGAAAACAGCAATTAGACGCATTTTCAGGCAGTAACTAGTTCTAACCGTTTTAGGGCCAACTGAGAAAAAAATGCAAATTTTGCTTCCAAGGTCCAGTATCCAGGTTCAAACATAGGATGTGTAGTAACAGTATCCATGAGTATTCTAGACAGTTAGGTTGAATGGATCACTCCTATCAAGAAAACGTGATTGAGCAGACGTCTGGATGATCCTTTGCCTTTTCCTGTGAGTGTGGCGGTCTTCCCTAAAGTCACAACATCAGGGGAAGTTGCTACTGAAAAATTACTTCCAACAAGTGTTTTCAAGCAGTGTGTGACTCTGAGCACACAAAAAGCTGGGAAAATTATGTTCCATCCAGGAAGGTAAGGCATCAACAGAGAGTGTTTTATCAGGCCTCTGTGTATCACAAACTGTATAGACTCAAAGATGTGAGACTTCCAGGTTTGCCCTGAGGACCCAAATTCCAGAGTCAGAGCATTGTATTTCCCTACACTTTCTGAGATTGCATCCAAGTACCATATTTTGGACTCTATTGTTGACCATGATGGCTATCCATTTCTTTTAAGGGGTTCCTGCCCACAGTAGTAGATATAATGGTCATCTGAGTTAAATTCACCCATTCCTGTCCATTGTAATTTGCTGATTCCTAGAAAGTCGACATTCCCTCTTGCTATATCCTGTTTGACCACTTCCAATTTGCCTTGATTCATGGACCTAACATTCCAGGTTCCTATGCGATATTGCTCTTTACAGCATCGGACCTTGCTTCTATCACCAGTCACATCCACAACTGGGTATTGTTTTTGCTTTGGCTCCATCCCTTCATTCTTTCTGGAGTTATTTCTCCACTGAGCTCCAGTAGGATATTGGGCACCTACCAACCTGGGGAGTTCCTCTTTCAGTATCCTATCATTTTGCCTTTTCATACTGTTCATGGGGTCCTCCAGGCAAGAATACTGAAGTGGTTTGCCATTCCCTTCTCCAGTGGACCACATTCTGTCAGACCTCTCCTCCATGACCTGTCCGTCTTGGGTGGCTCCACACGTCATGGCTCACTTTCATTGAGTTAGACAAGGTTATGGTCCATGTGATCAGATTGGCTAGTTTTCTGTGATTATGATTTCAGTGTCTGCCCTTTGATGCCCTCTCACAACACCTACCATCTTACTTGAGTTTCTCTTACCTTGGACGTGGGGTATCTCTTTACAGCTGCTCCAGCGAAGCGCAGCCACTCCTCCTTACCTTGGACAATGGGTATCTCCTCAGGCCGCCCATCCTGACCTTGAATGTGGAGTAGCTCCTCTCGGTCCTCCTGCACCTGTGCAGCTGCTGCTCTTTGGACATGGGATTGCTCCTCTTGGCCACAGCCCCTGACCTTGGGCATGGGGTAGCTCGTCTCAGCCACCTCCCCTGACGTCAGGCGTGAGGTAGCTCCTCTCAGCCGCTGCCCCTGGCCTCGGACATGGGGTGGCTCCCCTCAGCCACTGCCTCTGACCTTGGGCGAGAGGTAGCTCCTCATGGCCATGCTTCTGCATGGTCCGTCACAGCCTGCACCATTTGAATGCAGAGTTCCAAAGAATAGCAAGGAGAGATAAGAAAGCCTTACTCTGATCAATGCAAAGAAATAGAGAAAAACAACAGAATGGGAAAGACTAGAGATCTCTTCAAGAAAATCAGAGATACCAAGGGAACATTCCATGCGAAGATTGGGTTCAATAAAGGACAGAAATGCTATGGATCTAACAGAAGCAGAAGCTATTAAGAAGAGGTGGCAAGAATACACAGAAGAACTGTACAAAAAAGATCTTCATGGCCCAGATAATTACAATGGCGTGATCACTCACCTAGAGCCAGACATCCTGGAATGTGAGGTCAAGTGGGCCTTAGAAAGCATAACTACGAACAAAGCTAGTGGAGGTGATGGAATTCCAGTTAAGCTATTTCAAATCCTAAAAGATGATGCTGTGAAAGTGCTGTACTCAATAGGTCAGCAAATTTGGAAAACTCAGCAGTGGCCACAGGACTGGAAAATGTCAGTTTTCATTCCAATTCCAAAGAAAGGCAATAGCAAAGAATGCTCAAACTACTGCACAATTGCACTCATCTCACACGCTAGTAAAGTAATGCTCAAAATTCTCCAAGTCAGGCTTCAGCAATACATGAGCCGTGAACTTCCAGATGTTCAAGCTGGTTTTAGAAAAGGCAGAGGAACCAGAGATCAAACTGCCAACATCTGCTGGATCATTGAAAAAGCAAAAGAGTCCCAGAAAAACATCTATTTCTGCTTTATTGACTACGCCAAAGACTTTGACTGTGTGTATCACAATAAACTGTGGAAAATTCTGAGAGATGGGACTACCAGACCACCTGACCTGCCTCTTGAGAAACCTATGTGCAGGTCAGGAAGCAACAGTTAGAACTGGACATGGAACAACAGATTGGTTCCAAATAGGAAAAGGAGTACGTCAAGGCTGTATATTGTCACCCTGCTTATTTAACTTATATGCAGAGTACATCATGAGAAACACTGGGTTGGAAGAAGCACAAGCTGGAATCAAGATTGCCAGGAGAAACACCAATAACCTCAGATATGCAGATGACACCACCCTTATGGAAGAAAGTGAAGAGGAACTAAAAAGCAGCTTGATGAAAGTGAAAGAGGAGAGTGAAAAAGTTGGCTTACAGCTCAACATTCATAAAACTAAGATCATGGCATCTGGTCCCATCACTTCATGAAAAATAGATGGGGAAACAGTAGAAACAGTGTCATACTTTATTTTGAGGAGCTCCAAAATCACTGCAGGTGTTGATTGCAGCCATGAAATTAGAAGACACTTATTTCTTGGAAGGAAAGTTATGACCAACCTAGATAGCATATTAAAAAGCAGAGACGGGGGGAGGAGCCAAGATGGCAGAGGAGTAGGACGGGGAGACCACTTTCTCTCCTACAAATTCATCAAAAGAATAACTGAACGCAGAGCAAACTTCGCAAAACAACTTCTGATCGCTAGCTGAGGTCATCAGACGCCCAGAAAAGCAGCCCATTGTCTTCGAAAGGAAGTAGGACAAAATATAAAAGATTAAAAGTGAGACAAAAGAGCTAAGGACGGAGATCCGTCCCAGGAAGGGAATCTAAGGCAGTATTGCTTGGAGTAGGGTCCGGGCCTGAGTGCCCTGAGGACAATCGGAGGGAGCTTCTATGAGTTACCAACTTGAACTGTGGGAGACCAAAGGAGAGAGAGTAAATTAACCGGCGGGAACACACTGCCGGCCGTTCGCAAAACAAAGAGACTGAGAAAATCCAGAGAAGAGCTCGCAGGCTGCGGACCGGCCCAGCCCCGCCGGAGGCAGGAGGCAGTGGGGAGGGGAAGGTTGCGGCGAGACACAGGACGCAGGCACCCGACCGGCGCGGGCGGGGACTGGGGCTGGGGACGGGGAGGGCGGAAGGCGCACGCACCCGACTGGCGCCAGAGGAAACTGAGACTGGGTACGTGGAAGGGAGTGGGCGCGCCACACCTGGGGAGAGTGCGCCCACCAAGCCCCTGTCTGCCTGGACCGCTCTGACGGGGAAGGCACAGAGAGCAGGCGCAGCTTTTCGTTCCGTGCTTTTGTGTAACACCCGAGGGCTGGAACCTCGCGCAGCGTGGGCCACGCTCCATATAGAACAGCCGGGAGCCTGAGCAGCGCAGACGGAGAAAGCAGCATCAGCCCCTCCCGTCAGCGCCAGCCCATCCTGCAGCCAGCCCCTCCCCGCGGTGCCAGCCCCTCCCCGCAGCGCCAGCCCCTCCCTGCCCCGCAGAGTGACGGAACTAGCTACCTGAATAAGAGTCCACCTCCACCCGCCTGTGTCAGGGTGGAAATGAGGCTCTGAAGAGACTGGCAAACAGAAGCCAAATAAACAAAGGGAACCGCTTCAGAAGGGACTGGTGCAACAGATTAAAATCCCTGTAGAAAACACCGACTTCACCGGAAGGGCCCTGTAGATATCGAGAAGTGTAGGCTGGAACGAGGAGCTATCTGAAACTGAGCCGAACCCACACTGACCGCAACAGCTCCAGAGAAACTCCTAGATATAATTTTACTTTTTTTTTTTCTTTTTTTATTTTTTCTTTTTTTCTTTTTTCTTTTTTATTTTTTCTCTTTTATTTTCCTTTAAAATTCCCTATTACTCCCCCATTACTCCTTAACTTTCATTTCCATAGATTTTTATGATTTTTTTAATTAGGAAAAAAAAAAATTTTTTTTCTTTCTTTTTTTTTTTCTTTTTTTTTCTTCTTTTTTTTTCTTTCCTTTTTCTCTTCTATTTTCTATTTTTCTTTTTCTCTTATTTTTTTGAAAGTCCTCTAGTACTCCTCTACTACTCTTCATTTTCATCTTCACTACACTATAACCTTACAAAAAAAAAAAAAAAAGAAGAGAAGCCCTATCTTTAAACCGAAGATTATTCTCTCCCAATCTTGACTCTCTGTTTTCTACCTCAGAACACCTCTATTTCCTCCTTTCCCCTTCTCTTCCCAATCTAATTCTGTGAATCTTTGTAGGTGACTGGGCTACGGAGAACACTCTGGGAACAGACAGCTGCGCAGATCTGTCTCTCTCCTCTTGAGTCCCCCTTTTTCTCCTCCTGCTCATCTCTATCTCCCTCCTCCCTCTCCTCTTCTTCATGTAACTCTGTGAACCTCTCTGGGTGTCCCTAACGGGGAGAATCTTTTCACCATTAACCTAGAAGTTTTCTTATCAGTGCAGTATAGTTGGAGAAGTCCTGAGACTACAGGAAGAATAAAACTGAAATCCAGAGGCAGGAGACTTAAGCCCAAAACCTGAGAACACCAGAAAACTCCTAACTACATGGAACTTTAAGTAATAAGTGACCATCCAAAAGCCTCCATACCTACACTGAAACCAACCACCACCCAAGAGCCAATAAGTTTTAGAGCAAGACATACCACGCAAATTCTCCAGCAATGCAGGAACATAGCCGTGAACGTCAACACACAGGCTGCCCAAGGACACACCTAACACATAGACCCATCTCAAAACTCATTACTGGGCACTCCATTGCTCTCGAAAGAGAAGAAATCAAATTCCACGCACCAGAACACTGACACAAGCTTCCCTAACCAGGGAACCTTGACAAGCCAATCGTCTAACCCCACCCACGGGGTAAATCCTCCACAATAAAAAGGAACCACAGACCTCCAGAATACAGAAAGTCCACTCCAGACACAGCAATCTAAACAAGATGAAAAGGCAAAGAAATACCCAACAGGTAAAGGAACATGAAAAATGCCCACCAAGTCAAACAAAAGAGGAGGAGATAGGGAATCTACCTGAAAAAGAATTTAGAATAATGATAATAAAAATGATCCAAAATCTTGAAAACAAAATGGAGTTACAGATAAATAGCCTGGAGACAAAGATTGAAAAGATACAAGAAATGTTTAAGAAAGACCTAGAAGAAATTAAAAAGAGTCAATTAAAAATGAATAATGCAATGAATGAGATCAAAAACACTTTGGAGGGAACCAAGAGTAGAATAACGGAGGCAGAAGATAGGATAAGTGAGATAGAAGATAAAATGGTGGAAATAAATGAAGCAGAGAGGAAAAAAGAAAAAAGGATCAAAAGAAATGAGGACAACCTCAGGGACCTCTGGGACAATGTGAAACGCCCCAACATTCGAATCATAGGAGTTCCAGAAGAAGAAGACAAAAAGAAAGGCCATGAGAAAATACTCGAGGAGATAATAGCTGAAAACTTCCCTAAAATGGGGAAGAAAATAGCCACCCAAGTCCAAGAAGCCCAGAGAGTCCCAAACAGGATAAACCCAAGGCGAAACACTCCAAGACACATATTAATCAAATTAACAAAGATCAAACACAAAGAACAAATATTAAAAGCAACAAGTGAGAAACAACAAATAACACACAAAGGGATTCCCATAAGGATAACAGCTGATCTATCAATAGAAACCCTCCAGGCCAGAAGGGAATGGCAGGACGTCCTGAAAGTAATGAAAGAGAATAACCTACAACCTAGATTACTGTATCCAGCTAGGATCTCATTCAGATATGAAGGAGAATTCAAAAGCTTTACAGACAAGCAAAAGCTGAGAGAATTCAGCACCACCAAACCAGCTCTTCAACAAATGTTAAAGGATCTTCTCTAGACAGGAAATGCAGAAAGGTTGTATAAACGTGAACCCAAAACAACAAAGTAAATGGCAATGGGACCACGCCTATCAATAATTACCCTAAATGTAAATGGGTTGAATGCCCCAACCAAAAGACAAAGATTGGCTGAATGGATACAAAAACAAGACCCCTATATATGCTGTCTACAAGAGACCCACCTCAAAGCAAGAGACACATACAGGCTAAAAGTGAAGGGCTGGAGAAAAATATTTCATGCAAACGGAGACCAAAAGAAAGCAGGAGTCGCAATACTCATATCAGATAAAATAGACTTTCAAATAAAGAATGTGAAAAGAGACAAAGAAGGACACTACATAATGATCAAAGGATCAATCCAAGAAGAAGATATAACAATTATAAATATATATCCACCTAACATAGGAGCACCGCAATATGTACAGCAAACACTAATGAGTATGAAAGAGGAAATTAATAGTAACACAATAATAGTGGGAGACTTTAATACCCCACTCACGACTATGGATAGATCAACTAAACGGAAAATTAACAAGGAAACACAAACCTTAAATGACACAATGGACCAGCTAGACTTAATTGATATCTATAGGACATTTCACCCCAAAACAATCAACTTCACCTTTTTCTCAAGTGCACACGGAACCTTCTCCAGAATAGATCACATCCTGGGCCATAAATCAGGTCTTGGAAAATTCAAAAAAATTGAAATCATTCCAGTCATCTTTTCTGACCACAATGCAGTAAGATTACATCTCAATTACAGGAAAAAAATTGTTAAAAATTCAAACATATGGAGGCTAAATAAGACACTTCTGAATAACCAACAAATCATAGAAGAAATCAAAAAAGAAATCAAAATATGTATACAAATGAATGAAAATGAAAACACGACAACCCAAAACCTATGGGACACTGTAAAAGCAGTGCTAAGGGGAAGGTTCATAGCATTACAAGCTTACATCAAGAAACAAGAAAAAAACCAAATAAATAACCTAACTGTACACCTAAAGCAATTAGAGAAGGAAGAAATGAAGAACCCCAGGGTTAGCAGAAGGAAAGAAATCTTAAGGCAGAAATAAATGCAAAAGAAACTAAAGAGGCCATAGCAAAAATCAACAAAGCTAAAAGCTGGTTTTTTGAAAAAATAAACAAAATTGACAAGCCATTAGCAAGACTCATTAAGAAACAAAGAGAGAAGAACCAAATTAACAAAATTAGAAATGAAAATCAAGAGATCACAACAGACAACACTGAAATACGAAGGATCATAAGAGAATACTACCAGCAGCTCTATGCCAATAAAATGGACAACTTGGATGAAATGGACAATTTCTTAGAAAAGTATAACTTTCCAAAACTGAACCAGGAAGAAATAGAAGATCTTAGCAGACCCATCACAAGCAAGGAAATCGAAACTGTAATCAAAAATCTTCCAGCAAACAAAAGCCCAGGACCAGATGGCTTCACAGCTGAATTCTACCAAAAATTTAGAGAAGAGCTAACACCTACCTTACTCAAACTCTTCCAGAAAATTGCAGAGGAAGGTAAGCTTCCAAACTCATTCTATGAGGCCACCATCACCCTAATTCCAAAACCAGACAGAGATGCCACAAAAAAAGAAAACTACAGGCCAGTATCACTGATGAACATAGATGCAAAAATCCTTAACAAAATTCTAGCAAACAGAATCCAACAACATATTAAAAAAATCATACACCACGACCAAGTGGGCTTAATCCCAGGAATGCAAGGATTCTTCAATATCCGCAAATCAATCAATGTAATACACCACATTAACAAATTGAAAGATAAAAAGCATATGATTATCTCAATAGATGCAGAGAAAGCCTTTGACAAAATTCAACACTCATTTATGATTAAAACTCTCCAAAAAGCAGGAATAGAAGGAACATACCTCAACATAATAAAAGCTATATATGACAAACCCACAGCAAACATCACCCTCAATGGTGAAAAATTGAAAGCATTTCCCCTGAAATCAGGAACAAGACAAGGGTGCCCACTCTCACCACTACTATTCAACATAGTGTTGGAAGTTTTGGCCACAGCAATCAGAGCAGAAAAAGAAGTAAAAGGAATCCATATAGGAAAAGAAGAAGTGAAACTCTCGCTGTTTGCAGATGACATGATCCTCTACATAGAAAACCCTAAAGACTCTTCCAGAAAATTACTAGAGCTAATCAATGAATATAGTAAAGTTGCAGGATATAAAATTAACACACAGAAATCCCTTGCATTCCTATATACTAACAATGAAAAAACAGAAAGAGAAATTAAAGAAACAATACCATTCACCATTGCAACAAAAAGAATAAAACACTTAGGAGTATATCTACCTAAAGAAACAAAAGACCTATACATAGAAAACTATAAAACACTGATGAAAGAAATCAAAGAGGACACAAACAGATGGAGAAACATACCGTGTTCATGGATTGGAAGAATCAATATTGTCAAAATGGCTATTCTGCCCAAAGCAATCTATAGATTCAATGCAATCCCTATCAAGTTACCAACGGTATTTTTCACAGAACTAGACCAAAGAATTTCACAATTTGTATGGAAATACAAAAAACCTCGAATAGCCAAAGTAATCTTGAGAAAGAAGAATGGAACTGGAGGAATCAACCTGCCTGACTTCAGACTCTACTACAAAGCCACAGTCATCAAGACAGTATGGTACTGGCACAAAGACAGAAATATAGACCAATGGAACAGAATAGAAAGCCCAGAGATAAATCCACGAACCTATGGACACCTTATCTTTGGCAAAGGAGGCAAGGATATACAATGGAAAAAAGACAACCTCTTAACAAGTGGTGCTGGGAAAACTGGTCAACCACTTGCAAAAGAATGAAACTAGAACACTTTCTAACACCATACACAAAAATAAACTCAAAATGGATTAAAGATCTAAATGTCAGACCAGAAACTATAAAACTCCTAGAGGAGAACATAGGCAAAACACTCTCAGACATAAATCACAGCAAGATCCTCTATGACCCACCTCCCAGAATATTGGAAATAAAAGCAAAACTGAACAAGTGGGACCTAATGAAACTTAAAAGCTTTTGCACTACAAAGGAAACTATAAGTAAGGTGAAAAGACAGCCGTCAGATTGGGAGAAAATAATAGCAAATGAAGCAACAGACAAAGGATTAATCTCAAAAATATACAAGCAACTCCTGCAGCTCAATTCCAGAAAAATAAATGACCCAATCAAAAAATGGGCCAGAGAACTAAACAGACATTTCTCCAAAGAAGACATACAGATGGCTAACAAACACATGAAAAGGTGCTCAACATCACTCATTATTAGAGAAACGCAAATCAAAACCACAATGAGGTACCATTACACGCCAGTCAGGATGGCTGCTATCCAAAAGTCTACAAGCAATAAATGCTGGAGAGGGTGTGGAGAAAAGGGAACCCTCTTACACTGTTGGTGGGAATGCAAACTAGTACAGCCGCTATGGAAAACAATGTGGAGATTTCTTAAAAAACTGGAAATAGAACTGCCATATGACCCAGCAATCCCACTGCTGGGCATACACACTGAGGAAACCAGATCTGAAAGAGACACGTGCACCCCAATGTTCATCGCAGCACTGTTTATAATAGCCAGGACATGGAAGCAACATAGATGCCCATCAGCAGATGAATGGATAAGGAAGCTGTGGTACATATACACCATGGAATATTACTCAGCCATTAAAAAGAATTCATTTGAATCAGTCCTAATGAAATGGATGAAACTGGAGCCCATTACACAGAGTGAAGTAAGCCAGAAAGATAAAGAACATTACAGCATACTAACACATATATATGGAATTTAGAAAGATGGTAACGATAACCCTCTATGCAAAACAGAAAAAGAGACACAGAAATACAGAACAGACTTTTGAACTCTGTGGGAGAAGGTGAGGGTGGGATGTTTCAAAAGAACAGCATGTATACTATCTATGGTGAAACAGATCACCAGCCCAGGTGGGATGCATGAGACAAGTGCTCGGGCCTGGTGCACTGGGAAGACCCAGAGGAATCGGGTGGAGAGGGAGGTGGGAGGGGGGATCGGGATGGGGAATAAGTGTAAATCTATGGCTGATTCATATCAATGTATGACAAAAAAATAATAATAATAATAATAAAGACAATCTTCTCTAAAAAAAAATAAAATAAAATAAAAAGCAGAGACATTTCTTTGCCAACAAAGGTCCATCTTGTCAAGGCTATGGTTTTTCCAGTGGTCATGTATGGATGTATGAGTTGGACTGTGAAGAAAACTGAGCACTGAAGAATTGATGCTTTTGAACTGTGGTGTTGGACAAGACTCTTGAGAGTCCCTTGGACTGCAAGGAGATCCAACCAGTCCATCCTAAAGGAGATCAGTCCTGGGTGTTCATTGGAAAGACTGATGCTGAAACTGAAACTCCAGTACTTTGGCCACCTGATGTGAAGAGTTGACTCATTGGAAAAGACCCTGATGCTGGGAGGGCTTGGGGGCAGGAGGAGAAGGGGATGACAGAGGATGAGATGGCTGGATGGCATCACCAACTCGATGGGCATGAGTTTGAGTAAACTCCAGGAGCTGGTGATGGACAGGGAGGCCTGGTGTGCTTCTATTCATGGGGTCTCAAAGAGTCTGAATGAAACTGAACACTTTCTGAGCATTGTAAATACATTCCTAGGTCATACCAGAAGTGCCCTTAAGAATAAACAGGCTGCAGGAGGGTTTCTGAGATTGCTGGGTGCCATGCTGCACTTACCAAGATGATGTAGCATTCCACTGTAAATGGGCCAGCGGCTACGAGTTGCTAGCTGCTTACTTGCTTCAGAAATCCCAAAGGGTGTACCAAGCAGTCACTGCCAGAAGTAAGAAACCAGAAGCTAAATGCATTTCCAGGTAGTTGTTATGCTGTACTGTTTTTGGCCAACTGAGAGAGAAAGGTGAATTTGGCCACCAAGGTCCACTGTCCATGTTCACACCCAGGATGTGTCCACTCAGGATCCAAGAATTTTCCAGACAGACCTAGGCACACTGAATCTCCACTACAGAGAAAACATGATGGAACTGACCTTTGGATGTTGCTTTTCCTTTTCCTGTGAGTTTGGTGGCCTTCCCTATGGTCACACTATCAGGAGCAATTGCTAATGAAAAATGACTTCCAACAAGTGTTTTCAGGCAGTATGTGACTCTATGGACATGGAATGCTGGAAACCTATGTTCCATTGAGGAAGGAAATGTATTCATAGACAGTGTGTTTTCAAGACTCTATTAGGAACTGTCTAGCTTCAAAGATGTGAATTCTCCATATTTGCCCAGAGGACCTCACTTCCAGAGTCAGGGCAATGTGTTTTCCTGCACTTTTTGAGCTTTGTAAACACATTTCTGAGTAATGCCAGGACTGCTCATGAGAAAACAGGCTTCAGGTGTATGTCTGAGAGTGCTGAGTACCATACTGTGCTTACCTAGATGAGGTAACGTTCCATGGCAAACCAGCACATGGCTAGGAGTTGTGAGCCACCAGCTTGCTTCAGAAATCCTGAATGGTGGACCAAAGGTTGCACTGTCAGAAGTAAGAAAAAAGTAATTGGATGGATTTTCAAGCAATTGCTGGCCACACCTCTTTATGGCACCCAGAGAGAAAAATACAAATTGTGCACCCTAGGTCCGGTATTCAGGTTCACACACGGGATGTGTCCCCTCGTGATTCAAGAAATTTCCAGACAGACCTTTGTTCCCTAGAGTTCTTCTACAGAGAAAACTGGTTGGAACAGCCATTTGGAGGTTGCTTTGCCTTTCCCTGTGAGTGTGGGACCCCTACCTATGGTCACAGCCTCAAGGAGATGTTGCCACTGAAAATAGACTTCCAAGCAAGCACTTTTCAAGCAGAGTGTGACTCTCAGGTCGCAGAATGTGAAGAAAGCTATCTTCCTTTGAGGAAGGAAAGACATCCACAGAGAGTGTGTTTTCAAACCTCTATCTTGCAGGAAATTTTGAGCTTCTAAAACATGAGACCAGCAGGTCTGCTGAGAGGACCTAAATTCCTGAGTCAGGGCCGTGTGTCTCCCTGTAATTTCCGAGTCTGGCAAACACATTCCTAGGTCATAACACTACTGACCATGAGAAAGCTGGCCGCAGGGGTGTGTCTGAAAGGGCTGAGTGCCTTACTGTGGTCAACTGTGTGAGGTGACATTCCAGTGACAGGCTCAAAGCTACAAGGTGTGAACCACCCGCTTGCTTCAGAAACCCCAAAAGGTAGAGCAAAGCTAGCTCTGTCAGAGGTAAGAAAATAGCAATTGGATGGATTTTCAAGCTGTTGCTAGGCCGAACCACTTTAGGGCCCCCTGAGAGAAAAATGCAAATTGTGCCCTGTAAGTCAGGTATCCAGGTTCAAACACAGGGTGTGTCCCGGCAGGATCCAAGAATTTTCCACAGAACTAGGCTCACTAGACCTCTCCTGCTGGGAAAATGGGATGGAACAGACATTGGAAGTTGGTTTGCCCCTCCCTATTGTCACAGACTCAAGGAGAAAGTGCCCCTGAAAGATGACCTCCAAGCAAGCACTTTTCAAGCAGTGTGTGACTCTCAGTTCACAGAATGCAGGGAAAGATATCTTCCTTCAAGGAAAGAAAGGGATCAAAAGAGAGTGTATTCTCAACCCTCTATCTTGCAGGAACTGTTTAGCTTCCCAGATGGGAGGCCTCCAGTACTGCTCAGAGGAACTAAATTCCAGAGTTAAGGCCATGTGTCTGCCTGCACTTTCCAAGCCTTGCAAAGCCGTTCCTAGGTTATACCGGTACTACACATGAGGAAGCAGGCTGCGAGAGTGTCTCCAAGAGGGCTAGGTCCCTCACTATACTCACTTCTGCGAGGTGGCATTCCACTGTAAAAAGGCCCACAGCTGGGAGTTGCAATTCACCCACTTGCTTCAGAAATCAAAAAGGATGGAGCAAATCTAGCTCTCTCAGAATCAAGAAAAGAGCAATTGGATGGATTTTCAAGCTGTTGCTAGGCCACACTGCTTTAAGGCCCACAGAGAGAAAAACAAATTGTGCCCCCTCATCCTGGTATCCTGGTTCACAAACAGGGTGTGTCCCCAAAGGATCCAAGAATTTTCCAGACAGACTTACGCTCACTAGAGCTCTCCTACAGAGAAAACGGGATGGAACAGACATTTAGATATTGCTTTGCCTTTCCCAGTGAGTGTGGGACCCCTCTGTTTGGCTACAGCCCCAAGTGGAAATTACCATTGAAAACTCATGTCTAAGCGAGCACTTTTCAAGCACTGTGTGACTCTCAGTTCGCAGGATACTGGGAAACCTGTATTTCTTCAAGGAAGGAAAGGCATCCACAGAGAGTGTGTTTTCAAACCTCTCTCTTGCAGGAACTCTTTAGCTCCTAAGACATGAACCCTCCAGTTCTGCTCAGAGGACCGAAATTCGAGTCTGTGCAATGTGTCTCGGTGCATGATTTCTTATTATGCTATCCTATCCTACTCCAAAATGCTGGTTTTAACTTCCTAAATTTATATGACAGCTGCCAATAGGGTATGACCTGAGTCTGAAAAATGCTGCTGTAGATCATAATTTGTGTATGATTTATTTGCTAATTCTAAATCTTCCATGCATATTTATGAAAACAAGCTTTTCAGCTCTTTCTCTGGCAACTTTTAATTTTCTCTCCCAGAATGGATGGAAGTGTTTTTATGTAATACATATCACATCCCACATAATTTCTGGAAGTTAATGTTTTATTGTTGAATCTCCTAATTTACATCATGTATTTTTAAATTTACTTATAAAATGTTGTCACAGGGAATAACAATGTTAACATGATTATTATTCACTTATTTTCTTTTCTTAAAAATGAATGTCTATAAATAACTATCTCTTGCATTAGAATCAGGATATCACAAAAACCTCACTAGCTGGACATATTTTAGTGTTAATACTGGTGCAAAAAATGAAATAGAGACCAAATATTTTTAAATAGCACCATATATATTTTATGTACTGTATACTCATATCAAAACTTGCTATTTCTATTAAGAAGCTGAAAAGTTATTCTCTAATTTCATAAATTAGACTACAACTGTGAAAATATGGACAACTATTTTGTATCTGTGCTGCTATATAAGATACTTAAAGTTTATACAGAAAGGTGCAAAATTACAGAGATGAAGTAATGACAACTCATGAACATTTCACCTGAATTTCCACTGGCCTTTTTCTTCAGCCAGAATCATTTTGATATCCTCTGAATATGCTTTTAGAAATGAATGTGGTATCTATTTCTTCAGTAAATACACATACACACATTTTAGGTATATGTGTGTATATACAGTTATACAAGTGTATATAAAGATATATACACATATATACACACGTGTATTAGTCTACATATGTATATATATTTCTGCATGCACTTAAACACACATGCACACTTAATGTCTTTTGGTTTATTTTCAGACTGTTAATGAAAAATGAAATTTTGATGATTTCTATTTATTTTTGCATTAATTCTAAACTGGTTTAAAAAGGCCTTTGAAACATGTAATAAATTTCTTTCAAAAATCATAAATATATGACATCATAAAGCATTCTATAGAGATCATATGGAGTTAGAGAAGGTAGAAATCCATGCCATCATGGGAGAAAAGAGAAAGAACATGGTTTTTTCAGGCTTTTCTGCCTTTAAGGAAGGGCCCTCTGGCTCTGTGTTGCCAACTTAGAGGTAAGGAACTCCAGGCTGTTCCCACGGGAAGGGAGAAATGTAGACAGAAGGGGTGGATCAGTTCTTGGGAATCAAATCAAACCAGCACATCAGTTTTGGGGGGTTGGGTGGGCACTGGTGAGCTATTCCTTGGGTAAGAGAACAAAGTAACAGCCTCTCGGAACACCTTTCTACTTGGTGATGAGATGCTGTCTCTGGGGGTGACCGGGGGGAGGGGGCATGTCACCTTTGGGTTGCAGGTTAAAGCCCCTCCTGGACTGCTTGGCTGCCACAACTGTAGCTGACTGTAGTGCTTTCTGTGCGAAGGGCTTCTGCCTCCTTTGGGTCTCAAGTTACAGGGAGACGAGCTGGCTTTTCCCTCTTCAGTGGGAAGGGCTCCATACAAATGGGGGTTCCTGTGAAGTGGCTGCCCACCTGACCCCTCACCCTCACACACCTCTTCCAGAAGAGAGGCCATTTCCCCAACCCATCAAGTGCAGAAGCTGTTTTCCTCCAATTGTGTATGGAAAGCTCTCGAAATGCTCATCTCTCCCTTCCATCAGATTAAGCAGCCCCAGAGCAGCGTCAGAAAGGAACATCCCTGTGCTAAGAACTACTCAGCTACTCTTTCCTAGATGTGTCTCCATCCTGCCTTCCTTTTTTTTTTTTCCTTTGCGTAACTATGGGAGGAGCCCCAGAAAAATGGGGTTGGAGAAAGCCTAGGCACACAGAGAGTGACAGGGGCATCTCCCAGAGTTTATCATAACTCAGAGCAGCGGCTGATGAAAAAGCAGCCAGGCCACTGAGATCTTACGCCTATTACACTGGCAAGCCAGACAAGCTACAACGCTGACCATGGTGGTAAGATTTCCTGCGTTCATGCTTTTGGATTCTCTCCTACCCATCTGGTAACTAGGGGACCTTTCGATTAGTGCCACCTTCATTTACATCCCTGGAAAAGCTTCCTAAAAGTCAACACATCTTTCCCCAAAGGATTTACAGCATCTGGGCTTGAAGAGACTCAGAGCTCACCTCTGTCATAAACCTGGCTTCTCCTTTTACATAACGGATCCTCCCTTGAGATCGTGAATAAAACATCCTTGGAGTCCCCAGGCCTGACTTATTTAAATGTATTCTCTTAAGAGAATGCATAGCTCTTTTATGAAATTCATAGCTCTTCTATGAAAGAAATGGAGGGGTTGGCATGATATCACCTATCTGAAGGACAGAAATGAAGAGCTTGGAGTCACAAACAGGACAGAGGTGTGGGTGGGAGCACTGTATTTGGGGCACAGAATAGAAAAGGTTGCTTCCATAGGAATGAAAAGAATCACTGACAGTGAGCGAAGCTTCAGATCTAGACGTGGGCATTGCTGGTGTGGGGGGAGGGTCACTGCTACACTCCTGGAGGAGGTGGCGGGGATGGGGGAGGGGGCCGGGTGCTAGTCCTTGCCCAGGATGCTTTTCAGGCTTCTCTGCATGGCCTTGTCCAGCTCTTCCTCCAGCTCTTCCTTCTTGGACATGGCCAGCTTGGACTGGTGATCCCGCACCACCTGGTCAATGTAGGGGGCACTCTGTGTGCCATACAGCATCAGCATCCATTCCTTCAGCACCCCCTTCTGGGGCGTGCTTCCCACAAAGCCCAGCTCCAGGGTCCAGGTGCCCTGGGCGTCCTCCCCCCAAGTGTGGGTGGTCATGAAAGGCCACTTTTCAAAGCCCACCTTGGCATCGTAGTCTCGGGTGCGGTGGCTCAACAGGATGGACTGATGTCCAGGTCCCCTCTCCTGGTCACATTGACCGTGATGACCACTTGGACGTGCTCCAGGTAGGGGACAAAGTTTTCCTTCCCCTCACATGCTTCAGTCGTGAATGTCAGCACCAGCTTGCCAGTGGTCGGAATTTTCCTGAGGGCAGAGTAGCGAGTAGACACAGTGAGGGGTGGGGACACTATCCCAGGGTTTTTTGTTTTTTGTTTTGTTTTTTTTAATTTTTGGCTGCATCCAGGGGCATGTGGGACCTTAGTTCCCCCACCAAGGATAGAACTCATGCCCCCTACATTGATCACAGGACTGCTGGGGGATTCCTATCCCAGGGGTTTTGAAGGCCATTCTGTGGAGTGGGGAGAGCATGGACTCTGGGGTTTATTATTATACCAGCTATGTGACCCTGAGCAAGTCACCTGCAGTCTCTGATCTGTTTGGACGGGGGATGCAGCCAATACAGTTGATCCCCTTCCCACTTCTCCTAGGTCTCTGCTGGGTTCTCTTGCACCTGAGGCCCCTGTGGACCCTGATGGCAGAATGTCAGGGATTTGATCCAGAAGGAAAAACCCTAACCAGTGATTGACAGGAGGAGGTGAGTCAATACAGCCTGCGTTCCTCACTGCTGGTGGGGACAACTCAGTGTCCCTGGTGGGGTTCAGCCTAGTTGCCCAGGGCAGCGAGGTGCCAGTCAGCACATCCTCTGTGTCTTCTCTATTGGGTTGCTCTCTCTCCCTGTCTACATTGCCTCCTCCTCACCTGTGTCTCCTGAGATAATCTTTCAGGAAAAAAAACAACTGTCAGCACCCAAGTCCCACTAGGGCAACTGAGAGTGGAACGGGAGCTCAGATGTCTTTCTTTTACAGCACTCAGTACTTTGATAAAGAGAAATTATTGCTGAAATGATTGTTATGACTATCGTAACAATATGACTGCAGCTCAGAAGTGACTGGTCATGGCCACACCTGACCGGTATGCGGTTGAGCACACCGTCCGCTCTCTACTGAGCTTCTGCTATTCAGGTCAAGTGTTAACACTGATTTCCAAATTCACTTAAAATTCAGAGCTTGCCACAGCCTCAGGGGCTTCCCTGGTGGTTCAGATGATAAAGAATCTTCCTGCAATGCGGGAGACCTGGGTTTGATCCCTGGGTGGGGAAGACCCTTTGGAGCAGAGAATGGCAACCCACTCCAGTAGTCTTGCCTGGAGAATCCCCATGGACAGAGGAACCTGGCGGGCTACAGTCCATGGGGTTGCAAAGAGTCCGACATGACTGAGCAACTAACACTTTGCTCAAGGAGCTGAGTGGGCAGGGGAGGGTGGGGGCTGAGCCAGACAGGGTGCTCTGGGAAACACTGGCGGCGGGGTGGGCCAGGCTGCCTCTGCTCACTGACTTGGATGGTCCAGCACAGATGCCTCACAGCCAGTTCTATTCTTCCCTTTTATTTTAGTCAAGCACCCTTCACGGACTCTCCTGATAAAGTCTCTTTAGAGAATTGCTTTTCGAGCTGCCTGCTTCTCTGGGAAGATGAGCACTGAGGAAACTCATACACCTGACAGTCACCACTCAGCGGCTCCCAGCCCATTTCTGTGCAGCCCAGCATAGACTTGGCCACTGCCAGGGGGCCATGGAGCCCTGTGGCCTGCCCGCAAGAAGCTGGATTCCTGGCAGTGAGGGCTGCTTCTGCCAGAGGCCCAGCCGGCCTGGGCGCTGCCCTTGGAGCCTCCCTGTCCAGCCTCTGAGTTCTTCCAGCATGGCATCTGCCCCAGACCTTCCTCATCAGCACCTGAGATCAAGTTCAGGTGGGCGGTGGGCAAGGGGGCAGAGGGCACCCAGGAGACCAGAGCCCTTCCAACAAGGCCTGACCTCCCCCACCCCAAATTTCCCTGACTGGTCTGACCACCCTATCACCTGTCGCCACTGTTTAGATGTCTTCCTTGTGCCCAGGTGAAACTGGCTGAATAGTCATTCATTCATTCATTCATTCATTCCACAAATATTGATCCCATGACTGCTAAGCTCTAGCCTCGAGGACACACGAGCAGATGAGACAGGCTAGGTTCCTGTCCTCAGGGAGCCCAGCTGAGTTAGTTCTGAAAGTGCTCTCGAGGGAGGGGCTATATACGTATAGTTATGACTGCCTCAGGGCTTCCCTGCTGGCTCATATGGTAAAGAACATGCCTGCAATGCAGGAAACGTGGGTTTGATCCCTTGGAGAAGGGAATGGTAACCCACTCTAGTGTTCTTGCCTGGAGAATTCCATGGACAGAGGAGCCTGGCAGGCTACAGTCCATGGGATCTCAAAGAGTCAGACTCGACTGAGTGACTAACACTTTCACTTTTCATGACTGACTTGCCTTGTTGTATGGCAGAACCCTACATGATGTTGTACAGGATATATTCTCCAATTAAATAATTTTTTAAAAAAAAGAGCTCTCATCTTTCCTTTCATTAAAATAATGCTTCTGAGACCACTCACAAAATTTAGTCTTCTGGATCTTATCCAAAATCTCATAAATCAGAACCTTTGAGGAATGGGGCCTTGAGAACACAAACTGACACATTTCTATATACTTTGTTTTTCTATTATTTGGTCACACTGTGTGGCTTGTGGGATCTCAGTTCCCCAGCCAGGGATCAAAACTGGGTTCCCTGCAGTGGAAGCACCAAGTTCTAACCACTGGATCACCAGAGAAATCCCTTTTTTTTTCCTTAAGAAATGCCTATATATTTTAAAGTTTAACATTGCTGTCATAGTATATGTGTACATGTATATTGTTCTGAGAATAAAACTGTTGCAACAGAAGATCATTTGGGAAATGTAAATTCTTGATGAATTTGTATAAAACCCTGTAAGAAACATATAAGCCAAAACATCTATATATATAGTGAAATGAATTTAACCTGATCAACTGAAACATAATAAAAGACTTTTCCAGATTAAAAAATATATATAATGCTGCTAACACTGGGTAAGCTCCCAGCTGGTTGTGAACCACTGCGATGGTATATTTCAGGGCCTCAGATTCATTAACTAACATGAGGGCATCAGACGACCTATTTCCATTGTTGCCTTTGGCTCCAAATTCCAGCAAGTATCTGGATTAGCACAGAGTGCTCAGTGCACTTGGAACTGGGAGGGAAATGGTCATTCATCCCAGCATATGTTCTCCATCTTCCTCCCCCCTCCCTCCACAAGCACAGAGCATGAAGATCAACAGAAACCCAGTCTTCCTGTCCAGGGCCATTGCAGAGAACAAGGTCTGATGTCAACACAAACCATGACTAAGCAGAGTCCCAGTGCTCCTTCTCCTCAATACTGCAGTTGTACCACCTTTCTGCTAATTGGGAATGTAAGCCAAGACACAGCTAACTACACCCTGCCCTTGTCACACTGCCCATGGCCCCCACCTGCTGTGGCCCAGAGCCTGCAAAGGCACAGATGCTGTAGGGCTTCCCCTAGCAAAGTTCCTCTCTGTAAATCTTTCCCTCTTGTCAATAAGGGATGGAAGTTCCAGGCCCCAGGGCTCTGGACACTGGATACTCTGCAACTGCCTAATGCTACAGCTCTGCCTGGAAGCTGGTTATCCCCAAATCAAATCCAGTGCATCTCAGGAGGACACAGATAGGGCATCTGATACGGTTGCCAGTGCAGTGGTGGCATCTCCAGGGTATTTTCCATGACTAGCCGCAGAGCTTACTAGCCCCACTTACTCTGGGTCCTGCATGGAGCCACCCACACAGTGGAACCTCTCAGGCACCGTCTTCGAGTCTTTGGCCATCTTCACAATGGCACCTGCATCTAGGACCCTGTAGCCAAAGAAGTGATCAAACTCCAGGCCAACCCAGTCCTCCGCCACTGATGGACCTTGTCGTGAAGCTGGTTCTGTTTGGGGGTGAGCACAGTCAGATGCTGCATGTCTCTCCAGGTCAGACCCAGGCTGTGGGCCAGAGGCAGGGCATTTGAGGACAAGGGCATGGGACAGGGGTGAAGGGAAGGAAAAAGAGGCACAATGACTAAGGTAGCATGTAGACCTCCAGTAAGATTTTGGAACATCTATGAACCCCCGAGTCAAGGGAGGATTATCCGTGCATTATTTATAATATAGGTATAGCTGTACATCAATTAAAAGTCTTGCCTTTCTTACTTAAATATATTTCAAATGCAAAAACTGACACACACTGGGATGGCTAAAATGAAAAAGGCTGACAATACCAAATGTTGACAAAGATGAGGGACAAGTGAGTACTTTGCAGATGGGAGTATAAATTACCACAAACACTTTGGAAAACAGTTTGGCTCTTATCTTCTAATGTAGCCCAAGTGCTTAAGCTGTGGCACAGAAGTTCCATTTCCAGGCATGTAGCGAACAAAAATGTGTGTATATATTCACCAGACATACATGTACTGGACTGTCCATAAGCCCAAACTATGAAGCCCCCAAATGCCCATCCGCAGTAAAGTGAATAAGCCAAATGAGATGTATTTATTGGACGTGGAACACTGCACTGCAGTGAGAATGAAATATACCTACTCAGAATAGCTGGGATGAAAAGAATGCTGACCCAAAGAAGTCAGACAACAGAGGGGAACAAACTGATTCCAGTCACTTAACGTGGAAACACAGGAACAGCCACTGTATGCTGTCGGAAGCCAGGCTGGTGGTGGGTCTCAGGCAGGCGGTGCTGGAAGGACACGGAGGCTGCCGGGCGTGCGCTGAGCTCTGTTTCCGGGTCTGAGTGTTGGCTGCGTGGAACCGTTCCGTTTGGCAACACGGCACAGCCACTGCGTGCTGTCGGAAGTCAGGCGAGTGGTGGGTCTCGGGCAGGCGGTGCTGGAGGGACACGGAGGCTGCCGGGCATGCGCTGAGCTCTGTTTCTGGGTCTGAGTGTTGGCCGCGTGGAACCGTTCCGTTTGGGAACACGGACTGTCAGTTCTTCAAGAGCAGAGACAACAGCCAAAATAGCTGTCTCCCCGGGGCCCAGGATGGCCCTCCTCGGCACTCTCTTCATTCAGCAAATAAACAACTTGGCTTGCAGAGGTGTCTCTGGAAGTTAATGTCTAATATTCTATTACTCAATGTCTGTGTTTTTCAAAGTATCAGCCATGACCGGTTTGTGGGCTAGAAAGTCGACTGACTGCATGGGCTATGTATATGGGTTGCACAGTAAAATCATTTGTGGAACATTTAAGACCAAACTGCTCCAGCCACATCTCAGACTAAGTAAATCAGAATCTCTGGGAGGGGGACCCAGGCTTGGGAAATTGTTAATACTTCTCAGGTCATTCCAGGAGACAGCTGAGGTTGAGAAGCAGGTTCTTTATGAATGAAGCTGTCACGAGTGGAAGAGAACAGAAAAGAATACCAGTGTGACTGTAATATGGGGAAAGTATGTGTGTGTTATGTGTTGGGTTGGAATGCAAAATGTATTTCTCACTGACAGTCATGGTCAAAAAAGTTGGAAAAACCTTGCACTACAGTTCTCCTCAGAATCAAATGATTCAAAGAATATCACTCGCTTGATAAAATCTCATCACGGGCAGGTTTCATTGGTTCAAAGCTTTGAATGAGAGTCAGAAGATGCTAGTGATTCACATGCTCTCGAAATATAGACTTTCAGTTTTTAAGGAGAAAGTTTCAAGGAAAGTCAGTGCTTATTTGAGAAATTTAAGAACATATTTATTTTGGACATATGGTCCCCTGAACATACAGACTAGGTGAACAGTGTGAAATTGCCTGACAGTGACTGTGGCTGAAAGTTCAGTGCTTTGGTGGAACAGGATTCTGAATCATTTAACCCAAAAGTGTTGATAAACGAAGATCTGCTAACTTCAGGGTGATCAGAAGGCTAGCTGGCAGGTGAAGTAGCTCTCACCTTTGCAAGGGGTTCTGCCACAATAATACGCTATGCTTCCTGAAGGACCCCATTAGACCTTTCTACATGGATTTACTCTTATGGGGCCCATGAGAGAGAAAGAATGTGTCAGAATGAGGATGTTCTCATTTCTAAACTAAATTGGAGCAAGGTCTATATGCCAGCATCAGAATTTGTGACACTGGTTGAACAACCATTTGCTTATGCCTGAAAAGTAACACTGAGTCCCTCCTAGTTTTACATTCTGAGCAACTTCTGAACTGATTGAAGGCATGCATATGTGCTAAGTCGCTTCAGTCATGTCTGACTCTTTATGACCTCAGGCTCCTCTGGACAGAGGGATTCTCCAGGCAAAAATACAGGAGTGGGTTGCCATGCCCTTCTCCAGGGGGTCTTCCCAACCCAGGGATAGAACCCACATCTCTTATGATTCCTGCATTGGCAGGCGGGTTCTTTATCACTAGCACCACCTGGGAAGGCCTGACAGAAGACAGTGTGTTAGTGTTAGTAGTTCAGTTGTGTCTAGCTCTTTGCGACCCCATGGCCTGAAGCTTGCCAGGCTCCTCTGTCCATGGAATTCTTCAGGCAAGAATACTGGAGCGGTCTTCTATTCCCTTCTCCAGGCGATCTTCCCAACCCAAGGATCGAACCTGGGTCTCCTGCATTGCAGGCAGACCCTTTCCTGTCTGAGCCACCAGGGAAGCCCCATTGTGTAAAGCAGGGATCTCACAACCTGCTTCAAGCTTTAATCCTACTACGGCAGCTCAAGGGTTGTAGGTGACACCTATTAACTAATACAAAATAAATGTACAGAATATCTACAGTATGGAAGTCACTGTGTTCAGTGTTATAGGCAAGGAATAGGTCATGCTTTTAAATAGTTTATATAAGAGTTGGAAAAGTAAGACGGATCTACGGAAAAGCACTACACAGTGAAGTGATTCTATGATCATCTATTGAGTGTGTGTCATGTCCAGGCTTTGCACTAGTTCTAAGCAGGCTGTGGAAAGGTCTCAGAGCCTATAGTCTGGGGGGCAGACAAACAGACAGCTCAATATTTAAACAGGGGGGAGCCGAGCTGTCATGCCGGGGGAGCCAGCAATGGGGCCCTGGAGTTATCCCAAGGAGAGCATCTCACAGAATGTGGACCAGCACCAGAACCACGTGGGAACCCATGACAAACATGGATTCCTGGTCTCAACCTCAGGTCTCTGGCATCGGACCTCCTGGAGGCTGTGGGCCTGAGGATGCACACTTAGGACTGTACCCAGGTGATGCTTCTGTACATGGGGTTTGAGAACACAGGTCTGAGATGGCAGTTCACAGCCTCAGCTGCACGTGTGGACAGCATGAACACAATGATTATGTCAGACAGGACCCAGAATTGTTGCTTCCACGGATCTGTCCATACCTCTGCCAAAGGCTTGAAGAATCCAGAGGCGGGAGAAGGCAAGTATTACGGAGGTGATAAACTTTAAAAAGCACAGGCGGTCCAGAGCCCCTGGTGTCAGGGAGGGAGAGCCAGGGACTGAGGCAGGAGAGAACCACATGTTAGGACATCGGAACTTTATCTGAGGAAAAGACACGAAGGCAGAGGTGCTTGAGCTGACCTTTAGAAACATCATCCAGAGAAGGAATTAGGACCTGTGGGATTGGAAGGCAGTAATATATAACAACAGTATGGAGGAATCTCTCAGACATAATGTTGAACCAAAATGCCCATACTGATACTTAGGTGATGGTCTGTTTCCTGATTTGGGTGCTGGTTACTTTGATGTGTAAGGCTTCTGTGGTGGCTCAGATGGTAAAGAATCTGCCTGTAATGCAGGAGATCTGAGTTCAATCCCTGGGTGGGCAAGATCCCCTGGAGAAGGAAATGGCTACCCACTCCAGTATTCTTGCCTGGAGAATCCCATAGACAGGGGAGCCTGATGGGCTACAGTCCATGGGATCTCAAAGAGTCAGACGAGACTGAGTGACTGACACCGATTCTTCATGGCTGTGTTCACTTTATAAGGAGTCGCTGAGCTGTCCCTGACGTGTATGCTTATCTCTGTGTCTATCATACTCTGATGGGGCTCACATGACAAAATCCACCCTTGGAAGGTCACCTTTGGAAACACTGTTCTAGCCTAGAACGTGGGCCGCTTTACTGTGGATGGTTCTCCTGGGCCAGAAGTTTGCCTCCTTGTGACCCCCTCAGACCTGGCTTGGCCCTCTAGAACCCCACAGGAAGTCTGGGGTCATGGAGAGAACCCCACATATGGGAAGGTAGCTGTGTGTGTGTGTGTGTGTGTGTGCTAAGTCGCTTCAGTCGTGTCCAACTTTTTGTGACCCTGTGGACTGCAGCCCTCCAGACTCCTCTATCCAAGGGGTTCTCCAGGCAAGAATATTGGAGTGGGTTGCCATTTCCTTCTCCAGGGATCTTCCTGACCCCAGGATTGAACCTGTGTCTCTTACATCTCCTGCGTTGGCAGGTGGGTTCTTTATCACTAGCATCACCTAACCCCCACTAGGGATATCCTGTGAAACTTCTCTATAGTGGACTCCCTGGGAAATGTGAGTAATGATCCCTGGGGAATCAAGAAGGTGTTTTCAAGCATTTGGCAGGAAAGCATTTTATACAGAGAAGGCAATGGCACCCCATTCCAGTACTCTTGCCTGGAGAATCCCAGGGACGGGGGAGCCTGGTGGGCTGCTGTTTATGGGATCACACGGAGTCAGACATGACTAAAGTGACTTAGCGACAGCAGCAGCAGCAGAAGCAGCAGCATTTTATGAGATTAAACAACAAGGTGATGACTGGTCAGGACAGAAGAATCGGTTCCCTTTGTCCCCTGGAGCCACAGGAATGGTCCTTCTCCCTCTTTCATGGTCCTGATGGGCAGACATTTTAGACAGGTAATTTGTTTACTGCATTCAGGTTGCTTTCGAAAAGCTTTCTGGTTGGCCTTCTGAGTGGGAAACAGCCCTGATTGCTGCCACATATATCCGCAGGTGCCTCATCTGAACACAAAGAGAGGTGAGCTGCAGGAAGTGTTCACAAAGAGAACCTCCTCCCTCTGGGCTCTCTCCCGGGGCTATTTCATGCTGATCAGAGGTTTTAACTCCTGGCTTTGTTGTTGTTCAGTCGCTCAGTTGTGTCTGACTCTTTGTGACCCCGTGGACTGCAGCATGCCAGGCTGCCCTGTCCTTCACCATCTCTGGGAGTTTGCTCAAACTCATGTCCATCGAGTCAGTGATGCCATCCAACCATCTCATCCTCTGTCGCCCCCTTCTCCTCCCTCCCTCAATCTTTCCCAGCATCAGGATCTTTTTCAATGAGTCAGCTCTTCGAATCAGGTGGCCAAAGTATTGGAGCTTCAGCTTCACCCTCCCAATGAACACTGGAGCACTTTTACCCACTGAAAAACCTTGAACTTTACCACCCCTGGAAGGGTTTATGCAGCCCGGCTCCCTTGCCTTGATTTGGAACTCTGAGGCATGATTTACACTTCAGAACTCCCCCTGGGGTCAGGCTGAGGTCAGAACCTCTGGAATCACATCCTTGCTCAGATCCTTTCCCACCTCTAACCTGCTTCCTCTCTTTCCCAGTGGTTTCGCTTGAAGCACTTGCTTAATGAATCACACCAAACTCTAATCTCAGGGTGTGTTTCCAACCCAGGTGGCTGGTGTTCTGAGAAATTTGAGGACTGGCTTCCAAGATGGGCTTGAACCACCTCCTACCAGGTATCAGTTCCCCCCGTGTTTATGGCAAGAGAGTGCTCAGTTGATGACTGCTGCTCCAAAATGAAGCATGCCTAAACAGTGACTGCATTCTTTTCTGTAAGGAAAGCTGCGAGTGTGGTAAAGAATAAGGAATAATTGGTGCAGAGCCCACGAATCTGTTGAAAGTTCCAGGAGCCTGTTCCAGCACTTTGATTGATCTAGATGTCACATTGTTGGCACATAGGATTCCCAGGTAGCTTAGTGGTAAATAACTCACCTACCAGTGCAGGAGACATAAGAGATGTGGGTTTGATCCATGGGTTGGGAAGATCCCCTGGAGGAGGGCATGGTGGCCCACTCCTGTATTCTTACTTGAAGAATTCCAGGGACAGAGGAGCCTGGTGGGCTAAGTTGCTGGCATACACACCTGGGTAAGTGACTTTTTGCTTGCCAGAATCCAGGGAGACTTTGAGTCGAGTTCTGCCCTCCTTCATTTAAGGGGAAACCAGAAACTCCTTCTTGTTCCCTGTCCTTTGTGAGACTCTATGGCAAGAGCAGCCTCCCTCTGTTTGTCTGCTCCCAACTAGAGTGAACAAGACCAACTCAGACTCTAGGACCCAACAGGCCCTGAGCAGAACAGTTTCATTTTTAGGAAATGCACATAATATGTTAGTTTTTTTGTTTTTTGGTTTTTTTTGTTTGTTTGTTTGTTTTTTTTTTTTTTTGTCTTGGTGCTTAACAAGAAGAGAGTGTCCATCTCTTCTTTCTTAAATTTTGCACCTGAGTTTTGTTAACAGAACCAAAGTTTGGCTTGGCCCAAAGACAGAAGTCATTCCCGATTTGGGGCTTTATCTGTGAAAGGAGGATAACGATGCATTTTTCTGCTTGAATGCATAGGGGTTGGGCTAGATAATCTTTTGAAGTCCTTTCCTATTCAGGGAATCGGCTCTTACCTCCTTTGCAAGTCAGAAAATGCACTGCATCTGTGGAGAGTCAAGCAGGGATGCCTGAAGATTGATGCCAGAATCTCTGGTTGCCCAGCAACAGCTGACAGGGATGGGAACTCAACTTCCCCTCCCCAGGAGCCATAATCCAACTTCTTACAAGTTGCTGGTTCTGTATTCTTGGAGAATTCCTTGCATAGTGGGCATCTGCACTTATACCACATGGATGTTGCCCAAAGCCACAGGTTCATTGCTCAAACTCAAAGCCAGTCTCTGGTTTGCACTAAGACAGGGGAGCAGATAGGCAGGGACCTCTGCTGGTGCTCAAACCCAAGGTGGGTCCAGCAGTGGTGACGTGTGGCCTCTCCGTGGGATGGTGAGAACAGAGAGGGTGGGCTCCTCTCACCAGTAGCTGGAAGGTAGCAGCAGAGCCCATTTCTTGGGCTACACTGTGTGACTCTGCCCACATTGTCTCAGTGTTAAACTGAGTTCATCATATAAGTTAACAAATCTGGAGCAAGAGCATCCTGTTTCCACCACATGTTCTGAAAACCTTGCTAGATAACCAGCTTGGCAATGTGTTCTTGGCTCAGATAGGGTGCAGGTGTGATGCTCCAGTTCTTAATATTACTTACCTTATGAGCAACGTGCTGGGGCAACATCTTGGTAAACTAGAGTTCATCATTATTTGTAAGCCAGAACAATGAACAGGAAAATCTATGGACCATGAGCGGGAAGGAGGTCATGGTGTTCTTGTTTTTTGTGAAGACTTGACCTTGATAATAAAGCATCACCAGCCTAGAAGAGGGGTGCATCTCCCCTCGGAATGGGGGCTGACTCTTTGAAGAAGGGCCCTCCTTCCATGATGTCACCATGTCTGGGTATGACGTCACGAATGTCTACATGCATCCCTGGCCCACACTCACCACGCCGGCCTTGGGGTTCCGCTTGCACCCACTGTTGAAGGTGCAGGCCAGTGTGGAGGAGCAGCACACACACATCCCACAAAATTACATCCCTGAGAGAGCACAAGAGCCCAACACCCAACCACACATGGGGGTACATAGATATTTTCTTTCATCTGTGGATTTCATGGCTGTTTCACTCTAATAATACTCCCAATCAGCTAAATGAAAGAAGATCATTGCCAAGCTGGTTATCTAGCAAGGTTTTCAGAACATGTGGTGGAAACAGGATGCTCTTGCTCCAGATTTGTTAACTTATATGATGAACTCAGTTTAACACTGAGACAATGTGGGCAGAGTCACACAGTGTAGCCCAAGAAATGGGCTCTGCTGCTACCTTCCAGCTACCGGTGAGAGGAGCCCAACCTCTCTGTTCTCACCATCCCACGGAGAGGCCACACGTCACCACTGCTGGACCCACCTTGGGTTTGAGCACCAGCAGAGGTCCCTGCCTATCTGCTCCCCTGTCTTAGTGCAAACCAGAGACTGGCTTTTGGTTTGAGCAATGAACTTGTGGCTTTGGGCAACATCCATGTGGTATAAGTGCAGATGCCCAGCTCTTGTCGTAGAGCGTAATCCTGCCATCATTGATGGACGAGTTGATGGAGATGGTCGATGCATAGCCATTGCAGTTGCAGTCGTCGTAGCTGCCGCTGTCACCCGAGGCCCACTCGTAGATGCTGCCTTTGCCCCTGCAGCCCTGGGGGACAGAGAAGGATGCGCGGGCTGCAGGGGGGTCCACCTGGCCTCTTAAGCAGTTGAACCCAAGGGCTGACTTCATTTCTATCTGCCCTTAAAAACCACTGTCCTTCTGGACAGGCACCCTGAGAATTTTTCTTTTCAGGAAGGATACAATATAAAGTCATCTCAATTTACAACTTAATCTGGGAATAACGAGGTGGGAAAGACTGGAAGAATCGCTTTAAAACTGACAAATGAACTGCTTTTAAACATAGAACATCCTCATGGTAAAAAGTCAAAGTATATGGAAAGGAAAATGAAAACAAAAAAATCCCTCTACATGTTCTTACATATTCTTTCAGGCATTTTTCAGCAAAAATGCAAATGTACCTGTAAATTTATACTTAGCTATGTAAGATGTAAAAGATATTTATATCTAGCTTCTGTTTTACACATATCATGTATATTTTACATAAGTTTATATATATATATATGTAGATACTGTAAGTATTAAAATACACATTTACTTACTGATTTTATATATATATATATATATATATATATATATATATATATATATATATATATGATATAGATCCCTGGGTTGGGAAGATCCTCTGGAGGAGGGCATGGTAACCCACTCCAGTATTCTTGCCTGGAGAATCCCATGGACAGAGGAGCCAGGAGGTCTACAGTCCATGGGGTTGGAAAGAGTTAGATAGTCTTAGCAGTTGAGCATGCACATATGTCTGAATTACCTCCAAGGTCTCCTGCCTCCTGAGAATGAGAAGTGACATTTTGATTGCTTCTAATAGGACTTGGAGTTAATTAGCCTGTGACTGACTGAGTCAAAACATCAACAAAGATTTATTCAGCCACTAGCTGAGAAGTGTCCTCAGTGTCTTGGTAAATCTGTCTTGGAAAACTCCATCCAAACCGGCAACTGCCCGCAGAAACCAAGACCCAGAGGGAACTATAGCATCTTTACAACTGAGAGGGTGCAAGGCTCACCCTCTCAAGTCGGCTCAGATTTGGGCTCAGTGTCAAGGATGGGGCCCTTGGAAAGTGAAACAGATGTGAATCAGCATCAGTGAGTGAGGCTACCCGCTGGGGAACCTTCCCCTGAACCAGCCCACAGGTTGGCTGCTAGTGACACAGGCAACCTCTGCTAAAAGGAAACCAATGCTGAAAACATCCTCACCTTGGTGTAGGGAGACTGGCTGTGACTCTAACCTGTCAGGTTCCTCTGTGTTCTGACCCCTTTATATTATAGTTTGTAGCCCTGCCCACCAAGGGGGAGGGGCCTGTTTCCCACCCTTGAGTCTGGGTCGGCTTCCTGCCTTGCTTTAGCAAACAGGATGAGGTGGACCATGGTGCTGGGTCGATTCTAAGCATGAGTCTCAAGGAGCCCAACCCATGTCCGCTTTCCCATGGGAACCAACCTGAATTAGCCTGCAGGTGATAACAGACAGCCTGGTCAGGTTCACTGGCCACAGCTAACAGTGACCCCACATGGGAGGCCACCCCAAACCAGCCAGTCTGTGGCTCACCTTCCAGCTGATCACAGATGCATGGGTGAGGCCACCTGAGATTCGCCAAGGATGGCCCAGGTTAGCAGAGCAACTCAGCTGACCTGTAGACCCACAATTAGAGTTAAGTGGTTGTTATTTTAAACTACTGAGTTTTGGGGAAGTTTGTTACATGGCTTTGCTCACTGATACACAGAGAGCAGTATCAGCATGTTTCGGAAAAGTTAGCAGCAAACATTAGTTTTGTTTTGGACTGTAAGACTCAACCCACAGGAATACTTTGATTGCTAGGAATTTTAAATTTAGTTTTCCTAAGCTGTTTGTGTGTGTTTATGAGAGTGATAATAATTATATGCTTGCTTCTAGTGATTGGGTATCAGTAACAAACAGTCCCTGACTTCTGGGCAAGATGGGCCACTAAAGAGAAGACCCTAGTTCTGGGGGCAGACAAGTGGGGAAGGGGCCTCTATAAGGGGGCTGAGAGCTGACTGTGGGATGGGTCTGTTACCAGCACACCACACTTTCCTGTTAAAATGACACCCCAAGATCCAGTCCTGCTCCCCAGCTTCACCTGAACTGCAGCTGAGATGAAACTGAAACAGAACAACTGTGACTCACATTCAAACAATCATTTGGAGGGTACAGGGAGAAATTAGATGATAATCACAGCACACACTTATAGGGCACTTAGTGTGAGGCAGGGACCACCCTGAACACCTAACATGGTCACTCACTGCATCCTTACAGCCGTCCTGTGCAGCAGTACCGTTCATACCAGTCACACGGAAGACAATATACATAGGAAGAAGCACAACAAACAAACACAAGAGCTAAGTAGGACTTTGAAATTCTGGGGAGGGACACAGATGAAAATATGACCACTGAAGAGAAAGACAGCATCTCAGGGTTGTCAATTTTCCCCAAGTTAACTTACAAATTCAACGTGGTCCCGACAGATGCACTGTGTCGTTTGGGATTCAATCAGGCAGATTCTGCCATGCTGGGCAGTTCACTACAGGGAATTTTATCCAGGAAGAAAGTAGTAAAGAAGAACCAAAACCCCAACTGGGATGTGGAGGTCATCCAGAGATTAGGGAGGAGATGGTCCAGGAGCCTGCCCTGCTCAGGGTGGGCTGCCTGCTGGGGTCCCCCATCCTTACTCTACAGCATGAGCTTGGAGAAGACTGGCTGTCTACCTGCCTCCATGTTTATCTGGTTTAGGCTGGAATTACCTTCTCTGCCTCTCCTATGCTTCTGCTCTTTTTTTTTCCCCCTCATTTTTTTAAGGTGAGTGAATTTAGATGAAATTTAATATGTGGTGCAACTCCACTTTGAATTCTCTCTTTTTATTAGTCTTTGCAGTTTAGCAGGATTAATTTCTCTTAAAAGATTTCACTAAATGAGAATTTGTCAACGAAGCACTATTGACGGTATTTAGCCACCGATGTTCTCAGCCAGGGATGATTTTGTGCCCCAGGGGCGTTTGGCACGGTTGGAGGCATTTTGGTGCTCACTACCAGCATCTGGTGGGTGGAGGCCAAGGATGCTAAACTTTTAACGCAGAGGACAGCCCTCTGCCCCCTGCCCCTACCAGTCACAACTAAGAGTGAGCTGGATTAAGTGTCAGCAGTGCAGACGCTGAGTCTTTCCTCTAACCTATTGGTAAAGGCAGTGATTTTAAGAGCATAGCCTAAAGCAGCCTTTCACAGACCCCAAGTTTCTTAAAAGTTCAAATGGATTTTGTAGTTTGCTTTTGAGAGAGTAACAGGCAGGAAGGCTAGGGGTCTCCAAACGGAGGAAATAGGCTGCAAGTGTCAGACATTTTTTATCTCTCTCTTAAGCGGCAGGAGGAAACAAACTAGAAGTGTCAAATTTTTTTCCCTTATCTATACAAAACTAAAAGTAGGTTTCTATTAAAATTTTGTGTTGCCATGAGGACACCTGGTTCCACCCGAACTTAACTTTTCTCAAACCTTGAGCTAACCAATGCGTTTCTCTTATGGAGATGTTTTTCTTAAACTATGTTAATGAACTAGGTATTTACCCTAGACTCTGTCTTTCTTCAAGTTGGTTCTGCTTAAGACTCAGAATGGATAAGGGCTCAACAAACCAGTCTGTTTCACTCATACATTGTTCTCCTAATCTATGTTAATGAAACTATATGTTTACTTGGAAACCTGCCTTTCAAGAGTCATGAAATCATTTTATGGCCCAGGACGACTCACCTTGTTTCAATGTTATCTCAAAATGCATGTTGTGGGTGAGGGGCCTGGTGCCCCTCTGAGTTTTGAGACATTTCCTTTCTCAAATTATCAGCCTACTAGTAGTTATATAACATCCCACTAAAGACTAGCAGGGGGCGCTCTTTCTGCCCCCTTCTGATGTCTATGTCAGAAGTTTTCTGTCTCTTTTATACTTTATTAAAACTTTATCACCCAAAAGCTCTGAGCGATCAAGCCTCATCACTGGCCCCAGATTGAATTCCCCTCCTCTGGAGGCCAAAAATCCAGGCGTCTTTCACAGTTCAGCAACAACCTTACACTTTTAATATAAAAATAACAGCACAAATTGCTTACCATTGGCTGATGTAAAGTTCCAGCTCAAAGCTGAGAGTATACTCTCAGCACGTATACTCTCTCCATATACTGGGACAGGAGGTGGAGATCCTGCTTTGAGAGGCTTGGGCTGAAGTGAGTTGGTCCCGTCATCCTACCAGATGCCTCGTGACCTGGACTAATGACTATCCACACCACCCGCCCCCGACCCAGTGGTGGTATCTGCTTGTAGATATCAATGAAGCCAGCCTGATATAGTTTGCCTTTTTCTAGATAGTGAATTACACTAATTTTTATTTTCCAGTCACCTTGACATCTTAATAGAACACTTATATACTTTAAAAAGTCATTGTATTTTTATTATGAAAATCATATTCTTTGTAGAATGACTGGAATCTAGACTATGAAGAAGAAAATAAGAATCCTATGTAATCTTCCATCAATAGAAAACCACTGGTAATATTTGGTGGATTCCTGCTGTTATATATATATATATATATATATATATATGCCAAGCATAAGCACAGGTTTAAGAATGAAAATGAGATCATAAAATCTATCTACCTTTGTGGCCCTGCTTAAAATGTATTTCTCACTTACCATTACATTAACATTTCCTCACATAATCAAATGCTCATCTACACTGTAAGTTTTTATTAGACTTCTTAGATAGCCATTCCATAATCTATTTACTCTTTTTTCTTAGATGTACATAGAAGGCTGTTTCTAGGTTTTAAAGTGCTGATGTGAAAATGATTCTATATATGTCTTTGTATTTCTATTTATTTCTTCAAGCAGAATTTTTAAAATAGGGAATGTGGGGTGAAAAGGAATGAACACTTGAAGATTCTTAACCCATAGTGCCATATTATTTGTTTTATAAGGCTTAATAATAACCTATATTTTCACCAGTACTGCACAAGAGCTCAGTATTCAGCCCATCTGGGTCAAGATTTAGAATCATTAAAAAAATAATTTTGCCAATGTGGCAAACAAAACTCATTGCTTTGAGTTATTTTTTTCACCATCAGTTGAATTTATCTTTCTCTACATCTACTGCTCATTTGTCAGTCAATCAGTCAGTTCAGTCACTCAGTCGTGTCTGACTCTTTTAGACCCCATGAACCACAACAGGCCAGGCCTTCCTGTCCATCACCAACTCCCGGAGTTTACTCAAACTCATGTCCATAGGTGATGCCATCCAACCATCTCATTCTTTGTCATCCCCTTCTCCTCCTGCCGTCAATCTTGCCCAGCATTAGGGTCTTTACAAATGAGTCAGCCCTTCCAACATCAGGTGGCCAAAGTATCAGAGTTTCAACTTCAACATCAGTCCTGCCAGTGAGTACCCAGGACTGATCTCCTTTAGGATGGTCTGGTTGGATCTCCCTGAAGTCCAAGGGACTCTCAAGAGTCTTCTCCAACACCACAGTTCAAAAGCACCAATTCTTCAGCACTCAGCTTTCTTTATAGTCCAACTCTCACATCCATACATGACTACTAGAAAAATCATAGTCTTGACTAGATGGATCTTTGATGACAAAGTAATGTCTCTGTTTTTTAATATGCTATGTAGGTTGGTCATAACTTTCCTTCCAAGGAGTAAGGTTCTTTTAATTTCATGGCTGCAGTCACCATCTGCAGTGATTCTGGAGCCTCCCTAAAATAAAGTCTGACACAGTTTCCACTGTTTCCCCATTTATTTCCCATGAAGTGATGGGACCAGATGCCATGATCTTAGTTTTCTGAATGTTGAGCTTTAAGCCAACTTTTTCACTCTCCTCTTTCACTTTCATCAAGAGGCTTTTTAGTTCCTCTTCACTTTCTGCCATAAGGGTGGTATCATCTGTATATCTGAGGTTATTGATATTTCTCCTGGCGATCTCGATTCCAGCTTGTGCTTCTTCCAGCCCAGCATGTCTCATGATGTACTCTGCATATAAGTTCAATAAGCAGGGTAACAATATACAGCCTTGACATACTCCTTTTCTTATTTGGAACCAGTCTGTTGTTCCATGTCCAGTTCTAACTGTTGCTTCCTGACCTGCATACAGGTTTCTCAAGAGGCAGGTCAGGTGGTCTGGTATTCCCGTCTCTTTCGGAATTTTCCACAGCTTATTGTGATCCACACAGTCAAAGGCTTTGGCATAGTCAATAAAGCAGAAATAGATGTTTTTTTCTGGAACTCTCTTGCTTTTTCGATGATCCAGCAAATGCTGACAATTAGATCTCTGGTTCCTCTGCCTTTTCTTAAACCAACTTGAACATCTGGAAGTTCACGGTTCATGTATTGCTGAAGCCTGGTTTGGAGAATTATATATAACTTTTGTGTATATATAACTGTTGAGTATCAAAAATCCAGGTATAAAAATACAACTCTCCTCTTAAACTATTCCTTCTGTTCATGAAGAAACTTTATATCTTGAAGTGGTTGGATCAATTCTCCTGGGACACCCATGATGCCTGTGTTCCTCCTCTAGGAAGAGTTTTGAAGTCTGAGGATGGAAAACAAAAAAAAAGTTGCTCTGGTTGCTGCTGGAATAGGACCAATAAAACTCTCCAAATGCACCCTGTGCCCAGGGTACTTTCCAATACTTCCATACTCTTTCTACAAATAGCCATCACCACTAAAAGGTTTTAATGTTTCATTCAAAATGGATTCATTCCTGTGACCCAGAGCCAATGTAAATTATAATAAATGTTGTATTATTCCTTATGACATTTCCTTGAATTCAATACATCTCTGAATCTTAATCTTCTGCTATCTAGTTTTTCAGTTGCCCAATTAGACTGCTGGTGATCATTTCTTAGGACATGTTCCATCTGTGGTACTTGAGCTTACTGTTGGCTCAGGCATTTGTCTGGCCTATGTAATTATGGGAAAATTATCCTGGTTACTCCCTATTTCCAGTCTCTCCCCTAAGCACAATTATAAGATCTCAGAGAAATAACTGAAATAGAAAGGCTCTGGACATGAACTCCCCCAATATACAGTATTCTGCTTACACAAGGCTCATTTCATGGCAAAATACACACACAGAGACTGAAAGTTAGCCTTCTAACATTTTAGAATAAGTGAGTAATGTTACATATCCTAAAACACTAGAAGATACTGCAACAAAAAGACTTGTCCACCAGCAGTATGGCTCACTAGAAAAAGCCCTCCTGTTTAAAAATATATTGATACTGGATAAATTTCAACAAATATATATTCATACACTTTGTTAGGACTTCAAAACCCTAGGGAAAATCTCCAGGGACCTAAAGTGGATACAACTTTCTGGAATTAGTGACATGCTAACATGGAAACTAAGCTGCCATCAGGGGGAAGTGCCAATACCAGAAACCTAGAGCTCTGGAGGTAAATAGACATTATGGGAAATGGAAGGTAAGTATTGGGCCTACACAGGAATACCAAGAAAAACCTGCCTGTCTTTGGTACAAGGTGAATGAAAATAATAATAATAGCTTCACCAGAGAAATTTAAACTATGAACTTGCCCTCTCATGAGTCTGGGGCTCAATTTTTTATAATCTTAATTTTATGGATTGTTTAACCAAAGATAGCCAAGCAATAAAAAAGAAAGTCTGCCACACGAGGAAGTGAGATAGAATCAATAACAACAAGATTTAGTTTAACATTTATAAAGCAATCAATGTGGTTCACCAGATGAAAGAAGAAAACGTAAGATCTATAAGATCATCTCATAAAAAGTAGCAAAAAGCATTTGATTAAAATTAGACACATTTTTGAAGAAAATGAAAACAGTGAAAGGAAGCATGCTTTACTAGATAATAAAACTTATTACAAAATATGATAATTGAGACATGGAGGTATATGTTGTAAGAGTTTTACAGTTCAGTTTTTACATTTAAGAATATAGTCCATTTTGAGTTAATTTTGTGTATGATGTGTGAAAAAAAGGGCTTCCCTGGTGGCTCAGGTGATAAAGAATCCACCTGCGATGCAGGAGACCTAGGTTTGATCCCTGGGAAAAAAGGAGTTCAACTTCGTTCTCTTGCTTACATTCAGTTATCCTAGTACCAATTTTTTTTTTAAATTTTTTTATTAGTTGGAGGCTAATTACTTCACAACATTTCAGTGGGTTTTGTCATACATTGATATGAATCAGCCATAGATTTACACTTATTCCCCATCCCGATCCCCCCTCCCACCTCCCTCTCCACCCGATTCCTCTGGGTCTTCCCAGTGCACCAGGCCCGAGCACTTGTCTCATGCATCCCACCTGGGCTGGTGATCTGTTTCACCATAGATAGTATACATGCTGTTCTTTTGAAACATCCCACCCTCACCTTCTCCCACAGAGTTCAAAAGTCTGTTCTGTATTTCTGTGTCTCTTTTTCTGTTTTGCATAGAGGGTTATCGTTACCATCTTTCTAAATTCCATATATATGTGTTAGTATGCTGTAATGTTCTTTATCTTTCTGGCTTACTTCACTCTGTGTAATGGGCTCCAGTTTCATCCATTTCATTAGGACTGATTCAAATGAATTCTTTTTGACGGCTGAGTAATATTCCACGGTGTATATGTACCACAGCTTCCTTATCCATTCATCTGCTGATGGGCATCTAGGTTGCTTCCATGTCCTGGCTATTATAAACAGTGCTGCGATGAACATTGGGGTGCACGTGTCTCTTTCAGATCTGGTTTCCTCAGTGTGTATGCCCAGAAGTGGGATTGCTGGGTCATATGGCAGTTCTATTTCCAGTTTTTTAAGGAACCTCCACACTGTTTTCCATAGTGGCTGTACTAGTTTGCATTCCCACCAACAGTGTAAGAGGGTTCCCTTTTCTCCACACCCTCTCCAGTATTTATTGCTTGTAGACTTTTGGATAGCAGCCATCCTGACTGGCGTGTAATGTACCTCATTGTGGTTTTGATTTGCATTTCTCTAATAATGAGTGATGTCGAGCATCTTTTCATGTGTTTGTTAGCCATCTGTATGTCTTCTTTGGAGAAATGTCTGTTTAGTTCTTTGGCCCATTTTTTGATTGGGTCATTTATTTTTCTGGAATTGAGCTTCAGGATTTGCTTGTATATTTTTGAGATTAATCCTTTGTCTGTTGCTTCATTTGCTATTATTTTCTCCCAATCTGACGGCTGTCTTTTCACCTTACTTATAGTTTCCTTTGTAGTGCAAAAGCTTTTAAGTTTCATTAGGTCCCATTTGTTTAGTTTTGCTTTTATTTCCAATATTCTGGGAGGTGGGTCATAGAGGATCTTGCTGTGATTTATGTCGGAGAGTGTTTTGCCTATGTTCTCCTCTAGGAGTTTTATAGTTTCTGGTCTGACATTTAGATCTTTAGTCCATTTTGAGTTTACTTTTGTGTATGGTGTTAGAAAGTGTTCTAGTTTCATTCTTTTACAAATGGTTGACCAGTTTTCTCAGCACCACTTGTTAAAGAGGTTGTCTTTTTTCCATTGTATATCTTTGATTCCTTTGTCAAAGATAAGGTGTCCATAGGTTCGTGGATTTATCTCTGGGCTTTCTATTCTGTTCCATTGGTCTATATTTCTGTCTTTGTGCCAGTACCATACTATCTTGATGACTGTGGCTTTGTAGTAGAGTCTGAAGTCAGGCAGGTTGATTCCTCCAGTTCCATTCTTCCTTCTCAAGATTACTTTGGCTATTCGAGGTTTTTTGTATTTCCATACAAATTGTGAAATTCTTTGGTCTAGTTCTGTGAAAAATACCGTTGGTAGCTTGATAGGGATTGCATTGAATCTATAGATTGCTTTGGGTAGAACAGCCATTTTGACAATATTGATTCTTCCAATCCATGAGCATGGTACGTTTCTCCATCTGTTTGTGTCCTCTTTGATTTCTTTCATCAGTGTTTTATAGTTTTCTATGTATAGGTCTTTTGTTTCTTTAGGTAGATATACTCCTAAGTATTTTATTCTTTTTGTTGCAATGGTGAATGGTATTGTTTCCTTAATTTCTCTTTCTGTTTTTTCATTGTTAGTATATAGGAATGCAAGGGATTTCTGTGTGTTACTTGTATATCCTGCAACTTTACTATATTCATTGATTAGCTCTAGTAATTTTCTGGTAGAGTCTTTAGGGTTTTCTATGTAGAGGATCATGTCATCTGCAAACAGTGAGAGTTTCAATTCTTCTTTTCCTATCTGGATTCCTTTTATTTCTTTTCCTGCTCTGATTGCTGTGGCCAAAACTTCCAACACTATGTTGAATAGTAGTGGTGAGAGTGGGCACCCTTGTCTTGTTCCTGATTTCAGGGGATATGCCTTCAATTTTTCACCATTGAGGGTGATGCTTGCTGTGGGTTTGTCATATATAGCTTTTATTATGTTGAGGTATGTTCCTTCTATTCCTGCTTTTTGGAGAGTTTTAATCATAAATGAGTGTTGAATTTTGTCAAAGGCTTTCTCTGCATCCATTGAGATAATCATATGCTTTTTATCTTTCAATTTGTTAATGTGGTGTATTACATTGATTGATTTGCGGATATTGAAGAATCCTTGCATTCCTGGGATTAAGCCCACTTGGTCGTGGTGTATGATTTTTTTAATATGTTGTTGGATTCTGTTTGCTAGAATTTTGTTAAGGATTTTTGCATCTATGTTCATCAGTGATATTGGCCTGTAGTTTTCTTTTTTTGTGGCATCTTTGTCTGGTTTTGGAATTAGGGTGATGGTGGCCTCATAGAATGAGTTTGGAACTTTACCTTCCTCTGCAATTTTCTGGAAGAGTTTGAGTAAGGTAGGTGTTAGCTCTTCTCTAAATTTTTGGTAGAATTCAGCTGTGAAGCCATCTGGTCCTGGGCTTTTGTTTGCTGGAAGATTTTTTATTACAGTTTCAATTTCCTTGCTTGTGATGGGTCTGTTAAGATCTTCTATTTCTTCCTGGTTCAGTTTTGGAAAGTTATACTTTTCTAAGAATTTGTCCATTTCATCCAAGTTGTCCATTTTATTGGCACAGAGCTGCTGGTAGTAGTCTCTTATGATCCTTTGTATTTCAGTGTTGTCTGTTGTGATCTCTCCATTTTCATTTCTAATTTTGTTAATTTGGTTCTTCTCTCTTTGTTTCTTAATGAGTCTTGCTAATGGTTTGTCAATTTTGTTTATTTTTTCAAAAAACCAGCTTTTAGCTTTGTTGATTTTTGCTATGGTCTCTTTAGTTTCTATTGCATTTATTTCTGCCTTAATTTTTAAGATTTCTTTCCTTCTGCTAACCCTGGGGTTCTTCATTTCTTCCTTCTCTAATTGCTTTAGGTGTAGACTTAGGTTATTTATTTGGCTTTTTTCTTGTTTCTTGATGTAAGCCTGTAATGCTATGAACCTTCCCCTTAGCACTGCTTTTACAGTGTCCCATAGGTTTTGGGTTGTTGTGTTTTCATTTTCATTCATTTCTATGCATATTTTGATTTCTTTTTTTATTTCTTCTATGATTTGTTGGTTATTCAGAAGCGTGTTATTTAGCCTCCATGTGTTTGAATTTTTAACAATTTTTTTCCTGTAATTGAGATCTAATCTTACTGCACTGTGGTCAGAAAAGATGACTGGAATGATTTCAATTTTTTTGAATTTTCCAAGACCAGATTTATGGCCCAGGATGTGATCTATTCTGGAGAAGGTTCCGTGTGCACTTGAGAAAAAGGTGAAGTTGATTGTTTTGGGGTGAAATGTCCTATAGATATCAATTAAGTCTAGCTGGTCCATTGTGTCATTTAAAGTTTGTGTTTCCTTGTTAATTTTCTGTTTAGTTGATCTATCCATAGTTGTGAGGGGGGTATTAAAGTCTCCCACTATTATTGTGTTACTATTAATTTCCTCTTTCATACTCGTTAGTGTTTGCCGTACATATTGCGGTGCTCCTATGTTGGGTGCATATATATTTATAATTGTTATATCTTCTTCTTGGATTGATCCTTTGATCATTATGTAGTGTCCTTCTTTGTCTCTTTTCACAGCTTTTATTTGAAAGTCTATTTTATCTGATATGAGTATTGCGACTCCTGCTTTCTTTTGGTCTCTGTTTGCATGAAATATTTTTTTCCAGCCCTTCACTTTCAGTCTGTATGTGTCTCTTGTTTTGAGGTGGTTCTCTTGTAGACAGCATATATAGGGGTCTTGTTTTTGTATCCATTCAGCCAATCTTTGTCTTTTGGTTGGGGCATTCAACCCATTTACATTTAAGGTAATTATTGATAGGTGTGGTCCTGTTGCCATTTACTTCGTTGTTTTGGGTTCACGTTTATACAACCTTTCTGCATTTCCTGTCTAGCGAAGATCCTTTAGCATTTGTTGAAGAGCTGGTTTGGTGGTGCTGAATTCTCTCAGCTTTTGCTTATCTGTAAAGCTTTTGAATTCTCCTTCATATCCGAATGAGATCCTTGCTGGATACAGTAATCTAGGTTGTAGGTTATTCTCTTTCATTACTTTCAGGACGTCCTGCCATTCCCTTCTGGCCTGGAGGGTTTCTATTGATAGATCAGCTGTTATCCTTATGGGAATCCCTTTGTGTGTTATTTGTTGTTTTTCCCTTGCTGCTTTTAATATTTGTTCTTTGTGTTTGATCTTTGTTAGTTTGATTAATATGTGTCTTGGGGTGTTTCGCCTTGGGTTTATCCTGTTTGGAACTCTCTGGGTTTCTTGGACTTGGGTGGCTACTTCCTTCCCCATTTTAGGGAAGTTTTCAGCTATTATCTCCTCGAGTATTTTCTCATGGCCTTTCTTTTTGTCTTCTTCTTCTGGAACTCCTATGATTCGAATGTTGGGGCGTTTCACATTGTCCCAGAGGTCGTCCTCATTTCTTTTGATCCTTTTTTCTTTTTTCCTCTCTGCTTCATTTATTTCCACCATTTTAACTTCTACCTCACTTATCCTATCTTCTGCCTCTGTTACTCTACTCTTGGTTCCCTCCAAAGTGTTTTTGATCTCATTCATTGCATTGTTCATTTTTAATTGACTCTTTTTTATTTCTTCTAGGTCTTTATTAAACAATTCTTGTATCTTTTCAATCTTTGTTTCCAGGCTATTTATCTGTAACTCCATTTTGTTTTCAAGATTTTGGATCATTTTTATTATCATTATTCTAAATTCTTTTTCAGGTAGATTCCCTATCTCCTCCTCTTTTGTTTGACTTGGTGGGCATTTTTCATGTTCCTTTACCTGTTGGGTATTTCTTTGCCTTTTCATCTTATTTAGATTGCTGTGTCTGGAGTGGACTTTCTGTATTCTGGAGGTCTGTGGTTCCTTTTTATTGTGGAGGATTTACCCAGTGGGTGGGGTTGGACGTTTGGCTTGTCAAGGTTTCCTGGTTAGGGAAGCTTGCGTCAGTGTACTGGTGCGTGGAACTTGATTTCTTCTCTTTGGAGAGCAATGGAGTGCCCAGTAATGAGTTTTGAGATGGGTCTATGTGTTAGAGGTGACCTTGGGCAGCCTGTATGTTGACATTCAGGGCTATGTTCCTGTGTTGCTGGAGAATTTGCGTGGTATGTCTTGCTCTAAAACTTATTGGCTCTTGGGTGGTGGTTGGTTTCAGTGTAGGTATGGATGCTTTTGGACGGTCACTTAGTACTTAAAGTTCCATGTAGTCAGGAGTTTTCTGGTGTTCTCAGGTTTTGGGCTTAAGTTTCCTGCCTCTGGATTTCAGTTTTATTCTTCCTGTAGTCTCAGGACTTCTCCAACTATACAGCACTGATAATTAAACTTCTAGGTTAATGGCAAAAAGATTCTCCCCCGTTAGGGACACCCAGAGAGGTTCACAGAGTTACATGTACAGGAGAAAAGGGAGGAGGGAGATAGAGATGAGTAGGAGGAGAAAAAGGGGGACTCAAGAGGAGAGAGACAGATCTACGCAGCTGTCTGTTCCCAGAGTGTTCTCCGTATCTCAGACACCTACAAGGATTCACAGAATTGGATTGGGAAGAGAAGGGGAAAGGAGGAAATACAGGTGTTCTGAGGTAGAAAACAGAGTCAAGATTGGGAGAGAATAATCTTCGGTTTAAAGATAGGGCTTCTCTTCTTTTTTTTTTTTTTTTTTTTTTGTAAGGTTATAGTGTAGTGAAGATGAAACTGAAGAGTAGTAGAGGAGTACTAGAGGACTTTAAAAGAAATAAGAGAAAAAGAAAAATAGAAAATAGAAGAGAAAAAGGAAAGAAGAAAAAAGAGAAAAAAAAAAGAAAAAGAAAAAAAAAGAAAAAAAAAAAGAAAGAAAAAAAAAAATTTTTTCCCCCTAATTAAAAAAATCGTAAAAATCTATGAAAATGAAAGTTAAGGAGTAATGGGGGAGTAATAGGGAATTTTAAAGGAAAATAAAAAAGAAAAAATATAAAAAGAAAAAAAAAATTTTTTTTCCCTTACTTAGAAAAAATAAAAAAATAAAAAAAGTAAAAATATGTCTAGGAATTTCTCTGGAGCTGTTGCGGTCAGTGTGGGTTCGGCTCAGTTTCAGATAGCTCCTAGTTCCAGCTTACACTTCTCGATATCTACAGGGCCCTTCCGGTGAAGTCAGTGTTTTCTACAGGGATTTTAATCTGTTGCACCAGTCCCTTCTGAAGCGGTTCCCTTTGTTTATTTGGCTTCTGTTTGCCGGTCTCTTCAGAGCCTCATTTCCGCCCTGACACAGGCGGGCGGAGGTGGACGCTTATTCAGGTAGCTAGTTCCGTCGCTCTGCGGCGCAGGGAGGGGCTGTTGCTGTGGGGATGGGCTGGCGCTGCGGGGAGGGGCTAGCCCTGCGGGGGCGGGCTGGCGCTGCCGGGAGGGGCTGACGCTGCTTTCTCCGTCTGCGCTGCTCAGGCTCCCGGCTGTTCTATATGGAGCGCGCCCGGCGCTGGGGGCGGTTCCAGCCCTCGGGTGTTACACAAAAGCGCGGAACGAAAAGCTGCGCCTGCTCTCTGTGCCTTCCCCGTCAGAGCGGTCCAGGCAGCCAGGGGCTGGGTGGGCGCGCTATCCCCAGGTGTGGCGCACCCACTCCCTTCCGCGGACCCAGTCTCAGTTTCCGCTGGCGCCAGTCGGGTGCGCGCCTTCCGCCCTCTGCGTCCCCAGCCCCAGTCCCCGCCGGCGCCCGTCGGGTGCCTGCGCCCTGTGTCTCACCGCGACCTTCCCCTCCCCCCTGCCTCCTGCCTCCGGCGGGGCTGGGCCGGTCTGCAGCCTGCGAGCTCTTCTCGGGACTTTCTCCGTCCCTTTGTTCTGTGAACGGCCGGCAGTGTGTTCCCGCCGGTTAATTTTCTCTCTCTCTTTTGGTCTCCCACAGTTCAAGTTGGCACCTCACAGAAGTTCCCTCCGATTGTCCTCAGGGCACTCAGGCCCAGACCCTAGCCCAAGCAAGGCCGCCTAAGACTCCCTTCCCGGGATGGGTCTCCGTCCTTAGCTCTTTTGTCTCACTTTTTATCTTTTATATTTTGTCCTACCTCCTTTCGAAGACAATGGTCTGCTTTTCTGGGCGCCTGATGACCTCAGCTAGCGATCAGAAGTTGTTTTGTGAAGTTTGCTCTGCATTCAGTTATTCTTTTGATGAATTTGTAGGAGAGAAAGTGGTCTCCCCGTCCTACTCCTCCGCCATCTTGGCTCCTCCTCCCCCTAGTACCAATTTTTAAGAAGATCTTTCCTGCACCAAATTGTCTTGACATTTTATCAAAGTTCAATTGTATGTAAATGTAAGAGATTACTTCTGAGATCTCAGCTCTTCCAATGATCTATATGTCTATCCTTACTCCTGCATCACATACTATCTTGATCATTATCATTTTCTACTACATTTTGAAATTGCAACATATGAATTTTGGCATTGTTCTATTCTTTCAAGATTGTTTTTGTTAGTCTGGATTCCTTAAATTTCCATATGTAGATTAAGATCAGATTGTCAGTTTCTGCAAAAAAGCTAGCTGAGATTTTGGCAGGAATTATATTGAGTATATACATCAGTTTGGGTAGTCTTGCTCTCTTAACAGTTTTAAGTTTATTGAACCACCATTGAGCATGCACTCTGGAGGTCAGGAGCCACAGTAATGAGCACACGCATCCTAGAGCCCACGCTTCCCAGCAGGAGAGGCCACCGCAATGAGACACCTGTGCACCTCAACTAGAGAGTGGCTCCTACTCGCTGCAACCAGACAAAAGCCCTTGCAAAAAATAAGACCCAGCACAGCCAAAAATAAATAAATTATGTTTAAAAATTGATCAACTTCATTAGTAATCAGTAAGATGTAAACTTAAAGCACAGTGAGGGGCTTCCCTGGAGGCTCAACAGTGAAGAATTTGCCTGCTAATGCAGGAGACACAGATTGATCCCTGGTCGGGGGAGATACCACGTGCTGTAGACTGGCTAAGCCCATGTGCCACAACTACTGAGCCTGTGCCCTAGAACTGGAGGAACTGTAAGTACTGAGTCCACATGCCGAAACTATTGAAGCCCAGCTCTGCATCAAGAGAAGCCACTGCAAGGAGAAGCCACACACAGCAACTGGAGAGTAGCCTCCACTCTCTGCAACTGGAGAAAAGCCCACGCAGCAATGAAGACCCAACACAGCCACATCCCCCCAAACAAATTGTTTTTTAATTCATAAGAAAATACTGTAAAAGCTGTCAATTTGAAGGATCTTCATTAGTATGGACCTTGAACAAGATAGGATTCTCAGAGGTGATTGTTAAATTGATGATGCTCACCCAAATGTTGCATAGAAGACAAAGTGACTTGGGCCAAGGTTGCTGTATGCCTGGTCTGAATGATAATATATCCCCACTTGAGAAACCTTTATTAGATCCTGATTCAAATAAACATTCTTACAAGTCAAATTTATATACAACATGAACAGTAGCAAATTCAACCATGGTTTTTTTTACAAAATCACATGTCTCTTAGCTTTATTCTAACAAAAAAAAAAAAAAAAAAGGAGTTTGTGCCATATTGGTAAAGAATACTACTATACATTCCAGAAAATTCCAAATAAAAGTTGTCAAACACCAGAGTGAGCACTAAGCCTTATGATCTTGGGTTGGCATCTTACTAAGACAGCTAAGAATAAAATAAAATTACATAAGAATTCATGGTTACATTGGAGATAATTTCATTAATATGTATCAGTAACTAATTATATATTAAGTATATGAAAATATAATTAGTATAGTATCTATAAATTGTATAATTGATCCATTAATAAGAACATATACATATTTTTGTCTCCCCTTTACTAGAAGGGAATTCTAGGTCACAGATTGGCATGTGGGGAAAAATTTATAAAGAGAAGATAAAAATCTCAAGGGGATGAGAAATGTTTTACTTATTCAGGTTCTGGGCTGATAATTTCTCTTGAAGATAAGATAAAGAAGGATCCAGAGTACTTATAAGCCCCAAATCCTTGTTAGTTGACTAGTCAGTCTGAAACAAAAACTGGAGTTCCAAGTCAGATTCAATTTGAATTGCTTCATCTTTTTTTAATCATAGCTTATAGATGCTTTCCCAGGGTTTCTGACACTGGAAATTAAGAAAAGAGAGCTCTCTGAGAAGGCAGATTATTTTACCACAGAGACTGTCTTCATCTCACAGGCTTGGAACCTCCAGGCTCAAGGCTTGTGATAATGCCAATGTATGTAAAATATATTTTAGAAAATTTCAGGAAGTCATTTATTATGTCTATTGTAGGGAATAGTGCTAGTTCATAAAATAGGCTTATTAATATTTACTTAAGTCACTGAAAAAAAGAAGTTCCATCTCTTTCTTCCCATAGCTGCTTGTATTAACCATGGCTCTGGCAATTTCTAACCAATACATAGTGCAAAGCTATGTTTCTTCCCCAGGATGCTGAGGCAGATTAGGTATGGCAAAAGGGAATGGGCAAGTGATGGTGATGGAGATGGAGACTGCATGTTGATGGCAAGAGAATAGAATGGGAGAAGAGCAGAATAAAGACTATGCTGGCAATGACAATGGGAAACTGTGATGATGCGATCAGGATGAGCAGACAGGATGTCTGAGAGCTGAGACTGGGGTTAGCAGGGGAATTAAGTTGGGGGATGGAGGAGATGAGACACAGATGAGGGTGGCTACTCTCAGGATAAGGGTAGTATGGGGGGAAGGTGGTAGGAGAATGATGGGGATGGCAGTGGAGATAGGTTAGAATGCTTTCTTGGGTGAATGGGGATGGAAAATGGGAGGAGATGTGGATTACAGAAGAAGGAAATCAAAACAAGAATGGAATGAGAACTGAGCATGTTGCCATGGGCACGAGGGAAAGATTCACTTCTCCCTTCATTCTCAAATATTTATTGGGCAACTACTATGTGAGACACTAATAGTGAGTGTTGGCAATATAGGGTGAATAAGACCAAGTCTCTGCCCTTGTGGAATTTATATTTTAATGACAAAGACAGACAATAAACATATTTATTCTGTAATATTATTATGACAAATGCTACAAATAGGGCTCCCCAGGTGGCTTAGTGATGAAGAATCTGCCTGCCAATGCAGGACACACAGGTTTGATCCCCGAGTCTCGAAGATCCCATTGAGGAGGAAATAGCAAACCACTCCAGTATTCTTGCCTGGAGAATCTCATGGACAGAGGAGCCTGGCGGGCTATAGTCCACGGGGTTGCAAAGCCTCGGACATGACTGAACAACTGAGCATGTGCTGACAAATGAAAGTAAAGCAGGGGACCTTCCCTGGTAGTCCAGTGACCAAGATACCATGCTCCTTATGCAGTGGGTCTGGGTTCAATCCCTGATCAGGAAACTAAGTCCCGCATGCTGCAACTAAAACTCTCTCATGCTGCAGTGGTGCAACTAAGAAACAGCACAGCCAAATAAATAAATATTTTAAAAAAATAGTAAAGCAGGATGAAAGGATAGAGAGTGATGGGTAGAACCATTCTAGAAGACTGGACAGGAAAGATTTCCGAAACAACAGACACTGGAGCAGAGTAAAGGGACAGAGGAAGCCACGAAAATAGCTCAGAAGAGTTTCTGTCTAAAGTCAACCTCCCTGCTCGGGGAGTAGGTACTTCCATCTCTCAATTTCTCAAGAATTTTGCTCTTCTAATATTTCTTCCCTCTTGTTTCATCAGTCTTTTCCTGTCTGCTGGATCAATCCCATAAATATACAGAAATAACCTATCTGCTGTTATTTATCCCATATTTAAAAAACAAATAAACAAAAACACTCTCATGATCTTAATTAACACTCTAGTGGGCATTCACTTTATTTTTTTTTAATTTATTTATTTATTTTTTCAGTGGGTTTTGTCATACATTGACATGAATCAGCAATAGATTTACACGTATTCCCCATCCCGATCCCCCCTCCCACCTCCCTCTCCACCCGATTCCTCTGGGTCTTCCCAGTGCACCAGCCCCGAGCACTTGTCTCATGCATCCCACCTGGGCTGGTGACCTGTTTCACCATAGATAGTATACATGCTGTTCTTTTGAAACATCCCACCCTCACCTTCTCCCACAGAGTTCAAAAGTCTGTTCTGTACTTCTGTGTCTCTTTTTCTGTTTTGCATATAGGGTTATCGTTACCATCTTTCTAAATTCCATATATATGTGTTAGTATGCTGTAATGTTCTTTATCTTTCTGGCTTACTTCACTCTGTATAACGGGCTCCAGTTTCATCCATCTCATTAGGACTGATTCAAATGAATTCTTTTTAATGGCCGAGTAATATTCCACGGTGTATATGTACCACAGCTTCTTTATCCATTCATCTGCTGATGGGCATCTATGTTGCTTCCATGTCATGGCTATTATAAACAGTGCTGTGATGAACATTGGGGTACACGTGTCTCTTTCAGATCTGGTTTCCTCAGTGTGTATGCCCAGCAGTGGGATTGCTGGGTCATATGGCAGTTCTATTTCCAGTTTTTTAAGAAATCTCCACACTGTTCTCCATAGCGGCTGTACTAGTTTGCATTCCCACCAACAGTGTAAGAGGGTTCCCTTTTCTCCACACCCTCTCCAGCATTTATTGCTTGTAGACTTTTGGATAGCAGCCATCCTGACTGGCGTGTAATGATACATCATTGTGGTTTTTGATTTGCATTTCTCTAATAATGAGTGATGTTGAGCATCTTTTCATGTGTTTGTTAGCCATCTGTATGTCTTCTTTGGAGAAATGTCTGTTTAGTTCTTTGGGCCATTTTTTGATTGGGTCATTTATTTTTCTGGAATTGAGCTGCAGGAGTTGCTTGTATATTTTTGAGATTAATCCTTTGTCTGTTGCTTCATTTGCTATTATTTTCTCCCAGTCTGAGGGCTCTCTTTTCACCTTACTTATAGTTTCCTTTGTAGTGCAAAAGCTTTTAAGTTTCATTAGGTCCCATTTGTTTAGTTTTGTTTTTATTTCCAATATTCTGGGAGGTGGGTCATAGAGGATCTTGCTGTGATTTATGTCGGAGAGTGTTTTGCCTATGTTCTCCTCTAGGAGTTTTATAGTTTCTGGTCTGACATTTAGATCTTTAATCCATTTTGAGTTTACTTTTGTGTATGGTGTTAGAAAGTGTTCTAGTTTCATTCGTTTACAAGTGGTTGACCAGTTTTCTCAGCACCACTTGTTAAAGAGGTTGTCTTTTTTCCATTGTATATCCTTGCCTCCTTTGTCAAAGATAAGGTGTCCATAAGTTCATGGATTTATCCCTAGGCTTTCTATTCTGTTCCATTGATCTATATTTCTGTCTTTGTGCCAGTACCATACTGTCTTGATGACTGTGGCTTTGTAGTAGAGTCTGAAGTCAGGCAGGTTGATTCCTCCAGTTCCATTCTTCTTTCTCAAGATTACTTTGGCTATTCGAGGTTTTTTGTATTTCCATACAAATTGTGAAATTCTTTGGTCTAGTTCTGTGAAAAATACCGTTGGTAGCTTGATAGGGATTGCATTGAATCTATAGATTGCTTTGGGTAGAATAGCCATTTTGACAATATTGATTCTTCCAATCCATGAGCATGGTACGTTTCTCCATCTGTTTGTGTCCTCTTTGATTTCTTTCATCAGTGTTTTATAGTTTTCTATGTATAGGTCTTTTGTTTCTTTAGGTAGATATACTCCTAAGTATTTTATTCTTTTTGTTGCAATGGTGAATGGTATTGTTTCCTTAATTTCTCTTTCTGTTTTTTCATTGTTAGTATATAGGAATGCAAGGGATTTCTGTGTGTTAATTTTATATCCTGCAACTTTACTATATTCATTGATTAGTTCTAGTAATTTTCTGGTAGAGTCTTTAGGGTTTTCTATGTAGAGGATCATGTCATCTGCAAACAGTGAGAGTTTCACTTCTTCTTTTCCTATGTGGATTCCTTTTACTTCTTTTTCTGCTCTGATTGCTGTGGCCAAAACTTCCAACACTATGTTGAATAGTAGTGGTGAGAGTGGGCACCCTTGTCTTGTTCCTGATTTCAGGGGAATATGCCTTCAATTTTTCACCATTGAGGGTGATGCTTGCTGTGGGTTTGTCATATATAGCTTTTATTATGTTGAGGTATGTTCCTTCTATTCCTGCTTTTTGGAGAGTTTTAATCATGAATGGGTGTTGAATTTTGTCAAAGGCTTTCTCTGCATCCATTGAGATAATCATATGCTTTTTATCTTTCAATTTGTTAATGTGGTGTATTACATTGATTGATTTGCGGATATTGAAGAATCCTTGCATTCCTGGGATTAAGCCCACTTGGTCGTGGTGTATGATTTTTTTAATATGTTGTTGGATTCTGTTTGCTAGAATTTTGTTAAGGATTTTTGCATCTATGTTCATCAGTGATATTGGCCTGTAGTTTTCTTTTTTTGTGGCATCTTTGTCTGGTTTTGGAATTAGGGTGATGGTGGCCTCATAGAATGAGTTTGGAACTTTACCTTCCTCTGCAATTTTCTGGAAGAGTTTGAGTAAGGTAGGTGTTAGCTCTTCTCTAAATTTTTGGTAGAATTCAGCTGTGAAGCCATCTGGTCCTGGGCTTTTTTTTGCTGGAAGATTTTTGATTACACTTTTGATTTCCTTGCTTGTGATGGGTCTGTTAAGATCTTCTATTTCTTCCTGGTTCAGTTTTGGAAGGTTATACTTTTCTAAGAATTTGTCCATTTCATCCAAGTTGTCCATTTTATTGGCACAGAGCTGCTGGTAGTAGTCTCTTATGATCCTTTGTATTTCAGTGTTGTCTGTTGTGATCTCTCCATTTTCATTTCTAATTTTGTTAATTTGGTTCTTCTCTCTTTGCTTCTTAATGAGTCTTGCTAATGGTTTGTCAATTTTGTTTATTTTTTCAAAAAACCAGCTTTTAGCTTTGTTGATTTTTGCTATGGTCTCTTTAGTTTCTATTGCATTTATTTCTGCCTTAATTTTTAAGATTTCTTTCCTTCTGCTAACCCTGGGGTTCTTCATTTCTTCCTTCTCTAATTGCTTTAGGTGTAGACTTAGGTTATTTATTTGGCTTTTTTCTTGTTTCTTGATGTAAGCCTGTAATGCTATGAACCCTCCCCTTAGCACTGCTTTTACAGTATCCCATAGGTTTTGGGTTGTTGTGTTTTCATTTTCATTCATTTCTATGCATATTTTGATTTCTTTTTTTATTTCTTCTATGATTTGTTGGTTATTCAGAAGCGTGTTATTTAGCCTCCATATGTTTGCATTTTTAACAATTTTTTTCCTGTAATTGAGATCTAATCTTACTGCACTGTGGTCAGAAAAGATGACTGGAATGATTTCAATTTTTTTGAATTTTCCAAGACCAGATTTATGGCCCAGGATGTGATCTATTCTGGAGAAGGTTCCGTGTGCACTTGAGAAAAAGGTGAAGTTGATTGTTTTGGGGTGAAATGTCCTATAGATATCAATCAGGTCTAGCTGGTCCATTGTGTCATTCAAGGTTTGTGTTTCCTTGTTAATTTTCTGTTTAGTTGATCTATCCATAGTTGTGAGTGGGGTATTAAAGTCTCCCACTATTATTGTGTTACTATTAATTTCCTCTTTCATACTTGTTAGCATTTGCCGCACATATTGTGGTGCTCCTATGTTGGGTGCATATATATTTATAATTGTTATATCTTCTTCTTGGATTGATCCTTTGATCATTATGTAGTGTCCTTCTTTGTCTCTTTTCACATCCTTTATTTGAAAGTGTATTTTATCTGATATGAGTATTGCGACTCCTGCTTTCTTTTGGTCTCCGTTTGCATGAAATAATTTTTTCCAGCCCTTCACTTTTAGTCTGTATGTGTCTCTTGTTTTGAGGTGGGTCTCTTGTAGACAGCATATATAGGGGTCTTGTTTTTGTATCCATTCAGCCAATCTTTGTCTTTTGGTTGGGGCATTCAACCCATTTACATTTAAGGTAATTATTGATAGGTGTGGTCCCGTTGCCATTTACTTTGTTGTTTTGGGTTCACGTTTATACAACCTTTCTGCATTTCCTATCTAGAGAAGATCCTTTAGCATTTGTTGAAGAGCTGGTTTGGTGGTGCTGAATTCTCTCAGCCTTTGCTTGTCTGTAAAGCTTTTGAATTCTCCTTCATATCTGAATGAGATCCTTGCTGGGTACAGTAATCTAGGTTGTAGGTTATTCTCTTTCATTACTTTCAGTATGTCTTGCCATTCCCTTCTGGCCTGGAGGGTTTCTATTGATAGATCAGCTGTTATCCTTATGGGAATCCCTTTGTGTGTTATTTGTTGTTTCTCCCTTGCTGCTTTTAATATTTGTTCTTTGTGTTTGATCTTTGTTAATTTGATTAATATGTGTCTTGGAGTGTTTCACCTTGGGTTTATCCTGTTTGGGACTCTCTGGGTTTCTTGGACTTGGGTGGCTACTTCCTTCCCCATTTTAGGGAAGTTTTCAGCTATTATCTCCTCGAGTATTTTCTCATGGCCTTTCTTTTTGTCTTCTTCCTCTGGAACTCCTATGATTCGAATGTTGGGGCATTTCACATTTTCCCAGAGGTCCCTGAGGTTGTCCTCATTTCTTTTGATCCTTTTTTCTTTTTTCCTCTCTGCTTCATTTATTTCCACCATTTTATCTTCTACCTCACTTATCCTATCTTCTGTCTCCGTTATTCTACTCTTGGTTCCCTCCAGAGTGTTTTTGATCTCATTCATTGCATTGTTCATTTTTAATTGACTCTTTTTTATTTCTTCTAGGTCTTTATTAAACATTTCTTGCATCTTTTCAATCTTTGTCTCCAGGCTATTTATCTGTAACTCCATTTTGTTTTCAAGATTTTGGATCATTTTTATTATCATTATTCTAAATTCTTTTTCAGGTAGATTCCCTATCTCCTCCTCTCTTGCTTGACTTGGTGGTGGGCATTTTTCATGTTCCTTTACCTGTTGGGTATTTCTTTGCCTTTTCATCTTGTTTAGATTGCTGTGTCTGGAGTGGGCTTTCTGTATTCTGGAGGTCTGTGATTCCTTTTTATTGTGGAGGATTTACCCAGTGGGTGGGGTGAGACGATTGGCTTGTCAAGGTTTCCTGGTTAGGAAAGTTTGCATCGGTGTTCTGGTGCGTGGAACTTGATTTCTTCTCTCTGGAGAGCAATGGAGTGCCCAGTAATGAGTTTTGAGATGGGTCTATGTGTTAGGTGTCACCTTGGGCAGCCTGTATGTTGACGTTTAGGGCTATGTTCCTGCGTTGCTGGAGAATTTGCTTGGTATGTCTTGCTCTAAAACTTATTGGCTCTTGGGTGGTGGTTGGTTTCAGTGTAGGTATGGATGCTTTTGGACGGTCACTTATTACTTAAAGTTCCATGTAGTCAGGAGTGTTCTGGTGTTCTCAGGTTTTGGGCTTAAGTTTCCTGCCTCTGGATTTCAGTTTTATTCTTCCTGTAGTCTCAGGACTTCTCCAACTACACAGCACTGATAATAAAACTTCTAGTTTAATGGCGAAAAGATTCTCCCCCATTAGGGACACCCAGAGAGGTTCACAGAGTTACATGAAGAAGAGGAGAGGGAGGAGGGAGATAGTGTTGAGCAGGAGGAGAAAAAGGGGGACTCAAGAGGAGAGAGACAGATCTATGCAGTTGTCTGTTCCCAGAATGTTCTCCGTAGCCCAGACACCCACCAGGATTCACAGAATTGGATTGGGAAGAAAAGGAGAAAGGAGGAAATAGAGGTGTTCTGAGGTAGAAAACAGAGAGTCAAGACTGGGAGAGAAAAATCAACACACTCCTGAATAAAAATGGGAACTGAATATTGGATTCTTAAATGTTCACAATTTATATCGTATATTGAAAAACAAAAATTAAAAATCTAGAGTAGAGATTAGACTCTTAAAAATACTATATTAAAAACAAAAACCAAAACACACACAAAAAAATTTTTTTAAATATATATGAAGTTCAGTTTAAAAAATAGGGCTTCTCTTTTTTGTTGTTTTTTGGTAAGGTTATAGTGTATTGAAAATGAAAATTAAGGAGTAGTAGAGGAGTACTAGAGGACTTTAAAAGAAATAAGAGAAAAAGAAAATAGAAAATAGAAGAGAAAAAGGGGGAAAAAAAAGAAAGAAAGAAAAAAAAAAAAGAATTTTCCCTAATTAAAAAAATCGTAAAAATCTATGAAAATGAAAGTTAAGGAATGATGGGGGAGTAATAGGGAATTTTAAAGGAAAATAAAAGAGAAATAATAAAAAAGAAAAAATTTAAAAAAAAAAATTTTTTTTTCTTATTAAAAAAAAAAAAAGTAAAAATATATCTAGGAATTTCTCTGGAGCTGTTGCGGTCAGTGTCGATTCGGCTCAGTTTCAGATATCTCCTCGTTCCAGCTTACAGATCTCGATATCTACAGGCCTCTTCCGGTGTAATCGGTGTTTTCTACAGGGATTTTAATCTGTTGCACCGCTCTCTCCTGAAGCGGTTCCCTTTGTTTATTTGGCTTCTGTTTGCCGGTTTCTTCAGAGCCTCATTTCCGCCCTGACACAGGCGGGCGGAGGTGGACTCTTATTCAGGTAGCTAGTTCTGTCGCGCTGCTGGGAGGGGCTGACGCTGCGGGGATGGGCTGGCGCTGCCGGGAGAGGCTGGCGCTGGTTTCTCGGTCTGCGCTGCTCAGGATCCCGGCCACTCCTCATGGAGCGCGCCGCGCGCAGCTCCAGCCCTCGGGTGATCCACAAAAGCGCGGAACAAAAGGCTGAGTCCGCTCTTGTGCCTTCCCCGTCAGAGCGTTCCAGGCAGCCAGGAGCTTGACAGGCGCACTTTCCCCGGGTGTGGCGTGCCCACTACCTTCCACGGGCCCAAATCTCGGTTTCTGCCGGCGCCAGTCGGGTGTGTGCGCCTTCTGCCCTCTGCGTCCCCAGCCTGTCCCCGCCTGCGTCGGTCGGGTGCCTGCGCGCTGTGTCTCGCCGCGACCTGCTCCCGCCTCTGGCGGGTCCAGGCCGGCCTGCAGTCTGCGAGCCCCTCTCCGGACTCTCTCAGTCCCCCCGTTCCGCGAACGGCCGGCAGCGAGTTCGGCCGGTCAATTTTCTCTCTCTTCCCTGCTCTCCCACAGTTCAAGCCGGCAACTCACAAAAGCTCCCTCCGATTGTCCTCAGGGCACTCAGGCCCGGACCCTGCCCCAAACAATACCGCCCGCTCCTCTCCGTGCCGCCCCCACTTGCTGGTGGCGGATGCGGGTGTCTGGGGCACTTTTCTGCTGAGAGTTGCTTTTAGGCACGTAATCTGTGGGTTTTATTTATTGTTTCCCTCCCAGTCAGGTTGCCCTCCTAGATTCAAACACTTCCCCCAGGCCCGCCAGTGTGAGGGTTTCCTGGTGTCTGGAAACGTCCTCTAAAGACTTGCTTCCCGAGACGGATCTCCGTCCTTAGCTCTTTTGTCTCACTTTTTATCTTTTATATTTTGTCCTACCTCCTTTCGAAGACAATGGGCTGCTTTTCTGGGCGCCTGATGACCTCAGCTAGCGATCAGAAGTTGTTTTGTGAAGTTTGCTCTGCGTTCAGATATTCTTTTGATGAATTTGTAGGAGAGAAAGTGGTCTCCCCGTCCTACTCCTCCGCCATCTTGGCTCCTCCCCCGCATTCACTTTACTGTACCCTTTTTACAGCAAAAAAATTTTAAACAACTTGTCAACTCCATCCCCTCTCTCTCCTTTTTCTCTTAGATGTAATCCCACAAGCTTTTGCCACATCATTTCCTGGACTGTTCTCATCTGCATCATCAATGATCTTCCTGTTATTAAATCTCATGGTCAATTCTCAGCCCTCAGCTTACTTAACCTTTGACACAGTTGACCACTTCCTCCTCCAGCAAATCCCTTTGCCACTAGGCTTTCAGGGTGCTACATTTTCCTGCTTTCCCTCCTGATTCTTCTCTCCTGAGGCTCATCTCTGCAAACTTTTAATGCTGAAGGCTCCTGGGCCTCTTCAACTTTTTATGAAACCATTACCCTCAGTGCTCTCAGTCTTGTGGCTTTAAATTTTGCGTTTCCACTGATGACTCATAAATTTACAGCTCCAACTCAGATCAGTCCCCTGAACCAGACTCATATACCTAACTGTGTTTCTAATAGTAATTTCCAGTGACATATCCAAAACTGAACTCCTTCTCTTCCCACCCAAACCCAGTATTCCCAGTCTCCCCCATTCTGTTAGTGGAGTTCATTTTTTCTAGCTGCTCAGGCAAAAATAAATACACAAATAACAAAACTGGAAAGTTACCCTTGACTCCTTTCTTTTTATCTTTCCACATTTCCAAATCCAACAAGTCCTATTGTATTTCCCTTCAAAATATGCCCAGAATCTCATCAATTTCTTTCTTATTTTTTTTACACATATATCCACTTTAAAAAAAAATTTATTTTCCCATATAGGCCATTACAGAGTGTTGGGTAGAGTTCACTGTACAATAAAGAAAGTTCTTATTAGTTATCTATGTTATGGTGCTAGTGGTAGAACCTGCCTGCCAACACAGGGGACATAAGAGATGCAGGTTGCATCCCTGGGCCAAGAAGATCCCTTGGAGAAGGAAATGGCAACCCACTCCAGTATTCTTGCATGGAAAATCCCATGAACAGAGGAGCCTGGTGAGCTACAGTCCATGGGTCGCAAAGTCTGACATGACTGAAGCGACTTAGCACAGTGTCTATGTCATTCCCAATCTCCCTCTCTACCCCACCCCTCATTCCCTAGTAACCATGAGTTTGGTTTGTACATCTGTGACTCTATTTCTGTTTTGAAATGAATTCATTTGTAACCCCCTCACTTTTTTTTCAGAATCTCATCAGTTCTTACCACATCCATGTCACCACCCTAGTTCAAGCCTCCAATTATCTCTCATCTGGCTATTTTTGTCCAAGAAATTAATACAGGAGAGGAGAAAAGACAGCCTAAGCAGGAGAGGGGAAGCTCCAGGTAGCCACACATTGTTGGAGCAGAGAGTGAGAGCTAAGGCTCTCCTAAGCACATTCACACCTGAGATTGGGAGCCAGAAGATGGAAAGTCTGAAAGGCCACCCTGAGCCAATGAGGAATCACTGAAACCTCATCAGACTGATTTCAGTATGGAAAGTGGACTGAACAAGTAGAGACTGGGGAGACCAGTTCAGAGGCTATTGCAAGCCAGAGATAATGGCAACTTGGATGAGGGTGGTAGCCAGGAAACAAAGAGAAATGAATAAGTCAAGATAGTTAAGAGACAGAGTCAATAGGAGAGATCTGGTAGATTGTAGAGGAGGTTAGGTGGGGAATGTGAGAGAGAAAGATTTTGAGCTTTGCCAGGGTCCAGCCTCAGCAGGATCCAGGGGAACCCTCAGGATGAACAGCTTCAGCAAGAGAGAGAGAAAGAGAGAGACCAGACTGGGGGTGTGCAGCTGAGTCTGGCCATGTTTTATTTTTTACCGTAGCTTTTATATTCTAAGTTAGTACATTTCTAAGGGGAAGATAGTTTAACATTACATGAGCTTGCCCTTCACAAAACCAGAGTGTTTTCTGCATACTTCTTTGTTTCTGAGGGTCTTGTACATTATCTTCTGGCCTTGGGGCCTATTGACATTTTATGACCTAGGTGAATGCAAAGCTGTTTCCCTTAATCTATTCTTTATTGAACACAAAGGTCAGTCCTTTTGCAGAAGTTATCAGTTAAATTTATCTAAAAGGTTTACCACACAAAGACTCTGTAGCTCCAGTGAGGCAGCCCCTGTTTAGCATTCCTGGTTAAAATTAACAATTCTAAACTCTTATTTTTCTAAATCTTTAACTATAACCACTTTTAGAATAATATTTTTGTGTTCTCTAATAGAGCTTCCTCACCCCCGGAAGGGCTCTGTGCCTATTAGTGTTCTACCCGTAGTCCGAGTCCCCAGTCGGGAAAGAAGACTCCTCGAAACAATGCAACTCGCAATAGGGGAATTTATTACTGACTTGAGCCAGGGCCTCCCTCCCTCACCAGGTGTGTGAGGACGAAAGGCCCTGAGCCCCAGTTCTCTCTGGTATTTATTAGGTCAAAATAAGCAGCAGGTAGTTGGCGCAATCGGATTGGTTACACAGTGGGTAGTTGGCGTAAGTGGATTGGTTACACAGTTGCAAGGTAATTTTTGTTGGCCCAACATGGGGCTTTCAGCTTTCCCCTGATAGGTTCCCTTTTCTCTGGCTAGGCATATGTTGATTGGCTGGCTCCAGGAGGCCTGATTATTATGTTACCCTGGGAAACCAGGCCTACTCCTAATCTAGGCTGCCTGCCATGGCGTTAGCCATGACAGCCTCACATTAGGGCCTTTATGTGATCAGGTTCTTTATGCTGTTTTATGATTAGGGTATTATGAGCAGTCATGCATATTAGTACCAAGGGCATAAATGCATTTGCCAAACAAACTAAAATGCCAGCAAAGGAGTTTATTTTACTTTTTTTTTTTTTTTTAATTTTTTTATTAGTTGGAGGCTAATTACTTCACAATATTTCAGTGGGTTTTGTCATACATTGATATGAATCAGCCATAGATTTACACTTATTCCCCGTCCCGATCCCCCCTCCCACCTCCCTCTCCACCCGATTCCTCTGGGTCTTCCCAGTGCACCAGGCCCGAGCACTTGTCTCATGCATCCCACCTGGGCTGGTGATCTGTTTCACCATAGATAGTATACATGCTGTTCTTTTGAAACATCCCACCCTCACCTTCTCCCACAGAGTTCAAAAGTCTGTTCTGTATTTCTGTGTCTCTTTTTCTGTTTTGCATATAGGGTTATCGTTACCATCTTTCTAAATTCCATATATATGTGTTAGTATGCTGTAATGTTCTTTATCTTTCTGGCTTACTTCACTCTGTATAAGGGGCTCCAGTTTCATCCATCTCATTAGGACTGATTCAAATGAATTCTTTTTAATGGCTGAGTAATATTCCATGGTGTATATGTACCACAGCTTCCTTATCCATTCATCTGCTGATGGGCATCTATGTTGCTTCCATGTCCTGGCTATTATAAACAGTGCTGCGATGAACATTGGGGTGCACGTGTCTCTTTCAGATCTGGTTTCCTCAGTGTGTATGCCCAGCAGTGGGATTGCTGGGTCATATGGCAGTTCTATTTCCAGTTTTTTAAGAAATCTCCACATTGTTTTCCATAGCGGCTGTACTAGTTTGCATTCCCACCAACAGTGTAAGAGGGTTCCCTTTTCTCCACACCCTCTCCAGCATTTATTGCTTGTAGACTTTTGGATAGCAGCCATCCTGACTGGCGTGTAATGGTACCTCATTGTGGTTTTGATTTGCATTTCTCTGATAATGAGTGATGTTGAGCATTTTTTCATGTGTTTGTTAGCCATCTGTATGTCTTCTTTGGAGAAATGTCTGTTTAGTTCTCTGGCCCATTTTTTGATTAGGTCATTTATTTTTCTGGAATTGAGCTTCAGGAGTTGCTTGTATATTTTTGAGATTAATCCTTTGTCTGTTGCTTCATTTGCTATTATTTTCTCCCAATCTGACGGCTGTCTTTTCACCTTACTTATAGTTTCCTTTGTAGTGCAAAAGCTTTTAAGTTTCATTAGATCCCATTTGTTTAGTTTTGCTTTTATTTCCAATATTCTGGGAGGTGGGTCATAGAGGATCTTGCTGTGATTTATGTCAGAGAGTGTTTTGCCTATGTTCTCCTCTAGGAGTTTTATAGTTTCTGGTCTGACATTTAGATCTTTAATCCATTTTGAGTTTATTTTTGTGTATGGTGTTAGACAGTGTTCTAGTTTCATTCTTTTACAAGTGGTTGACCAGTTTTCTCAGCACCACTTGTTAAAGAGGTTGTCTTTTTTCCATTGTATATCCTTGCCTCCTTTGTCAAAGATAAGGTGTCCATAGGCTCGTGGATTTATCTCTGGGCTTTCTATTCTGTTCCATTGGTCTATATTTCTGTCTTTGTGCCAGTACCACACTGTCTTGATGACTGTGGCTTTGTAGTAGAGTCTGAAGTCAGGCAGGTTGATTCCTCCAGTTCCATTCTTCTTTCTCAAGATTACTTTGGCTATTCGAGGTTTTTTGTATTTCCATACAAATTGTGAAATTCTTTGGTCTAGTTCTGTGAAAAATACCGTTGGTAGCTTGATAGGGATTGCATTGAATCCATAGATTGCTTTGGGTAGAATAGCCATTTTGACAATATTGATTCTTCCAATCCATGAACACGGTATGTTTCTCCATCTGTTTGTGTCCTCTTTGATTTCTTTCATCAGTGTTTTATAGTTTTCTATGTATAGGTCTTTTGTTTCTTTAGGTAGATATACTCCTAAGTATTTTATTCTTTTTGTTGCAATGGTGAATGGTATTGTTTCCTTAATTTCTCTTTCTGTTTTTTCATTGTTAGTATATAGGAATGCAAGGGATTTCTGTGTGTTAATTTTATATCCTGCAACTTTACTATATTCATTGATTAGGTCTAGTAATTTTCTGGTAGAGTCTTTAGGGTTTTCTATGTAGAGGATCATGTCATCTGCAAACAGTGAGAGTTTCACTTCTTCTTTTCCTATGTGGATTCCTTTTACTTCTTTTTCTGCTCTGATTGCTGTGGCCAAAACTTCCAACACTATGTTGAACAGTAGTGGTGAGAGTGGGCAGCCTTGTCTTGTTCCTGATTTCAGGGGAAATGCTTTCAATTTTTCACCATTGAGGGTGATGTTTGCTGTGGGTTTGTCATATATAGCTTTTATTATGTTGAGGTATGTTCCTTCTATTCCTGCTTTTTGGAGAGTTTTAATCATAAATGAGTGTTGAATTTTGTCAAAGGCTTTCTCTGCATCTATTGAGATAATCATATGCTTTTTATCTTTCAATTTGTTAATGTGGTGTATTACATTGATTGATTTGCGGATATTGAAGAATCCTTGCATTCCTGGGATTAAGCCCACTTGGTCGTGGTGTATGATTTTTTTAATATGTTGTCGGATTTTGTTTGCTAGAATTTTGTTAAGGATTTTTGCATCTATGTTCATCAGTGATATTGGCCTGTATTTTTCTTTTTTTGTGGCATCTTTGTCTGGTTTTGGAATTAGGGTGATGGTGGCCTCATAGAATGAGGTGGGAAGTTTACCTTCCTCTGCAATTTTCTGGAAGAGTTTGAGTAAGGTAGGTGTTAGCTCTTCTCTAAATTTTTGGTAGAATTCAGCTGTGAAGCCATCTGGTCCTGGGCTTTTGTTTGCTGGAAGATTTTTGATTACAGTTTCAATTTCCTTGCTTGTGATGGGTCTGTTAAGATCTTCTATTTCTTCCTGGTTCAGTTTTGGAAAGTTATACTTTTCTAAGAAATTGTCCATTTCATCCAAGTTGTCCATTTTATTGGCACAGAGCTGCTGGTAGTAGTCTCTTATGATCCTTTGTATTTCAGTGTTGTCTGTTGTGATCTCTCCATTTTCATTTCTAATTTTGTTAATTTGGTTCTTCTCTCTTTGCTTCTTAATGAGTCTTGCTAATGGTTTGTCAATTTTGTTTATTTTTTCAAAAAACCAGCTTTTAGCTTTGTTGATTTTTGCTATGGTCTCTTTAGTTTCTATTGCATTTATTTCTGCCTTAATTTTTAAGATTTCTTTCCTTCTGCTAACCCTGGGGTTCTTCATTTCTTCCTTCTCTAATTGCTTTAGGTGTAGACTTAGGTTATTTATTTGGCTTTTTTCTTGTTTCTTGATGTAAGCCTGTAATGCTATGAACCTTCCCCTTAGCACTGCTTTTACAGTGTCCCATAGGTTTTGGGTTGTTGTGTTTTCATTTTCATTCATTTCTATGCATATTTTGATTTCTTTTTTTATTTCTTCTATGATTTGTTGGTTATTCAGAAGCGTGTTATTTAGCCTCCATGTGTTTGAATTTTTAACAATTTTTTTTCCTGTAATTGAGATCTAATCTTACTGCACTGTGGTCAGAAAAGATGACTGGAATGATTTCAATTTTTTTGAATTTTCCAAGACCAGATTTATGGCCCAGGATGTGATCTATTCTGGAGAAGGTTCCGTGTGCACTTGAGAAAAAGGTGAAGTTGATTGTTTTGGGGTGAAATGTCCTATAGATATCAATTAGGTCTAGCTGGTCCATTGTGTCATTTAAAGTCTGTGTTTCCTTGTTAATTTTCTGTTTAGTTGATCTATCCATAGTTGTGAGTGGGGTATTAAAGTCTCCCACAATTATTGTGTTACTATTAATTTCCTCTTTCATACTCGTTAGTGTTTGCCGTACATATTGCGGTGCTCCTATGTTGGGTGCATATATATTTATAATTGTTATATCTTCTTCTTGGATTGATCCTTTGATCATTATGTAGTGTCCTTCTTTGTCTCTTTTCACATCCTTTATTTGAAAGTGTATTTTATCTGATATGAGTATTGCGACTCCTGCTTTCTTTTGGTCTCCGTTTGCATGAAATATTTTTCTCCAGCCCTTCACTTTTAGTCTGTATGTGTCTCTTGTTTTGAGGTGGTTCTCTTGTAGACAGCATATATAGGGGTCTTGTTTTTGTATCCATTCAGCCAATCTTTGTCTTTTGGTTGGGGCATTCAACCCATTTACATTTAAGGTAATTATTGATAGGTGTGGTCCCGTTGCCATTTACTTTGTTGTTTTGGGTTCACGTTTATACAACCTTTCTGCATTTCCTGTCTAGAGAAGATCCTTTAACATTTGTTGAAGAGCTGGTTTGGTGGTGCTGAATTCTCTCAGCCTTTGCTTATCTGTAAAGCTTTTGAATTCTCCTTCATATCCGAATGAGATCCTTGCTGGGTACAGTAATCTAGGTTGTAGGTTATTCTCTTTCATTACTTTCAGGACGTCCTGCCATTCCCTTCTGGCCTGGAGGGTTTCTATTGATAGATCAGCTGTTATCCTTATGGGAATCCCTTTGTGTGTTATTTGTTGTTTTTCCCTTGCTGCTTTTAATATTTGTTCTTTGTGTTTGATCTTTGTTAGTTTGATTAATATGTGTCTTGGGGTGTTTCGCCTTGGGTTTATCCTGTTTGGAACTCTCTGGGTTTCTTGGACTTGGGTGGCTACTTCCTTCCCCATTTTAGGGAAGTTTTCAGCTATTATCTCCTCGAGTATTTTCTCATGGCCTTTCTTTTTGTCTTCTTCTTCTGGGATTCCTATGATTCGAATGTTGGGGCGTTTCACATTGTCCCAGAGGTCCCTGAGGTTGTCCTCATTTCTTTTGATCCTTTTTTCTTTTTTCCTCTCTGCTTCATTTATTTCCACCATTTTATCTTCTACCTCACTTATCCTATCTTCTGTCTCCGTTATTCTACTCTTGGTTCCCTCCAAAGTGTTTTTGATCTCATTCATTGCATTGTTCATTTTTAATTGACTCTTTTTTATTTCTTCTAGGTCTTTATTAAACAGTTCTTGTATCTTTTCAATCTTTGTTTCCAGGCTATTTATCTGTAACTCCATTTTGTTTTCAAGATTTTGGATCATTTTTATTATCATTATTCTAAATTCTTTTTCAGGTAGATTCCCTATCTCCTCCTCTTTTGTTTGACTTGGTGGGCATTTTTCATGTTCCTTTACCTGTTGGGTATTTCTTTGCCTTTTCATCTTGTTTAGATTGCTGTGTCTGGAGTGGACTTTCTGTATTCTGGAGGTCTGTGGTTCCTTTTTATTGTGGAGGATTTACCCAGTGGGTGGGGTTGGACGTTTGGCTTGTCAAGGTTTCCTGGTTAGGGAAGCTTGCGTCAGTGTTCTGGTGCGTGGAACTTGATTTCTTCTCTTTGGAGAGCAATGGAGTGCCCAGTAATGAGTTTTGAGATGGGTCTATGTGTTAGGTGTGACCTTGGGCAGCCTGTATGTTGATATTCAGGGCTATGTTCCTGTGTTGCTGGAGAATTTGCGTGGTATGTCTTGCTCTAAAACTTATTGGCTCTTGGGTGGTGGTTGGTTTCAGTGTAGGTATGGAGGCTTTTGGATGGTCACTTATTACTTAAAGTTCCATGTAGTCAGGAGTTTTCTGGTGTTCTCAGGTTTTGGGCTTAAGTCTCCTGCCTCTGGATTTCAGTTTTATTCTTCCTGTAGTCTCAGGACTTCTCCAACTATACAGCACTGATAATTAAACTTCTAGGTTAATGGCAAAAAGATTCTCCCCCGTTAGGGACACCCAGAGAGGTTCACAGAGTTACATGAACAGGAGAAAAGGGAGAAGGGAGATAGAGATGAGCAGGAGGAGAAAAAGGGGGACTCAAGAGGAGAGAGACAGATCTATGCAGCTGTCTGTTCCCAGAGTGTTCTCCGTATCTCAGACACCTACAAGGATTCACAGAATTGGATTGGGAAGAGAAGGGGAAAGGAGGAAATAGAGGTGTTCTGAGGCAGAAAACAGAGAGTCAAGATTGGGAGAGAATAATCTTCGGTTTAAAAATAGGGCTTCTCTTCTTTGTTTTTTTTTTTTTTTTGTAAGGTTATAGTGTAGTGAAGATGAAAATGAAGAATAGTAGAGGAGTACTAGAGGACTTTAAAAGAAATAAGAGAAAAAGGAAAATAGAAAATAGAAGAGAAAAAGGAAAAAAAAAAGAAGAAAAAAGAGGAAAAAAAAATTTTTCCCCCCTAATTAAAAAATTCGTAAAAATCTATGAAAATGAAAGTTAAGGAGTAATGGGGGAGTAATAGGGAATTTTAAAGGAAAATAAAAGAGAAAAAAGAAAAAAGAAAAAATATAAAAAGAAAAAAAATTTTTTTTTCCTTACTTAGAAAAAATTAAAAAATAAAAAAAAAAGTAAAAATATGTCTAGGAATTTCTCTGGAGCTGTTGCGGTCAGTGTGGGTTCAGCTCAGTTTCAGATAGCTCCTCGTTCCAGCTTACACTTCTCGATATCTACAGGGCCCTTCCGGTGAAGTCGGTGTTTTCTACAGGGATTTTAATCTGTTGCACCAGTCCCTTCTGAAGCGGTTCCCTTTGTTTATTTGGCTTCTGTTTGCCGGTCTCTTCAGAGCCTCATTTCCGCCCTGACACAGGCGGGCGGAGGTGGACTCTTATTCATGTAGCTAGTTCCGTTGCGCTGCTGGGAGGGGCTGTCGCTGCGGGGATGGGCTGGCGCTGCGGGGAGGGGCTGGCCCTGCGGGGGCGGGCTGGCGCTGCCGGGAGGGGCTGATGCTGCTTTCTCCGTCTGCGCCGCTCAGGCTCCCGGCTGTTCTATATGGAGCGTGCCCCGTGCTGTGCGAGGTTCCAGCCCTCGGGTGTTACATAAAAGCGCGGAACGAAAAGCTGCACCTGCTCTCTGTGCCTTCCCCGTCAGAGCGGTCCAGGCAGCCAGGGGCTTGATGGGCGCGCTATCCCCAGGTGTGGCGCACCCCCTCCCTTCCGCGGACCCAGTCTCAGTTTCCGCTGGCGCCAGTCGGGTGCGCGCGCCTTCTGCCCTCTGCGTCCCCAGCCCCAGTCCCCGCCGGCGCCCGTCGGGTGCCTGCGCCCTGTGTCTCACCGCGACCTTCCCCTCCCCCCTGCCTCCTGCCTCCGGCGGGGCTGGGCCGGTCTGCAGCCTGCGAGCTCTTCTCGGGACTTTCTCCGTCCCTTTGTTCTGCGAACGGCCGGCAGTGTGTTCCGGCCGGTTAATTTTCTCTCTCTCTTTTGGCCTCCCACAGTTCAAGTTGGCACCTCACAGAAGCTCCCTCCGATTGTCCTCAGGGCACTCAGGCCCGGACCCTAGCCCAAGCAAGGCCGCCTAAGACTCCCTTCCCGGGACGGGTCTCCGTCCTTAGCTCTTTTGTCTCACTTTTTATCTTTTATATTTTGTCCTACCTCCTTTTGAAGACAATGATCTGCTTTTCTGGGCGCCTGATGACCTCAGCTAGCGATCAGAAGTTGTTTTGTGAAGTTTGCTCTGCATTCAGTTATTCTTTTGATGAATTTGTAGGAGAGAAAGTGGTCTCCCCGTCCTACTCCTCCGCCATCTTTAATTGAATCTCCAGGAGTTTATTTTAAAACATCTCTTTCACCCTAGATAATCTCATAAAATACCACCACCCTGGAAACCTATTGATTAAAGTTCTAAGTTAATTCTTATTTGGAAAGGGATCGGGAAAGGCCTTCTGCCTATGTCACAGAAATTAGGGAGTAGTCTATAGAAGCAAGCATCAAAAAGACCAGATATCATCTTTAAGGTGAGTGCCGGGGGCAGCTTTTTGAAATCCCTGATAACCTGATCCACCTTGCTTGTCAGGTTTTCTCCCCATGACCTTGTCATGGGTAGGATCTCCTGTGTTGGCTCCCGGCAGAGCTTGGTGACTGAATGGATGATGGCCCCTCCTCCTGAGACAGAAGATGCTGGAGAAGGAAGATTTGTTGGACACCTGAGAACTCTAGTTCAGATTTAGTGAATTTAGGCACCTAGAGTACACAATGGGATACACAGATCTACAAGTCAGAATCTATGGCTGAACTAGGGAAAGCTGATAATTTTGTTTATTTGTTAAGCTACAGCGGGTAGCCTGTGGGGACCAGGGATTGAACTCTGGGCCTTGGCAGTGAGCCACAGAGTCTTAACCACTGGATCACATAGAAATTACCAGGAAAGCTGTTTAGAAGTAATCTGAGTACAGATGGTAACTGAAGTCACACAAGTGTAGGAACTATTCCAGGAGAGATATGTAGAGAGACAGAGGAGACAAAATCCAGCTCAGGACTCTGGGGAACACAAACATTCCAAGAGGAAGAACCAAGAGAATGTCTGAAAGGGAAAGGTTCAGGAAGTAGAAGGAAGTAGAAGTAGTAGGGAATTAGAATTCCCTAAGCAAGAATACTGGAGAGGGCAGCCATTTCCTTCTCCAGGGGATCTTCCCAACCTAAGGATCAAACCCAGGTCTCCTGCTTTGCACGTGGATTCTTTACTATCTGAGCCAGCAGGGAAGACCCATTTATACAATATACACAGACATATGCATATACGTCTGAATCACTGTGCTGTATACCTGAAACTAACACAATACTGTAAATCAACTGTGATTCAATAAACAACACCACCAGCTACCTTTAAAAACACTGCATCTGATACCTCCTACACAGCTATTTCACAGCAAGAGCCTTAGCTCTATACATAGTTAAATAGATTATATTTTGTACAGAAATTGTTTTCTTGATAATATGCTACCTTTCTAACATTTTAGTAGGCAATTACAGACTTATACCTACTGACAACTGTACTAAGCACTTCTACAAACATCAATTAACTCATTAGCTATAATAATTCTGGAAAGGAAGAAGTTAAAACTATATAAGTAAGCTGCAGACTTTTCACCATGTCTTCTGACTCTTATATCAAACTACAGTTTCTTCTCTAGTACAAACATATCAATACAAAATAATCCTCCTATTTCATTCATGGTATATACACTAATGGTAAATAAGGTAAAATTTAGAGAGGTCTTCTTAGAGAATCATGAGATTATTTTCTGCTGCAATAACTTTCATTATCTCTTCATACTGCTTAAAATAGTAAGGGGGGGAAATACAATGAGAAACATAATTATCACTAAATGTATACTATGGCATATCGATCACTGTTTTCAAAAGTTCCTTGTACTGAAACAGGACACTACTCAGAGCAGAGGATTCATTTTCTCACAAGTACAAGAATGACTTCCAAAGTATGGTCTCTGAACTGCCTATAGTTTTCCTCCTTACCTTCAGTGGAAGTGATAAACTAACCTAATCATCTGTCAAGGAAGGGAAATCACTACCAAATACCAGAATATCTACTATTAGTAGCAAGAGTTTTTATTGTTATTCCCTTGTTGGGAGGGGGACTTCTATAAGTTTATTCTAAGAAAACACCTTGTTAAAGTGTTCAAAAGTGTTTTTACAACTGATGTTGCAGGTTTTACAAACTGAAAAACTATAAATGATGTGAAAAGGCCACTGACAGGGCACTGGTTACAGAAATGCCATTGGAGCCAGGAGCGACTCTGACTGAGACACTGAAGGCTGAGGACGTGCGTGCAGTGACAGACACGCTCACCAGGAGCGACTCTGACTGAGACACTGAAGGCTGAGGACGTGCGTGCAGTGACAGACACGCTCACCAGGAGCGACTCTGACTGAGACACTGAAGGCTGAGGACGTGCGTGCAGTGACAGACACGCTCACCAGGAGCGACTCTGACTGAGACACTGAAGGCTGAGGACGTGCGTGCAGTGACAGACACGCTCACCAGGAGCGACTCTGACTGAGACACTGAAGGCTGAGGACGTGCGTGCAGTGACAGACACGCTCACCAGGAGCGACTCTGACTGAGACACTGAAGGCTGAGGACGTGCGTGCAGTGACAGACACGCTCACCAGGAGCGACTCTGACTGAGACACTGAAGGCTGAGGACGTGCGTGCAGTGACAGACACGCTCACCAGGAGCGACTCTGACTGAGACACTGAAGGCTGAGGACGTGCGTGCAGTGACAGACACGCTCACCCCAGTGCAGAGGGACTTGGTCGGGTAGTGCAGTCGATGGGGGCCACACGTGGTCTGCCTGGCCTAAAGCGCAATCGGGGTCCCGGCTCCTTTGAGACAGCCACAAAAGATCTGAAATCAGCTCCTACGGAAAATATTAAAGGACTCTCCTTGGATGAGGCCACTGTATGTCCCTACGTGACTGATGTAGACAAATGGATTTGAACTACAAATAGTGCATTCCTGAGCTCTCCCCAAGAGGTTTTCATTGTGGGAGATCTGCTGCTAGGACCTCGGGGATCGGACCCGGTCCATGTCTGAGAGGGACATCGGCTGGGGGAGTGAATTCCTCTGCTCTAAGATGCCACTTGAGAACTCTGCAGAATGAAGGACAATCAACTTCAAGAGTCTTTGGTTTCTACCAACTGCTGGAAAAAATTCCATGGGGAGCATTCCTGTACCTCTCGAGGACGCCAGTTAACACCTGTCCTTGAGGACTCTACTGTGAGGGAGAACCCAGCTGGGAAAGCTGGAGCCAGCTCTGAGCTGTTCCCGGGGCAGGTGGACTGGAGGGCTGAATGGCACAGAGTGAGGGGGTCCATGACCCTCATCCACCTGCCAGATTGAAGGCCAGAGGTAACTTGATGTAAAACTAGGCACGATCTTCCCTACCCATGCCCCTTCTCTTCTAGACTTATTCACTCACCAATGGCCCCTTAAGGCAGAAGGATCTGTCACCTGAGGCGAGTGGAGAGCTTACCCTCCAGTTTCTACAACAATCTCAACCCTGTAGTTTCTCAGTAACTATTGCATGAGCTATTGACATGACCTCTTCCTCCCTCTGATCGAAAAACTGCACCCAGCATTTCAGGATTATAGAATTCTTGTTTCCAGCCTTGTTACTTGGGGAATTTTGAATTTCTTTGTTTTTGTTTTTAAGAAGTAACCTAAAATTTCCTATAACACTAAATAAAATGACACTAAATAAATGGTACAATACTAAATAAAGTGGTACTTCTCCAAACAAAGGAGATATTATAAATAATATTGATGAAATAGTGTTAGAAATTTGAAATTTTCACCAAAGATTACTGTACCTGATTCCAATTATTTCTCATAGTCTGCAGTTCCATTTTGAGTGCTCAGAGAGTGAGTTCTAGTTGCTATTTCATTTCAACTTCATTACTATATTCGTCTCTTCTATTCTCTTCTTCTTGCTTTAAGGTGAATCTGAAAAATTTAGAGAGCTCTTCTTAGAAAATCATGGGATTATTCGCTGCTGCTGCAATAACTTGTGTTCCCTCTTCACAATCTTTAAAATAATAAAAATGGGGGAATACAATGAAAAACACTTAATAATGATCAGTGTTTTCATACAGAGAGTTAAGAATAAAATTGCATAAAATTTTGTTTTTATTTTGTCTTGAGAAAAATGGCTACTTCATACATCTGTGAGTGGGAATGTAAAGTCATATAAACTTTCTGAAGAAGAGTTTAGAAATATAGATCACAGCCCTTTTTAAAACTTCTCATACTTTAACCAAGTAAGACAATATTATTAAAGAAAAATGTATTCAAAATAATTTCAAAAGCTAGAAATGAATTTACAGAAAAGATGTTCCTTGCAGTATTAAATAGAATACAGAAAAGTGAAAAATTACCAAAAGTCAATTTGGTAAATAACTAATGGGGTTTCCATTATGGTGGACTCCTATATGGTCATGAAAATGATGGTTTGGAAAAATATACATTAAGTTATTAGAAGCATTCACTGTTAAGAATCTGCTGTATTATTTCCAAGAATTTCACAGTTCACAATACGTTTCTCCCCTGTAAAATCCAAGAGGATAAATTAGCCCTTATAACATGCCTCCATCTCTGCAATATTAAACTAAACAACAGTTCAAATATTTCTTTAAAAGTGAGATGTATGGTACCTCAAGCTGCTGAGCTCTCGTTCCCACTCCACTTTCCGATGCTCTGTGATTTCACTTCTTTGCTTTCTGACAGCTCTTTTTGTAGCCCATGAACGTTACTTTTCATTTTGTGAACTTCTCCTCTAAGTAATTCACAGTGGCTTCTTTGAAAAATCTACTAATCTTTCATGTGAAAAAATTGCATCCAGAATTTTCAACAAGCGACCAGAATCTGCATGACAAAGAAAACAAAGATAGGGAAAAACAAACAAAAATTTATGTGAGTAATTTTTTAATATAAAGGACTGTGCCTTTCAGAATCACATATCCAGGCACTGAACAAATATTAAGTGTCTATAATGTGGAATAGACACTTTGCTGGAGAAGCTGTGAAGAGAGAGCCCACGTCCAAGGTAAGAGAAACCCAGGTAAGACAGTAGGCACTGAAAGAGGGGATCAGGGGGCAGACAGACTGAAACTACAGTCATGGACAACTAGCCAATCTGATCACATGGACCACAGCCTTGTCTAACTCAATGAAACCAAGCCATGCTGTGTGGGGCCACCCAAGATGGAAGGGTCATGGTGGAGAGGTCTGAAAGAATGTGGTTCACTGGAGAAGGGAATGGCAAATCACTTCAGTATTCCTGCCTTGAGAACCCCATGAACAATACGAAAAGGCAAAAAGATAGGACACTGAAAGGTGAACTCCCCAGGTCAGTAGGTGCCCAAAATGCTACTGGAGATCACTGGAGAAATAACTCCAGAAAGAATGAAGGGATGCAGCCAAAACAAAAATAAACCAGTTGTGAATGGGACTGGTGATAGAAGCAAGATTCAATGCATTAAAGAGCAATATTGCATAGGAACCTGGAATGTTAGGTCCATGAATCAAGACAAATTGGAAGTGGTCAAACAGGAGATGACAAGAGTGAACATCGAGATTCTAGGAATCAGTGAACTAAGATGGACTAGAATGGGTGAATTTAACTTAGATAACCATTATATCTACTACTGTGGGCAGGAATCCCTTAGAAGAAATGGAGTAGCCATCATGGTCAACAAAAGAATCTGAAATGCAGTAGTTGGATGCAATCTAAAAAACAACAGAATAATCTCTGTTCATTTCCAAGGCAAACCATGCAATATCACGGTAATTCAAGTCTATGCCCCAACCAGTAACGCCAAAGAAGCTGAAGTTGAACAGTTCTATAAAGACCTACAAGACCTTCTAGAACTAACACCCCAAAAAGATGTTCTTTTCATCATAGGGGACTGGAATGCAAAAGTATAAAGTCAAGAAACACCTGGAGTAACAGGCAAATTTGGCCTTGGAGTATGGAATGAAGTGGGGCAAAGGCTAATAGAGTTTTGCCAAGAGAAGGCACTGGTCACAGAAAACACCCTCTTCCAACAACACAAGAAAAGGCTCTACACATGTACATCACCAGATGGTGACACAGAAATCATATTGACTATATTCTTTGCAGCCAAGATGGAGAAGCTCTATACAGTCAGAAAAACAAGACTGGGAGCTGACTGTGACTTGGATCATGAACTCCTTATTGCCAAATTCAGACTGAAATTGAAGAAAGTGGAGAAAACCACTAGACCATTCAGGTATGACCTAAATCAAATCCCTTATGACTATACAGTGGAAGTGTGAAATAGATCTAAGGGACTAGATCTGATAAACAGAGTGCCTGATAAACTATGGGTGGAGGTTCATGACAACATACAGGAGACAGGAATCAAGACGATCCCCAAGAAAAAGAAATGCAAAAAAGCAAAATGGTTGTCTGAGGAGGCCTTACAAATAGCTGTGAAAAGACAGGAAGTGAAAAGCAAAGGCGGAAAGGAAAGATATACCCATTTGAATGCAGAGTTCCAAAGTATAGCAAGGAGAGATAAGAAAGCCTTCCTCAGTGATCAGTGCAAACAAATAGAGGAAAACAATAGAATAGGAAAGACTAGAGATCTCTTCAAGAAAATTAGAGATACCGAGGGAACATTTCATGCAAAGATGGGCTCAATACAGGACAGAAATGGTAGGGACCTAAGAGAAGCAGAAGATATTAAGGAGAGGTGGCAAGAATACACAGATGAACTATACAAAAAAGATCTTCACAATCCAGATCATCACGATGGTGTGATCACTCACCTAGAGCCAGACATCCTGGAATGTGAAGTCAAGTGGGCCTTAGGAAGCATCACTAGGAACAAAGTTAGTGGATGTGATGGAATTCCAGTTGAGCTATTTCAAATCCTGAAAGATGATGCTGTGAAAGTGCTGCACTCATTATGCCAGCAAATATGGAAAACTCAGCAGCAGCCACAGGACTGGAAAATGTCAGTTTTCATTCCAATCCCTAAGAAAGGCAATCCCAAAGAATGCTCAAACTATCACACAATTTCACTCATCTCACACGCTAGGAAAGTAATGCTCAAAATTCTCCAAGCCAGGCTTCAGCAATACATGAACCGTGAACTTCCAGATGTTCAAGCTGGTCTTAGAAAAGGCAGAGGAACCAGAGATCAAATTGCCAACATCCACTGGATCATCAAAAAAGCAAAAGAGTTCCAGAAAAACATCTATTTCTGCTTTATTGACTATGCCAAAGCCTTTGACTGTGTGGATCACAACAAACTGTGGAAAATTCTGAAAGAGATGGGCATACCAGACCACCTGACCCTCCACTTGTGAAATCTGTATGCAGGTCAGGAAGCAACAGTTCGAACTGGACAATGGACCAACAGACTGGTTCCAAATAGGGAAAGGAGTACGTCAGGCTGTATATTGTCACCCTGCTTATTTAACTTATATGCAGAGTACATCATGAGAAACGCTGGGCTGGAAGAAGCACAAGCTGGAATCAAGATTGCTGGGAGAAATATCAATAACCTCAGATATGCAGATGACACCAACCTTATGGCATATAGTGAAGAACAACTAAGAATAAGAATCCTCTTGATGAAAGTGAAAGAGGAGCGTGAAAATGTTGGCTTAAAGCTCAATATTCAGAAAACTAAGATCTGGTCCCATCACTTGGTGGCAGATAGATAGGGAAACAGTGAAAACAGTGGCTGACTTTATTTTTCTGGGCTCCAAAATCACTGCAGATGGTGTTGCAGCCATGAAATTAAAAGACACTCTTGGAAGGAAAGTTATGACCAACCTAGACAGCATATTAAAGAGCAGAGACATTACTTTGTCAACAAAGGTCCGTCTAGTCAAGGCTATGGTTTTTCCAGTGGTGATGTATGGATGTGAGAGTTGGACTATAAGAAGGCTGAGCAATGAAGAATTGATGCTTTTGAACTGTGGTGTTGCAGAAGACTCTTGAGAAGAGTCTTGGAGATCCAACCAGTCCATCCTAAAGGAGATCAGTCCTGGGTGTTCACTGGGAGGACTGATGTTGAAGCTGAAACTCCAATACTTTGGCCTCCTGATGTGAAGAGTTGACTCATTGGAAAAGACCCTGATGCTGGGAGGGATTGGGGGCAGGAGAAGGGGACGACGGAGGATGAGATGGCTGGATGGCATCATCTACTCGATGGACATGGGTTTGGGTGGACTCCAGGAGTTGGTGATGGACAGGGAAGCCTGGCGTGCTGGGGTTCATGGGGTCACAAAAAGTCAGACACGACTGAGCAACTGAACTGAACTGAACTGAATAACATGGAAGACATTATTCTAAGCTCTGAAGATAAAACAGACACCACTGGCTTTTGTTTAGCTTGAAGTCTAGTACAAGAGAAAGAGAAATCAAATAATTATGAGCTCAGATAGATACTATAAGAAAAGAGAGCTCTATGATAACATAAGAGAGCTTGACACAGATTGGGTCCAGGAAACATTTCCCTGGGGAAGAGATGTCACACTGAGACATGAAGGATGAGCAGGAAGTAGTAAGCAGAGTAGGAGGAACAACCCTGTGGACAGTCTCCAGCTGCCATGTGTCTCTAACCTAGACAGAGTGAACAGCTACCGATTTACCTTCCTGAGTGGAGCAAGCAAAAACAACACCGACAAAATACATGAAACAATTACTTTCATGACAAAGGACTTCAGGGAATGAAGGACAATGATTCTAGAAACACATGAGGTTAGCCTAAGGAATGCCCCAGCTCACTGCCTGGAGAGAATTTCCATGTCCCGACATGGGGAGAAGGAATGGAAGCTGAGTCCACTGGACTCTCCAAGTGGAGGTGATGACGCTGAGAGTCTGGGGAAACCAACGCAGGCAGAGATCACAGGTCAGAACCGTGGAGAGGAGAAAATGAAACACAGAATAAGGACCCTGGAGATCTGAGGAGGAGCCCCTCGGGTATTAAGCAGAGGAACGAACAGTGCACATGCATGAGAAAACACCTGAGACCAGGGAGAGACCATCTGAAAAGACTACAGGAAGCCGTGCCTGGTGCTCGCTCACTCCCAGGAACTCTACCTATTCTCCTGAACCAGCCTGGAAAAACTCCTACTTACCCGCAGAATGAACAGGGTCGTCAGCAAGGTCTTGCCTCCAAGGCAGGAAATAATCAGCCCTGGCCCCAGGGCCCCTCTGGATGCACCTAACAAATCATGAGAAGCAAGAGCACAGAAGGATCTCTGGAAAACTCTCAATATTTGGAAACTAAATCACACGGATCTAAATAACCCTTGGATCAAAGAGGTAATGAAAAGAGAAAGGACAAAGTATTTTGAACTGAAGGAAAATGAAAATGCTGAGACCAGCAGACATTTTAAGGAACTGACAAGCTGATTCTAAAATTCAGTAGAAAGAAGGGTAAAAATTAAAACCAGATGGAACTACACAATTATGACCTTTAACCATGCAGCCAAGAGAGGCAACTGTTGGGCTTTAAGCAAGGGGGTAGCATGAGGAGACCTAAATGTTTAAAAATAGGCAATAATTACAGTTGCCTGTACAGACCAAGGTTCTGCCAGGGGGAGTGGAAGGGGAAGAAGTCCTGAGATTATTTCAGTTCCTCTAGGAGGAAAATGAAGCTGACCTGACCATGGGTGAAGGCACAGGAAAGAAGAGTCAACAGAAGGTGCAGTGAGTGAGGAGGATCACAGGCCTGTGGCTCAGAGTGTACACTCACCTTCATGTCATACTTCTGAGATGCACGGCACTGTAACATATCCCTGGCTCTAGAGCAGAACTGACAAGGTGTGCACATATCACTACTCTATACACAGGCTTTCTGTTAACATTTACGCTGTGGTCCTACCTTTACACCCCACGTCGAGAGGTTCTACTTGCAATGTGGAATTCGTGGAGTAAAGCACGCCACCGTCCTCAGAAACAGTCTCAGACAACTGAGTTAAGTCATCCAGGTTGTTCACGTAATTAATTTGTTCTTTGACCTACACATAAATAATACTGTTTCACAATGTCCTTAAAATATGTATAAAATACACTAAGTGTACAGAGGTGACAAATCTCTGTATCAAAACAAAAACAGACATTTCTTAAAAGAAGAAACGTGTCAAAAGGATAATTTTATCAACAGTGTTTCTAAATGATGAGTGCAAAGTAAACTTATCTACAACAAAGGAAAATTTTCTATTTTACCACTATTCCTTTTACAAAGTATTTTCGACAAGGATAATATTTTTGAAAGTTCATTTTTTTAACTATACCTTCTTCTTTCCATATGGTGTTTTCCTTGCAGGCCTAAAAGAACAAATGATTATTTTCAGGCTAATATTAAATATTCAGAAATACAAACAATATCTAAACTTTTCTTTTTTATATAAACTCCTTGCATTGGCAAGTAATTGTCTATAAAGGATGCAGAAATAAATAAGAGCATCATTAAAGGACACAGGAAATATATCAGTAATATTAATAAAGTATTAAAGTTAGATCCAAGGAAAAGGAAAAACATAACTTGTGTGATAGGAAACAGTATACCAGTGTTTTTTGCACCTGTCCTTTTCAGTAGGAACTAACTTTTATGGCAATAAGACCTATCTGGGAGGTATTCCTTCTGTCCTTCTAAGAAAGAAACCCATTTGAATAACCAAGATATTAGCTTTCTGAGGACATCCTATGCATCATCCATGCATTGTTAGAAACAGCTGATGTGTCTTACAGACATTTAAGCCTCACAGTCATTCTAGGAGATGGGCACAGGGAGAGATGGAGCACACAGAGGCTGAGGAGCGTGCCCAAGCCCCTCAGCACATCACCAACCTCCCAGAATTCAACCAGGAAGTCGGCTTCCACACTGCTCTTCCTAGATGTGCTGAGAAAGTAAGACTGAAAAGCCTTTGAAGTAATATGATAGCAAATGAATCTATAGTATTATGTCAGGTCTAGCTATAGCTATAAATAATGATTTCTGAATCTTAAAACATATTTCTCAAAAATTAAAAAGACTTCAGAGGTAGGCAAGACTGGAAATCTACTGTCAATAAAGTTTTGTCTTTTGTAAAGAAATTCATCAATACACATTCATTCAACCATTCTGCTGTTTCTTCATGCATCTGACATACATGTATTGAGCACACAATATGCGTTAATGACACTCAGTACAGGAAGCACAGTTTTTGTCATTTAGATCTTTATCATCCAAAAGGAATAATCTGTGAAAGACTGTTAATAATTTTTTTCTATCAAATATAAACAAAATCTTCCCCTTTGCTCTGGAATCTATAAACAACTATGAAGTTAACATGATGTGATGTTTCAGAGTACCTTACAAAATCATATCTATTCACCATGTTACTATCAATTAGAATCATCAAGGAATGGCCATATCTTATTCAGTATCGCCTAAGTGTTTGTAAATTCACAATTATGTAATTTTTGAAAATCTATATATGATAGAATTAACTTAAGTAATCATCTGCATATTCCATTACACAGGAATATTACACTTCAAAACGAATGAACAAGCCCTTACCATAAAACTATACATGAACAGAAGTATTATGTACAATTAGTTTACTGTCATACTTTAAAGATAATGTCATACAAGCAATAAGCTTTCTAGTATGGAAACGCAAACTAGACTAAACTAAATAAACACGTCCTCTGCTGGCTCATTTCCAATAGCATACAAACTCTAAAAGCTCCCTTCTTAACATAAAACAAGAAACACCTGTGAACGCCACATTCCTCCTCAGTTACCATCCAGTTCTTCATTGCCTGTCCCAATAACATTCCCTACAGAATGTTTACGTGTATTCACTACAGTCCAGCTTCCAAGGGGACTATTTACTGAAATGACTTCCAGCCAGAGGTACTGGTCCTCACCTTAACCTTTCAGCAGTGTTCATCCACTAGAGTTGAGCAATCTCTTGTCTTGGCCTGAGCACTGTATAATGCTGCTCTATTTCCAGAAGAAGTATTCAGTGCTAATATTTCTTCACCTACAAACAAGGCATCTGTAGAATGTACCTGTCTTCACCCTGATGCACTTCCCTTAAAATGTTGTCATCATTCACATGCAACAGACCACCTGTCAGTGAATCGGTCTTTTCAAATATTGTTGCAATCACACATTCTTCCATTTGTCTTTGTTCTTTTTCTTTATGTCCTTCCTATGCCTGCCAGGATTGCTACTTTAAAAAGTCCACAAAAAAGCCAATCTTTTCTAATCATTCAACTGATAAAGAATAAAAAAAAAATAATTCTTGTAAAATGCCAACTCTTACCATCTTAAGTCTTTGATTAACCTACGAAACATTTATGAAGTACCAACCACATGCAAGAAAACAAATTCTTCCTTCAAACACAGATATACAAATTATGATACAATATGATATATAAAAGTTGACATATGAAAATGACCATTGAAATAAGGAAGGATTTGCAGAAGAAGTGAAGAGAGGAGGTCATGAGAAACAGAAAAGGGAGAAAATCATTCTACTTGGAGATTTGAATGTGAGCACAAACATCAGGCACAGGGCATCTAGGTTGCTTCCTAGGAACCTGGAAGGAAGAGTATAAAATACATGAAAGAAAGTACGCAGATGCATCTGGAAAGACACTGAGAAGAATCTCAAGGGCTACACTGAAAACCTGGAGTCCACTGGCTAAGTGCCTTGACTCTCAGACATGGGAGTGTAAATGTAGATTTATACTACATTTGTTATTTTGCTACTAAATATAATAATGGTGAATTTAGGGACTTCCCTGCTGGTCCAGGGCTTAGGAGTCCACCTGCCAATACAGGGGGCAGGGGTTTGATTCCTGGTCAGGGAAGATCCCGCATGCCATGGTGCAACTAAACCGTGCTCCACAGCTACTGAAGCCGGCAACCTAGAGCCCACGCTCAGGATCAGGAGAAGCCACCAAACTGAGAAGCCCAAGCACTGCAGTGGCAAAGACCCAGCGTGGCCAGAAATAAATTAAAAAGAGAATTCAAAGAAAAAAGTAACACTTCATTTAGGTGGTATTTCAAATGACATGAGGCAGATACACCATGAAAGAAGAAATCAAGGAAATATTAGGCCAGGGGAGGAGGGTTCACTTCTAAACCACCCGCACGATGCGCTGACAGCAGCAGCATGGCTGAAAGACCGATGCCTCATCGGTTCTCCCGCCACCAACAGCGACTTGGCCTCCATCCATGGACATACTCAAAGTGCTAGGAGAAACCTGCCAAATGGGAGGACTCGATCCAGAAAAGTTGTCTTTCAGAAATGAAGGAGAAATAAAAACTCCCAGACAAAGCAAACCTGAGGGAGTTCATCACCACTAGTCCCGCCTCATAAGAAACACTGAAAGAAGTCCTCAAACTGAAATGAAAGGATGTTCATTAGTGACAAAACAAAGTTAAATATACAACACACTGATTACGGCAAGTATGTAGTCAAATCCAGAATACTCTAATACGGAACATGGTGGTATGTTAACAAAGGAACTCTAGTAATCAGGCTAAAGGACAGGAGTTTTAAAATCACTATATCTCTAATAAAATATAAAATCTGTACATCACAAACATTAGCTCAAGTTAGAAATTATTTTATAGGAAAATAACAAGTGACCTGCTGTTAAATATTGATACAGGCTTACCTATCAGAACCTTCATTCTGCATAGCAGGAAACTCCTGATAGCTGTTTCCTCCATTCTTTTTCTGCTGAATTAATCCACTCTCATCAGCAGCATTGCATACGTTGTCTGATACTTCCACTTCACTACTTGTGTGCTTCTTTTCTTCTTCAACTTTGAATGAAAGTTTGACACTAAGAATAATTGCTATATATCTATTATGAAGATCTTTGTTTTCAATTTTATTATTTGACTCAGTGTTTGAGTGTTTGAATTTAAGTGATAAAAATATTTTTGTGTTTATTTTAATTTTATCACTTACAAGTCACTGAAATTTTTGTAAAATCTGCTCCTTTCTGTTTGAGGAAAGGAAACAAAATTCCCAAAATTTCAAAAACGGCTTTCTTAATAAGATGCAATTATTCATATTCAGTCTTCCCCATCTGACTGGCAGAGACAGAGAAATAAAAAGACAAAGACACAAAACCTGTCCTTGTGGTCTTTACCACCTGCATTTTCCACTGAGCAGCCAGACGTAGGGGACGTGACACCTTCGTGCCTCAGAAAGGCATGAAGCTATTCTTTCCCCTCTGCCTTTTACAATTCTTCTTTCACTTGGATCCAGGAGATAGCAAAAAAAGTGATGGTGTTCACTAAATTAAATGAACCAGAGTTTACCAAAACACAAGGAGCAGAATGAAACTGAGGAGTTGTTAGTTAGTGTAGAAATCTGGAATATAAGTAATGCTTCCCAATTCCACATTCAATAACCATCAAACCTTACAGCTAGAGGGTATAGAAATAATTACCTACTATTGCCCCACTATTTACCAAAAACAGCAATAAAATCAAAAAATGTTCAAGGTTTTGTTTAAGGCCCCTAAACTGGCACTTCCTAGCATTTTATGGCACCAAAAGAGATAATACAATTCTGGAACATTGAATGTGATATATTACCAAATGAATTTATCAGATTAATCAGATAAGTTAAAAGTGTAACTTTGGCACGGTAACTCAATGACTTAGCTGGGGGTAGGGCTCATCTACTTTTTTTTTTTTTTACAGGAGAATACATAGAGGTTTTTTCGTTGTTTCTTATTTTTTTGTGTGTCTGTTGTTCAAACTCAGTCAAAGCACCTCTTACACAAAAGAGCAAACAAACAATTTAAAAAACCTATTACTGAAGAAAGAAAAATCTCACAGCATCTCAAAACTCAGTCTTCTCCTTTGTAGATAAACACTTATTTTTTTTTCTTTTTTGCTCAGGGTTTACACTACCTATTGGCTTCCCTGGTGGCTCAAATGTTAAAGAATCCACCTTCAATGCGGGAGACCTGGGTTCCATCCCTGGGTTAGGAAGATCCCCGGGAAGGGAACAGCTACCCACTCTGGTATTCTTTCTGGCCTGGGGAATTCCATGAACAGAAGAGCCTGGCAGGCTACATCCAAGGGTTCACAAAGAGTTGGACATGACTGAGCAACTTGCACACACACACACACACACACTATCTATGTAAGAAAATCACACATGTCAAAACTTTCTACATTTTAGTAAACAACATAATGGAAAGGTCTGCCTCAAAAGAAACATCTGGGAGTGGTGATTAAAGCGTATGTGGGAGCACATGTATTTGTTGTTAAAAAGATCCTGAAGCAGCCGTGCTGGAAATCTAAGTGTCCAGCGACTGCAGAAAGCAGAGAAGGTCACACATATTCAACCACAATGACGAGATTGGAGGGAACACGTGTTCATGTCCATCTCTCAGTCAGTGCTTTCTTCCCATTCTATGGAAATACAACTTATACTTAACCCAATAAATTTAAAGGGAAAAAAAACACACAAAACCCTAGGTGATTATACTTCTTAAGCAATTTCCTTGGTGCTTATTCTGGCTCAGAAGACCACATGGTACATAGCTTAACGAATTTCCCAGTCCATGTGAAACACTGACAGAGAAGAATTAGATATTAGAATTGATTGAAGGACAAAAGCCATGAAAATAGTTTCCTGAATTCCTATTATTGAGATAATAATTGATTTCTACACAATTACCTCTTTGGATGACCCTGTTTTATTCATAAGTGGGAAATCAAAATGGACCACATCATCGAGAAAGAGATAAACCAAAGCAAGAGACAATGAACCTCCACCTCTTTTGGAAGTTGAATTTTCTCTTTTTCCAGAGCCAGCAGCTCTACTTGTAACATGTCTATTTCATTCTTAAACCTCTGCATATCCTTCTCTAATTCTTTGTTTACATACACTTCAGATGTGCTGTGACTATTAGGTGGAAAAGAATTCCCATTTTCTAATTCAGATTCCATGCTTTTATTGTCACTAGCACTACAATTATCTGCATGCAGTGGCTTCTGGAACCAGTCCTGTATTGCTTTATTTTTCAGATCAGTGTTTTAACAACAGCAAGGGGAACGTGAATTTTTATTTGAATTATATTTCATCTTACCAGAGTAGACAAGCCACAGACTAGAATGACATGCCTGTCCCATGTCTAATTTCCAATTAGTGGGATCTTGCCTCATATTTTGTGACATTTGCATATCAATCTCTTGGTCTTTCACTTCGAATGTAACTACAGGCTCCCCTACTTATTTTCTGTATCATTATAAAAACTCTCCTCAATTTTCATAAACATATGTTCAATATCTAGTTGATAATTTTCAAAGTCCACTTTATCTTCAGGGAAACAAAGCTTTGAAGATGACCAAGTCTATCCAAGGGACCCAGAGTTTACAGACCACAGAAAAACATTTTTGAGACTGGGTTATTTTTGTTCAGGAAATGCTTGGAATACTAGAGAGACAGATACGTCAAATGCATCTTTTTCCTCACAATCAGGTATGTCATTTGTGAGATTAGGAGATATTTCCTTTTGGTTTGCTCTTTCTTTAGGGTTATCATGTAGTGGATCTTCCTCAGGACAAACTGTAATTTAGTATTCCTCATAAAATTTCACTGAGCTTCCACTTTAACTCATTTGTGATGGGTTTTAACTTATCTTTCCATTCTAATTTGCCTTGTTTGATACACATTTTCTCATGCAGTACTACACCAGAAATTGAAATTTACAGTTTTACATACACCTGAATGGTTATTTTCACCTTCAAGTTTTTCTTGTTCTTCCTCTGTTATCATTTCCAAGTCTAGTTCTCTTGACAGATCAGCATGTTTAGTTAGAATGTTTAGATAAAAGACATAATCCTCATTTAAAACATAGATCTAAAACATTGTATGAAATGACAGATTAAATCAATCTTAATCTTCAGCTGAATATTCACTTCTTTAAGAACTACTTTCAGTGACCTAAAAACTTCAACAAACCATTTGGGAAATACTAGGTGTCACCAGGTTACAGGCACACAAACAGCTCAGAGATTCAGTCACAGATTGATCCAAACATCAGTAAACAAAACAATCAGAAACCAAACAAAATACAGGACAGACATTTAAGTCACCATATATTCTCTTCTCTACTTCATAACAGGACCTTTTTAACAGCATGCCAAGCATCAATTGCAACAATATTTGTGGTTTACAAAATGCCTCTTACTTATTAGCTTTTACCAGTTCCTTCATCTGAAATGCTTCCCTCTATTCTTCTGACAGAATACTTTTCATCTTTTAAGGCTCAACCTGCTTTGTGAAGTTGTCTTTGATTACTGCCATCTTTCCCGTGATAAAGAGGTATGCCTTTCCTTGTAGCTACCTTAGTACTGTAAAGATTTTTCTAGTGTATCTTTCTATATTTTCCTAGTGATAGATATAAATCTAAACTGCAAATTATTTCTTTACATGTCTATCCTCTTGGCACCTAGACTGTAGAGGACAAGCTCTTAAAAGTCACCTTGGTATAAATAACATTTTTTAAAATTTATTTTTTATTGAAGGATAACTGCTTTATGGAATTTTGTTGTTTTCTGTCAAACCTCAACATGAATCAGCCATAGATATACATATATCCCCCCTTTTGAACCTCCTTCTCATCTCCCTCCCCACCCCACCCTGCTAGGTTGATTCAGAGCCCCAGTGTCTCTTATTCAGTAAGTATTTCTCGGGTTTCTGCTCAGTACTAGACACTGGAGTTTAAGGGAAAGTGTAGATAAAAGGTGTCAGGGATGGCTTTTCTAGAGATAATGCCTGAGCGCAGACTTACACAGCTCAAGGGCACTGAGGGCAGGAGAGGGAGAGCACTGAAGGCTGGAGCAGGACGGGGAGAGGAGCACACACCCCACAGGGCAGAGATTTGTCCAAAGTTCAGGGACAGGGGCTGACGCAGACCATGGCCCCTGGTCCCATCACTTCCTGGCAAAGAGATGGGGAAACAATGGGAACAGAGACAGACTTTATTGTCTTGGGCTCCAAAGTCAATGCAGATGGTGACTGCAGTCATGAAATTAAAGGACGCCTGCTCCTTGGAAGAAAAGAGATGACAAACTTAGCATATTAAAAAGCAGAGACACTACTTTGCTGACAAAGGTCCGTCTAGTCAAAGCTAAGGCTTTTCCAGTAGTCATGTATGGATGTGAGAGTTGGACCAAAAAGAAGACTGAGCACCAAAGAACTGATGCTTTTCAACTGTGGTGTTGGAAAAGACTCTTGAGAGTCCCTTGGACTGCAAGGAGATCCAACCAGTCAATCCTAAACAAAATCAGTTCTGAACATTCATTGGAAGGACTGGCGCTGGCGCTGAAGCTCCAGTACTTTGGCCACGGGATTTGAAGAGCTGACTCATTAGAAAAGACCCTGATGCTGGGAAATTGAAGTCAGGAGGAGAAGGGAATGACAGAGGGTGAGATGGTTGGATGGCATCACCGACTCCATGAACGTGAGTTGAGCAAGCGCTGGGAGATGGTGAAGGACAGGGAAGCCTGGTGTGCTGCAGTCCATGGGGCCGCATAGAATCAGACACAACTGAGCAACTGAAAACAACAAGGACAAGTGACGAGGGCGTCAGCAGCAGATCAGAATTCTAGTGCAAAGGGCAGAAAGGGCTAGAGATGGAGGATCAAGCAGAAGTCAGATTATCGAAGCATCAATGGTGCTTTATGAGGTCTAGACATTAATGTGATTCAGAGTGCCTCATGGTCACACGTGCTTTTGAGATTGGTGACTCTAAACACCACGGGAGGGAGGGATCTGAAGGGCATATGAATAACAGGAGGAAGATGAATCTGAAGGTGTTAATACTGGGAATAAAAAGGTGATGCAGGCCTGAACTGAGGGAGTGTTTACAGAAATATTTAGGATATAAAACTTTCAGGGTACGTATAGAATAAATCTTTAAGAAACCAATAAATGTACAAGTCCAGGGACCCTGAAGGAGTAGGTTCTGCTCATTATTTTATAAAATGTATTGACTGAGAAGAAAATGATCAACATGAACTGACTGAAGGGGCTTCTATCTATTTTGTAGTTTTCCTATCTCACATTGTCTAGTGTTGAAGGGACTCGTGTAGGCATTTTATTTGAATTTGTTTTCCCTGGACCTACCAAGCTCACAGAGAAACAAGAGCAAACGACTCAGCTGTATGGATTAAAAGAAAAAAAAAGATAAACATGTTGAGTTTAGAGCTTGTAGTCTCTATTCTAGGAGATAACTGAGAATCTTCTGTAAATGCAAAGGTGAGGATAGAAAATTTTTTTAAAAAGTACAGGAGTGAAAAAAGAAACAATGGATGATTTCTTACCATAGCCCTGACCGTATGACTGATTAAAGGCGCTAAATTAATTAGTATTTATGGACAACACATTATTAGATGTTGTTACTCAATAAGACTGGGCATCCTAGTAGAATCAGAATTGACTTTCTATATACTTTTTTTAAATGATACAGCACTCTTTTACACCAACAACCCTTGTGAACTCTTAATTCATTACAAATACTAAAACAAATCAATATACTATGTGGACACAGCTGAGTAGGAGATACTATGTAGCAAATTTCCCATGACTCCCATTCCCACTGGGAAAGCCAATTCTAAAAAACACAAAGTCACAGAAAACACAAGAAAAATTTTAGTATTTGTTATCAGAGTTGCTTTTGCAGTTATACTGAATATAATCATAACTAATACTTATGAATTGACAGCTATATGAAAACATTGCTATGAAGTCACGTTTTGAGAAGGCAATCTGTAGATGGCTACCTAGTCTCCCAACTAGTCCCAGAGTTCTAAACATAAGCCTGCTGCCCACTCTCAGGTGTATGCTAAATACTAGCCTAAAGGAACTTACTTTTTCCTCTCTTTGTTATTTATTGTATTACTATGGTCAAGGGGAGAATGCAAACACCTTGCTAAGAGGTATCGATTGTCTGAAGGTTGCATAAAAGGAGTCAGCACAAGGTAGATTTTGGCACAAAATCTAATTTGGAACCATCAGAAGGACGGCAAGACCATGCCCAGGTGGCCTATAGCTGAGTGCTCTGGGTTTCTGCATTACCTTCTTTGCTTCCTCTGTTTCCTGGCAGCTCGGACTTGCATAGCTGATGGAGCAAGTAATTCCCTACCAGGAACACCGCTGCAGTCTTCATCTTTATTTTATCTATTACAGTCTTCTGTCCAAATTCTGTGGATGATGACTGATTTTTGGTCACTGAATGGGACGCCAATGCACACTGATCATCAACTTTCAAATGCCTGGCTCTTTGACAAGTCTCATTACTGAGGCTCAAAGCAGTAGAAGCCCAATCTGAAAAATGTGAAAACAAAATCTCCATTTACTAGAATGTGAGTAAGAATACAACTCTGACTAACCTGTATAAAGTCTTTCTTCAGAGAATCAGTTCCATGTCCTCCCCTCCCCTGAAACTCACTAGTCCTTCACAGCTTACTGTATCTCACATTCCACCATCATTCATGAAGAGATGTTAACTAGTGTATCTAATTTCTTCTACTTTTTAATTGCCTAGTATTACTGATTTTGATGCACTCAATTTCTATTACATATTCTGTATTCCATAAGAACTTTGCCAATAGTTATTTTTTCAACATCAGTTCAGTTCAGTTCAGTCGCTCAGTCATGTCCGACTCTTTGTGACCTCATGAACCACAGCATGCCAGGCCTCCCTGTCCATCACCAACTCCTGGAGTTTACCCAAACTCATCTCCATTGAGTCGGTTATGCCATCTAACCATCTTATCCTCTGTCGTCCCCTTCTCCTCCTGACTTCAATCTTTCCCAACATCAGGGTCTTTCCAAATGAGTCAGCTGTTTGCATCAGGTGGCCAAAATACTGGAGCTTCAGCTTCAACATCAGTCCTTGCAATGAACACCAAGAACTGACCTCCTTTAGGATGGACTGGTTGGATCTCCTTGCAGTCCAAGGGACTCTCAAGAGTCTTCTCCAACGCTACAGTTCCAAAGCGTCAATTTTGCGTTCAGCTTTCTTTATAGTCCAACTCTCACATCTATTTTACACTTACTTATGCCAACCAGTCCATCCTAAAGGCGATCAGTCCTGGGTGTTCATTGGAAGGACTGATACTGAAGCTGAAATTCCAATACTTTGGCCACCTCATGTGAAGAGTTGACTCATTGGAAAAGACCCTGATGCTGGGAGAGTTTGGGGGCAGGAGGAGAAGGGGACGACAGAGGATGAGATGGCTGGATGGCATCACTGACTCGATGGGCATGAGTTTGAGTAAACTCTGGGAGTTGGTGATGGACAGGGAGGCCTGGCGTAATGCGATTTGTGGGGTCACAAAGAGTCGGACACAACTGAGCGACTGAACTGAACTGATGCCTTATAATACTGTGTGCTCTAGAGACCATGGTTTTGAAAACACTTTTAATGAATGCAACTACTTTAATTCATGTTACAAATCTAGACAACATTAAAAAGCAAATTCATCACTTTGCTGACAAAGGTATGTACAGCCAAAGCCATGTTTTTTTCAGTAGTCATGTACAGATGTGAGAGTTGGACCATAAAGAAGGCTGAACGCCAAAGAATTGATGCTTTCAAAGAGTGGTGCTGGAGAAGACATCTGAGAGTCCCTTGGGCAGCAAAGAGATCAAACCAGTCAATCCTAAGAGAAATCAACCTTGAATAATCACTGGAAGGACTGATGCTGAAATTAAAGCTCCAATACTTTGGGAACCTGATGTGAAGAGCCGACTCACTGGAAAAGACCCTGATGCTGGGAAAGATAGAAGGGGATGGCAGAGGATGAGATGATGGGATAGCATCACTGATACAATGGTTATGAACTCGGGCAAACTCCGGGAGACAGTGAGGCACAGGGAGGCCTAGTGTGCTGGAGTCCATGGGTTCACAAAGAGTTGGACCCAACTTAGTGACTGAACACCATCACCAATGAAAACTTCTTTAATTACAATGAGATGATCTTTCCTCAAATTATCAATATCTTCAGAACTGATTTTTTAAGCCCTGGATAGACATCATAAACTGATATGAGACATGATAGTCTTGTGAGTGACTAACTGTTTCCACGTGAAAATAGGATAAGTCTAGGACCACACTGAATCCAAAGAGCACAGAGCACCATGAGGCAAGAATGAATACAACACAGAAATACTTGCTTTAAAAAAAAGGAACTGTCAAGCAAGAAATGTAAAAGTGAAGCTTTAAACCCTGTGTCAACACAAGGGCCCCTCTATCATTTCACATCCAACCATGCCAATGGTATAAAATGGTGGTTCTGTAGTGTGTCCTGAGGATTCCTGAAGTCCAGAGACCCACTGGGCCAGGGGGTCCAAGACGTCAAAACTATTTTCACAGTAACTCTAAACGTTATTTCCATGCTCAGTTATGTTCTGAGTGCACACAGGACTTCTCCAGAGACAGGATATGTGATATCAGAACTCTAATGACTAATGGAATTATCCATTATGATTGTGTGTGACTGTATTTTTACATTTTTTTAGTTTTATTTTCCAGGAGTCTCCAGTGGAGGTGAGGGTTGGAGGTGGCCTGCTGCAGGGTCAGGGGCACTGACTGCAGCAGTGCATGCATGGGACCTGTTGAAGGAGGTGCCATTATCTTCATTACCTCCACCATAGTTTGGCCTCAGGTCAAACAACAAGGAGGGAACACAGCCTCACCCATCAACAGAAAATTGGATGAAAGATTTACCGAGCATGGCCACGCCCATCAGAACAAGACCCAGTTTCCCCCTCAATCAGTCTCTTCCGTCAGGAAGTTTCCATAAGCCTCTTATCCTTCTCCATCAGAGGGCAGACAGACTGAAAACCACAATCACAGAAGACAAACCAAACTGATCACATGGACCACAGCCTTGCCTAACTCAATGAAATTATGAGTGAGCCATGCCATGAAGGGCCACCCAAGACAGACGGGTCATGCTGGAACATTCTGACAAAACATGATCCACTGGAGAAGGGAATGGCAAACCACTTCCATATTCTTGCCTTGAGAACCCCATTAACAGTATGAAAAGGCAAAAACATAGGACACTGAAAGATTAATTCCCCAGGTCAGTAGGTGTCCAATATGCAACTAGAGATTGGTGGAGAAGTAACTCCAGAAAGAATGAAGAGACAGAGCCAAAGTAAAAAACAACACCTAGCTGGGGATGTGACTGGTGATGGGAGTCAAGTCCAAGGCTGTAAAGAGCAATACTGTATAGGAACCTGGAATGTTAGGTCCATGAATCAAGCAAATTGGAAGTGGTCAAACAAGAGATGGCAAGAGTGAACATCAACATTTTAGGAATCAGTGAACTAAAACGGACTGGTTTGTGGTTTAGTCTGTAAGTTGGGTCCGATGCTTATGACCCCACGGACTAGCTCGTCCGACTCCTCTGGCGGTAGGATTTTCCAAACAAGAATGTTGGATTGGGTTGCAATTTTGTTTCCCAGGAGATCTTCCTGGGCATCAAACTCAGGTCTCCTGCACTGCAGGCAGATTCTTTACCAACTGAGCTACCAGGGAAGTCCCCAAACGGACTGGAATGGGTGGATTTAATTCAGATGACCATTATGTCTACTACTGTGGGCAAGAATCCCTTAGAGGAAATGGTGTAGCCATTACAGTCAACAAGAGTCCCAAATGCAGTACTTGAATGCCATCTCAAAAATGAAAGAATGATCTCTGTTTGTCTCCAAGGCAAACCATTCAATATCACAGTAATGCAAGTCTATGCTCTGACCAGTAACACTGAACAAGCTGATGTTGAACGGTTCTATGATGACCTACAAGACCTTCTAGAACTAACACCAAAAAAAGATGTTGTTTTCATCATAGGGGACTGGAACGTACAAGTAGAAATTCACAAGATACCTGGAGTAACAGGTAAATTTGGCCTTGGAGTACAGAATGAAGCAGGACAAAGGCAAACAGAGCTTTGCCAAGAGAATGCACTGGTCATAGCAAACACCCTCTTCCAGCAATACAAGAGAAGACTCTACACACGGACATCACCAGATGGTCAATGATGAAATCAGACTTATTTTATTTTTTGCAGCCAAAGATGGAGACACTCTATACAGTCAGCAAAAACAAGACTGGGAGCTGGCTATGGCTCAGATCATGAACTCCTTATTGCCAAATTCAGACTTAAATTGAAGAAAGTAGGGGAAACCACTAGACCATTCAGGTATGACCTAAATCAAATCCCTTAGGATTATACAGTAGATGTGACAAACAGATTCAAGGGATTAATTTTGATAGACAGAGTGCCTGAAGAACTATGGATGGAGATTTGTGATATTGTACAGGAGGCATTAATCAAGAACATCTCAGAGAAAAAGAAATGCAAAAAGGCAAAATGGTTGTCTGAGGAGGCCTTACTAATAGCTGAGAAAAGAAGAGAAGCTAAAGGCAAGGGAGAATAGGAAAGATATACCCATTTGAATGCAGAGTTCCAAAGAATATCAAGGAGAGATAAGAAAGCCTTTCTCAGTGACCAATACAAAGAAATAGAGAAAAACAATAGAAAGAGAAAGACTAGAGATCTCCTCAAGAAAGTAAGAGATACCAAGGGACAATTTCATGCAAAAATGGGCACAATAAAGGACAGAAATGGTAGGGACCTAACAGTTGCAGAAGATATTAAGAAGAGGTGGTAAGAATACACACACAAAAACTATACAGAAAAGATCTTCATGATCCAGGTAAGCATGATGGTGTGATTCTTTACTTAGAGCCAGATATCCTGGAATGTGAAGTGGGCCTTAGGAAGCATCACTATGAACAAAGCTAGTGGAGGTGATGGAATTGCAGCTGAGCTATTTCAAATCCTAACAGATGATGCTATGAAAGTGCTGCACTCAATATGCCAGCAAATCTGGAAATTTCAGCAGTGGTCACAGGCCTGAAAATGGTCAGTTTCCATTCCAATCCCAATGAAAGACAATACCAAAGAATGTTCAAACTACCGCACAATTGCACTCATTTCACACGCTAGCAAAGTAATACTTAAAATTGTCCAGGCTAGGCATCAACAGCACATGAAACGAGAACTTCCAGATATTCAAGCTGGATTTAGAAAAAGCAGAGAAACCAGGGATCAAATTGCCAACATCCACTGGATCATCAAAACAACAACAGAGTTCCAGAAAAATATCTACTTCTGCTCTATTGACCACTCCAAAGCTTTTAACTGTGTGGATCACAACAAACTGGAAAATTCTTAAAGAGATGGCAATACCAGACCACCTGACCTGCCTCCTGAGAAATCTGTATGCAGGTCAAGAAGCAACAGTTAGAACTGGACATGGAACAACAGACTGGTTCCAAATAGGAAAAGGAGTACATCAAGGCTGTATATTGTCACCCTGCTTATTTAACTTATATGCAGAGTACATCATGCAAAATGCCAGGCTGGATGAAGCACAAGCTGAAGTCAAGATAGCCAGGAGAAATATCAATAACCACAGATATGCAGATGACACCACCCTTATAGTGGAAATCGAAGAAGAACTAAAGAGCCCTTGGATGAAAGTGAAAGAGGAGAGTGAAAACATTTGTTTAAAAACTCAACATTCAAAAAAAAAAACTAAGATCATGGCATCCGGTCCCATCTCTTCATGCAAATAGGTGGGGAAAGAATGGAAATAGTAACAGACTTTATTTTGCGGGGGCTCCAAAATCACTGCAGACGGTGACTGCATCCATGAAATTAAAAGATGCTTGCTCCTTGGAAGAAAAGCTATGACCAACCTTGACAGCATATTAAAAAGCAGAGACATTACTTTGCCAACATCAGTCTATTTCGTCAAAGCTATGGTTTTTCCAGTAGTCATGTATGGATGTGAGAGTTGGACTGTACAGAAAGCTGCACACCGAGGAATTGATGCTTTTGAACTGTAGTGTTGGAGGAGACTGTTGAGAGTCCCTTAGACTGCAAGGAGATCCAAACAGTCCATCCGAAGGGAATTCAGTCTTGAATATTCATTGAAAGGACTGATGCTGAAGCTGAAACTCCAATACTTTGGGCACCTGATGTGAAGAACTGACTCACTGGGAAAAAACCCTGATGCTGGCAAAAACTGAAGACAGGAGGGGAAGGGGAAGACAGAGGATGAGATGGTTGGATGGCATCACCAACTCGATGGACGTGAGTCTGAGTAAACTCCAGGAGTTCTGATGGGCAGCAAAGCCTGGTGTGCTGCAGTCCATGGGGTCGCAAAGAGTTGGACACGATTGAGTGACTGAACTCAACTGAACTCCCACATAGTAAATATCAATAGACATAAACAAAAGTTTCTAGTAATTCTCAATAATTTTTAGAAGTATAATAGGATCCTAAAGCCAACAACCTTCAGAATCACTGTTTCAAAAGATTATGTCTATCAAATAGTCATTAAAGTATGATTACTTCCCCTACTTATAATAATCAAAGACACCACAAACTCACACACACACACACAAACACACGCACAAACACACACACACAGTCTGCTAATCAAAACATCTGATTGGCCTACATTCATCTGTGTAACAACACTATAATGAAATAATTATAAGCTGAAATACAACTGACATATTACCACGTGAAGTTTTACTTGAGGGAAAGGTTAAAGTTCAAACAAGCATTCTTGGGCACTGGAAAAAAATTAGAGTCTAAAATTTAATCTCTGAGAGTTCCTGAGAAGTATAGAGATTCCAAACTAAGAAATTCACGGTATTGAAACATATATAGAAACATCTTGAGTTGAAGCTAACAATTTAAAATTTTCTTGTTCTTATGCTTGTAAATATGTTTTGTTTCAAAACACAGGTATCAACAATAATATTTGCCTTCAGTTCAGTTCAGTTCAGTCGCTCAGTCATGTCCAACTCTTTGCGACCCCATGAATCGCAGCACGCCAGGCCTCCCTGTCCATCACCAACTCCCAGAGTTTACTCACCCTTCAAGTCGGTGATGCCATCCAGCCATCTCATCCTCTGTCATCCCCTTCTCCTCCTGCCCCCAATCCCTCCCAGCATCAGGGTCTTTTCCAATGAGTCAGCTCTTCACATGAGGTGGCCAAAGTATTGGAATTTCAGCTTCAGCATCTGTCCTTCCAATGAACACCCAGGACTGATCTCCTTTAGGATGGACTGGTTGGATCTCCTTACAGTCCAAGGGACTCTCAAGAGTCTTCTCCAACACCATAATTCAAAAGCATCAATTTTTTTGGCGCTCAGCTTTCCTCACAGTCCAACTCTCACATCCATACATGACCACTGGAAAAACCATAGCCTTGACTAGACGGACTTTTGTTGGCAAAGTAATGTCTCTGTTTTTTAATATGCTATCTAGGTTGGCCATAACTTTCCTTCCAAGGAGCAAGCATCTTTTAATTTCATGGCTGCAGTCACCATCTGCAGTGATTTTGGAGCCCCCAAAAATAAAGTTTGACACTGTTTCCACTGTCTCCGCATCCATTTCCCATGAAGTGATGGGACCAGATGCCATGATCTTAGTTTTCTGAATGTTGAGCTTTAAGCCAACTTTTTCACTCTCCTCTTTCACTTTCATCAAGAGGCTTTTTAGTTCCTCTTCATTTTCTGCCATAAGGGTGGTGTCATCTGCATATCTGATGACTGATATTTCTCCTGGCAATCTTGATTCCAGCTTGTGCTTCTTCCAGCCCAGCGTTTCTCATGATGTACTCTGCATATAAGTTAAATAAGCAGGGTGACAATATACAGCCTTGACGTACTCCTTTTCCTATTTGGAGCCAGTCTGTTGGTCCATGTCCAGTTCGAACTGTTGCTTCTTGACCTGCATACTGGTTTCTCAAGAGGCAGGTCAGGTGGTCTGGTATTCCCATCTCTTTTGGAATTTTCCACAGTTTATTGTGATCCACACAGTCAAAGGCTTTGGCGTAGTCAATAAAGCAGAAATAGATGTTTTTTTTTTTTCTGGAACCCTCTTGCTTTTTTGATGATCCAGCGGATATTGGCAATTTGATCTCTGGTTCCTCTGCCTTTTCTAAAACCAGCTTGGACATCGGGAAGTTCACGGTTCACATATTGCTGAAGCCTGGCTTAGAGAATTTTGAGCATTACTTTACTAGTGTGTGAGATGAGTGCAATTGTGTGGTAGCTTGAGCATTCTTTGGGATTCCCTTTCTTAGGGATTGGAATGAAAACTGACCTCTTCCAGTCCTGTGACCACTGCTGAGTTTTCCAAATTTGCTGGCATATTGAGTGCGTGTCCAATTCTTCAATTAGATTTACAAAGAAAATGTTAGAAGTGTGAAGACTAAGCATTTCAAATATTTCAGTGTCCCTCTTTCCAGAGTTAACTGCGTACTGCAAAATTTACCTGAACTGGATGTTTGTAAATCCTTCATTCTGACTGTTTTATTAGGAACAGAATCTTTCATTCTGACTGCTGGCTGAATGGGGTTTGGAAACAAGTTGATTACTAAATAATGTACATATGAGACAATCTACAGTTGATAATTCAAGATAAAATCATAAACGTTTTTACCTTCACGTTAGGGTATTTCCCAGGAGAACCTAAAATGAAAAAGGGACCTGGAGTTAATCACATGTAAACATGAAAGCCAGCTGCACATTCATGCAGAGTCAGTCCCAAGCAGAGTCCTCACGCTCTGCCTTGGCACTGAGTGCATTCAGCTTTAGTGTCTTGTTTTTAGGGGGATCTTAGGACACTGGTAAGACAGACATATGAATCCACTAAAGATAGTGAAGAAAAAAATAGAAATACAGGTTCACCGAAACATGCAGTTAAGATTTCTAAAGTAACATTACGTTTTCAATGGCTTTATAAAACATTGACGTGCACATAGACTAATGTGAACAAAAGAGTACCCCCCTCCTAGTCTTTAGAGGTAAGTTATATAGTCACTCACAGTCTGTTAAAAAGAAAGGAATGCCTTAGAATTTAGAATGGCACCAGATAATTCATCCCTGGCCATAAAACAATTGACTTGAATCTTGTAGAAGGGCAGATTACCAACAAATAGTTTCATTTACATAGATTAGGGGAACAATACCTGAGTAAGTAGGTTGGGCCATTTGGCGGAACCAACTTGAAGATAGAGTCTGGGGTACATTAACATAGTGTAAGACAACATTTCCATAAGAAAAAGAAATGTATTGGTTAACTCAAGGTTTGAGAGCAGTTAGCTTCAGGTGAAACCAGGTGTCATGGCAACACAGCATTTTAAGAGAAACCTCCTTTTAAATGTGTATAGAGAAGGAAAAACATATCGCTGGTTTGTTTCCTCCTGCCGCTTAAGAGAGATAAAAATGTCTGGCACTTGCAGCCTATTTCCTCCGTTTGGAGACCCCTGGCCTTCCTGCCTGTTACCCTCTTGCTAGGGCATACACGGGCATGTGAGAGTGAGTCAGGTCATCCAAGAGAGTGCGAGGGTGTGTGAGTGTGTGCGAATACGTGCAAGAGAATATGAAGGAGTGCGAGTGTGTGCGAGGACGTGTGAAAGTATGCAAGGGCATGTGAGGATGTGTGACAGCGGACGAGGGCATGAGAGAGCTTGCAATAGTGTGTGAGAACATGCAAGGATGCAAGGACTTACAAGAGGGTGCAAGGACATGTGAGGGCATGCAATGCCATGCAATAGCATGCGAGGTCGTGCAACGGTGTGTGAGGATGTGCGAGAGCATTTGACAATGTGCAAGAGAGTGCAAGGGTGTGCAGGGGTGTGTGTGGATGTTTGAGGATGTTCTAGGGCATGGGGAAAGTTGCTAAGGTGTGCAAGTGTGTGCAAGGGCATGCAAGGAAGTGTGTGGCTGTGCAAGAGTATGCATGTGCATGTGAAAGCATTCGATGGCGTATGAGGACGTGTGAGGGTGTGGGAGTGCCTGCAAGGGTATGCAAGGGCATGTAGGTCATGCAAGGGCCTGCGAGAGTATGTGAGGGCATGTGAGGGTGTGCGAGGATGTGAGAGAGTGTTCAACAATGTGTGAGAGAACACAAGGGCATGAAGGGGTGTGCGAGGGTGCTTGAGGACATGTTAGGTCATGGGAGGACATGCTAGGGTGTGCTAGTGCATGTGAGGTGTGTGGCTGTGTGAGATACATGTGTGAGTGAGAGAGCATTCAAGGGCATCTGAGGGCTTGAGAGGATGTGTGAGGGTGTGCAAGGGTGTGAGGGCATGTGAGAGCATGTGAGGACGTTCAAGGGCATGTGAGGGCTTGTAAGGGTGTGCAAGGAAGTGTGAGGATGTGCAACCCCATGTGAGGGTGTGCAATGATGTGCAAGAGTGGGTGAGCAAGTGTGAGGGCATAAAGAGCATATGAGTCCATGTGAGAGTGTGCAAGTGTATGGGAGGACGTGCAAGAGTGTGCAATGTTGTGTGATGGCATGCCAGGTTATGTGAGGCACCCTCTGTGTGACCTCCTGGACTGTAGCCCACTAGATTTCTCTGTCCCTGGGATTCTCCAGGCAAGAATACTGGAGTGGGTTGCCATGCCCTCCTCCAGGGGATCTTCCCGACCCAAAATTGAATTCCCATCTCTTACATCTTCTGCACTGACAGGCAGGTTCTTTTCCACTAGAGCCACCTGGGAAGCCTCCCAGGGCTGGGATCTTCTTTAAAGAAGGATAATCCTTCCTGTTCATGTGAAAGTTCTGTTTCTGTGACACCCCATGTCTCAATCACTTCTTGTATCAGGGCAGCAGAGAATGCTAGCTGTCTACTCCAATACCTTTCTTACTTTCTGAGAACTCTCAAACCAGATAAGGTCAGCCCAAGAAAGGAACATCAAAAATTAATCTCATTTGTGAGCAAACATGGAAAAGTCCTGAATGAAACACATGCATCACTTTCACTTACTTTTCACTGGACAGAACATACATGTCAAGTTGCAAAGAAGACTAGAAAATATATTCTTTACTCCAGGCAGTGTTGTGCCCCATTAAAAACTGGTTTTAAATTCTCGATGAAGTCATTTCCGCCCTCTCTCCATTCAGAAACAAGGTCAAGATGAATCAAGTTTCCTTACTGGCCACTTGTGTGATGTGCATTTATTTCTGCTTTACCCTGACACAAGGACTTAGCACTTTGCAGGCTCAGCTTCACAGAGAGGTCTCCTACTAAACTCTGTGATGGTTTGTCACCTATCCTCCTGCATTACAGTCAAGTATCAAAACTGAAATTTAAATTTGTGAGATGCCCTGAGGGAAAAATATGGTTTTTGCTTTTTCTAAATTCCCGCTTTCCTCACTCTTTTGATTTTTTTTTTCTTTTTCTGCCACCTCAGCAATGCAGTTACATAATTTTTTAAAAAATGTACTCTAGCATGCATAGTTGTTTTACTAGAAAGTTTGTCCAGGCAATCCAGACACCATCTTGCCCAAGTGAGAGTTCACTCTGATATTTTCAGAAGTTTGTTTAATAAAACTTCAAAGGACAGTTAATCTTCATCTTATATAAACCATTTCAGAGAACAGAAAAGAAGCAAAGTTACACAATTATTTTACAAGACTTGTTTAATCATGACACCAAAACCAGACAAGGTCAGCACAAAAAGAGAAATTCAAAAATCACTCTTGCTTATAAACATAGGTGGAATGACCATTGTAATTTCCAGTTAAATGGACTAAAATTTCTCTTTTGTGCTTAAAACATTATTTATAAACATAGATGGAAATATTCTAAATTAAATATAAGCAAATCCAGTCCAATAGTGTGTTTAAAAAGAACGATTCCAAAATAGTACAAGGATGGTTAAATATTAGAAGATCTATCAATGTAGTTCACCAAATTATCAGATTTAAGAAGAAAGCCACATGATCTTTCTGTGGATGCAGAAAACACATTTGATAAAGGTCAGTTCTCATTCATGACAGACTAGAAATAAAAGGAAATTTCCTTAATGGAAAAATGGACTCATCCTAAGACCTTCAGTGCTCATGCATATTGCAGTCAACATCTGTATCCTTACAAGCCAGAAGCAGCTTTGACTTTGATGTGAAACCAGCAACATGTTAGGCTCCTTATCTGGGTCTTGGGAGTATGATAAAATTCATTCATCCCAAGGAAGCAATCTCTCTCAAGTCATGTCATCCCAGAAGAGCAATGAAACTTTTTTCAAGTTTCTAACTGTTACTTCACTCTGGTCACTAACCCATGATCACAGGATAGCCATAGACAGGCAAATGTAAAAGCAGCCCTCATGATCATCGAGTTCAATTCATTTATCTTACAGTGACATCCCAAAAGCCCAGAGCTAAATGTCAGTGATAACCTGGCTCAGCTAAAATGTGCACCTGGGATGGGGACCCAGGCCTCATGAAGCTCAGTTCCAGGAGCTTTAACTTCCTCCTCATGAGCAAAAACAAATTCTTCTCAATTTCCTGTGTCAGTTATAACTATCTCCTTTAAATATTTTGGGCTTCTATGGACACTCATGACCTTGGGGATTTACCTTCTATCTCAAGTAGTAATAGTGGCAGGGCTGGAGGAAGGGGGTCAGCAAATGGGATTAAAAGAACTGGAGACTTTCTCAGAAGGAAAGCAACACCTATTTTTAGGAACATTCTAGTGTAAGGAGTTAGAAGCCCAAAGGGGCTCTGGAGAAGGACTTCCCACTGCAGGAGGCAGGGAATACAGGCCACTGGGTCTGATCATACAGGTTGTGGGCGGCATGACTTTGGTGGGCACCAGTCACATCATACTCATTGTGGACTTATGCATTTATTGCTATGAGCTTGGGGTTCCCTTGTGACTCAGCTGATAAAGAATCTGCCTGCAATTCAGAAGACCCTGGTTCCAACCCTGGGTTGGGAAGATCCCCTGGAGAAGGGAAAGGCCACCCACTCCAGTATTTTGGCCTGGAGAATTCCATGGACTGTATAGACCATGGGGTTGCAAAGAGTCAGACACGACTGAGCAACTTTCACTACAATCATCTTGAAGCATGACAGTATCCTGGAAGGAGTGTCTGGTTCTAATTCCTATACAGGTGCTACGGGGCTACCTGTAATGCTGAGAGGAGGGTCTGGCTCTAGCAGGGCTGGAATAAGATCTGGAGGTAGACCAGCCCTGTCTGATTCTGGAATTAAGCTTTGGGTGTCAGGGCAAGATGCTGTACAGCAGGAAGTCCTGGGGGACCAGGAAATCTTGAGCTCCAACTTTTCATGGACTTTTTTCTCAACCGGCTCTGCCAGGAATCCATTTCATCTGGACCCACTGCCTGTTCTGGACCCGGCTCCTGTCTCTGGCACCTGCTGGCCTCAGCCTTCTCTCCTCTTGGCCTCGTCACCTTCCTCCACTGCAGTCCCTATAGCCTGATTTTTCAATATGTGCCTTGACAATCTATAGGCATAAGTGCCTTATTAGAGAGTAATTACTCTGGGATTTTCTGGGGTAGGGGGAGGTGCTTCTGTCCACAAATAGAAAAAGATGAAATGACTGGCAGCACACTGTGCAGAAAGTTAAACGCCTCTTGGGAGAAAAAAGAAACTCTTAAAGAGTTGTCAGATTATCAATAGATCGAAGCTACAAAGATGTTTTTGGAGGAACCCAAGATACAAATAAGAATCTCTTTGAGGAAATGGCCTTAGAGCTGCGATCAAAGGACTCTAAGAAAAAAATTAAATGCCAATGGTAACCTCACTTGTTATTATAGGCCCTAAGAACAGGAATGTAAAGAACCAGGGTAAGACATTAGACTGCAAGAACTCAGTGGAAATATTACTCATTTTTACAAAGAATTTTGCAAACTTTCAGAGTTGAAAAGAGCCTATAATAAAGTTAATTTTAGTAAAGAGATAAAATCTGAATTCCCAAGGGTTAAACAAAAATATACTGCATTTGAGAGACTTGGACACTTACAACTGGAAGCAGAAAACTGAAAAAAACCTCGGTGACCTAATCATACCTTGTCAGAAATTTCCAAAACACATAGTAACTGCTCTTGCTCACAAAGAAAATGAAATTCAGATTTTGAGTAATAGTTTTATGTGGCGGAAGTACCTGGCAGGTGACCATACTGAGAAGTTAAGAAACACATGATAGATGGCTCACAAAATGAACCTTTGTTAACAAAAGATAAAGGCCATTTCCAGTATAAGCTAAATGCTGAGTTGCTAGCTCAGCAAGGGCTGGAAAACAGAAATGTTGAAACATGAATCTCTCTTACTTACTTAAGCCGAAGCTCTATTAGAAAATGAGCACAAAACTTGGATATTCTTTGGCAGAAAGGTCGCATTCTTCCAAAGAAGTTGTTTTGGAAAGAATAAGAAAAGGCAGAGAGAGAGAACAGAAATACCAGCTAGAGAGTAAGTAAGATTTCATAAGCAGAAAATTCAAGAGGTGGAGAATGAAGTACAGAAAACAAAGATCTTATGAAACTCAGATTTCCCTTTATGATAAGAAAGGTCATGATAGCTGGCTGATTGCATGCACTACAGAATGAGCCCTAGAAAGAAGAGGCTAAGCTGCTAGACCAAGATATACACGTGTGTATCAAAGGATAGTAATATTTCAGAAATCAGCAAATGTAACAAATCCCAGGAATACCATAGTTATAGAAAATGTCAAAGAGAAAGTTACTAACCCAAGAACGGTCTTTTGATCTAATGCTGAAACTAGTGAACGCCTCTATTGTACTGTTCTGATGTCCACCTGGAGTCTCTTATTCTTGTCTTAATGGTATAGATCTGTTAAAGTGAACCTTTTGCTGTCAGTTGTCCTACAGCTGATACTAGGAGGCCATTTCAGATATCTGAACTAGTTATTTATTTCTTATCTGTTTCTTGGAATAGCTTCGTCAGTAAGTCTTACCAGGGAAACTCATCATGATTTCACACATAATCATTCATTCCACAAATATTTTAAGTATCTTTCATGAGTCAGGGGTTTTATAAATGTCAGAAATACAATAAAGAACAAGACAAAAATCTTGCCTTTATAGAGCTTACAGGCTTCCCAGATGGTGCTCATGTTAAAAAATCTGCTTGCCAATGCAGGAGACTTAAGAGACACCAGTTTGATCCCTGGGTGGAGAAGAGCCCCTGGAGGAGGAAATGGCAACCCACTCCAGTATTCTTGCCTGGAGAATACCATGAACAGAGGAGCCTGGTGGGCTACAGTCCATAGCATCACAAAGAGTCAGACATGACTGAAGTGACTTAGCACATACAGCTTACATTTTAATCAAGAAAACATCCTAGATAATAAAAGAAATTGATCAGGTAATGCTAGGGAGGGATAGGAATACAAAGGATAAAAAGGGAGCAACAGCTTACATATGGCGATCACGGAAGGCTGCAAGGGGAGACGACATTTGGGTAGAGACATGAGTGGAGAAAGGGAGTGAGCCATGTAAAGATCTGGGAAAGATCCTCCCAGGCAGAGGGAATAGCCATGCCAAGGTGCTGAGCCAGAGCCTGTTTGCTGTGTTAGAGAAACAGCAGGTTTCAGACCTAGAGAATTACATGTCTGAAGGGTCAGAGCTGAGAATGGAGAAAGGACATCCTATGTTCTCATATATACAAGAGAATGAAATTTCTAATGGCTCCAGTGGGGTACACAGGGAGTGAGAAGTGAAGGTGATGGAAGTGTAAACACCTGCCAGATGCTACTGTACAGTTCAGCTCAGTTCAGCCGCTCAGTCGTGTCCCACTCTCTGCGACCCCGTGAACCGCAGCAGGCCAGGCCTCCCTGTCCATCACCAACTCCCAGAGTTTACTCAAACTCGTGTCCATCGAGTCGGAGATGCCATCCAGCCATCTCATCCTCTGTCGCCCCCTTCTCCTCCTGCCCCCAATCCCTCCCAGCATCAGGGTCTTTTCCAATGAGTCAACTCTTCGCATGAGGTGGACAAAGTATTGGAGTTTCAGCTTCAGCGTCAGTCCTTCCAATGAACACCCAGGACTGATCTCCTTTAGGATGGACTGGTTGGATCTCCTTGCAGTCCAAGGGACTCTCAAAAGTCTTCTGCAACACCACAGTTCAAAAGTATCAATTCTTCGGCACTCAGCTTTCTTCACAGTCCAACTCTGACATCCATACATGACCACTGGAAAAACCACAGCCTTGACCAGATGGACCTTTGTTGGCAAAGTAATGTCTCTGCTTTTTAATATGCTATCTAGGTTGGTCATAACTTTCCTTCCAAAGAGCAAGCATCTTTTAATTTCATGGCTGTAATCACCATCTGCAGTGATTTTGGAGCCAAAAAAAAAATTAAGTCTGACACTGCTTCCACTGTTTCTCCATCTATTTCCCATGAAGTGATGGGACCAGATGCCATGATCTTAGTTTTATGAATGTTGCGTTTAAGCCAACTGAAAGGTCGGGGCATGCCCCGGGAAAGTGCTGCAAGGCAAATTCCGGAGGCTGGCTAAACTTCCGGAGGCTGGCTAAACTTCCAGGGGCTGGCCCCCTGCAGCCTTGTCCAATCAGGTACCAACATAGAGCCCTCGGACACTGACCACCGCTGTAGCCCTCGCTTCCTTCCTTATATGAAAAGACCTGGCCTGGACGCCCGGCCCGGACTATAAAACCCCTCCCCACCCCTCATATCTTGCAGACTCCCTTTGTCTCCTCACTCACCAGCCCCCGGGAGTTCTGCCCGAGAGCGACACTTAATAAAAGGCCTTTACCACCGGTCCTTAGAGGCGGCTTTTTTCCTCCCGCAGCGTTTTTTCCTAACATCTGGCGCCCCAACGTGAGGCCTGAGGTGAGGGCCCCCAGCACTCGCCGTTGAGGCCCCCTCGAGCTCCACCGCTGCGGAAGCCTCGGACCCAGGCGGCTGACCAACCCCCCGGACGGCAGGATACGGAGTAAGTCCCTTCGGCTTTGGGGCCTGCCCTCCCTGGCGATCACCTCCTAGGGCCCCATAACCAGTGCGCACTTACTGGGCCCTCCCGGTCACCAGCTGGTGGGGAGACGTCCCCAGCGGCTGAGTAGACCTCCGGCTTCGGCCTCCGGCTTCGGCCTTTCCGGGTCCCTGCGGTCGTGAGGAAGACGTTCCCCGCGACTACACGGACCTCTGACTCCCCTTGACTCGTCCGAAGACGTTCGGACAGCGGGAGTTGCCTCCACGCCCCGTGGTCGCCATGGGATCGATAGCCTCCAAACCCGATCCCCAATACTCCACCCCCTTAGAGTGCCTGCTAGTTAACCTGCAGACTCTAAGGCTAAAGAGAGATATCCGCCCCCAGCAGCTCACTTTTCTGTGCTCACAGGCCTGGCCTCAGTATTCCCTAGATAATGGCTCACAATGGCCAGCCACAGGGACACTAGACTTTGACGTCCTCCGTGATTTAGATAATTACTGCCGGAGAACGGGAAAATGGTCTGAGGTCCCCTATGTTCAGGCCTTTTGGGCGTTGCGCTCTCGCCCCTCCCCCTCCTCTCCGGCCCCTCCTAACCTCTCCCCCTCTAACCCTACTCCGGCCTCTTTTGTTCCTGTTCCCGCCCCTGAGGCTTCACCGCCGACCCCAGATTCTCCGGCCATTAACCCTATCTTGTATCCTCTTCCCCCCAGTTTGCTCCCACACTCGCTCCCATAGCAACCCTCCAGGGGCCTCCCCTCCCCCTCCCCCAGCACAACAAGTAACAAGTCTAGCCCAGGTTGCCTCCCCTCCCCCTCCCCCAGCCCCGCTACTCCCTCTGCGACAAGTAGCCAGAGCTGAGGGCCTGGCCCAGGTCCACGTCCCCTTCTCTCTCCAGGACTTAGCACAGATTGAGGCCAAGCTGGGATCCTTTTCCTCCAACCCCACTCAGTACATTAAGCAGTTTACTGGTCTGACCCGCGCCTATGCCTTAACATGGCAGGACATATATGTCATCCTGGGATCTACCACCACCCCCGAAGAGAGGCAGGCCATTTGGACGGCAGCCAGGGCTCAGGCCGACCAGCGGCACTGTGCTAACCCCTCCCCCAAGCGCCCCCGGGGAGCTCAGGCAGTTCCTGACACCGACCCTGATTGGAACTACCAGGAAGGGGGTGGCGGCCAGCTGCGGGTACGCTATATGATAGAGTGTCTCCTCGATGGGATGGAAACGTCCTCTCATAAGGTAGTAAACCTCCTCAAACTAGATGAGGTGACTCAGGGGCCCGACGAAAACCCAGCCATGTTTCTTAATCGGCTGACTGAGGCCCTTGTTCAATACACCAGACTGTCCCCTGAGTCCCCCATTGGGGCAGCTACCTTGGCCAATCATTTTATCTCCCAATCCGCACCTGACATCCGAAAAAAGCTGGCCAAGGCCGAGGACGGCCCTCAGACCCCTATTCGAGACCTGGTAAAAATGGCCTTTAAAACTCCTAGAGGAGAACATAGGCAAAACACTCTCCGACATAAATCACAGCAAGATCCTCTATGACCCACCTCCCAGAATATTGGAAATAAAAGCAAAACTAAACAAATGGGATCTAATGAAACTTAAAAGCTTTTGCACTACAAAAGAAACTATAAGTAAGGTGAAAAGACAGCCGTCAGATTGGGAGAAAATAATAGCAAATGAAGAAACAGACAAAGGATTAATCTCAAAAATATACAAGCAACTCCTGCAGCTCAATTCCAGAAAAATAAATGACCCAATCAAAAAATGGGCCAGAGAACTAAACAGACATTTCTCCAAAGAAGACATACAGATGGCTAACAAACACATGAAAAGGTGCTCAACATCACTCATTATTAGAGAAACGCAAATCAAAACCACAATGAGGTACCATTACACACCAGTCAGGATGGCTGCTATCCAAAAGTCTACAAGCAATAAATGCTGGAGAGGCTGTGGAGAAAAGGGAACCCTCTTACACTGTTGGTGGGAATGCAAACTAGTACAGCCACTATGGAAAACAGTGTGGAGATTCCTTAAAAAACTGGAAATAGAACTGCCATATGACCCAGCAATACCACTTCTGGGCATACACACTGAGGAAACCAGATCTGAAAGAGACACGTGCACCCCAATGTTCATCGCAGCACTGTTTATAATAGCCAGGACATGGAAGCAACCTAGATGCCCATCAGCAGATGAATGGATAAGGAAGCTGTGGTACATATACACCATGGAATATTACTCAGCCGTCAAAAAGAATTCATTTGAACCAGTCTTAATGAGATGGATGATACTGGAGCCCCTTATACAGAGTGAAGTAAGCCAGAAAGATAAAGAACATTACAGCATACTAACACATATATATGGAATTTAGAAAGATGGTAACGATAACCCTATATGCAAAACAGAAAAAGAGACACAGAAATACAGAACAGACTTTTGAACTCTGTGGGAGAAGGTGAGGGTGGGATGTTTCAAAAGAACACCATGTATACTATCTATGGTGAAACAGATCACCAGCCCAGGTGGGATGCATGAGACAAGTGCTTGGGCCTGGTGCACTGGGAAGACCCAGAGGAATCGGGTGGAGAGGGAGATGGGAGGGGGGATCGGGATGGGGAATAAGTGTAAATCTATGGCTGATTCATATCAATGTATGACAAAACCCACTGAAATGTTGTGAAGTAATTAGCCTCCAACTAATAAAAAAATTAAAAAAAAAAATGGCCTTTAAAGTTTATAACGCCTGTGAAGAAACTGCTGAGGCCAGCCAAAGGGCAAGGCTCAAGCAAGAGGCCGAATTTCAGGCAAGCCTCCTAAACCAACAAACCCAGGCCTTAGTAGCGGCCCTGTGGCTGGCGGCAGGCTCGGGGTCCCAAAACCCCCTCCAGGGGCCTGCTTCAAGTGCGGCCAAGAAGGACACTGGGCCGAGATGTGCCCCAATCCGCGGCCTCCTTCCAAGCCGTGCCCGTTGTGCAAACAGCGAGGACACTGGGCTAGTGACTGTCCCCAGGCCTCTCGGGCCCCGACCTCTAGGGGCCGGGGACCAGAGCGCCCCAGGGAGACCTCCTGCCCTCCTCCGGCCTTCGAGCTGCTGAGCTTCGACAATGGCTGACGTCGCCCAGACTCGGGAACCTCGATAACCCAAGCCAAGCCCAGGGTAATGCTCCAGGTAACAGGTAAAGTCTAGTTAATGCAGGGGCTACCTATTCGGTCCTTCCCTCTTTCGGGGACACTTTACGTCCTTCCCAGGTTTCGGTTATGGGCACTGACGGCCAACCCTCATGTCCGCTCCAAACCCAACCACCACCCTGTCAATTAGATTCCTGCCTATTTACCCACTCCTTTCTGGTCATCCCCTCCTGCCCTACTCCTCTCTTAAAAAATATATATATATATATATATACTCTCACAGATCTCCCAGCAGGTGGCTACGGCCATGGACATCGACTGGCCTCTCCACATCCCCTATCGGCCCCAACCGTCAGGCCTGGAACAAAGGCGCAGACAGCTCCAAGAAAGCCCCCTCTGGACCGGACTCAATGGTTTACTCCCATACCTCTTGCCCTTTCTAGGCCCTATACTCCTGCTGGTTCTGGGCCTCACCACAGGCCCCTGCCTCGTCCAACTTATTCTTCGCTGGGTCCAAAAAATAGCGCAGGCTGCAACCGGACGGGCCATGCTCCTAACAGCTTATACTCGACTCAATCAAAAAGACATAGACCCACTTCACAATCCTGCATAAACTGACCTTTCGTTCCGGCTGGCCCCTACCCCTCGTCGCCCCCGTTCAGCAGGAAATAGCCAGACAGAACCGGCGCCCCTTGTCCTATAACAAAAAGGCCGGGATGAAAGGTCGGGGCATGCCCCGGGAAAGTGCTGCAAGGCAAATTCCGGAGGCTGACTAAACTTCCAGGGGCTGGCCCCCTGCAGTCTTGTCCAATCAGGTACCAACATAGAGCCCTCGGACACTGACCACCGCTGTAGCCCTCGCTTTCTTCCTTATATGAAAAGACCTGGCCTGGACGCCCGGCCCAGACTATAAAACCCCTCCCCACCCCTCATACCTTGCAGACTCCCTTTGTCTCCTCACTCACCAGCCCCCGGGAGTTCTGCCCGAGAGCAACGCTTAATAAAAGGCCTTTACCACCGGTCCTTAGAGGCGGCTTTTTTCCTCCCGCGGCGTTTTTCCTAACACCAACTTTTTCACTCTCCTCTTTCACTTTCATCAAGAGGCTCTTTAGTTCCTCTTCACTTTCTGCCATAAGGGTGATGTCATATGCATATCTGAGGTTATTGATATTTCTCCTGGCACTCTTGATTCCAGGCTGTGCTTCTTCCAGCCCAGAGTTTCTCATGATGTACTCTGCATAGAAGTTAAATCAGCAGGGTGACAATATACAGCCTTGATGTACACTGTACATTATAAGTCATATTTAAAGTTGGAAATTTAGTCTTATAATATTACTATCGTATGCTAAGTCCTTACTGGATGTCAGTTGATGTAATAAATACTCAGATTTTCTTACTTGAACCTCATAAATATTCTATGAGCTAAGAATCAATGTTATTTCAGTTTTGCAGATGAGGAAACTGAGTCACAGAGTGGATAAGTCATTTGCCCAAAGACCCAGAGCTAGTGAATAGTAAAATTGGCCTATGAGTCTATGTCAACTTGAGTCCCAAGTCCAAACTTTTATCCTTCACTATTCTGCATTTTTAAATGACCCATATGTGTGTAGTATAATGGAGGCTATAGAGTGGGAATGGCAACCCCCTCCAGTATTTTTGCCTTGAGAATTCCATGGACTGAGGAGCCTGGAGGATGACAGTTCATGGGGTCACAAAGAGTCAGACATGACTGAGCAACTAAGCACAAATACAGTGGGAAGGAAACCCATTAGAGGCAGGGATTAAAGTGAGAGGAAATGGTAATGGAATCTTGGTAATAAGGGTGAGGTTGAGAAGAAAGAGATGAGCTTGAGAGAGGTTTAGAAAGTAGAATGATTGGGATTTGGTGTTTGATTGGATCCAAGGAGGGAGGGAGGAAGGGAGAAGGGTGAAGGGAGTCAAAGATAATTTCCAGATTTCTGGTTTATGAAACTCTGTGGGTATCATTTAAGGAGATAAGAAACCAAGCAGGAAGGGCAGTTTGGGGCACAAGGGGAAGACGATGAGTGGTTCTAGATTAAGGATGGTAGAATAAGGACCTCTGAAAATGCACCCCTCCATGTAAGCAACAAGATCACTGGCAAAAAAAAAAAGTCAAAATCAACATTTTAGAACTCTAGAAGTTAACCAAAGGCTTGCAAGAATCCAAAAAGCATTTATTCAAGAAAAATGACGAAATCTCAGTAAGAACAATAAGCTCTGTAGGGCAAGAAAACAGATTCTAGTGGTTTGAAGAGTGAGTTGTTATGGTCCAATCGCTAAGTTGTGACCCCATGGACTGCAGTACGTCAGTTTTCCCCATCCTTCACTATCTCCCAAAGTTTGTTCAAATTCTTGTCCACTGAGTCAGTGATGCTATCTAACCATCTTGCCATGAGAACCCATGAACAGTATGAAGAGTGAGTAGGAGTGAGGAAACAGGGTTCAGTCCTTCACTCGGAAAGATAAGAGAGGTGAGTCTTTCGCTGGAGGATGGATAACGATTCTGTGTTCTTTTTTATTTTGTAGAGATGTAAATGGTACAATATAGCTGGTAAAAAGCCTGGTCTTTCAGGAGGTGAAGAGGCCTAGCGTCCTGATCTGCAAGACAGCTGAAATCTGACACCTAGAGATAAGCTACTTGGGTTCTTCCTAACTTTATTCTTGGATCGATTTCACTGTTTGCCCCTTTTGCTTTAGAGATAGAAGCTTGTTTTTAAAAATTAAGAAAAAAGGCAGAATTGATTACCAAGAAACATCACGGGAAAGGAAGATTAATTATTTACATCATTCAAGTCCTCTGCAATTTTTTTAATGTAGTTATATAATCATGAGTCTGATCAATTACTGTAAAAGCATGACAATGTTAGGTTTATAACATTTCATCTTGACAATCTGTCTTCAGAGAATCCTAGGAATCCTGAAACACCATATGCAGAAGCTGGAAACTGCTCAATCTAATTGGGCTAGCATTGAGTTCTAACTGAAAACCAGGGCAAATAAGTCTAAAGATCTAATGTACAGGCATGACAACTGTATTTAATAATATTGTATCAAACCTGAAAATATGCTAAAAGAATAGATATCAAGTGCACTCACTGGACAAAATGCTAATTATGTGAGGTCATATGTTAATCAGCCTGAACTGTAGTAGTAATTTCACCATGTATATCAAATCATCATAATGTACACCTTAAATATATATTCAATTTTTATTTTAAAATGTATAAATAAAAAATGAAATGAACCTATTCATTAAGAAAAAAAAACCTGGGGAAGGACTTTAATGGTCCTCAAACTTTGCTGCACATAGAAATCTACTGGGAACTTTAAAAAGTACTGATGCCTGGGTTTCAACCTAGAAACTATATTCAAATTTAATTTCATGTCCTTTAAATGTCATTTTTTTTTTTTTCATTTCAGGATCCAGCCCAGGATCTCATGTCCCATTTAGTTGTCATGTCTCTTTAGTCCCCTTTAAGCAGATCCCAGTCTTTCTTTGCTTTCATGACTTTGAGTTTTTTGCAGCATACAGCCCATTTATTTCCTAGAATGTCCCTCACTTTTTGTTTATCTGATGTTTTCTCATGGTTAGATTCAGATTATGCATTTCTAACCACGAATACCAGAGAAGTGGTGGTTGTGTGTTTCTCAGTGCATCCCAGAGGCACAGAAAATTTTATTTGTCCCACTACCAGTGATGTTACCCAGCTAACTTAGAAAAAAATTCATACAATTTTCACTCTTTGTGCTAGTAGGCTTTGAGAAGTGCAGAATCATGTGTCTATCACTCCAGTACCATACATGTGAATTCTGTCACTCCAGAGAACACTCTGTGCTTTGCCTAGCTAACCCCTTCTCCTGGAAACCACTGATCTTTTCTTTTCCATTTCTACAGTTTTGCCTCTTGCAGAATGCCTCATGAATAGAATCATTCATTATGTAGCCCTTCCAGTCTGGTTCTTTCAACTTAGTAAGGAGCATTTGAGATTTATCCATTTTTTTGCATGGATGAATATCATGTTTCTTTTTTCTTTTTCATTTATTTTTATTAGTTGGAGGCTAATTACTTCACAACATTGCAGTGGGTTTTGTCATACATTAACAAGAACCAGCCATGTTTCTTTTTTCTTGTTGAGTAGTTTTCCATCACATATACCACAATTTGTTCATCTAGTCACCTATTGAGGGATATCTTGGTGGCTCCCAATTTTGGGGGATTATGAATAAAGCTGCTAAAAACATTCACACGCAGTTTTTTGTGTATGCGTAAGTTTTCAGTTCAGTTAGGTAAATACCTGGGAGCACAATTACTAGTTCGTAGGGTAAGCCCATGTTCAACATTATAAGAGACTGTCTTCCGAAGTGCCTGTGCCTGCCATGTTTGCCTCCCCACAGCTCTCATTCCAAATCTTTGACAGCATTTGGTATTGTCAGGGTGGTTCGTTTTTTGTTTTTTTTTTTTTAATATTCAAATGGTATGTCATGGCAGCTCATTCTTTTGCAATTTGCCTTCCCTAGTGACAAATTATATTAAGCATCTTTTTATACTGATGGTTTATTTGCCATCCATATATCTTCTTCAGTGAAATGTTCTGTTCAGATATTTTTTCCAGTTTTTAAATTGAGTGTTTTGTTTTCTTACTGTTGAGTTTTAAGAGTTTTTAACGTATTCTGGATACAAATACTTCATCGCATATGTGATTTACAAATACTTTTTCCCAGTCTGTAGTTTGTTATTTCATTCACCCCAACAGTATCTTTCACTGAATGAATTATTTTAATTTTGAGAAATTCCAATTTATCAAACTTTCCTTTTGTGGATTATGCTATGGTGTCATATCCAAAAGCTAATCACCAAATATGAGGTCACAGATTTTCTCCTATGTTTTTGTCTATAAATTTTAGTTTTGTGTTTTTACACTTAAGATAAAATCTATTTAGAGTTGGTTTTTTGGGGTTTTTTTGGTAAGGTGTGAGTGTCAAGAATGCTTTTTTTTTGCATATGAGTGCCCAATTTATTCAGCACCATTTGTTGAATTGTCTTTCTGTCTTTGATTTAAAAAAAAAAAATGTGTGAATCTACTCTGAGCTTTCTATTTTGTTCCATTGATCTATGTGTCTATTCTTTCACCAATACCACACTATCCTGATTCCTACATCTTAAGAATAAGTCTTGATATCAGGTCATATAAGTCCTGCTGCTTTGTCTTTCTTTTTCAAGATCAACATTTTAAGATCAACATGTCAATTTCTGCAAAAGGGGCAGCTGGGATTTTGATAGAGATTGTGTTGAGTCTGTGGATCAATCTGGGGAGTATTGCTATCTTAACAATATCAAGTCTTCAAACCCATCCCTATGAAATGTTTTCCACTTGTTTAGAGCTTTAATTTCTTTCAACAATACATTATAGTTTTCAGAGTGTAAGGTTAGCACTTAAAAAATTCGATCAGAGCAAGAACACTTTGTTGTGGATTTCTCCCCTCCCCTCCCACCCCCCACCTCTGAAACATTCCATCTACTTGAGTATCCAAGATAAGAGTTACACAGATCAGGTCGGAGGATTGGGAAGGATGAAGAAAAATAAAAGAGAAGTACGTCACCACTGAAGAAAAAATGTGCAATACTGATTACCTCAATCTTCCTTTGTCTACCCCTGGGCTCCTGGGTTAAAGACATATGTACAGCCAAAATAGAGCATACAGAAGAAAAACTCTGCATGTCCCCTTGTTGTCACAAAACCCGAATGTGAATCTCAGAAGATTCTGTCTGTCCAGAGGGTGCTCCAGGGAAGGGAGCAGAGCAGGTCAGGAGCACAGTTTCTAGGGCAGCAAAGAGGTGTGGTGGCTGATGGGGCTAGGGGGTAGGGGCTGTCTTCCAGCCCACCAGAGGGCTGTTTAGTTTTGCACTTTTTCTGTTAAATTTTTTTCCTGCATACAGCCACTCCATTATTTACAGCAGTTTTGTTCTGTAAAGTCGCTGCCAACACTGAATTAACCAATACTGGAATACGGCTTCTAAGGGAAATGGGGACGAGAATAGAGTCTTGCAAGTCTGTCTGGTCACATTTTCCTCGGTCAAAATGCCATTTGCATTATGTGGGTTTGTTTGCCAACATCCTTGTGAAACAAGGTGGTCTCAGCAGCTGTGAAAACCTGCTCTTCCACATAACATTTTTCTATATACATAACACTCGGCAGAAACTGAATATGGCTTCCAGGGCGAGTCCAACGAGTTAAGGTAGCAGGTTTGGCCTCCAATTTCAGCTCTCATGATAACTAGCTGTAACTCTCTGGGCAAGCCATGTAAGAATCTCCACTCTCTAACTCTGAAAAAGTAAGACTGTGGATGAGAATGTCTTTATCCATCCACTCATTCTAGAGTTCCATACTTAAAAAGGAGGGGGAGGCGATTGGTGGATTGGAGGACCCAAGGAGAGGCAGGGATGCTATATGGTAATTTTAGAAGCCCACACCACCACCTGGTGGTCTAAGAGAAGAGGACAGACTGAGGAAAAGGGCTAACAGACTCTCCAGGTACATTTGTATTTTGCTTGTTTGAATAAAATTTCACACTTTCAGACAATTTCTTCTCTAAAATGGCTATATACACGCAATAATACCTATAAAAGCAGTCATATATGTCGTTATGGTTTAAAATCACATTCTGCATAGGCTGCCTTGTAAGTATATAAAGACCCTAAGCTTTGAATAGCCATCATTACTGAGCCATTACACTTTGGTTAAAAAAACAAAACAAAAACTATTGAGCGAGTAGAATAATTACACAAAATAAAAATATACTCGTTATACCAAAAAACCCATTGACTCATAGTTGAGTAAGAAAATGATAGTATTCTTCGCTGGTGGCTCAGATCTTAAAGAATCTGCCTGCCATGCAGGAGACGCAGGTTCAGTCCCTTGATCAGGAAGATCCCCTGGAAAAGGGAATGGCTACCAACTGCAGCATTCTTCCCTGGAGAATTCCATGGAGAGAGGAGTCTGAAGGGCTACAGTCCATGGGGTTGCAAAGAGTTAGACACAACTGGGTGACTAACACACAAGTACACACAAATAAAATAAGTATCTGTTAATCCATATGTATATAAACACATAGGTGAATGAATGAATGAATGAATAAAATGGATGAGCAAATGCAGGAAAAAAAGAGCTCTCTTCTGTAAATTAATTCTAATCAATAAATATATAATATAAAATAAATGCCAAAGCCTTTGACTGTGTGGATCACAATAAACTGTGGAAAATTCTGAAAGAGATGGGCATACCAGACCACCTGATCTGCCTGCTGAGAAACCTGTATGCAGGTCAGGAAGCAACAGTTAGAACTGGACATGGAACAACAGACTGGTTCCAAATAGGAAAAGGAGTACATCAAGGCTGTATATTGTCACCCTGCCTATTTAACTTATATGCAGAGTACATCATGAGAAACGCTGGGCTGGAGGAAACACAAGCTGGAAGCAAGATTGGCAGGAGAAATATCAATAACCTCAGATATGCAGATGACACCACCCTTATGGCAGAAAGTGAAGAGGAACTAAAGAACTAAAGTTCATCAAGAACTTTCTTGATGAAAGTGAAAGAGGAGAGTGAAAAAGTTGGCTTAAAGTTCAACATTCATAAAACTAAGATCATGGCATCTGGTCCCATCACTTCATGGCAGATAGATGGGGAAACAGTGACAGACTTTATTTTTCTGGGCTCCAAAGTCACTGCAGATGGTCATTGCAGCCATGAAATTAAAAGACGCTTACTCCTTGGAAGGAAGGTTATGACCAACCTAGACAGCATATTAAAAAGCAGAGACATTACTTTGCCAACAAAGGTCTATCTAGTCAAGGCTATGGTTTTTCCAGTAGTCGTGTATGGATGTGAGTTGGACTATAAAGAAAGCTGAGCACCAAAGAATTGATGCTTTTGAACTGTGGTGTTGCAGAAGACTCTTGAGAGTCCCTTGGACTGCAAGGAGATCCAACCAGTCCATCCTAAAGGAGATCAGTCCTAAGTGTTCATAGGAAGGTCTGATGTTGAAGCTGAAACTCCAATACTTTGACCACCTCATGCAAAGAGCTGGCTCATTTAAAAAGACCCTGATGCTGGGAAAGATTGAGGGCAGGAGGAAAAGGGGATGAGATGGTTGGATGGCATCACCGACTCAATGGACACGAGTTTGGATGGGCTCTGGGAGCTGGTGATGGACAGGGAGGCCTGGCAGCTCATGGGGTCACAAAAAGGCAGACACAACTGAGCGACTGAACTGAACTGAACTGAATCAATAAATATGAGAGGAATGAGAGAAATGGAAAATCACCATTAGATTACCACTGTAATCCTGAAATGAGAAGTCAAGTGGGCCTTAGGAAGCATCAATACAAACAAAGTAGGGGAGGTGATGGAATTCCAGTTGAGCTATTTCAAATCCTAAAACATGAGGCTGTGAAAGTGCTGCACTTATCAGTATGCCAGCAAATCTGGAAAACTCAGCAGTGACCAAAAGACTGGAAGAGGTCAGTCTTCATTCCAATCCCAAAGAAAGGCAATGCCAAAGAATGCTCAAACTACCACACAATTGCACTCATCTCACATGCTAGTAAAGTAATGCTCAAAATTCTCCAAGCCAGGCTTCAACAGTACGTGAACCATGAATTTCTATATGTTCAAGCTGAATTTAGAAAAGGCAGAGGAACCAGAGATCAAATTGCCAACATCCACTGGATCATTGAAAAAGCAAGAGAGTTCCAGAAAAACATCTATTTCTGCTTTATTGACTATGCCAAAGCCTTTGACTGTGTGGATCACAACAAACTGTGGAAAATTCTGAAAGAGATGAAAATACCAGGCCACCTGACCTGCCTCTTGAGAAATCTGTATGCAGGTCAAGAAGCAACAGTTAGAACTGGACATGGAACAACAGACTGGTTCCAAATAGGAAAAGGAGTACATCAAGGCTGTATATTGTCACCCTGCTTATTTAACTTATATGCAGAGTACATCATGAGAAACGCTGGGCTGGAGGAAACACAAGCTGGAATCAAGATTGCCAGCAGAAATATCAATAACCTCAGATATGCAGATGACACCACCCTTATGGCAGAAAGTGAAGAAGAGAGTGGAAAAAAAAAAAAAAAGGCCTAAAACTCAACATTCAGAAAACTAAGATCATGGCATCTGGTCCCATCACTTCATGGCAAATAGATGGGCAGTGACATCTATTCCCAAACAGTGGAAACAGTGACAGACTTTATTTTCTTGGGCTCCAAAATCACAGCAGATGGTGACTGCATCAATGAACTTAAAAGACGCTTGCTCCTTGGAAGAAAAGTTATGACCAATCTAGACAGCATATTATAAAGCAGAGACATTACTTTGCCAACAAAGGTCCGTCTAGTCAAAGCTGTGGTTTTTCCAGTGGTCATGTATGGATATGAGAGTTGGACTATAAAGAAAGCTGAGCACTGAAGAACTGATGCTTTTGAATTGTGGTGTTGAGAGTCTCTTGGACTGCAAGGAGATCCAACCAGTCCATCCTAAAGGAAATCAGTCCCGAATATTCATTGGAAGGACTGATGCTGAAGCTGAAACTCCAATACTTTGGCCACCTGATTCGAAGAACTGATTCACTTCTACCACAAGGTCATATATATTTTTATCCAAATCTTAAAGTCAATACCAAATCTAGAAGGTCTGGTAAGCAGAAATTACTTACTCTATTTGACAATTAAAAAGCTGTAATTTATTTAAGCAAAAAAATTTTTTTTCTTGATAACATGTACCACATGTCTGATAAAGTATAGCGGAACAGCACAATTTTTTGTTAACCAAGATGGCTGGAAAATAGAATAGAGTGGATGGTACTTTCCATTAGAGGGAAAGGCAAAGGGAAAAAAAAAATTGATTCTTTTGGTACCTCAATACTGTTTAACTGGAAATCATTTTCTTTTACTAAGGGCTGTAATAGGAAAATTTCCTCTGTTAGATTATTTATGACATGATACATATTCTAGACAGGAGGGGGAAAAAAAAACTTTTATGGAGTAGGAAGCAATATTTCAAATTACATTTTGTTTATTTCCAATATGTGATAATTTCTCATGCCCTATGCTTCATTTGTAATAGGACCTGTGGTGGAGATTCTGATTGACTTTGTTGGATTTTAACATTCATCTCTATTTTATCCTGGATGGACACATGAGGTTCTTGAATCAGAGACACATGATTGTTACTTACCTCATAATAATTGAGCTAGTTCCTCTCGCTCCAATTCTTACCCCTGGAGAGATATGAGAACTAGATGTCACCGTACATGCTCTGGGGCCTATAATGTGAGGGAGGAAAGATGAGAGAAGAAATCCAGGCTTTTATGTAGAAAAAAAAAGACAGTTGTTTTCTCCCCCTCTACAAGGAGAGAGGGAAAAAACCCTCTGGATCCTGGGTTTTCACTCTTAAGTATTTTATAATGTAAATCTCTCAGGGGGCTAGGTAATTCCAGGGTCTCCAGCTTTACAAAACACTTCTCCAAATCCCAGGCCTCACCCCAACTTAAAATGTTAACATATATCTCTAAAATTAGGTAACTGTTTTGAAGTCTTATTATTTATGCAGTGGGAAAATATCTTCTACAGCTTCCTTTGAGTCTGGGATCTCAAGTTGCCATAATATTTGCCTGGAAAACCTGAACAGTGCTGAAACACAAAAATACTTTCTCTCCATCTCACAGGGTTCCAAAATTAATTTCCCTCTGCCTGGGTGACATAGTTACTCAGCTAAAAATCTCAATTTCCAGTTACTTTCAGATAGGTATGGCCTGGTGACTGAGTTCTCACCAATGGAAATTTTACTTCTGGGTTGGACAGCATTACGGACTCAATGAACATGAGTTTGAGCAAACTCTGGGAAATAGTAAAGGACAAGGAAGATGCAGTTCATGGGGTCACAAACAGTAGATATGACTCAGTGACTGGACAACAACAACAATAAGTTCAGTTCAATTCAGTTGCTCAGTCCTGTCTGACTCTTTGCAACCCTATGAACTGCAGCAGGCCAGGCCCCGCTCAAACCCATGTCCATCGAGTCGATGATGCCATCCAACCATCTCATCCTCTGTCGTCCCCTTTTCCTCCTGCCCTCAGTCTTTCCCAGCATCAGGGTCTTTTCCAATGAGTCAATTCTTCTCATCAGGTGGTCAAAGTATTGGAGTTTCAGCTTCAACATCAGTCCTTCCAATGAACAGCCAGGACTAATCTCCTTTAGGATGGACTGGTTGCAGTCCAAGAAACTCTCAAGAGTCTTCTGCAACACCACAGTTCAAAAGCATCAATTCTTCAGTGTTCTGCTCTCTTTATAGTCCAGCTCTCACATGCATACATGACCACTGGAAAAACCACAGCCTTGGCTAGATAGAAATTTGTTGGCAATGTAATATCTCTGCTTTTTAATATGCTGTCTTGGTTGGTCATAACTTTCCTTCCAAGGAGTAAGCGTCTTTTAATTTCATAGCTGCAGTCACCATCTGCAGTGACTTTGGAGCCCAGAAAAATAAAGTCAGCCACTGTTTCCTCTGTTTCCCCATCTATCTGCCATGAAGTGATGGGACTGGATGCCATGATCTTAGTTTTCTGAATGTTGAACTTTAAGCCAACTTTTTCACTCTCCTCTTTTACTTTCATCAAGAGGCTCTTTAGTTCCTCTTCACTTTCTGCCATAAGGGTGGTGTCATCTGCATATCTGAGGTTATTGATATTTCTCCCGGCAATCTTGATTCCAGCTTGTGTTTCCTCCAGCCCAGCGTTTCTCATGATGTACTCTGCATATAAGTCGAATAAGCAGGGTGACAATATACAGCCTTGATGTACTCCTTTTCCTATTTGGAACCAGTCGTTGTTCCATGTCCAATTCTAACTGTTGCTTCCCGACCTGCATACAGGTTTCTCAAGAGGCAGGTCAGGTGGTCTGGTATGCCCATCTCTTTCAGAATTTTCCACAGTTTGTTGTGATCCACACAAAGGCTTTGGCATAGTCAATAAAGCAGAAATAGATGTTTTTCTGGAACTCTCTTTTTCAGTGATCCATTGGCAATTTGATCTCTGGTTCCTCTGCCTTTTCTAAGACCAGCTTGAACATCTGGAAGTTCACAGTTCACGTATTGCTGAAGCTGGGCTTGGAGAATTTTAAGCATTACTTTACTAGTGTGTGAGATGAGTGCAATTGTGTGGTAGTTTGAGCATTCTTTGGCATTGCCTTTCTTTGGGATTGGAATGAAAAGTGATGTTTTCCAGTCCTGTGGCCACTGATGAGTTTTCCAGATTTGCTGGCATATTGAGTGCAGCACTTTCACAGCATCATCTTTCAGGATTTGAAATAGCTGGAATTCCATCACCTCCACTAGCTTTGTTTGTATTGATGCTTCCTAAGGCCCACTTGACTTCATATTCCAGGATGTCTGGCTCTAGGTGAGTGATCACACCATCGTGATGATCTGGGTTGTGAAGATCTTTTTGTACAGTTCTTCTGTGTATTATTGCCACCTCTTCTTAATATCTTCTGCTTCTCTTAGGTCCCTACAATTTCTGTCCTGTATTGAGCCCATCCTTGCATGAAATGTCCCCTTGGTATCTCTAATTTTCTCAAAGAGATCTCTAGTCTTTCCCATTCTATTGTTTTCCTCTATTTCTTTGCATTGATCACTGAGGAAGGCTTTCTTATCTCTCCTTGGTGTTCTTTGGAACTCTGCATTCAAATGGGAATATCTTTCCTTTTCTCCTTTGCTTTTCTCTTCCCGTCTTTTCACAGCTATTTGTAAGGTCTCCTCAGACAACCATTTTGCTTTTTTGCATTTCTTTTTCTTGGGGATGATCTTGATTCCTGTCTCCTGTACAATGTCATGAACCTCCATCCATAGTTCATCAGGCACTCTGTCTATCAGATCTAGTCCCTTAAATCTAATTTTCACTTCCACTGTATAGTCATAAGGGATTTGATTTAGGTCATACCTGAATGGTCTAGTGGTTTTCTCCACTTTCTTCCATTTCAGTCTGAATTTGGCTATAAGGAGTTCATGATCCGAGCCACAGTCAGCTCCCAGTCTTGTTTTTTCTGACTGTATAGAGCTTCTCCATCTTTGGCAACAACAACAATGGTGCTATGTAAAATCTAAAGTTGACACTCTGACTACCTGGAGTTTGTGCTGTGTGGAACAAATGTTGCATATTGCAGTGTTTCCCTCAAAAATTTGAAAATCCTGTAGTTAGCCTATTTGTTGTGGTACCAGGGGAGTTTCAGTGCTTGTATGAAGAGCTAGAAAGTTATCCTCTTAACATCTGACAAACAAACAAATGATATTGACAATTTGTTCAGGTAATGCTTATGAACAAGCTGACGTGTAAGAAGCGATTGTTTGATTCAGCTATGTTGTAGTTTCTCATTTCATCCATTTAGCATCTCCTATGTGAATGGCATTTGGTCCCATTACTTCATGGCAAGTAGATGGGGAAACAAAAGAAACAGTGAGAGGCTCCTTTTTGGGCTCCAAAATCACTACAAATGGTGACTGCAGCCATGAAATTAACAGAAACTTGCTCCTTTGAAGAAAAGTTATGACAAACCTAGACAGCATATTAAAAAGCAGAGGCATTACTTTGCCAACAAATGTCCATCTAGTCAAAGCTATGGTTTTTCCAGTAGTCATGTATGGATCTGCGAGTTGGACTATAAAGAAAGTTGAGCACTGAAGAACTGATGCTTTTGAACTGTGGTGTTGCAGAAGACTCTTGAGAGTCCCTTGGACTGCAAGGAGATCAAACCAGTCAATCATAAAGGAAATCAGTCCTGAATGTTCATTGGAAAGACTGATGCTGAGGCTGAAACTCCAATACTTTGGCCACCTGATGCAAAGAACTGATTCATTGGAAAAGACCCTGATGCTTGGAAAGATTGAGGGCGGGAGGAGAAGGGGACAACAGAGGATGAGATGGTTGGATGGCATCACCAACTCCATGGGTGTGAGTCTGAATAAGCTCCGGGAATTGGTGATGGACAGGGAAGCCTGGACTGCTGCAGTCCATGGGGTCGCAAAAAATCACACACGACTGAGTGACTGAACTGAACTGATGTGAAATTACTCTTTGGGAATAGAATAAGACAAAGCCTGAGGCTAAAGAGAACACTCATTTTCTTGAATGTAAAAAATGAGAATTAGATGTATAACCAAATGTACTTTCTCAACAAATAGTGACAAATCCTCTCAGTTTTCCTCTGAGAATATATTGATTTCACTTTCATTCCTAAAGGCTGTTTTCACTGGGTAAACAATTCTGGGTTGATGTTTCTTTCAGTTCTTGAAAAATATTTGTTTCCTTCTAGCCTTGGAGGTTTCTGATTAGAAAGTCACTGTCATTTGGATAATTGTTCCACCATTGTTCTTTGTACCTGCTTTTTTACTTTGTCTTTAGACTTCAGAAATTTGATTATGAGTGCCTTAAATGTGTTTGAATTTATACTGTTTAGAGTTCACTCAGTTTCTTGAATCTATAGGTTTATGCCTTTCACTAAATTTGTAGAATTTTCAGCCATTTTTTTTTTCAGTGAATACTTTTCAGCCCACATTCTACCTTTTTTGGGGTATTCTGATAACACCAATGTTAGACAATTTTTATTTCAAGCTTCTTGAGACTATGGGAGTTTTTTCAGCCTATTTTTCCTGCTGGTCAGAATGGGTCCTTTCTATTTTTCTGTCTTCATGTTCATGGAATCTTTCCTCTGACATCAACATTCTACTATTGAGCACATTCATTGAGTTTATTTTACATATTATATTTTTTATTTCTATAATTTCCATTTGTTTCTTCTTTATATTTTCTGTTTCCTTGCTGAGACTTTCTATTATTTTTGTTTTTTTAAGAGCACTTGCAATTGCTCAGTGAAGCATTTTTGTGACTGCTTTACACTTCTTGTTAGATGATTCCAACATCCGTGTCATACCATCGTTGGCGCTTGTTAATCGTCTTCTCTCATTCAAGTTGTGATTTTCTCTTTGTATAATGAGTGAGTTCTTTTTCTATCTTTTCTGGACATTTGGGGCATTGTGTTCTGAGACCATGGATCCTACTTAAACCTCCTGTTTTATGTTTAAAACAGGGGCAGAGTATAGAAATCTAGGCTATCCATATGGCCTTCCCTGACATTTTATTTTGCTGGGAAAAGGGCTGAGGGAGGAGCAAGTTGTTACCATCAGGTGGGAGAGAAACTCCAAGGTTTCTTCTCTGCCACCTCTGTATGTACCACCCCAGAAGAAAGAAGGAAGAGTGCTGTATTACTGCCAGGCAAGAGTGAAAGCCTAGTGTTTTTTGCTCAGTATTTGCTGATGAGGATGAGAGTGGAAGCATAACAACTTTATGCAGTTTGGCCAGAGTAGGGCAATTTTTTAAAAAGTTTCTTTCTTGCCAGACTGTTTTCTCATCCTCTGTCAAGAGAAAGCAGGCCTGGGTTGGGGGGTGAGGGGGTGGTGCCTGCTTTTTTTGTGTAAATGTGTTGGCATTTCTGGGTTATCATCTCCCAGCATGTATAAGAGACGAAAGAAAACTCAGGAAACAAAACATTAAGTCTCGGGGACCCTGACCATCACATCTCCTTTTCTCCACCTTTGAGAGTCTTCTTGCATTCATTTTATATTAATGCTTAATGTTCAGGGTTTTTAGCTTGCTTAATGGGAGGAACAGGGAGAAGTGATTCTGCTCCATCTTTCCTGGAACCAGAAGTTCAGCCGTCTTAACAGATGATAATGTTTTTTTCCCTGAGTAATTCTGAATAATTATCCTCACCTGGAATAACAGAAGGAATTTTTCCGGCACAGAACAAAATCTTGAGACACATCTATTCTTCTAAAGAACCCAACGTGTTCTTCCCCAAGGGTCTCTGCTGCCTGGTATGCCCACCATTTACTAGTTGAGGAGCAAGAAGGGAATATTAGTAACAGTAGATCCAAGGAATAGGGAGATTTATGAGAAGAGAAAAGCTATTTAGGAGTGATTAATCAGCTTTTTTTAAACTCAACTACAGCCCACACTTCAGTGGATAATAAATAGGAAAAGGAATATGCTTTTGAAAGGAAGTTTGACTATAAAACTCCTAGAGGAGAACATAGGCAAAACACTCTCTGACATAAATCACAGCAAGATCCTCTATGACCCACCTCCCAGAATATTGGAAATAAAAGCAAAACTAAACAAATGGGATCTAATGAAACTTAAAAGCTTTTGCACTACAAAGGAAACTATAAGTAAGGTGAAAAGACAGCCGTCAGATTGGGAGAAAATAATAGCAAATGAAGAAACAGACAAAGGATTAATCTCAAAAATATACAAGCAACTCCTGAAGCTCAATTCCAGAAAAATAAATGACCCAATCAAAAAATGGGCCAAAGAACTAAACAGACATTTCTCCAAAGAAGACATACAGATGGCTAACAAACACATGAAAAGGTGCTCAACATCACTCATTATTAGAGAAATGCAAATCAAAACCACAATGAGGTACCATTACACGCCAGTCAGGATGGCTGCTATCCAAAAGACTACAAGCAATAAATGCTGGAGAGGGTGTGGAGAAAAGGGAACCCTCTTACACTGTTGGTGGGAATGCAAACTAGTACAGCCGCTATGGAAAACAGTGTGGACATTCCTTAAAAAACTGGAAATAGAACTGCCATATGACCCAGCAATCCCACTTTTGGGCATACACACTGAGGAAACCAGATCTGAAAGAGACACGTGCACCCCAATGTTCATTGCAGCACTGTTTATAATAGCCAGGACATGGAAGCAACCTAGATGCCCATCAGCAGATGAATGGATAAGGAAGCTGTGGTACATATACACCATGGAATATTACTCAGCTGTCAAAAAGAATTCATTTGAATCAGTCCTAATGAGATGGATGAAACTGGAGCCCATTATACAGAGTGAAGTAAGCCAGAAAGATAAAGAACATTACAGCATACTAACACATATATATGGAATTTAGAAAGATGGTAATGATAACCCTATATGCAAAACAGAAAAAGAGACACAGAAATACAGAACAGACTTTTGAACTCTGTGGGAGAATGTGAGGGTGGGATGTTTCAAAAGAACAGCATGTATACTATCTATGGTGAAACAGATCACCAGCCCAGGTGGGATGCATGAGACAAGTGCTCGGGCCTGGTGCACTGGGAAGACCCAGAGGAGTCGGGTGGAGAGGGAGGTGGGAGGGGGGATCGGGATGGGGAATACGTGTAAATCTATGGCTGATTCATATCAATGTATGACAAAACCCACTGAAATGTTGTGAAGTAATTAGCCTCCAACTAATAAAAAAATTTAAAAAAATAAAAAAAAAAAAAATATTATGACACAAAAAAAAAAAAAAAAAAAAAGAAAGGAAGTTTGAAAGGGTCACAATTAAAGTGTTATATACTTTTTCCCCCAGAACTTCCCTCCCCACGGCAATGATTAAATAAAGAAAAAAGAATCCCATCCTTTGTTTGTTGTGGTTTTTATTTAGATCTTTACTTATTTGGACCTGTAAATTCTCACTTTTGGTTAAAGTGTCATAGATCTCTATGTAATAACTACAAAACCAGTTTGTAAAGATGACTAATGTGAGCAAAAGTTGACATTGATGGTCATTAAAGACCAAACTTACCTAACCATAAAGGTAATGAATAATGTTAAATGTTAATCTTCTTGTACTATGAGTATTTCTTGGTTGAACAAACAGGTCTCTCTTAGGTTTGATGATTGATATGCCTGGAGCTGGATGTACTATATAGTTTTTTGATGATCTGCCTTTTCTTCTACTTTTGGTATTTTTTAACTTAAGCTGCTAGCTGGCCTCTTTACCACAAGAGCTCTTTTTGCAATATGGGTATTCAACTGGTTATTATGAGCTTTCTTATTATGGCAAATGTCCAGGCTTCTAAAGAACTGATCTCTTTTGTGAAATGTACCTTCCACTTCTGGCATGTTTTGCTCATGTATTTTGACCTTCTCTGCCTCTGGTAGCTTCTCTTCCTTGTTGTTTTGCTCATGGTTTATTTGCATTTGCATTGGCTCCCCTTGTAGAGGTTCCTCCTTCTGATAATGCAGTTCATCAAGCAGTTCTACTCTCTGCTCTAAGATTTGGCATTCATTGTCCAGCAAGGTTGCAATCAAATGCAATGAATATGTGTCTTGTTTCAGTCTCCTCACTTGTTCCTCCAGCTCTTGCTGAGCTGACTCATTATTTGTTTGACTTGGGGAATGGGTGCCATTATTTTTAAGAGTTTTGATGTCATTCTGAGATTTCTGATAGGATTGTATTAGTTTGCTAAGCTCAGTATGTTCCACACTCCAGTGTTCTGCTTCCTGTAGTAACTGCTCCATGTTGTTCCTCAGTCTGATATTTTCTTCTTGAATGTGAGGGAATCCATGCTTTGCTTTTTCCTTACTTAGCTGAGTTTCAGGAAGGGCTTTTGGTCCTTTTGAACAATTTACCCAATCCCTTGAACAATCTTGCACTGTGTCCTCAGAGTTCTGGTTGTCCAACCTTATCTCCTGTTTCTTTGCATTCTCTTTTTTCCCTAGGTCCAAAGTAGCAAGCAGTTTTTTTACTAGTTCTTTATTTATTTCATCAAGTTCTATGATTTTTTCTCTAAGTTCTGACACCTCAGACATGTTGGTTTCCTTAAAAGATTCTTTTGTTTCTGTGACCTTCTGTTCATACATTGTCATATGTTTAACAATATCTTTAATTTCTTTTAAGAGGCTTTCAAACTTCTTTGCAATCCGCTGTTCAATTGCTTCATGGTCACTACTTTTTAGGGAAGGGAGAGAACTGTAAGAAACTGGGGGAAGTGATCCAATTTCAAATAAGGAAATCATAATCCTAGGGTCCAAAGACTCTTCATTGAGATCAGGAGGCTTAAGTGCTTTGGAGGGGGTGGGCACTTCCATCTCAGCTGAATTAGTAGGGCTGATGACCAGGTCATAAGTGAAGTAGAAAACCTTAGCAATTCCAGGAAGGAGAGGTGGTGGTCCTCTGTGCAAATGGGTAGAAAATGTGGAACTAAGCAGAACTCAGAGCCCAGAGTTAAGGTCTGAAGTCAGGAAGATGATGTTTAGGTGAAAGGTAACATCTCACACAACCTAAGAGGAAGGAGGGTGGGGAAGGGGACTAGGAGCTAGGGCTCAATTTCTCCTCTTCCAGGCTTCTGGTGTTTATTCTCTGACCCTAGCAACCAGGTCTTTATTCTGTCACTGCACCATTGTGGCCTGTCTCTAGATTCTGTCTCCTTTGGGTCACAACAGAAGCTTCTTAAACTCCCACCTGGTGACTCAAGACCAACCTAGAGCTACTCCCCACTCCAGAAAGATCTCTACACCAGTCTTTCCCTTCCTTACTTTTTTTTTGGGGGGGGGGGTGTTATTTTATTCATCTCCTTCAGTGACTTTCGTATTCATCATATTCATTGACTTTCCCCTTATCCCCCGCTGTTTTCAACTGTGGTATGTTTTTGTACCAAATAAGTGCATGGCTGAGAGAATTTGTCCCTGGTGAGGGTCCCTATTCTTTAATAGCACCTGGAGCCCTTATTACTCTGCTTCTAGGAGAGGCGCTTCTGCAAAAGAAAGTAATCCTGACAAAATAGAACACAAAAAATGCTTCAGTCTTTCTGTGATTTTAGGGAAATAATGTTAGGAATAGCTCAATTAAAAAATATTCTACTCGAATCAGAGGATATCTGAATGCTTTTTAACAACACAATTACAAATTGAGAATTTCTTGGCTTTGAATGCAGGCATCCCTCAAGACAAGCTTAGTAAGTTTGCTTCTGAATCATTTACAGCAGGTGTTATAGAACTTTAATTACTTTTTACAAGAACTTTTAAAAAATAGCATAATTTACCTAAAGTATTGAAACAGTTAAATCCTGTAGTGGCTTATAGAAAAGCAATTGAGTATTAAACCAAGTGCAGGCTTCCCTGGTAGCTCAGCTGGAAAAGAATCCTCCTGCAATGTGGGAGACCTGGGTTCGATCCCTGGGTTGGGAAGACCCCTTGGAGAAGGGAACAGTTACCCACTCCAGTATTCTGGCCTGGAGAATTCCATGGACAGAGGAGCCTGGCGGGCTACACTGCATGGGGTCACAAAGAGCAGAGTCAGACACACGACTGATTGACTTTCACTTTCAAACCAAGTGCACTCTTGTCTCTGTCCTTAGGAGTCAGGGCCTTGAACATATTAAGTTCACTCAAAGAAAATGTTCCTCAAGTGAGACTTTTTTCTCTGCCTTTAATATCTTGCTATTAGGCACTTTACTAACTAGAAGTTTGCCTCCATTCTTAAGGGAAAACTCATTATTTAGCAGGTTTTTTTTTTTTTTTTCCCCTTTCTTTCACAGCTCCCAACTCACTTTGACTTAGTTTTCCTGAGCGTCAAGCTCATCCTCCAGCTTGCTGGGCTCAGGGCCATCACCTTATAACTATCCACAGATGCAGCTGGGTTTGTCTTTTTTTTTTTTTTTTTACTTGAAGAAGGAAACACTTTTCTAACCCACACAATGATACCACAGAGGCTAGAGACTGCCCCTATTTTAAAATCCATCTCAAAGGTCCAACTTTGGTTGATGTTTTGATGTTTTCCCTTTGATTCAAGTCATTATTTAAAATACATTGTAATAAATCTCCAGGGCAAAGAAACTTTTTTCCTGATCTGGTAATTAATTTCTAGCTTTATTGTGTTGTAATCAGAACATATAACACTTCTACTTTTGAAATTGACATTTTCTCACTGGCTTGATAGATTATCAATGTTCATGTATATTTTATGGATACTTGAAAGAAATTGAATTCTCTGTTTTCTTCTTATGCTTGCAACTTTTTTATGCTTTTGGACATAAATCTGATATTACCTGAGTTTCTGGAAATGGGTTTGAAGGTAGCTTGGTCAAGATATGACTGACTTTTAAAAAACATACAACATAAGAGTGGCAAGTTAAGTTTTATTTGGGACAAAATGAGGACTATAGTCCAGGAAACAGCATTTAAGATAGCTTTGAGAAACTGCTGGGGTGGGGGTTCAGTATATAGGTGATTTTGGTGAAAGAGGAATCCATGCAATCAAGCACATATTTTTTGCAGGTTTCTGCTAATCTCATGAAAGTTACTAGTCAAGAGGAGCAGTCGTCACCACTAAAAGCATTTCAATGCTTTTCTATATATGAAGAGATATAAGAATTGGGATAAAAAAAATTGGTTCCTGAAAATATCTATCTGAAGACCTGTTCTGCCTGTTTTCCCAGAGCACAGAGTGCCTCATTTCTGCTCTCCACCTTGATTTCCTTTCAGGGGATGTTGAAAGTCAGCAGTAGCACATGATTTAATGCTTGTAGAGGTAGATGGCAAGTGCCAATTTGTAGTTGGCAATACCATGAGAATTCTCTTTTTATCAAAAGGAAATGTAAATATTTCCTTCCTTCCTACAAATACAATGATTTTCAAATTGTATTACTGTTATATTTCTGTTAATTTTACTGATATTTGGATGCTAAAAAAACCACCAGAATAGTCTTCTTTTCTTTATTGACCCATAATCCCAGTGGATAACTGTGAAAGTTAAATACCTTTGGATTTTCTTGCAATTGTTATCTACTAAATATCCTTAGCTTAATGACTTAAAAAAAAAAAAAACACGAAATGTGAAAGAGAAGAAAACTATTAGAAAGCTTGCTTAAAATTTTCTTTCTTTTTAAAACCACTTTGTCTTAACAGAAATAGAAACCATATCAAAGGATACATTACATAAACATGTCTTATTTCTGGTGATGTTAACCTTGGTCACTTCATCAAGTGATATCTGCTGAATTAAACTACTATGAAGTTACTATCTTTCCCTTTATAACTAATAAAAGTCCTGGGGAGGATGTTTTGAGACTAGGAAATCATTCTGTTTCTTCTCAAACTACTGCGTATACTAATTTTAGTATCCAGAAGTGAATCTTGCTTGTTGTTTAGTTGCTATGTCATGTCTGAATCTTTTGCAAACCAATGGACTACAGCCTGCCAGGCTCTTCTGTCCGTGGGATTTCCCAGGTAAGAATGCTGTAGTAGGTTACCATTTTCTTCTCCAGGGCATCTACCTGGACCAGAGATCAAACCCATGTTTCTTGCACTGCAGACAGATTCTTTACCACTGAGCCACCATTTTGCTTGCAGTGATTCAGTTCAGTTCAGTCACTCAGGCATCTCCAACTCTTTGCAACCCCATGGACTGCAGCATGCCAGGCTTCCCTGTCCATCACCAACTCCTGGAACTTACTCAAACTCATGTCCATTGAGTCAGTGATGCCATCCAACCATCTCATCCTCTGACTTTAAGATTTGGATAAGATTTTATCCAATCCTAAACATGTAAATGAAATTTCTGAAAACAAGTCATTTTTAAAGGTGTTTCACGTGAGTGCCAGTGGGTAATAATCCATTATATTCTTTAGATTAATGTAAGACTTATTTGGAGAAGTATCATGGCATTTTCTATTTGGAAGCTTCTTTAGGCCATCACTTGTTGACAGTGAAAATCTGGAACAATAATTAGTATTGACCTTATTGAGTTCTTTAACACAATATTTTCTCATACCTGTCAAATTCCAATTAAAAATTGAACTATTTTTGAAACTTGCACAGGTCCAGTCTTATCATCAGTATACTTCTGTCCAACAGTGATAGTAACTTTTAGGAAATACATTTTTGAGTAATCCTCTTAGGAAAAAGAGAAAATCCATACAAATTTCCTAGTCAAATTTTTCTTAATAAACTCTTCATAGTAATGAACTAGATTCTTGATTTCATAGTGCTTGGATCCCCATAAAGTTTTTCCCATCAAGCCATAGTAGTTTCACAGATCATTTAAAGTTCTTGCAACTTATGGGCTTCCTTGATAGCTCAGTTGGTAACGAATTCACCTGCAATGCAGGAGACCCTGGTTTGATTCCTAGGTCAGGAAGATCCCCTGGAGAAAGGAAAGGCTACCCACTCCAGTATTCCGGCCTGGTGAAGTCCATGGAATAAAGTCTTCCCCATCAAGCCATAGCAGTTCCACAATCTTTTAAAGTTCTTGACAATAGTAACAGTAATATTTTAGTAAAAACAAGCACCTTGTTTCCCCTTTAAAATATATTCCATGAGCCAAATATTATTTTTTAAAATTTGGTTTCCATTCAGATCAAAGTAAGAGCTTATTTAAAAAATTATGAAATATGACAAATATAGAAAAGCACATAAAACTCATAGACACAATTAAATAAATGATTAAAATCACCCATTTGGTCATATCAAACTGTTTTCCAAAGTGTGGCTGTACCAGTTATGTGCCATTCATCACTCTAAGAGCATTTCTATTGCCCTATAGTCTCACTTAAATTTAGTATTGTCAGACTTTTTAATTCGATGGTCATGTAATAATACCTCACAGTGGTTTCAATTTGTATTTCCTGATTACTGAGTTTAGTTAACTTTTTATGTTTGTTAACCATTTGCATTTTGTTTTCATAAAGTGCCTATCTTTTGCTTCAAATTATTGATTTGTAGGAGTTCTTCGTGTATTCTGAGCACTGTGATGATTATGAGTTGCAAATATTCTCTCCCATTCCATCTGTGGTTTGGCTTTTTTACTTTTCTGCATTTCTTTTGCTGAACTGAAATTCTTAATTTCAATGTAGTCCAATTTATCAACCCTTTCCCTTTTAATTGTGGCTATGTTTTGTTTAAGAAACCCTTACCTATATCACGGATAAAATTATTCTAAAGTGTTTTAATTTCTTGCTTTTTTACCTTTATTTCTCTAATCTCTCTGAATTGGATCTAGACAGAGATTCATCAGAGTATTTAGGTTGGTTGTGCAAGGATTCTATAATTATGGATATGTTCATGTCCTTTTCCCATGCCTATGCTTTGGGGGTACTTTTAATCTTTCTAATAAGAAAACTATTAGAATTTTTATATAAAAAAATATAGATGATAGAATGAAAGAAGTATTGCACAAAGAAGGAAGTGATTCTGTATCCTAACTCATCTGGTTCCTAATTGCTCCTTTACAAGGCGGAGATAGTAATTTTCTTTTGGACCAAGGACCAATGGTCAAAGATTCTCTGGCTGTCTCTGCTAAGGTCTTACTGCTCTCTGAGAAGTAGGAACAGATTAGATGAGAGCATTAGAAACAAACCAGAAGCGAGCATGGCCAAAAAGGAAGAGGACAATAGCAAATAATCTAAATATAGAAGATGTCTGGAAGTTGGGATCATGGATATTTTGAAAGTAAAAAACAAAGATAATTGTATGTAAAGGAGAAAGGTGTACCAGATCAAAGTGAAGTAGAGAAGTGAATTTATTGTCATCACACAATCATCATTATTTTTAAAATATCCTTTCATAAACCTGATCAATGCAGAAAATAATTTTTAAAGTATATCTTAACAAGTAAAGGCCTCACACAGAGATTTATCATAGAAATGTCACAGTCAGATGAGTGTTCTTTTCTAACAGTTACAGTTTTCTTGGGGAAACTGTCAACCACTAATCATATTTAATTGTCTTCTCTGAACAGGAAGGCATACTGTACAGTATTTTGGTTGGCACAGGTCCGTTATGCAGCTTCATTTTGAGGAAGTAGGTGCTAATGTTTGCATTCTATTTTAAAGAATCTTTATTTAAGAGAAATGTACCATTTAGTGATTCTCAGACTTTTCTGAGGAAATATCCTATTTTGCTTACTTATATCTTTATCTTTTTTCTTGATCTGCCATATTAGTCTTTTCCAAAAACTGGATTTGGGTTTGTTAATCTTCACTATTTTCTTTATTCCATCTCATGTCCTTGTCCTTATTCCATTTCCTTATGGGATGTCCTTATTATTTCATCTCCATGTCCTTATTTTGAGCCCATCCCCCACTTTTTAGTGATTTGTTTTGCTTTTTCAATTTCTTGAATTGAATCCTTACTGTGTTTATTTTTAAATCTTCTTGTTTCCTCAAAAAACATACTAAAAGCTATAAATTTCCCTTTACATACTATGGATGGAGATCATAGATATTCATAGGAAATGCTTTCATTATTATTAATTTTAACTTTAAAAATTATTTTTAAATTACTTCTTTTATAACTCAAACATTATTTTAAGCAAGTCAGTAGATATACTGGTATGACACTAAGTATTGTTTTTTAAATGATGCATAGATATCATATGATGTTTGTTAGTATGTTTGACATATTTCATAGGAAAAAACTTATAAGAAAAGAAAGAAAATATGCTTCTAGACCAGCAAATTTACTTATAGACGCTGTAGAAATTCTTGCACACAAGCAAAAGTAAACTGTATGATATATAATATTCTTTGCAACTTTGCAGTATTTTGGGAAATAAAACCTAATCTATCAGTGAAGAATAGCTAAATTGGGCTATATTTATGAAAAGTAATAATATATAAATTAAAATGAAGTAAAGTTACATGTATCCATATGCAGAGATTTTTTTGGACATCTTTGGTCAGAACTCTGGGCTGGTATCAATTATGATATCTAATCAAAAGAAGCATATTTTCTTATTAATCTAAGAATTTTAAATTACAAACTTTAATAAAACTAATCACCTAAAGTTTTATATATCAAATGAATATAATATTTACACAATTATTTTTATAGCACTATCATTTTTCATTGATTTTATTATCATATATTTCTGTTTACAGTAAAATGCTATCTAATATTCTAACATATTTAAAGTCAGTTTTTTAAAAGAGACAATTCTCTGAGGAAGAAAAGAGAGTGGCAATTTTAACCAGTCATTGTATTCCACATATATTGATGTCACTTGTGACTAAATTTAGCTTTTCCAATAGTGTCTTTTGAACACACCATATTTAAAAAGAGGATATTACCACCTCTAGTAAATACACCCAAATGTGCCTATAGCCTTTTAAAATTAGGGTATGGTTATATTCAAGGGAAGCATTATATCTATAATGGCATTTTTTGGATCCCACACGCTGCAATAAAGATCGAAGCTCCTGTGCGCCCCAACAAAGATCCAGTACAGCCAAATAAACAAATTTTAAAAAAAGAATAGGGACTTCCCTGGTGGTCCAGTGGTTTAGACTTCACAGTACCACTACAAGAGGCACATTTTCAATCCTTGGTTGGGAAATTAAAATCCTGCATGCCTCGCAGAAAAAAAAAAGAATTGGGTTATTTGAATTTTCTATTTTCAAAAGATGAAACCTGTATTAATTACAAAGAGAGAAAATTATTTCTAGGCTTTTTTTTTTTTCTTTTTTAAATTCCTAGGCTTTAAGGACTTGACCCTTTGGTTCACTAGCTATTTAGAGGTAATTTAGTACATCATGCAAAATGCCCCACTGGATGAATCAAGATTAATTCACAAGTGGGAATCAAGGTTGCTGGGAGATTATCAATAACCTCAGATACGCAGATGACACCACCCTAATGGCAGAAAGCGAAGAGGAACTGAAGAGCCTCTTGATGAAGGTGAAAGAGGAGAGTGAAAAAGCTGGCTTAAAACTCAACATTCAAAAAACTGAGGTCATGGCATCCATTCCCATCACTCCATGGCAAATAGATGGAGAAAAAATGGAAATGGTGACAGACTTTATTTTCTTGGGCTCCAAAATCACTGCAGATGGTGACTGCAGCCATGTAATTAAAAGACACTTGCTCTTTGGAATAAAAGCTATGACAAACATAGACAGCGTATTAAAAAGCAACACAATACTTTGTCACGAAAGGTCTGTATAGTCAAAGTTATGGTTTTTCCAGTAGTCATATACAGATGTGAGAGTTGGACCATAAAGAAAGCTGAGCACCGAAGAATTGATGCTTTCAAACTGTGGTGCTGGAGAAGACACTTGAGAGTCCCTTGGACTGCAAGATCAAACCAGTCAATCCTAAAGGAAATCAACCCTCAATATTCATTGGAAGGACTAATGCTGAACCTCCAATACTTTGATAACAGATGCAGAGAGCCTACTCATTGGAAAAGACCCTGAGGCTGGAAAAGATTTGCAGGCAGGAGAAGGGGGCAACAGAGGATGAGACGATGGGATGGCATCACCAATGGACATGAGCTTGAGCAAACTCTGGGAGATAGTGAAGGACAAGGAAGCCTGGAGTGCTGCAGTTCATGGGGTCACAAAAAGCTGGGCATGACTGGGCAACTGAACAACAGATTCATAAGGAGACCCTATTCAGATTTGAATTTTACTGACTGTATTGCTTATTTATGGTAATTATGATTTTGAATTGGGATTATTACAATGGATACTACCTGTGATTATTAGGTATTAGGTATTTGGATGAAAAATTGTGAAAACAAAATTAGATGTCTGATAACCTGGGGAACTGAATTAGAATTCAATGTGACCCTAAAAAATAGTACTAGTGAGGTGAAATTTATGTAAAATATACTTACTTGGAAAACTAAAACAGGAATAAAAATAGACCAATTTGCTTACAGGGTCTTCCCTGGTAGCTCAGCTGGTAAAGAATCCACCTGCAATGCAGGAGACCCTGGTTCGATTCCTGGGTCCAGAAGAGTCCCTGGAGGAGGGCATGGCAACCCCTCTGGTATTCTTGCCTGAAAATCCCCATGGGCAGAGGAGCCTGGTGGGCTACTGTCCACGGGGTGGCAAAGAGTCGGACACAGCTGAGCGGCTAAACACAAGCACAAGCACAATATGCTTCTGAAGGAAAAAAGGTTTAGAGAAAAAAAATGAGGGGAAAATGCTATTGTATCACGTCACTTGAAATATATTTTGGGTGACTTAAAGATCTTGTATAACCGTGTTGAAGTAGTATGAAGTAAAAACCTATTTAATGCTAAAAATATTGCTGTCTTCATCCTAGATGCTAAGAACATAAGCCCAACAACATATCCATCTTTCAAAGACAGCCATAATTAATGATGTAATATATTTCATCCCAATCTTTTTGTCTATTGATTTTATTTAAATAGCATAATACCATATATTCAACTTTTGGTTACCTGTGTATGATATATATATTTTTTCTGTATTATATACAGAAAAAAATTATCACAGCTCATGTTTTCTTACATAACAAACTAAGCTCTTAACTGTTATTTATCAAAAACTATAAATAATTTTAATTTACTTATAAATTACCTACCATCTTGCTGTGGCTTCTTCTTTGTCTTTGGATGTGGGGTATCTTTTTTTGGTGGGTTCCAGCATTCTCCTTTTGATGGCTGTTCAAAAGCTAGTTGCGATTTTGGTATTCTTGAAGGAGGAGATGAGCATGTCCTTCTGCTCCACCATCTTGAACTGGAAGCGGACTGCCTGCTTTTGTTTTGTTTTGTTTGTTTATTTTTGGCTGTGCTGGGTCTTCATTGCTGTGCGTGGGCTTTCTCTAGCTGTGGTGGGTGCTTCTCTTCATTGTGGTGCATGGGCTTCTCATTGCTGTGGCTTCTCTTTCTTGTTGCAGAGTACAGTGTCTAGGCACGGGGGCTTCAGCAGTTGCAGAACACAGGCTCAGTAGTTGTGGCACAGGGGCTGAGCTGGTTTGCATCATGTGCAATCCTCCCAGTTGCTGTTTTTGTTCAGTCACTCAGTCTTGTCCAATTTTGTGACCCCATGGGCTGCAGCACACCAGGCTTCCCTATCCATCACCAACTCCCAGAGCTGGCTCAAATTCATGTCCATCAAGTCAGTGATTCCATCCAACCATCTCATCTTCTGTCATCCCTTTCTCCTCCTGCCTTCAATCTTTCCCAGCATCAGGGTCTTTTCCAATGAGTCAGTTCTTCACATCAGGTAGCCAAAGTATTGGAACTTCAGCTTCAGCATCAGACCTTCCAATGAATACTCAGGACTCCCTTGGTATCTGAGGGACTCTCAACAGCCTTCTCCAGCACCACAGTTAGAAAACATCACTTCTTCAGTGCTCATCCTTCTTTATGGTCCAACTCTCACATCTGTACATGACTACTGGAAAAACTATAACGCTGATTATACGGACCTTTGTCTGAAAAGTAAGTGTTAGTTGCTCAGTCATGTCTGACTCTTTGTGACCACTGGAGTGTAGCCTGCTGGGATCCTGCATCCATGGCAAGAACATTGGAGTGGGTTGCCAATACCTTCTCCAGGGGACCTTCCCGACACAGGGATCTAACCCAGGTCTCCTGCATTGCACCGTCTGAGCCACCATGGAAACTCTACAAAGTAATGCCTCTGCTTTTTAATACGCTGTATAGGTTTGTCATAGCTTTTCTTCCAAGGAGCAAGCATCTCTTAATTTCATAGCTGCAGTCATCATCTGCAGTGATTTTGGAGCCCAAGAAAATAAACTCTGCCACTGTTTCCATTTTTTCCCTCTATTTGCCATGGGTGGATAGAACCAGATGCCATGATCTTAGTTTTTTTAATGTTGAGTTTTAAGCCAGCTTTTTCACTCTCCTCTTTCACTTTTATCAAGAGGCTCTTTAGTTCCTCTTTGCTTTCTGTCATAAGGGTGGTGTCATCTGCATATCTGAGGTTGTTGATGTTTTCCCAGCAATCTTGATTACAGCTTGTGCTTCATCCAGCCTGGCATTTCTCATAATGTACTCTGCATATAAGTTAAAGAAGCAGGGTGACAATATACAACCTTGATGTACTCCTTTCCCAATTTTAAAACAGTCCGTTGTTCCATGTCTGGTTCTAACTGCTGCCTCTTGATTTGCATACATGTTTCTCAGAAGGCAGCTAAGGTAGTCTGGTAGTTCCATCTCTTTAAGAATTTTCCACAGTTTGTTGTGATCCACACAGTCAAAAGCTTTAGCATAGTCAATGAAGTAGATGTTTTTCTGGAGTTCTCTTGCTTTTTCTATGATCCAATTGATGTTGGCAATTTGATCTGTGGCTCTTTTGCCTTTTCAAGATCCAATTTGTACATCTGGAAGTTCTCAATTCACATACTGTTGAAGCCTAGCTTGAAGGATTTTGAGAATTCTCTTACTAGCATGTAAAATGATTGCAATTGTGCAGTAGTTTGAACATTCTTTGGCATTGCCCTTCTTTGGGATTGGAGTAAAAACTGACCTTAAAAGAAACAGAGTAGCCCCCATTGTCAGCAAAAGAGTCCGAAATGCAGTACTTGGGTGCAATGTCAAAAACGACTGAATGATCTTGGTTTGTTTCCAAGGCAAACCATTGAGTATCACAGTAATCCTAGTCTATGCCCCAACCAATAATGCCAAAGAAGCTGAAGTAGAATGGTTCTATGAAGATCTACAAGACCTTTTAGAATGAACACCAAAAAAAAAGATGTCCTTTTCATAAGGGCCTGGAATACAAAAGTAGGAAGTCAACAGATACCTGGTGAATAACAGGCAAGTTTGGCCCTTAAGAGTACAAAATGAAGCAGGGCAAATGCTAACAGAGTTTTGCCAAGAGAATGCACTGGTCATAGCAAACATCCTCTTCCAACAACACAAGAGACGACTCTACCCATGGAAGCTTTCTCTAAATCCACTCTAGTATTCAGTTATAACGTTCTACCCAAACTCTTAGTTTTCCTTAATTTATTGGAACTGAAACAGAAGTCTCCTACTAATTTATAGTCAGAAAGGCATGCCCATTAAACTGTTTTCCAAAAGTAAATGGTGAAAAAGTGAGTTGTGCATGGTGACTTCCTTCCAAAGAATGAAAAGGATCAGAGGAGAGTCACTTTGCAGTGGAGAAACCTGAGAAATGCTACTTTGGTCAGGTGATCAAGGCTAATATCAACAGCCATAAAATATGCTGATTCTATGTATCCTTGATATGATGTGATGAAAATGGCACTTAACCTGTGTGATCTTCCTTTCATAAACCCCTAACCCAGTCTAATCTTGAGAAAAATAGCAGGTGAGGTTCAGTAGTGGGGTATTCTGTGGTATAGCTGAGTACTCATTAAAACTGTCAAGGTCATCAAAAAACATGGGAAAATCAGAAACTGTCACAGCAAGATAAGCCTAAGGAGACATGGCAACTAAATGTAATGTGAGATCCTGGAACAGAAAAAAAGATATTAGGTTAAAAACTAAGAAAATCTAAATAAAGTGTAGACTTTGGTTAACAGGTAGATAGACAAATGATAGAGGCAGTAGTTTGTTCACTTATCTTGTCTTACTTTGTAAGATGCTTTATCAGGAAATACAGAATTAACAGTCTGTGTCTTTGGGGCTGAGTAACTGTAATTTAAAAGTTCTTGTGGTCGTAAAAACCATGGCTATTGATCCTAAATATCACTATTTTAACCAACAGAGCTACCTCAGCACTAGAAAATTATTTGCATCTAAGGTGCTTTCCTCTCAGAAAATGACTTTAGCTATTTTTATTGAAATAGTTGTTTTTTTGTTTTTTGTTTTTTTTTTATTTTTTTTAATTTTTTTATTAGTTGGAGGCTAATTACTTCACAACATTTCAGTGGGTTTTGTCATACATTGATATGAATCAGCCATAGATTTACACTTATTCCCCATCCCGATCCCCCCTCCCATCTCCCTCTCCACCCGATTCCTCTGGGTCTTCCCAGTGCACCAGGCCCGAGCACTTGTCTCATGCATCCCACCTGGGCTGGTGATCTGTTTCACCATAGATAGTATACATGCTGTTCTTTTGAAACATCCCACCCTCACATTCTCCCACAGAGTTCAAAAGTCTGTTCTGTATTTCTGTGTCTCTTTTTCTGTTTTGCATATAGGGTTATCATTACCATCTTTCTAAATTCCATATATATGTGTTAGTATGCTGTAATGTTCTTTATCTTTCTGGCTTACTTCACTCTGTATAATGGGCTCCAGTTTCATCCATCTCATTAGGACTGATTCAAATGAATTCTTTTTGACAGCTGAGTAATATTCCATGGTGTATATGTACCACAGCTTCCTTATCCATTCATCTGCTGATGGGCATCTAGGTTGCTTCCATGTCCTGGCTATTATAAACAGTGCTGCAATGAACATTGGGGTGCACGTGTCTCTTTCAGATCTGGTTTCCTCAGTGTGTATGCCCAAAAGTGGGATTGCTGGGTCATATGGCAGTTCTATTTCCAGTTTTTTAAGGAATCTCCACACTGTTTTCCATAGTGGCTGTACTAGTTTGCATTCCCACCAACAGTGTAAGAGGGTTCCCTTTTCTCCACACCCTCTCCAGCATTTATTGCTTGTAGTCTTTTGGATAGCAGCCATCCTGACTGGCGTGTAATCAGGAACAAGACAAGGGTGCCCACTGTCACCACTACTGTTCAACATAGTGTTGGAAGTTTTGGCCACAGCAATCAGAGCAGAAAAAGAAGTAAAAGGAATCCAGATAGGAAAAGAAGAAGTGAAACTCTCACTGTTTGCAGATGACATGATCCTCTACATAGAAAACCCTAAAGACTCTACCAGAAAATTACTAGAACTAATCAATGAATATAGTAAAGTTGCAGGATATAAAATTAACACACAGAAATCCCTTGCATTCCTATATACTAACAATGAAAAAACAGAAAGAGAAATTAAGGAAACAATACCATTCACCATTGCAACAAAAAGAATAAAATACTTAGGAGTATATCTACCTAAAGAAACAAAAGACCTATACATAGAAAACTATAAAACACTGATTAAAGAAATCAAAGAGGACACAAACAGATGGAGAAACATACTGTGTTCATGGATTGGAAGAATCAATATTGTCAAAATGGCTATTCTACCCAAAGCAATCTATAGATTCAATGCAATCCCTATCAAGCTACCAACGGTATTTTTCACAGAACTAGACCAAAGAATTTCACAATTTGTATGGAAATACAAAAAACCTCGAATAGCCAAAGTAATCTTGAGAAAGAAGAATGGAACTGGAGGAATCAACCTGCCTGACTTCAGACTCTACTACAAAGCCACAGTCATCAAGACAGTATGGTACTGGCACAAAGACAGAAATATAGATCAATGGAACAGAATAGAAAGCCCAGAGATAAATCCACGAACCTATGGACACCTTATCTTTGACAAAGGAGGCAAGGATATACAATGGAAAAAAGACAACCTCTTTAACAAGTGGTGCTGGGAAAGCTGGTCAACCACTTGTAAAAGAATGAAACTAGAACACTTTCTAACACCATACACAAAAATAAACTCAAAATGGATTAAAGATCTAAATGTCAGACCAGAAACTATAAAACTCCTAGAGGAGAACATAGGCAAAACACTCTCTGACATAAATCACAGCAAGATCCTCTATGACCCACCTCCCAGAATATTGGAAATAAAAGCAAAACTAAACAAATGGGATCTAATGAAACTTAAAAGCTTTTGCACTACAAAGGAAACTATAAGTAAGGTGAAAAGACAGCCGTCAGATTGGGAGAAAATAATAGCAAATGAAGAAACAGACAAAGGATTAATCTCAAAAATATACAAGCAACTCCTGAAGCTCAATTCCAGAAAAATAAATGACCCAATCAAAAAATGGGCCAAAGAACTAAACAGACATTTCTCCAAAGAAGACATACAGATGGCTAACAAACACATGAAAAGGTGCTCAACATCACTCATTATTAGAGAAATGCAAATCAAAACCACAATGAAATAGTTGTTTAAAAAAAAAAAAAACACAGGCTGCTTACAAAAATATTATTGAATCCAGTGACCAAGTGCAAATCCAAAAATTATAGATCCCATTTTATTTTTTCATGGCATCAAGTTCCTCATTTTAAAATGTTTATTATAGTAAGACCAATTAAGAAACAATAAACATTGAGAGGCTTTCAATGTTTCAGTGAGGGAATAAACATTCCCTGGTGGGGCTTCCCCGGTGGCTCAAGGGTAAAGAATCCACCTGCAGTGCAGGAGACTCGGTTTTGATCCTTGGGTCGGGAAGATTCCCTGGAGAAGAGAAATGGCAACTCACTCCAGTATTCTGCCTGGAAAATCCCAATCCATGGGGTTGCAAAAGAGTTGGATACAACTGGGTGACTAAACAACAAACTTCCCTGGTGGTGCAGTGGATAAGAATCCACCTGCCAATGCAGGGGACTAGAGTTTGATCCCTGCTCTGGGAAGATCATTCTTTGGCATTGCCCTTCTTTGGGATTGGAATGAAAACTGACTTTTCCCAGTCCTATGGCCACTGCTGAGATTTCTAAATTTGTTGACATATTGAGTGCAGCAGTTAAACAGCATCATCTTTTAGGATTTGAAATAGCTCAGGTGGAATTCCATCACTTCCACTAGTTTTCTTCATAGTAATGCTTCCTAAGGCCCATTTGACTTCACACTCCAGGATGTCTGGCTCTAGGTTAGTGATTATCTGGGTCATTAAGACTTTTCTTGTATAGTTACTCTGTGCGTTCTTGCCACTTCTTAATATCTTCTGTTTCTATCAGCTCCATACCATTTCTGTTCTTTATTATGCCCATCTTTACATGAAATGTTCCTTGGTATCTCTGATTTTCTTGAACAGTTCTCCAGTCTTTCTTATTCTATTGTTTTCCTCTGTGTCTTTGCACTGTTCACTTAAGGAGCCTTTCTTGCTGTTCTTTGGAACTGTGCATTCAGATGGTATATCTTTCCTTTTCTCCCTTGCCTTTCGATTCTCTTTTCTCAGCTATGTGTAAGTCTTCCTAGACAACCATCTGTCTTTTTGTGTTTCTTTTCCTTGGGATGGTTTTGATCACCACCTCCTATACAATGTTATGAATCTCCATCCATAGTTCTTCTGGCACTCTGTCAGATCTAATCCCTTGAATCTATTTGTCACTTCCACTGTATAATCATAAAGAATTTTATTTAGGTCATACCTTAATTGTCTAATGGTTTTCCCTACTTTCTTCAATTGAACTCTGAATTTTCAGTAAGGAGTTCATGATCTGAGCCACAGTCAGCTCCCAGTCTTGTTCTTGCTGGTTGTATAAAGCTTCTCCATCTTTGGCTGCAAAGAATATAATCAATCTTATATTGGTATTGACCATCTGGTGAAATTTATTGACTAATTCTATGGCCTAAATAGGAAAAGGAGTACATCAAGGCTGTATATTGTCACCCTGCTTATTTAACTTACATGCAGAGTACATCATGAGAAACGCTGGGCTGGAGGAAGCACAAGCTGGAATCAAGATTGCCGGGAGAAATATCAATAACCTCAGATATGCAAATGACACCACACTATGGCAGAAAGTGAAAAAGAACTAAAGAGCCTCTTGATGAAAGTGAAAGAGGAGAGTGAAAAAGTTGGCTTAAAGCTCAACATTCATAAAACTAAGATCATGACATCCAGTCCCATCACTTCATGGCAGATAGATGGGGAAGAGTGGAAACAGTGGCTGACTTTATTTTTCTGGGCTCCAAAATCACTGCAGATGGTGACTGCAGCAATGAAATTAAAAGACGCTTACTCCTTGGAAGGAAGGTTATGACCAACCTAGACAGCATATTAAAAAGCAGAGACATTACTTTGCCAACAAAGGTCCGTCTAGTCAAGGCTATGGTTTTTCCAGTGGTCATGTATGCATGTGAGAGCTGGACTATAAAGAGAGCAGAACACTGAAGAATTGATGCTTTTGAACTGTGGTGTTAGAGAAGACTCTTGAGAGTCCCTTGGACTGCAAGGAGATCCAATCAGTCCATCCTAAAGGAGATCAGTCCTGGGTGTTCATTGGAAGGACTGATGTTGAAGCTGAAACTTCAATACTTTGGCCACCTGATGTGGAGAGCTGACTCATTGGAAAAGACCCTGATGCTGGGAAAGATTGAGGGGAGGAGGAGAAGGGGATGACAGAGGATGAGATGTTTGGATGGCATCATCGAGTTGATGAACATGGGTTGGGGTGAACTCCGGGAGTTGGTGATGGACAGGGAGGCCTGGCGTGCTGCGGTTCATGGGGTCACAAAGAGTCAGACACGACAGAGCGACTGAACTGAACTGAACTGATACATGATCAACTTTTGTACACGTTCCGTGTGTGCTTGAGAATAATGTGCACTCTCATTACTGGGTGCAGAATTCAGCTTAACCATGGTGTTCATGCCTATATTTCACTGATTTTCTGTCTTCTTAAACTAGCAATACTTTAAAGAGGTGTTGAAATCTCTCACCATGATGACAGTCTCATGCCTGAAAGTTTCATCACTTTTACATTTATCTATTTATTTAGCCAATTAATTATTTGCATATATATTTTAAACTGTGATTGTCCTCTTGGTTCACTTTATGATTACATAATGAACTCATTCCCTATGATGGATTTTATAAATACATAAGCTGAACCAAAAACTTCCAGATGTTCAAGCTGGATTTAGAAAAGGCAGAGGAACCAGAGATCAAACTGCACAAATCTATTGGATCATGGAAAAAGCAAGAGAATTCCAGAAAAATATCTACTTCTGCTTCATTGACTACACTAAAGCCTTTGACTGTACGGATCACAACAAACTGCGGAAAATCCAGACTACCTTACCTGCCTCCTAAGAAATCTGTATTCAGGTCAAGAAGCGACAGAACTGGACATGGAATGTCTTGGAACGCAAGGAGATCAAACCAGTTAATTGTAAAGGAAATAAATTCTGAATATTCATTGGAAGGTCTGATGACCTTCCAATGAGCTTCTACTGGAGCTGAAGCTCCAATACTTTGGTCGCCTGATGTGAAGAACTGACTCATTGGAAAAGACCCTGATACTGGGAAAGATTGAAGGCAGGAGAAGGGGATAACAGGGGCTGAGATGGTTGGATGGCATCACCAACTTGATGGACATAAGTTTCTGGAAGCTCTGGGAGTTGGTGAAGGACAGGGAAGCCTAGAATGCTGCAGTCTATGCGGTCACAAGTCAGATATGACTGAGCAACTGAACTGAAATGACTGAAGCTTTCTTTTGGTTAGTGTTTGCATTTTTTTTTTTAACCCTTTTGATTTCAAACTGTCCAGATCCTTTTACTAACATCTTTTACAAGAAGCGTACTGGTTTTGTTTACTTTTTTTCTGCCGCACCCCATAGCTTCTAGGATCTTAGCTCCCTGACCAACGGTCAGACCACACACCCTGCAGTGGGAGTGCAGAGCCCTAACCACTGGGTCTGCAGGGAACGCTTGCTGTTGTTTTCCTCTCAAACCCAATCAGACAATTTCCTTTAATTGGCAAACTTGGTCTGCTTATATTTGTATTTTATCTGTGATTTTTCTAGTGTACTTATAGCTTTTCTATTTTGGTTTCTTTCTTGTTTGGATATTATAACCTAATTATTTAAAATTTTTATTTGTATAAAATTCTGCTTTTTGCCCATCAGGATTTTTTTTTTTTTTAAAGCACTATAATGGGATGAGAGATACAGTTAAGTTTTGGTTCTTCCTGTTACCTGTATGTGACATAGGACAATCTGACTTCTCTGAGCTTTATTCCTCCCTATAAAATCGTGAGCTTAAACCAACAGTCTGAGAGTCCTCCTAACTCTTGGATTCTCTATGCCCAAACTTGGCTCTTGGTGTGTGAAAGATACTAGGACATCTCTAATTTGAATTTTGATCTTAGACTGCTTTTTTTAAAAAAAATTTCCAGCTTTATTGAGTTATATCTAAGATGCAAGATAGCCTTCCTTTCTTCACAGTACTGGGGAGATTTCAGATTAAAGTAGCATTACGGAAGAAACCCATGAAAACACAGTAATGAGTAAGAGTCCAGAATTGGCTGAACTATAAATTCCATTAAGAGTCAGGAGAGGGAATAGGACATGTTGACACAAGTGTGAGTAGTTATTACTGTTATTTTATCCTAAAAGCCACTAGGAACATTTGTGATTGACGGCAAAGGCTCAAAATATCTACACTAACAGGAGTTTGGAAATTGATTCCAGTCATCATGGATGACTTTGAGTGGTTCAAAACTCCAGGAGGGGGTAGTAACTGCCGATGTGCGGAAACAAGAGAAACAAAAGTGGAGCCTGAAGATGGGACTAAATCACTGAACTCTCATGATAAAATGTTGATGCAGAGTTGCTTCTTATGGATGAGGAAAAAGTAGTTTCCTGAGATGGAATCTATTCCTAGTGAAGATTATTCAAACCACAACAAAGCATTCAGAATTATTACCTAAACTCAGTTGATAAAGCAGTGGCAGGGCTTGAGAAGACAGATTCCAACTTTAAAAGAAGTTTCACTGTGGGCTTCCCTGATAACCTCAGTTGGTAAAGAATCCACCTGCAAAGCAGGAGATCCCCATTTGATTCCTATGTCGGGAAGATCCGCTGGAGAAGGGATAGGCTACCCACTCCAGTATTCTCGGGCTTCCCTTGTGGCTCAGCTGGTAAAGAATCCACCTGCAATGTAGGAGACCTGGATTCAGTCACTGGGTCGGGAAGATCCCCTGGAGAAGGGAAAGGCTACCTTCCTTCAGAATACTCCAGTATTCTGGTTTGGAAAGGCTACCTTCCTTCAGCATACTCCAGTATTCTGGTTTGGAGAATTCCATGTACATGGAATTGCAGAGTCAGATTTGACTGAGCAACTTTCACTTTTCCAAGTGCTAGCAAACTTCACTGTTGTCTTATTTTAAGAAATTGCCACAGACAGCCCAACCTTCAGCAACCACCACACTGATCAGTCAGCAGCCATCAACATCATAGCAAGACCCTCCACCAGCAGATTATGACTCAGTGAAGACACAGATGATGATGGTGAGCACTTTTCAGCAATAAAGTATTCTAAAATTAAGGCATGCACATTTTTTGACATAATGCTATTATGCACGCTGCACCGGGGAAACAAAACTCGTGCAGCTCGCTGTGTTGCAGTTGCCTGGAAAGAACCTGAAGTATCTCTGAGGTCTGTCTGTAGTAGCTCTACAAAGCCTTGGAGGTAGGAGGAATGGAGGGCTGGGAAATGAAAAAAAGGGTACAGAGTGTACAAGCCCACTTACATGACAACTGTAGAGAAAATAAACTGAATCTAGTAACAAAGCAGATCAGTGGTTGCCAGGCGATGGGGTGGGAAAGGGGCTGCCTAGGACAGAGGACAAGAGAACTTTTCGGAGTGATGGAAATATCTTGGAGGGGTGGTTACATGAGTATATAAACTTATCATGTTCACTTAAGTGTACAATCAAGTATTATTGTACTTCAGGAACTTCCCTGGTGGGCCAGTGGCTAAGACTCCGCGTTCTAAATGGGGGAGGCCTGGTTGCAATCCCTGGTCAGGGAACCAGATCCCACATGCTGCAACTAAAGATCCCACATGTTGGTACAGCCAAGTAAATATCTATCTATCTATCTATATATATATACACACACATATATATATTATTGTACTTAAAACCATACCTCAATAAACTTGATTACAAAAAAGAGGTCAAAAACTAAACAAAAATCAGTAGAAGTAGTTACAAATTCACTGAAATCAATTTTTTGAGGTATTAAACAGTTGTCCTGAAAACCTGAAGAGGTGTCTAGGAAATCTGAAAACACAGGGGATCAGGACTCTTTATTAAAATTGATAAAATACAGGAGTCAGGTTTTCTAAGCTTATTTTAGAAAATAAAACTTAAAAACTCCCATAACCAGAAGCACAGCAATATTTTAAAAGTTTATAAAGCATTTTGCATAGGAGATTATCAAGACTTTCAGGTGCAGAAAAATTAACCATATTCAATACATAATACAAGCCATTAAAGAACATGTCAACAGAAAAGAGATGTCTTCCTTTCAAAATGTATACAGCTATACATACAAAAGCCAACACAAGGCCTTTCTTCCCTCTCGGAAAAAATTTATTTTGAATGAAACACTTAAAACTATGTATGTAGCCTTCAACTACAGATGACCTTTGTAGTTGATTTCAGTTAAAACCTTGTATTTAACAGAAGTGGAAATGTGGGAGTAAAATACCTAAAATAAAGAAACAAAAAGATAACATGGTAAATAACTTAGAGAATTTATTTGCAAAGTAGGAAATAAAAAGCATGATTTGAACATTTATTTAGAATATGAACAAAACTAGAAAAAGTTAAACTACAGAAAAGAAGGTAGACAGTACTTAAGTTAGCTTAATGTCCAATTAATACAACAAGCAAAACCCAAGTTTCCTTCATGCAAATAACACTTAAGGAAAAGAAAAAGGGAATGTTTATAGAACAGATCACAACAAATATTTTAAAAACTTACATAAGAAACTGTACATAAATGAAAAAATAAATTAGATGATTTACAAGAAATGTTTTATAGGTTACAATAGGCTATAACTTAGTTTATTATGAATAAAATTTGTAGCACATCATACATTTTTACATCACAGGTTCAGTGTTAGAGTAATTTCAACATAACAGAGGTTAGACTTCGCAAGAACAATGCAATAGACAGAATAAGGCAACTGAAATGGAAATGGCTTGTATAAGTAAAATTAAACATATTCTAGGTATGATTTGACTCTATAAGTGGACAGAATTAAGACAAATGCCATTCAACTTCAGTTAAAAAGTCAAATCACTTATCACTTCACTTTAGTTCAAATAAAAAGTCAGAGCACACAATGTATTTTTAAAAAATGACAGAACATCTTAACCTGACTTACATCCATATTCCATTAATTATATTTGGGACAAGGAGACCAGAATATTGATGTTAGGTCTATATAGTTATCTTTTGCTTCTAAATGTAAACTAAAAAGGGCACCTCAGAAAAAAGTGGCAGATTTCAAAATGGCTTAATACCTGTGCTGACTACCTACTTTGCTAGGTATGAGATCCATGATTCAGATAGCTAAAATAATCTCACATGATCTTTATTACTGACGTACACTCCACAAATTATACAAAACTGAAATGTTTTCTTTTGAAAGCTATAGAAAACTGCAAGCACTGCGATGTACGAAAGATGTTAAGAAATAGAAAAAAAAAGCAGTATCTTGAAACTTAGTTGCATATTTATACAATTCAAAATCTTGAATTTTAACTTTATTCACTCCTTTCAAAAATATATTCCTCATTAGTTCTTTAAACACAGAATTACTGGCAGCTACAGCAAAAAAAGACTGACAATCTAAAAAGAGAGAAAACCTCTTGACTACAGAAAGAGCCAGAATGTTAAGACTTACGGGGTTTTCTTAAGGGAAAAAAAATTGACTTCCTCTCAAACACATCATTCAGTACCAACTGTAGTACCTAAAGTCCCAAAATCTACTCACTGCTACATTTATTAAGCTGGAAACATCAGATACATGTCCAGTCAGATTATTCTCAGGTAATCCAAAAGATAAAGGTATTTTAGGTCTTTATCATAGTTGATGTAGATAACTATAATCCATGATATTTCAACTCACAGGTAATTAACATTGTGTTTTATAAATCCCACTATGAACTGTGTTTGATAAAAGCAATAAATAATTCTAGGAGGGGTTTATCCCACATCTGTATCTACTCACAATGATGAAAAATCTGGTGGCTCAGACGGTAAAGAATCTGCCTACAATGCAGGAGACTTGGGTTTGATCCCTGGGTTGGGAAGATCCTCTGGGAAAGGGAGTAACAACCCACTCCAGTATGAATCCCATGGACAAAGAGGAGCCTAGTGGACTATAGTTCATGGGGTTGACACCAAAGAAAAGGATTACTAAAGAAAATTCCAAATGTATCTAACATTCAAACATCCATAAATTTAGTGGTATGTTTCTTTTTCTACAATATAAAAGTTCTAATAATGCCCATATAATTTTGAAGTTATAGCACAATAAAATCCCAGATAGCTTTACAGATTAAAGCACATACACATACACACACGTTTATATATATATAAATATATATATCTATAAATATATATATATCTATATATATATCTATTACTTGGCCATTACAGGCAATAACAAAACATATTATAAGAGAATAACTAATACCATTCTATCGGTGAGAATCCAAAAGCTAGTATCTCTGAACATATACAAATAAAATGAACTTTATAAAACATGACACCACATAGCTAAACAATCTCAAATGCTGTCATCTCAAATGCTTCCATGAATGGAGCAACTAACTATCTTTCTCAGGATCCTGATGATCATCCAGTCATTCCCCAGTGTTAATAAATCAAACCCTCATTTCACAAAATAACATTCAAAGAAGTTAGATCAGTGCCTGGTGCTACTTCTTATACAATGCCAAGTTATGAGCCCACACCCACAGAAGACACAAGACACAAGACAGATAATGCATTTAAACTTTTTGGAAGTGGGAATCACTGAAAATTTATGTGTGTCTGACGTGTACCCCAGTGTTCATCGCAGCACTGTTTACAACAGCCAGGGCATGGAAGCAACCTAGATGTCCATCAGCAGACGAATGGATAAGAAAGCTGTGGTGCATATACACCATGGAATATTACTCAGCTATTAAAAAGAATACATTTGAATCAGTTCTAATGAGTTGGATGAAACTGGAGCCTAATATACAGAGCAAAGTAAGTAAGAAAAACACCAATACAGTATATTAACGCATATATATGGAATTTAGAAATATGGTAACAATGACCCTATATGCGAGATAGCAAAAGAGACACAGATGTAAAGAACAGACTTTTGGACTCTGTGGGAGAAGGCGAGGGTGGGATGATTTGAGAGAATAGCACTGAACATGTCTATTACCAAATGTGAAACAGATCACCAGTCCAGGTTGGATGCATGAGACAGGGTGCTCAGGGCTGGTGCACTGGGATGACCCTGAGGGATGGGATGGGGAGGGAGGTGGGAGGGGGGTTCAGGATGGGGAACACATGTACACCCATGGCTGATTCATGTGAATGTATGGCAAAAACCACCACAATATTGTAAAGTAATTAGCCTCCAATTAAAATAAATTTTTAAAAAATTTATATGTGTCTGAAAAGATGAGGTTGTTTACTTTTCACGGAACCATTATTTTCAATAGGCTATTAAAATATCTTTAAAAAAGTACTCATTTTTTGAGGCCTTTGCTAATCTTTTACTAAGCTCAGTAGAAATATAAAGCTACTGTCTCAAATACTGAAAACAGGCAGTAATATAGATAAAGCACATTACTTTCTGAGATTATTATCTCATGACAGAAACAAAGTTGGCTGAATTCCTTCCATATTAGAATAAAACACCCTAATCAACCTTATTGGGAAAACAGAACATCAGAGACATTTCATGACAAATCATGTTAAATTAAGGTCAAAAAGTATTATTACAAAAATGCAGTACATTTCTAATATCTTGCTTATACATACCACAAAACAAATAAGTTAAATACAAAATAACACATACTCATTTTTCTAGTGATTATCCTTTATCAGTTTTTACATGGCTTTTAGAAGAGAAAAAATTTCTAAACCACTCTCAAATGCAACAGACTAAAAAGCATAAAGTGCTCAAAAGAAAAAAAATAAACAAGATATAAAAAACTTTGCATATAATCAGCAGAGTGGTTATAAAGGACATTTGGAAACTACTGCCTCGCTAAGCTTTCCACCCAAGAATGTAATCTTAGAAATCAAGGCAAGATGTGGTGGACTGATCTTAGAAGGCAAGAGTACCACTGGACACAGAAGAAATCTCTTCCCTTAGAGCTACATCATTTTTCTTACAGAAATGGTCTTTTAGGAACTGGTGCTTAAAATACAACAAACACATTTGCACACCAAGGTAAAAAACTCAGGTATCTTTATAAAGTCTAACATCTGGCAAACAATCTGAACTTCTAGAAGGACTATCAAGACACAACATATATCACTGGCGATGGCACTAACTTTATCTAAACTAAGAGTCCACCTATTTAAACTACAGTAGCTGACTAGGGGACACCCATTTCAAGAAACAAAGAGGTCTACAAGTACGCTGTCTTGGGAGAAGTTAGGGTGTAGAACAGAAGGCCATTAATTCTCCAAGTCTAGTTAAAAGGTAATCTTCTGTGGGAAGGGATGGTGGTAGTGGTGGTGGAAGGTTCAAGACCTTGTGCTCTTTACCCAGCCCCAAAACAGACAGACAGTGCTCCCTGCATTTGAAAATGTTATTGCTGGGGTTTAAAACTGAAAATCAAATACAAAAGTTATAAACATGATTCTCTTTGTGTGTACGGAACTCAATGAAGAATTAAAAGGGTCTCTTTTTAGTCCTTTAGAATTCTCAGAGTTCAGTTAGACAAGATGCCCGGGGTGGGGGTGGGGGGAGTTTAAGACACTGGAATGTCTTAAACATTTACTTCAGTGAAGGAAATACACATTTTGATAGACTGATGAGGATGGTCAGCATGTGTTTTGGACAATTTTATTAGTATCATTAGAAGAATGATACATACTATAACGAGATGGCAGAATACAATGTAAGATAATCTTTGGAATGGTCAGAAATACAGCCTGAGTAAAATAAACTAGGCCAAACAAGGTACTTCTTTTCCCTCTTTTTGTTTTTAAAAAATTAGGTTCCCATATTCATAGTCTTAAGAGCTAGTTCCAGAAACTACACTAGTACAGTAACCACTACTCAAATGTGGTTACTGAAAACTTGAAACGGATTAGTCTAAACTGAGTTGTAAGTGTGAAGTATATGCTGACTTTGAACACTAAGTAGCAACAATCCTTTAAAAAACTCCTACATAACTTTTTAAATGTATTACATGTTGAAATGGTAACATACACTGCATTAAATAAAAATATGTAATTTAAAAGAATTTCATCTGTTTCTTTTTATTTTTCAAATGTGCCTACTAGAAAACACAAAATGACATTGATTTCTCATATTGATTTCTATTAGACAGCACTGTTCAAGTACTTAGAGCTTTGAGGCATTAAGCTGACTGGGATTAGAACCAAACCTATTTACCACTATATGCTTACAAGCATTTTCCTGGGATCATAATAAAAAACTAGAATCTTGGCAGCCTTTATCACAACTCTATGTTCTTATAAGAAATACTTATTAGTTATTCCAGTCATTCTAGACTGTACAAGAGAAAAGCCAAGTCATTCACTTTATGTGCATTTTAGCAGGCAGAGCTTCAGGTTCAAAACACAGAAAGTATGAATCATAGTCCCAAATTAACCAAAGTATTGATCAAATTAAATTTTATATAATTTTACCATTCTATTTCCTTTTTAAAGACAGCCCCAAACCTGTAACTGCTAACATACAGTTTGTCACAAGTGTAAAACTTAAAGCTATTATTTAAAAGCAAAGTCTTTTTGTACAGATGCCCAAATCACAAAATTCTAAAATAAATAGATAGCTTTGGGCTGAAATATCTAGTCACAAAATGGAAACATTGAAGTAGAAAATGTTTAATTGTAGATTTTCAAAATGACCACTGACTGAAATGAATTCAAAGTTCCAAATATTCTAAATTCTAAAAAATTACCTTCACACGCTTTCCCCTCTGAACATTACTCCTATTATTCACATGTTCATGTCTACAGATAAAGGAAAACTGAAGTTTAAATATTTGAGCGCAAAACTTGAGAAATATCTTTATCAAGCAGCTCTTGAGAGTCAACTGAAAATTGTTCTTTACAGAGCAAAACTGTACTGTAAAAACACATCGCAATACTTCTTTCTTTCTGTAAACAAGTTTTAAGCTCTTCCAAGTACATCCAGATTTTCAAAATACATCCAGATTACATCCAGATGTAATTTAAGGAAGTGAATTATTTTTTCCCAATTTTCCCAAGTATTTCAACTACCTAAATCATCACTAACAGTCTCAGAAAACTTCGCTGAACTATTATTGGACCTCCAAAATGTTACTGCAAAAGTAAACATCTGAAAAAATTTATAACATTATTTAAAAATGACTTCAAAATAGAGAATTCCAAGGCAAAAGGATATACAAATTTTGGAACTATAATGTTTTTATTACCAGAATATACAATGATCCTTTCATAATTCTGCAATAATGCCTCAAGATTCCCAGTTTCAAAACCATTTGTCCTTTAGATTTCCATAACATCCGTTTAGAATAAATGTTTTGTTGCTGTTCATAAAAGAAAGTCTTTAGCTTTGATGCTTCACAACTAATTAAATAGAAATGGCTAACTAACTCTGGGCCTAAGATAGATGTGGTGTAGAAAGAGAACAAAACCCTACCAATACACATAAACTACACCCCATTTGAATCATCCTGGAACCTCAACAAACAGATTTTCAAGTAAGTAATTAAGCCTCCAATTAAAAAACATTTTAAAATGTACTGATAAACTCAAAATACAAAAAATGCAGTATCGCCAATTATGTGCATTTCCTAGGGTTCACTCTGAAATTCCAGGTAATGTTTAACAACAGTATTTCAATTAAATTATGGCATTTGAAAGAGGTTATACTTCTGGGGGTAGATCACATAAACACACTTTTTGGGAGAAGATATGTCTGGAAAACAATAATGAATAATTAATATTTCCTTAACATTTCTAAAATCACATAAAAACGATCATCTTTAATTGCCATTTCAATAAGTTTCCACACAGGGTATGTTACTATCCATGTATTAGCAACCAACACACACACAGAACAGACTTGTAACAAACATTCAGAATCAATTATTTTCATGAGCGAAACATTTCTGAGACTTTAAGATTCATCTTTGAACATACAGGACTGCAATGCTGGCTACATAAAATAAAGTCTTTTTGAGAGGAAGCTCAATCATCAGAGGCTGTATTGCATTTAAGGATTTAACACTGGCTATATACAGAAAGAAAAGCAATCCAATTAGAAATATTTCATGTTACTGGAGCTCTCTTTATAACATGGCAACATTTAGCAGCTTACCATTCTGACATTTAAAAATCAACAGGAAGAGTGCTACTCTTTTATCCTTTGGTTCCCAGTGAAAAATAACTCAGTAATAATGCCTCTGGTTTTCAGTTCCTCTTGAATGACATTAGCAGAGATAAACCTGATACTTTAGCTGAAATTTGGCAGACCAAGAAGTGCACCGACCGCTCCAAAATATCCCTGCATAATTTAAAAACAATTATTCATGCAGTGCAGCTTTAAATTAGCATGTATTATTACCCATTATTAAAAACACATATTTGGTATAATCTATTTAAGAACATCAATTGAGAAAGGATGGCTACCTTGGGGTGTGAAGGTAGTGGCTACAATGCAAGGAACAAGCGGTTTAAGCAAAAGTGTATGTTCTGTTATCCTGAAGATTTCAAGGGCATTTTTGACAGTAATCAAACATCTTAACAGCTGACAGGCAGCTGGATGGATGCTTATGGGATAAAAGAGCAGACAACTTGGCTGCTGCTCCACACAGCTTGTGGGATCCCAGTTCCTTGATCAGGATCAAACCTGTGCCTGATGCAATGGAAGCTCAGAAGCCTAACCACTGAACCACCAGGGAATTCCCTAACTTTCTAATAAATGTTTATACACTTAAAAAAAAAAAAAGAAGAAGAAGAAAGCTACCAATCTGTTATCAGCTATTGAAAAAAATTTTTTTTTAAAGCCTGTATTCTCAAGATATAGACCTTTGAAACACATAAACAGTGACTTCTAGATACTGAAGCTTCCAGGACTATTACTGCAATTCTGTGCTCTCCTTGCTCTTCCTGAAGAAAGCTCCTTGGGCTCTGCTTGCCACGCCCACAGCACAGGGCACACCCGCTGGGCCTGCGCAAGACGGCCCGTTCTCCCCTGTATAGCAAGAGCTGGGGCAATGACGCATGGAAGCTCGTGAGAGCAGAACAGATACTCAGAATCCGTATTATGAAGATGATTAATAAAGTATCTAACTGAACAGAAACTAATTCAAGGTAAGTTTACATAATTCAAAACATTTTGTGAACTGGTATTTGGTCAGGTCAGAAATTAACTGCATATAGTGAAAGAAAAGAAACAATCTTGAAAAATGAACTCCAAAAATGTTAACAGTGGTTGAGGTTACCTCTGGAGGTGGGGGTGAGGTTGTGGTGGGAGAATTAAGGAGATTTTCATTACTAAATTATATATATTTTTTACTGTTCATATTTAACATATGTTCTCTCAGGGAGAAAAAGCAGAACAATTTAACAAATCCACTAAGTACACAAGCAACCCCAGAATTTAACGAGCTCACAGCCCTGATACAGAACCACTGTGAGATTCTCATCCTAAAGGGATGCCTGCCAGGTTCCAGTGACCCCCACCCCCTAACGCAAACTGAAGCGCAAGAACCATACACCATCCAGGTAAATCACATTTTTATACTTTACTTTAAAAGTACCAGGCAAGGAACAATATACGAAACCTGTATACAAAAACATGCTATTAAAATTCACAAAACTATCATACCTCATGCTCCAGAAATAATGCTTTCAGCTGACCTTTTGACCAATAATCCAGTGCATATGCCAAAAGTTTCATTGAGAGAGTATTGACACGCAAAAAGTTTCCAACAAAGACAACTCGGTTTATTTTCTAAAAGAAAAGAAAGAAAATAACTTGAAAAAAGAATTATCAGGTAGATTTTACAATACAATACAGATGAGAGCTCTATTTATAGATATGAACAATTACTATCTTTTATTAGTGCCGTCTACATTCCTGGTATGTGCCTTCATAATCCTGAATGCTTAAAAAATTACTTCAGGACAAGTCACTACACTTGTCAAAATTCATAAAATGTACACGAAGAGTAAGCTCAAAAGTGAACTATGGACTCTGAACGAGGTGTCAGTGTAGGTTCACCAGCTGCAACAAACATCCAAACTGGTGCTGGACACTGATGCCGGGGAGGCTGTGCGTCTGTGGGGTCAAGGCTGAATGCGAACTCTGTCCTTCCCACTCAGTTTTTCTGTGAACCTAAACCTGCTCTAAAAAATAAAGCCTAATTAAAAAAGAAATGTTCTGGAAAGTCTCTAGCTAAATGATATAGAGACAGACTTGTTTTTGAAAATGGCTATAAGTAATACACTTAGCAAAGAAAGTAATTTGGAAAAACATTACTGATGAGATAAAAGGAGACAAACCAAAAAAAAAAAAAAAAAAAAGGAGACAAACCAAAGAAAAGTATTTCAGATGTGTTTAGGGTTTTTTTAAAAAGATGTGAACTTGGTCAGCATGTTGCAGTTTATGCTCAGCAATGATATGAGAACTTTACCTACGGCACTGGAGATAACACTGACTGGAATACTGCCATGGTCATCCAATCCCCAGGGTTCCAGCATTCTCTGTACCCGGCCTAACCTATCAAGTCACTCTCTTTGCTAAGATTCTACTCATTAATTTCGTCCTTACGTACCTTTAAGATTAGAAAAATCACTGATGGAGAAAGCAATGTCTGAACTTCCAGAAAATCTGTATCTACTCTCACAATAATATATTTAGAGTATACATTTTTGCATACTGAATTTTTGAATAGTGTAAACAATGCCCTTAATTGGGTTCCCCAATGGTTCAGTACAATCTCTACATAGTCAGCAAAAACAAGACCGGGAGCTGACTGAGGCTCAGATCATGAACTCCTTATTGCCCAATTCAGACTTAAATTGAAGAAAGTAGGGAAAACCACTAGACCATTCAGGTAGGAGCTAAATCAAACCCCTTACGATTATACCGTGGAAGTGAGAAATAGATGTAAGGGACTATATCTGACACACAGAATACCTGAACTATGGACGGAGGTTCATGACATTGTAGGAGACAGGGCTCAAGACCATCCCCAAGGAAAAGAAATGCAAAAAAGCAAACTAAGATCATGGCATCTGGTCCCATCACTTCATGGGAAATAGATGGGGAAACAGTGGAAACAGTGTCAGACTTTATTTTCTGGGGCTCCAAAATCACTGCAGATGGTGACTGTAGCCATGAAATTAAAAGACACTTACTCCTTGGAAGGAAAGTTATGACCAACCTAGATAGCATATTAAAAAGCAGAGACATTACTTTGCCACCAAAGGTCCATCTAGTCACGGCTATGGTTTTTCCAGTGGTCACGTATGGCTATGAGAGTTGGGACTGTGAAGAAAGTTGAGCGCCAAAGAATTGATGCTTCTGAACTGTGGTGTTGGAGAAGAATCTTGAGAGTCCCATGGACTGCAAGGAGATCCAACCAGTCCATCCTAAAGGAGAGCAGTCCTGGGTGTTGATTGGAAGGATTGATGCTGAAGCTGAAACTCCAATACTTTGGCCACCTCATGCAAAGAGTTGCCTCATTGGAAAAGACCCTGATGCTGGGAGTGATAGGGGGCAGGAGGAGAAGGGGACGACAGAGGATGAAATGGCTCGATGGCATCACCAACTCGATGGACATGAGTTTGAGTAAACTCCAGGAGTTGGTGATGGACAAGAGGGCTGGCATGCTGTGATTCATGAGGCCGCAAAGAGTCGGACACGACTGAGTGACTGAACTGAACTGAAAAAAGCAAAATGGTGTCTGAGCAGGCCTTACAAATAGCTATGAAAAGAAGAGAAGCGAAAAGCAAAAGAGAAAATGAAAGATATTCCCATTTGAATGCAGAGTTCCAAAGAATAGCCAGGAGATAAGAAAGCCTTCCTCAGTGGTCAGTGCAAAGAAACAGGAAAACAATAGAATGGGAAAGATTAGAGATCTCTTCAATAAAATTAGAGATACCAAGGGAACATTTCATGCAAAGATGGGCTCAATAAAGGACAGAAATGATATGGACCTAATAGAAGCAGAAGATATTGAGAAGAGGTGGCAAGAATACACAGACGAACTGTACAAAAAAGATCTTCATGACCCAGATAATCACAATGGTGTGATCACTCACCTAGAGTCACACATCCTGGAATGTGAAGTCAAATGGGCCTTAAGAAGCATCACTACAAACAAAGCTAGGGGAGGTGATGGAATTCCAGTTGAGCTATTTCAAATCCTAAAAGGTGATGCTGTGAAAGTGCTGCACTCCACATGCCAGCAAATCTGGAAACGTCAGCAGTGGCGACAGGACTGGAAAAGGTCAGTTTTCATTCCAATCCCAAAGAAAGGCAATGCCAAAGAATGCTCAAACTACCACACAATTGCACTCATCTCACATGCTAGTAAAGTAATGCTCAAAATTCTCCAAGCCAGGCTTCAGCAATACATGAACCGTGAACTTCCGGATGTTCAAGCTGGTTTTAGAAAAGGCAGAGGAATCAGAGATCAAATTGCCAACATCTGCTGGATCATCAAAAAAGCAAGAGAGTTCCAGAAAAACATCTATTTTTGCTTTACTGACTATGCCAAAGCCTTTGTGTGGATCACAATAAACTGTGGAAAATTTTGAAAGAGATTGGAATACCAGACCACCTGACCTGCCGCTTGAGAAATCTGTATGCAGGTCAAGAAGCAACAGTTAGAACTGGACATGGAACAACAGACTGGTTCCAAATAGGAAAAGGAGTATGTCAAGGCTGTATATTGTCACCCTACTTATTTAACTTATATGCAGAGTACTTCATGACAAAAGCTCGGCTGAAGAAGCACAAGCTGGAACCAAGATGGCCGGGAGAAATATCAATAACCTCAGATATGCAGATGACACCACCCTTATTGCAGAAAGTAAAGAACTAAAGAGCCTCTTGATGAAGTGGCTTAAAGCTTAATATTCAGAAATCTAAGATCATGGCATCCAGTCCCATCACTTCATGGTAAAACAGTGGAAACAGTGGCTGACATTATTTGGGGGGGGCTGTAAAATCACTGCAGCTGGTGACTGCAGCAATGAAATTAAAAGACGCTTATTCCCTGGAAGGTAAATTATGACCAACCTAGATAGCATATTAAAAAGCAGAGACATTACTTTGCCAACAAAGGTCTGTCTAGTCAAGGCTATGGTTTATCCAGTAGTCATGCATGGATGTGAGAGTTGGACTATAAAGAGGGCTGAGCACAGAAGAATTGATGCTTTTGAACAACTGTGGTGTTGGAGAAGATTCTTGAGAGTCCCTTGGACTGCAAGGAGATCCAACCAGTCCATCCTGAAAGATATCAGTCCTGGGTGTTCAGTGGAAGGACTGATGTTGAAGCTGAAACTCCAATAACTGGCCACCTGATACGAAGAGCTGACTCACTGGAAAAGACCCTGATGCTGGGACGGATTGCGGGCAGGAGGAGAAGGGGACGACAGAGGATGAGATGGTTGGATGGCATCACCAACTCAAAGGATACAGGTTTGGGTGGACTCCGGGAGTTGGTGATGGACAGAGAGGCCTGGCATGCCATGGTCCATGGGGTCGCAAAGAGTCGGACACAACTGAGCAACTTAACTGAACTGAATGGCTCAGTGGTAAAGAATCTGCCTGTAATGCAGGAGACTAGGGTTTAATCCCTGGGTCAGAAATGGCAACCCACTCCAATATTCTTGCCTGAAAATCCCACGGACAGAGGAGCCTGGTGGGCTATAGGCCATGGGGTCACAAGAATTGGATGTAACAGAGCAACCAAACACAGTATTTCATGAACCTGTGACTTGGTGTCTTGTGGTGTATGGGCTTAATTACTGTTAACTGGTCAGTGAAAATGGACCTGTAATAGCTAATAAAAAAGGTCCCAGACTACTGTCAGCCCCCCGAAGTTAACTATTTCCCAAATCTAGGTTAAAACACCTGCTAGTAGTTCCCTCAACCAACTTACTACACTGTTATAAAGAAACTTAAAAGACAGAATTCTGACTTTAAATTTAGACTAATCAGAGGATTAATTCAGGCCTTTGCACAGTTGTCCTCTCTGCTGGAGCCTCCCTTTCCGCAAATATCTGCACCCGTGAATCTCTCACCTTCTTCAAATTATTTGCCTAAGAGTTACATTTTCAACAAAGCCTTCCTTTAACTATCTAATTACTTAGCAATTTGTCCTCTGCCAGTCTGTGTTCTACTCATAATTCTCTTTGTTTAATTTTCTCTTTTTTTTTTTTTTTGCTGCACCTGGCATGTAGGATCTTAGTTCCCTGACCAGGGATTGAACCCACAACCCCTGCAAAGAGAAGCTCAGAGTCTTAACTACCTGACCCGCCGGGAAAGTCCCTAATTTTCCCTTTTTAAAAAATAGCATTTCCTACCTAATACTAAACAATTTACTTATTTACTTATCACTAGAACAGCTGTAAGCTCAAGTCAGGGATTTTTGTTTTCTTCACTAATTTACCTCAAGTGCCCAAAACAATACCTGGCAAATGATACTCTGCAAAAATCTATTCAATGAATAAACAAAAGAGTGAACAAATGAAGAATTCCTTCATAAAGTACAATTTCCAACTCATTTACAACATATTTGATATTTACAAAAACTAAATGGGCATACACACCTACTGCATGGAGGCAGAATTGAACAATCTTCTTCAAATAAAAATAACCCAATTATGAGGTAAATCTAGCAGCCTATGCTCTGTGTAAGAGTACGCCATTCAAATGCCATGTGAAGAGCAAGTCTCAGTGCCCTCATAGCCCTGTACAATGCTGCTTGATCCATATGCAACAAGGCAGCACTGTAAAGAAGCCGAGGGCAGTAAGGAAACTTCCAAGTACTTCACTCATCATCAAATGCAACATTAACAGGAAGGAAAAAAAAAAAAAAAACCCACATTTTCAATATTGCCTCAAAATGTTTTACTGTTTAGAGGGAATCTCTATTTTACAATTTCAAGATATTTAGGCCATATATTTCTGAAAAGGTTCCTGGATAAATGTAAGTATCTTTGTCCTAATTTCCGATTTGAATGATCTGCTACTTTCTTTAAATGAAGTATCACAGTTGGGTAGGTAATATATATATTAGTGTACCTTGGGATTTAATGGATTAAGAGATATCAATCCTAGAGGCCTCCTTAAGAATCCTAAAGAAACCTGCTACATGTACAGAAAACTCCAACTCAAATTTTTCATGTAATTAAAAAAATTTACCTCATTAACAGCACACATTCGTGCTATAGAACCAATGTTATTGGTGATAGTAACTAAAGTAGCTCTTGCTAGATCTTCTTTACTAACAGATTCTCGCTTCTCCTTATAAATCATATTCCCAAAACTGTAGAGAAATGAAAAACAAAATCAAATCTGCTGATAACAAGCAACATCTCACACATTTTGGAACTACAGCCTACAGATAAATCTATACATATGCAAAATAAGGTATACATGTACAAAGTTAATGACCCAATGAACTGCACATAGCAAACACTGGGAACAACCCAAACATACATCAAACTGATAGTCACACAATGAAATACCATGAAGCTATTCATAAGAAAGAGAGAGAAGGAAGGAGGGGAGGGAGAAAAGGGAGGACAAAGAGGAAGATGGAGGCAGAAAAAGAGGGAAAAAAGAGAGAGAGGTAAGGGAACAGGCAAACAGACTAGGAAATACTGCTGTTACAGGCGACACAGCCATCCCTCTCATCCATGAAGGACTGGCTCCAGGACCCTCCTTGGACACCAACATCAGTAGGCGCTCAGGTCCCTTGTACAAAATGATGTAGTATTTCCATATAACCTATATATATATATACTTTAAATCATCTCCATATTCCTTAACACAATATAAGCACTATGTAAATAGCTGCCTAGGTGCAGCAGATTCAAATTCTGCTTTTGCAACTTTCGGGACATATTTTCAATCTGAGGATGGTTGATTATGTAGGTGCAGAACCATGGTAAGGAGAGCGAACTGTATACAGTATGCTATAAAATGCTATATAATAGTATTTTAACATTATCTTCTAAAAGTTACCTTTTATAAGAGGAAGATAAGGATATATATTTGTATTTGCAAAGAGAAACACTGGAAGGATACTCAAGAATGAATAAAAACATTTTCCTGTAGTGCACTGAGAGGAGACTTCTTAACGTAAATTTAATTTTGAAATCACACAGATGTTCAAAACTTGTAACTGAACTGGGTAAAAGGAAGCCCCCTTACAACTTCCTGATACACTGCTTTCTAAAAACTAAGTAAGCAAGCTTAATAACAGTATAAATGTTAAACTTACCTAGATGCTACAGCCCACCCAGGCAGACCAAATCTTTCATAATCTCCCCCGTAAATATCACGGACGAGTTTGTCAGCTTGTGTGCTGTCACCTTTCGACGCCATTTCAAGAGCCTCTTCAAAACTTTCACAGCCAGTCAACAAGCTACATAAACCCAGAAAGGTACCCCCTCCAAGGCTAAAGAAAACAAACAAAATGCGTAAGTTGCAGTTACACAATGTATTCTTTCTCCAATGTAAAAGGATGGAGCACTCACTTATTCAATTAAACACATGAACAGAAAACATTTACTAAACCTAAGAAAAATGCATGGCAAACCAAACTTGTCAGATCAAATAAACCAAAGGAAAAAAATCTTGTTGTAGAAACGACACAGGAGACCTTTTGTATCTCCTAATATTGTCACCTGATACCTCACACTTTGTAACTGCTAAAACTACACATCTTTGTGTGCATGAAAAGGGAGTGTTAAAAAAAAAAAAGTTAGCACCACACAAATTAAAAGGAAGAAAAGTGTAATTCTAAGTCAATACATAAACATGTACATGACTCTGAAATGAATACAGTGAGATCATTTAAAGACAGAAATTAACCTGGTTCTAATACTCTTTGAATATGCTCATAAAATGAAATCATGTTTCTCTAATCCTTAAAATCAAAACCTTTGCTCCTTTAGTCTCACCTGAATTTCTAACAGGTTCTACTCCTGAATCACTGTTGGAATTTAGTTAACAGACTGAATTTCTATCTTTTTTAACTGACTTAAGTAGGTAATACTTCCTTGTAAATCTTTGGCATAGAGTTACAACAGAGGTAGATTTTCAGTCCCCATAGAAATAAAATACTAATTAAAGTACCATTCAAATAGGCGTAATATATCGACATTAAAAGGAGTTTTTCTGGGGTTTCGCTGGCAGTCCAGTGGTTAAGACTCTGTACTGCCAAAGCAGGGGCCGTGGTTTGTTCCCTGGTATAGGAGCTAAGATTTCACATGTTATGTACCAAGCGGCCAAAAAATAAAGTGTTCTCCCCTCCCACACCCCCGCTGCCACAAAACAACCTAATTTAAGAATCCTAAAATCTATCTTCCTCAAGTTTCCTTAAAAGTTGATAAAGTACATATGAGAATCATAAGGAAAATTTAAAAATCTCATTTCACATCTGTATTTCAGGTATTATAGAAAAGAAAGTGAAAGTTGCTCAGTCATGTCCAACTCTGTGACCCCGTGAACTGTAGCCTGCCAGGCTCCTCTGTCCATGGAATTCTCCAGGAAAGAATACTGGAGTGGGTAGCCGTTCCCTTCTCCAGCGGATTTTCCCAACCCAGGGATTGAACTGGTTCTCCTAAATTGCATTGCAGGCGTATTCTTTACTATCTGAGCCACCAAGTAAGAGCTTATGTTAAATTCATCCTGCTGAATTAATTACAAGGTTGCTAAATACTTCAACTTAAAAAACAATTTATTTTTGGCTACCCTGGGTCTCTGCTGCTGCATGGGCAACACCACAGCGGGGTCTACTCTCTAGTTGTGGTACACCGGCTTTTCATTGTGGTGGGTTCTCTTGATGCAGACCACGGGCTCTATCTAGTGTGCAGGCATCAGTAATTGCGGCTCCCAAGCTCTAAAGCACAGGTTCAATTATGCGATGCATGGGCTGAGCTTGGTGCATGGTGCTGAGCTTAGTTGCTCAGCAGCATGTGGGATTTTCCCAGATCAGGGATCAAACCCATGTTTCCTGCATTGGCAGATGGATTCTTTACCACTGAGCCACCAGGGAAACCCCAAATACTCTGTACTTTAAATATGAATCAAATAAGCATGTGGTAAGCTTTAGGCTTAAATATATCTATATAAAAATGAGAAAAATGTTTTGGAAAATAAAAGTATTATTGGAATAATTCCAGATAAAAAGTCACACTTCATTATGGAAATTTTAATGACAACTGACACTAACCAAATACAAACATCTCATGATTTTAGTTTGAGTCTACACACATGCCTTATAAAACAGTACTATCTGTAACACTGTAACTTTTACTTACATATTTACATTTTTAGCTATTGCACAATACATTTTTTCTGATGAAGCTACCATATGTATATAAAGACTTCACAATTTGTAAGAATAAAACAATATGAATGCTGCTCTAATAAAAATGCTACTACCTTGTTCCGGTTACTCGTTTATAGCTGTCTTTGGAATGGACTGCTAAAATACTGACTCCCGAACCAATGTTCACTACCAGGAGCGGATAGGGATCATCCAGGTTAAAAGGCATCTTTTGGCACCTCTCAGGTTCTGAGGCATTGGCAAAATAATAGCACTCTGCTTGTCCATTGAAACTGACAGAATCTATATACAGCAAGCCCTTCACAAGGCAGTCAAGTTCATCCAGCTTGTGCAGGTGGAGGTTTCCAATCTGTGAACAAACCCCAAAAGAAGCTTTATAAAGTGAACAAAGAATAGCATTCAAAATACTTAACTATATAATTTTCATGTACTTCACAAAACTTCAAAACCAGCTACAACCCCTGTGTTTTTACTTGTTTTCTTTTGTAAGAGATTTTGAAGCCCCAAAATCTCTCAGGGGCTTCATTTAATCCAGTGGTTCTCAGGAGTGGTCGTATTTCTTCTAGAGACATTCTGGAAATCTGTGGGGACATTTTAGTTTTCACCAAGATGGGGAGGAGTGGGCAGCTACTTGGGTGGGGTACCAGATATCTGGAGTGGGTGGGCACTTGTGCAAAACAAAGAATTAACCCTTTTTCTGCATTATCTTTGAACATTCTGGCAGATATTTTTGTTTAGACAGTAGTAGGAAAATGCTTTTAATAGCCTGAACCTATGTAAACAAGTGTTTTATCTATGTGTATAAATACAAGGTATTTTTTACACGGTTTTAAACACATGCTAAATTTGCAAGGACTGAAACCATCATATAAACTAAGGAGTGTTGCACTTCTGTTTGGAACTTTACCTTGTGTTGTTTAGCATCCTGGAGAGTTATATCACAATAGCAACACCACTTACATATTTGATTCTCCAATAAAACACATGTGTGGCTTTAGAAATTAAGATCAATCTATGTACGTGCGTAAGTGAGTGCTCAGTTGCTCAGTCCTCTCCAACTCTTTGTGATGGCATGGACTACAGCCCACCAGGCTCCTCTATCCAGGGAATTTTCCAGGTAAGAATACTGGAGTGGGTTGCCATCACCTTCTCCAAGGGACCTTCCCAAACCAGGGATCAAACCTGTGTCTTCTGCGTCTCCTGCACTGGCAGGATACTTTACCACTGAGCCACCTGGAAAGCCCTAATCTAAGTCCATACAAGCATCTAAATCCAACTACTTCATTATGCCCTCCTGTGTGACCCTACCAGAGAATCTACCTACTTCTACTTACTGATATACAAAATTAATCAGTTATACCTTAATTTCCTATCTTTATATTATAGTTTCAGTACTAATGTGAAATTATTAAATTCACTTTTGGTTAGTAAAGAGTAGATTATATTTGCTATAAAAGATCTCAGCTTTGATAATGCTTTCCCATTCTCTAAGGACTTATCAGGTATCACTCCTGAGGATACTTATCAGGTATCCTCCTTGAGTTTCCACGGCATCTCTTTTCATAGCAATAGTATTAATTATAATGCACTGTACTTCTATTTGTAACTCACTTCACCATGTGGTCTAGGAAACTGTAGTCTTTGACAGCCTAGTCCGTGTCTTATTCCTAGCTGAGTTCTCAGTGTCTAGCACAATAACCTAACAAATACTAGATGCTCAAATATTAGCTTAGTAAATGACTGAACACCAACAAAAACAAATATTATAAAACCTCATCACTAGAAAATACTAGTATTTCTTTTAAGAAAAATTAGAACTCTGTAATTTGAATACCAGCATTTCCAATGGCTTGACAAGAGGTGGCTTCAAGGACACTCCTTTTGGCAAGAACACTAGCAACCATTAAGTATCACACATCCAAACAAACTGGTTTCAAATTCATGAAATTTATGGTCAGATTACTCAATAAACTGAATACAAGTCAGTACTACTCATCATAAAAATTTTTAGTAAAAATTTATAGACTTTTAAGCTACCCCAAATTACAAGGTATTCACTTCTGTGAGCCATATAAGTGATCACTTATACTCTATTAAATTTTTCTTACATGAATTTGAGAAATTCACATGCATATTTAAATGGTCCTCTTTCACTTTTCACTTTCATGCATTGGAGAAGGAAATGGCAACCCACTCCAGTGTTCTTGCCTGGAGAATCCCAGGGACGGGGGAACCTGGTGGGCTGCCGTCTATGGGGTCGCACACAGTCAAGACACTGAAGAGACTGAAGCAGCAGCAGCATACATATTTTCAAGAAAAACAAATTTCAGTAAATCCAAGTATCAACTTTTTAATCTTTGTTCTAATGGGAAGGAGTGGAAGCTTGGCAAACCCCCACTAGCACAAAAATCACTGTTTGCACAATCCTCTTGCCACATCCAAATGACCCCCCTCACTTCAAGACTGGAATGTGGTGGGATTGATGATATAAAACACAAGAAAAAAAGGGGTAATAGGAACTTCATTCAGGTGTCTATTAATCAAAACATACAAACTTCAGTTGGAGTCTGGGAAGATGAGTGTCCTTAGGAGAGATGATTAGATTAATACTCAAAAAACCAAGCAAACACAGGATAATAATATGAAAATATTTCAAGCCCCATTTATATCTGGCTTTGCACACTACCAAATCCACTGGAGTCTACCTTTACTGTAACTTTGTAGCAGTTCCTAAGTTTAGCATGGTTTACCAAATATTATGTATAATAGGCCCAACTCTGGCCAATTTTTACTCACGGTATAAAGGTTTTTAAATGCTCCAATCAAAACTAAGTCATATAGATGAATGGATAAATAAGTTGTACATATTTACAACGGAATATTACTCAGCCACAAAGAATGAATTTGAACAGTGGAGGAAGCACAAGCTGGAATTAAGATTGCCGGGAGAAATATCAATAACCTCAGATATGCAGATGACACCACCTTTATGGCAGAAAGTGAAGAAGAACTAAAGAGCCTCTTGATGAAAGTGAAAGAGGAGAGTGAAAAAGCTGGCTTAAAGCTCAACATTCAGAAAACTAAGATCATGGCATCTGGTCCCATCACTTCATGGCAAAACAGTGGAAATAGTGGCTGACTATTTTGCTGGGCTCCAAAATCACTGCAGATGGTGACTGCAGCCATGAAGTTAAAAGACACTTACTCCTTGGAAGGAAAGTTATGACCAACGTAAACAGCATACTAAAAAGCAGAGACATTACTTTGCCAACAAAGGTCCGTCTAGTCAAGGGTATGGTTTTTCCAGTGGTCATGTATGCATGTGAGAGTTGGACTATAAAGAAAGCTGAGCGCCAAAGAATTGATGCTTTTGAACTGTGGTGTTACAGAAGACTCCTGAGAGTCCCTTGGACTGCAAGGACATCCAACCAGTCCATCCTAAAGGAAATCAGTCCTGGGTGTTCATTGGAATGACTGATGTTGAAGCTGAAACTCTAATACTTTGGCCACCTGATGTGAAGAGCTGACTCATTTGAAAAGACCTGATGCTGGGAAAGATTGAGGGCAGGAGAAGAACGGGATGACAGAGGATGAGATGGTTGGATGGCACCACCGACTCAATGGACATGTGTTTGGGTGGCCTCCGGGAGTTGGTGATGGACAGGAGGCCTGACGTGCTGCAGTTCATGGGGTCGCAGAGTCAGACACAACTGAGCAACTGAACTGAACCGTGTGAGGTAGATGAACCTAGGGCCTGTTTTACAGAGTGAACTAAGTCAAAAAGACAAATACCATATATTAACGCATATATATGGAATTGAGAAAAACGGTACTGATGTCTCTATTTGCAGGGTAGCAACACAGACACAGATATAGAGAACACACTTGTGTCCACAGCTGGGGAAGGAGAGGGTGGGACGAACTGAGAGAGCCCCACTGGAACATGTGCTGCGTGTGTGCTGTCACCGCTGACTTTTTGCAGCTCTACGGACCACAGCCTGCCAGGTTCCTGTCCCTGAGATTTTCCAGGCAAGAATACTGGGGTGGCTTGCCATTTCCTACCCCAGGGGATCTTCCCAACCCAGGATTGAGCCCATACCTCTTGCCTCACCTCCGCTGGAAGGCGGACTCTTTGCCATGCCAATGTGAAACCGCCAGCCAGCGGGATGTGCTTCACAGCACGAGGAGCGCGGCCTAGCGCTCTGCGACACCTAGCGGGCTGGGAGGGGGCTCAGGGGCAGTGGGCGCGTGTACCTAGGCTACTCCATGCCCACGCGTGGCAGAGACCAACACACACCGTAAAGCAGATATCCTAATGACACTGTTCTTGTAAAAAGGGCAAGTCAAGAATATATACTTCCTCTGTGTCAGCACAGAGAACCAGCCTAAGGAACATACACCAGACAGAAACCAAGCCTCATATTTTAAAAATTGAAGAGAATGGATATCAGTCTTTGCCTCTGAGTGAAATACCTACTGTGCGAAAATCTTTTTCAAACTTGTAAGCACCACCTCCTGTAGCACATAGCACCGTGTGTAATGTTGAGAAGTTTTTATCTCTTCCCATTTGTATAAAAGTAGGCAGGTCCTGGGTTGGAAATCTGATAAAGTGCAAGTTCCCTCTCCGGCCAAAAAGTGTTAAATCTTTCAGTTCAAGGTGTACATCCCGAATACCAGTGGATCCATATGCTACATTAGAAGTCAAATATTTCCGGATACTTTTTAAGCTCTCAACTTCTTCTTGTTCTTCCTCTGCTGTGATATCAATAGGTTCAAAATATGATAGCTTTACCAGAGTTCCACCGATGTCCATGCCAAACCATGGGAAAGCTGTGGATAAAAAATAAAAATATATACCTTGATTTTGGAAATACAAATTAGGAACTAGTTAATTAGCCACAAACTTTATTTACTGTGAACCATGCACTCAGTCAACGTATGAGATAAGACACATCTTCTGTGTGCAACTCACCCTTTTCCCTTCAAAGTGTTACTCTGTGAATTTTCTAAAAACCCTGAAACCTAGCATTCCTGGATCCCAAGGATGTTTTAATTCTTGCTCTGATAGGCATTTCTTTTCATTTATTATATATTTATCATGTGCTCCAGGAGATTAAGACAAAAAATAGAACCAATTTTGTCTTAATAGTAATATGTCATCACCTTTTGAAAATGTTTCTAAAAAAAAAAAAAGAAAAAGAAAATGTTTCTAAAAAGATTTTGATGTAATAAAATTGGTCTAGAATCATGTTAAGTAACCCAAGAGAAAAGAACCTCCTAATAAGAACCTTTTTTCTTTGCCCATTAAACTTACTAGGCTTCTCTAAGGGCCTCTGGTTAATAAAAATCAGCTGTTGATAACGTTGAAGTTTTAACCTACCTGGAGACAGGCACACTCGGGTGGGTAGCATCATCTGGATTTGGGACTTGGTACTCTTACTAACTGGGCTGTATGACACTGGAAAAACCATTAACCTGTCAAAACCTTTGTTTCCCTAAGGTCTGTTTCTCTTCTCTGGGATCTTAATCATCATGACAGTGAATGAAAACTAATTTCATAGTTAAGATACGTAGATTACAAAATGCCTAACAGCAGGTATTTTACAGTTCATTATGTGTAAGTTGTCAAGGATAAGTAATTCCCTCTAAAATTCTACTTTGTTTCTTAAACATTCATATTTGCTTGATATGAGTGTACCATTAGAAACCAGGAACATCAATTCAATGAGAAAGGATTCTATACATTTCTCTATACAGGCACTATGCTTTTGTCACCTATAGATTTGTATAAACAACTAAGATGCTGAAGAAGCTAAATTTTCTCAGTTTTGTCAGGTGGCTAGCAATGGAGGCCATCTTAAATAAGTAAAACATTAGTGTCAGCTCTTAAAGGAGGGGTAACTGGAGACGCTATATTGCAGATCATGACGTTTTAGTAACCATAACATACAAACTAGAACATGATAGCTCCCTTCTTTCCTGCACTGGGATCCTTTCAGTTCAGCAGAGTTCTAGAATTTATTTCCTTATGCCAGAGAAGCAATCACCATTCAAAAAGTATGGAGGAGGCAATCAGAACACAGAAAATATATACTCTTAATTATGACCCACTCCTTTCATTAGTAAGTGATCTAACTGCCGGTTCCATTAAAGCAAATATTCAAACTGGTTACTCTGTCACTAACCAAAGTGAGAGGGAGAATGACCACGAAATTAAACTTTATTTATTTGCAATAAAACTACAGAGTTAAGTACAACCACAGGCCTACTGATAGTTTCAAGAGGTAAGAAAAATATCACTTTCTAAAGAAATACGGCAAATCTCTCTATCAACAGCTTTGTTGCTTCTAGCCTAGGGACAGGTTAAAAGTAGGTTACAGGGCAAAAGCATTCTGCTTCCTACATATAGCCTAAGCATATTCTTTTGGGAATAAAACTCTCCACTGTCAAGATGGGGGAAAAAAAAGAAAATACACATCTAATGAACAAAATACACAATCTATAAATATAAATAACTCCTCTGATAATGGCAAATAAACATTACCTTCTCCAGTCTTTGAGCATTTCCTAGATCTCTCAAGATCTGTCTATGTGACCCTCCAAAACAGGAGCTTCTACTCTACTTCTGACCTAAGCCCAGGAGAACTGCTATATTAGTCCCCCATAAGTAACAAAAATATCCAGAACCAGCTTAAGCAGAGTGCTACCTACCAGGCAGATTATGTATGCAACAGAAGAAAACTGAATGTCTTTTCAGATAATTAAACAGAAGATATTCTAGACACAAGGGCAGGCTGTTCATTTCCAACAAACTGTGCAGGAGTTTCCTTGTGGCCTACTGGTTAGGATTCCCAGCTTTCACTGCCATGGTCAGGGTTCAATTCCTGGCTGGGGAACCGAGCAAAGCAAAAAGCTGCTTGGTGTGGCCAAAACTAACTAAATAAAAGTTTGGTCTTTCATTAAGCGTTGGTAAGGGTAGGGGAGAAGTATTAAAGAGCTATTTAATTGCGACTGGCCCCATGCAGATTTTAGCCCAAAGGGATACTATGCCAAACTAGATTTAATTGTTCTTTAGCAGAAAGAGAAGGCAAAAGCTGAAAATGTTCAAAACATTAGTGGATTATTTTAAGGAACAAAATTCTAAACTGGACACATGCACTAGTAAATTCCAGATATGGCTCAAGTTCTCGAATAAACGGCATTTCACTCTTCTCAAGAATCATCCCAAATAAAAGTGCTGTTTTAAAACAGACTAAGAAAATAAACCATTTTCACACCTTCAGTATTATAATTCCTCAGACAAGCTTCAGAAGATATCCCCCGTTTTGATAAATTAGTTACATCTCAGGGGATATTAGAAACTATCACTTTCAATTGCACCTTACCATCTGTTTGAAGTGATCCTTCCTAAGTAGTGATTCAGTTTACAAACAGGCCAAATTACACAGAAGCAAACAGCACATATATGCTACATACTTCTCTCTGGTCTTGACAGAACCTTCAGGTATCTGACTGCTTGTATCAGCAAAGCAGGCATACAAACCTATACTGCACCAAATTATTATATATATATATATATATTATAAATGGGGGGAAGATATACTGTACTGGGTCTTCACTGCAGTGTGTGGGCTTAGTTGTCCTGCAGCAGGTGGGCTCTTAAGTTCCCCAACCAGGGACAGAACCTGGGCCCAAAGCAGTGAAAGCCCAGAATCTTTAACCACTGGACAGCCAGGGAATTCCTTTATATATAAAACTTTTATTATCACCTTGTTAATCATGTTGCATGTCATACAGGTAACCAAAACAAAGGCTTACCCTTAACTTAAAAAGTTATGCGAGCTGAGATACAGAGAAGCACCACTGTTGAGATTTTTATTATCTATCATTTAAGTAGAGTGAAGAGCACAAGTAAAGGTAAAGCAAATATTGCCATCATTTTGGTTTTAGCAAAAAATTTTCATTAATGTTTCACTTCATTCTTCCCCTGGAGTTAAATTAATACACAATTTCAAATGTTCATCTTTTACTTATACAATCTAGAAGATGAATTCCTTTTCTTCTTTTCTAGTTAAATACATGCATGTGGTTTATAAGCTGGTGTATTATTAGTGATCAATCAAAAAAGCAATGTTTTCTAACACTGATGTAACTGTTAAGAAAGTGTGCTACATCAAAGTCACTTGTTTAACTAGTATGAGATACATACTACGAGTTATTAGTATGAGTTATGAGTGCTCCTCTGAGGAGTAAACGATGCAGGGCATGTACACAGTGCCTTACACACAAAGTGCTTACCAAATTTATAATTAAAAAAAGAAACCCTATACAAGAACTCAAAGACAAAACAAACAAAATATTTCTTTAGCTAACCTGAGTGGTTTGAAACATCATAAATACTGTCCAGGGATTTCCCTGGCAGTGCAGTGCTTAAGACTCGGAGCTCCCAATGCAGGGGGCAAGGGTTCCATCCCTGGTCTGGGAACTAAGATCCCACATGTCGCGCAGCTTGGGCCAAAAAAAGAAAAAATACTTTCCAGATATACACACACACACACACACACACACACATATATATACACACACGTATCCATTTATCCACAACAGTTCATAGTTGAAATACTTTACCACCGCACAGAAACAAGATGTTCTTTATTTTTATTGTAAAGAACTGAGTAGACAGTAAAGTCATCTTCTGCATATTAGAAACTGGAAATGTTACTAAGGCTTATAAATCATATTAACTGACTTTTTCAGCATAATTAATGGTCTCACAATGTACCACAATGTAGTAATAAGTAAATTACTTCTAAAAAACTAGGTGATCTTATGGTTGCCAGGGGAGGGGGAGAGGGATTCCTAGGGAGTTTGGGATGGACACATACACACTGCTATATTTAAAATGGATAACCACTGCGATGTTGTGAAGTGGTTAGCCTCCAATTAGTAGAAATAAATGAAAAAAAGAAAAAAGAAAATGGATAACCAACAAGGATCTACTGTATAGGGCACGGAATTCTGCTCAATGTTATGCGGCAGCCTGGATGGGAGGCGGGTGTGGGGGAGAATGGATACATGTATACCTATGGCCGAGCTGCTCTGCTGCACGCCAGAAACCACCACAACTTTGTCAATGGGTTATATCCCACTACAAAAAGTTAAAAGATAAAATAAAAAAATAAACACATAAAAATAGGTATTAGTCCTCAACCTCTTTATTTTATAAACTCTTAATTATCATCTTTGCTAAATATGAAACACCTTTGACAGAGATGGTATCCACACCTGAATACAAGTTTGCCCAATCTAAGTAATCAAACTGTTGTCGTGGCAAAAATAAAATACCATAGGGTCAGAATATAAGCTTGTCATGGTTAAACTCACTTTCCTAAATGGAAATTCTAAAACAAGCTGAGAAAACGTATGTTTTGAAGGAAGATGTCCAACTGTTCTACTTTACAGCATCTGTTTAAGATTCATTTAATTTAGCAAATGTTAAAGTAAATTAGAAGTGTTTCTATATTACTGTCATTAAAGCCTTCATCACTATTTTATACACTGATGAAGGAGAACTCTTTATCTACCATTCTTTTAAAAAAATCACTGTTTAAAAAATGTTTTAGGGGACTTCCCTGGTGGCTCAGTGGCTAAGACTCTGCACTCCCAACGCAGCAGGCCAGAGTTCAACTCCTGGTTGGGAAACTTGAGACCCAGCTGCAATTAAAGACCCAGCTCGGCCAAATAAACATTTTTTTTTTAAAGTGTTTTAGTTGACAGATAAAACTACCAGATCAGAAAGGTTTGTGCTTCCCTAAGTATTCAGACTATGCCCTACAGGTGCAAAAAAAAAAGGACGCAGCACTATGAGTCAGGAGCCCGACTACTCATTTAGCAAAGAGTAGGTTGGTGCAGCCTCGGAAAAGTTACTCTGGTGCCCAGTAAGTTCAATTTCCTCAGCATTAAATTAAAACTAAATTATCTCACATTTAAATGACAATTAGCAGATTTCAGAGTGCTTTGGTATGTTGACTCTCCACAGAGGTTTTCAAAAAACCGGAGGGGCGGTAAAAGGCAAGATCTTGCTCCGTTTTTACACCAAGAGATTTCCTAGAACTGCTGGGAGAATCACACGACACTGTAAAATGGCAAAATACCAATACAATTCTAAGACAGACGCATGCATCCCGTATTCCTAGTGGCCCTGAAGAATGGATTTCAAGTATGACAATGGCTGACAATGGCTGAGTGATTAAATAAGCCATTTATAGGACTAAAAGTTTTAAATAGTCTAAAAATAAAAGGAAGCAAATAAAAGCGACCTATACTCTCTTCAAATATGGGGGAAAAAATTTTAAGTACATGCTCTATAGTCTTAAAAAATCTCTATATGAGTAGTCACCAAAACATCCTTAGAGGTCTGCTCTGAGTGGCGGGAATACCAGTAATTTTGCTCTTTTAACAACCATGAAGTATTTGTCATTCTAAATAAAAGCAAACCATGGTAATCACCCACCGGTAGGTTACACGCACGTGTGTTTGAAAGCTCTAATTATAACAACAGTGACAACTCCCGGAAACCGTGGATTTCAAGGACACAAGCAAAAAGCTCAGAGATTTTTTAAAAAAAAGTTATAAATGTCCCCGCGCAATTTGACAGCCGTGACCAACAGCTTGCAGCTTTACTTCAGAGGAAGCTGGGAGCGCCGACTGGTAGCTCTAATCTTGCCTGCCAAACCCCGAAACAAAAATTCCCGCTTGCACCTCCCAGACCTCAGGAGGAAGTGCGAGAAATGGCCAGGGGGGCGGCAAGCGCTCGCCAGCAGAGCTTAGGGGGATGGGAAGAAAGCCTGGAACCGGGTGCTGAAAACGTCCCTCCGCCCCCATCCCGCGCGCGGTGCCGGCGGGAGCAACCAGTTTCGAAGCAGGCCGCCCAGCCAAGGGCTTTCCAGACGCGGCCTGACGTGCTCTCCCAACCCGACGCACCCAAACCCCCATCTTACAGGGTTTCTTGGCATCCTTGATCTTCATGGCGTCTGCCTGAGGGGCGAAGGGTAGCCTCTGGTCCGGCGCGCGGAGGGCAGTAGCTGCGACTCCAGAGGTGGCTCTGGGGCGAGCGGGGAGGCCGGGCCGGTTCCTCCCCTCGGGCCGGGCTGGGCGGGCTAAGGGCGGGGCGGCGGCGCCTAAGGCTAGGCCCGGCCCAGGGGGCGGCCCCCTACCCCCGCGAGGGGCGGCAGGGACCGAGCAAGCAGGGGCAGGCCGCCGGCCTCGCCGCTCCGGGGCCCCCGCCGCCGCTCCAAACAAAAGGCCCCGGTGCCCTGAGCAGCCGCCGCCGCGGCACAGAGAACCAGCCCGCCCGCCCAGGTCCAGCTCCCACGTGATGCGAGCCCCCCACCCCCAACCCCCGCTCTCCGCCCGGCTGCTGGGGATTGTAGTTTCCCGAATGGCGAAAACCCACTCTCAGGCTACAGTCCTACAGATGTACTACAAAACCCAGGATGCATCGCGGGACCTCCTCCGAGGCCCCTGCGCTTCCGGAGGTGGCCTCAGAGTGGTCCCAGAGAAATGGGGGCGGGGCTTTAATCACGCCAGCGACGAGGCGACCAATGGACACTGATGTGGGCGGGCTTCGAAAGTCCAACTCTAGCCTCGCCGGGCAGTGGAGAGAGAAGGGGAAGGAAGTCTTTGCTGGTCCTGTCATGGCTGTCCTGCAAGTTGCAGACTTCCCCTGGAGGGAGAAAATGTGGTCAGTGTGGCAGAGAAAGCGCTATAAGTACAGGGCTCTAGGGTCGCTCTTTAAAAGTGCCGGTGAATACATTTGTAAATTCACGAATTTACAAATTCATTTGTAAAGTCATTCATGAAGAAATCCGCCGGCTTAATAGACACTTCGAATGCTGGAGTTGGGATGATGATGATAGTCATAGTAATGGCAATTAACAATAATAGGTACCATTTACTAAATGGTTACCGTTCAGTAACCATTCTACCAACAGTCATGCGCACTCTGCTAAGCACTTTTGGGGAATTGTTTAATTCAGTATCTTTGTGAAGTGTGTGCAGTTACTTATCACTCATTTTGAAGAAGAGACAGGACCTGAGAAGTTGTCACTTGCACAGAGCGCCCTTTGCTGTGGTTCCATGTCCCCTCAGCTCCCTTCTTCCAAAGGGAAACTAACCCCCAGAGAAAAAAGTGCCCTTGTTTGCACTCCTTCCCCTGTGCCTCCTAGGTTCTGAGTCCTCTAGCTGGAATGGGGAGGGACAGCTTTGGGGGGAGGGCCTTCTCCTGGCCTCCCCTTCCCCAATTAGCTGATCAGGAATTTAGTGACTGTGGCAGTAAATGGTTTGAGAGTTGGCAATGGAGGATTGAGCCTTACTGCACCTTCTTTGTGGAGATTATGACAATGATTGTGAATAAAACCTGGAAGGGACACAAACCATCATTTAGGGAGCGCATACGAAGAGTTAGCTCTTTACAAGTTGCTTTTCTTACTTAAATTTTAACTTAAGTTTAATCCTCACAATCACCCTTTGAAATATAATGATTAAAAACTCAAACTTGTTCACTTCTTGGTTCTACAAATTGATTATAAATTTGGGCAAATTACTTCATCTCTTTGATTCTCCTTGGGAATAATGATGCGTACAAAATAGTATAGGGATGAGGACTGAGATGGAAGAAAGCATGTAAAATGCTGACCTCATTATCTGTCCAATAGGAAGTGATCAGCAAAGGATGACTGTGTTTTTATTGCCATCATTATGCTTATTGTAAAGATAAGGGAGAAAGGTTAAATAGCTAGACTATTTGTCCAAGGTAATTACTTAGAATTGGATTCCAGGTCTGATTGGTGCTTTGCAGTTCCTTATCTTTTGTTATTTTGATCCCCGTTTCCACGTTTATTATTTATAAATTAAATTATTTTTATGTGTATTTTTAGTAGATACATTTTTCTGAGCTCCCAGATAACTGGTAACTTAGAACCTTGAGTAGTAGACTTAATCTCCCCCACCCCCCATCACACACACACCCCCCTGAGGTTACCCCATTCTATAGAGGATTCTCCTATGCTTGAATGATCCTGTTTTCCCACTTTTTTTTTCTTTTTTGAGTGAGAGCTGTGACTTCTGGTTTGACATGGTTCCAAGGAGTGTTCACTATCTAATGATTCACTCTCTGCTTAAGTCTGGTGTGCATACTCTGTTGTCTACCAACAGATATCTTTCCTTGGTTCGTGCCTTATTTGGTGGCATCAACTTGGAAGTCAAAGGGGAAGTGTTACCTTTGCCTTGTGATAGGCTGCCCATGGACCAAATGGAAAGCGAGCTGGAAATGAGTCATAGGAATTTGGATACAGGCTTTTGCTAGTTTCTGTGGCCATACAAGGATGGCTTAGTTTAATTTAGCTTTAACGTTAGGCTTACATTTGTGATGTCACATGTGAGAAAAACACTAACTTTCAAATACAGTAGTGAGAATTCTAGTCTTAGATCAGCCTTGGAATTTCTGTATGACCCTGGGAAAGTCTTTTCTCCTCTCTGGGTTCAAGTTACTCATCTGTAAAATAAAACAATTGTTTGAGATTTCTTCCATCTCTGAATTAAAGTTCATTAACATATGTCCCTTCTTTAGGAGTAATAGGAGATGAGTTCCACTATGTTTTTCTTTTAAGTTTTCTCCAATGTTACTGAAACTGACAGCTCATGTTACTTCAGTTTCTGGCCAGAATCTTTTGCAGCCCCTTCAGCTGTCAGCCCCAGTCCCTCCCTCCAGCTGTTGGGTTCGCTGCATTTCCTCTTTTCCCTAGCATGTCCTCAGAACCTATCCTGGCAGAGTAAGTGCATGAGCTGCGAGGAAAATCTAAAGGGTCTAAGAGAAGTTCTTTGTTTTTTTTTTTTTTTTTTAATATTTGTTCATTTAATTTGGCTGTGCTGGGTCTTTATTGCTGTGCACAGTCTTTCTGTAGTTGTGGCGAGCCGGGGCGGCTCTCTACTTACGTTGCACAGGCTTCTCATTGTGGTGGCTTTTCTGGTTGCAGAGCACAGGCTGTAGCTCTCATGGGTTTCAGTAATTGTAGCTCCCGGGCTCCAGAGCCTGAGCTCAGTAGTTGTGGGACAAGGGCTCAGTTGCCCTGCAGCATGTGGGATATTCCCACATGGGTGTCTGCTACATTACAAGGTGGATTCTTAACCACTGGACCACCAGGGAAGCCCCCAAGAGAAGTTCTTGACCTGAGAACTTCCTGTCTCAATATGTGTTGTCTCCCGAAAACAATCCACCGCATCATTCAGCGTGATAGAGGAGACCTGACACACCCTCATCCTGTTTTAATGAGTGTCTCCATGGAGACAGGTGGTAGATGGTACCCAGTGATGATTATGGGGTCTCCTGGTATGAAGAAAACACACACACACACACAAATACACACATATTCTAGCTTCAAAGCCCAGACCACGCTTGTAACAGTGGATTCTGTCTCTAATTAGATGGTTAAGAACAAGCTTCAGTCAGTCCTTGAATCTACAAAATCAGACCGGCGTCTCACCATGTGGAGCATCATTTGTATGAGTGTCAGCGGCATCACCATAATCACCATCATGATAGTGGAAACACAATTCTGTCCAACAAATATTAATTGAGTTTTGACTGTGTTCTGAATACTGCAGTACATGCTGGCTGAGGGGGAGGTAAGAAAGAGAGAAACAATAAGTTAAATCAGTAAACAGGAATATGCTGTGATAAGTGATGTGAAGGAAATAACCAGGATGATGTGCTGGAGAGTGCCTGGGGTTGCAGGAGAAGAGGAGGGCTGCATTTTAGTTTGGATGGTCAGAGAAGGCTTCTCTGAGGAGACGGCATATGAGCTGAGGTTCCTGTAAATTGCTCGGGAGGACAGAGTTGTGGATGCTGCTGAGGGTTGTAGAGACAGAAGCAGAATGTGGGGAGTAGAGAGCAAGAAGCAAAGTGATCAGAAGTGGAGTTGGAAACGTGGGCCTGCTGGGCCTTGAGGACTTTAAGCAGGGGAGTGACATGACCTATGATTCTAGAAGGCTACTCTGGCTGCTTTGTGAAAAATGGGTGGATTGGAGACATGCCATGACTTGTAAAGACTGGTCACCTCAAGCTTCTCCACTGCATCCCCCTGGCCCTATGTGGAATCAGTTACCAAGTCTGTAGTAGAGTGGGGAGCTCCCAGAGCACTCTGGGAACTGTGGGGGAGGATGAGCTTGAATCAGTGTGGTGGCAGCAGAGAGGGAGGGAAGTGCTCCAATCAAGAACTTCATTTAACCAATGCTTATGGAGCTCCTACAGTGTGCCAGGCACAGTTCTGGGGTGAGGGATACAGTGAAGATCAGGTCAAAGCCCCCACTGTCCTGGAGCTTATATTCTACTGGGGGACATAGACAGTAAACAAGGAGACTGCTGTATAGTGTTTAGTTCGAGAATATAACTTTGAAAGTATATTTAAATAGTACGGATCTTCCCTGATAATTCAGCTTGTAAAGAATCCACTTGCAAAGCAGGAGACTCTGGTTCGATCCCTGGGTCAGGAAAATCTGCTGAAGAAGGGATAGGTCAACCCACTCCAGTACTCTTGGGCTTTTCTGGTGGCTGAGATGGTAAAGAATCCACCTGGAATGCGGGAGACCTGGATTCGACCCCTGGGTTGGGAAGATAACTTGGAGAAGGAAATGGCTACCCACTCCAGTGTTCTGGCCTGGAGAAATCCATGGACTGTGTAGAGTTGGACATGACTGAGTGACTTTCACTTTAGATAGTATAAATGCTATGAAGATACTAATGCAGTATGAGGGAACGAGAATGATGGGCTGTCTGAGACAGAGTGGTAGTTGAGGATAAATTAGATGAAGTGGATGCGGGGAAGGAAAAGGGAGGCTTGAAAGGTAAGTTTTAGGGTTTGGGCTTGAGCTCTGGGGTGTATGGTAGTGTCACTTGCAAAGAAAGGGGTCATGAGGAGTAAATGGATGAAAAACTAGGACTTGTGCCTTGGCCTTATTGATCCTCCAGGATCATCCTCTCCTCAGATGGGAGATGTAATGCAGGCTTTGTCATAGGTGTAAGAACGCCGCGGCAAGATGAAGAGAGCGCCGGAATGTTAAGAGGCTTTACTGGGCAATCGCTCCCGGGCAGAGATCCCAGGGGCGAGCAGTGGGGGAAAGCGGGAGTCTGCAACCTGCGGGAAGGGGGGGCGACACCTATATACCCTGGTGGATACGGAAGTGGCGGGACCAGGGTGCTGATTGGACTTCTTGGTCCCGTGTCGGTTTTTGATTGGCCGGAGTCTTGGCGCCTTTGCATCCATCAGTCTGCCTGGCAACGGGCTGTTGATTGGTGGATGTCTGTCCCGGGACTTATCTGGGACTTTTCAGCGGGGGCTTTTCTGGCAGCATTTTCTGTCTGGCGCTTTCCCGCCTGCGGTCAGCGTGACCTTTCAATAGGTGTCAACTTGTTTCAGTAGTTGACGGTTTACATTTTAGAGGCTTCCCCAACTAGGGTGTCACATACTCCTGCCCTGCCCAGGGACAGGTCCTCCTGGTCATTTCCTTGTGGGAACAGGGAAGTGCCTTTCTCTGGAGCTCTGCTTTGCCTGCTGATCCCCACCCCTTGGCTCGTTAACCTCAACAAGTTCAGATAGGAACTCGTCATCCTTCTACCACCTCTTTTCTTGCCTGTTCACTTACCTAAAGGCCCTGCCTCAGTTGGTGGTACCAGCTTTCACCCACTCGCCCAACACCAAAGGTTGGGAGTCATCCTGGACTCCTCTCTCCCCCTCACAGTCCACATCAGCCAGTCACCCCATCCTTTTGCTGTTTTCCTCGTATCTATTCCTTCCTGTCTAACCTCACTGCTCTTGCCTGAGCACTAGCCTCTGCATCTCACATTTATGCTCTTACAGGTCCTCCCCCTCTTGGGTGGCTTTATCCCATCTGCCCTCCTTAGAGATGCCAGAATGAGTTTTCTCCAAAGCTCACCAGTTTTACTTTCAAGGCTTAGAACCATGCCTGTCCCGTGGTGCATTCCTCTGTATAAAACCCCATCCTAGGACATGAGACACCTCGTGATGCTGGGAGCCTCTTTAGCTGCATCTCTTGCATCTGCACAACCCTCACTATGTACTCTGATGAGACAAAACTGCTTGTAGCAAACCGAGTACCTGCTGCGGCCCGACGCTCTGCACGTATAGCCTCTCTTCTTGAATTCCTATTGACCATCTATTTATACTTTGAAACCCAACCCAGAAATCCTCTCCTTTGGAAAGACTTCCTCTCTGCTACTTCTGGTCCCTGCACAGGCTTCAGTCTTCACCACTCATTGCATAATAACATAGTGATCCATTTACTCTCCTGTCTTTTTAATACCTGATGAACTCTTCAAGGGCTTATGTTGTGGCTTATTCTGCTTAGTATCCACAAGCCTAGCATGGAGTCTGATCCAGAAAGTTGGCTCACAAATAATTAGACTGGATGAGTTTGGGTTTAAGTCCTTCAGATGCAACCTGGGAACTCTCATTCTTCTAGAAACTTCCAGCAACCAAGAATTATTGGCAACAAAGGCAATTTAGTAGGAGTGAATCTTTGTACTTTATGAGGGAGAAGAGCATGTGGCCTGGGAGCCATCATGTATTTCCTAACACCACGTTTAATCAGAGCCAACTCTAATTACAGATGGGTCTCTTCCAGGCCTGGGACACCTACGCAGGGGTATTCATCAAAGCTTTTTCAAAATTAGAGTAGAGTGCAATGGTTAAACTCTAGATATCACAATCCAGCAGGGCTAGGTCTGACCTCTAATTTGTTGTGAAACTTTGGAGTGGCAATTTTTCCTCTCTCTGTCTTGGCTTCCTCATCTGTAAAACGAGGATAAAAATGACTCTCAAATCTCTGGGTTAGGACTCCGCTGTCCTTTTCCTGTCAAAGGTGCAGGTTCAACCCCTGGTCGGGGAACTAAGATCCCGCAAGCTGGGAGGCAAGCCCAGAAATAAAAGGTTCTTCAGCCTTTGTGAAAATGAAGTGACTTCCTACATCTAAAGTGCTTGACACATGAGAGCTTTGTTGGTAACTATTAGAAGGACAGAACATTCATGGTGATAGTTAAGTCTTTGTCTTAATGTCTCTTCTGGCTTCCCAGGTGGTCTAGTGGTAAAGAATCTGCCCACTAAAGCAGAAGACATCAGAGACTAGGGTTCGGTCCCTGGGTCAGGAAGATCCCCTGGAGGAGGACATGGCAACTCACTCTGGTATTCTTGCCTGGAGAATCCCATCGATAGGGGAGCCTGATAAGGTATAGTCTGTAGGGTTGCCAAGAGTTGGAAACGACTGAAGTGACTTAGCAATCAGATTGCTCTTACTAGCGAACACAAGCAGAATAGACTACGGTGCCTGTTTGGCTATCTTAGAAAACTTTAGGACTTTTGTTCATAGCATTCATCATGATACCATTTGCATCATATTTTGTCTAACTTCCTCATTCAGCTCAGAAAGATCCCAGAGGGCAAGGACTATATCTTTTAATCCTTAACTCAAGACGGTTCCTCACACCAGAGAAAGCTCTCACTGAATATTTGAATGAGCAAATCTTTCTTACTGGCACACTACCTTGGCATGGAGTGTGTGTGTGTGTGTGTGTGTGTGTGTGTGTCTTAGAAGAGAAAGCATGGGTAGAGAGCCCACAGTGATCGAGAGGAGGGGCAGGCTCTGGTTAGGGAGCTCTGAACCAGTATACTGAGAGATTAAGAGCACATGAGGACAGGCCCCAGCATCACAAGATTTTTAAAGCTGTCACTGCCTTAGGCTGTGAGGCCACTGTGTATAATAAGAATAGTTTGCACATTTCTGCTTTGGAAATCAGAGCTCTGACTGAGAGCTTAGCCAGCTAGCCAGCAAGAATAGCTTTCTGAAGATTGGAGCCTCGTGAAAATTCTGAAACTGGGGAATTATCAAAAAAAAAAAAAAAGATAGGTTTATTTGCTAGCTTTGAAAAGCAGGATTAAAAAAAGAAAGAAAAAATCTTCTCAATATTCTCTTCATCTGCAATACAAATGATCAGACACTTATGTGCATAAGCCCACAGATGAGGGGAAGCAGGAGCCAGGAATAAACCAGGTGCTTCATAGGAAGTTATTGGCTAAGACATGAAGAGTAAGGGGTTCAGTGTGGTCGCCAGACTAATGCTAATCTAAGTGTAGGGCGAAAGTGGGTGCCAGTCCCACCTGTCTGTGATGAACTCCCAATGTGATAGGAGCTTGCTGCAGAATGTACATCAACTACACTGCTAGGCACACTGTTTCTGGTTCAGTGGATATTTTTTTCATAGCAAGACATGTTCGACATGCTTCCCTGATGGCTCCATGGTAAAGAATCTGCCTGCAATGCAGGAGACACAGGAGATGTGGGTCCCATCCCTAGGTCGAGAAGATCCCCTGGAGGAGGAACTGGCAAACCACTCTGATATTCTTGTCTGGAGAATCCCATGGACAGAGGAGCCTGGCAGGCTACAGTGCATAGAGTTGCAAAGAGTCAGACATGACTGAGCGACTGAACAATCACGCACATGCTTGATGAAGGTAGCATTGTATTGCTCCTCATTTGGGCACAATCTGTCACTGCCTTAGGCCTATAACAGTAACAAGTTGTTTGTTGACCTGCTGCTTTGAGCAGCACTGGTCTAGATCCTGGATTTCAAAATCAGACTTGGTTCACTGCTGCTTAAGTGAGTCTCCTAAGCTGTCTAAATTCCCAGTCTGGAAAATGGAAATTCATTCATGCCCAACAAAAATTTTGAGCACATACTCTATGCTAAGCACTGTTCCCTGAGTTGAGGATAATGCAGTGACCCTGGCTGATAGGATCCCTGCATTCATGGGTCCTGAAGATAAAGAAGTGAGATAACTACAGCTTATAATAAATGCTGTTGTTACTGAGTCTAATTTCAATCTGCTCTCTGCACCACAAGCCAGTGAATCTGAGAGGTGAGCTGTTGAGACAAAGAATATGACTTTATTCAGAAAGCCTGCTGACCAAGAAGATGGCAGACTAATGTCTCAGAGTAACCATCTTGTTGGGGTCTGGGTGCTAGTTTCTGTTATAGAGTCTGAGAGAGAAAAGCAATGAGGAACCAAAGTGAAAAGGCAGAAGAGAGAGGGAGAGGCAGTAAAGAAGTAAAGTAAAAAGGGTCTTTAGTCTTGCAAAACATCTCTAAGAAGGGTTAGCCATTGGAAAGTGAAAAGAAAGAAAGTGAAGTCGCAAAAAAAAAAAAGAAAGAAAGAAAGTGAAGTTGCTCAGTTCTGTCTGACTCTTTGCGACCCCATGAACTGTAGCCTACCAGGCTTTTCCGTCCATGGGATTTTCCAGGCAAGGGTACTGGAGTGGGTTGCTATTTCCCTCTCCAAGGGTTGTGTTAATCTCTTCTTTTTGTTGTAGCTATACACAGGTGGGTCAGTCAGTCAGTTCAGTCGCTCAGTCGTGTCCGACTCTTTGCGACCCCATGAATCGCAGCACGCCAGGCCTCCCTGCCCATCACAAACTCCCAGAGTTTACTCAAACTCATGTCCATCGAGTCGGTGATGCCATCCAGCCATCTCATCCTCTGTCATCCCCTTCTCCTCCTGCCCTCAATCTTTCCCAGCATCAGGGTCTTTTCCAATGAGTCAACTCTTCGCATGAGGTGGCCAAAGTATTGGAGTTTCAGCTTCAGCATCAGTACTTCCAATAAACACCCAGGACTGATCTCTTTCAGGATGGACTTGTTGGATCTCCTTACAGTCCAAGGGACTCTCAAGAGTCTTCTCCAACACCACAGTTCAAAAGCATCAATTTTTCGGCACTCAGCTTTCTTCACAGTCCAACTCTCACATCCATACATGACCACTGGAAAAACCATAACCTTGACCAGATGGACCTTTGTTGACAAAGTAATGTCTCTGCTTTTAAATATGCTATCTAGATTGGTCATAACTTTCCTTCCAAGGAGTAAGCGTCTTTTAATTTCATGGCTGCAGTCACCATCTGCAGTGATTTTGGAGCCCCCAAAAATAAAGTCTGACACTGTTTCCACTGTTTCCCCATCTATTTCCCGTGAGGTGATGGGACCAGATGCCATGATCTTAGTTTTCTGAATGTTGAGTTTTAAGCCAACTTTTTCACTCTCCTCTTTGACTTTCATCAAGAGGCTCTTTAGTTCCTCTTCACTCTCTGCCATAAGGGTGGTGTCATCTGCATATCTGAGGTTATTGATATTTCTCCTGGCAATTTTGATTCCAGGTTGTGCTTCTTCCAGCCCAGCGTTTCTCATGATGTACTCTGCATATAAGTTAAATAGGCAGGGTGACAATATACAGCCTTGATGTACTCCTTTTCCTATTTGGAACCAGTCTGTTGTTCCATGTCCAGTTCTAACTGTTGCTTCCTGACCTGCATACAGGTTTCTCAAGAGGCAGGTCAGGTGGTCTGGTATTCCCATCTCCTTCAGAATTTTCCACAGTTTATTGTGATCCACACAGTCAAAGGCTTTGGCGTAATCAGTAAAGCAGAAATAGATGTTTTTCTATAACTCTCTTGCTTTTTCAATGATCCAGTGGATCTTGGCAATTTGATCTCTGGTTCCTCTGCCTTTTCTAAAACCAGCTTGAACATGGGTCAGATTATCTCTCTATGATGTGAACAAAGCACTTCTGTTTACAGTCAGGCAAAGGGGCAGGGTCCTTTGAGGCAAGCCATTATGTAGGATTATAGTAACAAAAGCAATGAAAAGCAAATTCAAGAAACAGTTTCCAACATGGAGTCAGAATTGTCTTCTCTGGAGCAGAGTCAGAACTGGCTCCTGTGCAACAGAGTTAAGAAAGTCAGCTGGAAAAAAAAAAAAGAAAAAGTCAGCTGACTCTTTGACGTGTGTGTTACAGATTGCGTGGTTAGGAAGGTTTAAGAAGGAATCAGCTATGCAAAGAACTCAAGAAAAAGTTCTCTAAGCAGAGATGAAAGTCAGTGCAAAGGCTCTGAGGCATGTTAGGGAAAGAAGATGGCCAGTGTGTCTGGAATTGAATGAGGGAGGGGAGAAAGAATGTGGGGAGAGGTAAGGTCAGAGAGAATCCAGTTCATTTGGGACCTGGTAGGATGCAGGGAAGAATTTGGATTCCATTCTAAAAGCAAGGACTTCCCCAGTGGCTCAGCAGTAAAGAATCCACCCACATTACAGGAGACATAGGAGATGTGGGTTTGACCTCTGGGTTGGAAAGATCACCTGAAGAGGGGCATGACAACTCACTCCAGTATTCTTGCCTTGGAAATCCCATGGACAGAGGAGCCTGGCAGGCTACAGTCCTTGGGGCCAAAAAGAGTCTGACCCCACTTAGCAACTGAACACACAAACATACTCAAAGCAACGGGATACCATTGGAGGGTTTGAAGCCCAGACTGTAAAGTTTTTTTCTGAACCATGTTAAAGAGTTTGGACTTTGTTCAAAAAACAGGGACCCGCCAGAGATTTAAAAGCTTGGGAGTGTCAGGATTAGAATCACATTTTCTAAACTCTACTTGAGCAGAGGTAAAGGTAACAGCTCAGGTGGGACTTGAGACAAAGAAACCAGCAAGGGAACACATTCTGGAAGTGGAATGAGTGAAGAAATGTTAAGAATGACTAAATTAACATCCTTAACTGCATCGTAAGCTTCCTTATGTCATAAGCCCCACTGCCTCTTGCTTTGGATGTTCTGTGACATAAACTTTAGGACTTTGTGAAAATTCAATATTTAGTTCTACTAGCTTGTTTCAGGGAAGAGCCAATTATGACTCCCTGTTGGAACTGTTTCTTTGACTTACTTTTCTGATTTAATCCTACATAATGGTACACCTCAGAGAATCCTGCCCCTTTGCCTGACTGTTAAGCTAAAGTGCCTTTGTTCAGAACCCTGTCCACTGTAGACAGCAGGAAAGGAGAAATTAACACATCCCCTGCCTGAAGCTCCCGTGGTGGCTTTGATAGTAAAGAATCTGCCTGCAATGTGGGAGACCTGGGTTTGATCCCTGGGTCAGGAAGATCTCCTGGAGAAGGAAATGGCAACGCACTCCAGTATTCTTGCCTGGAAAATTGCATGGACAGAGGAGCCTGGCATGCTGCAGTCCATGGGGTCTCAAAGAGTCTAGTACAACTGGGTGACTAACACTATACACTGCCTGAGCCCTGCCGTTCTGAGATATTCGCAAGATTAATGGCTTTTTGCTTTATTTCCTTACCTCCCTGCATCTCTGACCAGTAAAAGAACCTAGCATCTAGACCCCATAAGACGGTTATTTTGAGACATTAATCTACCAATTTTATTGGTCAGTTGGATTCATCTCCTCAGCACCTCGTTTCTGACTTATTGGCCTGTTGTGCAGCAAACAGAGTGAGCTTGGGCTCAGTAACAGCTGAATTGAGTAGCTAGTGTAAAATCACACTAGATCCTCCACCTGCTCTTCAGAAACTGAATCCGTTTGTACAGTGTTGATCTTGTCCGTGGTATAGACGTCTGTCTCCTTTACCTTGCTCGCTTCTCACCTGTTTACTTTCATACCCACCGATGCTCAAGTACAGAAAGTGTGTCTATTTCCAGTAGTAACTGTTCAGGAATGATTTCCATCTGGACCAAAACAAATGCCTAAGCCCTGTTTGGAATGTGTATTTCCAGAGTCTTCCATCCAGTGTTGCAGATGGCAAATTGGCACTTGGCCAGCCCACTTAAAAGAATTCTTAGAGCTCTTATATGAGAGAAGGCCTGTTCATTATGTCGACTAAAAAAGATGCACAACTTGAGAATTGTAAGTTAAGTTTTATTTGGGGCAAAATGAGGACTGCAGCCCAGGAGGCAGCACCTGACAGAGTTCTGAGAGACTGAAAAGGTAGTGGGGGGAAGTCAATATATAAGGTTTTGGTGACAGGGAGTGTCAATGCAATCAAGCATTTATGTTTCAAGAGGCTTTCTCCTAGTCACGAGGATCTGATGTCACCAGGGAGAATCCCTTTATCCCTTAGTGCTTTTCTAGATATGAGGAGATGCAGGGATTGGGATCATAACACCTTTTCTTAAAAATATCCAACTATCTAAGACCTGTCCCACCAGATTCCCTGGGTCAGAGTGCCTCATTCCACCCTAAACTCCCTCAGGGGTGCTGAAGGTCAACAGCTACAGAAGCAAAGGGTTCAGTCTCCACAGAGGCAGATGGCAAATCCCTTGTTGTTCCTTCACTGGTAATGCTCTTGGCAAGTGCCAGTTTGTAGTTGACAATTACCAGAGGCCTATCTAGCAATCATGTTGGTAACAACAGTGATATTCCCAGTGAATTTAAGGTTCTTTCTTTGTGGAAAGGAATTCAGAGACAGTGCAGAGAGGTTAAGAAAGTAAAGTGGAAAAAAAAAGAGAAAGTAATGTGAGAGCTTATTTAAGCAAAGATAACACTCTCAGAGGTAGAGTGGGCAGATACGTGAGGAGCTGCCATCCTGTTTCTTTTGCAAACTGGTAATGAGGGGCATACAAATGAAGGGGCAAAATATTCCTGGGGAAGGAGGAGTTTGGGGGTCATCTTCCTTGATTCTCATCCCAGCTGCATTTTTCCAAGGGGAAGAGGGATTTTTGTCCTTATTTAGCTTAAGTCAGAAGTGGCATGGCCTTGGTGCATGATGGGTACTTCTTACCTGTAAGGCTTGTTGTTGTTGTTTAGTCACTCAGTCATGTTCGACTCTTTGCGACCCCATGGACTGCAGCAGTCCAGGCTTCCCTGTCCTTCACCATCTCCCAGAGCTTGCACGAACTCATGTCAATCAAGTCAGTGATGCCATCCAACTATCTCATCCTCTGTTGTCCCCTTCTCCTCCTGCCTTCAATCTTTCCCAGCATCTGGGTCTTTTCTAATGAGTCAGTTCTTTGCATCAGGTGGCCAAAGTATTGGAGTTTCAGCTTCAGCATCAGTCCTTCCAATGAATATTCAGGACTAATTTCCTTTAGGATTGACTGGTTGGATCGCCTTGCAGTCCAAGGGACTCTTAAGAGTCTTCTCCAACACCACAGTTCAAAAGCATCAATTCTTTGGCGCTCAGCCTTCTTTATAGTCCAACTCTCACATTCATACATGACTACTGGAAACACCATAGCTTTGACTAGATGGACTTTTGCTGGCAAAGTAATGCCTCTGCTTATTAATATGCTATCTAGGTTTGTCATAGCTTTTCTTCCAAGGAGCAAGTGTCTTTTAAATTCATGGCTGCAGTCACCATCTGCAGTGATTTTGGAGCCCAAGAAAATAAAGTCTGTCACTGTTTTCATTGTTAGCCTGTAGGTTAATCTTATGGTAATAAGAGCAGAGTGAGCAAAACGTTGTATTTGAATGCAGGAAATTCCCACCTTCCCCTACCTTTCTTTGTCTGCGACTCTTATCACCCTTTGTTGTTGTTATTGTTCAGTCCCTCAGTCCTGTCCATCATCTCTTTGCAGCCCCCTGGACTGCGGCACTCCAGGCTTCCCTGTCATTTGCTATCTCCCAGAGCTGGCTCAAACTCATGTCCTTTGAGTCAGTGATGCCATCCAACCATCTCACCCTCTGTCATCCCCTTCTCCTCTTGCCTTATCACACAAAATGTATGGTTTCCTGTCAGTTTTAAAGTTTCTGCTTTCCTTTGTTTGCCTAAGGACCACCCCTCCCACTTACAAGATGTGTGCTTTCCTGCAGCCTGGCCCCTGCCCCCATTTTTCTGTTCATACCTAGCTACCTGCCTACTGTAAATAGCTGTGTATTGAGCAACTATGTACCAGACACTGGGCTAAGGCATTTACCTTTATTCTCTGACTTTAAACCTCACAACAACCTTAGACAATAGGCACTCTTGTTTTAAACTATTTTAATGAGAAAGAAACTGAAAATCAGAGAGGCTAAGTAACTTATCTAATGTTATACGTCTAACAGGATGCCAACTAAGATTTTTTTTAAAGTAATTTTATTTACTTGTTTATTTTTGGCTGTGCTGAGTCTTTGTTGCTGTGTGAACTTTTCTCTAGTTGCAGTCTTGTGGGTGCTTCTCATTGTGGTGGTTTTGATCTCAGGTGGCTCCAGCCTGCAACAGCTGGGAGGGGGGCTTGTCTTCTCAGCCAGAGATTGGGCTGGGTCATGGTGATGAAAGCACCAGATCCTAGCCACTACACCAGTGGTCAGTGAGAAGGGTCCTGGCCCTCGGCTTTGCAGAAAAGAATTTCCACAAAGACGAAAAGTAGTGAAATAAGTATTTATTAAGAGAAAAAAGGTACAGTAAGTGTAGATAGGCACATGGGCAGACTCAGGGAGAGAAAGAGAGTCACTGAGTCACACCCTTATGGCAGTTTCAATTACTTTTATGGGGTATTTCTTCTGGTTTTCCTTTGGCCAATCATTTTGATTTGCCTAGTTCACAGTCCATATTTGGTGTACCTCAGGATCCTCCTATGTGTGTGCATGCATCTCTTAGCCAAGATGGATTTTACTGAAAAGGAGTCTGGGTAGAACATAATAACTCCCCTTTGGCATCCAAGGTGCTTTTCTGCACATGTGTGGTCACCAAGGTCTTTCTGACTTCAAGAATGAGAAATATGTGGTCCTGGCAGGGCCCAGCCTCCTCTCCTTAATTGTCCTGCTGTTCTCCCCTTGGAGTTTCAGTCCACAGGGAATGAATCTCTAATCACCTTACCCTGGGAGGGTCCATCTACCTCCTGCCTTAGTTTCTCTTGTTGTGGAGCATGGGCTCTGTGGCACATGGGCTGTAGGGCACAGAGGCTGCAGTAGTTGAAGCATGTGGGCTCATCAGTCGCAGCTCCTGGGCTCTGGAGCATAGGCTCAGTAGTTGAGGACTACTAAGCATGGGCTTAGTTGCTCCGCGGCATGTGGGATCTCGGATGGGGGATCAAGCCTGTGTCTCCTGCATTGGCTGGCAAATTCTTTACCACTGAGCCACCAGGGAAGCCTGCCAACCAAGATTTGAACCTAATTCTTTCTGATTCCAAAGCATTGTATCACTTTAGTAAATTTTAATTTAGTTTTTAGTGACATCTTTTAATTTTTAAAGTGATTTACGCTCATTGTCACACATTCAAACAATTTGATATTATATAAACTACTGAAATTATTTGTTCTGGTTATAGATTGTTATTGTTGTTCACTTGCTAAGTTGTGTCTGACTCTTTGTGACTTCGTGAACTGCAGCATGCCAGACTCCCCTGTCCTTCACTATCTCCTGGAGTGTGCTCAAACTCATGTCCATTGAGGCAGTGATGCCATCCAACCATCTCATCCTCGGCTGCCTCTTTCTCCTCCTACCCTCAGTCTTTCCCAGCATCAGGGTCTCTTCCAATGAATCACCTCTTTGCATCAGGTGACCAAAGTATTGGAGCTTCAGCTTCAGCATCAGTCCTTCCAGTAGGTATTTAGGGTTGATTTCCTGTAGGATTGACTGGTTTGATATCCTTGCTCTGTAACAAATCACTCCAAGCTTAGTGGCTTAAAGACACTCACTTACTTTGTACCTCACATGTTTTGGGGTCCTAACTGGGCTTAGCTAGTTGTGTCTCTCTCATTTTCTGTCATCTGGTTATGGTTGGATATCAACTGGCTGGAATCATCTTAAAGCCTTCTTACTCTCATGTCTAGCCCCTGACGCTGACTGAGATCTTACTTGGGTTATATGCTGGAAGATACACTTGACTTCTCCCTGTGGCCTGGGGCTTCCTCAAAATCCAATGTGTGGGGTCTAAAAGGAAACAGAAACAAGTAGAAGCTGTTCATTTCTTAAGATCTGGGCTGAAAACTGACCCAGGGCCACTTCTGCTATTTTCAATTGATCAAGCCAAAACTGAGGAGAAGGAGGGCATTCCAGGAATGTCAAAGATTTTGAAAGTCATATTTAAAATTGCCACAATCTGCTTCTGACCACAAATTATTTCTATTTCTCATTCTTCAAAATGTGGTCATTCCATCTCGAGATTCTCACAAACATCTCATGCCATCAGGTTCAGGCTTGAAGTCCAGGATTTTGTCTTTGGCCTTAGTTCCAGGTATGACTGAGATGCATTGACTGTGCTTTCTTAGTTACAGCTATTCAAGAATGAGTCTTCTTAAAGAATGAGTCATCTCGATCTGAGTATCTGTGGATTAAAAAGACAATCCACCTGCCTTTCACATCCAATATCCAACTGTGGGCTAGGCATCTGAACACTGCAGTAAATGTATTGTGGGTTCCTTGATCAGGGTCTAGTTCTATTCAATGTTTCTTTGCAGCTCTGCCTGTTATCTGAAATCTGGGTTTACTTCACAGGAGTGTGGAAGCCAAATGACACACCCAAATCAAAGAGTGGGAGAAAGAAAGATTTATTACTTGCAGCAGCAAGTAATAAGCAAAACTGGGCAAGTTTTAAGCTTAGTGTACATACATATTCATGAAGGGGCTTAAGCAGAGAATTAGGGCAGAGGTTGACAGAGCTCAAGTTTTGGTTGATTGAAGTCACAAGAGTCAGAGAAAGTCAATATTCCTTAGGTTCTGACCAGTCTGGGGTCTTAGCATCTGGTTACCATCCTCCACCTGAGTGGCTGCCTTCATTCCTACAGAACTCAAAGATATATATCAGATTGTTATGTATATTGTTATGTATCTCATTTTCCCCCCTTCAAACTGATTCTAAAAAACAGGAATTTTAAGTGATTTCCTAGATTTCCTTACATGGGGAAAAAAGCCATGACCACAGAACTCTTTGGCCCCTGTAAGTCCTTTTCTACCGTGAATGCCTTTTCAGGCTGCCCTTAAGAATCTTAGACATCTTTTTTATGAGAGATTTTGTAAATAATAGCAAAAAAAAAAAAAAAAAGGCAATCTTTTTTTTTCTTACTGTTTATGAAGAGAGATAGGGAGATACAGCATAATGCTCTTTAGAAGCATTTTATCTGTTTGGAACGGTTAACTAGGTGCCTTCTTAGACATTTCTGAGCTCTTAGTGAAAGATACTATGCTCATCGTTTGCTGGAAAGCCATTTTAATTTGAGAATATTTTGTCCTATGGAGAAGCTAGGAGTGAGAAGTACTTTTATTTTCAAGCCCAGAAAACTCTGGCTCTTTTACATACCCTCTAGCTTTGACTGAAAGCCAAAAAAGTTCCTTTTTTAGCTGCTCTCTCTTCTTTGCATTGGGGTCACAAAGAGTCAGACACGACTTAGCAACTGAACAATAACAAGAGGCAGGTTGGTCAGATCATCATGTAACAGGGAATAGCAAATTCTGACTCCATGTTGGATCTTTTTTCTTTTTACTTTAACCTTTGCTTTTCTTTGCTTTTATTATTATAATCTCTGTCTATAGCTATGAGCAAACATAATAGCCTGCCACAGGGAACCTTCACGCCTATGAATGGCTGCAGAAAAGAAATGAACACATCCCTTCCCTGATGCTGGCCAATCAAGGAGATACTTTGCAAGATCAATGACCTTTTTACCTTATTTTCTCATCACCTCTCCCCCTCAGATTGTATAAAATAAACCAGCATCCAGACCCAATAAGATATTTTTGGGTTTTTTGGAGACACTAGTCTGTCATTTTCTCAGTCTGCTAGGCTTTCTGAATAGTCATGTTCCTTGCCTCACCTCCTCGCCTCTCAGTTTATTGACCTGTCTTGCGGCAAGCAGAGCAAACTTGAACTTGGTGACAATCATGTTTATGAAATATGTTTCCTACTTTTCTACATTACAACAGACAGTAGTGTCTCAAACTTTTCACCACCTGTAAGGGTCCCCTTTTCTCCAGCTCCCACTAGCATTTTCCTCTCTAAAGCCACTTTAGATGATGACTGACTTTCTGTCTGTGGCCCCTCCAGCTTCTGCCTGCTGATCAAACCCAAGGATGATTGTGATACTGTGATTTATAATAAGAAATCTGTGTTTGGTCTTTAGATGTTGGGAGCACAATTGCAATGATGTTTAGGTTTTTGTTATAGCGGCAACTTTCTTCTGATACCAAAATATGTTCCAATTATTGCTGTGTAATAAGTCACCCAAACATAATAGCTTAAAATAGCAACAATTATTTTTTTATTGCTCATGAATCTCAGGCTTGACAAGGTTCATTTAGCCAGTTCGCAATCAGGGTCTCTCAGGCAATTGCAGTTGTCTGGCTGTAGCCAAAGTCAGCTTGAAGACTGGCCCAGGCTAGATGCATCTAATCCCTCTGGGAATCACTGGGTTGTTGTCAGATGAAGCCAATTAACTAAGGGCAGTCAAGCTGAAAGGCTATGGGGAGTTTTAGAGTCAAAGTGGAGCTGAGACCAGTATATTGGACCATATGCAAGACAGTCATAAAGAAAGGCATTTGTTGGGAAAGAAAACTGGGATGTAGAGATGACAGAGAGCACTGGGCACACTGATTCCTAGTGGCTTTCTTTATTTTTTTAATTAAAGGTAGTTTTTTTGCTTTTTTTTTTTTAATGTGGCTGCATCAGGTTTTAGTTGCAACATGCGAACTCTCAGTTGTGGCATGTGGGATCTAGTTCCTTGACCAGGGGTCAAACCTGGGCCCCTGCCCTGGAAGTGTGTGCTTAGTTGCTCAGTTGTGTCCGACTCTTTTGCGACCCCATGGACTATAGCCCACCAGGCTTCTCTGTCCCTTGGATTCTCCAGGCAAGAATATTGAAGTGGGTAGTCATTTCCTTCTCCAGGGGATCTTCATGACCCAGGGATCAAACCCAGGGCCCCTGCTTGCAGGTGGAGTCTTTACCACTAAGCCACCAGGGAAGCCCCACATTGGGAGTGCAGAGTCTTAACCACTGAACCACCAGGGAAGTCCCCCTGGTGACTTTCTAAACCTATATATTCTGTGTTTCTGTTAGAGAATCCAAGTTCAGTCCGTTTGCCTCACTGCTGCTGCTGCTGCTGCTGCTAAGTCGCTTCAGTCGTGTCCAACTCTGTGCGACCCCATAGACGGCAGCCCACCAGGCTCCTCTGTCTCTGGGATTCTCCAGGCAAGAATACTGGAGTGGATTGCCATTCCATCTCCAATGCATGCATGCATGTTCAGTCACTTCAGTTGTGTGCAACTCTGTGTGACCCTATGGACAGCAGCCCACCAGGCTCCTCTGACCATGGGATTCTTTAGGCACGAATATTGGAGTGGATTGCCATGCCTTTCTCCTGCTTGCCTCACAACAGGCTAACAATCAGGAGAAGAGGTGTTGAAGCAAGGAATAGCAACTTCATCTGAAAAGCTGGGGCTTGGAGAAGATGGAGGGCTAGTACCCTAGAGTACCAAGTAGCATCCTATCAGGGTCTGGATACTAGTTTCATTTATTGAGTAGGGAAGGAGGTGAGGAAGTAAAGTAAAAAGGCCATTGTTGTTCAGTTGGTCAGTTGTGTCTGACTCTTTGCTCCCCCATGGACTGCACTATGCCAGGCTTCCCTGTCCTTCACTAAAACTCATGTCCATTGAGTTGATGATGCCATCCAACTATCTCATCCTCTGTCACTCCTCCTCCTGCCCTCAATCTTTCCCAGCATCAGGGTCTTTTTCAGTAAGTTGTCTCTTTGTATCAGGTGGCCATAAGTCTTGCAAAATATCTCTTGGCTTGGCCAGCATTGAGGAGAGGGTGTGTTAATTTCTTCTTTTCTGCAGCCATTCACAGGTGGGCAAGGTCATAAAGTCTCCCTGTGAGTTGAACAAAGGCACTTTAACATTCAGGCAGCAAGGCAGGTTCCCTGAGGCAGGCCATTATGTATGCTTCCAGCTATGGATAGTATCTGTTTAGTGATTATAATAACAAAAGCAAGGAAAGACAAAGGTTAAAGTGTAAGAGGTAGATCCAAAGTGGAGTCAGGTTTTGCTCTTCCCCATTGCACTTTCCATAATACCTTTGCATTCTCACCATAAAATTCCATTTTGACTTGATTTGGCCTTGGGAGATTCCTGTTTTCACAGGTGACTTACTGCTCTGACAGGTAGCCTGGAGGGATATGGTGAGGTTCTTTATTGTCACTCTGGGAGCAGTGGGAAGAATCCAGTGTGTGCTTCAGGGCCCTTAACTCCAAGGTTCATTTCTGCTCAGTCATGTACAACCCTTTGCGACCCCCTGGACTTGGTTCTTCTGTCCATGGGATTTCACTGGTGACTCAGAAGGTAAAGAAATACTTTCAGTTCAGTTCAGTTCAGTCGCTCAGTCATGTCTGACTCTTTGTCTGACCCCATGAACCTCAGCAGGCCAGGCCTCCCTGTCCATCACCAACTCCCAGAGTCCACCCAAACCCATGTCCATTAAGTCGGTGGTGCTGTTATAGCCACGCTTTCCGGGAAACAAACTCACTCAGAGAGACAATGCAGATAGTGGAGTGCAGTTTATTACACCGGCGGGCCCAAGGCAGAGTCTCCTCTTAGCCAAGGACCCCATCCAGCATTTGTGAAAATCTTTTATACCCCATGTGTACATGTCCAAACCCACCACCTACCCCATGTGTACGTGTCCAAACCCACCACCCCAATTCCCTTGAGACTTACATAAACAAAGGTAGGGTAAATACAACTACAATAACCCCATCATTCATGTGTTATGTGTTCAAACAGTCAATAATCAATAAGCCCGCAGTTACATTCCAACCAGTTAATAATCGATAAGCCTGTGATTACATCCTGATAAATACAGAAAAAGTTTATGACCTATCCGGAGACAGGGGTGATTACGGTATGTTTCCTCTTAGGCAATGAGTAACCTGGATGTGATCTTCAAGATTCCCCTGTCTGGAGGGGATCTTACCCTTCCATTGTCGTTCCCACAGGCACTAAGCAGAGAGTTCAGAGTCCACTGGAGAGGCAGCCGAGCACGATCAGCACGGACAGGCCTGAGATGGAGTCCTGGCACTATGAATTCCTTCTTCAGTGCCATCCAACCATCTCATCCTCTGTCGTCCCCTTCTTCTCCTACTCTCAATCTTTCCCAGCATCAGGGTCTTTTCCAATGAGTCAGCTCTTTGCATCAGGTGGCCAAAGTATTGGAGTTTCAGCTTCAACATCAGTCCTTCCAATGAACTCAGAGTTGACATTTTGGGCTGGGTGATTCTTTGTGGAAGGCATTGTAGGATGTCTTCCTGATTTCTACCTAGCAGTATCCATGATTTCTACTTAAAATATGGTCATAGTGAAACCGTTTACCACAGATTGGAACTTCAACCTAGCAAAAGCCCTGCTTGGGACTTGAACCCACATAGCTGGGACTCAAACTCTGCCAAAATCCGTGGTACCTGGTTTCAGGACCTAATGAAGCTCAGGTTCTTGATGTCTCATTGCAGAAAGAATTCAGTGAGAGACAGTTATAGGTAAGAAGTAGATTTATTCAGATTCAGAGAGAAGCACACTCCACAGACAGAGTGTGGGACATCACAGAGGGTGGTTGAGGCCCTGAAATTTCACATGGTTATTTTTTATAGCCTGGGTAATTTCATATGCTAATGAGTGGGAAGATTATTCCAACTATTTTGGGGAAGGGGCAGAGATTTCCAGGATTTGGGCCACTGCCCACTCCTTGGTCTTGTAACAACACCTTGGAACTGTCATGGCACCTCTGGGTATGTCACTTCACTTGCTGATTGAGGATCAGTGTCTAGGCTTGTCTTGGTCCCATTTGATTCTAATTGGTTTATGTTGTGTCCTTGGGCTATATCATTCTTTCAAAAGTTGTGCCCTGTGCCCAGACAGATTGGGGTGGGAAAAATTGCTCCCACTTGCAAATCACCACTTAATTTTTTAAAATAACATATATCTGTTTTTATCTCTGTTGGGTCTTCATTGCTGAACATGGACTTTCTCTACCTGCAGCAAGCACTGCCTACTCACTAGTTGCAGTGCTCAGGCTTCTCATTGGTTCAGTTCAGTTCAGTTCATTTCAGTCGCTCAGTCGTGTCTGCTCTTTCTGACCCCATGAACCTCAGCATGCCAGGCCTCCATGTCCATCCCAACTTCCAGAGCTTACTCAAACTCATGTCCATCACGTCAGTGATGCCATCCAAACATCTCATCCTCTGTCGTCCCCTTCTCCTGTCCTCAATCTTTCCCAGCATCAGGGTCTTTTCAAATGAGTCAGCTCTTCGCATCAGGTGGCCAAAGTATTGGAGTTTCAGTTTCAGCATCAGTCCTTCCAATGAACACCCAGGACTGATCTCCTTTAGGATGGACTGGTTGGATCTCCTTGCAGTCCAAGGGACTCTCAAGAGTCTTCTCCAATACCACAGTTCAAAAGCATCAATTCTTCTGTGGTCAGCTTTCTTTATAGTCCAACTCTCACATCCATACATGACTACTGGAAAAACCATAGCTTTGACTAGATGGACCTTTGTTAGCAAAGTAATGTCTCTGCTTTTTAATATGCTATCTAGGTTGGTCATAACTTTCCTTCTAAGGAGTAAGTGTCTTTTAATTTCATTGCTGCAATCACTATCTGCAGTGATTTTGGTGCCCAGAAAAATAAAGTCAGCCACTGTTTCCACTGTTTCCCCATCTGTTTGCCATGACCAGATGCCATGATCTTAGTTTTATGAATGTTGAGTTTAAGCCAACTTTTTCACTTTCCTCTTTCACTTTCATCAAGAGGCTCTTTAGTTCTTCTTCACTTTCTGCCATAAGGGGGATGTCATCTGGATATCTGAGGTGATCGATATTTCTCCCGGCAATCTTGATTCCAGCTTGTGCTCCTTCTAGCCCAGCATTTCTCATGATGTACTCTGCATATAAGTTAAATAAGCAGGGTGACAATATACAGCCTTGATGTACTCCTTTTCCTATTTGGAACCAGTCTGTTGGTCCATGTCCATCCTAATGTTCTGTTTCTCTGGAGAACCCTGACTAGTATTGGGATATACTTAATTTATTCCCCCTCAACTATTCTACAGAATGGTGTAACCCAACTCTAAATTTAAGACTTAGGATTCAGTCTCTTCAGTCTGACCAGCTGGATATGAATCCTTTCACTTGCTGCACAATCTTTTGAAAACTTTAATTGATTGTATTATATGCATATAGAAATACAAACATATGATAAGGATATAGCTCAATGGATTTTCAGAAAACAGATATACTAGTGTAACTAGCACAATAAAATCAGAACATTATTAACACTCAAGAAACTTCCCAGACTTCCCTGATGGTCCAGTGGTTAAGAATCCATCTTGCAATGCAGGGGAAGTGTGTTTGATCTCTGATCAGCGAACTAAGATCCCACATGCCACAGGGCATGCACACATACCACAACTAAGATCCAACCCGCCACTAACACCCAATGCAGCCAAATAAATAAATATTTAAAAATAAGAGAGAGAGAAAGAAAAATAGAAAGAATCAGCCTGTTAGTGCAGGGGACATGGGTTCGATCCCTGGTCCAGGAAGGTTCCACCTGCCTTGGGGCAGTTAGTCTGTGAGCCCCAACTATTGAAGAGAACACACTCCCCTCGCAGCAATGAAGACCCAGTATAGCCAAAAATAAATACATAATTTAAAAAAGAAAATTCTTTTATTCCTGTTTCTAGTCATTATCTATACCCTCACTAACAGAAACCACAATTCTGACTGCTAAAAGAATGAATATATCTTGTCAGTTTTTGTATTTTATATGCAAACAGTCATAGAGTATGTAGTTTTGTTGTTGTCTGTATCTTCTTATGCTCAACCTTTTGGAGGCAAAATTCATTTGTGTGGTTGTGTGTTGTTGTAGTTTGTTCATTGCCATGTAGTATCTTGAATAGTATTTCATGATATGACATACTGCATTTTATTTATTGATTTAAATTTTGAGGAGCATTTAGCTAAATTTTCAGTTTCTTGTTCTGCTCTCTATTTTACATATATTTTATTTATATATATTACTTGAGTAAATATTTTTCAAAGTTTCATTGTCTCATTTTAAGATATGATCTGTTCTTTCTCCTTGGGAGCATTTACATTTTCTCTTTGCTTTTGATGTTCTGAGCTATCATTTTAAAGCCCCCAGAAGTGGGTTTACTCATACCTATCTGTTTGTCACTCTATTAGATCTTTTAATCTAAAGTGTTTCATTTCTTGCTAATCTTAGGGGAAAAAAATTTGGTTATAGCTTCTTCAGATATTTTCTTACTTGTTTATTTTTTTCCCTTACTGGGATTTGCTGACAGTTCTACTTCTTTCATGCATATGCCCTAACTTCTTTTTTTTTTAATTTTTAAAATTTCATACTTCTTTGATCTTGAGAGAGTCAATTTCTAGGCAGGTTGATAAGAAGTCTAGGGGTCCCCTTGGAAAGAGGGGTCTGGAATTCTCAAGGAGGAAGAAAGGACAAACTTTTTTTCCCCTCTACATCCCTCAGGATTATATAACAATAATGTATCCTGCTTGAGGACAGTCTTTGAAAAAACCTTCTGGCTAATTCTGTTATCTCAAAATGTAAATCATGGGAGTAGGTCTGGTGAGGTCTTTACAACTTTTAGACATTCTTTTGATTCACTGTAATAACTAATTTGAGAGTATATAATTACAGTGCTAAGACTAGCAAGGGGGTACTCTTTCTACCCGCTTCTGATGTCTATGTCAGAAGCTTTCTCTATCTCCTTTATACTTTAATAAAACTTTATTACACAAAAGCTCTGAGCGATCTAGCCTCGTCTCTGGCCCCAGATTGAATTCTTCTCCTCCAGAGGCAAAGAACCCCGGCGTATTTGCATGATTCAGCAACAACCTTTCCATCTCTTCCCAGTTATTCTGTGGGTAATTATCTGGACTAGAATTTCCAATCTTACTAATTCATTCTTCAGCTCTATTCATTATGCTCTTGAACTAGTCTATTAAAGTTCATTTTTTTACCATAATGTTTTTTTATAATATTTAAAAACTCAGTGTCGCTTATTGTTTTATGGTTTTTATTCCTTTTTAGAAATATTTATTTTTCTATTTGGCTGTGTCAAGTCTTTGTTGTGGCACTTTTAGTTGTGGCTTGCGAACTGTTAGTTGCAACATATGGGGTCTAGTTCCCTGACCAGGGATCTGACCTGAGCCCCTGCATTGAGAATATGGAGTCTCAGCCAGCGAACTGCCAGGAGTCCTTGTTTTCATGGTGTTTCAATACAAGTGTTTGTTTTTGAATGGTTTTACGAACTCTGATCCTCTTCTGTGCTTTTGAAGGTATTGTTGTACATATTTGAATTGTCTATATTATTTGCTGTTCTTTGATATTCATTGAATACCCTTTTAACTTTCTTTTATGGTGTTGCCCCACTAGTTTTTACTGTGTGAGTTCACACACACACTAACCCCCTGGGGGGCTCTTTGACTTGGTAGGTAATGTATGTCCAGAGGGAGGGCTGAAAGGCCTGGTGATAGCTTGTGTTCTGCCAAGTGTTAGGAATGTAAGTATGTGTGTGGAGGTGTACACTTCAGGATGGGTACTCTGGAATGACACCTGGAACAAATTGTTATCAAATACAAGTCATGTGCCTAACGCACAGTGAGGCCAAACAGTACGAAAACGTTGGACTTTGGAGCAGAGAAAAGTTTATTGCAGGGCCAGTCAAGGAGACAGTGGCTCATGCCCAAAAGGCCCTGAACTCCATGAAGGGTTTCAGCAAAGCATTTTTAAAGTCTGGATGAGGGAAGGGGGTCTCAGATGTGATCAACTGGTGTACAATTCACTCATGGGTTGATGTTAAGGTAACGGGGCAGTGTCGTGGGTTTAATTATCAATCCTTAGGCGCCAGGAGGCCTGGGGACTATGTGTTCATGGTCATCAATTGGTTTTTTTTTTAATTTATTATTTTAAAAGTCATTTATTTATGTATCTGACTGTACCAAGCCTTAGTTGTAGCGTGCAAGATCTTTAGTTGTGGCCTATGAACTTTAGTCACGGTCTGTGGGATCTGGTGCCTTGACTAGTGATTGAACCCAGGCCCCTGCCTTGGGAACTCAGAGTCTTAGTCAGTAGGGAAGTCCCTTAATTTATTTATTTTTTTTTCCTTAATTTATTTTTTATACTGAAGTATTGTTGAGTTACAACGTTGTGTTAATTACTGCTGTACAGCAAAGTGACACACACACACACACATTATTTTTCATATTCTTTTCCAATTATGGCTTACCACAGGCTATTGAATATAGTTCTCTAGGCTGTACAGTAGGACCTTGTGTATCCATTCTGTAAATACCAGTTTGCATCTGCTAATCCCAAATTCCCAGTCCAACTCTCTCTCACTCTTTCTTTCCCTTGACAACCTTGGAGGGGTTTTCACATCTGTAAACCAATTCAAGGAGTATGCATCAGATACTATTATCTAGATTCTGAGATGGGAGCTAAAGCAAGGGATATGGGGGAAGGGTCTGCCCATTAGCGCCCCCAGGGCCCTACTCAGTTACATACACTGCTTTCCTTGCCCTGTCCTGGAGGCACCTGGCTATTCCTCTCCCTTGGGCACTGTTCTCTCCAAGAGTTATTTTCTTTGGCTGTACTTGCCTTGTCCTCGGGCTGTGGGGCAAGGAGTGTCTGGGGCCCAGCCTCTGTGTTCACCTGCTGTTCTCTGTTCCCAGCCCAGCCAGAGCCCTGCTGCTGCTGTTCTGCCCCAAAGCACTGGCTGGCAGGCAGTTCCACTCCAGTCCCCAGGGAAACATAAGGAAAAGAATAAAGTGGCTCTAAGATTCCCTTCAGAACCTATTACCTGGTTGTCACTCGGCTGTCCTCTTATTTCCTAGGTTATTGTCAGATTCATCAACCAACCTTCCTTTCACCTTCATGCTTTCCCCATGGTCGAATTGAGGAGAGGGAGCCAGTAGCCTCTGCTGGTTTCTCATCTTGCCAGAAACCAGAAATAGCAATGAGTGGACTTGAAAAGCAGCCTCTTAATAACCATGTGACCTCAGCCTAGTCACTTCAATTTGCTTATCGGTGAACTCTGACTGATAAGGATACCTGCTGGATCAGGTTTGTGGGTTGGCACAGCACTGGCACATGCTATCTGTTAGTAAACATTTATTATTGTTATTATGACATGGTTCGGGTAGTCATCCGTGGGAGTTGATACTGGCGGTTGGACTTGAGGATTTGAATGGCATGTCCCTGTGGGAGTGAATAGAGTAAAAAAGGGACGAGGGAGGCCTCGGAAGTAGCCCTAACATTTAAGGGTGAATGGGGGAAAAAAGAAAAGGAGATGGAGATGGAGGGTGCATTCAGGAAAAAGTAGGGTCTCAGAGGCTAGGAGAAAGCAGAGCCTCAAGAGACATGGGGGTGAAACAGGAAGGAAGAGGGCAAGGCACAGCATTTAAAAGGGTGACATAGTGACATAGCCCTTGAGGACACAAAATAAACTGGTTAGAACCAACTAGTTCCAAGAAGGTGGAAGATTAAATTTTTAGTAGACCTTGAGCCTCATTATATGCTCATTGTAATACATTAGCATAAGCTAAATGACACACCAGAGGCACCATGATAGTTCTGAGGCTGATGATTAAGGCCCAAAAAGTGGGCATGCTTGTGTGCTTAGTCACTCAGTTGTGTCTGACCTTTTGCAGCCTAATGGACTGCAGCCCTCCAGACTTCTCTGTCCATGGGATTCTCCAAGCAAGAATACTAGAGTGGGCTGCTGTCAGGACCAGCCCAACAACAACCCAACGTGAGGGAGGGTTCAGTTCAGTTCAGTTCAGTTCAGTTCAGTTGCTCAGCCATGTCCAACTCTTTGCAACCCCATGAACAGTAGCACGCCATTGCCAGGCCTCCCTGTCCATCACCAACTCCCAAAGTCCAACCAAACCCATGTCCATCGAGTCGGTGATGCCATCCAACCCTCTCATCCTCTGTCATCCCCTTCTCCTCCTGCCCTCAATCTGTCCCAGCATCGGGGTCTTTTCCAATGAGTCAGCTCTTCGCATCAGGTGGCCAAAGTATTGGAGTTTCAGCTTCAACATCAGTCTTTCCAATGAATATTCAGTACTGATTTCCTTTATGATGGACTGGTTGGATGTCCTTACAGTGCAAGGGACTCTCAAGAGTCTTCTCAAGTTCAAAAGCATCAGTTCTTTGGTGCTCAGCTTTCTTTATAATCCAATCTCACATCCATACATGCACACTGGAAAAAACATAGCCTTGACTAGATGGACTTTTGTTGACAAAGTAATGCCTCTGCTTTTCAATATGCTGTCTAGGTTGGTCATAACTTTCCTTCCAAGGAGTAAGCGTCTTTTAATTTCATGGCTGCAATCATCGTCTGGAGCCCAGAAAAATAGTCAGCCACTGTTTGCACTGTTTCCCATCTATTTGCCCTGAAGTGATGTGACTGGATGTCATGGTCTTGGTTTTCTGAATGTTGAACTTTAAGCCAACTTTTTCACTCTCCTCTTTCACTTTCATCAAGAGGCTCTTTAGTTCTTCTTCACTTTCCACCATAGGGTGGTGTCATCTGCATATCTGAGGTTATTGATATTTCTCCCAGCAATCTTGATTCCAGCTTGTGCTTTCTCCAGCCCAGCGTTTCTCATGATGTACTCTGCATATAAGTTCAATAAGCAGGGTGACAATATACAGCCTTGACGTACTCCTTTTCCTATTTGGAACCAGTCTGTTGTTCCATGTCCAGTTCTAACTGTTGCTTCCTGACCTGCATACAGGTTTCTCAAGAGGCAGGTCAGGCGATCTGGTATTCCCATCTCTTTCAGAATTTTCCACAGCTTATTGTGATCCACACAATCAAAGGCTTTGGCATAGTTAATAAAGCAGAAATAGATGGTTTTCTGAAACTCTCTTGCTTTTTCGATTAACCATTGGATGTTGGCAATTTGATCTCTGCTTCCTCTGCCTTTCCTAAAACCAGCTTGAACATCTGGAAGTTCACAGTTCATGTATTGCTGAAGCCTGCCTTGGAGAATTTTAAGCATTATTTTACTAGCGTGTGAGATGAGTGTAATTGTGCGGTAGTTTGAACATTCTTTGGCATTGACTTTCTTTGGGATTGGAATGAAAACTGACATTTTCCAGTCCTGTGGCCACTGCTGAGTTTTCCAAATTTGCTGGCATAATGAGTGCAGCACTTTCACAGCATCATCTTTCAGGATTTGAAATAGCTCAACTGGAATTCCATCACCTCCACTAGCTTTGTTTGTAGTGATTCTTCATAAGGCCCATTTGACTTCACATTCTAGGATGTCTGGCTCTAGGTGAGTAATCACACCATCGTGATTATCTGGGTCATGAAGATCTTTTTTGTACAGTTCTTCTGTGTATTCTTGCCACCTCTTCTTAATATCTTCTGCTTCTGTTAGGTCCCTACCATTTCTGTCCTTTATTGAGCCCATCTTTGCTCAGAGGTTAAAGCATCTGCCTGCAATGCTGGAGACCCGGGTTCAACCCCTGGGTGGGGAAGATCCCCTGGAGAAGGAAATTGCAACCCACCCCAGTATTCTTGCCTGGAGAATCCCATGGATGGAGGAGCCTGGTAGGCTACAGTCTATGGGGTTGCAAAGAGTTGGACACAACTGAGCAACTTCACTTCACTTTGAATGAAATGTTCCCTTGGTATCTCTAATTTTCTTGAAGAGATCTCTAGTCTTTCCCTTTCTATTGTTTTCCTCTATTTCTTTGCATTGATCACTGAGGAAGGCTTTCTTATCTCTCCTTGGTGTTCTTTGGAACTCTGCATTCAAATGGGTATATCTTTCCTTTTCTCCTTTGCTTTTCACTTCCCTTATTTTCACAGCTATTTGTAAGGTCTCCTCAGACAGCCATTTTGCTTTTTTGCATTTCTTTTTCTTGGAGGTGGTCTTGATTCCTGTCTCCTGTACAATGTCATGAACCTCCATCCATAGTTCATCAGAGACTCTGTCTATCAGGTCTAGTCCCTTAAATCTATTTCTCACTTCTACTGTATAGTCATAAGGGATTTGATTTAGGTCATACCTGAATGGGCTAATGGTTTTCTCCACTTTCTTCAATTTCAGTCTGAATTTGGCAATAAGGAGGTCATGATCTGAGCCACAGTCATCTCCTGGTCTTGTTTTTGCTAACTGTAAGGAGCTTCTCCATCTTTGGCTGCAAAGAATATAATCAATGTGATTTTGGTGTGGACCATCTGGTGATGTCCATGTGTAGAGTCTTCTCTTGTGTTGTTGGAAGAGGGTGTTTGCTATGACCAGTGCGTTCTCTTGGCAGAACTCTATTAGCCTTTGCCCTGCTTCATTCTGTACTCCAAGGTCAAATTTGCTTGTTACTCCAGGTGTTTCTTGACTTCCTACTTTTGCATTCCAGTCCCCTATAATGAAAAGGACATCTTTTGGGGGTATTAATTCTAGAAGATCTTGTAGGTCTTCATAGAACTATTAAGCTTCAGCTTCTTCAGCACTACTGCTCAGGGTATAGATTTGGATTACCATGATATTGAATGGTTTGCCTTGGAAATGAACAGAGGGAGAGGTGCTGCAGAAGAATAAAGAAAAATAAGACTAGAAATAAGGTGGGGGTCAGGGGGCTGATGCCAATAGAAGATAAAAGCCCAGATTCTAATCCTTGCTTGCCTTTTATTGTTAACATCTACTTCCTTGTTCGTGTTCTGGAGATATCTGTTCTTTACAATATCGGATTGGGGATAAAGATATACAATGCACAGTCCTCACTGTCAAACCTTCAGGACTTTCGTGACTCTGTTTAGCCCTTGGGTTCGTGACGCCCTTTCTCAGTGACTCCCTTAAGGCTCTGGTTATGGGAACAGTCACTAATGGTTTTCCATCAGTCACATCAGTACTTCAACATCTTGTTTTCAAGATGTCTTTCCACGATGTACTTTTTACTGCTCAAAGCCCTTCGCCTGGAGGTGATGAGAAAGTCAAATCTTATTTTTCAAAAAAAGCCCTGTTAATACTGGTTGGTGCATAGCATATTCCCTACAGGTTGCCATGTCCCCCTCCAAGGGATCTTCCCAACCCAGGAATCAAACCCAGGTCTACCATATTGCAGGTGGATTCTTTACTGTCTGAGCCCCAGGGAAGCCCAAAAAGGGGGCAGTGACCCAATTCCTGGAAATCCCTGCTCCTTTCTCAAAACCATTGGAATAATTCTCCCACTCATTAGCCTAGAAATTACCCAGCCCACAAAAACTAACCCCCCAATATTTCAGTGCCTTTTGCCTTCTGAGATGGCCCACACTCTGTCTGTGGAGTGTGTTTCTTCCAAGGCCATTCTAGCACCTCATTCTTTCTCTGGAATCTGTATCTCTCTAAATAAATCCACTTCTTACATATCACTTTGTTCTCATTGAATTCTTTCTGTGATGAGACATAAAGAAACTGAGGTTCATTAACTCCTGTGACTAGGTATTTGATCTCAGTTAAAAGACCTTGGTTTCTGGTTGGGATTGAGTCCTGCCTCATGGGTTCAAGTCCCTGAGGTGCATGGTTTGTGGGGAAGTGTCATCCTCAAGACCACATGTTCAGGAGAAACTTTTTTTTTTTTAAGTCTGTTGGATTTTGCACTTAGATTCTCCCTGGTGAATTTAAATCAGTTTTAGTGGAGCATTGGGGAGCCACATTGCAACCAGTTGAGAAATAAATAGGAAGTGATGAAGTAGAGACAAATATAGAAGTTTTCCCCTGAAATGTTTGGCTGTGAAGAGGAGCGCAATAAGGCAACAGTGGGTGGAAGTGTCAAATAAGAAGACTTGCAAGTGTGTTTGTTTCTTGATGGCAAATAGCCAGTTTCCTTGCTCATGTCTTTCTCCCCTTCCTTCCTCTTCTCTTCTTGATCTTTTCCCTCTTCCCTCTTTCTAATTTTCTTCTATAAGCCTAAATTTCTATCATGCTAGAAATGTATCTTAGACTGGAAGGTCCAAAAGAGAGAGAAAGAGAGAGAGAGAGAGAGAGAGAGAGAGAGATTGCAGTTACTTGAGGAGGGATGGAGTAAATGTCCATGGGATTCCTCCTGAGAAGGCAGTAGGATGGGATCCAGAGCCCCCAGGTGGGGAGGAGAGGTATCAGTGTAGTTAAGTTTGCAATGGCAGAAGATGGGGAGGAAGAAGGAAAATAATCAGGATTTCTTCTACTGAATTTACTTTGGTTTATTTAGAGATGAAACCTTACAACTCAGATTGAAACTTGCACCCACACCTGGTCTCAGGATGTAAAGAAGCTCAGGTTCTTTACGTCTCAGCACAGCAAAGTAATAGAGAAGAAATGGATTTATTTAGAGAAAAACACACTCCACAGACAGAGCATGGTCTATCTCAGAAGGTGAGAGTGGCCTTGAAATATGGTGTGGTTAGTTTTTATGGGCTGGGTAATTTCATAGGTTAGTGACAGGGAGGATTATTCTGTTTGGGGAAGGAACAGAGACTGGGCCACTGCCCACATTTTAGGTTGGTCTCAGAAGTGTCATGGAGCCTGGGTGTGTCATTCAGCTTTCTGATGTGCTGAAAGTGAAACTGTTAGTCTCTCAGTCATATCTGACTCTTTACAACCCCATGGACTATAGCCCACAGGGCTACTAGAGTAGGTTGCCATTCCATTCTCTCTGGGATCTACCCAACCCGGGGATTGAACCTGGATCTCCTGCACTGCAGGCAGATTCTTTAAGGTCTGAGCCACCTGGGAAGTCCTGCTGATGTGTTACAGTCAGCATATACTGAGGCTCAAGGTCTAGTGGAAGTTGACTGGTCTACCATCTTTTACTTAAGGGACTCTAATCTGTTTCTGTCATGTCCTTGAGGCTATGTCATTCTTTTAAAGTTTGTGCCCTGTCCCTTTCCCTCCTATTTCAAAATGAACACATTGAAATGCAACTGTAGGGCACTGAATGGACCCTAGGTCTGCAAAACTTCTCCATAGGTGAACCCAGTGACTTAACAGAGTGATGTGTAACTAGGTGTTTGGGGCCTAGATGCTTGTAGGGATAGAGGTATTAACCTCTATCACCTAGCTCTCAGACCCTGTTTTCAGTTCAGTTCGGTTCAGTCACTCAGTTGTGTCCAACTCTTTGCAACCCCATGGTCTGCAGCATGCCAGGCTTCCCTGTCCATCACCAACTCCCAGAGCTTGCTCAAACTCATGTCCATTGAGTCAGTGATGCCATCCAACCGTCTCATCCTCTGTCGTCCCTTTTCCCCTGCTTTCAATCTTTCCCAGCATCAGGGTCTTTTCCAATGAATCAGTTCTTCATATCAGGTGGCCAAAGTATTGGAGCTTCAGCTTCAGCATCAGTCTTTCCAATGAATATTCAGGACTGATTTCCTTTTGGATTGACTGGTTGGATCTCCTTGAAGCCCAAGGGACTCTCAAGAGTCTTCAACACTACATTTCAAAAGTATCAATTCTTTGGCGCTCAGCTTTCTTTATAGTCCAACTCTCACATCCATACATGACTACTGGAAAAACAATGTGAAGGTCGCTCAGTTGTGTCCGATTCTTTTCGACCCCATGGACTATACAGTCTATGGAATTTTCCAGGCCAGAATACTGGAGTGTGTAGCTTTTCCCTTCTCCAGTGGATCTTCCTGACCCAGGAATCGAACCAGGGTCTCCTGCATTGTAAGCAGATTCTTTACCAACTGAGCTATCAGGGAAACCATAGCTTTGACTATATGGACCTTTGTCAGCAAAGTAGTGCCTCTGCTTTTTAATATGCTGTCTAGGTTTGTCATAGCTTTTCTTCCAATTTCATGGCTGCAGTTACCATCTGCAGTGACTTTGGAGCCCAAGAAAATAAAGTCTGTCACTCTTTCCATTGTTTCTCCCTCTATTTGCTATGAAGTGATGGGACTGGATGCCCATGATCTTAGTTTTTTGACTGTTGAGACTCTGTTTTCAGCTACTTGTATTTGTGTGTGTATGGGAGGGGTGTGTGTGTGTGTGCATGCATGTACACATACAAGTAGGGTTAGAATTTACTCACTATATGCAGGTGTGCAAAAAAGAGGAAGGAAGGAAAGAAGGAAGGAAGGCAGTGTATAGCATTTTAAAAAATTAATTTGTTTTTATATGTATTCTTTGCTTTTATTGAGGTATAGTTATTTACAATACTAATATTAATTTCAGGTGTACAACATAGTGACTCAAAATTGTTATAGATTATACTCTTTTTAAAGTTGTTATAAAATGTTGGTTGTATTCACTGTGCTATACAATATATTCTTGTAGCTTATTTATTTTCATCACAGTAGCTTGTATCTCTTAAACTCTTACCCCTATTTTGCCCCTGCCCCACCCCCAGGCACCCTTGATTTTCTAATATTCTGGTTATCTTGCTCAGAAATGCCCATAGAGCTGACAACAAAAGGTTAAGAGCCTGTATGTTCAGGCCACTCAAGCTGGTTGCTCTCTTATTCTTTGCCCATCCCCTCCCTGGCCAGTGCTTGCTTCACCTATACCATACACACCTGACTGACATTTCTGTGTGCATGCCCCAGGTCATAGCTGGTGATTGTTCTCATCTAAGGGGTAAGTGGAGTTCCCCTCTGCTGGTTTCTCTGGAAACTATAGAGCCCACCTGAGATCAGTTCCCCAATAACTGGTAATCTCCCTTTCTTCCTCCTAGGAGTGAAGATGCTGCCACATCCCACCTGCCATATGCTGCCCATGGACCTTGCTTCAGATGTGTAAACTCCCCCATCCATGAAATCACTGATGTCTCTGTTGTTGACTCCAGGTTGTTTCTTTGGTCTTGAAGCTGAGCAAGTGTAGGGCTTGCAGGCCTGTGGGGTGCAGCCCAACAGAGCCCTCAACATCTGAGGGAGGTGCTAGACCAACTATGCAGAACATATAAATGGGGATCAGAAAACATGGCCCCTTTGCTTCCTTGAGAGTATAAAAGAGGCAAATGGAGACTTCCTTGGTGGTCCAGTGGTTAAGACCCCTGCTGTGAATGCAGGGGATGTGGGTTCAATCCCTGGTTGGGCAACTAAGATGCCACGTGCCACAGGGTGTGGCCAAAAGATAAACAAGAAGCAAAAACAAAAATAAAATGAACCAAAGGGGCAGTACATGGTGAAGGAAGAGTAATCAAGACTTGGACTTTCTTTGAGAGATGCTGTATATTTTCTCTCCCTGCCCACCCTCACGTTGAGTGAAGCAAAGGGGCTCCTTGAGTACCACTGTGTCACAAGTGTCTCCCAGAGTTCAGGGGTCAGTCTGGAGCAGATGCCTCTTCCTTCCTAAAATTAGAGGCAAGAGATTGGCTAGAACCCACCTGAGGAGGCAAGGCTACCGTGGGAGCTTGCCACACCAGCTGGCCAGGGAACCCATACTAGCTGGCCACACCAGATTGGCCTCGCTGGGCACAGAATGCAGACAGCAGGGATTGGGGTGGCGGACATGTCCGTGTGTGTGTACCCCAATTCACTTGCTTTCTTGTGTGTGATCTGGAAATTCATCCTGAGCAGGCACCACAGTGAGATCTGTTGGGAGATACTCATCTGTCTCAGCTTCTCCTTTGAAGACCTCCAGCTTGGAATCACCTTCAGACTTCCCGCTAGAATTCTCTTCTGCTCCTAGAAGCCTCTAAGTAAGTAAGTGGTAGTTGCTCAGTCATGTCCGACTCTTTTTGACCCATGGACTGTAGCCTGCCACGCTCCTCTGTTCATGGAATTCTCCAGGCAGGAATATTGGTGGGTAGCCATTCCCTTCTCCAAGTCATCTTTCCGACCCAGGAATCAAACCCAGATCTCCCTCATTGTAAGCAGATTCTTACTGACTGAGACACCAGGGAGGCCCCAGTGACTTAAAGGAAACATGGTGTCTCAGAGCCAGGATATTTCAGCAGGTTTTCCTCATGTTGCAACACTCATGTAGAACGATGGGGGTGGTTTTTGGGTCAGCCTGAGCCTAGCATTCAGGGACCTGGTCCTTCCCGACCTGCACTCTCCTGGAATCTCCAGAATTCTTGCAGTCCACCACCAGTTTCATAGCCTGTTACCCTTGGCCAGAGAGATGGAGCAATTGCCAAAGTTGCCCAGTGCTGGGTCCTGGAGCTGTGAAGTCTGTTACAGTCAGAACCCCTGGCTGAGCTGCAGCCAGAGTTAAACAGGCAAGAAAAGTCATAAGTTGAAATAGAGAGCATGAAATCCCAGTGCCGCCCAGAGAGCAGGCCACTCATTGAAGACTTCTCCGCTGTCCCAGAGCCCACGTGTGCCCACTCACAGCACGGCCTCTCTTCTCTGTCTCTTCTTGTTGCTCCGCATCTCTGCTGTAGTGCACAGGCTTCTCTTTCTGTGGAGCCCAGACTCTAGAGTGTGAGGATTCTCTAGTTGCGATGCAGCAGGTAGGATCTTAGTTTCCCCGTTCCAGAATCAAACCCGTGTCCTCTGCATTAGAAGGCAGATTCTTAACTACTGGGCCACCAGGAAAGTCCCCAGGCCCCCCTTCTCTAACCAGCATCTCAAGTCAAGGTGGGATGCGCTCACATTATTAGGCCTTTCGTTCAGAAAGAGCTTGGACCTTCTATCAGCAGATTTGGATTCTAAGCCGGGTTTTATCACTTTACCAGCTTCAGGACTTTGGATGGCTGTGTCTCTTCCCTACGCTGAGCCTCCTCACTTTTCTTCATGCTTGGAGATGACCATGCCTATTCTAAAGTGTTGTTGTATGAATGAACTGAGATAACACATGTGAAAGATCAGGGACACACAAATTGCTTTCTTTCCTTGTCAGTTTTGACCTCGACCCCTGTCTCTAATCATATTGATGGGGCAGCCACTGCTTATTGGGAAGACAGAGGGAGAGAAGGTTTCTGCCTTGTAATGCTGTGCTGGTGGGAAGGATGGGCATGCTTTCTCTCAGCCAGCCACTCCCGATGGGGAATGCCATCCACCTGTAGCATGCATGTGATGGATCCACATGGGGCACCAGCAACCAGCCATGATGCACGGTGGGGTCAATGCAGAGTGCAGACAGAAATGCACAATCGAAAAGAAACGCCTGACTCATGGCCCTCCTCCAGGGCCTGTCCCCAACCGTAATGGCCTTTCCACCTGATCTTCTAGTTCCGGTCTGACACCTTGAATCCATCTTCCATGCTGCCCCAGAGGAAGCTTTCTGAAACCCTAGTCTGTTCATGTCACTCCTCTTCAAACCCTCAGCGGATCCCTATTGTTTAGAACTATGGTTTTCAAATAATGGATTATAACCTTTAGTGGGTCATGAAATCAATGTAGTGAGTTAAAACCAGCATTAAAAAAAATTAAATAGACTAAATGTCAGCCTCAATTGCATGTATTGTTTTCTGAAACGATTGTTTATTTTACCATATCTTTCCAATTCTAAAGTTTATTAAAGTTTAACTTAATAAAACATTGAAAGAATTTTACTTCCCAAAACAGCACATTTTCTATTTTTTTAAAAGCCAACTGAGTCCATCAAAACTGATGCTGTATAGCAAATGCTCCATAATAATTAACCACATATTGTTAATTGCTATAAAAATGCATTGGATTTAATTAGCTTGAAACACACTTTCTGTATATTACAAAATGAACTAACATTCTTTGGATAGTTATTCTTCAGAAGGAAGTACTCTTTTTTCACAGTCTGGTTTTTTTTTCACTTTTTAAGAAACTTGGAGTACGGTTGCCTTACTCTGCTGTGTCAGGCTCCGCCGCACAGCAGAGTATCAGCCATGTATATAAATATACCCCTTTTTTAATTTCCTTCCCATTTAGGGCTTCACGGAGCACTGAGCAGAGTTCCCTGTGCTGTAACGGTGTGTTCTCGTTAGTTACCTGTTTTATACACAATAGTGTAAATATGTCAGTTCCAATGTCCCAGGTCATTCCCACCCTCCTATTTCAGTATTATTTCAGGCTGTTATAAGTATGAGCATGTATTGTAATGGAAATTTGAGTCCCACATATTTTACATGTATTTAGGATAGTGTGGAATAATTTTTAACAACTTTGCACTGAGGTGTAACATTTACTTGAGTAAAATGCAGGGTCTTAAGTGTGCATCTTGATGGATTTTTATATATGCATACTCTCATTTAGTCACCACTCAGATCAAGAGATAGAACATATTTAGCCCCTCAGAAAGCTCCCTCATGCCCATTCTCTGTCAAAACTACTCTCCTTCCTGTACCCTTCTTTCCTGCAAGGTAATCACCATTCTTACTGCTATAATCTTCAATTTATTTCTGCCTGTTCTTGAACTAAATGTAATCAAAGAATATGTGCTGTTTTGGGGTTTGGCTTTATTAGCTCAATATTATGTCTGAGATACATTCATAAAGTCACATGTAGCTGCACTGTATTCATTATCGTATTCCATTGTATGAATATACTGCAGTTTAATTATCTGGTTCTCCTATTAATGGACTTTTAGGGTGTTTCCAGTTTCTGGCTATTAGGAACAAAGCTTTTGTGCATGTCTTTTTGTGGGCGTATTACCAGAAGTACAATTTTTGGATCACAGGGTAGATGTATGATGACTACTTAATGGCCAAATGGTTTCCTAAAGTAATTATGTTTGAGATTCATATCTACATGTCTACATCTATGTATATGGCATATATATGTATGTACATATGGTCCAGGTTTCCATGTGAAATGATTTTATTATCGTTGTTCTTAGTAAGAAAAACTCATTGAAACTCATTAGAGGAAAAAGTCATATTCCTTAGCACGCTTACATCTCCTTTTTAAAAGTGTCTCCTGCCTTGTCTCCCACCCACTCTTACAGCTCTTCACTTGCCTGAAAGATCTTTTCCCTCTTTTTTTGTTTGTAGACCCCTACTTGTCCCTGAATATTCACTTCAAATTAACTTTCTTCTAGGAAATCTCCTCTGTTCACCCCTTTCTTCTCTCCCTTTTTGCCCCTTTAGAACTTGTCCATTCTCCTATCATAGTGCTTACTGCCTTGTATTTTATCTCCTACCAAACTATTTCATTATACATGAGATCCTTGAGGGAGAAACTGTGATCCACCCTTAGAATCCATGGTGAACATTGTTCTTTCCCCCCCTTCCTCCACTACCCCTTCCATTACTAACAGCCTCTAATTTTAATCGAGGGAGAGACCTTTTCTGCACTCTCTGTTCAGGTAGGTCAGATGTGGTCCCATTCCCCTGGTATCAAAGATATGTTTGGCATCCTGGTCTTGGTCCCTCTGCACATCCTGTGTCTTTGCCATAGAACTTGGTTGCCTAGCTGGTTGGAAACAGCTCTAGGGGATCATGGACATGCTATCTATGCCTTCTTTATTCCCTGCACACCCTGTAGCCATTAGCCCATTATTTACTAGGCACTGTGCCAAGTTGGAAGAGGGTGTTTGCTATGACCAGTGCATCTCTTGGCAGAACTTTATTAGCCTTTGCCCTACTTCATTCCATACCCCAAGGCCAACTTTGCCAGTTACTCCAAGTGTTTCTTGACTTCCTACTTTTGCATTCTAGTCCCCTATAATGAAAAGGACATCTTTTTTGGGTGTTAGTTCTAAAAGGTCTTGTAGGTCTTCATAGAACTGTTCAACTTCGGCTTCTTCAGCATTACGGGTTGGGGCATAGGCTTGGATTACCGTGATATTGAATGGTTTGCCTTGGAAACGAACAGAGATCATTCTGTCGTTTTTGAGACTGCATCCAAGTACTGCATTTTGGACTCTTTTGTTGACTATGATGGCTACTCCATTTCTTCTAAGGGATTCCTGCCCACAGTAGTAGATATAATGATCATCTGAGTTAAATTCACCCATTCCAGTCCATTTTAGTTAGCTGATTCCTAGAATGTCGACATTCACTCTTGCCATCTCCTGTTTGACCACTTCCAATTTGCGTTGATTCATGGACCTAACATTCCAGGTTCCTATGCAATATTGCTCTTTACAGAATCGGACCTTGCTTCTATCACCAGTCCCATCCACAACTGGGCATTGTTTTTGCTTTGGCTCCATCCCTTCATTCTTTCTGGAGTTATTTCTCCACTGATCTCCAATAGCATATTGGGCACCTACCGACCTGGGGAGTTTCTCTTTCAGTATCCTATCATTTTGCCTTCTCATACTGTTCATGGGGTTCTCAAGGCAAGAATACTGAAGTGGTTTGCCATTCCCTTCTCCAGTGGACCACATTCTGTCAGACCTCTCCTCCATGACCCAACCGTCTTGGGTGGCCCCACACGGCATGGCTTAGGTTCATTGAGTTAGACAAGGCTGTGGTCCTGTGATCAGATTGGCTAGTTTTCTGTGATTATGGTTTTACTGTGTCTGCCCTCTGATGCCCTCTTGCAACACCTACCATCTTACTTGGGTTTCTCTCACCTTGGACATGGGGTACCTCTTCATGGCTGCTCCAGCAAAGTGCAGCTGCTGCTCCTTACCTTGGACGAGGGGTATCTTCTCACAGCCGCCCCTCCTGACCTCTTGATGAAAGTGAAAGAGGAGAGTGAAAAAGTTGGCTTAAACTCAACATTCAGAAAACTAAGATCATGGCATCTGGTCCCATCACCTCACGGGAAATAGATGGGGAGACTGTGGAAACAGTGTCAGACTTTATTTTTTTGGGCTCCAAAATCACTGCAGATGGTGACTGCAGCCATAAAATTAAAAGATGGTTACTCCTTGGAAGGAAAGTTATGACCAACCTAGATAGCATATTAAAAAGCAGAGACATTACTTTGTCAACAAAGGTCCGTCTGGTCAAGGCTATGGTTTTTCCAGTGGTCATGTATGGATGTGAGAGTTGGACTGTGAAGAAAGCTGAGTGCCGAAAAATTGATGCTTTTGAACTGTGGTGTTGGAGAAGACTCTTGAGAGTCCGGACTGCAAGGAGATCCAACAAGTCCATCCTGAAGGAGATCAGTCCTGGGTGTTCATTGGAAGGACTGATGCTGAAGCTGCAACCAATACTTTGGCCACCTCATGCGAAGAGTTGACTCATTGGAAAAGACCCTGATGCTGGGAGGGATTGGGGGCAGGAGGAGAAGGGGAAAACAGAGGATGAGATGGCTGGATGGCATCACTGACTCGATGGGAATGAGTTTGAGTAAACTCCGGGAGTTTGTGATGGGCAGGGAGGCCTGGCGTGCTACAATTCATGGGGTGGCAAAGAGTCGGACACAACTGAGTGACTGAACTGAACTGTGCCAAGTGCTTTACATTTACAGCTTCATTTAGTTATCCTAGCAGCCCTATTGTTACCAAGTCCAAGCTCACTCTGCTCACTTCATAACAAACCAGTATATACACAGACAAGTGGTTGAGGCAAGGAATAGAGCAAATTATGAACTGCTTTATTTTTTCAGAAAGCTGGCAGACCAAGAAAATGGCAGACTAATGTCTCAAAATAACCTTCTTATGGGGTCTAGATGCTGTTTTTTTGTTTTTTTTTAATAGAGCAGAGAGGGAGAAGGGGTGAATAAGTAAATAAAAAGGCCATTTATCTTGCAAAATAGGAGGGGATGTGTTAATTTCTTCTTTTCTGCAGTCATTCACAGGTAGGCAGGATCAGATTGTCTCCCTGCTGAACAAAGCCACTTTAGTTTAACATTCAGGCAGAGGGGCAGGATTCCCTGAGGCAGGCCAGTATATATGATTATAATAACAAAAGCAACAAAAAGCAAAGGCTAAAGTCATAGACACAGATCCATCATGGAGTCAGAATTGGCTCTTCCCTGTTACACTATGAGGTGAAGGTACTATTACCATCCTTGTTTTAGAGATGAGAACTTGGGTTCAAAGAAATTAAACAGCACACAGCAAATGTGCTTCGAGAGCTGAAACTTAGACTCACAGCTCAGGGCTGCCTTTGTATCAATGATAAAACATTGAACTTTTCCTCTGTTGAGATTAGATGCTTAAAGAAATGTATGAGTAGGCTTTTCACAGGTGTTGCATGAGTGGCTCCTTTACTTTTCTTGAAGCATTTTGAAGATGTTATTCTGTTGTCTTCTGGTCTCCATTGTTTTTGATGCATAGTGAGCTGTGATTATATTTGTTCTTCTGTACAGGATGTGTTGGGCTTCCCTGGTGGCTCAGTGGTAAAGAATCCACCTGCCAATACAGGAGACATGGGTTCGATCCCTAGGCCAGGACAATCCCCTGGAGGAGGAAATGGCAATCTGCTCTAGTATTCTTGCCTAGATAATCCCAGGGACAGAGGTGCCTGGCAGGCTACAGTCCATGGGGTCACAAAGAGTCACATGTGATTTAGTGACTGACTCAACAACAACAACAACAACAAACAACAGTATGTGTTGTGTCTTTTATTTTCTGGGTATTTTACAGATTTTCTCCTTATCCTTACTCATCAGTAATTTTATTATAATGTGCCTAGCCATGGTTTTCTTTGTATTTATCATATTTGGAGTTTTTTGAACTTCTTGAATTGTGTATTTGTCAGGGGAGTGTATAATTTCCTCGGTTCTGTCTCATCACAACAAAAATTTGAAGTGATATACATTAAAGCCTTCAGTGCATCACAGCTCTTGGACAGTGTTACAGCTCCGTGTTACAGCTCAATTCTATTTAGAAAATAAAAGAAAATACATCCTTGAGGTGTGAGGGCATGCCGACCCAAAAGACGTGAAGAGGAGAGATAGAGAGCGCGCGCGCACATGTGCGCGGAAGAGACTACCGGAACCTTTGGCTCCTCTTTTTGCATGTTTTTTTTTTTCTCCCCCTGGGCCTGCCCTATGTAAACTGGGCTAGCCGGGAGTGCTGTTTGTTCTACCCGAGGTCCTCACTCCAGTCCTCAAACCTTCCTTGGTTCCATTTTTGCAGGCCTTTCCCTTCCTTGTCTTTTAGCCACCACTATTCTATTCTACTCCTTTTTCCTATTCTAACTACCTAGCAGATTGAAATTTTTTCTTATTGAATTTGCAAAAATTTCAGCTATTATTTCTGCAGATATTTGCTTTCTGTCCACTTTTCTCTCCCTTCTTCTTAGACTCCAATAACACAAATGTCAGACTACTTAATGTTTTCCATCAATATTCTGTTCATGTAAAAAAAATTTTTTTCCTCTGTGGTTCAGTTTGATCTGCCCTCACTTTCAGAATATCAAGTATGCTGTTGTCTTATCTAGTGAATTTTTAATTTCAAATATTGTATTTTTCAGTTTTAGGGTTTATATTTAGCTTAATTTTTAGACTTTTCTTCTTTATCTTGAATTTCACCAGGTCCTCAATGTTACACTAATTTTTTTATATAAAATATTTTAAATGAAAAAAAAAAAAAAAAAAATATTTTAAATGTGTTTATTATTTCAAGATTCTTACCTGCTAATCTAATATGTATTTCATCTTTAGATCTGTTACTATTGACTATTTGTTCTCCTGATTGTCACATTTTTAGGGTTCTTTGTGTGCCAAGTAATTTATTATTGTATGTTTGTTATATGTAATTTACTCTAGAGTGTCTTGATTCTGTTATCTTTCTTTGGAAAGTACTTTGTCGTAGCAGATGGTACAGTTACTGACAGATCACTGTAATCTGTAGAAGCTTAATTTTAGCTTTTTGGGGAGTTGGTTTCTTTCAGTTCTGTCTTATTCCTAGGGGATAGGTCTGGAATGTGATCTTTACTCCTAGTGTGTATTCCTGGAAGAGTGTCAGTGCAAAGGCCATAGTATTTACTAAACCTCTCTGACATGGCAGAACTTGAACTTCAAACTCTGCTCAGCTCTTTAGTCTCCCTGAAGTTGCTTTCCAAGAAACGTAGAGTGGCACCCTGTGTGTGAACTGTTTAGCAGTTAGCCTAGGGTGAGGAGTGTTGTACATGAATTTCAAGGTGCCTTTCTGTGCTTCCTTCATTTACAGGATTTCTCCCTTCAGTTTCCAGTTACTCCCTCACTTGTGCATAGTGTAAAGAGAGATGTGCCTTTAGTGGAAGATCTCTCACCCAACGTGCTTCCTTTCTCTCAAGAGTCAAAGCCTCTCCAACCTTCCCCGCTTTGGTTGCTGAGCTGTGCCTTAAGGCAGTTGTTTCTTCAGAATATAGAATTGTTACGTGTGGGAGGGTTGGTTTGATATGACCTGTTCTGCTGTTGGGCATCCCAAGTGGCACTGGTGGTAGAGAACCCGCCTGCCAATGCAGGAGACGTAAGGGACACAGGTTCGATCCCCGGGTCGGGGAGGTCCTCTGGAGGAGGGCACGGTGACCCATCCAGTATTCTTGCCTGGAGAATCCCACGGACAGAGGAGCCTGGCGGGCTACGGTCCACAGTGTTGCAAAGAGTTGGACACGACAAATGATTTAGCACAGCATGCATACATTCTGCTACTCCCAGAACCAGAACATTTTTCTCGCTTTTTTCCCCCTGTCATCTCAACAGCATGACTGTGAGAGACCTAAGATATCAACGAAGCAGTGACAAAAGGCTCCGAGAGAGATTTACAAGGGCTAATAAGAAAGAGACAGTATATGGAATGGTTAACTCTATACACTGGGGAGGCAGTCTTGGGTTGGGTTTGAATCTCAACTCTGCCACTTACCAGATGAGTAAGTACACGAGCTTATGCAGTTTATGAGCTTATGCAAGATGCTCAACTAGCTGGGATCCTGTATTCCTGTCTACAAAATGGGTTTGGAAATACTTTTTTTTTTTACTGCTCTGGATCTTCATTGTGATGCTTGGGGTTTCTCTAGTTGGGGCATGCGGGCTTCTCTTCCTGAGGAGCACAGGCTCTAGAGCTTGAAGACTCAATAGTTGTGGTATGTGGGCTTAGTTGCCCCATGGCATGTGGGCTTTTAGTTTCCTGATCAGGGATTGAACCTGTGTCCCCTGCATTGGAAGTCAGATTCTTCTTCTTTTTTTTTAATATTTTGGCTGTACTGGGTCTTAGTTGTGGCATGTGGGATCTAGTTCCCTGACCAGGGGTTGAACCTGGGCCCCAGCATTGGAAGTATGCAGTCTCAGCCACTGGACCACCGAGGGAAGTCCCTGAAAGTAGAATTCTTAACCATTGGACCACCAGGGAAGTCCCTGGTAATACATTTTCATACTTTTTTGTTGGGGGAGGTGGTAAGGGTTAAATGAAATGTTTAGCATCAGGGATGCCACACAATAAGACTATAAGCAAAGGCAGTTACTACCATTAATTTGAGAATGATGTATTCTTTCACTGTGGCTCTGTATACAACAGTGACATTCACAGTTGTCTGGAAATAAGCAAAATCCCAAACTTCAGGGTTTTCTTATTGTTTCAGGAAAGGTTTATCAAGAGCTGGAGGACCAGATCCATCAGGAATTTTAGCATAAAGGGACAAAGGTGATGGAGTTCAGCAAGAAGCTGTCTGGAAGTGGATATCAAGGGCAAAGGCTAGGAAATGACATCTTCCCCCAACCCCTGCTCCAATGCAGATCCCTTCCCTGAGCTCTCCAACTAGATATAAAGTGGTCTTTCTTAACAAACTCAAGCATAATTTTTGGGGGGAGATAAAGTTCATATAATAGAAAATTCCCATTTTAGTCATTTTAAAGTGTATAATTAAGTGAATTCTAGTACATTCATGATGTTGTACAACCATCATCGGTATCTAATTCTAGAACACTTTCATCACCCCCAGTGGAAACCCCATACCCATTAAATAGTTGCTCCTAGCCCATGCCAACTACCATCTACTTTTTAGATTCACCTATTCTGTACAATTTATTTCAAGGGAATCATACAATAGATGGCTTTTGGTGTTGGGATTCTTTTCACTTAGCATATGTTTTCGCGGTTTGTCCATTGCCTGGAATGTTTAGATACCCATTTTTGTGTAAATTTCTGTGTCTTTTGGACTTTTCCGAGTTAATTTCATCTCAGGGGTTTCCTATGGGGAAAAGGGAATGTTGAAGAAGTAAGGAATGAGGGGTGGGGTGCAGAGTGTGTGGGGCATGCTACACCTTTCTGTCTGTAGCTCTCTGTTTCTGCACCCTGTTAACAATGCTTTCCTGTAGGACCATCTCTGTTTTTCTAGCTGAAAATCCCCTCATCCGGAACCACAGTCAAAAGGCCGACATCTTTCTAAGGTGCCCATTTAAATGCAATGAAGTAATGCTGTTTAGGAAAAAGTTCTTGTGTTTTAACATCAGATGTGGCTTTGAATTCCACTTTAAAGACTACATATAGACTCGCGGAATACCAGGGTAGAGGAAACCTGTGTCCATTTTGTCAGCAGAACTGGGGAAAGGGCACATGCCCAGAGATAATCTGAGCCATAATGTGGCATGAAAGGAGCACAGTTGAAACAACTGCTTCATACCGGGCCTACCTCAGTTCTGTGTGGCTGTAGAGTAGAATGAATTTTCTGTGGTCTAAGAGTGGGAGGCAAGTGGAGGGACAGCCTTAGCTCCCCTCATTTCTGCTTTTGCTGGCGGGCATGTGGGATTTTAGCTCCCTCCTGGGGGTTGAACCTGCACCCCTGCACTAGAAGCGTGGTGTCTTAACCACTGGACTGCCAGGGTAGTCCTCCCCCTCAATTTTTGTTTTTAATTTTTTCTCTTACTATATTTTACTGAGGTATGGTTGACTCACAGTGTTTCAGGGGCACAGCAAGGTGACTCAGTTATACACATACACATATATTATTTTTGAAATTATTTTCCATTACACGCTATTACAAGATATTGACTATAGTTCCCTGTGAAAGTGAAAGTCACTCAGTCGTGTCTGACTCTTTCTACCCCATGGACTATATAGTCCACGGAATTCTCCAGGCCAGAATACTGGAGTGGGTAGCCTTTCCCTTCTCCAAGGGATCTTCCCAACCCAGGGATTGAACCCAGGTCTCCTGCATTACAGGCGGATTCTTTACCAGCTGAGCCACCAGGGAAGCCAATAGCTCCCTGTGCTACACAGTAAAGCTTTGCTGCTTCTTGCATATCTGTTTTTTAATTAAAAATGTAGCATTCCAAAAACTAAAAAAGAAAAATAAAATAAAAAACAAAATAAAACAAGTCTAGCATTCTATTCAAACCAGGTCAAAAATAAGTGGAATCAAAATGTCAATTTTTTAGTTAGGCAAAAATTCAGAAGTTTTTTATATATAAAATTTATATAATATATATATATATATATACAAAAGCTTTTCTACGCCCCCCACCCCCACCCCATTTCCACTGGTCCCAGTATGGCCTAGGGGCCACTAAGGGCTCCCAAACATCTGGGAGAACAGAGAAGTGTAATAGAGAACCTGCAGACCTTGAGAAGATCTGCTGGATAGATGAGGCACAAGTAGCCAAGGCAGATGTCCAGGGGTCCAGGCAAGCGTCAGGACATTCGGCAGCTTGCAGGAATACACAAGGACAGCAAGGGGCAGACATCCCCATACAGAGCTCACGTTGACAGAATTTATGTTACAGTCCTGGGGGAAGGAAGTGGCAGAGGCCGAACTGAGTAAAATGAAGTTTCTGCTCCACAGCAGGATGGGGGCTAAACAAAAATTCAGGACGAATAGACACACAGGGAAGGTCATGTGAGGATGAGGTAGGCAGAAATTGAAGCGATGAATCTATGAGCCAGGGAATACCAAGGATTGATGGCAAATACCAGAAGCCAGAGGGGAGGAAGCTTCTCTCTCACAGCCTCCAGTAAGAATCAGTTTTGCTGACACATTGATTTTGTACTTCTGGCCTCCTGAACTGTGAGAGAATAGATTTCTCTTATTTTAAACCAGTTTATGGTACTTTGAGTAAACTAAGTTTAATCACATAGTTTATTTCTCATAGTAAATTCTTGCCAAATGTAATACTGTGATTTGCAATAAAATGTATATCTGGTCTTCCTTCCTTTTCCTGGCACAGAGCTCCTAAAAACCTTGAAGTTTCCTGTGATAAGTGCCATAAAGATGTAGTTTATTGTGTCAGTGAGGTGACTTCTGGAAAGCACCTAAGGATGGGGGCTGGTTGCTCGTGGAGCCAAACTCGTGATTAGAAAGAAGGTGGGAACTTTCAGTCCTACCCGCTGGCATGCGGAGGGGAGAGGGGCTGGAGATTGAGCTCACTTACCAATAAGACTGGATTCAGAGAGCTTCCTGGTTGTTGAGCTTCAAGACCTTGGAGGCTCCACCTCCTGTTCCCATAACTTGCCCTACCCATCTTTTCCTTCTGGTTATTTCTGAGTTTTATCTTTTTATAATAAATTGATACTCTAGCAAGTAAAATGTATCTCTGAATTTTGTAAGCCACTCTAGCAAATCATTTGAATCCAAGGAGGAGGGGTCATCAGAACCTACAATCTACAGCTTGTCAATCAGAAGTATGCACAACAACTTGGGCTTACAGTTGGCTTCTTAAGTTGGTGGGGGAGCCGTCCTGAAGGACTGAACCTTTATCCTGTGAAATTTGATGCTATCTCTGGATAGTGTCAGAACTGAGTTAAATTCTAGGTCACCCAGCTGGTGTCTGAGACTTGCTTCATAGTATATGGAGAAGCACACACCCCTCCCCCCGCATCCCCTGTATTGAAAATTAGGTTAATGCAGGATCTTTTAACCAGGTAACTTTTCTGGGCTGTAAGTGAATTTTATCATCCTATTTCTTTCTCTTTTTTTTTAAATTTTATTTATTTTTGTCTGTGCTGAGTCTTTGTTGCTGCATACAGGCTATATTGTGGTGCATGGGCTTCTCATTGCCATGAATTTTCTTGTTGTGGAGCACAAGATCTAGGGTACATGGGCTTCAGTAGTTGTGGCACACAGGCTTTGTTGCAAACCAGAGATCGAACCCATGACCACTGCATTGGCAGGCAGATTCTTAACTACCAAGGAAGTCCCTTGAAGTTTTTTTTTTTCTCTTGGTGGCACTGTGCAGCTTCTGGAAAATTAGTTCCTTCATGTTGCAGGAAGGGGGCTCTTGTCTGACACTCAGAAATGAATTGTCAAGGAGACACATGTGCTGAAAGAGCAAGAGACTTTATTGGGAAGAGGCACCTGGGCAGAGAGCAGGAGGGTGAGGGAACCCAGGTGGACTGCTCTGCCATATGGCTCGTAGTCTCAGGTTATATAGTGATGGGATTAGTTTCCAGGTTGTCTCTGGCCAATCATTCTGACTCATGGTCCTTCCTGGTGGTGCATGCATTGCTCAGTCAACATGAATGCCAGCGAGAAGGATTCTGGGAGGTGGTAGAACACGTAGCGTCTCCTTTTGACCTTTCCCAAACTCTTGCGGCTGGTGGTGGCTTTTTAGTTACGTGTTCCTTTCTAGGACCTCCTGTTGTAGAATAATTCATGCAAATTGTTACTACGGTGCTTGGCCAGTGTGGGCAGTTTTGGTCATCGTGTTTCCCCTAACTTCACCAGGGACTGAACCTGGGCCCACATCAGTGAAAGCCCAAGTCTTAACATGTGGACCACTAGGCAGGTACCCCATTCCTTTTCTTGTGTGTGTGTGTGTGTGTGTGTGTGTGTGTGTGTGTGTGTGCAGATGCACAGAGAGATGCATATTTACGCATGTGACGTAGCAGATCAGGGGCAACCCCAGGGCCCTAGTTCATGTGCTTTTCTCTCTAGTGCAGGAGTGGATAGAAGATGTTGGTGACAACAATGCAATGGCCCCCATCAGCTAAAAAGTTCTGAATCCACAAGGATATGTATGATGGAAAATGACCCTCATAGGCATGGGTTGAAGGCCACTTGGGGAAGGGCCAGCCTCTTCAGTTATGCCTGTGCTATCCTTCCTAAGGTCTGCCCATGAGACTCAGGCATCGGCTTCCATGAGTCACCCCTCATCCTATCTTTACAACACCTGTTGCAGTCCCTCCTCATTGCTGTTGTTGTTTAGTCCCTAAGTCCTGTCCAACTCTTTTGTGACCCCATGGACTGTAGCCCACCAGGTTCCTCTGCCATGGGATTTCCCAGGCAAGAATACTGGAGTGGGCTGCTATTTCCTTCTCCAGGGGACCTTTTTGACCCAGGGATCGAACCTGCATCTCTTGCATTGGCAGGCTGATTCTTTGCTGCTGAGTCATCAGGGAAGCCCCTTGCTATACAGTAGGTCCATGTTGACCTATTTCATATAGTGTGTTTATGTTAATCCCAAACTCTTAATTTATCCCTCTGCCCCTTTCCCCTTTGGTAACTGTAAGATTGTTTTCTATGTCAAGAGTCAATTTCTTTTTTGTAAATAAGTTCATTTATATCATTTTGTTAAATTCTACAGGTAAGTGATACCATATGATGTTTGTCTTTATCTGATTTGCTTCACTTAGTATGATATCTAGACCCATCTGTGTTGCTACAAATGGCATCATTTCATTCTTTTTTATGGATGAGTAGTATTCCATTATGTATATACAGCACATCTTTATTCATACATCTATTGATAGACACTTAGGTTGCTTCCATGTCTTGGCTGTGGTAAATAGTGGTGCAGTGAACATTGGGGGTACATGTATCTTTGTCAAATTGAAGTTTTTGTCTTTTCTGGATATATACGCAGAAGTGGGATTGCTGGATCATATGGTAACTCTATTTTTAGGCTTTTAAGGAACCTCTATACCATTCTCTGGGCTTCCCCAGTGGCTCAGCTGGTAAAGAATCTGCCTGGAATGTGGGAGCCCTGAGTTCAATCCCCGGGTTTGGAAGATCCCTTGGAGAAGGGAATGGCTGCCCACTCCAGTGTTCTTGTCTGGGGAATCCCATGGACAGAGGAGCCTGGCAGGCTATAGTCCATGGGGTCACAAAGAACTGGATATGACTGAATCTTCATGCCATTCTCTATAGAGTTCTGCCTCTTTTTTTAATCAATGTTTTATTTATTTTTTTGCTATTGAATTTTTTGAGTTCTTTATATATTTTGGATATTAATCCCATATTAGATAAATTATTTGGAAATATGTTTTCACATTTGGTAGATTGCCTTTTCATTTTGCTGATGGTTTCCTTTACTGTGAAGAAGCTTTTTAATTTGATGTAATCTCACTTGTTTATTTTTGCTTTTGTTGCCTTTGCTTTTGGTGTCATATCCAAAAAAATTCATCACCAAGATTGACATCAAGGAGCTTACCCCCTGTGTTATCTTCTAGGAGTTTTATGGTTTCAGGTCTTTTTTAAAATATAATTGTACTTATTTATTTTTTTAATTAATTTATTTATTTTACTTTACAATATTGTATTGGTTTTGCCATACATTGACTTGAATCCTTCTGGGGTGTACATGTGTTCCCCATCCTGAACCCCCCTCCCCCCTCCCTCCCCATCCCATCCCTCTGGGTCATCCCAGTGCACCAGCCCTGAGCACCCTGTCTCATGCATCAAACCTGGACTGGCGATTTGTCTCACATATGATAATTTACATGTTTCAATGCCATTCTCCCATATCATTCTGCCCTTGCCCTCTGCCACAGAGTCCAAAAGACTGTTCAATACATCTGTGTCTCTTCTGCTGTTTCACATACAGGGTTATCGTTACCACCTTTCTAACCAGTACAGCCGCCATGGAGAACAGTGTGGAGATCCCTTTAAAAACTGGACATAGAACTGCCATATGACCCAGCAACCCCACTCCTGGACATACACACCGAGGAAACCAGAATTGAAAGAGACACGTGCACCCCAATGTTCATCACGGCAGTGTTCATAATAGCCAGGACATGGAAGCAACCTAGATGCCCATCAGCAGACGAGTGGATAAGAAAGCTGTGGTACATGTACCCATGGAATATTACTCAGCCATTAAAAAGAATTCATTTGAATCAGTTCTAACGAGATGGATAAAACTGGAGCCTATTATACAGAGTGAAGTAAGCCAGAAAGAAAAACACCAGCACAGCATACTTACTTATTTTTTTACTGTGCTGAGTCTCTGTTGCTGCAGGGGTTTGCACTAGTTGCAGCGAGCGAGGTCTACTCTGCACTGTAGCGTGCGGGCCTCTCACTGCGGTGGCCCCTCTGGCTGCGGAACGCCGGCTTTAGGGGCGCGGACTTCAGGAGTCACGCCGCCTGGGCTCAGGAGTTGTGGTCCCCGGGCTCTGGAGCACAGGCCCAATAGCTGTGGCCGATAGACTTAACTGCTCCGTGGCATGTGGAATCTTCCTGGACAGGGGTTGAAGCTGTGTCTCCTGCCTCCGCAGGCAGATTCTTTACCCCTGAACCAGGGAAGCCTCTGATTTCAGGTCTTAATGTTCAAGCCTTCAGTTCCCTTTGAGTTAATTTTTGTGTGTGATGTAAGACAGTGACCCTGTTGTATTCTGCATGCGGCCGTCTTACTGAAGAACCTGCCTCCCTGTTGCATGTCCCTGACTCCTTTGCCAATTACTTGACTATCTGGTATCTCTGGGCTCTCACTTCTGTCCCATTGATGTATGCATCTATTTTTATGCCAATACTGTAGTTTTGATTTCTATAGATTTGTAATGCAGTTTGAAATCAGAAAACATGATGCATCCAGCTTTGTTCTTTTTTAAGATTTCTTTGGGCTTCCCTGGTGGCTCACTGGTAATTCACCTGCCAATGCAGGAGATTCAGGGTTTGATACCTGGTTTGGGAAGATCCTCTGGAGGAGGAAATGGCAACACACTCCATTATTCTTGCCTGGAGAATCCCATGGCCTGAAGAGCCTGACTGGCTACAGTCCACAGGGTCGCAAATAATTGGACACAATTTAGTGACTGAGCATGCATGTGTACACATGCGCACACACACAGACACATACACACAAGATTGCTTTAGCTATTTGGATTTATTTTTGTGATTCCATACAAACTTTAGGATTGTTTATTCTTCTATTTCTGTGAAAAATGCCATTAGAATTTTGATAGAGATTGCTTTGAATCAGTACATTGCTTTCGATACTATGGATATTTTAACATTATTAACTTTTACAGTCCATGAGAACTGAATATCTTTCCAGTCATTTGTGTTTTCAGTTTCTTTCATCAATGTCTTATAGTTTTCAGTGTATAGATCTTTCACTTCCTGTGCCTGCCAATTTCATTGTCTGTCAATGCAGGAGATGTAGCTTCGATCCCTGGGTTGGGAAGATACCCTGGAGAAGGAAATCGCAAGCCACTCCAGCATTCTTGCCTGAGAAATCCAATGGACAGAGGAGCCTGGCAGGCTACAGTCCACGGGGTTGCAGAGAGTTGGACACGACTGGGCGACTGAACAACAACAAGGTAATACTATGAATTAGCTTCTTTTCCCTTACAGGAAAGTAGGATGGGGTGCATAGCTTATTGTTTGGGGACCTGAACCAGGCAAGACTGTGCACTGAATTCTTTGGACAAGGTTACTCCTTTTCCTCTCTAGATGGGGAAAAGCACAGGTTCTCTGTTTAAAGGATGTGCTATGCAGCTTTCCTGTATGCTTTTGTTAGTTTCCCTGTTTGGGTGGGCTGAAGCCTGAGTAAGCAAAAGAGGGGTTAAAATTAGTTTTCCTGCCCAGGTGCTACAGGAGAATCAACTCCAAGCCTTGAAGGCTGTTTGTGATCTTGACTCATGTTGATCAGTGCCCCCTCGCGCCCCCCCTCCCCTGTTCTCTGGACTAACAGGACCGTGTCTTTTCTCTGAAGACTATTCACTCTGCCTCTAAGACTCTATTCTTGAGTGTTGATGGACTGCATAGCTTTCCAGGTGTTCTGACCGGGCTTTCTGTGTCAGGTTGGACTGGAAGCTTCATTCAGCTGTGGAGACAGCTATTAGTTGGTTCTCCCATGTGGGTAGGACTGGAGAGCCATCACCAAGCAGCCTCCCAGGGTTTCCAGATCAGGCTTTGTGGACAGGAGGGGTCAGAACTACACTGATCAACGTGTGGAGCTGTTAATTAGCTCTCCTACCTGGGTGGAGCAGAGAACCCTTCACTTTGTCATTGGTTCAGCTGGAGATCAGCTCTAATTGCTGTACTCTAAAAGGGCTGAAGGACATGAGTCTGAGCAAACTCTGGGAGACAGTGAAGGACAGAGAAGCCTGGCATGCTGCAGTCCATAGGGTTGCAAAGAATCAAACATGACTTAGTAACTAAACAACAACAACTTATCGACTAAACAACAATTCAGCTTATGGGTCCATTATCAGGCTTTGTGCTTGGGAGGGGCTGGGAGCTGTACTAAGCAGCGAATGGGGCTATGAATTACCTCCTTACCTGGTCCCGGCAGGGCAGCTGGTTCCAAGCCCAGCAAGACTTTGTTTCTTGATTCAGGCTGACATACACCCTAGCTTAACAATGCTACTGGCTTTGCTCTGTGGACAGTCACTTCTGCCTTGAGCCTTTCTGGGCTACACAGCATCCAGGTATTCTGGCAAAGCTTTTTGGTTGGAAATGTTGGGAGCTATACTCAGTAGTGAATCGGGCTATGACTCAGCTCCTCTGCCTGTTGGACCTGGGGCATTGGTGTACAAAGTTTCAGTGCAGGCAAGGTTCTTCATTTGAGGTCCCAAATCAGGCAGAACTCTATGCCCTGATCAATTCCCCAGTCCCTCTGTACCACTGTCTTGGTTCTGCAGGTAGCAAAGGTGCTGGTTAGGACTGTTTGGGCATTGTAGGTAGGAACTGGGTCTGGCAAGATCTGAGTATTAGTTGTTGAAACTCCATCCTCTCCATCACATGCAGATTCCCAGTGGTCAAGCTCTGCAAACCTCCCTGCTGTTTCCATGGTGTGAGATCCGAGTGAGGCTCCCAAGAAGTGGCCTGCGATGCTAGGAAAGCTGAATTTCCACCTTGGGTTCCCTTTTCCCACTGGGAACTGTAGGCTCAGGGGAGATCTCTCAGTGTGGATCATTGGTACCCCTGGGGTAGGGGTTGTGAGGGGCAGGCAATGTGGTCAGTATTGCTTCTGTTACTTTTCTTTTTTTTTTTAAGGTTTATTTATTTTTGGATGTACTGGGTGTGTGTTGCTGTATTCGGACTTTCTCTAGTTCGATGTGAGGGCTTCTCATTGTGGTGGCTTCTCTCGTGGTGCATGGGCTTTAGAGCCTGGGCTCAGCAGTTGTGGCCCACAGGGATAATTGTTCTGTAGCATGTGGGATCTTCTGGGAGCAGGGATCTAACTCATGTTCCCTGCATTGGTAGCGGAGTCTTTACCACTGGGCCACCAGGGAAGTCCTGCTTCTGTTACTCTTCTGAAGAAGTCTGTCCTGGTGTCTGTGGTGTAAGGGAATGCTTCAGCCTCACCCCCAAGTTTTAGGATTTTCTCAGTGGTGTCTTGTCTATGAATAGTTGTTAGTTGTTCTTCATGCGATGGGGAACAAAGTCAGAGATACAACTTAGGTCATCATCTTGGTGGTGACATTCTTCTATATGATCCTTCTAATGTACTGTTGAGTTTGTTTTGCTAATATTTTGTTGAGGCTTTTTGCATCCATGTTCATCAGACATATTGGCCTGTTATTGTAGTGTTCTTGACTGTTTTTGGCACCAGGGTAATGCTGGCCTCATAAAATGAGTTTGGAAGTGTCCCATTCTCTTCTGTTCTTTGAAAGAGTTTGAGAAGGGTTGGTATTGATTCTTTAACTGTTTAGTAGAATTCACCAGTGAGACCACCTGGTGGAGGTTGGAAGGTTATTGATTACTGATTCAGTCTCCTTACTCTTAGTTGGTCTGTTCAGATTTTCTGTTTCCTCGTGATGTAGTCTTCGTAGGTTGTGTGTGTCTAGGAATTTATCCATTTCTTCTAGGTTGTCCCATTTGTCAGTGTACAGCTGTTCCTGTGTGTATTGTGTGTGTGCTCAGTCGTGTCCGACTCTTTGTGACCCCATGGGCTGTAGCCTGCCAGGCTCCTCTGTCCATGGGATTTCCCAGGCAAGAATACTAGAGTGGGTTGCCATTTCCTGCTCCAGTTATTGTTCATAGACATTTCTTATTATCCTTTGTATTTCTGTGATATCAGTTGTAACATATCCTCGTTCATTTCTGATTTTATTTGAGTTTTCTTTTCTTGCTTAATCTAACTAAAGGTTTATCTGTCTTTAGTTTTGTTTTTTTTTAAACCAGCTCTTGGTTTCATCTTTTCTATTGTCTTTTTAGCCTCTATTTAATTTACTTCCACTCTAATTTTTATTTCCTTCCTTCCAATAACTTCGGGCTTAATTTATTATTTTCCTAGGTACTTGAGGTGTAAAGTTAGGTTATTTGAGATGTTTCTTGTTTTTTAATGTAGGCATTTATGGCTCTGAATGGCTCTCTTAGAACTGCTTTTGCTGCTCCCCTAAGTTTTCCTATGTTGTATTTTCTATTTCATTTGTTTCAAGGTATTTTTAAACTTTTTAATTTATTCTTTAGGGTTTTATTTGTTTATTTATTTTTTGGCTACACTAGGTCTCCACTGTTGTGCACGGGCCTTCTCTACTTGCAGCAAGCCGTGTAGTTGCCACGCACAGGCATCTCATCTCAGGGGCTTCTCTTGTTGCGGAGCAGACTCTAGGGCAGGCAGGCTTTGGTAGCTGTGGGGCTTGGGCTTAGTTGTACCATGGCATGTGCAATCTTTCTGGGCCAGGAATTGAACCCACGTCCCCTGAATTGGCAGGTGGATTATTAACTACTGTACCACCAGGGAAGTCCTCAAGATATTTTTTGCTTTCTCTTTTGATTTCTTATTTCACTCCTTGGTTGTTCAGTAGCATGTTGGTTAATCTTCACATATTTGTGAATTTTCCAGTTTTCTTCTTTTAATTGATTTCAAGTTTCATACCATTGTTGTTGGAAATATTGTTTAATAGGATTTTAGTCTTCTTAAATTTATTAAAACTTGTTTTGTGGCCTAATCCATCATCTATCCCGGAGAATCTTTCATGTGCACTTCAGTAGAATGTCATTTTGTCGCTTTTGGATGAAATGTCCCATATATGTCTTAAGTTTATCTGGTTAACATGACATTTAAGGCCAATATTTTCTTAATTGATTTTCTCTTTGGATGATCTATCCAGTTAAAAAAAGGAGGGTAATAACGTTTCCTACTGTTATTGTATTGCTATCTATAATACTTCTCCCTTTAGGTCTGTTAATACTGACTTTATAAATTTAGATTCTCCTATGTTGGGTGCAAAAATATTTACAAATGTTATCTTTTGGTTGGATTTACCCCCTTATCATTATATAATGACCTTCTTTGTATCTTAATACTGTCTTTGTCTAAAAGCCTAGTTTGTATGACATAAGTGCAGCATCCCTAGGTTTCTTTTGGTTTTCATTTGCTTGGAATATATTGTTTCACTCCTGCATTCTTAGGTTTTGTGTGTCCTCACATCTGAAGTGAGTTTCCTGTAGGTGACATATATGTTTGTCTTTATTTATTTAATTTTTTAAAATCCATTCACCCACTCTATTTGATCAGAAAATTGAATCCATTTACATTTAAAGTAATTACTGATATATATGTTGACATTCCTATTTTGCTCATTGTTTTCTGGTTCTTTTGTATTTCATTTGTTCCATTCTTCTTGCTTTCTTCCTTTGTAAACTGAAGATTTTCTGTAGTGTTATGCCTAATTTTTATGCTTTGTGTGCCTTTCATAGGTTCTTGCTTTGTAATTACCTTGAGGCTTACATAAAACAACTTATAACAAACCTCTTAAAGTTGGTAGCAACTTAAGTCCAAGTGGCACAGTGGTAAAGAATCCATCTGCTAATGCAGGAGACATAGGAGATATAGGTTCAATCCTTGGGTCGGGAAGATCCCCTGGTGAAAGAAATGGCAACCTACTCCAATATTCTTGACTGGAACATTCGATGAACAGAGGAGCCTGGTGGGGTGCAGTCCAGGAGGTCACAGGGTCAGACACGACTGAGCACGCACTTGTATAAATTCAAATATATTCTAAAGCTGTATATTTTGACTCTCCCCTAACATTTTATTTTTGATGTCACAGTTTGTATCTTTTTATCTTGGCATATTCATTAACAAGTCACTGTAGTTATCTTGGACTTTCCTGGTGGCTCAGACAGTCAAGAATCTGTTTGCAATGCAAGAGACATGGTTTGATCCTTGGGTCCAGAAGATCCCCTGGAGAAGGGAATGGCTACCCAGTGTTCTTGCCTGGAGAATTCCATGGATAGAGAAGCCTGGCGAGTTGTAGTCCATGGGGTCACAAAGAGTTGGACATGACCGAGCAACTAATACATTCACTTTCCATGGCATTTTTATTCTTTTGCTTTTAACCTTCACATTAGCTAAACCTTTACATCACTTGGTTATTCTGAATTTTACTATATATTTACCAGTGAGGTTTAGACCTTCACATGTTTTCCTGTTACTAATTAGCATCTATAAGTTTCCACTTAAAGAAGTTCCTTTAACATTTCTTGTGAAGCTGATCTAGTGGTCGACTCCTTTAACTTTTGCTTGTCTGGAAGACTTTGTGTCTCCTTCAGTTCTAAAGGACAACTTTGCTAGGTGGAATATTCTTTATTGGCAGTTTACTCCTTTCAGCACTTTGAATATATTGTGCCACTTTCTTCTGGCATGTAAGATTTTTAATGAAAAATCTGATAGTCTTCAAGGGGTACCCTTGTATGTAACAAGCTGTTTTTCTATTGCTTCTTTGAAGACTTTCTCCTTTTCTTTAGCTTTTTGAACTTTAACTATACTGTGTCTTGGTGTAGATGTCTTTGTGCTCTTTTCTTGGAATTCTGTGGGCTTCATGGATCTGAATTTCTCTTTCCATCTCCAGGTTAGAGAAGTTTTCAGCCATTATTTCTTCAGGTAAGTTTTCTGCTTCTTTCTCTTTCTGGAACCCCTATAAAGTGAATGTTGGTCCACTTGATATTGTCCCACGATTCCTTTTAGCTGTCTTCACTCTTTTTTTTCTTCTAGTTTCTTTTTCCTGCTTTGATTGTTTAGCTTCACTGCTTTGTGTTTGAGTTCACTGATGTTCCCCATGCTGTACAATATATCCTGGCAGTCTATTTTACACTTAAGTTTGTACCCCTTAATTCCCTACTCTTGAATTGACTCTCCCCACTTCCCTCTCACCACTGGTAACCACTGCTTGGTTTTCTATATCTGTGAGTCTAGGTTTTTTTTTGTAATATTAATTAGTTGTATTTTTTTAAGTCTACATAAGTAATAGCATACAGTATTTGTCTTTCTCTGATGTATTTCACTTATCATAACACCTTCCAAATTTATCTGTGTTATTGCAAACGGCAACATTTCCTTATTTTTATGGCTGAATAGCATTCTATTCTGTGTGTGGGGGTGAGTGTGTCTGTGTGTGTATGGCTGTGTATATAACACATCTTTATCCACTCATCTGTTGATGGACACTTAGGTTGTTTCCGTACCTTGGCAATTGTACATAATGCTGTTCTGAACATTGGTGGGTATGTATAACTTTTTGAATTAGTGTGTGTGTATGGTTCTGTTTTAGGTATATACCCAGGAGTGGAATTGCTGGATCATATGGTAATTCTATTTTTAGTTTTCTTCAGAAACCTCCATAGTGCCTATACCAATTTGCAGTCCCACCAGCAGTGTGTGTGGGACTACACTCTTGTTGATAGCCATTCTGACAGGTGTGAGGTGATATCTCATTGTGGTTTTGATGTGCATTTTCCTGATGATTAGTGACGTTAAGCATCTTTTCTTATGCCTGTTGGCCATCTGCATTTCTGTGTCTATTTAGTTCTTCTGCCCATTTTTTAATCAGTGTTTGTTTTTTTTATTGTTGAATTATATGAGCTGTTTACATATGTCATATATTTATTGTTCATATTTTCTCCCATTCAGTAGGTTTTCTTTTCATTTTGATGATGGTTTCCTTTGCTATGCAAAGTTTTTAAGTTTAATTAGATCCCATTTGTTTTTGCTTTTATTTCCTTTGCTTTAGGAGACAAATGCAAAAATATATTGCTGTGATTTGTGTCAACTGGTGTTCTGCCTGTGTTTTCCTCCAGGGTTTTTATAGTATCCAGTCTTACATTAGGTCTTTAATTCATTTTGAGTTTACTTTTGTATATGGCACTAAAGAATGTTTTAATTTTATTCTTTTACAGTTGCTGTCCAGTTTCCCCAGCACTATTTACTAAAGAGACCGTCTTTTCTCCATTGTATATTATTGTCTCCGTTGTCAGAGATTAATTGACTATAAGTGCATAGATTTATTTCTGGGTGTCCGATTCTGTTGCATTGATCTGTGTGTTTGTTTTTGTACCCTTACCATTACTGTTTTGTTGACTGTAGCTTTGTAGTATAGTCTGAAGTCAGGGACTATGGTTATTCCAGGTCTGTTCTTTTTTTCTCAAGATTGTGGTGGCTATTTGAGGTCATTTGTGCTTTCATAAAAATTTTAAGATTTTTGGTTATAGTTCTGTGAAAATGTCACAGTATTTTAACAGGGATTACACTGACTCTGTAGATTCCCTTGGGTAGTATGCTCGTTTTAACAATATTCTTCCATTCCAAGAATGTGGTGTATCTTTCTATCTGTTTGTGTTGTCTTCAATTACTTTCATCATTGTCTTTATAGTTTTCTGAGTACAGATGTTTTACCTCCTTAGGTAGGTTTATTCCCATGTAATTTTTCCCTTTTTTGATGCAATGGTAAATGGGATCATATCCTTAAATTCTCCTTCTGATAGTTCATTGTTAGTATATAGAAATGCAATTGATTTATTTATTAATTTTGTATTCTGCAGCTTACTGACTTCACTGATGAGCTCTAGTATTTTTCTGGTGGTGTCTTTAGGATTTTCGATGTATAGTATCATGTAATTTGCAGACAGTGGCCATTTTACTTCTTTCCAATTTGGATTCCTTTTTATTTCTATTTGTCTGACTGCTGTGGCTCGGACTTTGAATACTGTTTTAAATAAAAGTGTTGAGAATGGACATCCTTGGCTTGTTCCTGATCTTAAAGAAAATAATTTGAGCTTTTCACCATTTAAAAAGAAATGTTTAATTTTTCATGATGAAAGTGATATCTTTTCTTGGGATCCCAGACCAGCCCCCAAGATGAAAGCTTTATACCTTATCTTGGGATCCCAGACAAGCCCCCAAGAGGATAAATGAAAGCTTTCAGTGTTTCGCCAGATTTGTGGTCTCCGAAGGAGAAGATTTAACTCCAGGACCAAAGACAGACTCAGTCATTCAGAGCTTTCTGTAGTAGAAATTTTAATAAAGTGATAATAACTGAGAAAAAGCTTCTGACATAGACATCAGAAGGGAGTAGAGAGATTACCCATCTTGCTAGTTTAAATAGGGCATTCTATACTTTTCTGCTTGCTACTGAGAATAGAATGCTTCAAGGCTGTGAAAATTTTGCCCAGACCCTTTCCTGTAACATACATCCTGGGATGACATCAGCATGAGATTAGCCAGAAGGAACGAGCTAACCCAGAACTCAAAGCTGTGGAAGTTTTATCCAGATCTCCCATAACATACATTCTGAGCTCATAAAAGCATGTCCTTGACCAAGAGATACTGCTGCCATGAGGCCTACCTGTCTAAGGCAAAAGAAAGAACGTTCCCCTCCTCCTTAAAGGGGCCTTAGGCTTGGACTCTTTATCAACCTGCTTAAGTTAACTCTCACTGATCTACAAACAGTACTGCTACTTTTATTTATCATTTTTTAAAAATTTATTTGACTGTGTTGGGTCTTAGTTGTGGCACGCAGGCTTAGTTGCCCTATGGCGTGTGGGATCTTACTTTCCTGACCAGGGGCTGAACTCACTTTCCTTGCATTGGAAGGTAGATTCTTAACCACTGGACCACCAAGAAAGTGCTGAGGTATTCACCATTGAGTCTTATGTTAGTTGTGGTTTTGTCACATATGACCATTATTATGCTGACCTAGGTTCCCTCTCTACCCACTTTCTGGAGTTTTTTTTCTTTTCTTTTTTTTTTTTTTTTTTTTACCATAAATGGATGTTGAATTTTGTCAAAAGGTTTTTCTGCATCTACTGGAATGATCATATATATTTTTTAATCTATTTTTTATTATTTTTGTTAGCACTGGTCTTTGTTGCTGTGCATGGACTTTCTCTAGTTGTGATGCATGGACTCTGTGGTGCAAGGGCTACAGTAGTTGCAACATGTGAGCTCAGTAGTTGGGGCTCATGCGCTCAATAAGTTTTGGCACATGAGCTTTGTTGCTCTGCCCTTGTGGAATCTTCCTGAACCAGGGATTTAACTCGTGTCTCCTTCATTGGCGGGCTTATTCCTATCCATTGTACCACCATGGAAGTCCCAATCATTTTTAAATCTTTCAATTTGGTAATGTGGTGTATCACATTGATTGATTTTGTAGATACTGAAAAATCTTTACATCCCTGAAATGAATCCCACTTGATCATGGTGTATGATCCTTTTACTGTATTGTATTTTCATGTGTTGGTATTTTGTTGAGGATTTTTGCATCTATGTTTATAAGTGATATTGGTCTGTAATTTCCTTTTTTTGTGATATCTTTGTCTTGTTTTGGTATCAGAATGATGCTGGCCTCATGGAATGAGTTTGGATGTATTTCTTCCTCTGCAATTTTTTCAAATAGTTTGAAAACTATAGGTGTTAATTCTTTTATAAGTATTTGGTAGAATACTCATGTGAAGCCATCTGGCCCTGGACTTTGTCTGAAGTTTTAAAATTACTGATTCAGTTTTATTGCTGATAATTGGCCTGATCATATTTTTCTATTTCTTCCTGGTTCAGTTTTGGGAGATTGTACTTTTCTAAGAGTTTCTCTTAGAATTTCTCTATTTCTTCAAGGTTGGCCATTTTATTGGTATGTAATAGTCATGTAATTTCATAGTAGTCAAATGATCCTCTGTATTCCTGTGGTGTTGGTTTTCTCTTTTTTCATTTCTGATTTTATTGATTTGGGCTCTTTCCCATTTTTTCTTGATGAGCCTGGCTAAAGATTTAACAACTTTATCTTTTCAAAGAACCATCTTTTAGTTTCATTGATCTTTTCTATCGCTTTTTAGTCTCTCTTCATTTGTTTCTGTTCTGATATTTATGATTTCTTTCTTTGGCTTTTAGTGTTTTCTTTTTCTACTTACCTTAAGTGTAAGTTGAGGGTTTTTGTTTAAGATTTTTCTCGTTTTCTGCGGTAAGCTTCTATCGCTATAAACTTCCTGTTTAGAACTGCTTTTGTTGCATTACCTAGGTTTTGGACCATCCTGTTTTTTATTTTCATTTGTTTCTACGTTTTAAAATTTTCCTCTTTAATTTCTTCAGTGATTCCTTGGTTATGTAGTAGCATACTGTCTAACCTCCATGTGTTTATGTTTTTCAGTTTTCTTCTTATAGTTGATTTCTGCTCCATAGTATTGTGGTCAGAAAAGGTGCTTGATATGATTTCAGTTGTCTTAAATTTACTGAGGCTTCTTTTGTGGCCTCGCATGTTGTGTATCCTGAAGAATGCTCTATGTGCCCTTGAAAAGACCGTATTCTGCTTCCAGGTGAAATGCTCTCTATAGATCAGCTAATTTCGTCTGGGTCTAATGTATCTTTCAAGTTCAGTGTTTTCTTATTGGTTTTTTGTCTGGGTCATCTGCCTGTTGATGTAAATGTGGTGTTGAAGTCCCCTAATACTTTTTTATTACTGTCAGTTTCTCCTTTTATGTCTGTTAGTATTTGCCTTCTGTATTTAGATGCTGCTGTGTTGGGTGCATATATATTTCCAGTTATATCTTGGACTAAACCCTTGATCTTTATGAAGTGTCTTTGTCTCTTTGTCTTTATTGTAAAACCTACTTTGTGTGATATGAGTGTGGCTGCTCTGACTTTCTTTTGATTTCCATTTGTGTGGGACACCTTTTTCCACCCCCTTCACTTTCAGTCTGGTGTGTCTTTAGATCTTGGGTGAGTCTCTTGCAGGAAGCATATATATGGATCTTGTTTTTATATCCATTAGGCCAGTGTATCTTTTGATTGGAGCATTTAATCCATTTATATTTAAGGTAATTATTGATATGTATGTTCTTACTTTCATTTTGTGAATTGTTTGAGGGTGGTTTTTGTAGGTATGTTTTTCCATTCTTTTTGCTGTCTTGTGATCTGATGACTATCTTTAGTGTTTGGATTCCTTTGTGTATATGTGTCTATTACAGATTTTAGGTTTGTGCTTACCATGAAGTTTTTATATAGCAGTCTGTACATATATGTAATTATTTTAAGTTGCTCATCTCTTAATTTTAAATGCATTTTAAAAATTCTGTATTTCTGCTCTTCTCTCTTTTGCAATTTTGATATTTGTTTTAGGTATCATATTTTGCATTTCTGTGTATCCCTTAACTGTTTCTTATAGATATAGATGATTTTGCTACTTTTGTCTTTTAAGTTTTCTGCTAACTTTGTATGTGGATGATTTCCAAACTTTACCATATGTTTGCCTTTACTGGTGAGTTTTTTCATTTCATAATTTTATTGTTTTTTGTTTGGCCTCTTCCTTTTCATCTAGGGAAGTTTCTGTAACATTTTTTGTAAGGAATTCCTTGGCATTCTAATGGATAGGCCTCTTCACTCTCACTGCCAAGGGCTCCAGTTCAATTCCTGGTCAAGGAACTAAGATCCCACAAACCGAGAGGTACAGCCAAAAACAGACAAGGCATTTGCTGTAAAACTGTATTGATGGTGCTGCACTCTTTTAGGTTTTGCTTGTCTGTAAAGCTGTTGAGCTCTCTATCAAATCTGAATGAGAGTCTTGCTGGGTAGAGTATTCTTGATTGTAGGTTTTTTTCTTTCATCACTTTAAATATATTGGCTTGCAGAGAAGAAAATCAGCTGAAGCCCTTATGGGAGTTCTCTTATGTATGTTTTTTCCCCTTACTGCTTTAATATTCTCTCTTTAGTTTTAATTTTTGTCATTTTAATTACAATGTGTCTTTATGTTTCTCTTTGTTAATTCTGTGTGGAAATCTGAGCTTCTTGGTCTTAGGTGACTATTTCCTTTCCCAGGTTAGGGAATTTTTCAGCCATTATGTCACAAGTATGTTTCCCGCCTGTTTCCTTTTCCTTCTGGGACCCCTCTAATGTACATATTAATGTGCTTGCTGTTGTCCCAGAGGTCTCTTGAACTGTCTGTGTTTCTTTTCATCCTTTTTCTTTTTTTTTTCTATTCACCATCAATGATTTCCACTAGTTTGTCTTCCATCTCACTGATCTGTTCCTCTGTATCATTTAGTCTACTGTTGATTCCTTTTATTAATCTTCCATTTCAGTTATTGTAGTCTTCATCTGTGTTTGGTTGTTCTTTATATTTTCTAAACCTTTGTTAAAAAAACTTATAGCTTCTTGTTATGTGCACCCATTCTACTAAGTTCTTTGATCATTTTACAATGATTAGCTGAACTCTTTCTAGGGTAGATTACTTACCTTTGTTACTTATCTAAGATAAGATTACTTGGATTAGATTATTTCACTTTGTTCCTCTTCTGAGATTTTACATTGTTCCTTCATCTGGAACCTCTGTCACCTCAAGTTTTGTCTAACTTGTTATCTGTATTTTTATGTATCTAGTAGGTTAGTTACATTTTCCAACCTTGTAAACATGGCCTTCTGTAGGAGACAGTCTATGCATCCCAGCATTGCACTGACCCCTTATCACCAAAGCTATATGCTATAGATGTTCCCCCATAAGGTCTGCATGGGTCTTTCTCTATGGTCAAGCTGACTATGTGGGTGATGTGATAGGCTTGGCTGTCCCCTAGCCTGCTTGGATGCTGGGCCCTGCCTTCTGCAGAGGCTGCTGATTAGTGGTACCTGATCATCTGGCAGTTGATTGCAGAAACCTAGGGCCCAGGGGCTAGTGCTGGCTCCCTGGTGGGTGGAGTCAATGTCCAGAAGACTCAAGGGCTGTTGCCCACCCAGTCCTAGGGTTAGTGCTAGACTGTTGACGGGCAGAGCTGTGTCCTGGAGTCTGACTTTAGGGCTCAGGAATCCCAGGGCCCAGTGTCAGATTGCTGGTGTGGCTTTTCTGATATAGGTGGTTTTGGGGTGTCTAGAATGTTCCCAAGCATATGTTGACCTGCCAGTGGGCAGGGGTGAGGCCCAGCTGGTCCCAGGGAAGGGTCTGGCCTGCTAAGGTAACCTGGTCTATAGGCTGCAGGGTTGTGCCTTCCTTGCACCTGGTGGCTCCCCGGTGGGTAAGGCTGGTCCAGAGGCTAATGCAGGCTGAAGCCTACCCATTGGCGAGTTGAGTTGGGTCTTGGCCCTCTAATGAATAAGGCTGTGGGTTCAGGGAGTCTTTAGGCGTCCTGTTGCTAATGGGTGGGGATATAAATAATTAGTTACTTGGCCTGAGCTATCCTAGCACTGGCACCTACACACTGTTGTGTGGGGCTAGGTCTTGGCACTAAAGAGCTAGAGGGAGGATTCTACAATGTTGCCCACATATACCAGTGTCTATGAGAAAGAAGGAGCTCCAAAGTATGGCTGCCACCAGTCTGTCCCCAAGGCGAGCCAAAGCCACTTGCTGCCTCTCTGGGGGACTCTCCAAGACCAGCAGATAGGTCTAGCTGTCTCCTATCAAATTATTGCTTTTGTCCTAGGTTTTGTGTGTGTGAGATTTTTGTGCATCCTTTAAGAGTAAAGTCTATTCCCCTTTTGTCCTTTTGGGACTCCCACAGCTTTGCTTTCTGTCAAAGTCAATTGCTCTGTTGGCTTGTCTTCCTGGCACAGGACCCCCAGGCTCGGGAGCCTGACATGAGTCTCAGAATTCACTGCTGTGAGGGAACCTGTCTAATATAATTATTCTCCAGTTTTTGGGTCACCCACCAGGGGGTATGGGACTTGATGACATTGTGAGCCCCTCCCTCCTACCTGTCTTGTTGTGGTTCCTGTCTTTAGTTGGAGAAGTTCTTTTTTGGTAAGTTCTGCAAATACTTGTGATTTTGGTGTGCTCATGGGAGGAAGCAAGCTCAGTCAGGGTCTTCATACTCTGCCATCTTAGCTGATCTGTGACTACTTTTTTAAAAAGTGGTTTCTCCAATTTTCTTTTTAAACAGACATTCTTTTTTGTGTGTGTAACTTTTTATAGCCATGTTATTTTAATAAGCTCATAATTAGACATTCTTTAAAATTTTTTCTTTATTTTTACTTGAAGGATAATTAGAATATTGTGTTGGTCTCCACCATACATTAACAGGGATCAGTCATAGGTATACGTATATCCCCTCCCTCTAGTTCTTCCCTCCCACCTCCCACCCCATCGCGTCCCTCCAGGTTGTCACAGAGCTCTGGGTCATTCAGTCCCACTGGCTCTCTATTTTATTCATATTAGTGTATATGTTTCCAAGCTACTCTCTCCATTAGTCCCACCCTCTCCTTCCTACCGCCCTCCCTGTGTCCATAAGTCTGTTCTCTATGTCTGCATCTGCATTGCTGACCTGCAAATTAGCTCATCAGTACCACCTTTCTAGATTCCATATATATGTGGTTCATCTATCTCATTAGCACTGACTCAAATGTGTTCCTTTCTATGGCTGAGTAATATTTCATTGTGTGTGTGTATATATATATATACACTACAGCTTCTTTATCCATTCATCTGTCGATGGACATCTAGGTTGCTTCCATGTCCTAGCTATTGTAAATAGTGCTGCAGTGAACACTGGAGTGCATGTGACTTTCTCAGTTCTGGTTTCCTCAGGATATATGCCCAGTGGTGGGATTGTTGGGCCATATGGTAGTTTTATTCCTAGTTTTTTTAAGGACTCTGCATACTGTCTTCTCTAGTGGCTGTATCAGTTTACATTCCCACCAACTGTGTAAAAGGGCTCCTGTTTCTCCACACCTTCTCCAGCATTTATTGTTTATAGATTTTTTTTGATGATGGCTGTGCTGACCAGCGTGAGGTGATAATCTCATTGATTTGCATTTCTCTAATAATGAGTGATGTTGAGCATTTTTTCATGTGTTTATGAGCCATCTGTATGTATACCTTCTTTGGAGAAATGTTTGTTTAAGTCCTTTACCCACTTTTTGATTCGGTTGTTTGTTTTTCTGGCTTTGAGTTGCAAAAGCTGCTTGTATATTTTGGAAATTAATCCTTTGTCAGTTGCTTGATTTGCTATTATTGTCTTCCATTCTGAGAGTTGTCTTTTTGCCTTGTTTATAGTTTCCTTTGCTGTGCAAATGCCTTTAAGTTTAATTAGGTCCAACTTGTTTATTTTTGGTTTTATTTCCATTACTCTTGGAGGTGGATCATACATCTTGCTGTGATTTATGTCAGAGAGTGTTCTGGCTATGTTTTCCTCTAAGAGTTGATGGTTTCTGATGTTACATTTAGATCTTTAATCCATTTTGAGTTTATCTTTGTGTATGGTTTTAGGAAGTATTCTAATTTCACTCTTTTATATGTAGCTGCCCAGTTTTCCCAGCATCACTTACTGAAGAGACTGTCTTTGTCCCATGTATATACTTGCCTCCTTTGTCAAAGATAAGGTACCCATAGGTTTGTGGGTTAATCCCTGGGCCTTCTATCTTGCTTCATTGGCTTTATTTCTGTTTTTGTGCCAATACTATAGCTGCAACGGACCACGCAGAAGCGTGGCAGCTATGACGGACCACGCAGAAGAGCGGCCGAGAGGAGCTACCCCACGTTCGAGGAGCGGTGCCTGTGTGGGTGCTCAAAATCAGGAGGGGCAGCCATGAGGAGATACTCCTCATCCAAGGTAAGGAGCAGAGGCTGCGCTTTGCTGGAGCAGCCGTGAAGAGATACCCCATGTCCAAGGTAAGAGAAACCCAAGTAAGATGGTAGGTGTCGCCAGAGGGCATCAGAGGGCAGACACATTGAAACCATAATCACAGAAAACTAGCCAATCTGATCACAGGACCACAGCCTTGTCTAACTCAATGAACCTAAGCCATGATGTGTGGGGCCACCCAGGACGGATGGGTCATGGTGGAGAAGTCTGACAGAATGTGGTCCACTGGAGAAGGGAATGGCAAACCACTTCAGTATTCTTGCCTTGAGAACCCCATGAACAGTGTGAAAAGGCAAAATGATAGGATACTGAAAGAGGAACTCCCCAGGTCGGTAGGTGCCCAATATGCTATTGGAGATCAGTGGAGAAATAACTCCAGAAAGAATGAAGGGATGGAGCCAAAGCAAAAGCAATACCCAATTGTGGATGTGACTGGTGATAGAAGTAAGGTCCAATGCTGTAAAGAGCAATATTGCATAGGAACCTGGAATGTTAGGTCCATGACAAGGCAAATTGGAAGTGGTCAAACAGGAGATGGCAAGAGTAAATATCGACATTCTAGGAATCAGCTAACTAAGATGGACTGGAAAGGGTGAATTTAACTCAGATGATCATTATATCTACTATTGTGGGCGGGAATCCCTTAGAAGAAATGGAGTAGCCATCATGGTCAACAAAAGAGTCTAAAATGCAGTACTTGGATGCAATCTCAAAAACGACAGAATGATCTCTGTTCGTTTCCAAGGCAAACCATTCAATATCACGGTAATCCAAGCCTATGCCCCAACCAGTAATGCTGAAGAAACTGAAGCTTAATAGTTCTCTGAAGACCTACAAGACCTTCTAGAACTAACACCCAAAAAAGATGTCCTTTTCATTATAGGGGACTGGAATGCAAAAGTAGGAAGTCAAGAAACACCTGGAGTAACAGGCAAATTTGGCCTTGGAGTATGGAATGAAGCAGGGCAAAGGCTAATAAAGTTTTGCCAAGAGAATGCACTGGTCATAGCAAACACCCTCTTCCAACAACACAAGAGAAGACTCTACACATGGACGTCACCAGATGGTCGAAACCAAAATCAGATTGATTATATTCTTTGCAGCCAAAGATGGAGAAGCTCTATACAGTCAGCAAAAAACAAGACTGGGAGCTGACTGTGGCTCAGATCATGACCTCCTTATTGCCAAATTCAGACTTAAATTGAAGAAAGTAGGGAAAACCAGTAGATCATTCAGGTATGACTTAAATCAAATCCCTTTTGATTATACAGTGGAAGTGAGAAATAGATTTAAGGGACTAGATCTGATAAACAGAGTGCCTGATGAACTATGGACGGAGGTTCGTGACATTTTACAGGAGACAAGGATCAAGACTATCCCCATGGAAAAGAAATGCAAAAAGGCAAAATGGCTGTCTGAGGAGGTCCTACAAATAGCTGTGAAAATAAAGGAAGCGAAAAGCAAAGGAGAAAAGGAAAGATATTCCCATTTGAATGCAGAGTTCCAAAGAATAGCAAGGAGAGATAAGAAAGCCTTCCTCAGCGATCAATGCAAAGAAATAGAGGGAAACAACAGAATGGGAAAGACTATAGATCTCTTCAAGAAAATTAGAGATACCAAGAGAACATTTCATGCAAAGATGGACTCGATAAAGGACAGAAATGGTATGGACCTAACAGAAGCAGAAGATATTAAGAAGAGGTGGCAAGAATACACAGAAGAACTGTACAAAAAAAAAAAATCTTCATGACACAGATAATCATGATGGTGTGATCACTTACCTAGAGCCAGACATCCTGGAATGTGAAGTCAAATGGGCCTTAGAAAGCATCACTATGAACAAAGCTAGCGGAGGTGATGGAATTCCAGTTGAGCTATTTCAAATCCTGAAAGATGATGCTGTGAAAGTGCTGCACTCAATATGCCAGCAAATTTGGAAATCTCAGCAGTGCCCACAGGACTGGAAAAGGTCAGTTTTCATTCCAGTCCCAAAGAAAGGCAATGCCAAGGAATGCTCAAACTACTGCACAATTGCACTCATCTCACACACAGTAAAGTAATGCTCAAAATTCTCCAAGCCAGGCTTCAACAATATGTGAACCATGAACTTCCAGATATTCAAGCTGGTTTTAGAAAAAGCAGAGGAACCAGAGATCAAATTGCCAACATCCGATGGATTATTGAGAAAGCAAGAGAGTTCCAGAAAAACATCTATTTCTGCTTTATTGACTACGCCAAAGCCTTTGACTGTGTGGATCACAATAAGCTGCGGAAAATTCTGAAAGAGATGGGAATACCAGACCACCTGACCTGCCTCTTGAAAAAGCTGTATGCAGGTCAGGAAGCAACAGTTAGAACTGAACATGGACCAACAGACTGGTTCCAAATAGGAAAAGGAGTACGTCAAGGCTGTATATTGTCACCCTGCTTATTTAACTTATATGCAGAGTACATCATGAGAAATGCTGGGCTGGAGGAAGCACAAGCTGGAATCAAGATTTTTGGGAGAAATATCAATAACCTCAGACATGCAGATGACACCACCCTTAAGGCAGAAAGTGAAGAAGAACTAAAAAGGCTCTTGATGAAAGTGAAAGAGGAGAGTGAAAAAGTTGGCTTAAACTCAACATTTAGGAAACTAAGATCATGGCATCTGGTCCCACCACTTAATGGAAATAGATGGGAAACAGTGGAAACAGTGTCAGACTTTATTTTCGGGGGCTCCAAAATCACTCCAGATGGTGACTGCAGTCATGAAATTAAAAGACGCTTACTCCTTGGAAGGAAAGTTATGACCAATCTAGATAGCATATTAAAAATCAGAGACATTACTTTGCCAACAAACGTCCGTCTAGTCAAGGCTATGGTTTTTCCAGTGGTCACGTGTAGATGTGAGAGTTGGACTGTGAAGAAAGCTGAGTGCCAAAGAATTGATGCTTTTGAACTGTGGTGTTGGAGAAGACTCTTGAGATTCCCATGGACTGCAAGGAGATCCAACCAGTCCATCCTAAAGGAGATAAGTCCTGGGTGTTCATTGGAAGGACTGACGCTGAAGCAGAAACTCCAATACTTTGGCCACCTCATGTGAAGAGTTGACTCATTGGAAAAGACCCTGATGCTGGGAGGGATTGGGGGCAGGAGGAGAAGGGAAAAACAGAGAATGAGATGGCTGGATGGCATCACCGACTCGATGGACATGAGTTTGGGTAAACTCCGAGAGTTGGCAATGGACAGGGAGGCCTGGTGTGCTGCGATTCATGGGGTCGCAAAGAGTCGGACATGACTGAACAACTGAATTGAACTGAACTGATACTATCTTGATGACTGTAGCTTTGTAGTATAGTCTGAAGTCAGGAAGTTTGATTCCTTCAGCTCCATTCTTCTTTCTCAAGATTGCATTGGCTCTTTGGGGTCTTTTGTGTTTTCATACTAACTGTTAAGTTTTTTTTGCTCTAGTTCTCTGAAAAGTGCCATTGGCAATTTGATAGGGATAGCCCTGAATCTGTAGATTGCATTTGGCAGTATAGTCCAACCCAAGAACATGAAATATCACTCTATCTGTTTTGTTGTCTTTGATTTCATTTATCAGTGTCTTATAGCTTTCTGCATATACCTCTGTTGTTTCCTTAGTTCTGTTCATTCCTAAGTATTTTATTATTTTTGTTGCAATGGTAAATGGATTGTTTCCTTAATGTCTCTTTCTAATTTTTTGTTGTTAATGTATAGGAATGCAAGTGATTTCTGTGTATGGATTTTGTATTCTGTGACTTTACTAAATTTACTGATGAACTCTAGTTGTTTTCTGATAGTATCTTTAGGGTTTTCTATATATAGCATCATGTCATCTGCAAACAGTAAGAGTTTTACTTCTTTTCCAATCTGCATTTCTTTTATTTCTTTTTCTTCTCTGATTGCTATAGCTAGGACTTCCAAAACTATGTGAATTATAGTGTCAAGAGTGGACACCCTTTAGGCATTCTTTTTTTTAAAGTAATTTATCTTATTTATTTTTGGTTGTTCTGAGTTTTCTTTGCTGTAGGTGGGCTTTCTCTAGTTTCAGTGAGTGAGGGCTATCTTTGTTGTGGTCCATGGGCTTCTCATTGCAGTGGCTTCTCTTGTGGAGCACAAGCTCTAAGTGAACAGCTTCAACAGTTGTGGCCCATGGGCTTAGTTGCTCGGCAGCATGTGGAATTGAACTTGTGTCCCTTGCATCGACAGGCAGATTCTTATCTACTGCACCACCAGGGAAGTCTGGTTTCTCCTAATTTTAAATGTTGCTTCAATTAAGAAAAAAAAATTAGACAAACTAAACAAATCATGTGTATAGACCATTTTCAGTCTGTGGATTCCTGATTTTCCAGTTCTAAGATTCATTGCTGTGAAGATCTGATTGACCTGGTTGATTCACAGTGTATAAGCTGCTGATAAGATATGTGGTGATTCTTTTTCACATTGAGGATCAGTTAAACCATAAATAAAACTGAAGGTGGTGTTAGCTATACACCTAACATACAATAGACTACCATCATTTAATGCTAGTTTATGAAAGGTGCTTTGCTTATATTATCTCATCTATTCCCTACAACAACCATGCAAGACAGGACTATATATTTTTGTGGCTTCCAGTAGTTCAGAGCGTCAGTGTCACAAAGGGGAGGATTGTACTTAGCACCTGGATTCAGGCTGAGTGGAAGCCGTATCTTCAGGCAGCAGCTTTTAAAGTATGCTCATATACGTTTTTCAGGGAAGACTGGAAGATTGACATTTCTGTCCAACCCCTGTGCACTGAGCCCTGCAGTGATGGCCAGTTGAGAGCTGCTTCTTGCTTTGCTACCGTTATGTTTAACCCATGCACACAAGCACCACTTGCCAGCAGAGCTGGGCTGTTAAGGGGTATTTTCTCTTGGTGGCAGCCACAAAGGAGGGGGTACTGGGCATATGCTCATTTCTTTCTTGGAGTCACCAATGATCTGGGGCGGAGCATAAGGAGAATATGAAGATGGCACCTGCCAGGTCTCCTGGGTTTTTGGAGAGGGTTGTAGTCAGGTCCTTGGTGCCTGTTTAAAGACAAGCCTGCCCCTCAGTTTATGACTATGAATGTAAGCTAATTAGCCTCTTTCAAAGAAATGCTGGAGTTATGTTTCAGTCTGCTGTCTCTGCACAGTGTCCTAGGGGCAGGGTAGCCAGAAAAGAACTGTTTTTATTTTTGTGATCATCCCATAGGGCCCATGAATGTGAGCCCTGCTGGTCACCAGACCTAGGTAGATTAAGCCTCCTGTGTACAAACCTTCAAGTTGTCAACCTTCAAAGAGGCAAACATGCATTCTTTTGTCAGGTGTGAGTGAAATTTCGTTTTTCTCTCCATCTCCTATTTCTGATGGTCCTTCAGCTCTACCATCTCCTACCTCCTCTCCCCCTTCCAGTCAGTAACTCTTCTTGCCTGTTCACTCAATGCCAGCCCCTGTATGCCGGTGTTATACTGCACTACTGTACTTTTCAAAGTACTGTACTATAAGGTTAAAGATGTCATTTTTGTGTTTGTTTGTCATGTATTATCTGTGTGAAAAGCACTATATACCTGTTACAGTGCAGTGCTGTATAGCTGATTGTGTAAGTTGGGTACCTAGACTAACTTTGTTGGACTTATGAACAAACTGAACTTAGGAATACAGTCTTGGAATGGAACTGGTTCATATGTAGGGGACTTACTCTAATCTAGAAACTAAGCTGCTGTCCCCTGGGCAGCAGCTCCTAAAACTGGGACACGAACTATGCACAAACTCCTGTCTGGGAGATGCTGGGAGGATGACAAAGGAAGAGCACAAAGATAGCACCTGTTCCTCTGAGGCTTCTATGTAGGGTTACGGTTGGTCCTTAGACGTGTGTTCAATCAGAAGCCTGCCGCTCAGTCTGCAGCTATAAAGATAAACTCATAGGAACTTTTCCCAGAATGACTGGACACCTCAGTCTGTTGCCTTGTGCTTTGGTCTTGGGTGTAGCTGATTAGGAACTCTGTCTGTTTATTTCAGTCCTGTGGGACTCGCAAACACAAGCCCTGCTGGCCTCCAGAGCCAGTCCATCAAGGGGTGTTCCCTGGGTGGCAGGAGCAAAAATCGGGCTGCCAGCTGAGTGCACAAGCTCCTTTCCAGGAGATGCCAGCAACCTGGAGTGAGGCAGAGGGAAACCCCAAATATGGCTTTGTAATTGGAGGGTATTCTAGTAGGTCCCTAGATGTGTGTTAAATTCGATGCCTGCCCCGCAGGCTGCAGCTTTTCTATTTTATTTTTTTAATTAAAATTAGTTTTTAAATTAAATTTTTATTTTTGGCTGTGCTGGGTCTTCGTTGCTGTGTGTGGGCTTTCTCTGATGAGGGTGAGTGGGGTGGTGCTGTCTGCTGTGGGGCATGGGCTTCTTACTGTGCTGGCTTCTCCTGTTTCAGAGCGCAGGCTCTAGGCGCATGGGCTTCAGAGGCTACAGCGTGTGGGCTCAGTGGTTGTGGCACTTGGACTTCACTGTCCATGGCATGTGGAATCTTCCCAGACCAGGGATCAAACACATGTCCCCCGCACTGGCAGGTGGACCATTATTCACTACACCACCAGGGAAATCCCCAACTTTTAAAAATAAACAAATAGGCCTCTTTCACAGAAAGATAGCACTTTGTACCCTGCGGCCTTTGTACCGCTGATTTTCTCATTTTGCCACAGCCTCACTGGTCTTGAGGACACAAACCTCATTGGCTTTTCAAAGCTAGATATTTTGGGGTCTTGTATGTCAGGTGTAGATCTTAAAAGCTGGAGTGCCAGATGCAGGCTTCAAGCCCTTTGCTTTTGATGAGAAGCTCAGGGTTGTAAGTTTCCTTGTGATTATGGATCACCACATGGCCTGTGGGGTTTATGGCGAGATTTGACATAAGATGACTTTTTTGACATAGGAGGGCCATGATATTCTTTAGACTCCACAGAAAGCTGGTTAAATGAAATTTTTTTTCCCTTTGAAACTGCAAAACTGACTCTTTTTGCGTAAGCAATTAAAAACACCTAACTTGTTAAAAAGGCCTACCTAGAAAAAGCTTCCCTGGTGGCTCAGATGGTAAAGAATCTGCCTGCAATGTGGAAGACTTGGGTTCGATCCCTGGGTTGGGAAGATCCCCTGGAGGAGGGCATGGCAACCGACTCCAATATTCTTGCCTGGAGAATCCCCATAGACAGAGGGGCCTGGCGGGCTACCGTCCATGGGGTCGCAAAGAGTCAGACATGATTGAACAGCACAGAGTATTTTTAATTTCAGTATTTGTGTTATTCATCTCTCATCTCTGTTTGCTTTGTCTTTATTTCTTCTATGTCCTTGGTAAGTGTGTTAACTGTGTTTCTTGCATTTTCTCCATTCTATTTTCAAGGCTTCTGAACATCTTTACTATCATTATTCTGAATTCTTTTTCAGGTAGATTGTTTATTTCCTCTTCATATTTTTGGTCTTGGTTTCTACCTCGTTCTTTCATTTGTGCTGTATTTCTCTGTATTTTCTATTTTTTCTTTCCCCCCAAACTTACTCCATTTGAGGTCTCCTTTCCCCAGGCTTTAGGGTTGTATTCCTTCTTCCTTTTGGTTTTTTGCCCTTGGAGAAAAAGGTTGGTTCATTGGTTTGTGTTGACTTCTTGTTAGGGATGAGCTGTGCCTGCATTCTAGTAGGAGGAGATGAGGTTATTATTAATTTTTTTCTTTTTCATCTGATGGACAGGGCTGTGTGAGGTTGTATATTTGGAGTCTGTGGGACTCCCATCTGTTGGTGATTGTTTTTGTGTTTTTGTCTAGCTTGTTGTTTGGGTAAAGTGTCCTGGAGTGGATGCTATCTACAGCTGGGTGATACTAGGCTTTATGTACAAGTGTTGAAGTTCTCAGTAATCAATATCCCCTGGGGTTAGGAGTTATTTGGCAGTCTGGGATCTTGGACTCAATGTTCCTATCTCAATGGGTTCAGGTGTGACCCTTGGTCAGGAGATCAAGGCTCTGTAAGTCACTTGTTTTGGCATTAAAGGGGGTTAAAGCAAACACACCAAGACAAAAAGCAAAACATGACATGAAATAAAAGATGAACCCAGATAGATGGTAAATACAAGATCAGACAGGTAATTATAGAAATAATGGGACATATACACACACTTCCACACACACATATATAACCAAAGTATTCTAAAGAACAGAGTACAGGAGATTGATTTGGTGAGCAGAGGAAACCAAAAGTGATGTCAACCATTTAAAAACAGAGCTAACTAATGCTCAATATGGAAAACAGAGATTGAGCAGAGTGCCAACTGGAGAATACAGCAAAGAGAGCACCACAATTTAACTTACATGGTGAAAAAAAAGTGAAGGAAAAAAAGAAAAAAAAAAAGAGAGGGAGAGAAAAGGAAGGGGTGGAAGAGAAGGTAAAAAAAAAAAAAGAGAGAAAAGAAAAAATAGAAAAGCAAAGATAAATAGATGCATGTAAAAAAGATTTATATATATTTAGGAATAGCTACAGCCAGTAAAGAACTATAAAAGCAGTCAAACATAACAAAAACAAAATAAAAGAAATCACAAAGGGAAAAAAATTCTTAAAAAAAGAAAAATGCCACAGCACTGCAAAAGGCTAATGCAAAGGTAGAAATATGTAGGGGGTATAAACAGTGTGATTTAAAAGAGGAAAAAAAAAAAAAGAAAGTTCTCAAGATTGTAGTTCTTGGTTGTGGAGTCTGCCCTGGGGATGGGGTTGGATTAGTGTCCTGTGATGTTTTCCTGGTTGGAGGAGCTTGTGCCTGTGTTCTGGTTGGTGGAGCTGGATCTCATCTGTCTGAAGGGCAGCACAGCGTCCAGTAGTAGGTTTGGGGCTGTCTATGGGTTTAGCACGTCTGTGGGCAGTCCTTCTGGCTTCGGCAGTGTCAGACACGTCTATTCTGCAGCCACGCCGGGCGGCCCTCTCAGCATACCCTCACTGCTGCCAGCCCCGTTGTCCCTGGGATCTCTGCTGGTGCTTCTGTCCCCTGGCCCCTCCCTGCACTGCAGGCCGAAGCTTGCTAGGCAAGGGCTGTGTGTGGATCTTCCCTCTGCTCCCCAGCCCTGCCCTCTGCATCCTGGAGACTGGTGGGCCTGCCTCAGCGCCCTGAGCTCGCCCTCTGTGCTGTGGGCTTTGTGCATGCTTCTCTCAGCACCTGGGGCTTCTGTGTGCTTCTCTGGGTTCTCCAGGCCTGCCATCTGGTTGGGGCCATGGTCTGTGAGCTGCTTGTGGGCTGAGAAGTGCAACTTTCTCTGTTTTCTGCCTTCTAGGTCCCTGCTTTGCCACAACAGCAAAGATTCTGCAGCTCCCCACTTAGTCCCGCCTGTGAGGGAACGTCCCAGTGCATGGGGCCTCTTCCTTCTGCACAGCTCCCCCACCCCCCTGGGGGCACAGGCTCCATCCTGAAGTTCTCCGTCTCTTCCCTTTTTGTGTCTCCATCCTCTCTCCAACCTCATTCCAGGGAGCTTAGCCTGCCCTCCTGAACACCTAGGGTCTTCTGCTGTCACCTAGAGGTTGCTTTGAAGGAGTTGTTTCATATCTTGAAGAGTTTTTGATGTATTTGGGGGGAGGCTGATGATCTCCCTGTCTTATTCCTCCACCATCTTCTTCCACCTTCGAATGTTGAATTTTAAGCCAGCTTTTTCACCCCTCCTTTTTCATTTTCATCTAGAGGCTCTCTAGTTCCTCTTTGCTTTTTGTCATTAAGGTAGTGTCACCTGCATGTCTGAGTTTGTTGATATTTCTTCCTGCAATCTTAATTCTAGCTTGTACTTCATCCAGCTCAGTGTTTTACATGCTGTATTCTACATATAAGTTAAATAAGCAGGTGATAATATACAACCTTGATGTACTCCTTTCCCAATTTTTAACCAGTTTCTTGTTCCATGTCCAGTTTTAACTGTTGCTTCTTGATCTGCATACAGGTTTCACAGGAGGCAGGTAAGGTGGTCTGGTACTCCCATCTCTTTAATAATTTCCATTTTCCACAATTTGTTGTGATCCACACAATCAAAGGGCTTCCCTCATAGCTCAGTTGGTAAAGAATCCACCTTTTCTGAATCCAGCTTGAACATCTGGAAGTTCTTGGTTCACGCGCCGTTGAACCCTAGCTTGGAGAATTTTGAGCATTACTTTGCTAGCATGTGAGATGAGTGCAATTGTGTGGTAGATTGAGCATTCTTTGGCATTGCCCTTCTTTGGGATTGGAATGAAACAACTTTTCTAGTCCTTTGGCCACTGCCGAGTTTTCCAGATTTGCTGGCATATTGAGTGTAGCACTTTCACAGCATCATCTTTTAGGATTTGAAATAGCTCAGCTGGAATTCCCCATCCCCCATCAATAATGGTGTTCTAAATGCAAGTATGACCATCAGCCTGCTATGTGTTCTGACAGAGGGACCATCCTCTCCTGAAGAGGCCACTATTTGTATCTATTTAACACTCCTACATCCTTCTTCCTTTCTCTATGATTCTAGCCACTGTTCAGTGAAGGATCCAATTAGTCCAAGCCAGGGTTTCTCAGTCTTAGGACTACTGATATGTTGGGCAGGATAATTCTAGGTTGTGGAGGTTGTGCTGGGCATTATAGGACATTGAACAGCATTTCTGACTTCCACCCACTCTGTGCCAGTAGCACCCCCGCCCTGGTCACACAATCTAAATGTCTGTAGACGTCTCCACATGTCTCCTGGGGTGGGGGGGCACAGTTTCTCCCAGTTGAGAAGATCTGATGGACGGATACAAAAGGGAACTTGAGAGGGAAATAGATCTATCAGTTACAAACCTGGAAGGAGGGGCTTTTTGTTTTAAATATGGAAAGTGGAGGCTGTGGGCATCCTGATGGGGATGCTCAGGATGTGTGACACAGTCTGTCTGTGTGTGTCAGGCTGTGTGACACTGTGTGTGTATGTGTGTGTGAGAGAGGATGTGTGACACAGTATGTGTGTGCCAGGCTGTGTGACATGATGTGTGTGTGTGAGAGGATGTGTGACACAGTCTGTCTGTGTGTGTCAGGCTGTATGACACTGTGTGTGTGTGTGTATGTGTGTGTGAGAGGATGTGTGACACAGTCTGTCTGTGTGTGTGAGGCTATGTGACACTGTGTGTGTGTGTGAGGCTAACGTGTGTGTGTGTATGTGTGTGTGAGAGGATATGTGACACAGTATGTGTGTGCCAGGCTGTGTGACATGGTGTGTGTGTGTGTGTGTCAGGCTGTGTGACACAGTCTGTGTGACACTGTGTGTGTGTGTGAGGCTAACACTGTGTGTGTGTGTGAGAGAGAGGATGTGTGACACAGTATATGTGTGCCAGGCTGTGTGACATGATGTGTGTGTGTGAGAGGATGTGTGACACAGTCTGTCTGTGTGTGTCAGGCTGTGTGACACTGTGTGTGTGTGTGAGGCTAACGTGTGTGTGTGTGTGTGTGTGTATGTGTGTGTGAGAGGATGTGTGACACAGTATGTGTGTGCCAGGCTGTGTGACATGGTGTGTGTGTGTGTGTGTGAGGCTGTGTGACACTGTCTGTGTGTGTGAGGCTATGTGACACTGTGTGTGTGTGTGAGGCTAACGTGTGTGTGTATATATGTGTGAGAGAGGATGTGTGACACAGTATGTGTGTGCCAGGCTGTGTGACATGATTTGTGTGTTTTGGGCTGTGTGACAGTGTGTGCCACCCAAAACCTACCTCCTCCCCCACTCCCCTACTCCCACCCCCAATTTCTTTCTTTTGTGCTGAAAGGTGGGATGCTCGTGTCAAAGGCGTGCTGATGGGGGCTCAGGGCACCTGGCCTGTGCAGTTCTCTCTTGCTCAGGAAATAACAGGCAAAGGAGCGCCTGGGTTCTTTGCTGACACTTGGTGAATCTGCTGCCCACCAGAGTCTTTTTCCCAGTGGGGTTCTTCACAGGGGAGATAAAAGCCATCTTCTAGTGAAGTGAAGGTGACCTGCATCCAGCCAGTGGTGGCCTCCAGACCCTTGGCATTTCTCATTCAGAGAGGCCCTGGGCCCCCAAGGATGCCTCTTGGCTGGAAGCTGAGGGTGGGGTCTGCCCCCTCCCCTCACTCACTAGTCCTCTCCGAGTGCTCTCTTGCTCATGGCATCAGCTCTGGTCTCCTACAAATATTGGGCTACCCACCTCCCTCAAATGCGACCTGTGTGAGGGCAGATAGGTAGGGAGGGCTGCAGGGCCAGGCTTCTTCCGTTTTTTCTTCACCCCACCCTGGGTTCATATTCTTCAAAGAGGCATTCCTGAAATTCACTGTGTAAAGTACCCACCAGCTAATGTGCCAGGTCATCTCTACTTTTTAAATATTATCTGATGTTTTCTTTGGTGGGTTGTTTGTTTTATATATTTATTTATTTACTTGTTTGTTTGCACTGAGTCTTAGTTGTAGCATGTGGGATCTTTGATCTTTAGTTGTGGCATGCAAACTTTTAGTTATGGCGTGTGGGATCTAGTTCCCTGACCAGAGATTGAACCTGGGCCCCATGAATTGTGAGCTCAGCATCTCAGCCACTGGACCACCAGGGAAGTCCCTTTTTGATTGTTGATTGACTCAGTTAAAAGTTAAGCTCAAGGAGAGCAAGGAATTTGTCTCAGTCATCTTTGTAGTCCTTATTGCCTAGATCAGAACCTGGCACAAAGCAGATCTCCAGTAAATGCTTATGGAAGAAATGATGGAAGGAGGGGATTTAAATTGAGCATTGGAGTGCCCAGGAGGAAATCTTCCTTCATATCGTATTCTCTGTGCTGGAATGGCTTCCTCTTCTGTGACCCTTGGCTCCCAGTATGTGACCATATAAACCACATGCCCTGCAGACCCTATGCCATGTGTCAGTCTTCTCTTCCATGTCTCTGGGGAACTCTGGATTCATTTTTCCCACGTCATGGTGCAAGAAGCCAATTTTTTTCACTTATTCCACACCCGACTTGCCCCAACCATGAATGCAGTAATCTTTGCCCCAGGGAGTGTGAAGGTCAGGAGTAAAAATAAAACATATATCACAGAGGAGGGCTAAGCTTCTGGTATTCACAAGAGCATCTAATGGCTCTCTTATCCATTTATTTTAATGATATCAGCATATGACAGTCTTTTGAAAAAAAAAAAAAAAGCACATTATTTATCTCGTACTGGTGAAGTGGCAGTATTACATTGTTTTAAAAGAAAAATCTTAAAATTTTTCTTTTTAGAAACTTATTGAGTTAGAGAAATAAGCTTTGCCAAATGCCCCATTCTGTCTTTGCTGGCCCTGCTAGCTGGTATCTCTCGTCAACTTTCCCCAAGTGTTTCCTATGGCACTGTCTAACCCAGACTGGGAAATGTGGTTAAGCATTACCAAACCAGACCACGCCCCAGCTTGCGGACCACCTGAGGACACCTGAGGGCTGTGAGGGAAAGTGAAGATACTTTCCTGGCCACTAAGATGGTATTGGAAAGTCTGTTTCAGGCTTTGCGCTGCCTGGATGCCCCTGGGGAGTCGCAGGAAGAACTTTAGCCTGGGTAGTTTGTACCTGCTCCTGGTGTTGATTTCCTGGATGACCTTGGTCTCTGGTCTAGAAGTGCTGTTTCTCTATCAGTGTTCTAGCCACCAAGGGCCCCTGTGGGTTCCTCCCACTTTGATATCTGGGATCCTTCGTCTTTGGGAGCAGGTCCATTTATGCTGGGGGCTTCTTCTCCTAGCAAAGGCAGTGGCTGGCTGCTCAGCCTAAGGGTTCAGTCTGTTGATAGCTTTGTATCTGGTGAAGGGCAAGGTTGGTTCAGTTCCCATCCTGGCCACCTCTATGTTCCTGAGAGTTGTCCTGGGGATTTTCGCCTCTTTCCCTGGCCCTCGGGGATCTCCGTCCCTTTCCTTGCCTCTTTCCCGTTTTCCCTCCTCTCTGTCATCTTTCTGAAGTTTCAGACTCAGTTTCTTTTCAGTGAAATTGAAAAGGCAAAGCCATCTTGCATAAAAGGCCTTTTGGCATGTCATCAAGAGCAACAACAACAGTCATGACAGTAGCATCTTACATTTAAGGTTTTTAGTTTACACTTTACAAAGAACTTTAAGTACATTCTCTCATTACCATTTTAGGGTCCCTTGGTTGAGTTAAAAAGGGACATTTCCTTCCACTCACCCTGAGCCCTGCCCAGGGGGGAGACAGCCTGAGCTGCTGCTTCTGCACATGTGTACATCCTGACACACAAGCATTGAACCACTGAGTGTGCAAGTTAACTGACTGAACCGTTTCTGCCCCATGGGACTTTCTAGAATTTGTCTGCTCCAATAAGAAAGTTTTAGTCTCCATTTGTTAGAGAAACTTCATTTGGGGAGAATTTTCTTAATGGTACTGAGTTTGGCATTTCATAAAGTCAGGGCTTCCAAAATTGAGGGGGAAGGCTCAAAATCACCCCCCACCCCACCAGCCACACTGAAAGAATCTTGTCCTTTTGGCTGTCTTGGCTGACTGTGACTGGATTAGGGGTTGGTCCCAGGGGGTGGCTGGCAGAGAAAGGCCTCAGAATGCTTGGTGCAGATGGAGGAAAAGCTGTGAGCTTGGCGAGTCCTCTGAGAAAGTCAGGGACCCTGGGTGGGGCTCTCAAGATGGCAGGCTGAGTGGGCTTTGTGCTGGGTGGGAGAGCTAGGTGGGAATGTTGGTGGTAGAATAAGGCCCAGGACCACCTGCCTGCATGAGGAGGGCTGGGAGTGTGTGGGGAGTGGGGGGGGGGTACTGGGGAGATCCCTTCCAGGGCAGAGCTTCTGAACCACCGTAAGGACTTCATGACCCATTTGGAAATGAGTGTTGCCTAGCCTAAATAAACCAAAGTCAACAACTAGGGGGAACCCCAGGCCACTTTGGGTGGCAAAGCCCTGTCTTCTTCTCCCAGACCTTTCTCTACTTTGCCACCCACTCTTTTCCTAAAGCAGAGCTTGTTCTACTTCCCCTGCTCAAAAACCTGCTGGAGCCCTGTGGTCTAGCCTGCTACACATGGCTTTTTGTGGTCAAACCCCTGCCTTTACGTCTTCCCCATTTATCCCTGCTCCCCAGCATGCAGCCACACTCTTGCCAGTCCAGACCTCTGACTGCTCCCCAAACATGCCAGGTCTTTTCACACTTCCCTGCTTTTTATAGAGAATCATGGAAATTTCAATTCCCTTCCCTGTGTCCTGGCAAACTCCTATTCATTCTTGAAGACTCAAGATTTGGGAATTCCTTACTCTGGACAGCTACTTCCATATAATAAAGCAATTATCTATTTCCATGATTGTTTCTGCCTCAAACTGTAGAATCCTTAGAAGCAGGACCTGTCTCCTTCCCATGAAGAGAAAGTCCTGGAGTCAGGCTGGGCCTAAATCCTGGCTCTGTAATTTATTAGGCATCTGTTCTTGTCCAAGTTCTTTAACTTTTCCATGCTTCAATTTACTGAACTGTAAAATGGGTTAGCAGAGTCTCTACTACAGAGTTGTTTAGAGAATTAAATGACTGTATATTATATATTAGTATATATAAATTAGAGTGGTACCTGATGTATAATGTAGTAAGCACTAACCCAACCTAGCCATTAATATGTAAAACAGTCATCATAAGGTACAGTAAGTACCTGGAACGTGATATATATTATATATACATATTTTAAAGAAAAGGCCCGCATCTCATCCCTCTCTCCTCTTCATCATCCTTTCTTTGTTCTCTTTCTCCCTCAGTCCCCGTTCCTTCCCTTTTTTCCTTTCTTCCTACTCCTCCTCCCTCCTTACTTTTTCCTTCCATCTTCCTTTCTTTTCTTTCTCCCATCTTGACTCTTTGAGCCTTTGGCTTGCAAGAACCTCAAGGCTCTTCTGGGGATGCTTAGTGCTGGATGGTCCACTGCACCCCGCTCTCTCTTCCCTGATGCTTCTGCAGGGGGAGGCTTCTGGGGGGGGGGGAGCGATGGTTGTGGGCCCAGAGGTTGGCGTGAGCGGGTGGCCCCTGGGCCGTCTAACCTGGCCTGATGGCGATGGAGGGGGCGGACAGAGATGGGCAGGGGACAGGGGCAAGTCTCCTTCAGGAGTCTGGGCTGAGTGGGCTGGCCTTGCTCATGTTCCCTAAGTCTCTCAGTCTAGAGTCTTTCTGGATATTAAGGAAGCAAAATGAGAACAGGAAAAAAAGCTGACTTTCCCTTCCTGGCAGGGCTTCTTTGATGGACTTTAGCTGCCCGAACCTCTTGCATTTATGCTACTCTGGAGACGGAACCCAGAGTTTAGAGTTTGGGCTACAGGCTTTGGTCTTCCACTTATCAGAGATGAGGCATAAGATGAGTTATTGGGTTAAAAGAAGCCACAGTTTCCTCATCTATGAAACAGGACTACGTTCTCAGGGGCAGGGGATATGTGGACAGAGTAGGGTGCATTATGGTTATGCGTGGAAAAGTGTTGCAGATGGGCACGGCATCTTTGTCATAAAGATGACGATCTGGAGGATGAGGTCTCAGAGGCCTATCTGTCCCATGGCAGGAGCCTTCCAGAACTTTCCAGAGCTGTGGGCAGGCTTGGCCCCTGACCCTCCTCATTCCCAGGAGCCCTGGCTGCCTGTTCTCCTGATTTCGCCTTCCAATACGAGGTGGACCAAGGGAGGAGAATGGCTCAGAACTTCCAGAAGAAGGGCCGGGGCTAGGGTCCGAGGAGACGGGTGAGCACCGTGCTCCCAGAGGAGCTGCAGGGGGACTGCCTTCCCTGGGGACAGGCAGGATAAGGGGCACTATTTTCAGATTTGGCCAAACAGGCTCAGACTAAGCCTGTGGCAGATTCAGACAGTCCCAGAATGGAGTCAAGGGCAGCCAGGAAGGGGTGGGGACTGTGGGCTCTGACCCTGCAGGACGCAAAGCACTCCGGGGCGGCCAGTGCTTTGGGTCCCAGGGAGAGTCAGAGCCCAGGGCTCAGTGGCTTTTCCTGGAAGAAGCAGACACCCTGGGCCTCAACCACCAGGGTGGAAAAGCTGGGTGCTTTCAGGGAAGGAAGAAAAGTCAGTAAAGATCAGAGGAAAGAAAGAAAAATCTTTTCCTTTACTTTCTTCCTCTTCTCATTCTGTTTCCTGAGCTCCGTAAGCAGGTCTTCCTTTCTGCCAACACAATAGTGTTACCTAAACATATAAGCCTCCTCCTTCTGCCTCAGTCAGGCTGTCAATTCTTTATGTTCATCCTTTTGTTTTAAAACTTTTATTTGTTCTTTTTTTCCCTTAAAACTTTTAACAGCTGTTTATAAAAACATGACAATTACACAACATGGAACAAAAAATCTGGTAAAAATTACTCACTATATGGTACATATACTCAGACGGTATGATATATTTATATAATAAAAGATGAAAATAGTCACTTTCCATAATAAAAATAAGTTCTATTTTTTGTTTATTTTACAATATACTTAATATTCTTTTCTTCTTTTGCTTCTTCTCCAGCTCCCACTCCTTCCCTTCAGGTCTCACAGGTGGATCCCCTGGTGGCCATCCCCACCCGACCCGGCCGGAGTCCAGGAGGCGGAGTGGGTGCAGGGGCCTTAGGAACATGGGCGGCAGCCGCACTCTAAGTGTCTCTCCAGCTCTTCCACGAACGAGGAGCCATCTGTGCACTGAAAGACGTACTTCCGCCGCTTGCTGCGGGTGGGCTGGCAGCACTGGGGCCCGCAGCCCCCACGACACTCCATGACAGGTATCTTGGAGGCCGTGGCACATGATGCGTAACCCTTCTGGCGACGGATCACCTCTCGGACCACCTCTCCCAGGCAAGGCGTTTCTGCAGAGGGCAGAAGAGGTAAGGACATGGCATTGGTGGTGAAGGTGGTGGTCCAAGGCAGGCTGCTCCAAAACACTTGTGGTCTGAGGACCATATGTACTTACACATTCTCTCATCCTTCCATCTCCCTGCCCACCCATCCATCCATTTGTCCACCCATTATCCCAGAGGTCCCCAACCTTTTTGGTACTAGGGACCAGTTCCATGGAGGGCAGTTCTTCTATGGATGGGGGTAGGTGGGGAGATGGCTTTGGTTTTGCCCGCTGCTCACCTCCTGCTGTGCCTGGCTCCTAACACGCCACAAACCATCCTGTCCATGGCCCAGGGGTTAGGAACCTCTCCATTAACCCATTTATTTCATGAAAGCTTAGTGCCTTTTCTGTACCGGGCTCTATTTATTTAACGGGCATGCTCAGTTGCTTCAGTCATGTCCAACTCTTTGTGACCCCATGGACTGTAGCCTTCTAGGCTCCTCTGTCTATAGGATTCTCCAGGCAGGAATATGGAGTGGGTTGCCGTACCCTCCTCCAGGAGATCTTTCTGACCCAGGGATCAAATGCTTCCTGCAGTGACAGGCAGATTCTTTACCACTAGCGCCCAATGTAAAACTAAGCCCTGAGGATGTAAAAGTGACAAGATCAGGCTTGGTCCCTTCCTTCAGGGAACTTAAAGACCAAAGTAGATATGGCAAGTTGGTGGACCGAGGGCTAAACCCCATCCCACACCCCATCTCACATATATGTTGATTGCACCACAGGTGCTTAACAACCAAATTAAATGCCAACATAAAAAAAGCCCTGAGGTGGCTGTCCTAAGATGGAGGAGGAATAGGATGGGGAGACCACTTTCTCCCCCACAAATTCATCGAAAGAACATGTGAACACCGAGCAAATTCCACAAAACAACTTCTGAATGCTGGCAGAGGATATCAGGCACCCAGAAAGGCAGCCCATTGTCTTTGAAAGGAGGTAGGACAAAATATAAAAAGAGAGACAAAAGAGGTAGGGACGGAGATCCGTCTGGGGAAGGGAGACTTAAAAAAGAGAGAAGTTTCCAAACACCAGGAAACACTCTCTCCGGCAGGTCTGTGGTGAGCATTGGAATCTCAGAGGGCGAAATAACCAGGAGGAAAGATAAATAAATAATTAAAACCCATAGATTACGTGCCTAACAGCAACTCCCAGTGGAGCAGCAGCCCAGGTGCTCGCATCCCCCACTAGCAAGCGGGGACTGGACAGGGAGGCCCGGGCTGCAGTGCTTTGGGTAAGGACTGGGCCTGAATGCCCTGAGGGCAGTCTGAGGGAACTAGCTTGAGATAGCAACCCAGACTGTGGGATAGCTATCCCACGATCACCCGAAAAGCCCTAACCTAACACACCGCCAGGCACGCTCACAGAACAAAGGACTGAGCAGAGCTAGCCAGCTGCGGACCGGCCCATCTCCCGCCCGAGGCAGGCAGGCGAGGGCAGCCAGAGCCGGAAGGGGGCAGTCGGCCCCAGAGAGGCATCCTCTGTCAAACTGCAAGCAGACTTCTCCGCTAAGCAAGACTTCTTGGGACCCTGGATGATCGACATCCACCGGGAGGGTCGCAGCCAGAGATCAGCTCCCCAGAATAGACACACGGCACACCTGAGAAGGCACGCCCGTTGTACACCCAGAAAACCCAGCGACTGGGATGGGGGAGGGGATGAGCTGCAGCCCCAACTGGGGGCAACTGCACTCGCCAAGCACCTGGTCGCCTGAGCTGCTCGGACCTGGGAAGGGCACAAAACGCAGGCCCAACCAAGTCTGCGCCTTTGTGGAGTACCCGAGAACCTGAACCTGAGTGGCTTAGACCTGTAGAGTGCATGCAAACTAGAGCCCGCCTCAGACAGTTCCCGGCAGAGCAACCTGAAGCCTGAGCAGTGTAGACTGGGAAAGCACACACGCCGTGAGTGGGGGCAAACCCAGTGTGGCTGAATCACCGTGAGCACACGCCAGTGATATTTGCTTGCAGTGTTCCTCCCTCCCCACAGCACGACTGAACAAGCGAGCCTAAAAAAGTGACCACCACCGCCCCCATTGTGTCAGGGAAGAAATTAGACACTGAAAAGACCAGCAAACAGAAGAAGCTAAAATAAACAGAGGGACCCACTTTGGAAGTGGCAGGTGCGACAGATTAAAACCCTGTGGTTAGCACCGACTACATAGGAAGGGGCCTACAGACCTTGAGAAGTACAAGCCGGACCAAGGAACTATCTGAAAATGAACTGATCCCACAAGGTCTGCAACAGATCCAGAGAAAGTCCTAGATATATTTTTACTATTATCATTTCTTAAATTAAAATTAAAAAAAAACTTTTTAAGTCCCATATTACTCCATTAATTTTCATTTTTATAACCTACTACTACCTTGCAAAAAAAAAAGACCCTATTTTTAAAGCAAACTTCATATACATATATATTCTATAATTTTTGTGACTTTTTGTTGTTGTTGTTGTTGTTGTTTAATATTGTATTTTTGAGAATCTAACCTCTACTCTAGATTTTTAATCTTTGCTTTTTGGTATTCGTTATCAACTTTGTACCTTTAAGAACCCAGTCTTCAGTACCCATTTTTATCTGGGAGCAGGATCAATGGCCTGATTGCTCTCTCCCCATTTTGACTCTCCTTTTCCTTCACCAGGTCGCCTCTATCTCCTCCCTCCCCCTTTTTTTCTCTACCCAACTTGTTGTATCTCTTTCTGTGTTCCGGGCTGTGGAGAACACTTAGGGAACTGATTACTGGCTGGACCTGTCTCTCTCCTTTTGATTCCCCCTTTTATCCTCCTGGCCACCTCTGTCTCCTTCCTCCCTCTTTTCCTCTCTGTGTAACTCCGTGAAGATCTCTGAGGGGTCCAGACTGTGGCAAGCACATAGGGAAGTGATTACTGCCTAGCTTGCTCTCTCCCCTTTTGATACCCCCTCTGTTCCCCCTGGTCACCTAACTCCCTCTTCCCTCTTCTCTTCTCCATGTAACTCTGTATACCTCTCCGGGTGTCACTCAATGTGGAGAAACTTTTCATCATTAACCTAGATGCTTTATCATCAGTGCTGTATAGATGGAGAAGTCTTGAGGCTACTGTAAGAATAAGACTGAAAACCAGAGGCAGGAGGCTTAAGTCCAAATCCTAAGAACACCAGAGAACTCCTGACTACAGGGAACATTAATCAATAGGAGCTCATCAAATCCTTCATATCTACACTGAAACCAAGCATCACCCAAGGGCCAACAAGCTCCAGAGCAAGACATACCATGCAAATTCTCCAGAAACGCAGGAACATAGCCCTGAGCCTCAATATACAGGCTGCCCAAAGTCACCCCAAACCCACTGACATCTCAAAACTCATTACTGGACACTTCATTGCACTCCAGAGAGAAGAAATCCAGCTCCACCCACCAGAACACCAACACAAGCTTCCCGAACCAGGAAACCTTGACAAGTCACCCGTCCAACCCCACCCACAGCGAGGAACCTCCACAATAAAGAGGAACCACAAACTGCCAGAATACAGAAAGGCCACTCCAAACACAGCAATATAAACAAGATGAAAAGGCAGAGAAATACCCAGCAGGGAAAGGAACAGGATAAATGCCCACCAAACCAAACAAAAGAGGAGGAGATAGGGAATCTACCTGATAAAGAATTCCCAATAATGATAATGAAAATGATCCAAAACGTTGAAAGCAAATTGGAGTTACAGATAAATAGCCTGAAGACAAGGATTGAGAAGATGCAAGAAAGGTTTAACAAAGACCTAGAAGAAATAAAAAAGAGTCAATATATAATGAATAATGCAATAAATGAGATCAAAAACACTCTGAAGGGAACCAACAGTAGAATAACAGATGCAGAAGATAGGATAAGTGAGGTAGAAGATAGAATGGTAGAAATAAAGGAAACAGAGAGGAAAAAAGAAAAATGAACGAAAAGAAATGAGGACAACCTCAGAGACCTCTGGGACAATGTTAAACACCCCAATATTTGAATCATAGGAGTCCCAGAAGAAGAAGACAAAAAGAAAGACCATGAGAAAATACTTGAGGAGATAATAGTTGAAAACTTCCCTAAAATGGGGAAGGAAATAATCATCCAAGTCCAAGAAACCCAGAGAGCCCCAAACAGGATAAACCCAAGGCAAAACACCCCAAGACACATATTAATCAAATTAACAAAGATCAAACACAAAGAACAAATATTAAAAGCAGCAAGGGAAAAACAACAAATAACACACAAGGGGATTCCCATAAGGATAACAGCTGATCTTTCAATATAAAGTCTTCAGGCCAGAAGGGAATGGCAGGACATACTTAAAGTGATGAAAGAAAATAACCTACAGCCCAGATTACTGTACCCAGCAAGGATCTCATTCAGATATGAAGGAGAAATCAAAAGCTTTACAGACAAGCAAAAGCTGAGAGAATTTAGCACCACCAAACCAGCTCTTCAACAAATGCTAAAGGATCTTCTCTAGACAGGAAACACATTAAGGGTGTATAAACTCGAACCCAAAACAATAAAGTAAATGGCAACAGGATTATACTTATCAATAATTACCTTAAATGTAAATGGGTTGAATGCCCCAACCAAAAGACAAAGACTGGCTGAATGGATACAAAAACAAGACCCCTGTATATGCTGTCTACAAGAGACCCACCTCAAAACAAGGGACACATACAGACTAAAAGTGAATGGCTGGAAAAAGATATTCCATGCAAACAGAGACCAAAAGAAAGCAGGAGTAGCAATACTCATATCAGATAAAATAGACTGATAAAAAGGCTGTGAAAAGAGACAAAGATGGACACTACATAATGATCAAAGGATCAATCCAAGAAGAAGATATAACAATTATAAAGATATATGCACCCAACATAGGAGCACCACAATATGTAAGACAAATGCTAATAAGTATGAAAGGGGAAATTAACAATAACACAATAATAGTGGGAGACTTTAATACCCCACTTATACCTATGGATAGATCAACTAAACAGAAAATTAACAAGGAAACACAAACTTTACATGATACAATAGACCAGTTAGACCTAATTGATATCTATAGGACATTTCACCCCAGAACAATGAATTTCACCTTTTTCTCAAGCGCACACGGAGCCTTCTCAAGGATAGATCACATCCTGGGCCATAAATCTAGCCTTGGTAAATTCAAAAAAATTGAAATCATTCCAAGCATCTTTTCTGACCACAATGCAGTAAGATTAGATGTCAATTACAGGAGAAAAATTATTGAAAATTCCAACATATGGAGGCTGAACAATATACTGCTGAATAACCAACAAATCACAGAAAAAATAAAAAATGAAATCAAAATATGCATAGAAATGAATGAAAATGAAAACACAACAATCCAAAACCTATGGGACACTGTAAAAGCAGTGCTAAGGGGAAGGTTCATAGCAATACAGGCTTACCTCAAGAAACAAGAAAAAAGTCAAATAAGTAACCTAATTCTACACCTAAGGCAACTAGAGAAGGAAGAAATGAAGAACCCCAGGGTTAGTAGAAGGAAAGAAATCTTAAAAATTAGGGCAGAAATAAATGCAAAAGAAACAAAAGAGACCATAGCAAAAATCAACAAAGCCAAAAGCTGACTCTTTGAGAAGTTAAATAAAATTGACAAACATTAGCCAGACTCATCAAGAAACAAAGGGAGAAAAATCAAATCAACAAAATTAGAAATGAAAATGGAGAGATCACAACAGACAACATAGAAATACAAAGGATCATAAGAGACTATTATCAGCAACTATATGCAAATAAAATGGACAACTTGGAAGAAATGCATAAATTTTTAGAAAAGTACAACTTTCCAAAACTGAACCAGGGAGAAATAGAAAATCTTAACAGACCCATCACAAGCGTGGAAATTGAAACTGTAATCAGAAATCTTCCAAGAAACAAAAGCCCAGGACCAGATGGCGTCACAGCCGAATTCTACCAAAAAGTTAGAGAAGAGCTAACACCTATCCTACTCAAACTCTTCCAGAAAATTGCAGAGGAAGGTAAACTTCCAAACTCATTCTATGAGGCCACCATCACCCTAATACCAAAACCTGACAAGATGCCACAATAAAAGAAAACTACAGGCCAATATCACTGATGAACATAAATGCAAAAAATCCTTATCAAAATTCTAGCAAACAGAATCCAACAACATATTAAAAAGATCATACATCATGACCAAGTGGGTTTTATCCCAGGGATGCAAGGATTCTTCAATATCTGCAAATCAATCAATGTAATACACCACCTTAACAAATTTACCATTTTATCTTCTACCTCACTTATCCTATCTTCTGCATCTGTTATTCTACTGTTGGTTCCCTTCAGAGTGTTTTTGATCTCATTTATTGCATTATTCATTATATATTGACTCTTTTTTATTTCTTCTAGGTCTTTGTTAAACCTTTCTTGCATCTTCTCGATCCTTGTCTCCAGGCTATTTATCTGTAACTCCAATTTGCTTTCAACGTTTTGGATCATTTTCATTATCATTACTGGGAATTCTTTATCAGGTAGATTCCCTATCTTCTCCTCTTTTGTTTAGCTTGGTGGGCATTTTTCATGTTCCTTTCCCTGTTGGGTATTTCTCTGCCTTTTCATCTTGTTTATATTGCTGTGTTTGGAGTGGCCTTTCTGTATTCTGGTGGTCTGTGGTTCCTTTTTATTGTGGAGGTTTCTCCCAGTGGGTGGGGTTGGACGATTGGCTTGTCAAGGTTTCCTGGTTAGGGAAGATTGTGTCGGTGTTCTGGTGCATGGAACTGGATTTCTTCTCTCTGGAGTGCAATGGAGTGTCCAGTAGTGAGTTTTGAGATGGGCCTATGTGTTTGGTGTGACTTTGGGCAGCCTGTATGTTGACACTAAGGGCTATGTTGCTGCATTGCTGAAGAATTTGTGTGGTATGACTTGCTCTGGAACTTATTGGCTCTTGGGTGGTGGTTGGTTCCAGTGTAGGTATGGAGGCTTTTGAATGATCTCTTATTACTTAATGTTCCCTGTAGTCAGGAGCTCTCTGGTGTTCTCACGTTTTGGGCTTAAGTCTCCTGCCTCTGGCTTTCAGTTTTATTCTTCCAGTAGCCTCAAGGCTTCTCCAACTATACAGCACTGATAATAAAACTTCTAGGCTAATGGTGAAAAGATTCTCCACAGTGAGGGACACCCAGAGAGGTTCACAGACCAAGTGGGCTTTATCCTAGGAATGCAAGGATTCTTTAGTATCTGCAAATCAATCAATGTAATATACCACATTAACAAATTGAAAGATAAAAAGCATATGATTATCTCAATAGATGCAGAAAAAGCCTGTGACAAAATTCAACATCCATTTATGAGAAAAACTCTCCAGGAAGCAGGAATAGAAGGAACATACCTCAACATAATAAAAGCTATATATGACAAACCCACAGCCAAACATTATCCTCAATGGTGAAAAATTGAAAGCATTTCCCCTGAAATCAGGAACAAGACAAGGGTGCCCACTCTCACCACTACTATTCAACATAGTTTTGGAAGTTTTGGCCACAGCAATCAGAGCAGGAAAAGAAATAAAAGGAATCCAGATAGGAAAAGAAGAAGGGAAACTCTCATTGTTTGCAAATGACATGATCCTCTACATAGAAAACCCTAAAGACTCTATCAGAAAATTACTAGAGCTAATCAATGAATATAGTAAAGTTGCAGGATATAAAATTAACACACAGAAATCCCTTGCATTCCTATACACTAACAATGAGAAAACAGAAAGAGAAATTAAGGAAACAATACCATTCACCATTGCAACAAAAAGAATAAAATACTTAGGAGTATATCTACCTAAAGAAACAAAAGACCTATACATAGAAAACTATAAAACACTGATGAAAGAAATCAAAGAGGACACAAATAGATAGAGAAGTATACCGTGTTCATGGACTGGAAGAATCAATATTGTGAAAATGAATATATGACCCAAAGCAATCTATAGAATCAATGCAATCCCTATCAAGCTACCAACGGTATTGTTCATAGAACTAGAACAAATAATTTCACAATTTGTATGGAAATACAAAAAACAAAATACAAAAAACCTCAAATAGCCAAAGCAATCTTGAGGAAGAAGAATGGAACTGGAGGAATTAACCTGCCTGACTTCAGGCTCTACTACAAAGCCACAGTCATCAAGACAGTATGGACTGGCACAGAGACAGAAATATAGATCAATGGAACAAAATAGAAAGCCCAGAGATAAATCCACGCACGTATGGACAGCTTATCTTTGACAAAGGAGGCAAGAATATACAATGGAGAGAAGACAATATCTTTAATAAGTGGTGCTGGGAAAACTGGTCAACCATTTGTAAAAGAATGAAGCTAGAACACTTTCTAACACCCTACACAAAAATAAACTCAAAATGGATTAAAGATCTAAACATAAGACCCAAAACTATAAAACTCCTAGAGGAAAACATAGGCAAATCCGACATAAATCACAGCAGGATCCTCTATGACCCACCTCCCAGAATGTTGGAAATAAAAGCAAAAATAAAGAAATGGGACCTAATTAAAATTAAAAGCTTCTGCACAACAAAGGAAACTATAAGCAAGGTGAAAAGACAGCCTTCAGAATGGGAGAAAATAATAGCAAATGAAGCAACGGACAAAGAATTAACCTCAAAAATATACAAGCAACTCCTGCAGCTCAATTCCAGAAAAATAAATGACCCAATCAAAAAGTGGGCCAAAGAACTAAATAGACATTTCTCCAAAGAAGACATACAGATGGCTAACAAACACATGAAAAGATGCTCAACATCACTCATTATCAGAGAAATGCAAATCAAAACCACAATGAGGTACCATTACATGCCAGTCAGGATGGCTTCTATCCAAGAGTCTATAAGCAATAAATGCTGGAGAGGGTGTGGAGAAAAGGGAACCCTCTTACACTGTTGGTGGGAATGCAAACTAGTACAGCCACTATGGAGAACAGTGTGGAGATTCCTTAAAAAACTGGAAATAGAACTGCCATATGACCCAGCAATCCCACTCCTGGGCATACACACCGAGGAAACCAGATCTGAAAGAGACACGTGCACCCCAATGTTCATCGCAGCACTGTTTATAATAGCCAGGACATGGAAGCAACCTAGATGTCCATCAGCAGACGAATGGATAAGGAAGCTGTGGTACATATACACAATGGAATATTACTCAGTCATTAAAAAGAATACATTTGAATCAGTTCTAATGAGGTGGATGAAACTGGAGCCTATCATACAGAGTGAAGTAAGCCAGAAAGAAAAAGTCCAATACAGTATACTAACACATATATATGGAATTTAGAAAGATGGTAACAATAACCCTGTATGTGGGACAGTAAATGAGAAACAGATGTATAGAACAGTCTTTTGGACTCTGTGGGAGAAGGCGAGGGTGGGATGATATGGGAGAATGGCATTGAAACATGTATATTATCATGTGAAACGAATCGCTAGTCCAGGTTGGATGCATGAGACAAGTGCTCAGGGCTGGTGCACTGGGATGACCCTGAGGGATGGGATGGGGAGGGAGGTGGGAGGGGGGTTCAGGGTGGGGAACACATGGGGAACACCCATGGTGGATTCATGTCAATGTATAGCAAAACCAATAAAGTAAAAATTTAAAAAAATTTTTTAAAAAAGCCCTCAATATTTCATCTAAACATTGGGATATCTGGTTTCTTTGAAAACCAGGGGGTCTGGGAAGCCAAGCCTGCATCCCTGCATGGCAGTGATGGGCTGAAGCTGAGAGTTTTAGACAGGATAGAAGATATCTAGTTTGCCCCAGTCCTCACTGTTCACAGTAGCCTGTCTCCATTGGTGTAGAGTCTAGACACTAATTATATAGTCATTTAAATACATATATTTGTAATGATAAACTGAGGTGAAGAAACAGGACAGGTTTACACAAAATACATAGTAAAGGGGCCTGACTAGCCTAGGGGCCAGATATTGTCTCTCTGGGAAGTGATGCTGGAGTTGAGGTGTCAAAGAGGAATAGGAGTCACTGAGCCAAAGGGTATGTGTGTGAGCATTTGTACAAATTGTAGAAATGAGAGGAGGGAACCCCTTGATCTGCTTAATCCTCTGGTTCCTGACCCAGCTTCTCACCTTGACCCTGCTACTGTCCTCAGTCCACTGGGAGAACATGTGGAGCAAGGCAGTGAAAAAGAGAGTAATGGACCTTGGCCACATGGGATCTTTGGTCTCTCAGCCTTGGACCAGTCCCTTGTCATCCCTGACCCTCAGTTTCCTTGTCTGGAAAATGGTGACACATTTCCTGGTCCTTCCCGCTTCTTCATGGGCTCTTATGAGCATCAGAGGGATTGTGAATGCATTTTAAAGCTTTAGGTGGTTAATGTGATGTAATGTGAATTTTGTTAAGCTTGATGTAGTTTTTCAAAATTATGAGATTGTTAAAAGGATAGAAAAGAGACTCATGATCACAGGTGTGTGTGATGTGGGGAGGGGTGGAATGCAAACTCCACACACTGGGCCGTCCAGTTGAAGGGAACTGGAGTGCTGTTTGTATTGTTCTGGCAACTTTTCTGGTAGATCTGAAATTATTTCAAAATACATTATTTAACAAAGTTGGTTAAGAATGGTATTTTAACAAGGTATAAAATGTGAATTCTGGTTCTGGGATTCTGGTGACAGGCAGGGAAACAAAGACTCAGGTTCTATGCCAGAGATAAACCTCCAAGATGAGACAGAACCATTTCAACTGTAACATAATTTCAACTTTCCTTTTTTGATTAATGCACTAAAGGGGCCACTAAGGGAGGTAAGTAATTTGATGTTTTCAAAATGGGATCAGGCCAAGGAGCTGTCTTCTGTGGACCCAATAATGGCAGGAGGATTGGAAGGAGACTGCAGAGCAACTGCTGCAATGTTAGTGTGCACAAGAATCCCTGGGGGCTCTTGTTAAAATGCAGTTCTGCTTTGGAAGGTCTGGGCAGGACCTGGGCATCTGCATTGCTAATAAGTTCCCTGATGAGCCAGTGGCGTTGCTTAGAGGGCCACACTGGCAGCTCAAGGGCTGGCAACTAGAACAGCATAAAGGGAGGGGAGAGCTCACCTAGTCCTGGCTGTTTGCTACATAGTTTCAGTTTGGGTCTCTCAAGGTTGCAAAGCTATTTCTGAATCTTTGACCTACAGGAAGCATGTGGGACAGAGCATGTTTAGTGCAGTTCTGACCTGCTCTGTTTTGGTGCTAATTTGTTATGCAGCAATGGATAGCTCATACAGGAAGGTATAGTGTTGCTCCCATATTCAAGGCGAAGGACTCTGAGGCTCAGTAGGTGACTCAATGAAGGTCACACAGCCTCTAAGTGGCACAGCTGGACCTGGAACTCAAGCCATGGGATGAATGTGGAGTCTGACTCTGACCCCTGCATCCTTTTGAGGGCCCCCCTCCCATGCACACAGTGGACCCACCTTGTTCACAGTGCTCCCCACTGAAGCCGGGCTGGCACAGACAGTAGGGCTCCCCTTGATCTGAGATGTGGCACTGTCCCTGGTGACATTTGAAGGTTGAGCAGGCGCTGTTGGAGTCATTCTTTTGGTCACACAAGGCCCCTCCATAGCCTTCGGTGCACCTGCACACGTAGGAGGTTCCAGATGCCACACACTTCCCCTGGATGCAGCTGGGGGCAGAGATAAGGATGAGAGGGGAACCAGGCAGGCAGAGCAGCTGCAGGCTTCCTCTGTCCACCCCGGCCACTCCCAGGCTCGGACCAGGGGACTTGGAGCTGTGGGGTCCTAGGCCTGCTCCATCATATGGTCTGCCCTCTGCCAGCCCAGTGGCCCAGTATCAATTAGCTGGAGGCTCGTGAGTATCACCCAAAGACCACTGTCAGCTGTGAGTGCAACAAGGCTGGCTTATTTACTGTTTTATACCCAGACATCAGAGCCCACCAATCTTAGTGGCAAGTCATTGCTCAGAGAAACCTAAGCAGTCTCCAACCAGTTTAACTGTTCTGCCATCTTAATTATTAACACGACTATTATTACTACCACTACCACCAGCTACCACCTGCTCTATGTCAAGCATTAGAGTACATACTTTATGCCCAACATCAGTCTTATTTTCTACCATCGCCTCTCCTCTGCAGACCTGCACAGTAGACAGTCTTATCTGCATCTCACAGAGGACAAAGTGATGCCACAGCCTGGATTCTTAATCATGCTGCAGCGTTCTCCCTACTGGGATGACATTCAGAGCCAGGGTTCATTGTGGACATATTCACTGTAGAGTCAAACATGCACACACACTTCAGAGCGACCCAGGAGACTCTGCCCCTTTCCAGCTGTCCTTCACTTCCGATTCACAATATCATGTCCCAGCTTGCTCAGCCATGCCAGTTACCAGGCACATTGTAGGCCCTCAGTATTTGAATGCATAATGAACGCCAGAGCTATGCCATGATTCATCTGTATGTGGCTATACACCCCTGGTGCCTGCATGGGGGGCACTGCTGAGTGGGGAGTCGAGTTGGGGTTAAAATGCACCCACCTGCCATGGCACATGTGGGCCGGTGCCCCATTCCACTTGTCTTGGAGGCATGTGGGGGCTACTGCAACTCTAGGCGGGCTCTGACAGTCATTTGACCAGTACATTTCAGCCAGGCCCTTGCACACTGATGTCCGCAATACCTGCTGTTTGTGCAAGTTCCTGACCTTCTAAGCTGCCTCCCCACAGGTCCTGCCTACAGTCTGACTGCAGTCCTTCCAGCTTCCATCTGTGCCCACGTCATGCCGGGGCGGGGGTGCCGGGGGGGGCGGGGAGGGCGCAGAACACAGACCTGTGGCCGAGGCAGGGGTCGCGGGCCTCCTGGTCGCACAGCGGGCCAGTCCAGCCCGGGTGGCACTCACACACCATGCTGTCCTTCTCCACGGCTCGGCACAGGCCGTGCCTGCACACGCTGCAGGATTTGCAGCCCGGCGAGACACCCAGGGCCTGTGGGGGGAGGGCCTTGAAGTCCTGGAGCTCATTGTTGATGCGCACCTCATGGATGCAGCCGTGGAAACCGCCCAGTGGCCGGTCCGTGCCCTGGCGCAAGGCTGAGAGGCCGGTGGAGGTGGGGATGCCTGCGGGAGGAGCACCAGACCGCAACCTGAAGACCCGCCCCTGCCCGCCCTGCTCGCCCACATCCCAGCCCTCGGAGGTGGACTCCTGGGGAGAAGTCTTGGGAATCTCAGTGCTGAACAGCTTGCTCTGGTCCTTTCTGTTTTTTTTTCTACATAACCCTTTGAGAACTACCAGCGCAAGGCTGTGCTTCAGGCCCAGGCTCTGCCAGGCTGGTCGCTCCTTCTCTCTTTGGCCTTTGAATGCCCTTAATCTTCAACATGCTCCTCCATACAAATCAGCTGAGCCTCAAAGCATCAGAGGAGGTGGCAGAGCCGAGGCAAGCCTGCATGTTGGAGGGCCTGCACCCTGTCTGCATCTCCTCCCTCCCCATTTCATCCTCACCTTCCCCCAGCCCCCTGAACAACTTGTAGTTTCTCAGAAGGAGCCCTGCCTTCTCTCCTTTTCTCTTCTCTTCCCCATGACCTGGCTAACTGTTCACCCTTTAGGAAGCATCTTGGCCATCACTGCCTCCAGGAAGCCTCCCTTGGTTGGCTTTGGCAGTGGGTGTTGAGATGAGAGCTGTGAGCCCCACCAGTGGGCCTGGGTGTGGGTATGAGAGTACAAGGAACAGGTGGAAGGAGATGGGGTTTACCTCCAAGGTAGAGGGGACTGTTGATGCTCACTGCTGGCTGCTTCTGGAGCTTTCCCAGGCTTTTGGGGGCTCCTTTGTCCACCACCAGGTTCAGGCTCTGGTTTAGCATCACTAGCTCCACGCTGTGAAACTGCCCATCATTCACAGTCTCCACGCTGGGCAGGAGAGAAGGAAGGGGGAGAGACAGAAGGTTTGCTGAATGCCTTCCACAGCCTGTACCATGTATGAACTTGACTGGGATTCCTTGCGTTTTATCTGGGAGTAATTCCAAACAACATAAATCACAAAAATAAAAAGAGTACATAGAATTCTTATTACCTGTTACACCTATAGCTTCTCCAGTTATTCATTTCATCTGTCTTATCTCTCTACATAGATATACCTCAGAGATAATGCAGGTTCTGTTCCAGATCACCTCAGTAAAGTGAGTCACTTTTCTAGTTTCCCAGTGCATATAAAAGTTATGTTTATTAAATACTCTATTAAGTGCCAATAGCATTTTGTCGAAAATGCAATGTACATACCCTAAAAATACTTTAATGCCAAAAAATTGCTGTCACTCGAACCTTCAGGGAGTCAATTTTTGCAGTAACAACATCAAACATCACTGGTCACCATAACAAATACAAAAGTCAAAAAGTTTGAATATTGTTAGAATCACCAAAATATGACACACAGGCATGAAGTGAGCAACTGCTGGAAAAATGGCACCAATAGACTCACTCAACACAGGGCTGCCACAAACTTTCAATTTGTAAACAATATAATATTTGTGAAGCACAAGAGAGCAAAGTGCAACAAAATGAGGGATGCCTTTAAGGGTATTCAATCAGTTATCAAAAACTTCCCAACGAACAGAAGTCTAGGACTAGACGGCTTCATGAATGAATTCTACCAAACAAATTAATTTTACTTTTTTTCTACCAAACATTTAAAGAAGACTTAATAACAATCCTTCTCAAACTCTTCCAAAAACAGAATAGGAACAAACTTCCAAGCTCTTTTTATAAGGTCCTCATCACCCTGATACTGAAAAACAGGAATACCATAAAAAATGAAAATTACAGGCCAATATCCCTGATGAAAACAGATGTAAACATTCTTAACAAAATATTAGCAAACCTAATTCAACAGTACATTAAAAGGATCAGACACCATGATCAAGTGGATTAATCAGTGTGATATACCACATTAACAAAGGATCAAAATCATATAATCATCTCAATAAATGCAGAAAAAGAATTTGACAAAATTCAACCATCTATTTATGATAAAAACCCTCAACAAAGTGGGTGTAGAGGGAACATTCCTCAACATGACAAAGGCCACATATGGCAAACTCACGACTAACATACTCAGTAGTGAAAAGTGGAAAGTTTTTCCTTTAAAATTGGAAACAAAACAAGGATGTCCATTCTCACCACTTAGAGTCAACATAGTATTGGAAGTCCCAGCCTGAGCAACTAAGAAAGAAATAAAAAAGGTATGAAAAAATGTGAAAGTGAAAGTCACATAGTCTGTCCAACTCTTGGCGACCCCATGGACTGTAGCCTGCTCAGCTTCTCTGTCCATGAAATTCTCCAGGCAAGAGTCCTGGAGTGAGTTGCCATTTCCTTCTCCAGGGGATCTTCCTGACCCAGGGATCGAACCCAGGTCTCCTGCATTGCAGGAGATTCTTTACCAACTGAGCCACTAGGGAAGCCCCAAAAGGTATACATATCACAAAGTAAGAAGTAGAACTGTCACTACTTGCAGATGACATGATATATACAGAAAAATATAAAGTTTCCACTGAAAAACTGTCAGAACTAGCAAATTCAGTGAAGTTGCTAGACATAAAATTATAAACATCAGTCACATTACTCCACTTACATCAATGGACAGATCACCCAGACAGAAAATAGGGAAACACAGGCCTTAAATGACACATTTAGACTAGATAGACTTAATTCATACCTATAGAGAGTTCCATCCAAAAGCAGAACAACACACATTCTTCTCAAGTGCACATGGAACATTCTCCAGGATAGATCACATGCTGGGTCACAAAGCAAGCTTTGGTAAATTTAAGAAAACTGAAATCATATCAAGCGTCTTTTCTGATCACAACACAGTGAGATTAGAAATCAACTGTAAGGAAAAACTGCAAAAAGCCCCACAAATACATGAAGGCTAAATAATACGCTACTAAACAACCAATGGATCACTGAAGAAATCAAAGAGGAAATAAAAAATGCTTAAAGACAAATGAAAATGAAAGCATGACTATCCAAAACCTCTGAGATGCAGCAAAAGCAATTTTGCTTTTATAGGGACATTTACAGCAATACAAGCCTACCTCAGGAAACAAGAAAAATCTCAAACAACCTAACCTTATACCTAAAGCAACTAGAGAAAGAAGAACAAACAAAATCCAAGCTTAATAGAAGGAAAAAAATCAAAGAGCAGAACAAAAAAAAAGAAAGAAAGAAAAGAAAATACAAAAGATCAATGAAACTAAAAGCTGGTCTTTGAAAAGATAAACAAAATTGATAAACCTTGAGGAAAACTCATCAAGAAAAAGAGGGATAGGGCCTAAATCAATAAAATCAGAAATGTAAAAGAACTTAAAATCAACACTGCAGAAATACAAAACACCATAAAAGACTACTACAGGCAACTGTATGCCAATAAATGGACAACCTAGAAGAAATGGACAAAAGCTTAGAAATGACAATCTTCCAAGATTGAACAAGGAAGAAATAGAAGATGTGAACATACCAGTTATAAATACTTAAATTGTATCTGTGATTAAAAGACTCCCAATAGTGACTTGCCTGGTGGTCCAGCAGTTAAAAATCTGCCTCCCAATGCAGGCGACATGGGTTTGATCCCTGATCAGGGAACTAAGATCCCACATTCTGCTAACTAAACCCATGCACCACAACTACTGAAGTCCACATGCCTAGAACCTGTGTTCTGCAATAAGAGAAGCCACTGCAATGAGAAGCTTGCACACTGCAATGAAGAGTAGCCCCCACTCTCTACAACCCATGTAGCCAAAACCCATGCAGCCAAAAACAAGTTTTTTTTTTAAAAACTCCCAACATACAAAAGTCCAGGACCAGATGGCTTCATAGAATTCCATCAAACATGTAGAGAAGAGCTAACACCTATCCTTCTGAAACTATTCTAAAAACTTGCAGAGGAAGGAGCACTTGCAGACTCATTTTGTGAAGCCACTATCACCCCAATACCAAAACCAGACAAAGATATCACAAAAAATAAAATCGCAGGCCAGATCACTGATGAGCATAGACACAAAAATTTTTCAACAAAATAGTAGCAAACCAAATCCAATAATACCTTAAAAGGATCATATACTATGATCAAGTGGGATTTATTCCAGGGATGCAAGGATTAGCAATCTAGATGTCCACTGACAGATGAATGGGTAAAGAATATGTGGTACATATAAACAATGAACTATTACTCAGCCATACAGAGGAACAAAATTGGGTCACTTGTAATGATGTGGATGGACCCAGAGTCTGTCATACAGAGTGAATAAGTCAGAAAGAGAAAAATATCATATATTAACGCATATATATAGAATCTTGCAAAATGGTACAGATGAACCTATCTGCAGGGCAGGAATAGAGATGCAGATGTAGAAAACGGATAGGTGGACATGGGGATTAGAGGAGGGTGGGATGAACTGGGCGAGCAGTACTGACACATACACACTACACCGTGTAAAATGGGTGGCTGGTGGGAAGCCTCCGCACAGCACAGGGAGCTCAGCCTGCGGCTCCGCGATGCCTCAGCGGGGCGGGCTGGGGGCGGGCGGGAGAGAGGCTCAGGAGGGAGGGGACGGTTCACCTCACTGTACAGCACAAACTGACACAGCACTGTAGAGCAATTACACTCCAAAAAAAGATCTGAACAAAAGATATACAGATGGCCAACTGGCACGTGAAAAGATGCCCAACATCACTAATTATTAGAGAAGTGCAAATCAAAACTACAGGGAGGTATCATGTCACACTGGCCAGAATGGCCGTCATCAAAAAGTCTACAAATAATAAATCTGGAGAGGGTCTGGAGAAAAGGGGACCCTCACACACCGCCAGTGGGAATGTAAATTGATACAGCTATCATGGAGAACAGTATGGTAGCTCCATAAAAACTAGAAGTAGGGTTACCATGTGACATTGCAACCCCACTCCTGGGCACATATCCAGAGAAAATCATACTTCAAAAAGATGTGCACCCCAATGTTCACTGCAGCACTATTCACAACAGCCAAGACATGAAACAACCTAAATGCCCATCAATAGATGAGTAGAGAAAGAGGATGGGGTACATATATACTACAATACAATACTTCTCAGCCATAAGAAAATGAAGTAATGCCATTTGCAGCAACATTTACGGACCTAGAGATTATCACACGAAGTGAAGTAAATCAGAGAAAGCCAAATATCATATGATATCACTCATATGTAGGAGCTACAAAATAATACAAATGAACTTATTTACAAAACAGAAATAGAGTCACAGACATGGAAAGCCAACTTACAGTTACCAAAGGCGAAAGGTGGAGGGAGGGATAAATTAGGAGTTTGAGATTAACATAAACACATTACTATATATAAAATAAATAAACAACAAGGACCTACTGGATAGCATAGGGAGTTATACTCAGCCTTTTGTAATAACCTACATGGGACAAGAATCTGAAAGAGAATATATATGTAAATACTTTGCTGTACACCAGAAACATAACACTGTAAACTATATTCAACTATACTTCAGTAAAAAAGCAAAAAGAATCAGTTTCATTTCTATACACTAACAATTTCTATCAGAGAAATTAAGAAGGGGAGGAATAAGGATTGGGACTGACATGTAAACACTACTACACATGAAATAGATAACTAATAAGGATCCACTGTACAGCGTGGGGAATTCTACACAGTACTCTGTAATGACCTATATGGGAATAGAATCCAAGAAAGAGTGGACGTGTCTATAACTGACTCACACTGTTGCACAGCAGAAACTAACGTAACATTGTAAGTCAACTATATGCCAATAAAAATTAATCTAAAAAAGAAAGAGAAAAAAGAAAACAATCCCATTTACACTGCACCAAAAAGAACAAAATACCTAGGAAAAAAATAGTTAAGGAGGTAAAACACCTGTGCACTCAAAACTGAGACACTGATGAAAGAAAGTGAAGAAGACAAAAATAAACAGAAAGATGTGCAGTGCTCAGGGACTGGAAGGATTAATATTGTTAACATGTCCATACTACCCAAAGTAATCTGCAGATACAGTGCAATCTCTACCAAAATTCCAATGGCATTTTTCACAGAAATAGAATAGTCATCAAATTTATGTGATACCATAAAGGACTGTGAATAGCCAAGCAATCTTGAGAAAGAAAAAGCTGGAACCATCACTCTTCCTGATTTGAAACTGTATTACAAAACCACAGTAATCAAAATAGTAAGATATTGGCATAAAAACAGATCAATACTGGCATAAAAACACATCAATAAATGGAACTGAGAGGGTAACAGGCAGGAAGGCCAGGGGTCTCCAAACGGAGGAAATAGGCTGCAAGTGTCAGACATTTTGTTCTCTCTTAAGCGGCAGGAGGAAACAAACTAGTGATTTTTTTTCCCTTCTCTATACAAATCTAAAAAGAGGCTTCTCTTAAAATACTGTGTTGCCATAATGACACCTGATTCCACCTGAACTTAACTCTTCTCAAATCTTGAGTTAACCAATGCATTTTTCTTATGGAAATGTTTGTCTGAAGCCACCTCATGCGAAGAGTTGACTCACTGGAAAAGACCCTAATCTGGGAGGGATTGGGGGCAGGAAGAGAAGGGGACGACAGAGGATGAGATGGCTGGATGGCATCACCGAATCGATGGGCATGAGTTTGAGTGGACTCCGGGGGTTTGTGATGGACAGGGAGGCCTGGCGTGCTGCGATTCATGGGGTCGCAAAGAGTCGGATGCAACTGAGCGACTGAACTGAACTGAACTGATGTTAATGTACCACGCATTTACCCCAGACTCTGTCTTGAAGTCAGTTCCACCTAATGGCTCAGAACCACTTGACAAACCAGTATGTTATACTCAGTACATTGTTCCCCTAATCTATGTAAATGAAACTATTTGTATGGTAATCTGCCTTTCTACAAGATTCAAGTCAATCATTTTATGGCCCAGGATGATTCTTCTGGTGCCAAGATTATCCCAAAATACATCTTATGGATGAGGGGCCTGGTGCCATTCTCTGAGTTTTAAGATATTCCTCTTTTTCATTAACAGACTGCTAGTAGCTATATGAAGTGAAGTCGCTCAGTCGTGTCTGACTCTTTGCGACCCCATGGACTGTAGCCTACCACGCTCCTCCGTCCATGGGATTTTCCAGGCAGGAGTACTGCAGTGGGTTGCCATTTCCTTCTCCAGAGGATCTTCCCGACCCAGGGATTGAGCCCGGGTCTCCCACATTATAAGCAGATGCTTCACTGTCTGAGCCACCAGGCAAGTCCTATAGTGGCTATGTAACATCGAGCTAAAAACTAGCAGGCGGGTACTCTTTCTGCCCCCTTCTGATGTCTAGGTCAGAAGCTTTCTCCATCTCCTTTATACTTTAATAAAACTGTTACACAAAAGCTCTGAGCGATCAAACCTCGTCTCTGGCCCCAGATTGAATTCTTCTCCTCTGGAGGCCAAGAATCCCAGTGTCTTTTTGTGGTTCAGCAACAACCTTTCAGAACTAAATGGAAAGTCCAGAAATAAACTCATGCACATGTGGTCAGTGAATTTCCAAAAGAGGAACCAAGAATATAAAATGGGGAAAGGATAGTCTCTTTGACAAATGGTGCTAAGAAAAGCAGGCAGTCACATACAAAGGTATGAAACCGCACACTATCTTATACCATGCCCCAAAATTAGCTCAAAATGGATTAAAGACTTGAACATAAAACCTGAAACGTAAAACCCCTAGAAGAGCACAAAGGCGGTGATCTCCTTGACATCATCTGGGTGATGATTCTTTGGATTTGACACCAAGAGCATAAGAAACAAAAAATAAACGAGACTACATCAAGCTGAAAAGCTTCTGGGCAGCAAAGGAAATCATCAACAAAATGAAAAGGCAACCTACTGAAACGGGAGAAAATATTTGTAAATCATATATCTGATAAGGGGTTAATATCTAAAATATATAAAGAACACATACATCTCAATAGCAAAAGCCCAAACAATCTGATTTTAAAATGGGCAGGAAATTTGAATAAACAGTTTCCCAAAGAATTCATACAGATGTCCAACAGGTACATGAAAAGGTGTTCAGCATCACTAATTGTTCGGGAAATGTAAACAACCACCACAACAATATGTCGTCTCACACATGTTAGAATGGCTAGTATAAAAAAGACAGATAACAAGTGCTTATGTGGAGTAAGCGGAACTCTTGTGCATTATTAGAATATAAATTGGTGCAGCCACTATGGAAAACAATATAAAGGTTCCTTAAATAGTTACAACTACCATATGATCCAGTAGGTCTACTTTGAGATATTTATCTGAAAGAAAAAAATTCTTGTGAACTATCTATGCTCTCACATCCACTGCAACATTATTTACAGTAGCCAAGACATGGAAGCAACCTAAAATGTCTATCGATGGATGAATGGATAAATGTGGTGTATATATGTACAGTGTAATATTATTCAGCCATGAGAAAGAAGGTCATGCACTTACTGTATAGCACGTGGAACTCTGCCCTATGTTATGTGGCAGCCTGGATGGGAGGGGAGTTTGGGGGAAAGTAGATACATGTATATGTATGGCTCAGCTCCTTCACGATTCACCTGAAATTATCACAACATTGTTAATTGTCTATATCCCCAATACTTTCCATGTGGCTCAGCTGGTAAAGAATCTGCCTGCAATGCGGGAGACCTGGGTTCGATCCCTGGGTTGGGAAGATCTCCTGGAAAAGGGAAAGGCTACCCAATCCAGTATTCTGGCTTGGAGAATTCCATGGACTTTATAGTCCATGGGGTCGCAAAGAGTCGGACATGACTGAGTGACTTTCACTTTCACTTCCCAATACAAAATAAAAAGTAAAAAAAAGAAAGTCATACAATACAACCTAACTTATATGTGGAATCTAAAACAAAGCAAAATGAAAAAAACTTGAGCTTGCAGATCTAGAGAGAAGTCTGGTTGTTATCAGGGGTAGGGAATGGGTGGGTGACCTACAGAAGTGGGTCAGGAGATACAAACGTCCAGTTACAAGCTAAGTAAGTCCTGGGGGTGCTATGTACAGCATGGTGACTATGGTTAATAATAAATATTCTATTTTTAAAGTTGCTAAGAGAGTAAGTCTTAAAATATCTCATCATAAAGTTAAAAGAATTATAACTAGGTATGGTGATGAATCTTAACTAGTTAAGATTGTAGTGATCATTTTGCAATATATACGAATATCAAATCATTATGTTGTACACTTGAAACAATATAATGTTATATGTTATATATAACATATATGTGATGTTACTATCTCAATTAAAGTAAGGATTCACTCCAAATCAAAACCTCCCATAACCTTGTCTGTGCCAGTAGGTGCTCATCGGTTAATAAGCAACCTTTTTCCTGCACATCCTAACCACGGTCTCCTGGAAATAATGCCTGAAGCTGGTGGTTTTCAAACAGAGGGTCCCTGAAGGTCTGGGATGGGCAGTGCCGCAGGTTCTGATTTTTTGGCACCACCTTGTGAATCACAATGGTTCCATTTCTACTTCTTTTTTTTAAATCGTGGACTTTGAAGTAAAACACAGATGGGAAAAATGGCTGTGCTGCTACAAAAGAAGAGAAAAAAATTGGAAAAACAAAACCAAACCCCAAACAACCTGTTGTGAATTCTAAAAGAGACAATCCTACTATGGTTCCAAGGCGCAGTAAGTAGTTTCCTGGTAATATATTTAGGAATTTCAGAGGAGAAAGGGGCTCTGACAGTCTTCCTCATTATCCACTAAGGCCAACGAAACAGCTCAGAGTGGGGTTCTCTCCTTTTAATAACAGTTGTTGCAGGGGAGGGGGTGGAAGAGGAGAGCGCTTGTGTTGAGTCGTTAACTATGCAAGTGCTTGTTTCATTTAACCCTAACAGTTGTACATGGGATGTACAATTTTTCCCCATTTTATAAGTGAGACCTAAGGCTCAGAGATCGAAAGTGTCCAGATTGAAATCTTAAATTGTGGTGGAAGCAGGACTCAAATCCAAGCTCCCAAGGCACAGGACCATACACCACAGTGGGTGAATGGTCATCCCTCTTCTGTGCTGGAAGCATGCACCTGGACGCTGAGGCATGACCACTAGGTGGCGACAGAGCCCCGCAAAGAGCTCCTGGGACTCCAGCTAGGCAGCAGCCTGAGACCTGAGCCTGCGCGTAGCAACACCAGGCCCCCAGACCATCAGAGCAGGACCACACGCTGTCTCTTGGCCCACCTCTCTCCCTAGCATGTTGGAGACGGGGTTCTGACAGGAGGCTGGCCTGGCTTCGAGTCCCAACTCTGCCATTTCCTGGCCTCTGGGCCAAGGCTTCATCTGAGCATCAAGGTTCTCACCTCTAAAACAGGAGTGATGACGCTCGCCTGGGGCCTGCAGTGAGGACTGGATAAGACAAAGAGTTAGCAGTGGATGGGCTTGTGGTGATTAAGACCAGAGGGAGCATGCACTGGTCACCAAAGAGGGATCTCAGGGGCTGTTTTAAAATGGTCACCCTATAAACTTTGAATTCCCGTGGAAACCCTGAATTGCTAGCTTCTTTTGAGACTCTGCCTCCCCACACAGCTGCATCTATTGGCACTGTACCCTCCAGGCTACCACGGTCTCCAACACTTCCTGCTGGGACCCACTTCCCTCAAGTCTGTCACCTTACTAGGTCCCTTGGACCTTGCATGCAGGTGAGTTTGCTCCTCAGACAAGTCTTAGAACAGAGGAATAGTGCAGTCTGCTCCATTCTGGGGCAGGGAGGACTTGCGTGGGTTTTTGTGGATTGGGTATTGTGTATCTGGGCCTGGAACAGAATCTCACTACTTGCAACTTCAGCTGGGAACCTGCATGGAACCCAGCTGCTCCAGGCCTGTACTTCCCTAATGGGGTCTGCAGGCTGCCCCCTCCCTGATTAGATCAGCTGTGGTTTGCCTTTCTGTGAGGAAGCCGGAGGAGCCATGGCAACCCACTCCTGCATTCTTGCCTGGAGAATCCCCATGGTCAGAGGAGCCTGGTGGGCTGCAGTCCATGGGGTTGCAAAGAGTCGGGACGGGACTGAAGCAACTTAATGCGCCCTGGCTCTGAAGTTCTCAAGCTCACTGCTGTGACTCGGGGGAGGAGAGCTTTCTGAGGCTGGGATGGCTTCCTGGTTACATCGGCTGCTGTTCAGCTCCTCCCAGCCTGGCTTCCATGCACATGGATGGGGTCTCCCCTTCCCCAGAGTCTCCTCATTTCTCAGCCTGTGGAAACATTCATCAGCCATAGCTCATGTCTCAGCTCAGACATCACCTCCTCCTCCAGGGAGCCTTCCCTGGTTCTCTAAGCAGAATCAACTGTCTGTTCCTTCTTCATTGTCCCTACAGCAGGCACTGGCGTCTCCTGAGAGACTTCGTTTATCCTGCTGCTGCAAAACTTGCTTATTTATACATCTGCCTTCCTCCCTGGACTGTGTTCTTCTGAACACTGTGGCTCCAACCCTTAGCACAGGACCAAGGCAAGGTGCTGTAAGCTGCTTTTGGCAGGAAAGAGCTCCCTGCAGAAGGCTCTTGTGTCTTTTCACTAACCTTAATTCAGGCACCCCCACGCTCAACTCATCTCTACTCAGATCTTTGGATTGCACAATACTTTGCCTAATCTGTTAGTTCTTTCTATAGATCAACGTAGAACAAACAAAATAAGTAATTAACAGATGACCATATCTCTTCCCCAGCTTCCCCTTCAGTCATCTCACAGACAAACTCTGTGAGCAAGACAGCATCTAAAGGAGACTCACAGGAAGTCGACAGGTCTGCACAGAGGGGAGACAGTGACGACTCTGACCCCCTGTCTCAGTGGTTAACTCAGATTTCTTCTCTTTCCTCTTTAAAAGCTTTCATGGCAGCACAGAATCTTTGGAGGTGGTTTCTGGGGGACACTGGGTCCACCATCTCCCCAGATTGCCAGCATTCTGATTAAAAGCAACTTCCCTTTCAATCAACATTTGCCTTTCTCTTGAGTTGAATCAGTCAGACCTGACTCAGTAACAGTGCCTGAGAGATGTTCCTGAGTGAATGAAAGCATGCACTATTGGGGCAAAACCAGGCTTACCTAGAGAAAAGTATTTGGAAGCAAAACCACTTATGTTTTGGCCACACCTCATGGCATATGGGATCTTAGATCCCCGACCAGGGATCAAACCTATGTCCCTTACACGGGAAGCATGGAGTCTTAACCACTGGACTGCTGGGAAAGTTCCAACAAAACCATTTTTAATACGAGATTCTTAGAGACTTGGGCCTTTAGGATTGGGGGTTGAAGGGCACAAATATGTCACCAGACTTGGCATGAGGATCCTGGCAGGGACATCCTTTCCTTGGTTCCTCCCAGAGGTAAGAAAAGGGGCCTGGGGTCTCCCAAGGGCCACCTGCTAACTCTCACCTGACTCCCTGACAAGGGAGTAGCCATTCTATGGGTTCTGATTCATTCCTGCCGCCCTGAGTAAGACACCAGCAGAGTATGCCAACCTTTGTATCAACAGCACACCCTTTGACCAAGCCAGCAGCTGACCTCAGCGTGGGAAGGGCAGGGAAGGTCCCTAAGCCTTGGACAGAGCCCCGCCGCTCCACAGTCTGGCTGTCACCTTCTGTCCTTGACCTGTCCATGTACAGGCTCAACTTGCCAAGTACTTTCTCAACCCTCAGCTCCCAGAAACACCTGGAGGAACACAGTGCTCTCACCCACAGTACCTGGGAGAGTACCGCGGGAGACATGGGAGAACTCAGCTAAACCGAGACATGTCTGACGCTTCAGGCTTTGGTCAGGCAGCCCTGGACCCGGTCTCTGTCCCCTGGACTTCACCCATGACCAGCGGCCCCAGGAACACAGATGGCAGCAGTCCCTGGCTCCAGGGAACTCTGAGGCCACTGGGACGTTCACTGAACCTGCTGGCCAAACCTGGCCAGTCTTCTCTCCAGCCACCCTCTCTGCTGTGACTCTTCATGGCCACTGCCTTTTCATGGTCCCTCAGGCTGGTGGCTGCTGTTCCCCCAGCCTGCTGGCCCGCTGCTTTCCCTCCTCATACACATTCTTTAGGACCCACTACAAATCGCTCCTCCCCCAGGAAGCCTTCGTGGGTAAGCAAGCACTTCTCAGAATCTCCTCCAGATTCCTTACAGCTGGTGGCTGGGTCGGACCCCAGAGAGCTTCAGGCTTGGGTCAGCAGGTCCAGGGTGGGATCTGAAAATGTGCATTTCTAACAAGCTTCCAGCTCTGCAGCTGCTCTGGGACTTCACCTCAAGAACGGCTGCTTTGGGACTTCCCAGCTGGTGGTTAAGAATCTGCGTACCAATGCAGGGACATGGGCTCAATCCTGGGTCCAGGAAGATCCCACATGCCGCAGAACAACTAATCCAGCGCACACAACCACTAAGCCTGCACGGTAGAGCCCATGGGCCCCGATTCCTGAAGCCCACAGGCCTACAGCCTGTGCTCCGCAACAAGAGACGTCCCCGCTCTCTGCCACAGGGAAAGCTGTGCGCAGCAACAAAGATGCAGCACAATCAAAAATAAAAGCAAACAAACAAGTCTTAAAAGAAAAAGTCCACCTTGCAATGCAAGGGACACAGGTTCGATCCCTGGTTGTGGGGCTACGATCCATATGTCCCGGGGCAACGAAGCCCCAGCTCTGCAAGTACTGAGCACACGCGCCAGAACGAAGCATCCCGCCTGACACAGCGAAGACCCCCGCACGCCACAACCCAGACCCACGCAGCCAAGTAAATAACCAGGTTTTTAAAGAAGAGCCACTGCTTTGTGCCAATGCTTTCCAACTGGGGTTCGCGGGAGGCGTGCTGGGGCCTCCGCGAGGGCGTGTGTGAAGGAGGAGACGGCTCCCTCCAGCCCTGCAGGGTGGCCGTGCTCCTGTGTGCTCAACATGATTGAATTCCACGTAAAGTTTTGATTGAAGGCAGGATTTAGTTACTGGGAACAACGCTGCCCTTCACTCATCGCGATTGGACGTGCTCTTGCTTCCAGGAGGCCAGGCCGGCATCCGGACGGGGTTTTGCTCTCACGTCCCGCGCTTTCCCCGAGGAACGGCTCCCCCTCCACGCAGAGGTCTTATGTGACTTTAAGTGTCGCACAGACAAACATGTCTCGTGCGAGTAATTCCCTTTATACGTATTATAAAAATATTTATAACTAAAATAATTTTTAAATGTTCCTAGTTGAGAATTCATTTGACTGAGGAAAAAAATATATAAGCGTAGCGAACTAGCAGAGCTGTAATTTCACAGATGATATTACTCAGGATGAAGCTAAATTTAAAAAGTGAGATTTAAAGCTGATTAAGGGAGGGCATTAAGTAATAGCCCAGCTAACATACAGATAATGTAAAAATCAGGGTGATGGTTGCAAAGACTGAAGGTTAGGAAATACTGTCCTTTAGAACAGTTTGAAAGTCACTTAAGGAAAAGTCCTACTCTCTCCTTGCTCTGGAATTTCTTCCCCTTGAGTTCCAAGCTCATCTCCCCCTGTTTTCTTTCTTAAACTAATCAAAGATTAGGATGACATTTTTAAAAGGGCATCTCATTAAGCAGCCTCGTCTCCATTGGAGCAGAGGCTCCTGCCCAGGAGCCAGCTGGCCATTCATCTTATGGTAATAAGCTGTCATCTCCCGGTGGGTCTGCCCTCCTCCCTTCCTCCAAGACCGCCTCTCTTGCCCCAACCCGCCACTCTGTGAAGCATATGTGTGTGTGTGTGTGTGTGTGTGTGTGTTGGGGGTGGGGAGTCGGGAGAAGCAGAACCAGAGCTGCCCGGCAGCTTCTCGCAGCGCTGGATCCGGCGGGAAGGTGCTGGGGTGGGGGGCGCTCTGCAGCAGGGCTGGGACCGTGGTCCTCACCTGTACACCGTGGTCGGCGGGGAGCTCAGGCTGTCGTAGACGAGCCTCACGTGGCCCTGGTACAGCTCCAGCGCCAGGGGGTCGTTGTCCCCCTTGTAGAGGAGGATGCCGTTGTCCTTGTCCGTGGCCACCTGGAGGGAGGCACAGAGTCAGGGCCGCCCGGAGGCCCCTCCCGCTCCCCACCTCCCAGAGCCTTTTTCCAGGTGGCATTTCCTGAACGAACCCTGGGTCTGAATTCATGTCCTTGTTTCCTCTTCCATCTAGTCCGTATATTTCCATGACGAAGGCCTGTGCTTAATACTCAAGCAAATGCTGATCGAGCAATTCCAAACACTTATGGGGTATTCAATATGTGTGGCTATGTTTTTATGTTGTGTGTGTGTGTAAGTGAACACATATATAAAAATGCCAGGAACCATAAGCTCTGATCTAGCCTCTTGGGGCCTTCATCTCTTTGTATATAGTAATAATTAGAAACAAAAGACTAACCACCACTATGTAATTCAGTGTTGACTATGAACTCAGAAATTTTTTAAAACACCAGTGTCTGGGCTTCACCCCAAACCAATTACATACAAATCGCTAGAGGTGAGACCCAGGCAAAGATAAGATGCCCTGAGAGAGTCTAGTGTGTTGCCAAGGCTGAGAAGCACTGGTTTCAGAAGCTGCTGCTCAGAAGACATGTTCGCCAGGCACTGGGCTGCAAGGCTGGGCTCGCTGACCAGCCTGTCAGTGCCCACCACCGGGCACAGGAGCAGCGGAAAGAGGGGGTGTGGAGCAGGCAGTCGGATAGAACACTGGGGTGTCTGGGACCCGGGGCCCAGTTAGTTGGGATGTAACACTGGGTCTCTGGGTGAGTAGGACTAAGGGAGGAAGGCAGGAGGGCAATGAAGTGACCCGGGACAAGGGGTGATGGTACCTAGAGCTTCTTTCTTGTGTGTGCCAGTAGTCCACCCCCATCTCAGAGGCCTGCTTATGGACTGGGGGCTCCACGAGGTGAGGCCATGAGAACATTTGTGCATCTCTGCAGCCCCAGTCTCTAGAACGGTACCTAGCAGGTATAGATGGCCAGTGGATCTTTGTTGAATGAATAATTTTCTCCATAAGTTTAAACCCAGGCTAGTGTAGCCATAGCCAGAAGGAAGAAGGGGCCTCAGTGGATGCCACATGGCAGGGCTGCTACCTGGCCTGCACCCTCTAGCTGCGCCCACTGCTCACCAAGCCTGATCTATAGGCAGGTCCTGCTCTATGTCAAGTGTGTGCACGCTCAGTCATTCAGTTGTGTCCGACTCTCTGTGACCCTGTGGACTGTAGCCCGCCAGGCTCCTCTGTCCATTGGATTCTCCAGGCAAGAATACTGGAGTGGGTTATCATGCCCTCTCTTCTCCAGGGGATCTTCCCAACCCAGGGATCAAACACACGTCTCTTACATTTCCTGCATTGGCAGGTGAGTTCTCTAGCATGAGTGCCATCTGGGTCTCTCTATATCATATCCCTTGCCTTCCCCTCTGCCCCCAACAGCACTGAGGTCATCCGGAAATGTGCTTTGGAAGAACTACTCAGATCCACAGGTAAGGAGCCTGACAGAAGTTAGTTGGAAAAGAATCTGGTTCACACTAAACAGTTTCCTGCTCCCTGAAAGATGCCCTGCTCCCTCCTGCCTCTGGGTCTTTGCAGACGCTGATCTCCCAGGCTCGAATGCACCCCCTCTTCACTCTGCGTTATCAGCCCTTTCACCCTTCTCCAGGCAAACTCCTACTCATCCTTCAGGCCTCAGCTTAGTTATCACTGCCTCTGGGGAACCTTCCCTGATTCTTCCAAGCAGGCAGGGATTACGGCCCCACCTGCATGCTCCCACATCACCAAGGGTTGTCATTGACCATTTCCTTGCTCGCCTGTCCTGGGCAAGGGGCTTGGCTGTCTTGTCCCCCACTGAATCCCCATTGCCTGCTTGGCAGGTCGTAGTTGAATGACTGTTCCCTAGAGGAGTCAGGAGCTGTCTGTAGAAGCCTCTGCATGGAGTTGGCCCAGGCACCCCCCCCCCCCAGCTGTTTGCAGAACAGTCAGAGCTTGGGGGCACGTCGGAGTCCTTTCAAGGGCTGAGTCGGGGGGAGGCGCACCTGCAGAGAGATGTTGGCCTGGGGCCGGACCTTGGCTGAGGCCAGCTCCACGTAGGAGTCCTTGCCCACGAAGTTGACGGTGATGAGCTTCTCGCACCGTGGGCCGGCGAAGCCCGGGGGGCAGCGGCAGGTGGGCTCCTGCCGCACCACAATGCACTGGGCCCCGTTCTGGCAGTCGTAGTGGTCACAGGGGCTGGTCTGCAGCAGGACCATGGGCGGGGGCTGCTCACAGAGGGGCCCGCTGGGCGGGCGGAGGACGACGGGAGAGAGAGGACAGGGGCGGTGAGAGGAGGCAACAGCCCACTTAGGCCAAAGAGCTGCCTGGGGAGAGGGCGGCATGAAAGGGAACGGGGACTGCTTCCAGCCCTGCCAGTGACTGGGGGAAGGCTGGTTCCTTCTCTAAGCCACGGATTTCCCACTTTTAAAATAATGTGGTTGGACTAGAGTGCAGGTCCTCAGTTTCTGTGTCATCAGAATCACCTGCGACACATTTGTTACAGGTGCAGATTCTCTTCTAGCCATGAGTGAGCGCATAAGCAGCATGGGATGTGCACACTATGGAACACTATTCAGCCTTGGAAAGGAAGGGCATTCCAACATATGTGACAATACGGATGGACCTTGAGATGGCACTGAGCCAAAGGAGCGGTTACAAGACAGACACTGTCTGATTCCATTCATATGAGGCACTCAGAGAGGTTAGACTCATGGAAACAGAAAGTAGAGTGGTGACGGCTGGGGCTAGAGAAGGGGGAGTTGGGAGGTACAGTTTCAGTTTGTGAAATAAAAAGATTTCTGGCGACGGATGGTGGTGATAGTCGCACAACAGTATGAATGCACTTACTGTACATTTAAAAATGCTTAAGATGGTAAATTTTGTGTTATGTGCATTTTGCCACAATTAGAAACATTTTTTTTAAAGTGTGGGTTTCCAGGTCCTTCTCCCCACCCCTGATTCTAATTTCATAGCCCTGAGACTTATATTCTCATAAGCCTCACACGCAAAGGGCCTCAGTGAGTCTTTGGAACCAACCACCTTGAGAACTCCTGGTTCCTTCCAGCTCAGGGCTCATCTGCACGTTTGGATCTACGCTTCCGTGAGACCTGACATGTGCACAAGACACGTCCTCCAGGCTGAGCCCCGTGACTGCAGTTCCTGGCCCCCCACCTGGGACCCCTGTGCCCTGCCCTTTCAGTCAGCGAGGGACCTGGGGCTGACACCCATACACTCCCTCCACATACCCCCCGACAGCTGACCGCCTGGCCAGTGCCTCCTGTCTCTTCTCTCCAGGCTTCAGCAACTCCCCCAAATCCTCCCATCCACCTCCATTTTCCTGCCACTAGGGAATCCATAATGGTTTATTCTCCAGCCTAGAAAGAAGATCCTGCCAGCGTGGCCATGTGGCTACCTCCACCCTGCAAGCTGGGCTCCAAATGGTATCATCTTTCATTACATGGGATCATGCCCAAGTTTGACCCTAAGTCCAGCTGCCACGGGGTTGCCCTGGGTACCTCCCTTTTCCATCCACAGCACGGGGTTAACAATGTCTGCTCTGGGACTTGGAGGGCATGAGGAAGGTTTAGGAAATAAAGACACCACGGAGATGCAGGGCTAGGGTCACCTGGGCACCCCCCCAGCCCCCCCACCCTCTGCCGCCTGCCCGGCAGCCCCTCAGCCCTACCTGAAGCCCTGGGGGCAGACGCACGTGTAGCCGTTGACCGCGTCCACACACTGGGCCCCGTGGCGGCACCGGTGGGTGGCGCAGTCATCGTCGTCCACCTCACAGAGCTTCCCGCTGTAGCCAGGGAGACATTCGCACCTGCAACACAGCAGAGCAAGGCTGCTCCGTGGCCCGGCCAGCTTCCAGGCAGCCTCTCCTGTATCTCCCCTTGTCCTCAAGGCCCCTCGGCTCCTGCGAGCTCCCCAAAGCCCAGCCCACAGCCTGCAAGTCAGTGTCTGCCTGGTTTACACAGGGCACCTTATAGACTAGTTCTATGAAGACAGTGGTAGATCCCAGTCAAAACCTTGTCAGGAGCTGGCTGAGGGGCTCACGTTGCAGTGAGACAGGTTTTGGCTTGGGTCTACCATTGTCTACATAGAACTAATATTCAGCTTAGCCCTCCTTCGTGCACCGTTCACAGAGCACCTTGCTGAGCGAGGTCTCTCAGCACCCAGTGAGCGAGGGTCTGTCCCCCTCCAGTATCAGGAGGAGATCTGGGCTCTGGGAGAGCGGACTTGACTTCCCCGAGGCCCCCACAGTGTAATGATATTTCGTTTACGCTTGTGTGTGTCAGATGCTGCTCTCCGTGGATCTCTCCACGGAGAGATCGTTGCTACTCATTGCCTCTCTGTGTTTCAGTTTCTCCATCCTTAAATATGGCTGACGATCAATACCTTCACCTCTCAATGGTGGTTTAAGAAACTAAGCGATCCACTCTGTGCAGGTCCACACTGAATAAACAGGGTGAAATGTAGAAGGAGCTGATGAGGATGGTGAAGAAATGATGCTATTGACACTTCCTTTGATTCTTCTCTATTGTTTATTCATTTTTCTCCCCCAGAGATTCAGGCTGATATAAATTCAGGCTGATATGAAATGTTACTCAGTCATAAAAAGGAATGAAATTGGGTCATTTGGAGAGATGTGAATGGACCTAGAGTCTGTCATAAAGAGTGAAGTAGAAGGAGAAAAACAAATATTATATATTAATGTGTATATGTGGAATCTAGGAAAAGGGTGAAGATGAACTTATTTGAATCTAGAAAAAGGGCAAGAATAAAGACTCAGACGTAGAGAACAGACATGTGGATACAGCGGGGAATAGGCTGAATTGGAGAGTAGCACTGACATATATACATCACCATGTGTAAAACAGATGCTAGTGGGAAGCTTCCGTACCGCACAGGGAGCTCAGCTTGGTACTCTGTGACGACTCTGTGATGACTCAGATGGGCGGGATTGGGTGGGGTGGGAGGAAGGCTCAAGAGGGAGGAGATGTATGCATACCTATAGTTGTTGTAAAGCAGAAACTAACACAACATTGTAAAGCAATTATACTCAAAAAAAAGAAAGAAAGAAAAGAAAAAACAACATTAAGCTGGGGAAAAAAAAACAAAGAGACAAGGGTGAATCCCTTTGCCTTCGATAGATGCCTCTTGGTCTCCAGGGCAGAGTATGGAGCTATGGTTCAACCCAGGCCTTGCAGGCCTGCCCGCCTCTCCCAGAGAAGCACGATGTTGGCAGCTCCATTGTGTCCCTGCAGGCCCAGGTTTCATCCTGGCCAGAGGCGGCTGCTATGGGCAGCCTCCCTGAATGTGGGCCAGAAACATGCGTCTCTGGGCTCCTCTGTCTCAGGTGACAATGTGTCAAAGTCCCAGCAAGAAACAGACCACAGGTACCACCTTACTCACAGGGGCTCAAGCACACACACAGGCACATATGAACACAGATCCTTCTTAGCTCCTCTCCTTCCTGCAGGGCCTTGAGCCTGCACACCTCTCTGGGGTCCCTGGCTGGAGTATGAAAAATAAACACAGCCTGTGCAAGTCAGAGGAGGAAGCTGGTACAGGCAGGGGAAGGTGTGCAACAGGTGGTGAGGTAGGAAGTGAGACCTTGGAACACTTATGTGATGAAGGAGCCCGACTGGGGAAGCAGCAGGACAAAGGATGGTCCTCCCTCCCCACTCTCCTTGCTCCACCCCTCTAGGATGAAGAGAAGTGGGCTGGAATCGCAAGTAGGTCCTGGCGCTGCCGGGGTTGACAGAACACGCTGTGTGCTGTGGATTTGTGGCAAGCTATGATACTCAGGAGGCCAGAGTGTCCCCAGAGCCGGGCAAGTTCTAGAATTTGAGAATGTACTGGGCCTGCATTCCGAAGCTGTGAAATCTCTAAGATATGACCTATTCACCTTTACTTATGTGATGGATAAATTTGAAACACATGACCTACTGCTGCACCAGCAAATGCAAACTTTCACAGCTTTGCCCCCACCTCATCGTAATCTTTGAAAGAGACATCCTGGGGATGACTTTGTGGGAGTGCATGGGGCATACACTGCAGACCAGGCCTCTGCGAGGGTTAAACCCGGCCCCGGTAGGAATATGTGCCTGTGTCTCCTGAATTCTAAGTACCTGCAGAGCAACTCAAGCTGTATGAGCTTCTCCGAGGCAACAATAGCTACTCACTACTTACAGGGGCAAACCCAGCCCAGTAGGCATGGAGTTCAAGGCTGCTGAAGTCTTCAGGAGGAATGAGGGAAGCCATGCTCCCTTGCAGATGAAGCAGTAGAGGTCTGGAGGCAGATGTGTTTACGGCCTTCTTTTCTTTTCAATGCTATAGCCCTCTCTACACCTGTGCTTCCTAAACAAAACCCCCAGGAGTCTTGTAAAAGTACAGCTTCTGATTCAGGGAGTCTGGGTGGGGCCTGGGAATGAGCATTCCCAGTAAGCTCCCATGGGATGCTGACGCTGCTGGCTCATGGACCTTATCTCTAATGGGAAGAATCCCTACAAAATTTCTTTATCGGCTAAAGACAAGCAACTGGTGGTATACCCCGCATTCCCTGTTGTTTTCAAATGTTTTGCGTTTATCTTTTTTTCTAAAGCATAAGGTTTATGCCATTTTGATATGCATTTAACCTACTGATTCTGGACAAAGAGGAGTAACCAGGTGACATCCTTGGTTTCAGGACAGCAGAAATGTCCGGACTGAGACGAGGAATCAGTCAGATCTGTGTCAGCCCTCACCCCTTCCGGCAGCACGCGCCAGATGCTTGCTCCGCCTCACTGTGCTTCAGCCCACGCAGGAGGTGGGGAGAGTTTCTACGTCCAGGGTGCCGAGTGTCACACGTGACGACGCGGAGCCTGACAACAGAGGAGCCCGCCCCGCCAGCTCTCTCTGGCCCTGTGACGTTCAGTCTGCGGTGGCAGTTACTTTCAGGCCTTCCATGCTCATCACAGATACTGAGACAGTCCTATCTGCTCTGTTGAGTTGAGGCCTCACTAGAACAGCCTACAAGAACTCCCCAAGGATAAACACCTTCAGACCTGGGCAAAGGCTGCAGTGACTGCGGTCTCTTTTGTTAATGTCGCTGGGGCTCGCCTGGGGATGTGAGTCATTATGGTGCTGGTTGGGGGTGGGGGGGCATTGTGGGATAAAGTGAAAAATGTTGCACTGGGAGAAGGGGCTTTTGATTTAAACGCATCTTAATTAAAAAAAAAAAAAAAACAGCATTATTGAGTTGGCCTGTAGACTTCGTCAAGATTCTAAGAGACACTGTGCGTAAATACATTATCTCAAGATTTTGAAAGCTAGACGGATTTCTTTCTGTTTTGTCCTTGAACTCAAGGAGGTCTTGGTTACAGTAGAGAGAGTTTCCAGGGATAGGAGCAGAGAATCAAGATCTGTGGTCCTAACTCCCTAGCACCCCAACCCCAGCCCAGCACCCTGGACCACTTCTGGCCAGTCTCCATGCTCACTGTGCTCATCCAAGCCCACATCCTCTGAGCCTCCTGCCCACTGGCCGGGAACACCACTGATCTCCTTCCATCCACGGATATTCCACCCAGTCTTCCTAGCTCAGTGACCACCACGACCCCTTCCTAGGCATACCCAAAGCACTCTGCCCGTCAGTCCAGTGGCCGCAGCTTTGGGTTCGAGTCTGTGCTTTAAGCCTCTCCTCCCAGCCCGTTGCTCGCCCCTCAGTTAAAGAGCAGCCCTGGTCTGAAGTCCGATCCTGGAGTGGGAGAAGCAGGGGCAGGCGGCAGAGGCATCTCTCGCTCTTCCTCACGCTGAGGTAACTGGTTACCCGAGAGCCTAGCTGGCACGTCTCCGAGGGGATGGAGTTGGCAACGCAGACCTGAAGGACTTCAGCTTCCTCTATTCCCTCTGAGGCCAGGGCCCTGCACTCCTCTTACATTTCCCCTGGTCCCGGGCTCTAGGCTTCATATATCCAGATAGAAAAGGAAAACACAGAAAGACCTGCTCATGGCCCTGTCACCCTAACTTACCATGGACTCTGCTCCGCCTGCAGGCCCCTGCTTCTCTCAGCCCATCCCAATGCCACCCATCCTTTGGTGGTCACCTCAAGTCTCACCTCCTAGGGTAGAGGGATTCCCTCTCTACTCCAGAAGGTTATTCCCCACTCCTCAGAATGCCAGCAGCACCCAGGACCTGAATCTAGGGCCCCAGGAATTCCTTCTTTTCTAAAGCTTTGTGTGGTGCCAAATTTCCCTCCCCCAGGTCCATGGCAAGAGCCTCGGATAGAGGGAATAAGAAACCACCCATGCTACCCACCATCCTCACCACAGTGAGGATTTGGGGACTGCGGTGGGTTGGCTGGGGGGCAAGAACTGGAACCCATCGTTCTTACATTCTAGGATTCTAAGAGTTTACAAGTTCAAGTTTTGGAGAATCCATGAATCTAAGAGTCCACAGTTCTAAGACCCTGTGATCTCATAATGTCTGGGGCTTTCTAAGATCATGGGTTTGCAAGAAGTCCTGAGCTTGCAGTACAGAATCAGAGTCTCAGCACTCCCAGGCCTGAGAACTCTCTGCCACGTGGCTGAGAGCTGAACAGACTCTGAGTGATGATAGCTCCTGGGGACATCTAGACTGGAGTCTGAGCTTGTGTCCTGAAGTGGCTGGAGATGCCGCTGGCTGACAGGCCCGCCAGAATTCTCCTTTGAGGCTCGTAAGCAGAGGCACCGAGCTTCACACCCACATCCGTTATCCCTGCAGGTGGCTGTGAGGGTCACTTTGGGTGTCTTTGCTGAGAGCTTGTTGGGGTCCCCCCCAGAGCTGCTCTGGTCTCTGTCAGATCCCGCAATCCTGATTCTTTGGTGTCAGAGGACCCCACTTTCCCCACTCAGTGCAGAGCCTACTGGGAAGGAGGGGAGGCAGGTGTGTGGAAAGGAGCTTTTGGGGAGAGGAGAGTGTTCTTGACCAAAGGGTTCTGAGATATCCCTCCCAATGTCAGAAGATCCCAGGACCTGAAGGTCTCAGGATCTTCTCCAGAAGAGGCAACAGCACACTTTCACGAAGGAGAGTGGAGGGAGGAGGTGGGGACAGTGCCCAGGAGTGATTCCCCAGGGGCGCCCTGTGGTCTTCAGGCTCTGGAACTGCTGTCTTCTCCTGAGGCGGCCTCTTTGTGTATCCTTAGAACAGCTTGAGTGTGTCCCTACTCCCCTGGAGACACCGCCCCAGTGGCCACGTCGCTGGACCAGTCGGAGCCCACACCCTGCCTCCTCCCCACCACCACCGCCCAACACGCACAGGCACACGGGCTAGCAGCCTTGCTGGAGTCAGAGGGCAGGGTGGGCTGCATCTGGGGAATGGCACCTGATACCCTGTGGACTCTGCTCCCCCTGTGGGGTGGCTCCACCATACTAGCTCTGGAAAGAAAAGATGTGGTAACAGCAACGTGCTTTTCAATTCATTTCCCAGAATAATAGAAATAAAAGAAAAACAATAAATGGGGCCTACTTAACCTCAAAAGCTTTTGTACAGAAAAGGAAACAATAAACAAAATGAAAAGACAACACACAGATTGGGAGAAAATACTTGCAAATGATGTGACTGATAAGGGACTGGTCTCTAAAATTTACAAACAGCTTATGAAACTTAATAGTATCAAAACAAAACAACCCACTCAAAAAATGGGCAGAAGACCTGAACAGACATTTCTCTAAAGAGGACACATAGGCACATGTGTCCATAGGCACGTGAAAAGATGCTCAACATCACTAGTTATTAGAGGAATGCAAATCAAAACTATAATGAGATATTACCTCACATCAGTCAGAATGGCTAGCATCAAAAAATCCACAAAGAATAAATGCTGAAGGTGATGTGGAGAGAAGGGAACCCTCTTGCAATGTTAGTTGGAATGTAGATTGGTACAGCCACTATGGAGAACAGTATGAAGGTTCCTTAAAAAATTAAAAATAGAGCTACCAGATGAACCTGAAATCCAACTCCTGGGCATACATCCAGAGAACTGGCCCTACAAGATCCATGCAGCCCAGTGTTCACTGCAGCGCCATTTACAGCAGCCAAGACATGGAGACAGCCTACAAGCCCACCGACAGAGGACTGGATAAAGAAGGTGTGTTTCATATTTACCATGGAATATTATTCAGCCATTGAAAAGGTGACATAAGGCCATTTGCAGCAACATGGATGGAACTAGAGACTGTCATACTGAGTGAAGTCAGTCAGACAGAGAAGGAGAAATATCATATGCCATCCATTATAGGTAGAATCTAAAAAGAAATGATACAAATGAACTCATAAAGCAGACAGAGACTCACAGACTTAGAAAACAAACTCGTGGTTGTCACGGAGAAGGGACAGTTAAGGACTTTGGGAATATATAGGCTATTTTTAAAAAGGATAACTAACAAGGACCTGCTGTAGGGCGTGTGGAACTCTGCTCACTGTTACGTGTCAGCCTGGATGGGAGGGGAGTTTGGGGGAGAACGGATACATCTGCATGTACGACTGAGTCCCTTTATTGCACCGGAAACTATCACAACATTGTTAATTAGCTGCTTTTGGTGTTAAAATAAATAAATACATAAAACTCAAGTGTTCTAACAGGAAAAAGAAAACGAAAACATGTGCTGAGAGAGAGGGAGGGAGGGAAGAGAAGGAAGACTAGGGAGGGGTCAGGGAAAGGGGCTCCCTCTCTCTCAAGAGAGGAGAGAACAGGGAGGGCAGACACAGAGACGCATAAAGAAAGACACCGACAAAGAGACAGACAGTGAATTAGACCGTGACTAGTCAGAGGTATAGAAAAGCACATGCTAGCAAAGAGGTAGTAGAAACAGAGAGCGTGGGGGAAAAAAAATGGAAGGAACCCCAGAGCCTTAAACCCAGGCTATTGGAGCCAAATCCTTGGGACCTGGTGTCAGGCATGAATGAGCCTCACCTGAATTCTCTGTCCAGGGAGATGCACTTGGCCTCATGCTGACAGAGGTTCATCCCCGGCACACAGTGGTCAATCACCTCGTCGCACAGCTCACCTGGTGGGGCGGGTAGAGAGCCCAGGTGTCAGGGAGGATACAGGGGGATGCCCCAGCTAGGAGGTCAGGTTCATCCAGTCCCTGGTCAGGAGGCCATGGTATCAGGAGCCTGCCATTTATCCTCTAGGCATCTCCTTTCTTCTGTACCTCTGTCTCAATTTCCCTCGCAGTGACCACAAGAAGACCCCAGGACCTCTCTTGGGTACTGTTAGAGCTTTACCATTTGGCTGTTTCACTTGATTATCCAGGGGCTGCAGCAGCTAAAACCACCCCTGCCTTGGTGAAAGTCACTCGCTTGTGTCTGATTCTTTGCAACCCCATGGACTATACAGTCCATGGAATTCTCCAGGCCAGAATACTGGAGTGGGTAGCTGTTCCCTTCTCCAGAGGATCTTCCCAACTCAGGGGTTGAACCCAGGTCTCCCGCACTGCAGGCAGATTCCTTACTGCCTGAGCCACCCAGGAAGCCCACCCCTGACTTTGGGCTGTGCTTATTTGTTTTTCATTCCACACTCATTTATGGAGCACCTGCTGTGTGGCAGCCCTCTGCCAGGGCCCAGGGACACCGCAGTGACCCAGTCCCAACCTCCCCCAAGGGGTGTGTGTGTGTGTGTGTGTGTGTGTGTGTGTGTGTGTGTGTGTGTGTGTGTGTGTGTGTGTGTGTGTGTGTGTGTGTGTGTGTGTGTGTGTGTGTGTGTGTGTGTGTGTGTGTGTCTGTGTGTGTGTGTCTGTGTGTGTGTGTGTGTGTGTGTGTGTGTGTGTGTGTGTGTGTGTGTGTGTGTGTGTGTGTTGGGTTGCGGGGGCGGATCTACAAATAATCAGGCAATTATAACACACAGGTGTCAGCGTGATGATGGGAAAACCTGGTGGAAACTCTGGGGTTTCTTGGAGGGGCAGCCAGAGCTGAGCAGTGCAGTCCACCTGTTACAGACAAGTAAGCCCCATGGATTTTCTCAGAGAAGAAAATATGCAAAGAATTTGAAGTTCTGGTCTCTGGCTACATCCCCTTTGAAATTCACAGGGCCAGAAAAATGCCTAACAGGTCATAAATACCCAAAGATAAAAGGCCTGCCGATAAGCCCTGGAAAACTCACACCACCAGAAAGCAGGAATGTGGGAGGTCAGACAGGCCTGCAGGGGTCAGGTTCCTGGAAGACACACCGCTGATAGCTTCCTCGCATTCCACCCAGTCAGGCCATGTGGAGAGTGACGGGGAGAAACAAGCTTCCAGCCAGAGAGCTGTGGGGCAGGTGTGCCCGGGGCAGGGTGAAGGACGGTCTGAGGGTGGCTAGGGGGAAAAGCGCGGCAGACAGAGCCCCAGAGTCGGCTCTCTGCTGCGATGGGGGCAAGCGGACCCCACCCTGCCTTCACTGTGTCCCCGGCCTCTCAAGACCTCAAGACCCTCTCTGGGAGGGTACCTGTGTGACTTCTAAGCCTCTTATGCTTATTGTCCGCCAGTAACACCGAGAGAGGTATATTCTCTGTGGGACACTTGTGACATTTTCTGGCACAGACAAAAACCTAGATGTCCCATTCTCAGGAACAAAGTACAACGAGTCAGAACTTCATCCCAGTCAATGGCAGACACAGGCAGGAAACTGCCTTCGTGAGTGTTCCCTTGGCAGCCCCCACCCCATCCATTCTCCCACTGTCAGCTCAGACCTGAATAAAGCATGAGCAAAGGCAAGTGCCTCTCAGTTGGCCTCAGACACCACTGGGGAGTCCAGGGCTCCCAAAGGAGGGGATGAACATGAACTAAATGAACAGAGAGCTGAAAGTTGGGGACCTGCTCAAAGTGGGGAGGAGTGAATGATTTGTGGGGGTGGGAGGGGGAGGGGTGGACAAACGAAGGGAGAGGGTCTTTGGGAAGTCTTTGAGAAGCCCCTCAGGGCATATTATGGGTTTTTTTGTTCTTTTTTTGGATTCAAGTCTTTGTCCAGAGGGGGAAAGGAGGTGGAGTTTTTGGAAGAAGCCTAGGAAGTGGTGGGCTTCCCAGGGGGAGCAGTGGTAAAGAACCTGCTGGCCAACACAGGAGACACAAGAGACTCCGGTTTGATCCCTGGGTGGGGAAGATCCCTGGAGAAGGAAATGGCCACCCACTCCAGTATTCTTGCCTGGAGAATCCCATGGACAGAATTTGGCAGGCTACAGTCCGTGGGGCCTGCAGAGTCAGACTTGTCTGAGCACACACAGTGGTCTCTTCTAATGCATGACAAGCCCACCCAGGGCCCCACACAACAGCCCACTCCTGGGTGCCGGGGACTCACCCGTGTAGTTTGGTGGGCACACACACACGTAGTTGTTGACCCCGTCTACACAGGTGGCGTTGTTCTCGCAGTCGTTGTCCTCACAGTCGTCTGGGTTGATCTCACACCGCTGCCCCTCGAAGCCCAGAGGGCAGGAGCAGCTTTGGGGATGTGTGGGTGGGGTCAAGGGTCAGGGAGTGGGGGTAGGTTGGAGCAGCAGAGGGGAAGGTAGGGGTGGAAAATACAGTCAGTGAGGCTTCTCCTCTGGATGGAAGTCTGAGGCCATTCTTGGGGCACACAAGGCCTGGCGTTCTGAGCAGGAAGACCATTAGGAGCCTAAGAGAGCATTTCTTCTAGACCCCTGCTCCGGGCAGTGTTTTGTCTCTCCTGGCTCTGGGTGGCTGCCTTGCCTGGGGGCAGTTCCTATGGGCAATGCCGCCTTCACCACCCCTCAGCTGGAAGTGGTAGAGCTTTAATTCCTCCCTGTCTCTTAAGCAACCCTTCAGCTATGTTCTATGGGTAGTTTCTTTTGTAGACAAAAGGAGAAACAGCAAAACAAACTCTGTACTTTTTTTTGTGACCTTCTACTCAAGGGCAGGTCATAGACTTTTGCCAAGAGAACGTACTGGACATAGCAAACACCCTCTTCCAACAACACAAGAGAAGACTCTACACATGGACATCACCAGATGGTCAACACCAAAATCAGACTGATTATGTTCTTTGCAGCCAAAGATGGAGAAGCTCTATACAGTCAGCAAAAACAAGACCGGGAGCTGACTGTGGCTCAGATCATGAACTCCTTATTGCCAAATTCAGAATTAAATTGAAGAAAGTAGGGAAAACCACAAGACCATTCAGGTATGAGCTAAATCAAATCCCTTAGGATTATACACTGGAAGTGAGAAATAGATTTAAGGGACATCTGATAGACAGAGTGCCTGATGAACTATGAATGGAGGTTCATGACATTGTACAGGAGACCTTACAAATAGCTGTGAAAATAAGGGAAGTGAAAAGCAAAGGAGAAAAGGAATGATATTCCCATTTGGATGCAGACTTCCAAAGAATAGCAAGGAAAGATAAGAAAACCTTCCTCAGCAATCAATGCAAAGAAATAGAGGAAAACAACAGAACGGGAAAGACTAGAGATCTCTTCAAGAAAATTAGAGATACCGAGGGAACATTTCATGCAAAGATGGGCTTGATAAAGGACAGAAATGGTATGGACCTAACAGAAGCAGAAGATATTAAGAAGAGGTGGCAAGAATACACAGAAGAACTGTACAAAAAAGATCTTCACGACCCAGATAATCATGATGGTATGATCACTCACCTAGAGCCAGACATCCTGGAATGTGAAGTCAAATGGGCCTTAGAAAGCATCACTATGAACAAAGCTAGCGGAGGTGATGGAATTCCAGTTGAGCTATTTCAAATCCTGAAAGATGATGCTGTGAAAGTGCTGCACTCATTATGCCAGCAAATTTGGAAAACTCAGCAGTGGGCATAGGACTGGAAAAGGTCAGTCTTCATTCCAGTCCTAAAGAAAGGCAATGCCAAAGAATGCTCAAACTACCGCACAATTGCACTCATCTCACACGTTAGTAAAGTAATGCTCAAAATTCTCCAAGCCAGGCTTCAGCAATACATGAACTGTGAACTTCCAGATGTTCAAGCTGGTTTTAGAAAAGGCAGAGGAAGCAGAGATCAAATTGCCAACATCCAATGGTTCATCAAAAAAGCAAAAGAATTTCAGAAAAACATCTATTTCTGCTTTATTGACTATGTCAAAGCTTCTGACTGTGTGGATCACAACAAACTGTGGAAAATTCTGAAAGAGATGGGAATAACAGACCACCTGACCTGCCTCCTCTTCTTCTTTTTTTTTTTTTCTGACCTGCCTCTTGAGAAACCTATATGCAGGTCAAGAAGCAACAGTTAGAACTGGACATGGACCAACAGACTGGTTCCAAATAGGAAAAGGAGTACGTCAAGGCTGTATATTGTCACCCTGCTTATTTAACTTATATGCAGAGTACATCATCGGAGAAGGCACCCCACTCTGGTACTCTTGCCTGGAAAATCCCATGGATGGGGGAGTCTGGTAGGCTGCAGTCCATGGGGTCGCTAAGAGTCAGACATGACTGAGCAACTTCGCTTTCATTTTTCACTTTCATGCATTGGAGAAGGAAATGGCAACCCACTCCAGTGTTCTTGACTGGTGAATCCCAGGGACGGGGGAGCCTGGTAGGCTGCCGTCTATGGGGTTGCACAGAGTCGGACACGACTGAAGTGACTTAGCAGCAGAGTACATCATGAGAAACGCTGGGCTGGAAGAAGCACAAGCTGGAATCAAGACTGCCGGGAGAAATATCAATAACCTCAGATACGCAGATGATACCACCCTTATGGCAGAAAGTGAAGAAGAACTAAAAAGCCTCTTGATGAAGGTGAAAGAGGAGAGTGGAAAAGTTGGCTTAAAGCTCAACATTCAGGAAACTAAGATCATGGCATCTGGTCCCATCACTTCATGGCAAATAGATGGGGAAACAGTGGAAACAGTGGCTGACTTTATTTTTTTGGGCTCCAAAATCACTGCAGACAGTGATTGCAGCCATGAAATTAAAGGACGCATACTCCTTGGAAGGAAAGTTATGACCAACCTAGACAGCATATTAAAAAGCAGAGACATTACTTTGCCAACAAAGGTCCATCTAGTCAAGGCTATGATTTTTCCCATGGTCATGTATGGATGTGAGGGTTGGACTGTGAAGAAAGCTGAGCACCAAAGAATTGATGCTTTTGAACTGTGGTGTTGGAGAAGACTCTTGAGAGTCCCTTGGACAGCAAGGAGAACCAACCAGTACATCCTAAAGGAGATAGGTCCTGGGTGTTCATTGGAAGGACTGATGCTGAAACTCCAATACTTTCACCACCTCATGCAAAGTGTTGACTCACTGGAAAGACCCTGATGCTGGGAGGGATTGGGGGCAGGAGGAGAAGGGGACAACAGAGGATGAGAGGATGGATGGCATCACCGACTCAATGGACATGGGTTTGGGTAAACTCCAGGAGTTGGTGATGGACAGGGAGGCCTGGCATGCTGTGATTCATGGGGTCTCAAAGAGTCAGACATGACTGAGCAACTGAACTGAACTCAAGGGCAGCTTTTTAATCGAGAGGAGGAGCAGGACTTAGTGGCCAAGATCAGGCTTTGCAACCAAGTTTCCTGGGTTAAATTCCACATGTGTTTCATCATCTGTTGACTAGTGGTACCATCTACCTCCAGGGTGACTGTAGGCATTAAATGAGATTATACAAGGAGAACGCTTAGAGGGGTACACAGCACAGAGAACATGTTAGCTAGATTTTGTTCTAGACAAAACCACACACCTCCTTAACCTTCCCTCAGGGATGACATTTCTCCCTATCATGTATCCCTGCTACTTCTGAGCCCACTCCTGCTTCTGGAAGATGAGGGGGTTGGGTGGGAGGACACGTTTCCTGCCAACACTTTCTGGTCAGTCTGGTTAAAAACACTATAGACCAGCATGACGCAATTCCTTAACTTGTCCCTGCAGTGTTAAACCTCTTGCATACAAACCTCATTCCCTCTCCTCTGCCTGGCCTTGGCCACAGCCCCAGGGTCAGGATGCATGTTCGATAATAAGTCAGAAAAAAAATCAGTCAGTATTGCTAAAGGTTGGGCAGATGACAAGGGATGAGAGGCTTTGAGAGGGTGCAGGTGGAAGATGAGAGTCTGATTAAATGAACAATGAGAGTCTGATTAAATGAAATTAAATGAACAATACAGGAATCTCACTCTTCCCATGGGCCACCCCCCTTGTCAGGGACCAGGGTCCTGTGTTCCAGCTCAGACCAAGAATCCCAGGCCTCTCTCCATTTGAAACTAAACAAATAGAAAGTGGATTTTTGTGGCCTTATTTTTTTTTTCCCTGCACCCATGTGGTTTGTGGGCTCTTAGTTCCCTGACCAGGGATTGAACCCAGGTCCATGGCAGTGAAAGCCCAAGTCTTAATCACTTGGACCACCAGGGAATTCCCTTAGAATCCAAATTAATGTCCTTTTTTCTATGACCTGAAAAGCGGGTCACATTTTCTACAAAAGGCAGGCAGAAGGATTCTTGGGTCTGAGTTCTTCAACTCTTCATGGAGCAAAATAAATTGACTCTAACTCTGTTCTTTTCTTTCTTCTTCTTTTTGCTCTTAGGGACCCTGGGCATTCATGAAGAAGGTCATTTCTTCAGAGCCACAGGGGGGCAGGTTTCTGAAGGTTTAACATAGCACTGGTTTAACATAGCATTGCCTATTTTCCTGATATGAGTTATTTTCCTCTGACTCTCCCCGGAGAGAACTTAGGGCTCTTAGGACTGCATGAAAGTGGGGTAAGGAGGGGCTGGTCAAGGGAGCAGAGGTTGCTCATGGACTGGACCAAGGGTGGGAAAGAGGTTAAAGTCTCTTTTGTCCTCACTGGAAACCTGGTGGAAGGTGGGGGGAGGAGGGAAGAGGGGATGTCACTGATATCTCAAGAGCACTGTGTCAGCTGTGTGGACAGACAGCAAGTCACATCTCCTGTCCAGCCAGCCCTGCCAGCCTTTGCCTGTTGTGTGAGCAGACAGTCAATGCTTCAAGACTGAAGAAGCATCTGGATGAAGAGGTAGGTGATGCTTCCAGAATTCTGACTAGTCAGAGGTGTCACAGATTGAATTGTGTCCCTTCAAAAAGATATGTTGACATCTTAACCCCCCTCCCCCAAGCCTCAGAACGTGACCTCATTGGGAAACAGAGTCATTGCAGCTGTCATGAGCTAACTGAAGATGAGGTGACGTTGGGGTGGCATGGGCCCCAAATCTCACATGACTGGTGTCCTTAAGAGAAGCCAGTCATGTGGACACAGACCCAGGGAGAAGGCTGTGTGTGCAGCTGAAGGCAGAGACTACAGTGACACAGCTGCAGGTCAAGAAATGCCTGAAGCTGCCAGCAACCCTCAGCAGCTAGAAGGCGAGAAAGGAGCCCCTCCCGGTTTCAGAGGGAGTGTGCCCCTACTGAGGCCTCCATGCCGGGCCTCAGCCTCCTGAGCTGTGTGAGAAGCCGCTCTCTGGTTCCAGGCCCTTGAGCCTGCGGTCCTTTGTTATGGCATCTTGAGGTCACTGGACAGAGGAGGGACACGGGAGCAAGGCCACCCGACAGGGGCCCTCCCTGTGCCAGCCTGCCAGGTGCAGCCCTGGGTGGTGGGGCAGGGTGGGGGGCCCCACACAAGCTATGCATCCCAGGATGGGGGCCTCATTGCCTGAGCCCTGCATCCCATTTTCCAAACCCTATAGGGCCGTTTTCCTTGAAAATTAAGTCCTAAAAAGTCCAGTTCATCTGGATTTCCTCAGTGATGGAGGGTGCAGACAGACCCTTTCGTGTCCCCGCAGAGAGGGCAGTGATACCTGCAGGGGTGCCCCGGCCTCTTGGGGACGACGCGGGCCCCGGGGCTGGGGTGGGGATGGGGCCAGGCTCTCCGGTCCTGGAGGAGTGCCTCCTGGCTGAGGCCACGTGGCCACTGCTGCGTGCGCTCTGGGTGGCTTCTCCTCACGGCCACTCTGATGGGGGAGAGTGGGTGGTTTGGCCCGCTACAGGCAGGAAAATGAGCTCAGCCTTGAATTTCACTTTTCCAGAGTTGAGTTTGATGGGGCTGACTTGGCAGATGGAGATGTGGGCAGCTGTCTTCCCCAGGGAGAACCTGGCACCCAGAAGCTGAATTTCTTTCACAGACCACATAGTCACCCGGCCAGAGGGCCTGTGGTTGTTCACTGTCTGTCACCTGAGTGCTCCGACCTCCTCACGCAGCATAGCACCCAGTGCCCCTTCCTTTGCTGCCTGACCCCCTGGCGCTTTGGGGGTGCCCCATGGGCCTGCGCCCCCTGATCTGCTCTTGCCAGGGTAGAGCCCGGGAAACTGGGCATCAGCAGGCCGCGAGGGGTGGGTGGGAAGCAGGAAGGCGCCGGAGGTTTGGCCAGAGGCCCAGAGGGCCAGCTCCAAAGACAATGAGAAAAAAGTCTAAGTGTCTTCTACCTCTTCCCTTCCTGAGCTCTTAGGCCAGGGAGGAAACGGCAGGGTTGGAAGACTCAGGGATGAGTGTCAGGATATGTGACCCAGAGTAAATCAATCTCCATGCCTCGGTTTCCCCATCTGTTAAATGGGGACAGGAACGACCTGTATCGGTTACGGTCCTTGGGAGGATTTAAATGAAATTTAGAGTTAAGTGCCTGGCACATAATGAGCATGTAATCAACACAGGAAAGAATAGTGGAATTTCCAGGCCGGCGGGTTTTTTGAGCTGTTGATTACCCTATCCTGCTGTGACTTCAGCCAGCAACTGTAGCTTCCCTTGGAGACCTCCTGGCTCTGGAGACAGACTCCCTGAATTCAGATGCCAGTCTGAACACTTTCTGTGTAACTGCAGACAAACAGTTTATCCCTTTGAGGCCCTAACTTCCTTGTCTGTACAACAGGGATAGCAGTAGCTGCCTTACAAGGAAGGCAAAGCCTTCAAGTCCTTCACACCGAGGGCTGGGCGGGGCGCGGGCCACAGGAGGCGCGCAGCTGGGTTTCCTCCACCTGCCGCAGAGTCGCCAGGCAGACAGGAGGGAAGGCCCGGGGTGAGCTGTTACCTGAACCCGCCCTTGTGGGTGTCACTCAAGTGGCAGGTGCCTCCATGCAGACAGGGGTTCTGAATGCAGGTGTTGACAGGCACGGTGCAGTCTCTGCCCTGAGGAGAGAGAGGAGCACGTCGTGAGGGAGGCCCTCCGCGGCCGCCATGGTGAGGAGGCCCCACGGGCTCCCAGCTCCCTCTGGGGTGAGGGCAGGGGGCGGTCTCTGCCCTGAGGAGAGAGAGGAGCACGTCGTGAGGGAGGCCCTCCGCGGCCGCCATGATGAGGAGGCCCCACGGGCTCCCAGCTCCCTCTGGGGTGAGGGCAGGGGGCGGTCTCTGCCCTGAGGAGAGAGAGGAGCACGTCGTGAGGGAGGCCCTCCGCGGCCGCCATGATGAGGAGGCCCCACGGGCTCCCAGCTCCCTCTGGGGTGAGGGCAGAGGGCGGTCTCTGCCCTGAGGAGAGAGAGGAGCACGTCGTGAGGGAGGCCCTCCGCGGCCGCCATGATGAGGAGGCCCCACGGGCTCCCAGCTCCCTCTGGGGTGAGGGCAGGGGGCGGTCGCCCGGGCTCTGGGACAAGCGAGCTGTCTGTGTGACCCGGGGAAAGCCCGAGGGAGCCCCTGCCTTGGGTCTCTCCATGGTGCACGGTGCGGGGGATGAGAGCTGAGCTCAGGACCAGGGCCCCCAGCCTCACTACTGCCCAGACTGCACCCCCTCCTCACTGTCCCAACCCACAGGCCGAGAGCAGGGGCTCTGGAGCCTGGAAGCGCTGGTTCATCTCCCAGCTTCACCTCTTCCTGGTTGGCTGACCTTTACCTTGTATTAACTTTTTAACTTCTACAAGCCTACCTCAAAGAGCTGTTACCACAGTTGAACTAGACGTTTCAATAAGGAAGTGCTTAAAATATTACATAACACATCTAGCACATAGTAGGTACTCTATAAATGCCAGTAGATGATGTTATCACTAACCTCACTGAGGCATAACTGTCATCTACAACTTGGAGGGTAGACCATGGCTGAAGTGTGGTCAACAGACCTTGGCCTAAAGTGCCAAGCCCCCAGGGAGTTGTCTCTGATTGGTCCAGACGTGGGCATGGGTGTTGCTATTTGCTCTTAAGTTCTCTGGGTGATCCTGATGGCAGGCCACCCCGAGACCCCCTGTGAGAGAAATTTTGGGCAGAGTGGGATTTCTCTGTACCAGGCATCCTGAAGGGGATGTGTGCACTAAGAAGGTGCCAACTGTGTGCAGGTGGGGAGGCGCATGCCAGGGAGGAGGAACAGTGAGGGCACAGGCGCCGCAGAGACAGGCCTCCATCCCAGGGAGTTGCCCCAGGCTTGGTCCTCTGCCACCAGCTTCTCCCGTGGCATCAACGGACCAGCACTGCACCCAGGTTTTGGCAGCCGGTTCCCTGGATGACCTGTGCAATCTGGCGGCGGGGGTGGGGGGGTGGAGAGGGATGTCTGCTGCGTTTGCCTCTGGGCTGTGGGCTCAGTGTGGGCGTGGGGCCAGGCGGGGGCCATCACGGGAGCCCTCCCACCGCCACACCACCTGCTCGCCATCTGCCCAAGAAAACCCTCCTTCCCACTCTGCCACTGCTGCCCGTGCCCGCAACGAGAGGCACTGGGCTCCCTGGCTGGACCCTCCTGGGCTCTGCCTTCTCCCACTGCCTCAGCTCTGCAGCCTCAGGTCCGGCCTCCAGCAGCCGGAAGGCAGGGTTGCATCTGTCCGCTGCTTTTCGTGCCCGTCACAGGTTTCTCGGAGGGGAGATCTGGGCTTATCCTAAGCCAGAGCAACATGGGGTCCCTTTCTGCAAGCCCGTGTGTCGATGGAAACTGCAGTGCTCATTCTCACTCCCATATTCGGAGTACAGTTTCTGTTCCAGGACTCATGCTGAGTTTCACATTCACAATGGTGTATGATGTTCATAACACCCCTACAATATGGGTGTGGTGTTATTACCCTCACTCTTACTGAGAGGGAAGATGGACTTGGAAAGTGAGGCAATAGGTCCACTCTCACACAGCGGTATGTGGAACCAGCACAGCTGAACCCAGACATCCAGTCCAAAGCCAATTCTGGGAACTGCTCGCTGGGCGCCTACTCTGCCTCTCTCAAAGCACAGGCTTTGCAGGTAGGCAGATCTGAGCGCACATGCTGGTCTGACTGCTGCTGCTAAATTGAGGAAATTACCAGTTCTCTCTGAGACTTGTTTTCATTATCTGTAAAATGGCAATAATAATACCTATTGTATGGATTTAACAAATGATTAGAAATCACACTCATCTAAGGCATCTGACCCTGGCAGATAATGGTAGCTCATAAATAAGAGCTATTCAGATACAGACCATGATGATGATAGGGGCCTGAGATAGATTTTTGGGTTTCCCGGTGACTCAGATGGTAACGAATCCACCTGCCATGCAGGAGACCTGAGTTCGATCCCTGGGCTGGGAAGATCCCCTGGAGAAGGAAATGGCTACCCCCTCCAGGATTCTTGCCTGGAGAATCCCATGGATAGAGGAGCCTGGTGGGCTGTACTCCATGGGGTCGCAAAGAGTCGGACACCACCTAGTGACTAAACAGCAACAGCAACTGAATGGTGAAGGATGTGTCGTGTGTGTGTGTGTGTGTGTGTGTGTGTGTGTGTGTGTCTGTGTCTGTGTGTTGGTGGATAAATGGGCCTGGACTGCAGGACCTGCCTGAGCAGGTCAAGGCATGGCCTCCCTGATTCCTGCCTGGGCCAGTGTCTTTGCTCTGGGGACTTGCAAGTCCCAGAGGCTCCCGGGGGATTCCTCCCCTGGGGTGGGGCAGGGGTGGAGGTGGTGTCTCCTCTAGCCCCAGATGCCACAGGGCACTGGAATCCAGGAAGCAGAGCCTGTATTTGGCAATGTGGTGCCTGGGCCCAGAGGTGGGGATTTCTATCATTTACAGGCTCTTCAGAAACAACCACCATTGTTAACACCTGGCCAGCTAGCTTAGTTCTACTCTCTTGAGCCTCATTTTGCTCAAACCACTAGATCTGTAACGTTCCTTGGTTATCTCTCATGACCCCCTCCCTATGGTGTGTGTGTGGTAGAGGTGGGACTGGGACTTGGCCAGGACTTCTAGGTTCCTTTACAGGATCTTGGAAACAACTAACTCCACTGGAGTCCTGTTTCTGAGATGGGGCCAGCAGGGTGGCTCTAAGACCTTGCTACTCAAAGAGTGGTCCTTGGACTACCAGCCTGGTGTCCCCTGGAAGCTTGTTAGACATGCACAATCTCAGACCCGATCTCAGATCTAATGAATCAGAGCCTGCACTTTAACAAGGTCTCTGTACACCTCGAAGAGTGAGAAGCACTATTCTGAGACACTGAACATATATGCATGAAGCTAAATGGCTGCAAAAAATCAGCCAAAATTTCCATTTTATGTTCTCAAATCCTAGAATCATGGTGAGAGTTATGCTTTGTTGAGTCTGCTGAATGCTGGTACTGAGGAGGCCAAGACACACGTGACCCCTTTTAATCCTTACAACAGCTCTGCAGTGAGTATGGTTATCCCCATTTACAGGTGATGAAAGTGAGGCTACAGAGAGCCAGTTACTAGTGGAGGGCTTAGCACAGTCTCTGCATCAAGACGGAGCTGGGCTCTGGATTTAGCGAATGTGTTCCCCGGGTGTGTGAGCGTGGGTATATTTTTCAATTTTTCTGAACCCTCGGTATCCTCATCTATCAAAAGAGATTGTCCTTCTTTCAGAGGACAGTTAAGAGTATTAAGTGAGATAATGCACTTAAATTGCTTCTCAGGGACCTGGCATTATAACAGATGTACAGTAGCTGCTACCAAACATTCAGCAGTGGTTGCCATGCTATTTCTATAACACTGTGGCCTCTCAAGGTCACTCACTAGTCACTGGAAACATGGAGATCTCTAGGAACAGCTAGATAAATGCTAGAACTTTGAGCTGCGTTTTGCAGCTGTCTGGTGACTGTTGTCATCTTAGCAATTCACCCAGAACTACTACGCCAATCACTCTGCTGGCAGAAAGGAAAGCAGGCGTAACCAAAAAGAGTGTGATCAATATGCGATTAAGGGACCCCTCTGGTTCAGTCTGCTGCATTTTACTGTTGAGGAGCCTGAGACGGGTGGGGAGGAGAACCAGAGCTGTCCAAGGTCATGTCAGGTAGAGACAGGCTCCAGAGGGTCCCGGTGGTGTTCTTTTCACCAGCACCCTGTGTATTTCCCTGTCCTGGAGATTCAGGCAGGTTATAAATGGCCAAGGACCCTCCTCTGCAGCCATGTCATGGTGTTGCCAATGGACAGTGAATGCACGGGCTGAGGGCATGTATTTTGGAACCAGCTGACTTTGAGCTTTGAATCCTGGCTAAGGCTTTGATGAGGACCATGCAGGATAATGCATGTAGCTCGTTTAGTACACGGCCGGCAGGCAGTAAGCACTCAGTAAAGCCAGCTGTTAACAATACTACCATGGTCACCACCACCACCACCAGCATCATCCTATCACCATAGTCACCACCACCAGCATCATCCTATCACCATGAGCAGTGGCAGCAGCAATGTACTTTATACCTGCCTGGGCCCTTCAACTTCCTAAACATCAAAATCTCTGTTCAAATTCTTCCAAAACGGGCAAGATGTTCAGGATCTTATAAGCAAAACCCAAACACACAGCAACATTTTGCAGGAACCCCAGGGGTGCACTCTGCTCTGACACCGAGGGCCAGGCAAGCTTCACACTGTCCTCAAGTGTGATGGGAAGAAGCCTGGGTCTTTGAGCCTGGCTCCAGTACTGTCAGACTCAGGCCAGCTTTAAGGTGAGGGAAGTGAGACTTAAGAGTATGAAGTAGTTATCTTTAACATAGGGATGACACCACCCACCTCACAAGCAGAGGAAGGAATAAATACATGAAGTCCAGGTGCCTGGTGCAGAGTCGATGCTTAAAAAGATGACTACACGTGTACAGAATTGGGGATGTCATACATGTCACAGCTCTAGGAAAGCAGCAGACACTCCTTGGGAGTTCAGTGTCACAGACTGATAATCCCCAGGGAAACCACCTGTTCCCGAGAGCCACCACCCTGGCATTAGGGACCAGCAGTAGGCTGAAGGTAAAAGGCAGCCATATATCAGCTATTAAGTACTTACTGAATACTAGGGACTGTTCTAGGTACACTGCATGTGTTATTGTACATCTGCTTCTCACAGTAAGACTTTGGGATGGGTCCTATCCTAGTGTGCAGATGGGAAGCCCAAGGTGAAGCCTCTGGTTATCACCACACAACTAGGAAATGACAAAGCCGGGATCGACACCTGCTGATCAGTATAAATCCATAACCTGAGTTTTCTCCATTGAATATAAAGGAATGTGAGGATCCAGGTCTCTGGAGCGTGTCTGCTTAATTTCTAGTCTTCCCCTACAATATGTATACATATATGGTGCAGTGGTAAAGAACCTGCCTGCCAACGAAGCAGACATAGATACATGGGTTTGATCCCCGGGTTGGGAAGATCCCCTGGAGGAGGGCATGGTAATCCATCCTAGTCTTATTGCCTGGAAAATTCCATAGATAGAGGAGCCTGGCAGGCTGCAGTCTACGGGGTCACAAAGAGCTGGACATGACTGAGCGACTGAGCACATGTATGTAAGGGTGTATGTGTGTGTGGGGGTGGGGCAGGAGTCTGGGACGACCCTGAGTTTGAGGTCCTGGAGTTGGCTGCACAACTGAGTGACTGAGCACATGCATGTAAGTGTGTGTGTGTGTGTCTGGGACCACCTTGTGTGTGTGTGTGTGTGTGTGTGTGTGTGTATGTATGTGTGTGTGTGTCTGGGGTTGGCTGCCTGGGCAGGGAGGGCCGTCTGCCCAGCTTCAAAGAAATCCCTTGGCTGTCTTGTCTCAGGCCTGTAGATGGCACTCTGACACTGTCTACTGGGGGCGTGGCTGCAGCAGAGAAAGCCACCTCGGAGGCCTGCTGCCCAGAGCCAGTCTGCCTGTCAAGCTTGTCACGATACCCACAGACCCCTTGGGGACAGAAGACCAGGGCTGCCAGCTCCCTCCCACTCAGCTTGGACCAGGTGTGTGCCTCAGACGGTCTGGGCACTGGCTACAGACTCTCGGTTCACCTAGAGCCTTCCGATGGGGGCCCTGGGATGCTGGAATCTGGGAAGCTGGGAGGGTTGTGGGGAAGAGGACCCAGTCATGACTTTGCTGGCCCCTGTGAGGCACGCTGAAGGACTCAGTTATCCAGGAAACCCTCCAGGGGAAGGGGGCGGGCTCAGGAATCATATAGCCCTGGGTCCTAACCCAACCCGACTGCTTACAAGCTTGGGACATTGAGTCAAGCTCTTTCAACAGGTCTGCGGCTCAGTTTCCATGTCTGTAAAATGAGAATTCATAAATCCTTCCTCACAGAGGAAAAGATGAATAAAGTGCCAAGCAGAGTGCATAGGACCTCTTCCATTCTCCCCAGAGGTTAATGTGCTGTAGATGTGGCAGAGAGAGGAGGAAGGAGGCAAGGGTTACTCTGGAATAAGCCTGGGTGTCCAGGGAGGACAGGAGAGCTGAAATGTCCATCCTGGCTTGGCTGTGCTGAGCCTGTCAACAGGGAAGGTTGACTTGGCAGCCTGTAGGCCTGTTAATCCCCATCCTTGAACCTCCTCAAGCTGGAACCAGTGCTTTCAGGACTGGTTGTTCTGAGAGCAGAGAGGGGTCGGGGGTGGGGGAGACTCAGGAATCCCTCCGTAAGGAAGTCAGGATGCTGGTGGGTTCGAGGGATGTCTCTAATTGGAGGCAAATTAACTCCTGATACTTAATCTGCCCACGTTCAAGTTAAGAAAATACAAGTATTACATTTCTTCCCCATCTCACTGCATCACTGTCAAGACTGTAGCGGTCTTCTACTGTAAGGCAGAGGGATGGTTGCTCACTGTTACGTACCAGCCTGGATGGGACGGGGGTCTGGGGGAGAATGGATACGCGTATATGTATGGGTGAGTCCCTCTGCTATCCACCTGAAATTTTCACACTGTTAACTGGCTATACCCCAATACAAAATAAAAAGTTAAAACTTTGGAGGGAAAAACCCCAAAAAACTGAAGGAAAAAAAAAGACTACATGAGGTCCTCTGTGATTGGCATGGATGTGATACCACGGGGAAGGCCCCACCAGTTCTGGGGGTTTGCTGACAAATACTGCTTTGGGGTCAGCTGTAAAGTGGACTTATGCACTGTCCTTGGAGAAGGGATGGTCAGCAGGGCGCAGCGCCCCCCAGCAGCCTGGAAGGTGGGGGTGGCCTGCGTACCTTGTAGCCATAGGGGCAGGCGCAGCGGTACAGCTCCGCCGGGTCCCGGCTGCACGTGCCGTTGTTCTTGCACGGGCTGGAGAGGCAGGGGTCGCACTTGGCCACAATGTTGATGTCCACCGGCCCTGACGGCAAACCACAGAGAGTTGGCAGGCGGTCCCCCAGTAGGCTCGCTGCCACCCCTCCCTTCTCCTCTGCCCTGGCCCCTTCCTTGGTCAGCCACCAGGCTCTCCTCATCTCTGTCCAGACGGCGGCTGGCCCTCTCCAGCCAGTGCATCCAGTCCAGCTAGAGTCCCATTAATTCAGTCATCATCCGGAGAGGAAAAAAATCACAGCGGGACATCATTCAGAAGCACTTCTCAGTCAAATCAATTACTCTAATTAGCCTGATCCGATTTTGGTGCTAATCTGCAAACAATGCACCATAATTAGAAACCCCCTGTGTATCTTTTTATATTCGGGAAGCTCCAGGCCCAGGCTCCACTGGGACCTCCCATCCCTCCTTCCCCAAACACCTCTCCCCACAGAGTAGTCTCTGCCAGGCTACAGAGGGCTCAGAACCTGGGCCAAAGGCACACAGAGGAAGTCCTCCTTACAGAGCCCTGGAGTCGGCAGGAAGAGGTGAGACACGGCCCGGGAGACGCAGCAACGGTGCTCACAGTGGCCAGCGGGGCTCAAGTGTATTTTGCGTCCATGACAGTTTCAGCCACGCCCTGTGCTCCTCGGCCGTCAGGGCTGGGAGCAGAGGGGTCACGTCCCTGCACAGAGCTTTCCACAAGGGCTGTGCCACCGCTGCTGCCAGCGTGGACAGTCCTGGATGGTCACGCCCTGTTTCATGGCAGGACTTTCAGGACCTGGGGTGACAGTCATCAGTTTGGAGACTGGGTTGAGACTGACCCCAGAGTGAGTCTGACCATTTGTGGGGGTGGTGAACAGAATGGCCTGACTGAGAACCAGCGCCAGTTGGCTCAGTTTTGGCTTCACTGAAGAACAGGGCATTGTCTGTTCTAGAGAAACTGTGTTCCAGGGACATAATGAAGTTTTAGAGGTAAAATATATCTGTAAATCAAAATAAATATCGAGACCTTAAGAGATAAATAAAGGACATTAACAGACAAATGTGTAGTACAAATGGAAAGTAAGTTTTTGGAAAAAAAAAAAAAGTTCCCCCAATAACCAAAGGCAAAATATAAAGGTATACAATATTTTGCCTATTGAATTAGCAATGATTACAAAATGAGATAAAATAATGCAAGGGTCCAATGAAAACTGTACTCAAACGATGCTACTAGGAGTGAAAATTGGTTACAACCCTTTCTGGAAATCAATTTGGCAATAAATGTGAAGACCTTTGTAATGATCATATACTTTGGCTCAGTAATTTCTGTTCTCTGAATCTTATCTAAGGATGTAATTTTAAATAGAGACAGACTTTTATGCAGCCATGGTAAGGAAAAAAAATTGGAAATACTCTAAAAGTTCAAACTCAGGAACTGGTTAAATTCCTGTGGAGTTATGGTGGAGTGTCACAGCTTGGTGATCAAGACCATGTTCTGGAATCAGAAAGACCTGGAATTCTCATAACGGTGTAATCTTGAGAAGTCAACTAACCTCAGTAAGCCTCAGGTTTCTCATTTTGGCAAATTAAATGACTCCATGGAAAGTGAGAATTAAATGAACAATACATGAAAAACTGCTTAACAGAATGCCTGCCATAGAATAAGAACCTAGTAGTAGTTTGTTATCATGATAATTGCAGTCAATCAAAATCTCATGAGATCAAAGTATGCTATAGTAAAATGGGAAAATGCTTATGCTCTAAGAATGTTGGGTAAAAAAATTCAGGTTAAAGATTTTCCCAACTATGCAAAAATAGGTAAGGAAAGAAGTCAATGAGGAATACATAGAAATAGCAGCAAGGGACTTAGGGGAACAAATGACAAACGGATACTTAGATGTAGGTCTACATTGGTTTCAGCATCTGAGTCTTTGTGTGGCCCATGGAAGAAAGGGGACAGTGGCTTCAGAAGTCACACTTGTTGAGATGCCTAGCTCTGACGGGCTCTTGGAGGCAGGGCAGACCCTGCAGGGGGGCGGGGGCAGAGATGGGTGGAGGGGCGGGCCAGCACCTACCTTTGCACTGGAAGCGGTGGGTGGGCGTGGTGAGCAGAAGCCGGTCAGCCATGGGCTCAGGGCTACTGCAGCGGGCGATGCCAGGCTCCTTGTACCCAGCTTTCACCCACTCTGACAGCCAACGGAGGCTGCAGTCACAGTGGAGCGGGTTGGTTCCCAGTGCCCTAGGAGGCAGAGCAGGAAATCAGGGTCCCCTGCCCAACCTGGCCCATAGGCTCCAAAGTCTCGGCCCCTTGAAAAAGTAGAATATTTAGACTTTGCCTAGACTGGGGGTGTCCAACAGCAGGACCAGCAAAGACATTATTCCCACTGGGGTGAAGTCAATGACTTCAGACTGTATCTCCAATCCCTGAAGGTGTTTCAACCCCACACAAGCCCCTCCCTTCTCTGAGGCTTGGTCTCATCTACCCTGGTGAGATCCCATCCTCAACTCACCCCCAATTCCAGCCCCTCCGGGAAGCTTCGTGGGCCTTCTGCCATTGATTACCTGGCTCTCATGTCCCACTAAAGGGTGCACTGGAGGATATACTCGGAGAGAAGGTTTTGATACCCAGCAACCTAGGAAGCAGCTTCAGACCACCAAAGGGGGCTCAGAGCATGCCAGCCTCAAATATGCTGCGTTGGCTATTGACTGTTTTGAGCTGAAGGCACTTAGGAAACACGAGATGCTGTTTCTGCCTAAAAGCAGGTCATATTTCCTATGAGAAAGGTACCCTCCCTGCACTAGAAAGAAAAGAACATTCTTATCACCAGAGACTGGGAATTGACACCAGAATGGATCTGTACAAACAAACCTACTAAAATATTTCCTAGTCACTGTCCCTTGACTTACTGCCTCTCACACAAGCCCCTTTGTCTTGTTACGTGGGTGCATAGTAACTTAGTTGTGTCTGACTCTTTGCGATGCCTTGGACTATAGCCCGTCAGGATCCTCTGTCCATGGGGATTTCCAGGCAAGAATATTGGGTGGGTTGCCAGGCCCTCCTCCAGGGGATCTTCCCAACCCAGGGGTTAAATCCCCATCTCCTGCATCTCCTGCATTGGCAGGTGGATTCTTTACCACTGAGCCAACAGGGAAGCCCTTTGTCTTGTTATAGCCCCACACTTTATCATTCTTTCTATAAAAACATATACAGGAATTCCCTGGTGGTCCACTGGTTAGGGCTCTGCGTTCTCACTGCTATGGGCCCAGGTTCAATCCCTAGCTGGGCAACTATAAAACTAAAAATCCCACAAACCACACAGCATGGACAAGAAAAAAAAAACAAAACAAAAAAACAGAAAAACGTCTATCAACTTTGGGGCTCAACGGTTTCTTTGGATTTTCAATTTCCTTTTGAAGACTCCATGTACACTTTATATTTTTATAATATTAAATGATTTGTATGCTTTTCTCCTGTTAATGTGTCTTATGTCAGGCTGGCCACAGAACCAAAGAGGATATAAGGAAATTTTTCCTCCCCTATAGCACTCAGCTTCAAAATGTAGTGGAGGGAAGCCTCCAAAGAAAGACACCTTCAGTGCAGATACCTCCAAAGTGCTGTCTGGGAAGAAAACACCCAAGTGAGGAAAACACTCATTTCCACTGAGTTTTAACCATAGCCTTTTCTGGGCTTCCCTGATAGCTCAGTTGGTAAAGAATCTGCCTGCAATGCAGGGACCCTGGTTTGATTCCTGGGGTGGGGAGATCTGCTGGAGAAGGGATAGGCTACCCACTCCAGGATTCTTAGGCTTCCCTTGTGGCTCAGCTGGTAAAGAATCCACCTGCAGTGTGGGAGACCTGGGTTTGAGCCCTGGGTTGGGAAGTTCCCCTAGAGAAGGGAACAGCTACCTACTCCAGTATTTGGGCCTGGAGAATTCCATGGACTGGGTTGCAAAGAGTCAGACACGATTGAGTGACTTTCACTTTTAATTTTCTAGTTTTTGAATATTTCATAATATGCATGTATATCAGTATTGTAGTATATATGCACAATATGAAAATAATTAAATATACAGAGAGTCTATAAATACACTCAAACATGTTCACTGGGAGAGATATGCAATACCTAATATTTAGGGGCCTCAGTATCGCCTGTGTGAAGTGGGAGGGGCTACCTGATGCTGAGTTCAGACAGCATCTGTGTTTTGGCATCAAGGCAAACGTGGATTTGAACCAGGTCTTTGCCACCCACTAGCTGTGCAATCCCTGGACCAAGTCTTCAGTTTTCTTAACTTCAGTTTCACCATGTCTCATAATGGGATAAAAATGCCTTATTTGCCATAAGAAATACATGAGATAATTCATTTAAAGTGTTGAGCACATAGTAAGAATTTTATGTTCACTCTTGTTAAACATTTATATTGTTTACATAATTAATGATGATGTCCATGAAGGCATCTGAAGCAGGGAATACACAATGTACACAGTGTGGGTACATTTCTGTAAATAAAATACGTTCCATACATATGGAAAGAATCACACCGAGGTGGTAACAGTGACACTACTATCCCTGGCATTACAATCTTTTCTGTTTTGAGTAGATGCATGAGGGGGAGAAACAGGGCTACTTACAGATGGGAAAGAGACGTCAGGTCATTGAAGGAGCCTTCAGGAACACTGGAGATGTCGTTGCCGTGGAGGGTTCTGAAGCAGAAGCACAGATCAGATCAACCTTCAGTGAGAGCTTTGAGCTCAGTACCCTCTCCCGGTGTCCCAGGCCGGCTAGTCAAGCCTCCAAGCACACAGCCCTGCTCCGGCCGCAGCAGGGGATGTCTCCTTTAAGTCACGGGCATGGATGTTTCCACACCTAGCTCAGAAGCAGGAATGCAGTGGGTAGAGGGTTTGGGAAAGACCAAGATGAATTAGACGTGGGATGGAATCAGAAATCAGTCCCTTTCAGCTGTGGAACACTGGGTGAGTTACTTTCCTTTTCAGGGCCTCCATTTTTACAGCTGAAAAATGGAGAGAGATAGCTATTTAAAGGAGACACTGGGCTTTCAGAGATAATGGGAAGAACTGTGGTTGAGATGGGATGTTCTGGAGCTGAGCAGTTTGTATTCAAACTCTGACCCTGCCACCTACCAGCTCTATGACTGTGGGCAAAGTTACTCACCCTCTCTGGGCCTTGGTTTCCTACTGTAAAACGGGAATGGAAGAAAGTAAGGAGATTTGCCACAGCAGGGAGCTGTGGGTGCATTAGTCGTGAAGCCTGGCATTTTCTAAGTACTAGATGGTTAACCATTAGTAATATTTGTAAAAGGGTCTTGAACAATGTCTGCTACAGATCAAAGTCTGGTTCCCTTCATATTTACCTAGAGAGATTTAAGGGGGATTGAGAAATGCTATCAATCCCAGCTCAGGAGATAGAAGGAAGGGAGGGCTGTATATTGTCACCCTGATTATTTAACTTATATGCAGAGTACATCATGAGAAATGCTGGGCTGGATGAAGCACAAGCTGGAATCAGGATTGCCAGGAGAAATATCAATAACCTCAGATACGCAGATGATACCACCCTTATGGCAGAAACTGAAGAAGAACTAAGGACCCTCTTGATGAAAGTGAAAGAGGAGAGTGAAAAAGTTGGCTTAAAACTCAACATTCAAAAAACAAAATCATGGCATCCTTTCCCATCACTTCATGACAAATAGATGGGGAAACAGTGGAGACAGTGACAGACTTTATTTTTGGGGCTCCAAAATCACTGCAGATGGTGACTGCAGCCATGAAATTAAAAGATGCTTGCTCCTTGTATGGAAAGCTAGGATCAACCTAGATGGCATATTAAACAGCAGAGATATTACTCTGTCAACAAAGGTCTGTCTAGTCAAAGCTATGGTTTTTCTACTAGTCATGTATGGATGTGAGAGTTGGACTATAAAGAAAGCTGAACACTGAAGAATTGAGCTGTGGTGTTGGAGAAGACTCTTGAGAGTCCCTTGGACTGCAAGGAGATCAAACCAGTCAATCCCAAAGGAAATCAGTCCTGAATATACATTGGAAAGACTGATGCTGAAGTTGAAACTCCAAATCTTTGGCCACCTGATGCGAAGAACTGGTTTGTTGGAAAAGACCCTGATGCTGGGAAAGATTGAAGGCAGGAGGAGAAGGGGAAGACAGAGGATGAGGTGGTTGGATGGCATCACCAACATGATGGACATGAGTTTGAGCAAGCTCCAGGAGTTGGTGATGGACAGGGAAGCCTGGTGTACTGCATACATGGGGTCACAAAGAGTCAGACACTCTGAGCGAATGAACTGAACTGAGAACTGCTGTCAACCCCAGCTGAGGAGACAGAGGGAAGGGGGCACTCGGCCCCTGGAGAGATTCCCTGGAGCTGGACATTCATCTTTATGGGAAAGGGTTTGGCATCAACCACACACATACGTGGGTCTCACTCTTATGTGCATTATCTGACAGTATGTCTGAGGGGCCAGGCAACCTCCTTGGCATTAATCATACCTCTCTCTACTCTGTGGTGCAGTAACTGGGAGCTATTCTCACTTGAAGGGTGGGGGCACACACTGAGCTTTTAATAAATGCCTGGAGAACAGGTCTGAGAAAAAGCTGAAGGAACATGGTTTTGCTGCTGAAGTAACAACACGAGTGAATCCCCAACTCATGGGCTATCCCCCCATGAAAGGATGCGTCATCCACTGCAAAGAAAAAAAATCCCCATGCTGATGACTCACTTTGGGTCTGGCCTGGGAAGGTCTGGCCAAGGTGGAGGACAGCCACAGAAACTCAAAGGTTTCCTTAGTGACTGCTGGGCACCATCCCCTGGGCTGCAAAGGGAGCCCTAGTTAAACGAAGGGGTGATTAACATTGACTGTGGAAGTGTAAACAGGATAATAACTTAAGAACCTGCTCTTCTGTTTTCCTCTTAGCTGATGTTAGCCTGCCCTGGGTCTTCAGCTGGAATATAGATGTGAGCTTAATTACACTTAATAACAAGCAGAGCCTCTTGAGCTAACTGAGCATTGAGGCTAATACACATGCATGTTTCTGAACCCCATTCCCAGGAATTCTGATTCAGCGGATTCTGCATTTCTTTTTTTTTTTTTTTACGTCAGACAGGTAATGTGCCGATGTCGTAACAAGGTTTGGAGGGACACACATGTCACTCAGCAGCGTGAACACCCAATCATCATGCTTATGAACTACAAAAGGATCTGGATTCTGCATTTCTACTGCTGCCCGGGTCCTCCAGACCACACCTGGTTGTCCCATGTTGCTATCCTCATTACCATAAATCGGTTCTCAATGCTTAGGCAGCCAGGACAACAGGATGAAAGTACCTAGTCCTCTAAAGAGTGTTCGGGGTAGCTTCTCACCTTTCTGGATAAGAAGGGGCTGAAGCACTCCCTCACACATTTATCAGTATCATTCAGTCTCTAATCCATGTGGTCACTTATGAATCAGAGCGGCTCCCGCCTGCTATTAACGTGGATGACTTCATGGCTGCTTGCTGTTTGCAAGCAAATGCACCCAACCCCATTGTTAATCATTTCCAATGCGGCTCGGGCCCCTGGAGAGGCACAAAGCTCTAATTTAAAAACACCAAATGACCCAAAGGCAGCTTTGGTCTTGTGACTCCTGCAAGTCACACTCCCATTTATTATGAGCTGAGCTGCTGAGATCTCTATAAACTGGCAAGTAATGGGGCTGTAATTGACTGGGACAATGCTACAGAAATCGGCCTAGGCTGCAGGTTCTGGCTTCTGGTTTGGCCCCCAAAGAAGGACTCTTGCATGTCCAGTCACCCTCTTAAAGGATGCCAGGGGAGTGGGACCAATGCATCCTCCTGGAAAACACTTTTCTCTCTTGTTCTCCCTTATACCTCATGGAGGTGGGGAGGGCAGGGAAGAGTGATGGGGGACAGGTGCTGGCAAGCAACTCTGAACTGGACATGACTCATCTTCAAGTGCCCAGTGCTCCCTTTTTCCACCTGACTCTCAGGTGGTGGTCAAGCAGCCTGGGGAACTCCAGGGTGCATGTGAGAACATCATGAGAGCAACAGGAGGGCGTAACCATTCCCTGTCAGTTCTCGGTTGCCTGAACCTGGATCTGAATAACTAGGTGATGCTCGAGGCTTGTACAATAGATGACATGAGCTGCCCTTGTCCTAAATGTGGGATGGGGTGGGTGAATTCTCTTCTGAGCAAACTAGGCAACTCCAAGGTGACCTGGGGGCTGTCTAGAATCAGAAAACATGGGTTCAAATCCTTATGCTGATAATCAATGTCTGTGTAACTTAGACAACTGACATATTCTTTCTGTGCCTCAGTTTTCTCATCTCTAAAATGGAGGAGTTCTTAATATCTACTTCCCTGGTGGCTCAGTGATAAAGAATCTGCCTGCAACACAGGAGACATAGGTTTGATCCCTGGGTTGGGAAGATCCCCTGGAGGAGGAAATGGCAACCCACTCCAGTATTCTTGCCTGGAGAACCTCATGGACAGAGGAGCCTGGCAGGTTACATTCCACAGCATCGCAAAAGAGTTGGACACAACTTAGCGACTAAACAATTTGTAGTAGATACTTTTTTGGGGTATGGGTTGATCAACATCAAACACCTCTTTTCTGTTAACAGTTCCTCCCTCTTCCATGGGGACTCACCCCTCTCCACTTCTGAGTCCAAGTGGTTTGGCCTTGTGGGCAGAGCTATGGGCCAGGTCTGCCCAATCAGAGTCACGGTGATTGCTCTGAGGTTGAGCATGTTGACCTGAGCAAGTCAATGAGAGACATTTCTGGGGTTTTCCTTGGAATTACGAGGACAGAGGCAGTTTCACTCTGTGAGGCAGAGAAAGGCGCATTTCTGACAGTACCCCTGGGGTACTGGCGTCCAGCCCTAGAAGCTAATACCTACTATTGCATTTTTCAGTTCCCTGCATTGATACAGTCTCTATTTCTGTCTAAGGAGGTTTGAACTGATTGTCTTTGCCTTCATTCGGGAAGGCATCTCATATACTGCATCCTAAGCTAGGATGTACATATGGTTCAGCTGATGCAGGACGCAGAGCAGGACCCGCGGCAAGCCCTCCATTGTGTCAGCCAGGATTACTGCAAACACTCTCCCAACTCCTCCCTTCCCTATTCCAGGACACCCTGAGGCCATTCCTCTCAAGGCATTACTCACCCAGGGTGGAAGCCTGAAGCCATGCAGCCCATTGTTCCCAAGGAGCCCCGTGTGGGGTTCCAGCAGACACAACGACTTCTGGCAGAGCCGGCCTGTGTCCATTACTTCTCTGCCCATATCTTTCATGCCACCCCACTCTTTAGTTCTCATCCCAGCCTCTCTGGGTAGGGAAAAAAGTCTATTTTTAAAGAGGCCATGTACCCTCCCCCGCCCCCAGTCTTCAAGAAAAGTCTGAATTGAGAGGCAATAAAAATCGATGATAACCAGGACTTCCCTGGTGGTCCAGTGGCTAAGATGCTGTGCTCCCAATGTAGAGGCCCAGGCTGGATCCCCGGTCAGGGAACTAGATCCCACATGCAGCGACTAAAGATTCCACACCCCACAACTAAGACGCCGTGTGGCCAAATACATAAATAGATGGTAACCTACAATGGAGCAGGAGGGAAGGCAGCAGACAGAGCTCGAGGCTGGAAGCCAAGAGACACGGCTTCTGGCCTTGGTCCTGCTCCCACCATGTAACTAGTCAGCAGTCTCCACCCTGCCCCCACCCCCAAAAGCCACATTCCAGCCCCTCACAGAGCTTCCTGTGTGCACTCCTCACACACATGCCCTTCCTGACTTCCAGGCTTGTCCAGAGAACGTATATTTCTCCTGCCTAGAATGTTCTTTACTCCACCCCTATTTAGGTAACGCTCTCTGACATTTCAGACTAAGCCTTCAGAACAGAAGTCAACAGCAGTAACTCAGACAGCAAACAGTCTTGGGTTCAAACCCCAACTTGACTCTCTTCTGGTCGTGTCACTTTGGAAAAGCTACTCAATCTTGCCAAGCCTGTGTTTCCTCATCTGAAAATGGGGATAATAGTGGTATATTCTTCCTAGCGTTGATGGGAAGAGCGAATATGACAATGTAACAGAAGCGTCTAGCCCAGTGTGCAGTGCATGGTCAGGGTTTAATAAATGTCAGCACTGAGAACTATTTTTAAATCAGAAAGGCTTGCTGATGACCGGCACTGGCTTATGTGCCTCTCTTGTATTCTACGGGTCTTTTACGGGCATCACCCAGTACTGCAGTTGCTCTGTTTCCCCTTTAGACCGTGTGCTCTCTGAAAGCAGAAACTGTGCTACCTTTACTATTTCCACCCCTTCCCCCCAGTGTTTATCATAGCACTAACTCACAGTGGGCACACAGGAAAGAATGAATAGATGAACGAACTTGAGCAAGGCATTCAACCTTTCTGAATCTGTCTCCTTGTCTTATAAATGAATGGTCTGGACAGGATAATTTCTGAGACTCACTCTTGATTTCTAAAGCTCATAATTAAACTTATTTTTTTTGTGTGGCACCAAAAAGGGTCAAACCAGGATCATGGTTTGAAGGTCACAAGGAGTCACCTTTTGGCTCACCAGGACTGTCTGATGTTCAATATCTGGTCACCAGGTGGGGACTTCCCTGGTGGTCCAGTGGTTAAGACCTCACACTTCTACTGCAGGGGGCAAAGGGAACTAAGATCCCACATGTCACAAGGTCAAAAACCAGGAATATGGTTGTCTGGGAAGGAGTGAGCTCTTGGTCTCTGAGGGTAACCAAGCAGAGGGCAAATGGAGCCCTTTACAGAGATGTTGCAGGGAGGGCCCATACGTCGGCCGAGCAGTGAAGAACAGCCCTGGGTGCAGAAGCAGCAAGCATAGGGACTTACTTCAGGGACCAGGAGCTAAAAATACAGAGGATGATGAATGACAACGGCCCGCTTGCTCCCTCACAAGCCCACACTGACACAGGCCTCCTGGCGCTAACTGATTCCAGGCGGCCCTCCTGTGACTGGGGGATGACAGCTGGGACCACACGCACTCAACGCATGTGGCTCGGGGTGGGGCAAAGATCAGGGAACAGGCGGATCCCCCAAGGTCTAGAATGTCTGGGGGAAGGTTCTCTTCCAGCTATTTTTAGATTAGGAATCAGGTAGGAAAAGCATATTTTCACACAATATTTTGTACTTCAAAGCTCCTTGACCAATGTACTCTCTGAAATATATTCATACCCACCTACCAACACACACACACTCTCCGTCTCTCTCCTCCCACCTCACACTCTCTCTCTCTCTCTCCCCCTCTCTCATAACGTCAGGTCTTTCTTCCTGCTTTCCAGAACACTTTTTGGCCTTTGTATATAGCTAGACCTTGCTGCTCATCCTCCTTCTTCATCCCAACTGCCAGTATCCCTGGGTCTTGGATCATTTCTGTAATTTTAATCAAATTAATGAAATCTTTTAGATATGAGAAAGGAATATACAAATGTCCACATGCAGCTACTGATACTACTATTACTTATTTTAAAAACCCTATCTGGGACTTCCCTGGTGGCGCAGTAGATAAGAATCCGTCTGCCGATGCAGGGGACACAGATTTGATTCCTGGTCTGGGAAGATTCCACATGCCTCGGAGCAACTAAGCCTGCGCACCACAACTTCTGAGCCCGCACTCTACAGTCTGTGAGACGCAACTACGGAGCCTGTGTGCCCCAGAGCCCGCGGCTGCAACCACTGAAGTCTGCACGCCTAGAGCAAGGAGAAGCCACCACACTGCAACAAAGAGTGGCCCCCGCTTGCCACAACAGAGAAGGTGTCCAGCTCTGAAGACCCAGTGCCCAAAAAATCCTTAAAAAAAAAAGCCTATTTTTTCCCACCCCTCTAAATTATAAATGTTACTACTTTCATTCATCTTTAACTCTGTCTTCATTTATTACAGAAATGACTTGATGTTACCAAGTTAGCCTTCAATGGTTCTTTTGATTTGCCCATGCTCCGTTGTAGGACTCCGTTATAGTCCTTTGTGGTTATCAACATTTACCAGTTATAATTGTAACATATACACAAATTAGGTTTATTTTTTCACATAATGATATGCAGTAAACAGGCTCCCACTCTGCTCTCTAGTTTTCCTCTTTTAATAATTGTACTTCATCGACCGGTTGCACCATGCTTTCCTTAAATATTCCCACTATGGTCCTTCTGAGTAATATTTAAAATTTAGGTTAAAAATAACAGTGCAACCAAGATCTTAATGCAGAGAACCTTTCTCTTTTTTTGGGTTATTCTTTCGTAAAAAATTCCTAGGTGTGCCATTACTGCAAGAAAGGATACAAATATTGTAAAAGAAATGTAGCCCACAAACATTTTAATTTTTCCTGCCTTGGCCCTTATGCAGAGAATGGTTGCTCCCCACTGAGGTAGACAGTTTGGATGAGGGCCTCTAAGATCCCCTTTTCCATATGAGAGCCCATCATTCTAAAATGATGCTGCAAAAAGCCTACCCGTTCTGAAGTCAAGAGGCAGACATGTGTGTTGGACGTGTCTGTGGACTCCTGGTGAACTAATGACTGCTCTGGTCCTGGAAGGACACCAATGGGGTGCTGAGGAAGTAGGAAATCCTGGGCAGGGGGTGGTGTGCACCCCACCACCCTGGTCGGCAGACAGATGGACAGGCAAACCTCTTTCTCCCTTGCACACGTTGAGCCGCCCCAACCAGAATGACTCTAATTATGAACACATGTACACAGACCCCTGAGATGGTGGGTCCCACCCCTGGCAGCCCATCTATGCCCACAACTAGAAGACTGGTGGGGGGGGACAATAAGCTAGGATTGAGGGGTGGTGGGGGCTCAGGTCCAGTCGTAGCCCCAGCCAGTGAGACAAGCCCCGTTGTATTCAAGTCGAAACAGGGAAATGGTTTTGCTGATGTTTGTATTCTCCAGCTCCCCTGAGAATCTGGATAATAAATAAGTGACAATAACAGATTGCACACTGTCAGCGCGGGTGCTTTTTTGCCCCTAGAGAACTGATCTTTAATAACAGCACAGATGACATGTGGTGGGAGTTGTCGCTGACACTGGTATTTTGTGGGCCTCAATAAATCACATCAGCTTGGAGGCTCATGAATGGAACCACTTGTTGGATGCTGTCTGCTGACCATCACTGGGTCCTGGAAGGATCCCGGGGCTCTGAGTCAGAAGGCTTGATTCTGCAACCTCTTGACTGCTAAATTTTGGTCGAGTGATGTTACCAATCTGGGCCTCAGTTTTCCTATCTTTAAAATGGGTATAATTCTCTCACCCTCACAACATTGTTTGCAAAAGATTCTATGAGGTGATGATCACAAAAAGCCCTGTAAAATATGGCTATGCCTATTATAGTCATAATGGGCCAAAAGGGTAAGAAGTTAATAGGTTTGGGAGCAGAGTCTCTGGCATCTCTCTTCTCATAGGAATATCATTCAAAGGATCCTCCCTTGCCAAGAAAACAGGTGCAATATGGCAAAGCACAAAAATCAGGTGGCAGAGGGCCCAGGGTGAGGGGTGGCAGGGAGGTGCTACTCTGGCTGATGCAAGTGTGGATGTGAGAACAGTCATAACAAATGCACATAAAGTGTTTCTCGCGGACAGAGCTGTGCTGAGTGCTTTACACACAGTGTCTCATTTAGTCCTCAAAAGACCCTGTGAGGCAATTACCCTCATTATCTGATTTCATGGATGAGAAGACACACACCTGGGGAGGGGCAGGGCCATGCCTGGAAAGCAGGGGACCCTACGGCCGTCTTGCCTGTGCTCAGCGGTCACCTGCCTCAGCTGGCTGTCCCCACCCGTGCGGAGCCCGGCCAGGCCACGGAGCTAAGTGGGGACGGGGTCGGTGTGGAGGCTGCTGACTGCAAAACTCTGTTCAAAGGGCCGAGACTGCTCAGCCCTGCAGGAACGCAGAGGGGAACCTGGGAGGGCCAGGTCTCTCCATTTTCCAAGAGCGTATATAGAAGTCAGGATTGACATGAGAAAACCTCCTGATATTTCAATGTTAACAACTTATTAAAACTTTGAAGAACTCTGTGAGTCGACTCCATTCCGAACAGACAGCTGTGTGTGCACGGGCCCTGGCCGCTGGCTCCCAGCTTGGGCTCTCTGAGGCAGGAGCTCAGTTCCCTTGCAGAGGTTCGCATTGTGAACACGGCCCTTCTGAAGCCAAGGGGACCGACTGTGAAATAATGACCATCAGAAGAGAGGCTAAGTGCTGCCTACCGGGCTCTGCTGGGATGTGGAGTATAATCACATGTAACTATAGATCCTAATCCTCGCAAGGGAGGTGCTATGGATCCCGTTTTACACATAAAGAAGTAGGAACTCAAGAGGGGTTAGTGATGTGTGCCAGGTTGCTCAAGAGGAAATGGGCTGGAACCAGGAATGACTGACTCCTAAGCATGAGCTCTCCCTGCCCCATGGAGTAAATTACGGGTGTTGGGTGGGGAGGGACGTGGGCTTTGAGTAAAGGCAAGCAGGGAGTAGGAGTGGTCAGTCCTGTCCGCCGTTACCAACGAAGTATAAGTCAAAGGCAGCTCACTGAGGTACTCACAGCACTCGGAGGGACCGCAGCCCATTGAAGGAGTGGACGGGGATGCACCGCAGCCGGTTGTAGCTCAGGATCCTGTGGGAAAGGACACACGGGCTCTGTTGGCCCCTCCTAGTCTCAGCTACTGATGCACGCCTGAGTCCACCCTGCGCACCAGCCAAAACAAATGGTTTCTTTACCTCCTCCAATTTACTAAACTGGCAGAAGGCACTCTAAGGATAAAGGGAAGAGAAACATCCCCTGCCACTCCAGGAAGCTCACGGTTTCATCTCCTCATTTCCTCATAGGCTCCTCAGCAGGCTGGCTCTCTGACCAACTTTGCTGTCATCTCCCTCTATTGTCAAATGGTGAGTGCTCACAGTGCACAGACCTAATGGGCAATAGATGGGTCTGAAAGTGAAGTCGCTCAGTCATGTCTGACTCTTTGCCACCCCGTGGACTGTAGCCTACTAGGTTCCTCTGTCCATGGGATTTTCCAGGCAAGAATACTGGAGTGGGTTGCTATTTCCTTCTCCAGGAGATCTTCCCAACCCAGGGATTGAACCCGGGTCTCCCGCATCGTAGGCAGACGCTTTACCGTCTGAGCCACGAGGGAAGTCCAAATGGGTCTGAGCAAAATATAATTGAGTAGGGAAAATTCACAAATCACAGAAGGTATTCCAGACATGAACTTCTTCAGAAGCAATTAGGTGCCAACCCCTTTCTACCTGCCCAGACAGTGGTGTTACAACCTATTTTGATTCCCTTCTGATGATGACGGTCTGCCCTGTGCTGGGTCAGCCACAGTCCTGAGGATCATTGGAGCAGAGCACGTAAGCCTGAGGGACAGGGGAAGGATACACTTTGTGCCAAACCCAGGTTAAACACAGTAGCTCTCTGTACTCACAGGGTGGAGAGGTGAGACATGTTGCTGAAGGTGTAGTTGCTCAGCATGCCAATGCTGTTGTTGCTCAGGTCACTAGGTAAAGAAAACAGAAGGGTCACATTGTTCTGTTAGTTTCATGTGAAGGGGGTCTTCCCAATTTCCACACACGCACATGTGCCTCCCAAGCATCCATGCATTCATTCATTCACCCACCCACCTATCTTCCCATCTCATCCCATGTTTATCCACCCATCCATTCGTCTACCTGTCCATCTGTCTATCCACTTATCTTCCAATCCATCCATGTATCCAGCCATCCATTCCTCCATCTTCCTATATGTCCATCAGTCCATCTGTCCATCAGCTCATCCATCCATGTGTCTATCTGCCCATTCATCCACCCATCTGCCCATCTGTCTGTTCACCCATCTGCTCATTCACCAAGCTGTCCATCCGTCCAACCTTCTGTCTGCCTATCCATCCATCTACCCAACCCATCCATCCACCCATCCATGCATCCTCCCATCTGTCCATCAGCTCATCCATCCATCAGCCTATTTGTCTGTCCATCTACCTGTCCACTTCTCTGCCCGTCTGCCCATCCATCCATCTATCCACCCATCCATCTATTCACCTATCCACTCATTAGTACAAATGTTCATTTTTAATTGAAGATTTATTCAATCAGTCATTCAAGCAACTGCCATTTATTCATTCATCCATTTATACAGCTGTCTACTCATCAAATTTATTCTACCAGCAAAACATAATACACAAGATAACAATTTCTTCTTGTTCTAGAGCTTTTTATTCCCCTTGATCAGTTCTTGCTTTCACAGTCCTTCCACCTTCCCTCTCTTCCAGCATTCATTTTTTCCCATCTTATCACATTCTTTCTTAGAGGGAATGAGGTTGGTGGGAGTGTGATCCTCTGCCAACTGCAAGCTCCAGGTTCTCACCAGGGATACATACCCCGAGCAGTGGCTTTCAGCATCAGCTGTACATTAGCATCACCTGGGGAGCTTTATGTCTCCGAGGCCTGAGTTTCATGGCCAGATATTCTGATTTAATTAGTCCAGGGTGGGCTTGAGCATCAGTATTTAAAACAAAACCTCAAGTGCTGTGATGATTCCTATAATCAGCTGAGGTCCAGGGCCACAGCTCCAGGGCTCCCTGCTCCCTTAGCACATGGGGCATCTTTCAACTACCCCTTGCCCAAGGATCCCGCTTGCCCTCTTGGCAAGGCAGTGAGGCTGTTGAGAGACAAAGCTCATGGACCAGCCAGTTTCCTGGGCCCCACCCACGCCTAGCAGCCCTGCTCCTCATTCAGGGGTTTTCCTGGGTTTTGGCAGATTTGGAGACACTGGCAGCTCCCACCTGAAGGAATCTCAATTTGAACTCCCTGGGTCAGGAAGATGCCCTGGAGAATGAAATGGCAACCCACTCCAGTTTTCTTGCCTGGAAAATCCCATGGACAGGGGAGCATGAAGGGCTACAGTTCATGAAGTCACAAAAGAGATAGACATGATTTAGCGACTATACAACAAACAACTTAGAACATTTACTGAGTAACTAAAGAAGTAGGAAGAAGAAATGCCAAATTTATGCTTTTGGCCATCCTGAGTACAGCCACTGCTTGCAAGAAACTGAAGACTAAAGGATCTCAGGAATTTAATTGGGAGCCCGGAAGGTCAGAGGCTCCAAAGGCAAGGAGGGAGGTGACGCAGGTGGCTAACGAGGCTGGGCTCTGGGTGCTTCTGTGTGAGATCCTCACTGGGTGAGACTCAGCATATCTGGTTGGCCTGTTCTTCCTAGCTGCCTCTTGCGGCCCCACCTGGGGGGAGAAGTGCAGGAATGCCCCAACAGCTGCAGTGCTGTCCTCCCCTTCCTCTGCATCCGTTTCTTAAGCTCCCCTAGGAGAGAAAGCTAAACGTCCCGCTGACATCCCATTGACGCTGGGCTCCTTACACGAGGGTCAGGTGTCGGAGGCTGGGCAGCTCCGCGGGCACGGCTGTCAAGTGGTTTCCTTCCAGGTACCTGAAAGACAGGCGCAGGGTCACGCTGGGCAGACAGACACTGCCTGAGATTTCCCAGGCTGCACTGGGTCTCTGTTTTGCTCTCTCATAGCTCTTTCCCCCCCCCCCCCCACTTCAAAGCACAAACTACATTTGTCATCTAATATTTATTTGCATGATTGTTCCACTAAGGATGCTTTTCCACTGGGCTGCTAACCTCCATGATGGCAGGGCTCCTGTCTAAGTCTCTTCAAGAAAATTACAGATAACAAGGGAACATTTCATGCAAAGATGGGCACAATAAAGGACAAAAATGGTATGGATCTAATAGAAGCAGATATTAAGAAGAGGTGGCAAGAATACACAGAAGAACTATACAAAAAAGATCTTCGTGACCCAGATAATCATGATGGTGTGATCACCAACCTAGAGCCAGACATTCTGGAATGCGAAGTCAAGTGGGCCTTAGGAAGCATCACTACAAACAAAGCTAGTGGAGGTGATAGAATTCCAGTTGAACTATTTCAAATCCTAAAAGATGATGCTATGAAAGTGCTGCACTCAATTGGCCAGCAAATTTGGAAACCTCAGCAGTGGCCACAGGACTGGAAAAGGTCAGTTTTCATTCCAATCCCAAAGAAAGGCAATGCCAAAGAATGTTCAAACTACCACACAATTGCACTCATTTCACAGACTAGTAAAGTAATACTCAAAATTCTCCAAGCCAGGCTTCAGCAATACATGAACTGTGAACTTCCAGATGTTCAAGCTGGTTTTAGAAAAGGCAGACGAACCAGAGATCAAATTGCCAACATCTGTTGGATCATCGAAAAAGCAAAAGATTTCCAGAAAACCATCTACTTCTGCTTATTGACTATGCCAAAGCCTTTGACTGTGTGGATCACAACAAACTGTAGAAAATTCTTAAAGAGATGTGAATACCAGACCACTTTACCTGCCTCTTGAGAAATCTGTATGCAGGTCAGGAAGCAACAGTTAGAACTGGACTTGAAACAACAGACTGGTTCCAAATCGGGCAAAGAGTACATCAAGGCTGTATATTGTCACCCTGCTTATTTAACTTATATGCAGAGTACATCATGAGAAATGCTGGGCTGGATGAAGCACAGTTGAATCAAGATTGCTGGGAGAAATATCAATAACTTCAGATATGCAGATGACACCACCCTTATGGCAGAAAGTGAGGAACTAAAGAGCCTCTTGATGAAAGTGAAAGAGGAGAGTAAAAAAGTTGGCTTAAAGCTCAACATTCAGAAAACTAAGATCATGGCATCTGGTCCCATCACTTCATGGCAAATAGATGGGGCAACAGTGGAAACAGTGGCTGACTTTATTTTCTTGGGATCTCAGATCACTGCAGATGGTGACTGCCACCAAGAAATTAAAAGACGCTTGCTCCTTCGAAGAAAAGTTATGACCAACCTAGACAGCATATTAAAAAGCCTTTAGAATGGGAGAAAATAATAGCAAATGAAGAAACAGACAAAGGGTTAATCTCAGAAATATACAAGCAACTCCTGCAACTCAATTCCAGAAAAATAAATGACCCAATCAAAAAGTGGGCCAAAGTACTAAACAGACATTTCTCCAAAGAAGACATACAGATGGCTAACAAACACATGAAAAGATGCTCAACATCACTCAGTATCAGAGAAATGCAAATCAAAACCACAATGAGGTACCATTAAATGCCAGTCAGGATGGCTGCTATCCAAAAGTCTACAAGCAATAAGTGCTGGAGAGGGTGTGGAGAAAAGGGAACCCTCTTACACTGTTGGTGGGAATGCAAACTAGTACAGCCATTATGGAGAACAGTGTGGAGATTCCTGAAAAAACTGGAAATAGAACTGCCATATGACCCAGCAATCCCACTGCTGGGCATACACACCGAGGAAACCAGATCTGAAAGAGACACGTGCACCCCAATGTTCATCGCAGCACTGTTTATAATAGCCAGGACATGGAAGCAATCTAGATGCCCATCAGCAGACGAGTGGATAAGAAAGCTGTGGTACATGTACCCATGGAATATTACTCAGCCATTAAAAAGAATTCATTTGAATCAGTTCTAACGAGATGGATAAAACTGGAGCCCCTTATACAGAGTGAAGTAAGCCAGAAAGATAAAGACCAATACAGTATACTAACGCATATATATAGAATTTAGAAAGATGGTAATGATAACCCTATATGCAAGACAGAAAAAGAGACACAGATGTACAGAACAGACTTTTGGACTCTATGGGAGAAGGCGAGGGTGGGATGATCTGAGAGAACAGCATCGAAACATGTATATTATCAAGTGTGAAACAGATCGCCAGTCTGGGTTGGATGCATGAGACAAGTGCTCAGGGCTGGTGCACTGGGAAGACCCAGAGGGATGGGATGGGGAGGGAGTTGGGAGGGGGGTTCAGGATGGGGAACACATGTACACCCATGGCTGATTCATGTCAATGTATGGCAAAAACAACTACAATACTGTTAAGTAATTAGCCTCCAATTAATAAAAATAAATGGAATAAAATAAAAAGCAGAGACATTACTTTGCCAACAAAGGTCTGTCTAGTCAAAGCTATGGTTTTTCCAGTAGTCATGTGTGGATGTGAGAGCTGGACTATAAAGAAAGCTGAGTGCTGAAGAATTGATGGTTTTGAACTGTGGTATTGGAGAAGACTCTTGAGAGTCCCTTGAACTGCAAGGAGATCCAACCAGTCCACCCTTAAGGAAATCAGTCCTGAATATTCATTGGAAGGACTGATGCTGAAGCTGAAACTCCAATACTTTGGCCACCTGACGTGAAGAGTTGACTCATTGGAAAAGACCCTGATGCTGGGAAAGATTGAAAGCAGGAGGAAAAGGGACAACAGAGGATGAGATGGTTGGATGGCATCACTGACTCAATGGATGAGTTTGAGTAAACTCTGGGAGTTGGTGATGGACAGGGAGGCCTGGCATGCTGCAGTTCATGGGGTTGCAAAGAGTCAGACACGACTGAGCGACTGAACTGAACTAAACTGGAGGCCCCAGGACAGTATACAGAGTAGCACACAGTAGGTTCAAGAAATTATTTGTTGAATAAAGCACCCACATGGTACTTGGCCCTCACAATACCCTTACGTGGCAGGGATTCACAGATTCTGAGAGAAGTTCAAAGAGGTTAAAACACTTGCCAAAGGTCACAAAGTGAGCAAATAGCTGAGTTAGGACTTGAACTCAGGTCTCTCTGACTCCAGTCTTTACCACAGTTCCCTATGGCCTCTACTTAGCTACTGGAGGGTGTGGAGAGCTGAGTCAGGATTCATCTTCAGAACCCTAATTTCATGTTGAGCATCTCTGATGTGCATCTCAAAACTGAGGAAACAGGCATGTACCTGAAACCCTGTGCATGGTCCCCAGCAGGATGACCATACAGGAAGGGCCAGGGTTAAGAATGAAGGTGCATCATCAATAGGAGACTCCTCCTGGACAGACAGGCTGAGCCTAGACCTGCCTGGACTTTGGGGTCCTGTACTGCCCTGCTCATCAGACACATGAGTTTGGTTGAAGACAGAGAAGGCAGTCTTATTTGATGATGAATCACAAAAGTAATTACTACCCTTGAGAGGGGACATGTGCCAATTCATTCATTCCCACCCTTGCTATAAACCCTTTTCCCTGAGATTCCTGCTGCTCTAAGGACAAAATAGCAAAACTTTTCAGGTGGTTTTTAATGCCTGCTCTGATCTCCTGAGTGAGTTTCCCTTGATATAAAGCTTTTAGAGTTTTTTCTTCTCTCATTAATAGTCAACCTCCAGCTGCTGCTGTTCACTGATGCTCTGCCCGCCTTGGGCTCCATGAAGGCAAACACTGTGTTTGTCTTTTTCTAGACCAGGACTTCTCAACATGCAGTATACACGTAAATCACCTGGCATCTTCCTAAAAGGCAGATTCAGATCTAGTAAGTCTGCCATCAGGTTGGAGAGTCTGCGTTTCTGATAGGCTCCTGGGAGATGGTAGGGCTCCTGGTCTACAGACCACATCTTGAGTAATGAGGTGCTAGCACACTGCCAGGCTTCCAGTAGACCCACCACAAAATGACTGAATGGGACAAAATAGGTTAAAATAGGATACGGGTAAGTTTGTCAATGCTTCCCAGATGGCTCAGTGGGTGAAGAATCCACCTGCAACGCTGGAGATGCAGGTTCAATCCCTGCGTGAGGAAGGTCCCCTGCAGGGAGGGCATGGCAACCGACTCCAGTATTCTTGCCTGGAGAATCCCATGGACAGAGGAGCCTGGTGGGCTATGGTCCGTCGGGTCGCAAAGAGTCAGACAGGACTGAGCAAGCAGCAAGCACATGCCAGTTTGTCAATGGCCAAACCAGGCTTAGCTTTAAGGACAAGTTGAAATGGATAGGTACCATAATTTAAGGCCAAGTGACTTTATCCCTCATGACTGGCCCCAAGGGATCCTCATGGCACAGAACACTAGGGAGGGCCCCACGTGGTCTCTGGCTGCCATGGCAGGCTGGGTTAATGTCCTTTGATCCTCAGTTTCTGCTGTATATCTATTTTGTGCTGAGAGCTATGCTAGATGCTGGGGGAAATACTAACATGAACCAGACCCCATTTCTGCCTTCAGGGAGCTTGACCAACTGCTTAAAATTCAGCCCACATGCGCACACACACGCACACACACATATGCACACATGCACATGCACACACACACACATTTAGATTATGCCCTCAGGCAGAGGAGCTAAGACAAATGTATTCACTGATGTCGTCATTTATTCAGGCAGAAATATTTATTGGGAAACTGAAATGTGCCAGGTACTGTATATACTGGTGAATATGGCTGAGGTGGTGCCTATTTTCTGGCATTTAAAAATTTACCGTGTGTGTGGGGGGCATGGAAGAGGTGAAGGGGGAGAAGGAGAGACAGACACACACACAGAAAGTAAAGAAGATTACAAACTGCAATGTGTGCTTTGAGGAAAGGAACAAGATGCTATGATGGAGAATGCCACAGGCTTACTGCAGAAAGATGCAGCCAAGGATGAGATGCCCACAGGACTGTGAAGCCTGGGGCAGGCCCTGAAGCCGAAGGGAAGAAGGTTGGGGGGGCCAAGTCTGGTGGGTGGGGGAGGACAGTCTGCAGGTGGGGCAGATCACAAGGCAGTCAGTTCATCCACCTATCAGAACGGCCGCTACCAAAAAGGCAAGGGACTTCCCTGGTGGTCTAGTGGTTAAGAACCCGTCTGCCAATGCAGGGGACATGGGTTCAACCTCTGGTGCGGGAAGATTCCACATTCCACAGGGCCACGAGCTCGTGGGCCACAACTGATGATTTGAAGCACTGCGACGGCTGAAAGCTCTTTGCCTGTGCTCTGTAACAAGAGCAGCCACGGCAGGAAGTCTGTGCGCCGCAGCTAGAGGACAGCCCCTGCTTGCCGTAACTAGAGAAAACCTACATGCAGCAACAAAGACCGGAGCAGTCAAAAATTAATTACTTAATTAAAAATTGTAAAAAAAAAAAAAGGCAAGAAACAACAAGGGTCAGAAAGGACGTGGAGAAAAGGGATCAGTCGTGTGTGGTCAGTTGCTCGGTTTTATTCAGCTCTTTGCCATCCCATGGACTGGAGGATGCCAGGTTTCTCTGTTCATGGGATTTTTCCACTCAAGAATACTACAGTGAGTTGCCATTTCCTTCTCTAAGGGATCTTCCCGACCCAGGGATCAAACCTGAATCTCCTGCATTATCAGGCAGGTACTTTAGCACTGAGCCAAACTAAAAATAGAACTATCCTACATCCAGCAGTTCCACTTCTGAGCAGTTATCTAAAGAAAACAAAAACACTGATTTGAAAAGATATGGGTACCCCGATGTGCATAGCTGCCTTCTTTACCACAGCGAAGACATGGAAGCAAACTAAGTGTCCACTGCCTGGTGAGTGGATAAGGAAGATGGGGTACGTATATACAAGGGAATACTACTCAACCATGACAAGAATGAAATTCTGCCATTTGCAGCACAATGGATGGACCTAATAGATATTATGTAATTAAAAGAAGTCAGACAGGGAAAGCCAAAAACTGCATGATTTCACTTAAATGTGGAATTTAAAAACCAAAACAAACAAAATAGAAACAGACTTAGAGATGCAGAGAACTGGTGGCTGCCAGAGGGGAGGGAGGCTAGATGAAGTAAGTGAAGGGGACTAGGGGACACAGATTTCTGACTATAAAAAAAAAAAGTCACGGGAAGGAGATGCACAGCATAAAGAACACAGTCAATAATATTGTATATGAGGAAGGATGGTAACTGGCCTTACTGGGGTGATCATTTCATAATGTATAAAAATACTGAATCACTATGGTATACACCTGAAACCAACACAGTATTGTATGTTAATTATCACTCAATTAAAAAATACAAACCTGGAACTTCCCTGATGGTTCAGTGGCTAAGACTCCACATTCCCTTTGGGGAAGAATGGATACGTGTACATGTATGACTGAGTCCCTTTGCTGTTCACTTGAAACTATCACAACATTGTTAATCAGCTACACCCTAACGCAAAATAAAAAGTTTATATAAAAAGAAACTCCAGACTCAGATCAAACAGAGGGCTCAGGTTTGTGATCTAGGGCCCTGGTCAGTGATCTAGATCCCACATGCCACAATGAAGATACTGTGTGTTGCAACGAAGACCCAACGCAGCCAAGAAACAAAACAAAAACAAGCCTCCACCTCCCCAAAAAAGAAGCTCTCAAGATGGTTAAAGAGAGACTCTTGAGAGTCCCTTGGACAGCAAGGAGATCCAACCAGTCCACCCTTAAGGAAATCAGTCCTGAATATTCATTGGAAGGACTGATGCTGAAGCTGAAACTCCAGTACTTCGGCCACCTGATGTGAAGAGCTGACTCATTTGAAAAGACCCTGATGCTGGGACAGATTGAAAGCAGGAGGAAAAGGGACGACAGAAGATGAGATGGTTGGATGGCATCACCGACTCGATGGACACGAGTTTGAGTAAACTCCGGGAGCTGGTGATGGACAGGGAAGGCTGGCGTGCTGCAGTCCGTGGGGTTGCAAAGAGTAGGACACGACTGAGAGACTGAACTGACTGACTGAAAACAGTTAAAATTCAAAGTGCAAGGAGACCATGATTGCAGACAGGCACAGGGGCTGGTGTTTGGGGAAACTTCCCAAATGCCTCTTCCCCAGCATCACCTGCAGGGCATTTACACTGTGTGGACCCTGGCCCTGCCCCTCATCAGGTGATGGCAGCGGAGAGGCTGGCAGGTGAGATGAGGCTTCCAGCTTTCTCTGCGGGGCAGGGAGGCTGTGGGGTGGTGGGATTCCAGGGTCTGCTCAGGCTGAAGCAGGGGTGACAGGCTGCACTGGGCTGCCGGTCGCTCACCTGCAGGAAGTGTTTTGTGGACAGTGTGGCACAGAGGGAAGCTGGGAAGCTGGAGCTGGGTGAGTGAGCAAGGCTGCTGCAGCCGCTGGGCCAGAGGTCGCTCTGCTGGAGGGAGACTAATGAGCCCCCAGAGAGGGTGAGGCTGGGGGGAGTCTGGCCACAGCTCGGCAGTGATCGCTCACCTTCTTCTTCAGCTCATTCTCTCACTCTCTTCAGTTGCTTTGCTACAATTACTTAGCAAACTTGAGGCATTTAAGATGAAACCCAGACTAAGACACCCAAATACTCCAAGCCTCCTTGCTGGGATCTTCACAGTAGGCCCTGGGGCTGGCACATCAGAGGGTGGGCCTATGGCTTGGGTTTGCTGTGTGGCTCTGGGAAAATTACTTAACCTGTGTTATCTTGTCACAGGTAACACAGTGACAAGGAGACTAGCAAAAGGAAAACAAATCTCACCAACATTTGCTGAGATGTATACCACAGCGCTTGGGATAGAGACTCTGGTCTATTATCTCATTTATCCTCTGAAGCTGGGGGTGTGAGCGTGTGTTTTGCTGGGTACTTTTGTCCATTTTGTTGGTGAGAACACTGAGGCTCAGAGAGGTGAGCAGGAAGTGCAGAAACCAGGATCTGCTGGACTCTGGAGCCTGAGAAGTTGCATTATGCTACTTGACTTCTCCACTCTGTCCTCTTATTGTCAGTTTTGGCCACCTCAGCCCAACAGGCTATGCCTGGCTAGAGAACACTGATCAGCTCTGTCACCGGCACGGGTGACATCCATACGCTGCATGAAGCAGAGGGTTTTGCCAATTTTGTTTCCTGCTATATCCCAGAGCATAGTATAGTGTTCAGCTCATGGTAGAGCCTTAAATATTTGTTGAATGAATGAATTTAGAGAAAGGCTGTTGATAGGATGATAGTCTAGGAATGCCCTGAGTCCAGCCCAATTCTATGGGTAGGGCAGGCTCCATAAATGCTCGCATCTGCCAAACAGCTGAATAAATGCATAAACGGCCACTGGGATTCAGGGGTGCCGACAGTATCCTCACCTGTCCGAGGGAGGTTCAGGACACTGCAGGATGGGCAACATGACACAGATGATGCTGGGGCCCCGGAGCCCACCACGCCTGGTCCAGCCTGGCTCTGGGCAGGACCGTGTTGATTGTTTCAGCCTCTCTCCCTGTTTAAGTCTTCTGTCTCCCATAGCTTGTTGGAGAAGAGCTACCCAACTTTGCCCAAATCCTGCAAAGCCTTCTATATCTGTCCTAGGTCAGTCAGGATTCTCCAGAGAATGTGACCAATAGGGAATATGACCACATTATGTGCACACATACAAAGAGTGGAGGGAGAGGGGGATGAGAGGAGTTATTTTAAGGAAGGTCAGGCAAGCAGACTTAAAGCAGGATTTATATGCTATAATCTTGAGGCAGAATTCCCTCCTTTCCAGAAAACCTCAGTTTTTCTTTCTTAAGGCCTTCAACTGATTTTGTGAGGCCCACCTCCACATTAGAAAAATAACCTCCTTTACTTACAAAGTACACTGATTATAGATGTTGATTGTATCTACAAACTGTCTTTATAGCACCATCTAGCTCGTGTTTGCCCAAACAACTAGGCACCACAGCCTGGCCAAATTAACACATGAAATTCACCCCTGTAGCCCCTGCCTGCCGCTTTGGTTCACCTTACAGCAAACTCTCCCTTGACCTCTGGTTCTACCTCCGCTGACCTTACCCCTGCTGGAACGCCCCCTGCTCTGTTTGGTGTGGGGGAGTCTTTGCACCTGCTGGTCCCTCTTCTCCCCCCACCGTCTGGTGAATTCACACTGATGCTAAGATTGTGGCTCAAGCATTGCCTCCCTGACACCACCCCCACGCTCACTGGTGTTGTCCTTTGTGGGACTGTGAATCCAGTCTCTTTCGCTCACTGCAGTATCCCGCATGCCGGCGGGCAGCAGTAGATGCTCAGGAAACGTCGTCTGTGTGATGAAGACCCCAGAACTCCCAAGGCGTCACTGCGGTTGGCACTGTGGAGCTGAGTGGGAGCTGTGAGGGGCTGTTTTAAGTACAAAATATCCCTGGCGGTCTGGCATTGAGGCTCAGAAGATGCAGAATCAAAAGGTTTCCCTTCAGAAATGCAGATGTGGTTGTGTGGGAAAGCAGTCTTTGTAGGAAGCCCTTCATGAACACTCTGAACTCCAAAGTTGCCTGTAGCCTGCAGCCCGGGCCCCAGAGGGACCCTTTAGAAGACTGCACTCTTGCCCTGCCAGCCTTAGAACTACCAGAGCATTTCCAGCGGGTCAACCTCTGCATTGATCTGCATTTAAATGCTCTGTTTCAGCCCCAGCACTAGGGAGAGCACACATCTGCCTCGCATGAAAATCCGCATGGAGCTCTGTCAGATGGATGGTTCCCCATTTCTATTCTGAGCTTTGTGCTGCTCATACGGGCCCCTCAGAGAACTCTTGGACCTACGGAGTGGTGGCGGTGAGGAGGGTGGCCACCTTCCAGGAACCCCAGGAGTCCACGGGGGGGGGGGGGGCTTTGAGTGAGCATGGGCAACTCAGGAGTCAGGAAGCTGAGGCTCATATCCTAGCTCCGCTAGCTAACAGCTGTGTGACTTTGGACAATTTACTTACCCTCTCTGAGTTTGTGTTGCCTCATCTGTAAAATGGGGTTGATAATCATTTCACCTCGAAATGATTATGATGATTAGATGAGAGTCTTTGTGGAAAGCCTCGGAGCAGTGCCTGGCTCCAACACCTTTGAATTGTTCAGTACATTTTGAACACAGATAGAAGATAGAAGTGTTAGTTGCTCAGTTGTGTCCAACTCTTTGCAACCCCATGGACTGTAGCCTGCCAGGCTCCTCTGTCCATGGAATTCACCAGGCTAGAATATGGGAGTGGGTAGCCATTTCCTTCTCCAGGGGATCCTCCTGATCCAGGGACTGAATCCAGGTCTCCCGCATTGCAAGCAGATTCTTTATCATCTGATTACATATGTATATACTTCACCTCTCTGAGCTTGTATTTCATCTGTTTACACATGCAGATACATTCATACATACACGTACATACACACATCTGCCTCCCCATCCGACAATACATTTGGTTACTTGAAAGATAGATAATGATTCCTTGGCTGCCTATTCTCCAGAGTCTTCTTCCAGAGTAATATTTCCAAAATGAGAATCATATCATGTCACTTTCCTGTTTAAAAATTCCTCCTTGGCTCTCGCGTTTCTCCTGGGATAAACAGGCAGCCCTCCACACAGCCTACAAGCACGCACACGGCCCCCCACAGGTCTCCAGGACACACCGACCCTGAACCGTTCTGCCTGCTGCATCACTTGGTCTTCTCAGTTTCTTGACTTTAAGATCTTTCCTCAATACAGTATACTAACGCATATATATGGAATTTAGAAAGATGGTAATGATAACCCTATGTGCAGGACAGAGAAAGAGACACAGATGTATAGAACAGACTTTTGGACTCTGTGGGAGAAGGTGAGGGTGGGATGATCTGAGAGAATAGCATTGAAACATGTATATTATCAAGTGTGAAACAGATCGCCAGTCCAGGTTGGATGCATGAGACAAGTGCTCAGGGCTGGTGCACTGGGAAGACCCAGAGGGATGGGATGGGGAGGGAGGTGGGAGGGGGGTTCAGGATGGGGGACACATGTAAATCCATGGCTGATTCATGTCAATGTATAGCAAAAACCACTACAATATGTAGAGTAATTAGCCTCCAACTAATAAAAATAAAGGAAAAATAAATAAATAAATCGTGAAAAAAAAAAAAAAAGATCTTTCCTCCTTGGGGGTCTTCATAAAACACTTTCTTCCCACTCCTTCCTGTCCTTTGTTTTTCTGGGAAACACTATTCCCCATACCTGAAATGCCTAATTTACTGGGGAGCTTTTGCATTGTTTCTCTCCCCACTGCTAAGATTCTGACATCAGAGATCTTATCCGTCATGGAAGTTGCTGTGTTCCCAGCTTCCATGATGGGATCTGGCATGAGAAACTCCACGAACACGTGACTGAGCAAAGGGGGCTTGGTCAGGCCTCCCTCAGTCCCCCTTTCAGATGGCCATGCCTGCCTGCCAGCTGAGAAGCGTCTTCTCCACAGTCATCTGCTGAGGTCTCCTCCTGGCCAGGGTCTGTGCCAGAACTCCTGAGTGCCGCTGTGCCCACAGCCAGCCTGCTCTCCAAAGATGCTCCCTCCAGCTGGCTGTAGGCAATTTCTGCCCGTCTTGCTGGGCCAAATAAAGGCAAGGACGCAGTCAGAGCTGAGCAGCTGCTTTAGAAAGTGCTCGAAGGAAACTGCCCAGGACAGGGGGTCACAGAAAGCAGCAGCCTCTTCTTGGGCAGCAGCTGGCTTTGCTAGTGCAGGTCCAGCTGTCAGGAGGGACCCAGCTGGAATCGCTGACAGGTCCCTCCTGCCTCACAGCAGGACTGCTGTGCCTGCCTTGTCCCTGCTTGAATGCCAGTGGCAGGTCCCCAGGAGACTGTAGCTATCTTCTGCAAATGCCCAATGAGCTGGGCCACTGGGCTGGGCACACAGGGACCTGTGCTTCTGCCAAACAGAGGGAGGAGTATCGTGGCTCAAGGATGGGCCTGTGGATCAGAGAGACCTGGACTTGTATGTTCTGCTGCTTCTTGGTAGCATCATTTTAAGAAATTATTCAGGGACTTCCCTAGTGGTCTAGTGGCTAAGATGCTGTGCTCCTAATGCAGGAGGCCTGGGTTCCATCCCTGGTTGGGGACCTAGATCCCACATGCTGCCACTAAGAGTCCACATGTGGCAATGAAGTTCCTGCGTCCTGCAACTAAGATTCAGCACAGCCAAATTAGAAAAAAAGAAAAAGCAAGAAATTATTCAGCCTTCTGTGCCTCAGTTACCTCATCTGCAAAACGGAAATAAGTCCTACATGCTGCCTTGTAGGACTATGGGGAGGATTAAATGAGATCACATCTGAAAAGACCTGGCACAGTGAAGCTCTATAAATGATAGCCCTGGTGAATTTTACACAGTCTGGGCACTTTTCCTTGCTTTCCTAGTGGTTTCAGTGGGCAAAACTTCCTGGATTCCTCCCTGGCCCAAAGCACATCTGTCCACGCCACTCATCCGTACTCATCACTCATCACTTGGCTCCTCCTTCTCCTTCTTTTTTGGTTTTGGCCACAACATGCAGCACATGGGATCTTAGTTCCCTGACGGGATTGTAACTGCGCCCCCTGCATTGGAAGGTGGATTCTTAGCCACTGGACCGCAGGCCACAGAAGTCCCTTTTCTCCTGGTTTTGCAGGCACACCCATTACCCAGTTAGGTTGGAGATGAGGAGACAGTTTCATCTGAGCTACCTGCTATACCCCAGACCCGCATCCTCTAACCCCTCGGGGCTGGCCAGTGCTGGGCTAGGTCCTTCAGTCAGTGCATGCTTGTCGTCACTTCCTGCTGCATTCACTCCCAAAGAGCTGTGTCTTAGCCCTGTGCCCTCAGGGTCAAGCCCCGACCCTCTTAAGTCTCCTGTCTGTGTGTGTATGCGTGTATGTGCTTCTGCACTGCTGTCCTGCTTCCCACGAGCCCTCAGATCCCATCTCCCTATAGAAATCCTTTCTTTCCACAGTTGAGAGGGGGGAGGTATGTCATCCCTCCCTTCCTCTCTCTGTGGGATGTCAGCCGTAGGACACCAGGACAAAGATCAGATCCTCCCACCAAAATCATTAACAACACTTCCTTGATACTGACCAGGAGTGGACCATGCACGAACTCCCTCTACCAGCACGAGATTCCCGTCCTCCTCTCTAGCCCTTAGGAAGATGTAGGCTTGCAAAGTTTGTTTCCAGAGCCAAGAAGGCCTGATGTCAGTAACATTCCCTTAAGTGGAAGCAAGCCGCTTTTAGGTATAAGTTTTCTCAGAGTGTTAAGTCTGAGTCTAAAAAGTTTATGGATGGAGTAATGAAAATTTCTGAAGCCATTGAGGCTCTACCTTTGCAGAGAGTATTTGTGTGAGTGACCTTGGCAGCTCAGATCTCCCACGCTTGTTTCTGCTCTGCTTTTTTTGTTTTCGGCAGCACCGTGTGGCTTGCAGGACTTTAGTTCTCAAATCAGGGATTGAACCTGGGCCCTGGCAGTGAAAGCACCAGGTCCTAACCACTGGCCTGCCAGGAAACTTCCCTGCTCTACTTTTAATAAGGCTTCTCAGGCTTGCTTTTAAATCAGGAACTCGATGCAGACTTCTAATGGGTGGCTGTCTGTGTTCTTTGCCTGATAGTATGTAACAAGCTGAATGGTTCTCAATGTGTAGTCCCTAGACGCGTATGCGGATCCTGCTTCAGGGGTCTATGAGGCTAAAACAACTTTTGCGATAAGATTAAAACCTTGTTTTCCTTTTATGCTGTGAGTAAATGTGTTGGCACCTCAGGATGAATTACGATATTAGTGGTCACTATTCTACACCTCCACACATTTGAAGGTTAAAAAACAAGCCAGTTTCCCTTAAAAACGCCCTTTTCGAAGCAGTAAAAAGTTTAATTGTGTTAAACCTTGACTCTTGGGCACACGACTTTTCAGCACTCTTTGTGGCCAAACGGGAAGTGTGCCTAAGACCCTTCTATGCTACATAGGAAGGACATTAGTTGTCTGGAGGAAAAGCACCCGGGCAACTGAGTTACAAGCAGAACTGTTGTTTTTTTTCTTTCATAAAACACCATTTTAACTTAAAATAATGACTAGTAAACAGATGATTCAGAGTTGGGTGTTTAGTAGACAATTTCTTGACAATAAAGAGTGAGCCTGGCACTTCAGGTAAAACAACTGACAGACATTGTGGAAGATAATAAAACCTGAGCTTCCACATGAAAATTAAAAATTTAGAAAACTTGTAACTGCCACCCAGGACTTGACAGGGTCCCCTTAATTCAAGACTTTCCTGATGAGGTCAGTGGTGACCATTAAGGGCTATGATATATGCATTTTTTTATATTGTATAATGCTATGTGTCAACATTGAGAAAAATCTGCAAAACTGAGCAAAGCAATATTTTCCAAATGACCAGTGCATTGTAAGAACATGAATCAGGGGGAAAGTCATATTCAAAATGCAAGACAGATCAGTGGATTTTAAAGTAAGAGTGTAAAGAGCCCATTGAGATGGTTTGGAGTTTCACACCACAACTAGCCTTTAAGAAACAACCACTATGTATTGGGAAAGCTGGACAGCCACGTGTAAGCCAATGAAATTAGAACACACCCTCACACCATACACAAAAATAAACTCAAACTGGCTTAACGGCTTAAATATAAGACAAGACACCATCAAACTCCTAAAGAGATCATAGGCAAAACATCCTCTGATATAAATTGTACCAATGTTTTCTCAGGTCAATCTCCCAAGGCAACAGAAATAAGAACAAAAAGAAACAAATGGGATCTAATCAAATTTATAAACTTTTTCACAGCAAAGGAAACCATAAACAAAATGAAAAGACAAACTAAGGACTGGGAGAAAATAATGGGGAGAAGATATTTGCAAATGATGTGACTGACAAGGACTTAATTTCCAAAATATACAAACAGTTCCTATAATTCAATAGCAAACCCAAACAACCCAATCGAAATACGGACAGAAGACCTAAATAGACATTTCTCCAAAGAGGACACACAGATGGCCAAGAGACACATGGAAAGATGTCCATCATCTCTAATTATTAGAGAAATGCAAATCAAAACTACAATGAATTACCACCTCACACAAGTCAGAATGGCCATCAGTAAAAAGCCTATAAATAATGAAAGCTAGAGAGGGTGTGGAGAAAAGGGAACCCTCCTACACTGTTGTGGGAATGTAAATTGGTGCAGCCACTATGAAAAACAGTATGGAGTTTCCTCAGAAAACTAAAAATAGAATTACCAGCAATCCCACTCCTGGGCATATACCCAGACAAAACTATAATTCAAAAAGATACATGCACCTATGTTCATAGCAGCACTATTTACAATAGCCAAGGCACGGAAACAGCCTAAATGTCCACTGACAGACGAATGGATAAAGACGATGTGCCACATATATACAATGAATTACTACTCAGTTATGCAAAGGAATGGAATAACGCCACCCGCAGAAGCATGGATGAACCTAGAGGTTCCCACACTAAGTGAAGTTAAGTCAAGAGAGAAAGACAAATACCATGTGATATTATTCATACATGGAATCTAAAATATTACACGAAAGAACACATCTATGAAACAGAAACAGACTCACAGACACAGAGAACATCTGTGTGGGTGCCAAGGTGGGCGGTGGGGAAGAGAAGGAATGTGAGGATGGGATTAGCAGATGCAAACTAGTATATATGGACTGGATAAGCAACAAGGTCCTACTATGTAGCATGGGAAACTATATTCAATACCTTGTGATAAACCATAATGGAAAAGAATATGAAAAAGAATATATATATATATATATGTATAACTGAATCACTTTGATGTATAGTAGAAATTAACACAACATTGTAAATCAACCATACTTCAGTGAAATTCAAAAAAAGGAAATGACTACTATGCTGTTTTGGTATATTATCAGAGAAGAATGTTCACAGTTATTTGAAAAAGCTACCAAAATTCTTTTTCCAACTACATATCTGTGTGAAGTCAGATTTTCTTCTCATAGTTCACCCAGAACATATCACAACAGAGTGAATGCTGAAGCAGATATAATAATCCAGTTTCTTCTATGACATTTATAAAACATAATGTCATTCTTCACAATGAAATTTCTTTTAGTTTGTTTTCAGAAAAGTATGCTTTTTATAGAAACATGTGATGGTATATTGTTGCCATTTTTAAATGAAATTAAAATAAATATTTTAAAATGTAATTTAAACTACAACTACTCAGTTGTAGTCTCCAATATGGTACATATCAATAGATAAAACCCACATAGACACAAGTTCTTAGAGTCCTGGAGGCTTCTGAAAAATGGAAAGGGGTCTTGGTGGTGATAAAGAATCTACCTGCCAATGCAGGAGATGCGGATTTGATCCCTGGGTTGGGAAGATCCCCTAGAGGAGGAAAAGGCAACCCACTCCAGTATTCTTGCCTGGGAAATCCCATGGACAGAGGAGCCTGGCGGGCTATAGTCTGTGGGGTCACAAAAAAGTCAGACGTGACTTAGGGATGAAATAACAACCATAACAACAACAAAAGGGGTCTTAAGACCCCCAAAGTTTAAGAATTTCTGGAATAATGGACAAGAACATAGGATTTGGAGTCAGGCTAAAGTGCTTTTTAATCCTAACTAGGCTGCTTACTAGGCTTGGAAAGTGGTTTTTACTTCTCTGAAAGTTCCTCATCACTCAAGTGGGACAAGTGGCACAGTGTCCCCTATTTCTTTTAATGAAAGTATAGTTGATGTACAATACTGTATTAGTTTCAGGTATACAACATAGTGATTCAACATTTTAGCTTCAGTTCAGTTCAGTCGCTCAGTCGTGTCCGACTCTTTGCGACCCCATGGACTGCAGCACGCCAGGCCTCCCTGTCCAGCACCAGCTCCTGGAGTTTGCTCAGACTCATGTCCGTTGAGTCGGTGATGCCACAGCTTACACTTCATTAGAACGATTGTAAACTCTTGGCCACATCCCTGTGCGGCCCAGTGCGTGCTGGTAACTCACTTTGCACGCGGTGGTCCGCACCTCTTAAGCCCCTTCCCCTGCTTTCCCTCCCCAGTGGTGACCACTAGTTTCTTCTCTGCATGTGTGAGTCTGTTTCTGTTTTCTTATACGCATATACATTCATTTGTTTTGATTTTTAGATTCTACATACAAGTGAGCTCATGTACTATTTGTTTTTCTCTGACATTTCACTAAGCATAATACCCTTCATATCCATTCACAGTGTTGCAAACGGCCTATTTCAGTGACAACCTGGGGGACTGAATGAACAGGTGCAGGTGGAGCAGAGAGGTCTCTGCTTAGCCTGACTCACCCAAGAAGAGAGAACAGAGGAGACCCACAGAGAGAAGGGCCATGGGGTGCCCACAAAGGGCTGCTCAGAGGAAGAATCGCTTCCCATTTGGATGGCCCTGCCTTGCTCTCTCCTGCTGGTTGCAGATCTGTGACCTGTGACCTTTGGAGAAACACTGTATAACTTGTTTTTTTCTCCTTCTCAGTGAATTAAGCTTAATTTCGTTTTGTAAGTTGGCAGCTCTGCCCAGTATAACTGAAGATGCCGAGGGAGCTGAAAAGCCAACCTTGGAAACACTGACTCTGGACTCAGCCAATGTCCCTGACAAGAGCCCTCCAAGCCCCGGTGTTCTGGGCCTGCCAGCTTTGCCTCTCTCTGGAGGCTGCTCCCCTGCCTTCCCTCCCCTCACCTCCCCAGATACTCTCTTTCCCCTCCAGGAGACGGCTGGGGACAGAGGGGAGGGCTGCCCTCGTTGGCAAGTTTTGGAACCCACGTCTGGCAGAGAGCAGTGCCATCATTTCCAAAGCAGGAAATCAGGTCTCCTCCCAAAGCTCTGAAGTTTATAATTATAAGCAACTATCTTTGTTATTTCAATCTTTGTTTCCTGAGCTTTTGGGTAAAAACATTTGAGGGCCTGTTTTCATGGCATTTTCTTCTCTTTGACATGTCCTACTTGGCACTTAATTAGCTCAGGGAGGAGGCGTATACCTGGGTCACTTTCTGCAGCCCCCACCCCGCACGCAGCCCAGCCAAGAAAGCATGGGGCTCTCTCTGTTGCTCGTGTGAATCTCCAAGCCTGCTTCCCAGCTGGCTCAGTGTAAAGAGCCGGCTGGCTGGTGCAGGAGATGCAAGAGATGCAGATTTGATCCCTGGGTTGGGAAGATCCCCTGGGGTAGAAAATGGCAACCCACTCCAGTACTCTGGCATGGGAAATCCTGTGGACAGAGGAGCCTGGCGGGCTACAGTCAAAGAGTCGGACACAACTGAGCGACTGAACACGCGCACGCACACATCTCCTGCCCAAACCCAGGACTGACACAGGCTTTTTGTGACTATCCCAGCCTTCCTCCCATTGGGTTGGCAGTGCGGGGACAGTGTCACTGAGTCTCAGGACATGCCGAGAGCCACAACACACACAGGAACCGCTCAGCTACTCTACAGCAGGGCACACTCAGGCTCCACCCCGCGAGGCGCTGGCAGAACCCAGCAGAGAAACATCCCCCCAAGGGCATGTGCTAAGCTCAACCTCAGGAGCGGGTGTGCCTGGGGCCCCGGGCAGGGAGGGCCAGCCTGACCTGCGGGTGGCGGGGTGGTCCCGGTGGGCCCGCTGGGCTTCCGCCAGCCCCTCTCCCAGCTCTGCCTACCTGCCACGATGGCCTCAGCTCGGGCAGCCCCCTTCTCTTTACCGGCTCCTTGCCCTTTAGATTCCAGCTCCATCCCCTCCCCAACCCCACCCCCAGAGCAGATTTCTCCAGTCTTCACATCCAAGGCAAATCTCCCTACTTTTGGATGTCATAGCAAATCTTGTTCCTCTTCTTTGTAGCACTTCTCACGGTTGTCACGTCACATGTGTGTCTGAGAAGACTGAGCAAATGTCAACCTTCCCCATGAAACCAGGACCCACGCGGGCAGGGGTCACACCTGTCTCGCATCACCTCCTCGGTGTGAGCAGAGTAGCTGACACACGGGGTACCCTGCGAACACGCGTGGAGGGAGTGATGAAGGGATGGGAGACGGCATGAGGCTGCTGTGTCCATCCCAGCAGGGGACGCCCGGCTGGGCCTGCACGGTGACGTGGCCATGCCTGCGAGGCCTTCCCGCCTGTGAGACTCTCGCAGCTTCCTGGGGGGCAGACATAAGGCTTTTCCCACAATAGTAAAACCCTTCACGAGGGGAACAGCCTCTCTTTCATTGAACTGGGAGCTTCTGACGAAGGAGCAACCCCCAGAGACTTAGTGTCAGTGGGGTGTAGAATAAGAAGGCTCCTGGGTGGAGACTGAGCGGAACTCAGAACTAAGATCTCTGTAAAATGAGTGGTTTTAAGTTAAAATAGAACCATATTCAAAGATGTGCTTGCTAAGCCATAGCACCTGCTGGGCTGTGTTGTGACCATTATGTGCTGTTTCTGGGGTCAGACTGAGGGATTGTGGGGGAATCTTTAGTTGGGAGAGTTGGACCAAAAAGAAGGATGAGCAGTGAAGAATTGATGCTTTCAAACTGTGGTGCCAGAGAAGCTCGTGAGCCCCCTGGATAACAAGGGGATCAAACCAGTCCATCCCAAAGGAAATCAACCTTGAATATTCACTGAAAGGACCGATGCTGAAGCTGAAGCTCCAATACTTTGGCCACCTGATGTGAAGAGTTGACTCTTTGGAAAAGACCCTGATGCTGGAAAAGATAGAAGGCAGGAGGAGAAGGGGATGACAGGATGAGATGGTTGGAAGCCACCACCGATTCAACGGACATGAACTTGGGCAAACTCTGAGAGATGGAGGCCCAGCGTGCTGCAGTCTCTGGGGTTGAGAAGAGTCAGACACAACTTAGTGACTGAACAACAGCTATAGAATGCAGAGCAGGAGGCCCGGGGGCGACAGAGAACACGAGAATAGCCCTCCCGCTTGTGTTCTAGAGGGTCGTCACCGCCAGGCAGAGGTTTGGGCGGAGAGCTTCCTGGCCATGTGCGGGACGCCGCCTGAGCCCGGCCAAGGCTCCGCCTTGCGGGGACGCCTTCCGGGAGGGCACCTGCTGGCCGTCGCGCTGCAGGGGTGAAGTGTGGGCAGCGTGGGGCTGGCGTGGTACTCACAGCTCTGTCACGTCCTTGGGGATGCCTCTGGGGAGGGCTCGCAGCCCCCGGTTGCTGCAGCGCACCACGGTCTCCACACAGGCGCACGGCTCGGGGCAGCGCGGGCCCAGCTGGCAGCTGCTCTCGTCGTTGCCTGCGGGGAGCCGGCAGTGAGCGAGGCAGGGGAGGGCGAGCTCGGCCCGCTCCCTGACCCGGCTGCTACGGTGAGGGGCGCCCTCAGCTTCGAGCCAGAACTGGGGGTGAGGAGCTTGCTGGTCCCCTCCGTGGTTGAAGGGAAAGGGGAGGAGCCTGGGTTGGGAAATAGGGCTGTCTGTCTTCTCCCACGTTTATCACAAAACAAAGATGCTAAAAACTTTATTAATCAGATACTAGAAAGGGAAGCGGTCACTGTTAACCAGCTCAGGAGTAAGCCAAATGGGGACTTCCCTGGCAGGCCTGTGGTTAAGACTCTGTGCTTCTACCGCAGGGGTGAGGGTCTGACCCCTGCTAGGGCGACCAAAGGAGTAAGCCAAGCTGACCGAAGGGGTGGTCCTGGGGGGGCAGGCCTGTCCATTCCCCCCACCCCTCCTGTTCTCCACATCTTCCACTACACAATCCCTCTGGGGTGGTGACTGTGTCCCCAGCCCCCATTATACCTGAACCTCAGTTAATTTACAAACCAGGTCGTCCATCTCTAGTTACCTAAAATTGACCCAATAAAAACCGTGCTGGCCTGAACTTATGCAAAGAAACATGTGTCTCTGTAATCCTAACGCTCAAAGCCTTGGATCTTCAGGTGTGGTACTGCCTAGCTCAGGACAGGAATTTCCCAGAAGCTCATCTTGAAGTCTGTTTCTCATGAGCACCTGCTCTGAGCCTCATGATGATGCAGGCAGGAAAACTGCAGGCCAGGGCTCCCATGTACAGTTGTGTAGGTGGCGTACTGCTCAAGGGTGCCCCATCATCTAACAGGTACCAAACTCACTGTGGATACAGCAGACTAGGATATCTGGTTCAAGAGTGTCTTCAGACATGGCCACAAAGTATCTTGCTTTAACAAAAGCAGTATCTTACAACAGATTTCTAACTGATGGAAGTCTTAAGATCGTTAGAAAGAAGCAACTGTTTTTAATTTGCATGATGGAGCTGTGTCGGCCAGGAAGCAGGCCTGTAGAGGCTTTCAGAGCTCCTGCTGCCCGCTGAGGGCAGAGGAGACTCAGATTTCAGGGGTCCTGACCTGCAGTTACCCTTGCTCACACCTCCCTTCTCTCCTTGCTTCCTTACCTGGCCCGGCCCTGCCCCCAGCCTCCTCACCGTCACAGGTGAAGTCCTGGATGGCCACGTCCTGGATGGGAATCTCTTTGAGGAAGAAGGGCTTCTGGCACCGGGGGTTCCCGCTGACTATCCGTCTCTTCCTCAGCCACTTCCCGAGCCAGGCCAGGTGGCAGTTGCAGTTGAAGGGGTTGGAGAGCAGGTTTCTGGGAGGAGAAAAGGCCCCCTCTGAGTGCTCAGCGTCTCTCCTGGTCCCAGAAGGGTTGGTCCTGGGACCCAGGTCTGCAAGCCTAGAACCTGGCTCTCCAGGAAGGCCTGCTTCCAGTGCAGGGGAATCAGGAAAGAAGAAGAAAGTCTGGAAAAGGAAGCCAGACTCTTCTAAATCCCAGGGGCGGTCTTTGCAAGGATCTCATGCTAGACCTCTGCCGACAGACAGGACTCCGTCTCCCGCGATGCCCTCCCTTGTTTAATGGGCTTTACCTGTATGGACCAACTCAATTTCTCACACTCAAAAGCCTTCAGTTGAAGCTGCTCCTCCAGTCTGGAATGTTCTCTACCACGTGCCTGGCTGGTCCCTCAGCTTAAACGACCCCTCCCCAAAGAAGCCCTGGGCTTCCCAGCTGGGGGGAGTGATAAAGAATCCGTCTACCATGCAGGAGACGTGGGTTTGATCCCTGGGTTTGGAGGATCCCCTGGAGGAGAGCATGGCAACCCACTCTAGCACTCTTGCCAGGGAAATCCCATGGACAGAGGCGCCTGGTGGGCTGCCGTCCATGGGGTCGCAGAGTCAGACACGACGGAAGCGATTGAGGACACGAAGAAGCCCCTCATCTCAAGGGAAGTGGGAAGTTCTGCCCTGTTCTGTTCTCACTTCAGTCGCCTGCATTTCCTCCACAGCACACGTCAGAGCCGATGATGCCTCCCTCCTCGGACTCGCTGAGAGGAGGGACCAGGCCTGTCCGTCCTGCTCTGTGCCTCCAGGAGCCAGCAGGACATCAGCATGGGCACTTGACACATATCTGTCAGACGCGATGATGGACGGACAAGGGTTGGAATGGGGCTGAGTGCTTTATAAACCCATTCTCTTATTCAGACTTGTCATAGCAACCCTAGGAAGGACGTGACATGATTCTCACTTCACAAATGAGGGACACAGAACGTAGGGAGGTTGAAGAACAGGGCCCGAGAGCCCCCGAGGGGCTGCGGTTTGACATGGCAGTTCAGGGCTTGGGAGTCGGTCCTTCCTGGGGTTGACTCTGGCTCTGAGAGTCAGCAACTGTGAGAAGGCGGGTAAGCTCCCCCTCCTGACGGAGTCAGTTCCCTCCTTGCTCTGTGACCCTAGCCCTCTGGGTGTCTTTTGTGGTTATGGATTCCCAGGGTGGAGGCATCCAGGAGAGGTGAGAAGTGGGCTGAAATAAACCGACCCACCCACCCTGCTAGTTCCTTACCCATTGTCCTCCATGTTGATGTCACTCATTCATTCAACTCATTCACTTGTTCAACAATTATAGAAAGGGTATTACTGAGTGTCAGGCTCAGATGTACGCAGTGAGGATAGAGCAGTGAACCAAACCGTCATATATCCCTGTTCTTCTTCCTTCTGGAACTTATATTCCAGCTGGTGGGAGGCAGATAGTTTCTGATTAAGAATACTGGAGTGGGGAGCCATTACCTTTTCCAAGGGATCTTCCTGACCCAGGGATTGAACCGTGTCTCCTGCACTGTGGGTAGATTCATTACCATCGGAGCCAGCCGGGAAGCCCAACCACAGAAAGTGTAGTGCGTTAGGGAACGGTCAGTGCTATGGAAAACAACTAGAAAAGCAGGGCTGGAGGAACCGGGGGGTGGGGAGGGGTGACGGCAGAGGGGGGGAACGGGGCCAGGGCCCAGGCAACTGACACCTGAGCCAGGGCAGGGAGGAGGGGAGAGGGCAGGGAGAAGGGCTTCGCAGGCAGGGGGAGCAGCAGTGCCAAGTTCTCAGGTGGGAGTGGGCCTGGGGCCTGGGCAGAACAACGAGAGGGCCGATGGGACTGAGGGACTTGATGGAGAGGGCCTTTAGCACATTCTGGAATTTGGCTTTTATTCCCAGCGAGGTCAGTGTCTGGGATCGTGAACATGGGCAGCTACAGGAGATGCAGGAATAGCTTTCTCTTCTGTCTACCAAAGGGTCTTTGGAGAAAAGAAGAGAGGGAAAAAAGAGCGAGCAACTAAGGGTAACAGAGCCACACGGAAATATGATGGACAGCCATAAAAGCTGACACACGCTGAACACTTTCCCTATCTCAGGGCCCTGCTGTGCATTTTGCAAATATTAACAGACTCCATCCTCAAAACAGTCCCATGAGGATTATGAGAAGTGACAACAGAAGCACAGAGAGGTGAAGCAACTTTTCCAAGGTCACATGGCTGACATGAGGTAGAGCTAGGATTTGGAGCCAGAAAATTTGGCTCGAGAGTCCGAAGTTTTCACCATTATTCTAGACAGCCTCCCTTAGCAATGCAGTGAATTTTGTGGGCAGGAACACTCATCCAGAAAGCTAGATTCCAACTGGTTCTGATACACATTTAAGCAGTCAGTGACATCACTTAAAAAAATCCCTGTCAGATCATGTCACTGGCCTGCTTAAAACCTTTGCTGGATTCCTAACATGCTCTGGTTAGAAACCAAACGGCCCACAGCTGTCCTGCAGCCTGGCCCCGGCCTCCCCTCCAGCCTTGCCCGCTCTGTATATGACCATGTCAGGCATTGCCCAGGCCTGCATCTCTGCTCTGCTTTAACCCAGGGCCTTTGCACATGCTCTTCCCAATGAAGGACATGCACTTTCCACTTCCTTGAACAAGCTAATTCGCACTTACCTTCCAGAACATAGCTCCAGAGTTCCTTGACAAGGCCCATGTTAGGTTTTCATATCACTGTGGGCCTTTGATCTGTGGCAGCTCACTATGCTCTGAGCGCCAGGAAGCAGGGCCCACATCTGTGCCTCCTTAACATTTAATGGTGCCTGGCACATGGAGGGAGCCTGACACATGTTTAAGTTGACAGATGGAGAGATGACTTTGGGTCAGACAGTCAGGCGCTGAGAGGGGAGAGGGGTGCAGGAGAGGTACCCAGGGTGAGTGTGCGGTGGGTCCAGGGAGACTTACATGGTGGATAGGGAGACAAGTGTGGTGAAGGCTCCGGGCGTGATGGTGGTGATCCGATTATCGTAGAGAGAGAGCAGCCTCACTGAGCTCAGGCCAGCAAAGGTGTCATTGCTCACACAGCTGATCAGGTTACTTCTTAGCATCCTGCAGGGAGAGGGGTGTGGGGAACAAGCACAGGTGTCGTCTTTCCCTCCCGCCCTCTCCGTGTGTGTGTGTCTGTGAGTGTGTGTGTCTGTGTGTGTATGTGTGTCTGTGAGTGTGTATGAGTGTGTCTGTGAGTGTGTGTGTGTCTGTGAGTGTGTTTGTGTGAGTGTGTGTGTGTGTGTGTTGGGGGTGCATGCTAAGTTCTTTTCCATTCAGGGCTGGGAAATGCCTAACATCTCTCTGGCGAAAGGAAGGAAAGGATTCCACCGCACCGCCCAGGCCAGCGCCCGGCCCCACCGGCTCCCGCCAGCCCTCACTGGTCCGGCCCCGGCCTCTCCAGCTCCCTCCCTCCGGCCTCGGCCCAGGTCCCAGGGACTCACAAGGTCTTGAGGCCACTGAGGCCGCGGAACATGCGCCCATGCACCGTTTCCAGCTGGTTCCCCGTCAGCATCAGCTCCTGCACGCTGGCCGCACCGTCAAATGAGCCCTCCCTCACCTCCTTGATCCTGTTGTTACTCAAATTTCTGGAGGGAGGGACAGAACAGGTCAGGACTCAGGGCGGGAACAGCCAGCTCTGCAGCCACGTGGTGACTCTGGGGTGCCCCCAGGACTGAGGACTGCCTGGGGGAGGCTCCATCTTGAGCTTCCTGACCTTCAGTCTTCAGCACCCGTGCCCCAGGAAGCAGGGAGCCCAGACCCACATGGGGTGGGTGGGGAGGTTACCTTCGTGAAATAGACTGTGTAGTGTTTGAAGTCTTTCAGTACAATTCTCTTTTCTGTGCCCCGGGGGACTGGCAGATTTAAAATGGTTCTCAAACTTATTTTCTCTCTTTAAAAGATACTCTCACTAAGTAGTGATGCTCAAGAGGAGAGCAGGCAAAAAATATCAAACATGCCTACTCTCTATGGGGGTGAGGCATTTGTAGAACCTTCCGCTCTTCATCATGTGAGATTCCCGATATAAACGGACGCTTTCTACTTATTACCTCTTGTGCGCTTATTATGTACTAGGCACCATGTGAGGGGTTTGGCCAACAGAATCACATCAAATCCTCAAAATAATGGCCATCAGGTGAATATTATTTTTATCATTGTCTTATTTTCTGGATGAGGTGACTGAGATTCAGAGAGGTTAGGTAACCTGCCCACAGTCACACAGCTGAGAGCAGTGGGATTGAAGTTCAGGCATTTAAGCATGTATAAAAGCCTCCAGCGAACTGCTTTTCCTAACTGGATATTCTTTTGGCGATGTGGATGCCCACCCCTTCTATCAGGGCTCTGCAGGATTCAGGGTTTGGGACACCGTGTTTTCCTAAGCGGGCTCAGTCCTATTAAGCCACTTCCGATTCCTCTCTGGAGCTCAGACAGCAGGCTCTTCCCTGCTACGGCCAACACCACGAGGCAGGGTGTATGGGAGAGCTGAGAGGCAGGCAGGTGCTATGGAGCTGTAGGTGCCGTGAGGGGAAGGGCTTCTCCTAGGCCACTCAAATGCTCAGGCCTCAACGGCAGCCCTGGCTGGCTGGCTGGAATGGAAAGGGGTGGGTTTACAGGAGCTGAATGAAGAATCCAGCCTCCTCAGCGAACAGCCTGGGGGACCTTATTCTATGACCGGGAGACTCGTAGGTGGACTCGGAGTTGCTGACTGGCCGAGTGCCTTGAGCTTGTTAGAACCGAGGGCTGGTGAGACAGACAGCTGGCCCACTGCCTTGCTGGACACACCGAGGCCCGGGGCAGGGAGGACACTGCTCCTGGGCCCAGAGCACCGAAGGGAAGACAGCACTCCACGGGTCCCTGGTTCTACTGCTTCTCTCAAGGGCCCTCCTCGCGGAACCTGGGGCTGACCCATGGCCCCCCACCCCGTAGGGATGTGTGAGTGCAAGCTAAGTCACTCTGTTGTGTCCAGCTCTCTGCGACACTATGGACCATGGCCCGCCAGGCTCCTCTGTCCACGGTATTCTCCAGACAAGAATACTGAAGTGGGTAGCCATGCCTCCTCCAGGGAATCCTCCCGACCCAGGGATTGAACTTGCATCTCTTTTGTCTCCTGCATTGGCAGGCGGGCTCTTTATCACTGGCACCACCTGGGAAGCCCCGTGGGGATGGTTCAGGGCAACTGAAATTCAGCTGGGCACCCTGCGGCTCAGTGCAGGCTGCTTGCCCCCTTCACATGCAGGCACTGGGTCTGCCGGGGTGGCCGTGCCCACAGCCGTGTACAGGCATCAAGGAAACAGTTCCCACGGTCGCAGCGTCTGCTTCCTCTGTGCTCCCAGTCAAGGCCTTTCTCACTTCCCCTCTTCCATCCTGCTGAGAAAACGGGTTCCAATGCTCCTCTAACCACTCCCCCAAGATCTGAGCGAGCTGGGAGATTCTCAGACTAGATTTTTGCTCCCTGCCTGACTCTTCTGAAACTCAGCTGGTTTCCTTATAAATCCTGGTAGTTTGGTCCATGAGAACCCAGAAGTGAAAGTCACACACAGGGGAGACTTCAAATTACCCCCAAATTTGACATGAGAGGAGAGAGAAAGGCTCTCCCAGCAGCTTCTCCTCCAGCTCCAGAGAGTTCAGTTTCTTGGGGAACTCAAGTAGACAGGGCGGGAAGTGAAGATGAGTTTCGGCAGCTAGCAAGCGGGAGGTTCCTGCTTCCTGACATTTGTTTCTTTAAATGAGCAGAATTAACATCATGCTGCTATAAGGTTTGCGAATTGGATTTCCTCAGGCTGGGAGAATGGAAAACATAAGGAGGGAAAAAAAAGGGGACAGAATTTTCCAAAAGACCTGGATGCTGCCCTCTCTCCATCCAGGCAGCTTCGGCTGAGGGACAGGGACAGAGGGACTCAGGGCAAGTGCCGCAGTCAGCCAGCACCTCGGGGCTTTGTGAGAGCTCCGTCTTCCCTGGTGGCCCAGACAGGAAAGAGTCTGCCCCCAAGGTGGGAGACCGGGGATCCATCCCTGGGTCAGGAAGGTCCCCTGGAGAAGGAAATGTCTACCCACTACAACATTCTTGCCTGGGAAATGCCATGGACAGAGGAGCCTGGCGGGTTACAGTCCATGGGGTCACAGAGAGTCGGACATGACTGAGCAATTAACACACACAGACACACACACACACACCATCTTATTCTCAGAGGATTATCTTCCTGAAGACACCCCTGATCCCAGGAAACCCCCAAATGCAAAACTCGGGCCACAGCGGGAGTCTCTCACCATTTCATCTCTGCAGACCACCTGAAGGATGACTGCTTCATCATGGCTTTGACCGCACCGAGGATGGGGGTCTCACACCTGAAAGGACCCAGCCCCAGAAATCCCTGCCCCAGGCCAGGGTGGGTTCAGGACACAGTGAGTGCTCGGCTGCACTGCCTCTCCAAGCTGCTGGGTGTACTTTTAAACCCTGTTCTCATTCTTCCCAAGAGACACTGAGGCCATTCTAGGCTAGGGGATTCACTCTGGAAAGCCCCTGTCTGGGAAGGAAAGCTCGGGCTTCTTCTAGGACCCTGTCTCTTCAGCTTTGTAGGACATCCCATAAACCATGGCAACATGCAGTGTGTTAGTCACTCAGCCGTTTCTGACTCTTTGGATTGTAGCCCACCAGTCTCCTCTGTCTGTGGAATTCTCCAGGCAAGAATACTGGAGTGGGTTGCCATTCCCTTTTCCAGAAAGCATCGGTAATCCTATGTAAAGTCCGTCCTGCATGGAGAAGCAGTGGGGAGAGAGCTACGTGGATTTTTGTGGAAGCTGAGTATGCCGGGTCATGGTTGAGCAGTACATTGGCACTGTGTGGGTTGGTGAGGTCCTGTCCACCTCCTGAGGGACTTCTCCCTTCCCCTGAGGTGGAAATTCTACTTCAAGCTGGGGTTACAAGCTCAAATGTCCCAGGGTCCAGGCAGGTAAACGTCAGAAACAAGCCCCGTGGGGACAGCAGTGATCAAGAAAGTGTGTCCCAGCTAAGGGGGCAGCCGCTCCTCAACTCAGCTCAACTAGAGCCATTTGGGAACATGGGCTGTTTTGCCAGATCTTCTGGTTTCCCAAAGGATGCTAGGAATCCACATTTATTTTTCTGTGGAAACTCCTGATTTTTAAAAGAGGGTGTGCGTGTATGCTATGTCGCTTCAGTTGTGTCCAACTCTTTGCGACCCTGTGGACAGTAGCCTCCCAGGCGCCTCTGTCCATGTGATTCTCCAGGCAAGAATACTGGAGTGGGTAGCCACGCCCTCCTCCAGTGGATTTTCCCAATCCAGGGATTGAACCCACATCTCCAGCATCTCTTGCACTGTCAGGCATGATCTTTACCACTAGCACCACCTGGGAAGCCTAGCAATTAGTTCTTATTAAAAACACAGTCCCCACCACCAAGTCCACCCATGGGTAACTGATTTTGGCTAGAGGGGTGCTTGGTTTCAGTCTCTGCTTGAGATGTCCTCTCAGTCTAAGAACTGACCTGAAATTCACCTGAAAGAAGTCATGACCCCACTCTGAAGGCACGGTCACCTAAAAAGCTTCTCCGAGCTCCCACAGTCCTGATAACCCTTGTGCGGAACAGCTCACAGCTTTTCTGTGCATCCCGTAGCACAAGTGATCCATATGCAATCTCATTTTCCCCAGCAGACAGGAAAGGACACAGAGGCTAAGAGAGTGTGCAGAGGCACCGCAGAGGCCAGAGTCCTGGCCGGTGTCGGCCCCCCTCTGCCCTCCTGCCGTCAGGATGCCGCCGTCCAGACCACAGCCTGAGCGCACTGGTCCCACAGACCCCAGGGAGGCCACGCAGACTCGGTCACAGACACAGCTGGCTGCAGCCACTCTGAGGGGCAGAACTCCAGCACCTCATCGGGGTGTGGGGTGGTGATGGGTCCCAGCAGATGAGGTCTGTTTACTTAAAAACAGCTGACATCAGGACTTGCCCAGTGATCCAGTGGCTAAGACTCCACACTCTCAGTGCAGGGGGCCTGGGTTTGATTCCTCATCAGGGAACTAGATCCTATATGCTGCAACTAGGAGTTCTCAGGCCTGAACTAAAGACCCTACATGCCTCAACTAAAAGGTTCCATGTACTAAGATCCAAAGAAAAGAAAATAAAATACCCATCACATAAGCTTTGTTCAGGCAAGGCTTCTAATGCTATTGGTTGTGAGTGCAATAAATAAATAAATAAAATAAAATTATTTTAAATAAGCGGTTGCAGCTGGTCGTCTTTGGGACCGGATCTGCCCTACTGGGACACTTGCTTGGTGGGCTGGCACTAACACATACGTGGGTTTAGGCACACACGCACTCACAGCGTTTACTGCCTTGAGACAGTGCTTGCAATCCCAGCTGACCCGCACTGTCACTACTCTTGGCTCCCGGCCTGACTTTTAAACTTGGGCAAGTTTCTTTCTGTGTTTCAGCTTCCTCATTTGGGAAATGAAGCAATCTCAAAGCTGTTGTGTTTTTCCTAGTGAGGGGTAAATGCATGAATATCAGTACAGTTCGGCACAGAGTACAGTGATTAGTAACTGTGATTGGCCATTATTATCATTGTTGCCTTGCACCCACCGCCTTTTCACACGGGGTCGTAAGTATTTGGGTTTGCAACTCCTGTTTTAAATGTATAACCATCTACTCTAGGTCACTCAACCCAGATGTCCTCTTTCTTTCTGTCTTCCAGCACTTTCTCACCATAGTCCCACGGTCAGAGGACATGTCTTTCCCCTTATCTTTTACACTTCTTTTTTCAAAATTCGTTTTAATTAGAGTATAGTTGCTTTACGATGTTATGTTCATTTCCGCTGTGCAGCAAGGTGAGTCAGGCCTACAGACACACACGTCCCCTCTTGTTTGAATTTCCTTCCCAGTCAAGTCACCACAGAATACTGAGAAGAGTTCCTTGTGCTGTAGAGTAGGTTCTCATTAGTTACCCATTTTATACACAGTAGCCTTACACTTCTGATCTTCATCATAACTTACAAGGAAAGTGGATTTATCTCTATTATGCAAATAAATACATTAAAGTCCAGAAAGGCTAAGGGCATTCCTGGAGTGACACAGCAGGGGAGGGGCAGAGTTGAACTCAGAACAAATGCAGATCTGCCTGCTCTTCCCCTACACCTGGATTTCTGGCTGCTCTCAGGAAGGAAATATTTGGCAGCCCCGACCCTCCTCCCAGCATGGTAAATGCCAGGATGAGCTGCGTGCCACCTGTCTCCTCTGGTGAGAGCTCAGCTCACATGAAGCCACAGTCCCTGCTCCTCCCTTTTGCTGCGTGGACACTGAGGCTGTGCCGTCTTAGCTGTGGCACGTGAACTCTTTGTTGCAGCATGTGGGATCTAGTTCCCCGAGCAGGGACTGAACCTGGGTCCCCAGCATTGGGAGCACGCAGTCTTAGTCACAAGACGAGCAGGAAATTTGGGGTTGAATATGAAAGGACATGTCCTGGCAAGTGATGGGTGATGTCTGTGGTGGGTTCCTGAAGCTAGAGGTGGGCTTGACCACCCGGACGGCTGCGGTCCTCCCCAGGACCCGCATGAGCCCTCCCTCCTCTGCCCCGTCAGTTCCTGCCTCTCCACTGCTCCCAGTCAGAGGGCGGTCCTGAAACCAGGCCACATGGCAATTGCAGGCAGGGAGGGAGGGACAAGGCCTGACTAGCTTTGATGGGGTTCAGATGCTGCACAGGGCAGGGTAAGTCTCTTTCCTTCTTGCCTGAAGGGGACCGATATGATGGGTGGAGAGCAACATAAAATAAGGGTTACAATTAATTCTCATTACTCATCATGCTTCATTGCTACAAAGTCACTAGGCAAGATGAATTAGTGAGTGCTGAACCATCGCTTCTAGGGGAAATTGAGGGGTAGGTCCCTGTGAGCCCCTGGTCACAATATTTTTGTTACCCGATCAATACATAACCTTGTTTGATGCATGTTTCTGTTTAAAGACATCTTGTTGGATATATATTGTTGATTTGTTTACATTGTACTCACAACCAATAGTACTGTAAGTCTTGCCTGAACAAAGCTGATGTAACAAGTATTTTCTCTGTAAAGCACACAGCCCTTCTGGACTATGCTTTAGGTCCATTTTAAACAGTGAAATCACCTACAAAAGCACAAATATGCAAAAAAATGTGGCACTAAATACACTGTGGATTGGACACTTGTTTATAGTCTGGGAGCTGAAACAAGAACTCAGAGCGTGGCCTTTTTCTGTTTCAGCTGAGGGCATGCATGTAGGGTGACTCAAATTTTTTGCTGCTCTGTGTTTAGGAATGACCATGAAAACATATGTGTATGGATTTTGAGATTACAAATAAATGTTAGCAAACACAGGGTCTGTGAATAATGAGACTACGACCGTATTTCCTCTGTTCCAGAGGCAGACCCAAACTCAGGCTGGGAGGTGTGGAGGATGTGGTGCAGGTGGGAGCAGGGTCAAGGAGAAGGGAAGTAGATGGTGAAGGGGCCCCTGGCCGTGCTGGCACATCTACGGGGGAACCTGGGGAAGGGAAGGTGGGGAGCGCGTTCAGCTGTGTACCAGTGTGATCACGGATGAAGGAGGTGAGGCAGCTGGTGTTTCTGCTCCAATGGGTCAGACCCACATGGAGGCCCTTAGAGTCTACCTAAAACCAGACCTTCCAACTGTCATCTCATAAAAATTACTATAGCCCATGGGGTTGCAAAGAGTCAGACATGACAGCGACTAACACATGCACCCTAGGTCCCCTTATCTCACTGCTGGTCCTCAGTAGAGTCCCTTGCATCACCCCTTGGGGGTAGATGATGAGTGCAGAGTAGGGGGCAGGGGTGAGCAGAGGAGAGAGGGGCTGAGGCTCAGGGGCTGTGCAGAACGCATGCTCTGGCTCTGCATGGCCCTGTCTCAGCGTTCTGCTTCCTGGGACGTGACGGGGGGAGACTGAGATGGGCCAGAGCAGAGGGACATGAAGGCACTGCTGCCCTGATGCTCTGCTCCAGTCTACCAAGGTCCTGAGGTTGGCTTACATTTTCCGCAGGTTGGGCAACTTCTTGAAGATGCCAGTGGCCTCAAGAACAGATATCTCATTGTCGTTCAGTCGCCTGCATGGGAAGCAAGCAGATGAGGGGGTGGGTGAGCTCTGGAAGGGACACCTCTCCCACCAGCCCCCCATCTTCCCAGGCCTTCAGCTGAGCCGATGCCCAGACCTCGCTCAGCCCAGGTCCAGAGCAGCGCAGAAGCCGTCTGTGTGACTCCTGAGCACGGGGCGCCCAGCAGTGAGAGGAGGGGTGTGCGAAGGGCGGAAAGGGAGGCCAGGCTCCTCTGCCTGGAGGAGCCCCCACGATAAGGGCCTATTCAACTTGATGAGCACTCAGCACTTGAACAATCAAGGGCCAGAGGTTTGCCTTCATTTTGTAGGGGTACCAATGACCACTTGAACTTCTTGGGAGGTCTCCCCAGATTCTTCCAACTCTGCAAGCCAGTCAGTGCTTTCCTGACCACGTCCCTCTGCTAAGGGCAGCTCAGGGACTCCACGCTCAATGTCCATACAAACCCAGGGAGAGCAGGAGACAAAGAAAGGCCCTACTGTGATTTGTAAAGTCAAAGAGAGTAATAACAACAACAACCATTTACACAGGGCTTACTCCATGCTCGGATGTAAGATGGAGCCTGTGCTCGCCTCCTCTTACCTCATCTTCCTCACCCCTGTGGGAGGCAGGTATCATCACCTCCATTTTACAGCTCAGGATCTGACGCTCAGATCTAAGAAGCAACTTGCCCGATCTCAGGAGAACTAGCAAAGGCAGGAGTCAGGCCCAGTATGTCAGCCCCCGCCTGCTGCACCCTCATCACCCCACGCTGGAATTTTGAGCTCGCTCGCTTCTGGGTAAATGCCTCTTTATCAGCAGAGATAGCCGGAGGCTCAGCTATATCTGATGGTCGCTGTTTTCTCACTTCAGGTCATATCCATCTTTCTGGTTATGTTGTAAGCTTCCTAAGGGCCAGGAAGGGTGGGCTGCCTTATTCATGTAGAAACGGGTGGACCTGGCAGTGCCTGGCTCCCAGCGAGTGTTCTGATAATCTTTGTAGAATGAATGAACTGTCTTTATTTGCAAGTAAACAGTGAGTGGAGGCGTGAGGGTCTGCACTCGGCTGGAAAGTAGCAAACAGCAAGGAGCACCCGGGTAACTGAGCTGTGGGGCAGGGGGTTGCCTCTAGAAGACCACCCCTGCCCTGGCTGGCTCAGGGGGATGGGCGTGGGGGTGTGCAGGGGTCCCTGCCCCTGTAGCACTCACAGGTCGGTGACGTATTCGGGGAGGTGGCTGGGGACGCGGGCCAGCTTCTGGTTGGAGCAGTCCACGATGGTGCCCTCGCAGCGGCACCTGTCCGGGCACACGAGGTCCATGAAGCACTCGCTGCTGAACCTGCTGCGGTAATCTTCCGAGCCTGGGGAGCCAAAGAGGGGGTGTCAGCATCGGCAGCCAGGGCCGGGGCAGGGCTGTGGGCAGTGGGGACGGGGCGGGCATGGAGTGGGGGCACGGCCCAGAGCCAGAGGCAGCACTGCCCGCAGGTTGCGGCCGCCCTGCTGTGCCTCCCGCCCCTCAGCCTCCAGGCTGCTTGCTTCCCTTTGGTCTTTGTCATTCAACACTTTCAGGTCTAACAGCACAAGCTCTATGAGTTCTTAAGCTTCTGTGGGTCACAGGGACCTTTTTCCACGTTGGGGATTTGGTGTACAATTTAGGGGTGTCTCAGTCTGTGATGCCCACCATCTATGGACCCTCTAAATACATTTTGAAGACATTTTGAAGGGGTTTTGATGGAAGCTATACTGGGGTGGGAATGAGGTCAGGGAAGGGGGTGACAGACTCAGCTGTCTTCAGGGACAAAGCAGGGACAGAAACGATAAAGGGGCCCAGCACACGGCAATCAAACCACTGACACGTGATTTTATTATTGGGAAGTAATCATGAGAGTTGGGGTACTGGGGAATTGATGCCTGCTGCCCTAATGCCTGGGAATTTGGCTCAGGGTTGCCTGAGAATTCTTTAAAAAAAATATTGGTAGTGAATTCATACTTAAAACACTGTGAAGACAAGCACAACTCTTGTGAGGGTTAGATATACCTGCTGCCTTTGAAAGGAAGCTCTGTTTAACTACAGGGAAAAGCCACTTCCAATGAGCTAAAAGTAGTTGGAGCTAAGATTAATGTTTGGAATTGAATTTTTCTTGAGGTTGCACAGTGATGGTAACAGGGCCAGTGATGCTCTGTCTTGAGAGATGCCCTCAGGAGCTGCTTTAATGATCAGAAATGATCCCCTGGCACCCGGGGAATCCTCTGTAAGACCAGAAATCTTGCCTGAGCTAAAAGGGAAGCTCTGATTCTTCTATCAGACATGAGCCAGCTGATTGGGGTTGAGTCTCTTTTATTTTCACTTTCAACATATCATCCGCACAATGACAGGCACAAGAGCCTGGCTCACGTTTGTCCAATGCATAAACGGGTGTCGGCACAGAAACTCCCGTGCTTAGGTCCACAGTGCTTCAGGGAATGTGAATGTCACCTGTTTGCCTGGCTAGCTGAGGTGGGCCTTGCCCATCTTACGTGTGTTAGAAGCAGAATGGGGCACCTGCAGTACAGAGATTTGGGCAGTAGAGGGCGTAGGTTTGCCCAGACTTCGCTACTTAAACCTCAATCTCTCTGCCTGTAAAATGGGAATTACATAGTTGTCCCTATCTCACAGGGGTTGTCATGAAGATTCAAGGAAGATCAAGATTGTGGAGAGCTTCTGGGAAAGGGCCAGAAGGGTCAAGAGTTCTACAGATGTCTGTGATTCCGTTTTGTTTCTTTTTTCCCCTAGGACGTAGTGGAATATGTGACACGTCAGAGGCCATTACCATCAGCATAGCGAGTGGTAAGAGCTGACACGTATGGAGCATGAATAACGAGCCAGGCACTATTCTTGGCACTTCAAACAGATGACTCCATTCAATCCTTCCCACACTCTGGGACTATTACGACTCCATGTTACAGATGAGGACACCGAGGCCTGCAGGTCATTCAGGACGTGGCAGAGAAACAGACCCAGGCAGACTGCCGCCAGGGTCCATGTGACTAATACCATGCTTACTGCAGATCTGCTTTTGGACAAAACCTTAACCTCAGTCCTGCGAATGATAATACGGTCAAGTCGAGGAGAACTGAATGGTATTTTCTGCTAGCGGGCTTCAGGGAGACAGGAAGGAAGGAAATGTCTCCACTGACTGCTTTGTTTTCCACTCCTCACACTTTCTGCCCACAGTAATGCCTTATTGGGGAGAGACTTAGGGGTCTCTGATTCTGAAGGGACATCATCTACCTAAAACAGAAGGTCAAGGCTTGGACCTGTCTCCTTTCCCTCTCTGCCCCTTCCACATCCACCTCCTTCACCCCATTTTATCCCAGGCTTGTATAAGCAAAATCCATGCAGGTATCCCTGGTTATTTGGATGGCTTCCTGGTCCAATGTATTATGCAAATCTCTTGCCCTTGGCTTGCCAGCAGCCATCCCACTGAATAAGTCTGACCTGGGCCATTTTCTCCCAGACACATCAGTGAATCTTGGGTGAATCACAGTGTGCAGACCCTGCCGAATGACAACGCTCTCTTATTACCTGACGGGGGTTCCCCATGGTCGTAAAGAAGCTTTCTGTGCATGCATGTATTTTTCCTTGAGAAGGTGTCTACAGTGGGATCCTTGCAAATGGAGGAGCCCTGAGTGATCAAAGCCAGAAAGACAGGAGGGAGGACAGTTTGCTCATCAACACAATGAGCCTGAAGATGCGCGCTGGCTGGGCCGCGGCCAGGGACAGTCACTGATTAAATGCATTTTCGTTTTAATCAAGGTGAGAGCATGTGTGGTTAGTGGGAATCGCTCTCTGTAGTATACTTAGACTACAACTGGCTGACCTCTGCAATGGAGCCGCCGACCCATTTTAATGAAATGATTTTGCAATTAGATTCGATGGACTAATATGTTCTTCCCAACATTTTTTCCCCTGATGTTTTTGTTATTGCCCTGGTTTGTAATAATGAGGGGGTCAGAGTGTGATATTTTCTATGAGTGGGAGCCAGAAATGTTAATAACGGCGTATGCACGAGACTGAAAGGGTGCGTGCCACAGCCAGGGCCAGCCTGAAACGTCACCTCCATCACTTCATATTTCATTACCCAAATTACCCAGGGTTTCTCAGAGCCATTTGTTATGCCTAATGCTCATAACTACCCAAAAGTATTTTTAACTTTTCTAGAGCTTTAAAAGTCAATTTCAATCTCCATGCATATTTGTCACTGACAGAAATACTTAGTAGGAGAGGAGTAACTTAAATAGGCTGTCATTTCTTCTCTTTGGGAGAGTTCAGAGAGGAGAGATATCAGAGGATTTGAAGAAGGGTCATAAAACTAGACCCTGGCTGAAACGGGCTCTTGGGGGAACTGATGTCACCTGGCATTTCACCAGCTTCTGCCCCTGGAGCCCTCCTCCCCCTTGGCAGGCAGTTCAGAATGACGACACTTGGAACGTGAGCACAGAGAAACTTTAAGAGACCAGGGGAGTGGAATGCACAACAATGTGACTTTATTATGAACCCCTGCCCTGCCACTACTCCCAGGAGAGAACGTGTGCTACACTGGCATGGTTCAGGGCTGGGGCAGGTGAGGAGCCAGGCTCCCACTCTTTGGACGGACTCGGCTCTGAGGCTGGTGCTGGGCCCAGGGTGGCTGCTGTCTCCAGCAGTCTGCATTCTGCACCATCCTCTGGGCAATGAGTTTGCTGAACAGAGTCATGGATGCACCATTATCAGAGGACCAAGGAAAGGCCAACGCACAGAACTACCCTCTTCTAGCTCCCTAAGGTGTGTGGGATGAAAGAAGAAGGAAAGGAGCAGAAAGAGGAATTGGGGGGGAGTAGGAGGCTTGCTGGGGCCAGGTCAGAGGTAATGAATGGAATCAAGAGAACACTGCGAGGCACACAGTTATCCACTCGTGGGCAAAGTTTGGGGGACCAGATATCAGTTGGCTGGAAAACAGCAATTGTTCCGCAGGAACTTGGAGACTGGTTGGGCAGACAGCTGTTCTAGTGAGCTCTGCCCCTCAGAGTCGGACATGAGTCAGCCATCTGCCTGGCAGCAGAGGGAAATGGCCACAGCCTGCAGCTGGGTACTTCCTGGTCACAGCCAGCTGAGGAGGGCCAGGAAAACTTGGCATGCCCCCTCTGTTCAGAGGGAAAGGGAGTTTCTCTGGGCCTGAGGACTTGTTCTGTTCCAAATGGGTCTTGGTATGGTATTCATGCTGGAGGGGAGGAGCTGTGTAAACAGGGGTGTTTGCTCTCTTTCTTGCTCAAGCCATTTTCAGTTAACAGAAGGAAGCTTGAAAGGGAGTGTTAAAAGATTTTTTCAATATCCTATCAAGTCAAGTCAGTGTCTTTTTGATTTTGTAATTCAAGGCAAAGGGCCTTGTCCATAGCTGGGAAGGCTGAGGATTACAGCTGTAAACAGCATCCATGTTGGAAGCTGATGACTCTGGGCAAGTGAGTTGACCTCTCTGTGCCTCAATATAAAAAAAGGTGTTAGTCACTCAGTCATGTCCAACTCATGCAACCCCTGTAGCCCGCCAGGCTCCTCTGTCCATGAGATTCTCCAGGCAAGAATACTGGAGTGAGTAGCCATTCCTTTCTCTAGGGGATACTTATCTGCAAAATGGGATTGATAGGGTTGTTGTGAAGATTGAACAAGGTGATGATGTAAAATAGCTAGGCACCGGGTCTAGAGTAAGCACTCAACCCATGGTACAAGAATCCAGAGCTAAACAGGATTCTCCATGGCTCAGCAATGCTGGACCCTGGCTCCAGGGGGTAACTTGAGAGAGAGAAGACAGTAAGAGCCGCACATCACCACGGGAGCCCAGAGCCCAGCTCCTGGCTCAAGCCAGAGCCGTCTCTCACGTGGGCCAGGATACAGACTGCAGAGCATCAGCCAACAGCACCATCTTCTGGTTACGTGGGGTCTAGGGTTTATCAAGAAATAAACAGAATGGGAGGCCCCAAGACCCCTCTCTTTATTATCAGAGGCAGGAGGGCCTGCACCCCCCTACATGGTAGTCAACTAGAATCACTGAGGAGCCCAGCACTTTGGTCTCATGTTCACTGTGCTTGACAGCTCGAGGAAAAAGCCTGGATGTGAGGCTGTGAGGGGACCAGGGTCAAAGTCCTCATGAGGAGAGGGGTCAGTTCCAGGAGAAGCCTCAGGCTACACCCAGTGTCTCAGACTCATGGGTGTTCATCACTCTCATGCTCACATTAACTCTTAATGCTCCTGGTAAAGATGGTGGGTGAGGGGGGGGTCACCACCAGTATGACGTTCGGGTTGATTACCAGTTGGGAAGATGACCCTGGGCTCGGACTCTTCGATGAAGCAAATGGCATATGCCTGGGGTATACGTGTTCCCTTCAAATGGAAGAAGAAAAGCAGTGGTCTCAGACCTAAAGACCTTCCCCTTGGCTGGCACTTGGACTAGACTTGGGGAAGGGCGACTCCCTTCCGACAGAGATGTGGAGGCAGATCTGGGCCTGCCCTGCCCCGGTGGGCTTCTGCAGCTCCCCTTTCAGCCCGGATCTGCTAGCTGGAGGGGGAGGCACTCTGTGGGTCCTTCGCGACTGCTCCCCGCCCTGGACCCCTGCTCGTGGTGAGGCTGGCCCGGGAGAGGTGGGTCTGGCGGAGGTGGGTGCGGTGCTCCAGAGCAGAGAAGAGGTGTCCGGCGTGTTGGGCCATGCTGCAGGAGAGCACGGTGCTTTCCGCGGTGCTTGACAGAACCATGTTCCGTTTCCATCGTTCCACCACATGGTTAGATCAAGCACAAAGGAAAGCCCCGCGGCGACTGGTCAGAGTCAAGGTCAGGAAGCAGCGTCAGAGAGAGGACAGGAGCGCTCAGAGGAAGCAGCGTGGAGCAGCGGAAGCCAGAGCAGGCCCCCACCGAGGGTTATTAGTACTGGGGGCGGGATTCCACAGGAACACGTCCAGAGATGGGGAGCCCACTGCCCTCTCGCCCCACCCGTGGGGGAGACACAGGAGGAAGGGAGGAGAACTGACGGGAGGCCGCTGGACACCCCTAACTCTGGAGCTTCCCGGCAGGACACATCCTTCCCAAGGGAACTAAGACCGCAAACATCTGTGATCACGTCACAGGCCTGAACTGAGACTCTGCACCCCACTCAACCATCTTCTCTCTTCTCTGCTGCCGTGGGCCCACCCCACAGCCGAGTGCCTCTGTAACCCTGTCCCCCTGGCGGCTTCAGTGAAGACACAGGCCAGGCTTCCCAGTGGTGCGGCAGAGCTGCAACGCTCTTCTTTAAAGTCCCTCTGCCGTCTCCTCAGTATTCTTCAAGGCCCCAGAAGGTCTGGCGTACAGACCTTCGTCCCAGATCACTCGGGCGTGGCGCGGAGACGCCTGTGTGTTCCCAGCAGGCGGAGTCAGGCCGCTCCAGCGCCTTGGGTCTGGGGCTGAGAAACCCACAGTCCAACGATTATGGTGGGGTGCCTCTCTCAGACCGAGAGAAGGAAAGGAAGTGCAAGGTACCAGACTCAAGGGTCCTTCCTGATTCCTCCTTGACTGTGAATCACGAAATGGGTTGGAGAGACCAACAACCAATAGTTCTGTTTGCCATGAGGGTGCTCAGTGTTTATACCCTTATCTGCACTAGATCAGGGGTGGTGTTCATGAACTCCAGCCCAAGCCTTGGGGAGGAGAGGCGTGCATCCTGAAGAGACCAGAGTCAGGGCTAGGTGACTGGGACCCTCCGTGTCCTGCCCTCTGACAGGAGGAACAGGGTCACCGTTCCTCCACAGTAGGAAAGATGGTGGCAATCTCTTGACAGCGTAGAGGTCATCTGCCTTGACCAACTGGTTAGTCCAAGTCACTCTAAAGCTCTGCACCTGGTCCCGCCTCTTGCTAAGGCCCCTCCTCTGACTGGCTCGAGTTGGCCACTGTCTTTCAGACTCAACTCTGCTTTTGTCCCTCTCTCTCCCCTCCGCCAGTTAGGCAGAGCTCTGCAAACACTCTGGTTTGAGGATTTCATACTCAACTTTGATCAGGCCCTCAGTGCCAGAGAAGGGAAAACCCATCCGGTTCACGCCTCTGCCCCCAAGCCTTAAAACCTCCTTCTCCTTCTCCTCCTGGACACAGCTGGGAAGCCAGACACCCAGCCTAAGGAGGGCCTCTATGCTTTGCAACAGCAGCCCTCAGATTGGTTTGGTTTGATTCTCTTTGGTTTCCCTCAACAGAAGGAAACGGAGGGACCTGGGAGAAAAGTAATCAAGAATCTTCTCGCCATTAGAGGCCCTGGGTCACGGATCTTGTCCTGAGAATGTCGTTTGTTGTTGTTGTTTAGTTGCTCAGTCGTGTCTGTCTCTTTGAGACCTGATGGACTATAGCCCACCAGGTTCCTCTGTCCAAGGGATTTCTGAGGCAAGAATACTGGAATGGGTTGCCACTTCCTCCTCCAGGGGATCTTCCTGACCCAGGGATCAAACCCCCGCCTCCTACACTGGCAGGCAGATTCTCTACCACTGAGCCATCTGAGAGTCCGACTCTATAGTTTCAGATAAGACTTCCTGCTGTTGGCCTCAGCTGTCTAGCACGAACTGAATGACCCCCGGGGGCTCTAAAGCTTGGTGATGCCCTGAGAAGTGTCCTGCTCTGTGCCATTTCTGTGCAGACGAGGACAGAGAGGATGCCACCCTGTACTTTTCAGCATGAGTTTCTTGCCCACTGAATCTCCACACACAAAGTGGAGGAGTCAGGTCAGAAGACAGACAATATTTTCCAACCTCCAAGTGCTCCCCTGAGGATTCACGTGGGGTCTTAGGCAGCCAGACGGTGCCTTCTGAAGACTTAACTTGATGGTCAGATTACCCCAGCCAGCAACACTCACCTCTAACCTGATCTTGCTGCCTAGGGCATCGGATGCAGCTGATGGAGGCAGACACAGGGCAGCTGGGAAGCCAGACCGCCCAGCCTAAGGAGGGGCTTTATGCATTGCAATAGCAGCCCTCAAATTGGCTCCTAATTACATCAGCTGTCTTTGCAATGGGGGTGCTTTTAGGGTAAAGTAAAATGCAGACTTGTTATCTGTCAAATCCAGTACATATCACCTGCCCCTCCCTTCTTTCTTCTTGAGCTTCCTGGCAACACAGAGCTTCAGAGCCATGGCTTCTGTGTCCCTCAAGGCTGAGCAGGTCTGGGTCCCAGTGTCTCTCAAAGCCAAGGCCTTCAGAGTTCACCAGGACCTAGCTTTCTCAGCCTTTCTTGTCTATAGCTGTCAGGATTACCACTGCTCTTTCTCTACCTTTATAGGAATCATCTTTCTGCTTAGTATTGATGAATAAAAATATTTTAGACAAGGTGAGTCAAAAAACCCTGTCCCTTTCTCCTATTTCTTTTTTTTTTAATTAAAAATATTTTTTTTCAGTAGTTGTGGCTCCTGGGCTTTAGAGCGCAGGCTTAGGAGTTGTGGCTCCCAGGCTGAGTTTCTCCGAGGCACATGGGATCTTCCTGGATCAGGGATAGAACCTATGTCTCCTGCATTGGCAGGCAGATTCTTACCACTGAGCCACCAGGGAAGCCCTCCCTATTTGTTCCTTTTTAAAATTCCCACTCATTCCTACCCCACATAGGAAAAGAAGACAGGGCTCCTCAGAGCGGTCCCCAACCTTTTTGGAACCAGGGACTGGTTTCATTGAAGACAGTTTTCCCACTGACTGGGACAGGGTGGACGATTCAAGGGCATCGCATGTATTGTGCACTTTATTTCTAACCTAGCGCTACTGCTGACCTGACAGGGGGCACAGGTCTGCGACCTGGAAACTGGGGACCTCTGTGTCCAGTGCACACGGGTAGCTGGCGGCAGAGCTAGAGTTAGAACTAAGCTCTACTGTCTCTAGGTCTGCTGGCTGGTTCCTCTTTCTCCTAATTAGTCCTATCTGTACCTCATCCCCAGTCCCAGCCTAGTCATTCTGAGCCAATGGCTGGCTCCTGGGCTGTTTCCACCCTGCTCTATGCCCCAGGGTCTTGGCGTCAGTCAGGATGTTGAGATCAGGACCGGACCCCCGTGAGACTGAGGGGTTGGGGTGGATAGACAGCACCCTGCTTCCTTGGCATCTTATCACCCCTCTTCTTCAGCACAACTGCTTGTCAGAGCTAATTAGCTCAGCCCTGGCCAGACACAGGTAGGAACAGAGCGGGCGGGAGGGATGAGGGGCGTAAGTCATGGGGAAGGGGTCTGGAGAAAAGATGGCTGTGCCTCAGGGCGCAGAGACAGACGGAGAGCACACCCCCGCCCCAACACGCTGTGGGCCCCAAGGAGGGGCCTAAGGAAGCAGCTCAGGGCCTGGGGCTGGGGCCACAGGCTGGGGAGGCAGTCGCCGCAAGAGCGGGGCCTCTTTCCCAAAGGCCCTGCACTGCCACGCGCTCCATGGTGGGGAGGGGCGCGCCAGCCCTGCGTTCGAGCCTCCCCTACCCTTTGCCTGCTGTGACCGCGGTGTCCCTTCACCTCTCAGCACGCAGCTCCTTCTGCGGTGGCAAGGGGGCCTCTCCTGCTGCTTTTGAGGGAGGAGATGGATGGGCCCCTGGGCTGGACACCTGATGTTTGCCAAGCGGAGTAAAAGCGAAGCTTTATTCTCACCTAGACACACCAAGGACAGAGCTAGTGGCAGAAGCTGAGCTCTGCTGAAGAAAAGAGATCAAGTGCCCAGTCCTGAGGTCAAGGAAGACTCCCCTGTCTGCACATGCACAGGAAGGCTCCTCTGGGGTCAGAAGGGAGGGGGCACCACCCATAATTAGTGTGGATACCCTTCCATAGGCCTCTGCAGTGGGACCCATCTAGGCAAAAATTTGCACACACACCTTGGTCCAGGTACCCGTCCCGTGTGGAGAAAGAAACAAGATAATGGGCCAAAGGTGAACAAAGGCCTGGAAAGGCTGTCCGATGTGGGTGACTTCAATCCTGTCTTTATTCCACTCCTCACTCAGGACGCCGCACTCCTTTCCGGCTGCGTATTTCTGCCTTGCTTCCAACTTAAATGAATAAACTGTTTCTCTGTGTGTTCTCCCATATGTTGTGCTGTCTCTAGTAATAAACTTTGTACCTGTTTTGCAGTTTTTACCTCCTTGAAACAGTTTTGCTTTCAAACTGGGGTAAGAATCAGGGAACTTGGCTTCTGGACTCTAGCCCCTGGTGGACTGGCAGGTAGGTTCAATCCCTGGACAGGGAAATAAAATCCTGCTTCAAGACCACTGTCCCTCCGAGAACAATCTCACGTGACTCCTGGAAGAAGCAAGGCCAACTAGAAGCCCTGAGCACAGCGCTGCTCAGGGGAGAGACTACTCTGTGATCAGCACTGTTATTCTGGGGAAGACAGACTGAGACCAGTGTCTCAGACTGCCACGGAGTCCTTGGGGTCCCTCCAAGCCCTCTCGAGGCACTGGTTTCTGCTGAAAAAAATAAGACAGCCCAAGTTTATCATTCTGGAGGCACAGACTGAAGAATCCGACTTAGAGGATAAGAACAACAAGAAGAGGCGGAGGTTGGCCTGCTGCTCTCCGGATCCATGCCGGCTTTCTCCCCAGGAAAACCCACCTACACACGACACTCAGGTAGGGGAAGAAGACCGGTTCTTGACGACATAGAGATGGTGAGGGGTGGCTTCGCCCCTCCTCACCACGTCACACTATCAACATCTCACCACTAGGAGCACAGTGCAGCTTGGTGATTTTTTTTCTCCAGTAGCAAACAACACAAATGACAGCCATTTCTAACTGCTTGTTCATCCAGCTCGTGTGTCACGGAGAACAAGTTCTGTCTCCAAGATGAGCTGAGAATTCGCCTGCCACTCACTCCCTCCTTCATTTCCGGGTATAGCAGGGAGGAAGGTTTCTAGAGAGAGCTTGAAAACTAGAGAGCAAGGCTGTGCTTTCTTCCTGAGCAACACTCTCTGCGGTTCTCTCCGGGATCAGCAAGCACCCGTCAGGGGTGGAAGAAAGAGCAGACATGTCTCGGTTACGGGCTGTTCCCAAGGTGGTTTTCAAGGGCAAGAGGAAGCCCCCAGGACTGCATGCTTCCCTCAGCCTGGCCTGGGGTAGATTTATTTCTCTATCTGCCACTTGGGTAGCATGGTTCGGAAACTAAAAACTAAGGAAATCAATCATAGCCTCTAAGAGCACATGTGTCCATGCTGCCTCATGGCCTCGCTTCCACCTGGCTCTGGAGATCTGTGGCTGCCTGGGTTCTGTCTCTCCAAAGCCGCACCCCTCCTCCCCGCAGTGCTTGTATTGTGTGTGTGTGTTTTATTTTAAATCCATAAGCTAATTGTTTTTCTGCAGGGCTAACTGAATTTCCCCAATTTAATTTGCAGAGATGCTCCCCAGGAGCCATCGCAGCATGCGATGCCCTGCAGATTGGATTATCGGCCTCTCCGGGGCTGCTGCACTGAGCCGGAAGCCGGGGCCCAGCCCCGTAACCTGATTACCTGAGCAGCGGAACTTCTTGCTCTTGATCTGGCTGATGCGCTTGTTGGCCAGCCGGCGCGGGCTGCTGCAGCGGGCCCCGCTAGTCTCAATGGGGTTGTCCTGCAGGTAGTCAGCCAGCCACCTCAAGTGGCAGTCACACACGAACGGGTTTTGGGCCAAGTGGCTGCGAGAAGGACAGGAGTTCGTTAGGGGGCCCTCGGGCTCTGTTCCACCACCGCCCCCGGCATGGGCACTGACAGGACAGCTCTAGGCTCCTTCCCTCAGTGCCCCAGGAGGCCTCGGGGGGTGCAGGGGCTCCTAAGACAAGACCTCCAGACAAGCACTGGATGGGGCCTGAGGCCTGCTGTTGGCAAGAGACAGCCAAGGTACAGCTGGCCTCCGGTCTGGGGCATCAGCCTTCCTAGCCCTCCCCACCTGGGGCAGGATGCAGGTCTCAAAGCTCACCCATGACTCTGCCGACAGGCACAGTAAGCTGCGGGCTTAGGGTCTATGCAGAGAGCAGACTGCATTTTATTTTCCAAGCTCAGGAACACGTGGTACATAAGGCAGCTGGTGTGGCATTGGGCACAGGGCGGGTGTTTCATTTATAGTAGCAGGTTTTGCTGTTATTATCCTCAGCATCACGGGGGCATCAGCGCCGTGGGCTCACTGAGAAAACTCCCCACAGCGCCGTGCAGTGCTCAGCACGTGATCGGGGCCAGTGCATGGAGCTGTCCTTACTCTTTACGGCTCCTGTCTCTGGCTCCGGGGGCAGTAACTGCTAGGTGACTCAAAAGGCCTCCAGAAACCCCCAGGATCACGGCCAGGCCTGGCGTTAGGGTGAGGGTCTAAGCTGAGGGGTGGAGCCATCAGAAACACAGGCTGAGATCTGTACTGAGGTGTCATCTGTCTAATGGAACTGTTTATGAACATCTGACATTCTGGCCTGGAGAATTCCCTGGGTGGAGGAGTCTGGTGGGCTATGGTTCATAGGGTCACAAACAGTCAGACATGACTAAAGCAACCTAGCATGCACGTATGCCATGCTTGGAAGTGAGGAACTCCTCTCAAAAGAGGGAAGTGAAATACCCCTGCATTCTGGTACAAGGTGCCTGTACCAGAGACTTGGCTTTGTGGTGTGGAGAGGGACGGGTATTGGAGGGCAGGAATGAGTTTTCAGCAGAGACGGAGCCTGCCCAGAATACAGCACCCAAAGTGGTTAAGACAGCAGGTGAGCCAGCCACTTGGCCTGGATTCAGATCCCACTGCTTAGTATCTGCGCAACCTTGAATAAGTCACCTCACCTCTCTGTGTCTTGGTTTCCTAACACGGAAGTGGGGCATCGCAGTAGCACCTGCCTCCTGGGGTGGTTGTGAGGCTTAGTGGATTGGATACAGGGAAGCCACCCGGTGGGGCAGCGAGCAGGGCGCGGGTGCTCAGGAGGGGCCCCCTAGCGCTGTTACTGGTGTTTCACTCGGGCTGCAGGCTCCGGGGCTCCTCTGGGGCACGCCCACTCTGCCTGGGTTGCGAGTGCTCTCTGGGACCGGTGTCCGGGCCGTCGGCTGCCTGGCCCGCGCTGCCCTCCTAACATACTCACAGGGTCTGGATGGCCTGCAGAGGGGCAAAGAGCCCCTTGCTGATGGTCTGCAGCTTGTTGTCATACAAGGAGAGCAGGCTGAGGCTCTGCAAGTCCTGGAACGTGTTCACCCGCAGGCAGTTGATCTTGTTGGCATTGAGGAGGCTGCAGACAGAAGAGAGGCCGCTGACTTCTTCATTGCGGTGAGGCCTGTGGAGCAGGGGCGGGGCTGCCGGCCTCCCAGCACCCTCCTGACGGCCCGGGCCCCTCTCCCCAGAGAAAGAGGGGACCTGAAGGCCTCTGGCCACCGGATCTCCCACCACACCCGGGCACTGGTAGCTGTGCACCATGGATGTTGCGTGGCACACCGATCCCTTGAGCCTCCCCCCGCACCCACGCCCTTGGAAGAAGACTGGAAATCACACCCTGTGTACTCCACTTTCTACTGCAGAAGGCAGAGTCTTCAGGTCTATAAAAAAAAATCTTTGGCACAATTGTTTGGAAGCTTTAGCTGACTAAGAGGTAATTTTGATTCAGAAAATTTCTCAGAATTCTTTTGGATCACTGATCCCATTGGGAATCTGCTGAAAGCTATAGGTCATCCTCCCAGAAAAAATTCAGCCATGGGTAGGCATAAGTGCACGCACATACTCAGTCTCAATCTCTCTCTCTCACACACAAACACGGAAGGAGCCCTTGTGATTCTGCAAATATGCCGCGTGTTTTAGTCCAGGCCTTCTGAACATGCTCTCTACCCCTTTCATCTGGAGACTCCTTCTCCTCCTCTGCATCTCAGCTCAGATGCCACCCCCTCAGACAGGCCTACCCTGACCACCTCATCTCCAGTGCGGCCCCACTATTGTCCGTCATAACCCCCTATTTATTCCCCTCATAGCCCTTCTCTCAACCTGTGATCAGAAGATATTTGTTGTTTATCATTTGCCTTCTACTCAAGTCAGTACACAAATGATATCTATTTTCTTCTTCTCTTTATTCCTAGTGCTTAGCCCAAGCATTTGTTAAGAAATACACCCAGCTCCCGATGCAATTCCAGGGGGTCACACTCATCTAAGGTGACACCCATCCCCCAGGGTCAGCCTTCCTATCCACGAGGGACCTCTCTTCTGCTGTGGCTTTAACAAAGCCGTAAAAGAAAGCTTTCTGGTGAAAGGTTGGCTCAGCATGAGTGAAGCCTTGAGGGTTACAGGAGTGTTTTCCAGGGCATGGCTGCCAAGGCAAGCACTTTGGGTCCTAAAAACCCTTTATGATCCTAAACTGATGAGCTGTGCCCTTCAAATTCATGTGAAACTATTTCTCACTCGCTCTTGAATGAAAGTGAGGGGTTACTAAACTAACCAGCAAAAATCTTGAATTGTGAAATTTCCTCTTTTCAACACTGGCTCAGAGCTTCCCTCCCGGGGAATGACCCGAGAGATACGCCATGGCTGGCTCGCCTCCAGAGTCCCTGGTGCCAAGGTCCAGAAGACTGGAGTTGGTAGCGGAGGGGCTGCCATGGGAGCTCAGCCATCCATGCCGCCTCTCCAGGGCTGCAGCTCCGTCCTCCCAGGGGCCCCTGAGCATCCTGTGTGAGGCAGGCAGCTGCCTGTTTAGTCTGGCTAATAACGGGCAGGGCTCCCAAGGGTTCACACAGGTGGCCTCCTGCCTCACGGTGGAACAAAAAAGCTCATGTTACTAGGAGACTTTTCATGATTTCCAACCTGCTTTCCTGACATCCTGTTATTCTCACAGTCACCTGGGCAGAGGGGCAAAGCCAGCCTCACATGTTACAGGTGAGGAAATTGAGGCTGAGAGTTGGGGGAGAGAGAGGGGCGTTGTGCAAGGTCATGCATTTCCAAGGAGTATGCTGGAAGCAGTTATGGTAACTGAGGTCACTGGAGGGTTTCTTTCTTCTTTATGAGTCCTTTATCTACCCCGCCCATCTATCTATCCCTTTGTAGCAATTTCCTATGCTTTGTATATTAAATTTTACTCAAAGTCACTCCATTTGTCGGGGGTGGGGGGCATTCCAAGGAAGATGCTATGGAACAGAGAAACAGGGAGAAAAGAGAGAGAGTCCAGTAGGGCTAAACCCCTATGAGTCAGGAATAGATGCTTCATGCAACTATTTTTTGGTTTTCTTGTTAAAAAGAAAAATAAAGTAAGTGGTAAATGATTTGTTCCAAAGCTCGATATTCAGGGCCTTTTGAGGGAAATACTGAATGAGGTAAAGAGACCAGGTCAGAGATGCTAACCTCATGACCTAAGGACAGAACCCTCTCTGCACCACCCTGCAACATGCCACGTGCAACGCTCCTCATCCAGCCCTCCCAGTGTGCTGAAGGTGGGGACAGAATTACCATGAGGTTATCACCTCACACCAGTCAGAATGGCCATCATTAACAAGCCTATGAATAACAAATGCTGGAGAGAGTGTGGAGAAGAGGGCATCTTCCTACACTGTTGGTGGGAGTGTAAATTGGTGCAGCAACGAGGGGGAACAGCACGTAGGTTCCTCAAAAATCTAAAAATAGAACTACCATATGATCCAACAATCCCACTCCTGGACACATATCCAGACAAAACTTGAAAAGATACATGCCCCTTAATGTTCATGAGGCATTATTTACAACAGCCAACACATGGAAGCAACCTAAATGTGCATCAGCGGATGAATGGATAAAGATGTGGTGTATACATATATTTATACAGTGAAACATTACTCAGTCATAAAAAGAATGAAATAATGCCATTTGTAGCAATATGGATGGACCTAAAGATTATCATACTAAGTGAAGTTAGTTGGACAGAGAAAGATAAAAATATGATACTATTTATATATGGAATCTAAAATATACACAAATGAACTTATTTACAAGACAGAAACAGACTCACAGGCAGAGAGAGCAAACTTACGGTTCTAAAAAGGGAAAGCAGGGTGTGGACTGATAAATTAAGAGTTTGGGATTAGCAGATACCAACTACTGTATATAAAACAGATAAACAACAAGGTCCTACTACATAGCACAGGGAACTATATTCAATATCTTGTAACAAATTATAATGGAAAAGAATATGATAAAGACCATATGCATATACACACATACACGTATAACTGAATCACTTTGCTGTATAACAGAAACAAATACAACACTGTAACTTAACTATATTTTAATTAAAAAATCTGGATATTTCTGTCTCTCTCTGTCACACACACACACACACACACACACACACACACACACAGACAACATAAAAGGTCTTTATTTTCTCCTGGAAAAAAACCAAAACAGACGTTCTAGTCACACTGGGTCTGCTGGAGGGAGTCGCGGAGCGCTGCCCTCGTTAGATAAGACGCGTGCTCTGCGTGCCACCGCCCTCACCCTTCCCTAGTGCTGGCCCCTCTCAAGTGGGCTGAGGCTGAAGCTGGAGCTCTGGGACTTTGGCCACGTGATGTGAAGAGCCGACTCACTGGAAAAGACCCTGATGCTGGGAAAGACTGAAGGCAGGAGGAGAGGCAGGCGGAGGATGAGGTGGTTATACAGCACCATGGACTCAACGGACGTGAATCTGAGCAAACTCTGGGAGATAGTGGAGGACAGAGGAGCCTGGCATGCTGCAGTCTGTGGGGTCTCAAAGAGTTGGACATGACTCAGCAGCTGAACAACAACTCAAGCTTATTCTCCCTACCTTGTCTGAGTAGGAACTGAAATTGGAGACCCGAGGGCAGATTCACAAAGCCAGACTGCAGAACTCTGGGGAATGCTAGACACCAGATAAGGAGGGTGGCCATGGGGAGAGTGGAGTGGAGCTCCGATCCGCCTTGAAAGGGCAACCAGACTGCAGGCCACTCTGGCAACACTCCTCACCCACCAGGACTATCGAGGCTTCTTGTCTTGACACAGATGCTTACTTGTTCCCCATCGCTCCTAGATCTCTCAGCCTGGGGTGCTATCGCAAAGATGGAAGACATCAAAACAATAATTGTGCTGGCACAATTATGAGGCAAAGATAGCGCGTGCAGAAGGAGCAGAAAGAAACACAAAGGGGCAGCGCCTCCGGGTCACTTATTCTCTCCCAGGAATGCTTGGCTCCCTAAGGCAAGACGCATAGGTGCAGGGAGAGATAAAATTAAGCTGCTTATCCAGATTTAGATGCCCAGGACTGCCTCACTGATCGCCAGCAGCGGCAGCATCTAACAGCCTGTCCTTCTGTCCTGTCTCCTCTGGGAGGAAGGTTGGCAGCCACTCAGCTCAGTCTGGCTTCCATAAAAGGATCTCTGAGCTATCTGGCATGAGGACAAGAGCTGCAGGGGAATTAAAAAAAACAACAAACACCCTAAAAACACTAAATAAAAAAAACCCACCCCATGTTGGAGCAAAGAGACAGTAACTAACTATTTGAAATGGGGTTCAGAAATTCTGTAAGAAGTTGAGAACACAAGCCTTCTCCCTCTTTCAGTGGAGGGATTGATTCTGTCTCTTCCTCCATCAAGGTCGCTCCCTCTGTCCCGGTTCATCCCCCTTTGAGGAGCAGTGGTATAGCCACTGTGTGAATTGATAATAATGTAGCATTGTCTCGAGAGACCGCAGCTTTGTGAGCAGCCCTGTATGAGGCTTTTCCAAAGCACTTTTCATGTAGTGTTTCCTTTCACCCGCATTACGATTGTCCTCATTTGGAGGATGAAGAAATCGAGGGTCAGCGTGGTGGTGGATTTAACCAAGGTGACAGCGAGGCTCCAGCCCACCTGGGGGCAAAGTTCATGCCTCGCCCACCACACGGAGAGAAAAACCCGTACTCTGCCCCTGTACTTGGTGGAAGGTGATCCCTGTCCCTGGGGAGCTACTTTTGCTAGCTTGGAAATGCACCTGGGCACACTTCAGGCTGATCCAGGTCTGGCTGGGTCTGGAAGACTGCTTGCCTCTTGGCTGTGAAGAGGCCTCAGGAGTCCCGCTGGCTCTTAGGGAGGCCCCGGCACCAGGCGGGTGGGATGGGATGCCCTCTGAAACACTCACTAAACTTCCACAGGCACAAAGGCAGGCTCTTCCCTGAGTGGCCTGCACCTGTACAAAGCAGGGTCTCAACCTTCAGAGACCGCTGCCTAAATGCTGACTGGGGAGCTGCTACTTGGCCCTGTGCTTCTTTCCTTGCACAGGAGGCCTTGAGGCCTGTGCTCCCGACTTCTCACACAAGGCAGACCAGGGGACAGCAACAAAGCAGAGACAACAGCATCCCTTATGCAAGACGGGATGCTCCAGTTCACCTCGTCCAAGAGACAACCTGGTACTCAAGGGCCAAGTTTCGATACCCCAACTAGGTCTCAGCTTGATGGCCTGTTGTATCCAGTGAGGGGGAAGGGGTTGGAGGTATATTCTGTTCATAAATATTTCCCCAGAAGCAGATCCAACCATCTATCAGGGCCATCTGCTCCCAGACCCACCTCCCAAAGGAAACTCAGAGGTCATCTAAACAGAAAAGAGATGGAGGTTGGTGGGGAGGAGGGGTTGAGATGATCCTGTCAGGTGAACCTGGGGCCACATGACCTAACAGGTAATAAACACTATGTATGGCCAGGCACTCCCCCAGCCCTTTACAAATATTCACCTCCTGAATCTCCCGACAGCCTCAGGAGGTGAGTGCCCCCTCCGTCCGACAGATGACACCTCTGGCACACAAAAAGTCCAAGTGCCTGTGACTGAAGTGGCACAACTAGTAAGTGGTAGGTCGAGATTTGGATCCATGCTATTGTCGTTCAAAGACTTTGCTCCTCCTCCGACTGTGGGAAGTGCCTGAAGCTTATGGGAGGAGGTAGAAGTAGGTTTTTTTGTAGCCACTCCCATTAACTTAGTGATGATCCTACAATGAAAGGAAAGCACAGAGCTGCTCCCCTCAGAGGAGATCAAGGCGAGCGGCGCAAACACATCGCTTCTGATGTGCGTCTAACCGTCAGCTCTGAGGCACTCTGCCACCCCCCTCTTCACGGAGCACTTTCAGCTTCCACACATGTTCCATGTCAAGAGGTATTAGCACTCAGCCCATGGACTAACCAACCTAAGAATGCTGCTGAGAGAGTATCCTTTCCAGCAGAAAAAGCAAGGTGGGCAACAGAAGCCATGGAGAGTGTCAGAGCTGGAGCCTGGGGTGGAGAGAGGTGGGAATGAAATATCCAGAGTCCTGGGTCTGGGCTGAGGAAGGGCCCCTGCCTCCACGCCTGCTGCGGGTCAGGCCTGGCTTGACCGGAAGAATCCCAGGGGCTTCCATCACTCACAGCAGCTTGTAGCCTCCTCCACTCAGGGTCCAGGGAATAGGAGGAGATGGGCCATAGAAGGGAAGTGAGGTTCACCCTGACCCCCACCCCCAGTCCCCCTGAGGAGGCCACATGTTTGGGGTTCACTTGACAGCAGCTATTCTTTCTCATGATTGGCTCTGCCCTTGCCCACATCCCTTCCTCCACTAAGATTCCCGTGAGCTCACAGCCTTTGCCACGAGGTGGAGAAAACACCAACATCTGGAGTCAGGTTTAATGATAAACTTCATCAAAATCACCTTGGCAACGCCAGTGGTTCACACGTTGATTCAGTGGCCTGAGCTCTCATTTGAGTGGTATTTATATTCTCCACATCTGCCCGCAGGTTTGCGGAAGACAGCAGCTTAAGGCTATTCCTCCTACTTATACTGTGTTTGTCTGCAAATGCCAAAAGCATAAAGCAAACCCCAATGCACAAGGAGTTCTTAGGAAACTGGTGTCAAGAAAGAGGGTAGTGGCCACTTCCTGGAGAATAAGTGAAGCCCTCCCAGGAAAGAGATGGGACAGGAGGATGAGCCCAGGTTCCTGCCAGGAACCTGGGTGCTTCATGGAACCTCCTTTTCTTAAAGTGAGGTGGGGGCAGGGGGGGGGAGGCGGGCGTGGTCACTTTCTGTTTCATAAACACTCAGATGTTTATCATGCTATGGAGGGGAAAGATGGTACCCACGACCTCAGGGCATAACACTTTCTCTGCCTCCTCCAGTAGGGGAATCATTTTTCAAGAATAGGTTACAGGCTAGATGCCCAGTGGTGGGATTGCTGGGTCATACAGAGATGTGGATGGACCTAGAGTCTGTCATATAGAATGAAGTAAGTCAGAAAGAAAAAAACAAATACTGTGTGTTAACGCATATAAATGGAATCTAGAAAAAAATGGTACAGATGAACCTATTTCCAGGGCAGGAAAAGAGATGCAGACATAGAGAATGGATATGTGGACACAGTGGGGGTAGGAGAGGGTGGGAAGAATTGGGAGATTAGAACTGACATGTCTATGTGCACGCATGCGAAGTCACTTTAGTCATGTCTGAGCTTGAGTCGCGTCCGACTCTGTGCGGCCTTATGAGCTGCAGCCCGCCAGGCTTCTCTGTCCATGGGATTCTCCAGGCGTGAATCCTGGAGTGGGTCATCATACCCTCCTCCAGGGGATCTTTGCAACTCAGGGATCAAACCCGTGTCTCCTGCATCGGCAGGCAGGGTCTTTACCACTGAGCCACCTGGGAAGCCCCAGACGTGTACATGCCGCATTGCGACAATAGACAGCTAGTGGGATGCTGCTAAAGGCGCAGAGAGCTCAGCCCCTGTGGGGTGGGGTGGGTGGGAGTGAGGTTCGGAAGGGAGGGGATACACGCACATGTCCAGCAGAGACCAACGCAGCACCGTAAAGCAATTATATTCCAGTAAAAAGGGATGGGCTGCAAAAGCTCTGTTATGAAAACAAAAAGTCAGTGTGTCCCTGTGAGTGTTTCCCACCATTAAGCACTGGCATAAACTATTAGTGAGGATGCCAACTAGGGAGTCATTCTGGACCCTGATTAAGCTGCAGTATTTAGAGTTGACCCCTTTGTATCTTCCCTTTTAAAATCTTTTCTTTAGAATTAACCCTCTGCCATCCTGAAACTCTTTATCTACTAAGTATAATAAGGGCTACTCTCTTGTCTTAGAATAAACATGCTCTCATCCCTCCCATATGAAATATGAGGGATTTATTTTGACCTTTGGTAACCTCCTGAGGCTTCCCGGTGGTTCAGTGAGTAAAGAACCTGCCTGCAATGCAGGAGACACTGGAGATGCAGGTTCAACCCCCAGGTTGGGAAGATCCTCTGGAGTAGGAAGTGGCAAACCACTCTAGGATTCTTTCCTGGGAAATCCCATGGACAAAGAAGCCTGGTGGATTACAGTCCACGGGGTCCCAAAGAGTCAGACACAACTGAGCATGCATGCAAGGCAACCAGAGGGAAGCTGACATACTGACAAATCATACGAGGGAGCCAGCACCTGGTCTCAGGAGATGGAGGGCTTGTGTGATCTGGCTTGCTTCTTTCTTCCCTAACAGCTACTAGGGTCACACTTGCCTATCTGATTGCTACCTAGCTCTGAATCAGTCCTTTAAGAGGGATAAACCCTTTAAGAAGGATAAACCATTCACTCAATGACCAAAGCATTGAATGATTCCAAAATTTAAGTCTCCCTAAGAGACTCAGTTTCCCTTAGGAAGCTCCAGATACACAAGAGAGGGAAGAATTCCTCCCTCAAGAATGCATGACAAGGCTTCCCTGGTGACTCAGTGGTAAAGAATCCGCCTGCCAATGCAGAAGTTACAGGTTCAATCCCTGATCCAAGAAGATTCCACATACTTCAGAGCAACCAAGTTCATGGGACACAACTACTAAAACCCCTGTGGCGGCCGCAACTACTGAAGCCCGTGTGCCCTAGATCCGGAGCTCTGCAGTGAGAAGCCACTGCAGTGAGAAGCCTGTGCGCCACACTCTAAGAGGGCAGTCCCTGCTCGCCGCAACTAGAGAAAGCCTGCGTGCAGCAAGGAAGACCCAGAGCAGCCAAAAAAAAAAAAACAACAATGCGTGACAGGGACTTTCCTGGCTAAGACTCCACACTCCCGATGAAGGAGGCCTGGGTTTGATCCCTGGTCATGCTGGAGAAGACTCCTGAGAGTCCCTTGGACTGCAAGAAGATCAAACGAGTCATTCCTAAAGGAAATCAGTCCTGAATATTCACTGGAAGGACTGATGCTGAAGCTGAAGCTCCAATACTTTGGCCACCTGATGCGAAGAAAAGAAAAGACCCAAGACCCATTGGAAAAGACCCTGATGCTGGGAAAGATTGAGGGCAGGAGGGGAAGGGGCAACAGAGGATGAGATGGTTGATGGCATCACCAACTCAATGGACAGGAGTTTGAGCAAACTCTGGGAGATGGTGAAGGACAGGGAAGCCTGGTGTGCTGCAGTCCATGGGGTCACAAAGAGTGGGACCCGGCTTAGCAGCTGATCAATAACAGGGAACTAGGATACTAAGAGTTTGAATGCCACGACTAAAGATCCCACGTGCCTCAGCGAGGTTCTGCACTCGGCAACAAAGATCTTGCTGCAACTAAGACCTGGCGCAGACAAGTAAATTAAAAAACAAAAATAAGAGGAACGCATTACAAAGTAAGCCTGCTTCTACTTCTGGAGAGAATTCTCATCATCTCCCGTCAGCCCAGTCTTTAAAAACAAGCAGCTTCTTGACTGGCCTCTCACTGAGTTCAGGGCAAACTTTGGTGGGATGAGGACAGTGACCTCGAGGAAGTGCACAGGAGATGGGGGGCCCGTGATTTAGACTGAGGCTAACAGGAGGAGCTGAGTAACTAGCAGTCCCACGCTGCTTTCTCCTTGGCTTGAGGAATTCTTGTTTCGTGTATCACCAAACTAGCTCTGCAGATTGGCTCGTGACTGGCTCAGATGCAGACGTCTGGCTCCACCTTCAGGGTGCTCAGGTTCCATTGCTCCGTCACTTACACGCAATGGCCAAGTTACCTACGTCATCAGTTGCTGAGTTTCTACATCCGTAAAATGAGCCTCTCAACAATACCTTCCTCTTGGCATGGTTGTAAAGGTTAGAGGAGGTGACGTACATGAAACTGATTAGCACAGGTTCTGGAGCATATTAAGTCTTCAATAAATATTAGCTGTTATTATTAGCAGCGGTAGCTATACTAGTGAAATAGCTGGTGAGGGAAAGTGAGCTATAGGGAGTTAAGTTTTGCTCACTGCCCTGTAATTGGCAGGTTGCTTGGAAAACTCCAAGACCCTTCAATGGTCTTGTCTGCCTTCCAAGAAAATCAAACAACAGGTGCCTGGGTTGTCTTAACTTCTCCTAGCCCCAAGACAGCCTGGCTTGGGTTAAGACCTCCTGGAGCAGGTTTAACATCGACTGGAGCCAGGATTTATGAGAAAGCTTCCACCTCAAATGACTGCCCACCCCCGATGAGTGCCTCTCCCATGTGTGCCGTGCAATCAGTGAGCACTAACTGAATGCACTGACCCCCGGGGGGGCTGTAACACTGCAGCGTGATACCATCCATCCAAGGAAGAAGTGACAGCTCTGGAGACATGCTTGCTGCTTGCTTCCCCTGCATTCAGTTCAGTTTTCAGTCACTCAGTCGTGTCCAATTCTTTGCGACCCCATGAATCACAGCATGCCAGGCCTCCCTGTCCATCACCAACTCCTGGAGTTTACTCAAACTCATGTCCATTGAGTCAGTGATGCCATCTAGCAATCTCATCCTCTGTCATCCCTTTCTCCTCTTGCCCCCAGTCCCTCCCAGCATCAGGGTCTTTTCCAATGAGTCAACTCTTCGCATGAGGTGGCCAAAGTATTGGACTTTCAGCTTCAACATCAGTCCTTCCAATGAACACCCAGGACTGATCTTCTTTAGGATGGACTGGTTGGATCTCCTTGCAGTCCAAGGGACTCTCAAGAGTCTTCTCCAACCCCACAGTTCAAAAGCATCAATTCTTTGGCGCTCAGGTTTCTTCACAGTCCAACTCTCACATCCATACATGACCACTGGAAAAACCATAGCCTTGACTAGGCAGACCTTTGCTGGCAAAGTAATGTCTCTGCTTTTTAATATGTTGTCTAGGTTGGTGATAACTTTCCTTCCAAGGAGTAAGCGTCTTTTAATTTCATGGCTGCAGTCACCATCTGCAGTGATTTCAGAGCCCAAAAAATTATAATTAGGGAGGACCAACTCCTGAGCTGCAAAGTCACAAATCTGGGGACATTTTGGCTGGACACACTCAGGACCACAATCTCCATGAGCCCAGGAGCCAGGGTGGGCAGAGGGCATGGTGAAAATCTAAGCCTTCACACTAAGTTTCCAGTGATAAAGAAGGTGGATGAAGCCTGGGGGAAGAGGACAGGTCACTTCTCAGGTGATCAGGGTTGGGAAGACACATCCAGTGCCGTGTCCTGTGCTAGCCGTGGCTCTGAGATGTCTCCATGTGGGCAGTTTCAGTTCTCCGCAGCTTACAATGGAATCTCTCAACACACTTCTTCCCCAACTGGGCCCCTGACTTGCGTCCTAGCAGCCTGTTTCAAGGAAGAAAGCCGGCAGATTCGTTCACACCCTCAAAGATCATAAGGGTTGTTCCAACTAAACAACAAACGTGTGTTTATACAGATGAAAGTCTGTACTTTTAAGTCTGTAGTCAGTATTTATGCAGATGGAAGTCTGCAGGAACTGAATCTTTTAGGATTAATTACAGGGAGACATACTATTTTCAAACACACGAAGAATTGAGAATAGCCTTTTCTGAGTTTTGCGGGAGCCATGACTGAGGTTTAGTATAAGAAACAGCTGGGGTCCCTTCGTGTCTGCCTGGAGCTATCACAACTTTGTGAATCAGTTAGACTCCAATACAAAACGCAAAGTTAAAAAAAGAGAAAGCGCTTCCTGACCTTGTCAGTACGCTGGGAGAACCCACCACAGAACCCATCAGCACAAGAGCGCGGGGTTTGTGCCAGGGTGTGCGGGACAGGATTCCATACCAGTTGGGTGAGAAGCTGTCTGGGAAGCTCTGCAGATTTTGGAACTCCAGCTAAAGGAGGTGACTCTTGCGAGGCTGACACCCAGAAGACAGGGTACTGGACGTGCGGTCCCTTCCCAGGGCTGCTGAAGCTTGTTCATGGAGACCTGTTTGCTGCAGCCGCTGAGAAACTCTGAAGAGTGAGTTTCCCATTAGTGTTGGCCGTCTGCCCAAAGAAGCAGGGCAAGAAGATGACCCAGGAGGGCTGGGTACCTAACAGGCTGGCCTAGTGTGGTAGGATGGCTGAAAACTTTAGACACAGGGAAAGAGGGGATGGGCGGGCAGGACAACTAACCACAACACACCTGCTTTATTACGGGTTGAGCATGGACTCTGTTTATTGTAATATAGTGTGCTGGTCATGGAAACAGAGGGGCTGTCTCTTGTTTACAGTCATCTTTTTACTCTAATTTGATGTGTACAACATGAAAAGTACGGGCACGTGGGAATTTACAAAGAAGGGCCAGCTATATTTAAAATGGTTAACCAACAAGGTCGTACTATATATATCACAGAGAACTCTGCTCACTGTTACGAGGCAGCCTGGCTTGAAAGGGAGTTTGGGGGAGAATGGATACATCTATTTGCATGGCTGAGTTCCTTTGTTGTCCACCTGAAGCTATCACATTGTTAATCAGCTACACTCCAATATAAAACAAAAAGTCTTTTTTTTTTTAAGTGTCAGAAAGGAAACATCCAAGATCATTTTGGATGACAGAGACAGCTTGGCTTTTTGCTGTTGTTTTTCAGTCACTAAGTTGTGTTTGACTCTTTGTGACCCCATGGACTGCAACTGCCAGGCTTCCCTGTCTTTCACTATCTCCTGGAGTTGGCTCAAACTCATGTCTGTTGAGTCGATGATGCTGTCCAACCATTTCATCCTCTGTTGCCCCTTTCTCCTCCTGCCCTCAACCTTTCCCAGCATCAGGGTCTTTTCCAATGAGTTCGCTCTTCACATCAGACAGCCAAAGTAATGGAGCTTCAGCTTCAGCAGCAGTTCTTCCAACGAATACAGTTGCTCTGTGATGCAACCATAGTTTGAGAGACGGAGAGAGAAGAAAAAACACAAAACCCTTGCAGGAAGCTTTAAATAAAAGGAAAGGAAATTTCCCAGGCTAGCAGGGTATTCTAATCAGAGCCTTCTTATCAGAATGTCTCCAGTCTAACAAGAAGAAATCCTATCTATGGAGGGCAGAACGCTACATTAGATCTAATCAGAATCTGCTTTCTAATTGCTCAACACCAGGTCAGAGCCCAATAACGGCTATAGTTGCTGGTTCTTTCTGGAGAGTGAGGAACTTGAGTTGTGTCAACTCTTGGTCTTGAGAGAAGGGGAAAGCTTTGTCTTCACTCCCAGATATTCAACTCCATCAGCTCAAAGTAGCGAGATGCAATCAGAGTTTTTTCCCGGCCCATGCAAAGCTCTGGTCATCTTATGACTGCCCTTGGCTGGGAGCTGGAATCCAGTTCCTTTAAAAAACATGCATTCAGGACTTCCTTGATGGTCCAAGGGTTAAGAATCTGCTTTCCAATGTGGGGGATGGGGGTTTGATCTGTGATCAAGGAACTAAGACCCCACATGCTGTGGGGCAACCAAGCTCAGGCGCCACCACCAGAGAGAAGCCCATACACCGCAACGCAACTCCTTAGTGCCGCGCCCGAGGCCTGACCCGGCAGGTGAGACAGCAGACACATCAGCAGAGCGAGCGGCAAGAAACGCGGCCCCGGACGTGACTTTATGACACTTCTGCTGCTTGCCCTGCACCGTGCCAGGCACTTTGACGCATGCTATGTTTCTCCTTAATGCCTACAAGGGCATATAGCTTTCAACAATCAAAACATGACTGTAAAAGGATATTTACCCCAGTCCAGCGAAACACAATACCTCCGAATCTCCCTCTAGGCCACCCTATTGTTATCTTCTGGCAGGGGATTAATAGGTACAGCCAACTGGCCTTCTGGTGGCAGTTATAACTAACATTTTCTTTGCTCCAAGCAAAGAATACCATCTGTGAAACCCCCCAGCTCCCTGCAGAGCCCTGACATATCATTGTAACAAATAGCCACAAAGGCCCACCGAGGGCTGCGACCCTTGACCACTGATAGGTACACAGAGCCACACAGAGGGAGACAGAGGTGTGCAGGGCTGGACAAAGAGGAAGCAGAGAAAAAGACACAGAATTTTCTTTCTCTGGCTTTCCTCTTTGCTGAAACAAGCCTGCCCAGTGCTGTGATGGATATACTGCCTGAAAACTCGCTGGCCACCTCATTCAGGCGTGGTTCATGTGCCAATACTGAGTGAGGAGATTCTGTCCAGGGCTGAGTCTTACAGGGCACAGAAAGGGTAGAGAGCAGAGATGTGGGAAGAAAAGGCTAAAGGAAAAGCCTCACTGCCTTTTTCTTGAAGAATCTTGGGTGTCCCCATGTGACATGCCTTGTGGACCTTCTTCTATCCACCCTTATTCCTGACTGCCCACCCATCTAGAGATAAAACTTGACTACATTGTCAGCAAGCTTGTGATGGAGCTTCACTTAACTGCACATGGGAGGCAGGATGAGCCCCGGCCCCTTCTGTAAGGGGCCTGCAACTTGGAGGTGATTTTACAAGGGCACACATATGAGTGCACACGCGTACACACACACACACACACTCATCTGCACTCAGATGCATGCCTCTGGTAACATACATCTGGTGCTCTTCAGGGTTGTGGGGGCCCTCTGAGCCAGAGGGCCACGTAAGCTCTACTCCAGCCTCCACACCCATTTTCTGTGTGACTGAGGGCAAGTCATTTACCTCTCTGAAACTTGGTACTGTCCATTGCTCACAGAATACTCAAGATCATTTCCTAATACCAACAGGAATTATGATGTGCAGACATGGATGTGTGCGTGTGTATACACACATGTACACACACACACAGACTTCCCACACCCACAGCACATGCGTATAGATGCTATGGCTACCTGATCACAAGTCAGAGATAATTCTAGCCTGATCATAAAATCTTAAAATACAAGATGAGCTAAATTCCTTTCCTTGCCTCTCCATATAGAGTTCACTAGTAAGTGAACTTACTAGTAAGTGAATGTAAGTTCACTAGTAAGTGAATGTTCTTCAAACATTTAAGCTCAAATGACCAGAATGAAATAAATGCAAATAAGTAATCCCAGAGCTTAAAATTTGAGGCAAGAAATCCTTCTTTAAATTAAGTAAACACTTCCCCCCTCAGCCATATCTTTCCCAGATATCTTTCCCAGTCACTGATTATGCCTCTAATTATTTCACTGCCCCACCCCTACCTCCTTCAAGGTCACATGTTTACCGTCAGCTCTGTTTCAGCTTTAGTATTGGAATACTGTGCATAAACATTCTAGTTCCCTAAATTCTGAGCATTATCGCGGGATTCGACTCTGGCTTAATTTCTAGCCCCTCAAGCCTGAGGGTAGTGATTCTCGCTTGGGTCAGGCTCCCAAGCTGCATCACCTAGCTTGTTTACACTGACTTCAGCCTTCCTCTGCCAACTCCCTGGCTCTCTTTCCACCAACATGAGGCGGTGGAGGTGAGGGGTGGAGACCTCAAAACAATTTCTTTTTTCCTTTTAATGAGCACAAAGTCAAAAGAACTCTACAGAGCATGGCTCAAGGTTTGCAGAAAAGAGCCTGTAAACAGTTCTAGAGACAATACTAGTGACAAAGTTCCTACTCACAGCAGCTGTAGGGACACCAGCCCGTCAAATAGTCCCTTGGCAATCTCCGTGATCTTGTTCCCGTAGAGCACCCTGGAGAAGAGCAGAGGGGACAGTGGTCACCGTGCGTGAGAGGCCACTATCACCCCTTCACGCAGGAGGTCACCACCTCGGTCCACTCCGGTGGCATCTCAGCATTGCCTTCCCCAGCCCGCCTCTTCCCTCCTCCTCACCAGTGAGACTGTGGGCTCACGCCTCTGAGGCTGGAGGGACAGGCCGTCTGAGAGGCAAGGAGGAAAGGACTCCATCCTAATCTCCTCCTGGGCAGCCCCACTCAATAAATAATCCATAATAGGAAGACACAGTCCCTTTGTGGTGTCTCCTGGAGCTGCTAATATGACTCACACCCTGGCAATAAATAAGACGTGTGGGAAGCCAGCCAGCCTGTGTTTTCTTGTCTTCAATGGGTATTGATCAGGCTGAGCCCAGCCTACAGAATGTTTCCTTTTAATATCCTGTTGCATCCTAAGGAATTCCTGAACTGAGTCCTTTAATCATCCATCTAGACAGGGCTTTGGATATCTGGGGTCCTACCCAAATGGCTCAAGGACTGCTGAGTCAAGGATCAGCTCTTTGGAAAAACTAGGGAGCAAGGAACTGTTATTGCAGTAATAGCAGCTTCTACATTCCAGCCTCTTTTTTCTATTCTCTGAGCTCCAGGAACCAAGGAATTCTTTTTACTCTTCTCTTTTCCAGCCTATGGAGTACCTCACACTGGATCTCTTATTCAAGTGCTGGTCTCCGGTGACTCCTGACACACCCGAGGAAGTGTGGGGAAGAAGCCTCTTGAGTCTGGCTCCTCCACAGACACTGCTGGCTTCTCTCTGATCTCATCCATGGCGCAGACTTTGATGATCTCTTGAGTCCAGCCTCCTCTGAGATGGAGGGAACTTAGAAAGATTTTTTTTTTTAATGTTTCCCTCTTGAGGCCTGGAGCACACTGAATTAACCCAAGATTTGACTCCTGCTCAGATTGCAAATCCAGGCTGTGACATGTCTTTGAGGAGGCAAAATATTAGGATGAGGAAATGGTAAATGGGAGTGATAAACCCACGCCCCCATTTTCCAGATACCACTAGCAGTAAGTGTCCCGCTCAGCCTACAGGTGTGTTTCATTAATGTTTCAACAAATTAATGACTAAATAAAAGTCAGCATGATGGCTCAGGCTCCCATTTGTAATTCATATCAATGTCTCACTGCTCACTGTGCCAGACTGTCTGCTTGGCTTGGCGGATGTCTGACCCTCCAGTGCAGCAGAGGCTGGTGGGACGACAGGCAGGGTGGGGAAAGGAGGTGCTTGAATCACAGGTCCACATGGGGTGTGTCTAAGCCTCAGTGGGTCAAAGTCACTTTCTGGAGGCTGATGTGGGCTGTAGTCTATGTGGGGGCTTCTGGGCACAGACCTGTCTGCCTGTATCCTCAGCGCTTTCCTAGACTTCCCTTCCCACCTTTCCGATCTGGGCTTAAACACCTTGTCCTTGGAAGGTTCTCTTGAATATCTCAGTCAACATTTTCTTTCTTTCTGCATTTGATTTTTTTTAAAATTAAGTGACAATTTACATACATTAAATTAGTCATTTTCTATCACCTATTTTTTTTATTACCTAATCCATTTTCATTATGTCATGTTATATTATTATACACTTATTTATTTTAAACATTTTCTGTGTCTCCTCTATGGCTCCCTTTAATAGATTAATAGATCCCATGTGTGCGATGACATCATGTGGATTGTCCAAGGCTGGGTCCATAGAGCTGAAAACTGAACAGGATCTAACATGGTAAACGCCTGTCTGAGAGAATAATGAACAGGTATGGGGTAAAGGCTTTCTTGCCCTTTACTTCGGCCATTTCTCACTCTGGGTAGGGTGTGTTGTTGTTCAAAGCTCCTTGAGGCCAAGACTTGTCTGTCCAGGTCACTGCCACATTCTCAGTGCTTGTAAGGCTGCTCAGTACATAGTAAGCATCTATTGAATGGATGAATGCATATACTGGGGATGAGAAGCACTTCATTTAAACAACGCCCTGACAGAGTTCAGAATTAGCTAATGGCATGCCAATTTCCCATTTGGCAACCAGATTTTGAATTTCTTTTCCTGTAAGACAGGAAGCCTCTCATTGTCCTCAGCAGGTTCCCAGATCCCAGCAAAGAGAAAGCAGATGGGATAGGAGGGTGGGGGCAGGGACAGGATCCGGGGGGCAGACGGCTGCTCTCCCTCCTCCTCTGTGATCTTCAACACAATAAGCAGACGCTAATCTCACATACAATCCTGTCTTTGATATCCCAACCAGATGTTCTACCTGATAAATGAAACTAATTTACTCCGCCAGCAGCCGGCAACAGCTGAATCAAGAGACCTCCCTGTCTCCAGCCCCTTCCCAGTGGGATGGGGCCAGGTGGGGGAAAATGTGTATCTTGTTACCTGCCCACTCATCAATTAAACAAATAGGTTGCACAGAGAGACAAAGCACGGACAGCTCTCCTCTCAGCATCCTTACCCTTGCCAGGTTGGGCAGGTCACCAAATAACACAAATATCAACTGATGACACCTTAGCTGTATCTTATACTTCTCACGTTATCTCAGGATGTGGTATAGATGGGGATCAAGAGCATGGTTCTGGAGTCAGACTGCTTGGGTCTAAATCCTGCCTTTCTCACTTGTTACTGTGGACTCTGGATATCCAAAGTTACATTTGTTTATTCAACATGTCTTTTTTTTTTTTTTTTGGCACAATCACTACGTGCCAGGTACTGTTTGAGGTACCAGAGATTCAGCCAGGATCAAAAGAGATAAAAACCTCTGTTTGTGTGGAGTTGAGATGACCCAGTTTCTTCAACCATTAAAGACAGATGAGGACAGGTTTCATATTTTAGGTCCTTGTGAGGATGAAGCTTGCAAGCCTCCCAGAAGAGTACCAGGTACACACAGGAAGTGCTCAGTAAGTACTGCCAGAGATTGCTGTGACTGCAGTCATGAATGCATTGCGGGCAGGAGAGGTGTCACTGTGCCATTCCGCCTGTGAGGGACCAGGCATACAAGATGCAAGTGATGGTCCTTGTGCCACAGGGCAAGTCACCGCAGGGTGAAAACAAAGCTCTATGCCTTCCTGCCCCAGCGGGCCTCTGAGTCCCTGGTAGGCACAGCTTTCGTTCCATCTAATAGCCTGCTTTCAGGTTTCAAAATCAAAGAAAGGCTTACAGGATGGGGTTGATGCATTCTCTGAACAACAGCCATGAGGTTGGTTTGGAGAAAAAGCTTTAAAATCAGAGGAAGAAAATTAGATCCTCCCTAGACAAGGTCACATGCATGGAAAAAATGGGCACATGGTACTAATCATACATTACAATCCTCTCTCTCCATCTCCCTGGACAGTGCTGCTGAGGCACATGGGATGGAAAGGGGGATGCGGTTGGAGGAGAAGATGCATTTGAATTAGAAGCCAATAACTGGGAAGGCTGCTGGGCACTTAATCAATAAAAATAATGCATTAGGATTGTAGAAATATCCCCCAAGATCAATTTCCCCTGAAGAAATATTTGTTTCTTTTACCAGGTTGCCACAAGTGTGTAAGGAAACATAAAACCTTGATAAACACCTCCTGGAAAATATGGATTCATCCCTCTCCCACCCCCACCCCACATGCTTCTGCTCCCCACTTACAGTGACGTGAGCGATTTCAGACCCTGGAAGGCATCCGGAGCGATGTCCGAAATCTGATTCTTGCTGATGTCTCTGAAAAATTAACAGGAAAGTCTGAGAACACAGCTCAAAGGTATGATGTGGCCATATCTGAGGGGTGGACCAAGCACTGCAGATATGCAAAATGAGGAGGATGAATTCATCAGTCAATTTATTTATTTATAGTGCGAGAGCAGGGGCTTAAAGATCATTCAATTCAAATGCCTCATGATAAAATGCACTATATATGTGTATCACTCTTCTGGCTTTCAAAGAATGCTTACTCGTGGCACCTTGACTTTAACATATGGCCATGCCTATGGCAGCCTTCGTTTTGCAGGTGGGAAATGGCACCCAGTTAGATGGGGGCCTTACTGTAGGTTGCAGAACCAGGCAATTATAGCATAAATGAAGCAGAAGCCAGCTTCACCTAAACATAGCCCAGGGTTCCTGTAAGCCTCACCTTCTTACGTAATGTCTCGGCAAATGCTTACTTTTCTCCCCCAAAGTCCTGAGTCATTTTGCTTCCCCAGTGACTTCTCCTCCCTGACCTGAATGGAGGTTTTGAGCAGTGACTGAAATCAGGCCGTGTGGTGTAAAGATATCATGAGAGTCTCACGGTGACTTTGAGACATGGGATTGTCACTGGCAATACTCCTTGGACAGAAGCAAGCCCAGGGTGGGGAAGACCAGAAACAAGGTGAGTGAGAAGGATGCTGTGTGTTAGAAGGCAGCTAACCCAGCCTTGGGGCATTAGAATCTCCCTGATCAGGAGGTTGCTCACTTCTGAACACCCACATCTAGTTCTCACTAACAACATCTCCCTGAGTGCAGAGATATCTCTTAGGAGTCATTAGCTCAGAGACAGCCTCTGGGCTCCTGTCCCTGGATGTGAGGATGCTCCAATTTCCAGCTACAATAAACTCTGGTGCCTTTTCTTTAACAAAATAAATCAACGGGTCTTTGCTTTTGTGAAGAAGAGGGGAAGTTGGGGGTCTTGGAGGGTCAACAAGGAGGAGACGGGGGAATATTGAGAAGAAAGCACATCTAAGCAACTGCTTCCAGTGAGGTCAGATGCCCAACTCCCCTAGCCTCTTAAGTGCATTCCTTGAGCCTGTTTCTCTACTCCTTCTGCATGTGTGTGCTAAGACACTTCAGCTGTGTCCGACTCTTTGCAACCCTATGGGCTGTAGCCTGCTAGGCTCCTCTGTCCATGGGATTCTCCGGGAAAAGAATACTGGAGTGGGTTGCCTATTACCTCCTCCAGGGGATCCTCCTGACCCAGGGATTGAAACCCTGTTTCTTATGCTTCCTGCATTGGCAGGCAGATTCTTTACCACTAGCGCCCCCTGAGAAACTAGCCTTCAGAAGGGCTGCCCGACAACTTGTGCTTAGGTTTCTGCTCCCTTTCCTCCTTGTTTCCATGGCTTGTGAATTGAAAGCTACTTCTCAGGTTAAGGTTTCTTAGGCACAGCTGGTGGGCTTATCCCTTGAGCAGGCGAGATTGCCTCTAACAAATCCACAGATTGTGCTCGCAAACTCATCAGCTTACACCAGGCTTTTCTTCAGAGCTCTTTTTTTGTATGAGGGTCTTAACAAGCAAATGCCCCAGATTACCCTAATCTTGCTGGGCCTCAGCGTGGCTGCCTGGCAAGGCACTTCAGGCAAGTGCGCAGTCTGTACTTAGATCATTCCAGTGAGAAAGCCTGTTTTGTTTGGTGATTTGTGTGTGTGTGTGTGACATCCCCAGTGGGAGGTCCCTTCAAGGTCCTGAGTCCTCTACCATGTGAGAGAAAATTCTGTGGCCAGTGCGGAAGCCCTCTGCTTTAGTCTTGTCAGTGCAAACTAGTTTTCAGCTCACAACTAGACTCTTCTGCAAGCATCTTTCTCTAAGGACAAGGTGAGATGTCTCATGATTTGAAGATGCTGGGAGTAGACCTGGGATTGCCCCCCACCCCCACCACCAGTAGCTCAGCTGGTAGACACAAGCGATTTTGGTTCGATCCCTGGGTCAGGAAGATTCCCTGGAGGAGGGCATGGCAACCCATTCCAGTATTCTTGCCTGGAAAATTCCATGGACAGAGGAGCCTGGTGGGCTACAGTCTGTGGGGTCGCTAAGAGTTGGACATGACTGAGTGCCCAGGCATGCATGCATGCAGACACTGGAGAAGTGACAGTTTAGCTGGGAACTGACTGTGGTGGTTCTTAACTCTGTAGGAAGGGAATAGCAGCCGTGGGGGTAAAGGACTGGAGCGACAAGTGATCGGACACAGTGACTTGGGCACAGAACTGGCATGTGCAGTCTCCTTTCCACTTCATCGAGTTGGGTGCAGAAGGCGGTGGCCTGGACAGGAAGGCAGCCTAGTGAGGCTGACTGCCTGCCTGTGTCCATGCTTGGCCTCCCTCAGTCTACATCAGGTGGGCCAGAGCTGAGTCCTGGTGTCTGGGCCACCCTTGGCTAGTGGTTCTCAAACCACTAGAAGTTTATTAAAAATGCACCCACAGGAGCTCCCCTGAAGGTCCAGTGGTTAAGACTCCACGCTTCCAATGCAGGGAGCACAGGTTTGATCCCTGGTTGGGGCACTAAGATCCCACATGCCATGAAGTGAGGCTAAAAGATTTAAAAAAAAAATTAAACACACCCATAGAAAGTCTGATTTGGCCAACTGGGGAATTGGGGTTAGAAATCTGCATACATAACAAATCTCCAGGTGATTCCAAGGCAGGTGGTCCCTGAGATATACTTGAGACCAGTATTTCAAAACATGGTTAGTCTCAAACCTATCCCAGTCCCCTGGATGATGGAGAAGAAGTGGCCTTTGCAGGTTGTTCAGAACAGAGGTGGTAACTTCCAATGCTGATGAGGGTCAAGTGGGGGATATGAGCTTAAAACCACTAGAAGTTGGTGGAACTTGTGGAATATTGCTCTGCCTAAGAGCATGGGTGTGACCTTCAAGTGTCAGTGTTCCCGCTTAACCAGCCCTGTAAGACTGGGGCATCCTCCCTAACGCCTCCTACTCTCCCTCCTACTCTTTATTTTCTTGAGCTCCAAAATCACTGTGGATGGTGAACACAGCCATGAAATTAAAAGACGCCTGCTCCTTGGAAGAAATGCTATGACAAACCCAGACAGCATATTAAAAGAGAGAGGCATCATTTTTCCAACAAAGGTCCGTATAGTCAAAACTATGGTTTTTCCCAGTAGTCATGTATGAATTGAGGGTTGGACCATAAAAAAGGCTGAGAACCAGAGAACTGATGCTTTCAAACTGTGATGCTGGAGAAGACTCTCGAGAGTCCCTTGGGCTGCAAGGAGATCCAACCAGTCCATCCTAAAGGAAACCAACCCTGAATATTCACTGGAAGGACTGATGCTGAAGTTGAACTTCCAATACTTTGGCCACCTGATGCGAGAGCTGACTCATTGGAAAAAACCCTGATGCTGGGGTCTTTTCCTCCTGACAAGGGCAGGAGAAGGGGGCAACAGAGGATGAGATGGTTGACGGCATCACCGACTCAATAGATGTGAATGTGAGCAAACTCTGGGAGATAGTGAAGGACAGGGAAGCCTGGCATGCTGCAGTCCATGGGGTCGCAAAGAGTCAGAGTGACTGAACCACAGCACAACCTTTATATTAGATTTTACCTGGAAATACTCTTTTTACACCAAGCTGACCACTTGAAATTCATTCTATTCAGGGACAAAGCCATCCAATCAAGAAAACTTTTTTTTTTTTTTGTCATTGGAATGGAGATAAGAAGAGGACGTGGTTCATTCATTGTTGAAGGAAAACATCTTTCTGTGAGATAGTAGAGATAAACTGGCCACATACGCCTGGGAGGAATTCACTCTGTGTTTTAAAATCTGTTTTCACCAGGGACTTTATGTCTCCCAAGCCCTTGCACTTCAGTCTACATTTCTGACGTTCTATTAGTCAGAAAAAATTTTAAGTGCTCTCTCTTTCCTACCACCATCCTCTTGGGAAGGAAAAAAAGAGCATCATAGTAAATATCGATAGCATAAAAATGATCAAAAATGAAATTCACTCCCCAGGTCATACTGAGAAGGTCTTATGAATTTTGAATGCACAGATTGTGGCAATTCTAAGCGGATGGAGAAAGGACAGTAAAACATAGCCATGTTCTAAATTACCTGGACTTCACAAAAAATTAGAGTAGTCACTTAAATCATGCAAGAGATAGAGGTTGGGGCAGTGACTGAATTTGTCATTTTTCACTGAAATTACTATCTGGCTGCATAATCAAGCTGGGCTTTAAAAATGAATTGGGGGGTGTGGGGGTTATGGAGAGTGAGCTGGGAAAGCAGGGAGACCGGGAGATTAATGGACCAAGGTTTTAAATATTAAGGCCCATATTTATACAGCTCCTCCAGCAGGAGTGCTGCCTAGTGGAGGGAAGGAGTATGTGCTCAGGGCTGGCACATTACATTGGTTTCTACTTCTGGAACTGTACCAGGAGAAAATCTTGTTTGGTTTGGATTTCCAGGGAGATGGGAAGTTGGTTTCCCGATATCTGAGGGTAAAGCCTACCAATGCCACTGTTTCTCAGGGATGTTTATTTTTAACATAAAAGGAGCCGGCAGACACTTAACCTCTTTAATGTAGGCCCTCCTACTCAAGGGAGACTGATGAATCAGCCTGCAGTGGAAGGGAACAAATCAAGTCTGTGCCTATTTCTACCTCCTCTCTCTCCTTCGTTTGTCGGGAGCCAGAGAAAGGAAGCAAATGCACTGAAGATGGCATCGTGATTACTGGGCTATCATAAACGGTTTTTTAGGTTGGGAAAGGAATGAGAGCCTCCCTCCCAGGTTCTGCATATCTATGATGGCAATGGTGGGGGTGTATCTGAATCCTACTAGCCTCCCTTCAGAGCACCCCACTCCGACTGGCTCACAGAGAAGAGCTCACTGCAGTCGTGTGAAGGGGAGGGGTGGTGCTGACGATGTTGCCACGATGGTGGGGATGAAGGCAATGAGGCTCAGGATGCTGTCAGTCATGTTGGTGTCACCAGGAACTGATAGGATGTAGCGATGGCGTAATACTGGATATGGTGGTAATGGCAATGATGGGGATCATCACGGCTGAGGGTGATGATCTAATCTTCTTACCTCACTCAGAAAGATTAGAAAGTCCTGACCACGGGTCTAAACGGTCCATAGGATCTGGCCCTTACCTACCTTTCCAGCACAATCTCCGCCACTTTCCTTTTCATTCACTCCATTCTGCCTCACCATCCTGCAAACCATCCTGCGAGCTCATCTAGACTCCCTCCCTTCCTTCATTCAGGTCACCCACACACAGAGGATTTCATGGTCCAACCCGCCTGGAGATGGCCTCTCCATGACTCTCTTTCCTTCTTTTGTTTTATTTCATAAGATGGTACAGAAAACCCTGAGTGAACTTTTTGGCCAATCCAATACTTTCTAGTACTGATCAATTTGATATTTGCCGTCCCACTCGAATATGTAAGGGCCATCAGAGCAGACACCATTTCAGTTTGTCTTCTACCATAGATGCCAGCACAGTTCACACCAGTGGACACCTGCTGAGCATTTGTTAGCTGAATGTGTGCATGCTGGTAGGGGTGTAGCTATGGTGCTGTAGGATGATACAGAGTCACGGTCACATCTCTACTGAAGTGCTTACTTGAGGTCCACATCCCCAAAGCCAGAGGGCAGGAAAACAGTGAGATGGGACCTTTTTTTAGGCCAACTCAGTCCCACCTCCTACCCAGATAATTGTACTGCATTGTAGCTGGAGACGCCCTAAGCTCTGAGATGCCTGAACCCATACACCTCCCCATCTGAAGGCAACACTCAGGCCGCACCTCCCAGTCTTGGGAGACATTCCAGGTCTAACACTGAGTTCTCCTGAGCATGGTCATGCAGCTCCTTATCTGGGGAGACTGCCCACTACACCTATGACCCCCCAAACTGAAAAGATCTTTCTCGCTGGGGAGACTCACATGCGCTTCAGTTTCTTGTACTGGGTGAAGGCTCCAGCAGGGATGGATTTGATGGAGTTCTGTTCCAGGCGTCTGAGAAACAGAGCAGAGAAGAGTCGATTAACCATTTATCCATCAACAACTGGTTGCTGGGGGCCTTGAGGACAGGATGGTTTCTCCCGTCAACGGTGCACATTCTTGGACAAGAGAGACTTTGTAAACACTGTCCAAAAGCCAGAGACTCATGTTCTGGTGTCTGGGGGTGCCCAGCCCAGGGTCTAACTCCCCTGGGAGAAAGCTAGAAAAGATGACTTCTCCTTGAGGATGTTTGGTTCTTGCTGATGACAAGTTGTCTTTGGGAAGCAGTTGTCATCTTCAGGAAATGTTGTAGGAAGCAACCAGAGGGCTGAAAAAGCCAAAGGGATAAAGAGAAGGATGAGCAAAGAGAGATGAACAGATAGCATTGCCTGTCTATCCTGGAAGCAAGTCACCATTCAGTTAAAACCTCAAGTGCCCTGCTGCTGGCATGCTGCACAGGCAGACATGACCAAGGCCGATTCATTTCTGGGCTTTTCTTTCCTTAATGGAGGTATAACTGACACAGAACTTAATATTAATTTCAGGTGTACAACCTAATGATTCAATATTTGTTTCTGGGTTTTGAACTGGCTGTTCTAATATCATGGAGTCTACAAGTCTTTGAGCTCTGAGCCCGACATTCATCAAACTGGCTCCCTGACATCTGGAGGACCCCAGGGGCCCAGAATGGACCACTCCCCCAGGGCTGCTGCTGCAGTCTGTGGCTTTACTGTCTTATAGACTTTGCTGAAATGCTTCCTCCTCTATTACTCTAGAAAGAAGAAGAGACGCTGCAGGCTCAGGGCCCACAGCTTCCTCAGAAGAGAAGGAGCGTGGGGAGTGAGCATGCTTCTCCGTTCTTTATTCTTTCATCTCTCAAATGACTTCCCGTCACCCAGAACAGGTGTGGTGGGAAACAGGCATGAGTGGGAGGCAGGGCCCTCTATTAGAGGTGATGAATGAGGGCCTGGCCCAGGCTGAAGACTCAGCATCTCCTCCTCATCCATCTCCCGTCTCTCCGAGGTGTGGATCTTTTCATCATCTCCTCATTTGGCATGGATGAGCCCCAAACCCTTTGCTGGGATACAAAAAGATGTGTATGTGTGGAGGGGAGGGCTGGGGGAAGCAGAAGGAAGAGACGGGAGGAGCTGGCTCCCTTGGAGGCTACGTCTAGAGGAGGCACATTTCTGGCTGGGATGAACCCGTTCATCTTGAAGAGTAATCCCCGCTGCAGAAAAGGGGAGACAGTCATATTAATTTGTGCCCCTGCAATCTCGTCTTCATTGGGGGAAAGAGAGTATTTGTTACTAGAACCACTAATGGAGCAGTTTGCCAGCAATTTTCCCATTTCAAACAACATCTTAGCTGCTAATGTGGAATGGTTTGTCAGGCCTACCCATAACACAGACAAATCACTCTCTAGGCGGAAGGAAGGGGGTGAGGGGTGGGGAGGAGAAAGAGGAAGGGCGGGTGAGAGGAGAGAGGAGCATCAGGACAGATCATTCCTGGCTGCCGGATGAATCGAGTCTACAAATGAGACTGCCACAGTCTATTAAGAGAGTCTTTGTGGGGCTGGAACGGGCGGGGGTGTGCTCTGCTGGGCTCGTGGGCACAGGATGGCTGGACAGGGGCCTGGCTGGCTCACGGTGAGCCAAAAAGCATGCCACGAGGTTGCAGAGGCTGCGAGCTACGGGATACAGCCACCCACAGAGGCGGCAGATCTGGGCAGGCCGCCTTGACTGAGAGGGTCCAAGGACATTCTCATTTTCCAGCTGAGCAGAGTTCAGGAATTTCTCAGCCAAGGCAGCAGCTCTGTGGACTATTGGGGTGGCCAGTCGGGTGGCAAATGCTCTCCAGGAATCCTGGGATTCACCTGCCACTCTGGCAGGAGGCTGGGGGCTGGAGGATGCCTCTGGAGAGAACCACTCTCTGTAACGATGGCAACCCCTTCCACTCCTGCAAAAAGGACCCACCGCTCCCGGCTGAGGCCAGGAGCACGTGCAAGTCAGATCAGCCGGCTGCCCGTGCAGAGCGTCAGGATTAACGTCCACCTTAGTGAGGGGTGCCAGAGCTAAGGGAGGCGAGTCAGGGAGTAGAAGGTGATGTCTGTCCCCAGGAGTTTAATAATGTGGTGACAGAGATGAGCCCAAGACGGCCCATCACAGAACTAGATTTTATTGCTAATATAACAAGAAGAGCTGTCCTTTATGGAGTCGAGTTGATTTACGTCTCTTTCTCTCTCTGAGTCCTTACACTGTGGAGGCAAACTGTGTTAGTCCTATTTTGTGGATGAGGAAAATAAAACCTACAGGGACCCAATAGCCTATCCAAAGCGACAGAGCTTTAAGTGGCAGAGATGGCATCTTTCTTTTTCTACCCAGTGGATGCTCTGCATTCTCTGAAAACATGGAGAAACTGAGGCCCAGGGACTAAGGTAGCTTTCCCAAAGTCCCAGAAAAGTTTAAGGAGCGAGGATCCCAGTCCTCATCCGGAGACATCATGTACCCTCTGAAGTAGGTATTTCGTAAAAAAGGCTGTAGAAGTTGAGGGAAGGTGGAATATAGGAGTGTGTGTGTGTGTGTGTGTGTGTGTGTGTGTGTGTGTGTGTGTGTGTGTGTGTGTGTGTGTGTGTGTGTGTGTGTGTGTGTGTGTGTGTGTGTGTGTGTGTGTGTGTGTGTGTGTGTGTGTGTGCGTGCGCGCGCGTATTTGGGATTTCCCTGGTGGCTCAGATGGTAAAGAATCCACCTGTAATGCAGGAGACCTGGGTTGGATCCTTGGGTTGGGAAAGATATATATATATACGTGTGTGTGTGTATTTATAAAACATATGCAGAGTGCAAAGGTGTGACTTTGAACAAAGAGCAAAGAATTACGATCTCAGTCTGCTAACCCTGGCTGTGACATTGCTGTGTACCCTGCACTCTGTACCCTGCACACTCTGGGGAGGGTCTTCATCTCTGCAGTCTCTCTGCCTCTTACGCTGCTGTGGGTACCAGCTGGACTTCCAACCCCTTATACAGTGCCAAGGCCAGGACATGATGTGGGTTAGCCTTGCCTCTGGGGCTCCAGACTTGGTCAGTGTACTTCAAATGTGAAGTTAAAGCCAGGGTGAGAATGCTAGCAACAATAAGAGCTAACATGTATCAGCCTGGACTTGTTAAGTCAGGCATCAGGCTAAGAGCTTTGCACAGGTTCGTCTAAATATTTACACCTCCTGGAGGCAGGTCCTGTTCCTTATCACTGTTCCCACTTTAAACATGAGAACATTGAGGCTCGGAGAGTTTAAGTCACTCGTTCAAATTCACAAAGCCTGGAAAAGCTACAGCTGGGACTCAGACTCACGTTCATCCAGTTGGAAAGCTCACACTCTCAGTCACTGAGCTTTGCTGAATACCATTTGCAGCCGAGGCATCGCCATTCCTTTGGTACTGCCTGTTCATCCTCAGGAAAATGGCCCCTCGGTCAAGGGCGAAGTCTGGGGGGTGCGTGCTCTGCTCCCACAGGCTCCGCACAGGAGGTGGCCTCTGGTGGGTTTTACACAGCTTGGAACAAGCATGCAAAGATCCATGCTCCCCGTGACAAAAATTCAGTGCCAAGGACAAAAAGAAGCATGAACATCAGCAAAGACTGTCACATTTGGGATGTGTCTGAAGCCAGCGGCTGTCTTCAGTCTCTCTTAACTGGCACGTGTGTCTTTCTTTGGCAAACATTCTTCAGGCTGCAAACTGATTTAATAGAACTAGCATAAAAACAAACATACAAATCAAACATCTGAGCATCTTCCGGCACCAGAAACAATGGGAACATCTGACGGGGATTTTAGCCATTTGTGCGCTGTATTGATTTGCCCTAGTTCCTCGGTGCTTCCTTAACGATCTGCCCTTTGCAAACACTCAGCTGAGCACAATGCATTTCCAGCAACCCAGAAGTCACCGTGATGCCAGAGGGATTGGCAGGGACGCAGCCAGAGCAGGGCCATGGCAGCACGTCACCTGATAAAGAGGTTTTGGGACTGGGTTAGAATATCGGCTGCAACGATGATGGACATCTACCATTTACTGAGGACCTGCTGTACCTCATACACTGTCCTCTGCACACACTGGCTCATTTTATTCCTTCAACAGTACTACAAAGAAAGTAGTATTACTGAAGTAGAAACAACATGGGACTTCCCTGGTGGTCCAGAGGTTAAGAATCTGACTTGTAATGCCAGGGGATGTGGGTTTTACTCCCAGTTGGGGAACTAAGATCCCACCTGCCACAGAGCAACCAAGCCTGCATGCCCCAGCCAGTGAGCCCAGGCACCATAAGGAAAGATCTTGCATGCCACAACTAAGGTCCAGTGAAGCCAAATAAACAAACAAATTAAATAGATATTAAAAAATAACAACAAAGGTGAAGCATGTGGGCATATGTGGCATGAGTCATTCCTAACCAACTCTGCAGAGTTCCCGGCATTGCCTATAGAAAACAGGGTCAGGTTTGCTCTTAATATTATATGCATATTCTCAGATGCCTCTAACAGAGAAATCTTTGTCATCAACTTTGAAAAAAATGAGAACTTGAAACTAACACATTCTATCATGTCACATATGTGACATGAGAATCAGCTTTTCCCTTTCAGATTCCATTTAATAGTTTTCAAACATTGTGCTAATTTTCTACACAAGTATGCTATTTAACCTTCATGGAGAATCTTTGTAGGGATGATGAGCCCCACTTTGCAAAGATGGGAACTGAGTGAAACATGAGCTGTTACATGCGTGTGTATGCTAAGTTGCTCAGTTGTGTCTGACTTTCTGTGACCCCATGGACTGTAGCCCTTCAGGCTCCTCTGTCCACGGGATTTCCCAGGCAAGAATACTGGTTGCCATTTTCTCCCCCAGGGATCTTCCCAACCCAGGAATTAAACCCATATCTCCTGCATCTTCTTGCTTTGGCAGGTGGATTCTTTACCACTGACCCACCTGAGAAGCCCTAAGCTGTTAAGACAGGTACCCAAAGAACCATAAGCAAGATTCAAACCCCAGGACTGGACTTCCCTCATGGCCCATTGGTTGAGAATCTGCCTGCTGATGCAGGGAATCCAGGTTCGATCCCCGATCTGGGGAGATTCCACATGCCAAGGAACAACTAAGCCTGTGTGCTAAAAATATTGATCCCTCACTCTAGAGTCCTCTAGCCACAACTACTAAGCCCATGTGCTGCAACTACTGAAGCCCACATTCCTTAAAGCCCACGCTCTGCAACAAGAGAAGCCACCACAATGAAAAGCCTGCATACCACAACTAGAGAGTTAGCACCTTCTTGCTGCAACTAGAGAAAGTCCTTGAAAAGCAACCAAGACCCAGCACATCCAAAAATAAATAAATAAGTAAATAAATAAAATAAAAAACAGCCCGGGGCCATTTATCTTAAGGCTCTGTTCTTAATTATTCTGCTGCCTGATCGGCTTCCCCTTTACTCCTCCTGTCCCCACCCACCCCATGCCCCTCCTTCCACGTGGTAGTCCCCCAGAAACCCACTGTCCTCAGCATGTTCTAAGAATCCCAGATGTTGATGATGCCCAGAGTCCTCCAGCCCTTTTGTTCTGCTGGCTGCTTTTTTCTTAAAATTTCTCTCTCTAAAAAATTCCTTGGTGACCAGTGTTGTAGGTGCATATTTGCTTTGTTAAGCAGATAAACCATTTTTTATCTCTCCACTGCAGATAAACAATAGGGCTGAGGTGAGACCAGGTGGAAAATGGGGCTACCTTTCTCCCTAGATGCTCTGATTTATGAGTTGGCATTTAAGTCCATCCACAACCTTTCTCTGGGCTTGGTGGTAAAACAATCTGCCTGCAAATGCAGGAGACATGGGTTTGATCCCTGGGTTGGAAAGGAAATGGCAACCCACTCTAGCATTATTGCCTGAAAAATCCCATGGACAGAGGAGCCTGGCAGGCTACAGTCCATGGGTTTGCAAAGGATTGGACATGACTTAGCAACTAAACAATGATAACCTTTCTCGAGAAGCTAAATTTATTTGTTAGAGCTGAGGGCATGAGACAGGGATGACACTAAGTGGGGTAAAAGAGTAAAAATGGAAGGAGATGGGACAGAGATGAAGAAGGAGCTCTAGGTACAGACAGTCCCTCTCAAGCCTTGAGGACATAGGAGGGTGGAATGAGGACCACAGAACAGAAGACCATGTGGGCCTCTAGCTCTTCCCAGAATCTACCCCTGCTGGAGGCTAGAGCGGGTTCAGAGAAACGACAGGGAGCAGCAAGAACTGTGCTGATGGTGGGAGCTCAGTTTCGAGGAAAATCTGCAGTGAACTGTCGCTGTGGGTTCTCTGGAAGAAAGCTATTTTTAGAGGAATTGGCTCTGCTATGTGGGGAGACCAGCGCACACTGTGAACTGCTCTGGCTTTGAAAAACAACCTGAAAAGAGTCTGCCAGGTTGCTCCGCATGAGAGACAGCCCTTCCATCCCCCAAGTGTTGGGGAGTGCAGATCCTTCCCAAGGTTTAAGAGCATCATGACCAGCTCAAGACTGGGCAGATAGGGAACAGAGAGCTGGATGTAGTGCAAAGTATCCCTAAGGAGAAGGAGCTATCTGGGTTATACAAGTGGCCATGGACATAAGATGGAATTTTTTTTTTTTTTTGGCTACGCCAAGGTCTCTGTTGCAGCATGTGGGATCTAGTTCCCTGACCAGGGATTGAACCCAGGCTGCCTACTTTGGGAGCACAGAGTCTTAGCCACTGAGCCACCTCAGGGCAGTCCTGAGGTGAAATTCTTGATGGTAAGAAGAGAAGTCACATTCAGATACCTTTGGATGAAAATCAGACACTTCCTGTGCATCTTGGGGTGCATGTTATGATGTCCACTCTCTGCTCCTTCTTTCTCATCTTTTGACCTCTCCCATCTTCTGGTCTCTCATTGATTAAGAATATGAATTTTAACTGCTCTAAAGACAGGCCAACACACAGATTTCCAGCAACAGGCTTTGTTGCCTTAAGGAACAAACAGGTTTCCTCTGCAAAGTTCTCTCAGTATCCAACCAGAGAGCCTTGCCTCAACTGCTTTGATGTCACAGCTTCATCTTATCATGAGGAGAATGAGTGAAGCATAGCAAGAGGAGTCCCAGGCAATCTGTCTGGTGGGCCACGGGCGCCCGGTTATCGGGGGCAGCCTTATTTCCATGTCTGTATATATTTGCATGAAAATGAGCTACTGCCAGGCTCAATTCATAATGCAAGTGGCTAGCCTAGTTTTTGAACCTATTCTACCATAATCTTCAAAAAACTGAATGAGCTTTAGGGAGGGATCTAACGCAGGTAATTCCAGCTCCTGTGATGTGGTTCCCAACCTGTCTTACCATGCCTAAGATAAAAGTGGTGGGAGGAGTAGCCGCAGTCATAGTAAAATCATACCAGTCACTGCTAACACTGTATATCTTATGTGCCAGAACCAAAGCTAAGCATCTGATAGCATATATTCATCTAACTTTCACATGAACCATTAAGAAGGTACCACTAGCCTCTACATTTTCAGTTGAGTAAACCAAGACGCTGAAATGTTATGTCAGTGGTTAAAAGGCAGGGAAGAGCTAAAATGTGGGTCTGTCTGAATCCACAGTCTATAGTCTCAAGACCATGCTTGTTGTTTGTGGCAGCTTATTTTTAGAGCTACTCTGGCTAAGTTGGCCACTCCCAAGTTTCTAGATTTCATGGGCTAGCTGGTTTAGCCTACAAATAGGTGAATTTGATCCAGATGACCATTATATCTACTACTATGGGCAAGAATCCCTTAGAAGAAATGGAGTAGCCCTCACAGTCAACTACCCACAGTACTTGAGTGCAATCCCAAAAATGTCAAAATGATCTCTGTTTGTTTCCAAGGCAAACCATTCAATATCACAAGCCTATGCCCCAACCACTAATGCTGAAGAAGCTGAAGTTGAACAGTTCTATGACGACCTACAAGACCTTCTAGAACTAACATGAAAACAAGATGTCCTTTTCATCATAGGGGACTGAAATGCAAAGTAGGAAGTCAAGAGATACATGGAGTACCAGACAAGTTTGGCTTTGGAGTACAAAATCAAGCAAGGCAAAGTCTAACAGAGTTTTGCCAAAAGAACACACCAGTCATAGCAAACATGATCTTCCAACCACACATGAGAAAACTCTACACATGGACATCACCAGATGTCCACCAGATGGTCAACACTGAAATCAGGTGGATTATATTCTTTTCAGCCAGCCGAAGATGGGGAAGCTCTATACAGTCAGCAAAAACAAGACCGGGAGCTGACTGTGGCTCAGATCATGAACTCCTTATTGCCAAATTCAGAATTAAATTGAAGAAAGTGGGGAGAACCACTAGCCCATTCAGGTATGACCTAAATCAAATCCCTTATGATTATACAGTGGAAGTAAGAAATAGATTCAAGGGATTAGATCTGACAGACAGAGTGCCTGATGAACTATGGACGGAGGTTCGTGACATTGTACATGAGGTGGTGATCAAAACCATCCCCAAGAAAAAGAAATGCAAAAAAACAAAACGGTTGTCTGAGGAGGGCTTACAAACAGCTAAGAAGAGAAGCTAAAGGCAAAGGAGAAAAGGAAAAATATATCCATCTGGATGCAGAGTTCCAAAGAAGAGGAAGGAGAGATAAGAAAACCTTTCTAAGTGATCAATGCAAAGAAACAGAGGAAAACAATAGAATTGGAAGGACTAGAGATCTCTTCAAGAAAATTAGAGATACCAAGGGAACATTTCATGCAAAGATGGGCTCAATAAAGGACAGAAATGGTATGGACCTAACAGAAGCAGAAGATATTAAGAAGAGGTGGCAAGAACACAGAAGAGCTATACAAAAACGATCTTCATGACCCAGATAATCACAATGGTGTGATCACTCACCTACAGCCAGACATCCTGGAATGTGAAGTCAAGTGGGCCTTAGGAAGCATCACTACAAACAAAGCTGGTGGAGGTGATGGAATTCCAGTTGAGCTATTTCAAATCTTGAAAGATGATGCTGTGAAAGTGCTGCACTCAATATGCCAGCAAACTTGGAAAACTCAGCAGTGGCCACAGGACTGGAAAAGGTCAGTTTTCACTCCAATCTCAAAGAAAGGCAATGCCAAAGAATGTTCCAGCTATCTCACAATTGCACTCATCTCACACTCTAGCAAAGTAATGCTCAAAATTCTCCAACCTAGGCTTCAAAGTACATGAACTGAGAACTTACAGATGTTTAAGGTGGATTTAGAAAAGGCAGAGGAACCAGAGATAAATTTCCAACATTCGTTGGCTCATAGAAAAAGCAAGAGAGTTCCAGAAAAACATCTATTTCTGCTTCATTAACTACACTAAAGCCTTTGTTTGTGTGGATCACAACAAACTGTGGAAAATTCTTAAAGACATGGAAAACCAGACCACCTTGAGAAATCTGTACGGAGGTCAAGAAGCAACAGTTAGAACTGAACATGGAACAACAGACTGGTTCCAAATTGGGAAAGGAGTGCTTCAAGGCTGTATATTGTCACTCTGCTTATTTAACTTATATGCAGAGTACATCATGAGAAACACTGGGTTGGATAAAGCCCAAGCTGGAATCAAGACTTACAAGAGAAACATCAATAACCTCGATATGCAGATGACACCACCCTAATGGCAGAAAGCAAAGAGGAACTAAAGAGCCTCTTAATGAAAGTGAAAGAGCAGAGTGAAAAAGCTGGCTTAAAACTCAACATTCAAAAAATGAAGATCATGGCATCTGGTTCCATCACTTCATGGCAAACAGATGGGGAAACAATGGAAACAGTGACAGACTTTATTTTCTTGGGCTCCGAAATCACTGCAGATGATGACTACAGCCATGAAATTGAAAGACACTTGCTCCTTGGAAGAAAAGCTATGACAAACCTAAACAGCATATTAAAAAGTAAAGCCAATACTTTGCCGACAAGTCCATCTAGTCAAAGCTATGGTTTTTCCAGTAGTCATGTATGGATGTGAGAGTTGGACCATAAAGAAAGTGAGTGCCAAAGAACTGACGCTTTTGAACTGTGGTGTTGGAGAAGATTGTTGAGAGTCTCTTGGACAGCAAGGAGATCAAACAAGTCAATCCTAAATGATATCAACTCTGAATATTCGTTGCAAGGACTGATACTGAAGCTGAAGCCCCAACACTTTGGCCATGTGATGTGAACAGCTGACTCATTAGAAAAGATTGTGATGCTGGGAAAGATTGAAGGCAGGAGGAGAAGGAGGTGACAGAGAATGAGATGGTTGGATGGCATCAACATCAATGGACAAGTCTGAACAAGATCCAGGAGTTGGTGAAGGACAGGAAAGCCTGGCATGCTGCAGTCCATGGGGTTGCAAAGAGTTGGACATGACTTAATGACTGAACTGAACTGAACTGAGGTGGTTTAGACCTCTTATTTAATCAATTAAGGCAATTTCTGTGTGTCTGTTATACATACTATTTATATACAGACATATATTTATAATTATATAATTATCACACATATAATTAAACACATTTCTATTATACACACATATTCTTCCTTCAGTGCCCATCATTTTATAAAATGAAGAATATTTTTGACAATAATGATAATGGAATAAGGAAGTCTAGAATATTAAAATAAAAGATGCTTCTTTAAATGGAATCTTTTTGCTCAATGGAAAAATATCACATTGTTCTTGTTATTTTTACTTTACCTCATTTAAGAAAAAACTCAGTAATAATCAGACAGGCTTTCAGAAATAACTAGTCTAGCCTGTCCATGTTCCTTTTAAAATTCAATGTTCGGGTGTGAGCCCAATGGCCTAGGTGTGGTCTAGCCTCCATGGGCTTTGCCTCCAGTGTGAAGGTCTGTGATTTCTCTCCCTCAGATGCCTGATCTGTGAGCCTGCCAGGGCCAAGCTGGAAGTGCAGGCACATGGAGTAGGAAAGAAGGGTGAGCAGGCCTGAGCTCCTGAACCAGGGCTGGTGTGGGGGTCAATGGTTACAGTGTGATTATTAGACTGGCCTTTTCCATCATGCTATGGTTTGAGACCTGGCCAAGGGAAGCTCTGTGGTTGCCAAAGAGAAAAAATAAAACCTGGCAGATGGAAGGGGAAAGAAGTGAGGTGGTGCAGAGACAGGAATATTCAATGCGAATCTGAACTGAGGCATGCGTTGGCAGGAATGCTGCCTTGACATCCACCTTTGGAGGATCAGAGTCCTACTTTGGCCTGGATGGAAGATGAGGGGCAGGCTCCTGTAACGAGGAGCACAGGGTGAACAGGGCGGAGAAGGAGACCTGGTTGATGAGGGCAGTGGAAAGATCACAGGTGCAGAAAAGGAAAGAAGGGGGCAGGGGAATGAATCAAGAGAGGCAGACAGGCAGGGAGGGGCCAAGAGGGACAGGTGGTGAGGTCTAAGTGAGGTCCATGGAAGGAAGGATTCTCCAAGGCTGGGGCAATGGACCATGAGGGATGAAGGCACGTCCCAGTGAAGCACAAAGGGCATTCACTGTTCTTGCTGAAAGAAGACCAAAACCACACTTGGCTAACTCGTTCCTGCCTACAGGACGGGTGTGGAGGCACAGATTGTGTCCACTGGGGCTGGGTGAGAATGTTTCAAATGGAATCAGATAAAAGTTAGCAAAGCAGATGAAGAAAGACGAAACTAAGGCCCCTGTGTTGCAAGCTGGATGTTTCTTCTCGTCTCAGTGGGTGAAACCAAAGTCCCTAAAATGCCCCCATGATCTGGCCCCTCATGACCCCTCTGACCTCAACCACTAAGGCTCTCCTTTGTGTTTACTCCACTCCAGCCACATTGGCCTTCTGGTATACCAGGCTCAGCCCTACCTCAGGGCCTTTGTACACACTGTCCTCTCTATGTGCAACACTCTCCTCCAGATATCCACTTGCTTTTTCTCTCTTACTTCTTTGCTTTTCTCCACAGAACCTCCCATCTTCTACCATATTATCTAACTTACTTTGGTTTGTTTACTGTTCATTGCACTCTTTTCTCCACTGCAATGCAAGCACCATAAGGGCAGAAATTTGGTCTATTTTGTTCATTGCTGCTCCATAATCACAGAATTATCATTGGACCACAGTGGGCTCACAAAAGATGTTTGTTGAATGAATCCGTGAATGAATGAAAGGGTCAATTTGGTTATCTACTGGAATGCATTGGCAATAGAAGGGAACACATAAGAGGACAAACAGGTGGTGGAAGAGGGGAAAAGGAAGAGAAGGAGGGGGAAGGAGGGGGAGTAGGGAGAGGTGAGGTGTAGCAGAGAGGTGAGGGAAATGTATACAATATCTTTTATTTGGAGGGATTTTATCTAATGATGTTTCTAGTGAGAGGGGTTCTGTCTAACCAATGTTTAATAAAGCCATCTAAAAGTAAAGGTAGAAAATGTTAACAATTATTGTCATGTAAGGAGTGATCTTGAGGTCAGTGTTCATTGACCCACTAATCCAGAATGAGACACTGGCCATCTTTTAACATGTGAGAGAAGAGTTGACAAGATTGAGCTACATGGACAAATGAATTTTCTTGAAATTTTGAACATCAGTGCACACACAGACACACACAAACTTGTCTGTTACTTAAAGGCCTAATCTGGATGACAATAATCTGATTCAGAATGATGAAGAGCTCAGTCTCTTGCTCTGTAACAGTAGCTATAAAATTAGTCCATTATTCATATACTTTGTACCACCACCATTTTATAGAAGACTTGCCCTTATGTCAAGGGCTGCGCTAAGTGCTTTCCATGTGGTATTTAATTTAGCTTTCATGATCTGTTGAGTATTACTATAATTATCACATTACTATAAGAAAACCAAAGATGAAAGAGAGCAATTATTTTGCCCATAATTATACAGCTAGTACATGGTAGAATTAGGATATAATCATGGAGTGACTCTATGTAAAGGTAAACCTTTACTGTAAAGGGCCAGATGGAAGATACATTAGGCTTGGTGGGGTGTAAATTCCTTTGTCATTACTACTCAATAATGCCCAACAAGAACAGCCATAGGTAATATGTAAATGTACGGGTGTGGCTCTGTTCTAATAAAACTTTATTTACAAAAATAGGTGGTGGACAAAATATTTTGTCTATGGGTTGTCATGTGCTGACTGTGCTTGAGAATCTACGCTCTTGGCCCCTGAGCTGTCATACCTGGGAAAGCGTGGAAGGAGAGCAAAGAGATGGCTGAGCATTTTCAACGGTCAGCTCTAACGGCCCAACATGCCGCCAGCCTGTGGGGATTGGCCGAGACCACGAGGTGAACTCACCAGGGACAGATGGTGGCAGGCAGGCACTTACATTTCAACGATGCCCTCTGGCAAGTTGGCGGGAATCTCCGTCAGGCCCTTCCCTCGACAGTCCACGATGTTATTACTGCAAGTGCAGGCTGAAGGGCAGGAGATGGAGTTGGCATTGCAGGCTGGAGGCTCCGAGTGGGGGCCTGTGGGGTCAGAACACAGTGGTCAACTCACGTCAGTGTGAGGAGCTCCTTGGGCTTCTGTGATCCTTAACCAGCTTCCCAAGAAGGCAGCATTACCACATCAACTACCTGAAAAATGATCGCCAGCTGACATCACCCCTCATCTGGGAGTCACAGGTGCAACTGGCTAAATATTCAGCCAAGAGGAGAGAGCCTGACCTTGACCTATTTCTGGATTCTTCCACCTGCTCTGTCATCTGATCATGCCAGCTTTTCAGTCACAGAGTTACTCTCAGAGTCAACTGCACATGGAAATACACCACTGGACTGCAAAGAACATACACTGGGACTACTTTTTCAGGGGTCCAAAGTCTGAATGACACCCTGAGGTTTTGATCTTTTATCTGGGGCTTGGATACTGAGTGTGGATACACCTTCTTTCCTTTCTCAAGTAGTTGAAAGGCACTCTCAAACCCAAGTGGGAGGAGAAAAGTTGACAGAATTTCCCCATTTGGGGGCACTAATGTTGACCGAATGTCAATACAGCCATCAACAGCAACATTCAATGCCTGTTCAAAGAGCTTTTCTGTCCAGAGATCATGCAAATAAAACTTATGAGAAAAAAAGGTGAATAAGTTACTACACATTTTGGGGCCTTAATTTTGCTTGAGGTGAGAACCCATGTGAATGTAATGCAAAGTGGTAAAAAAAAGACAAACAAGAAAATGGTATGGAAGGTGCTTATTTATTAATAAAAAGCCAATGGGGAGTTCCCTGGTGGTACAGTGGTTAAGACTCTGTGCTTCCAACACAAGACCGGGGAACTAAGATCCCACATGCCGTGAGGCATGGCCAAAAAATTAAAAAAAAAAAAAAAAAGAAAGAAAGCCAAGTGAAAATAAACATACACACTGGCAAACTAACTCAAGATTCAGAGAGTCATAAGAATCTTAATCAGTTTCTCTGGTGGTCACATCAAATCACTAACAGAAGTAAATTCCAATTTAAAACACGGTGTATAAGTTTTCATATTATGACTGTTTCTTCAAAGTGAAGTAAGACTCTCAAACCTGTGGTTAGTTTTTCAAATGTGGACAGGATGGCCCAAAAGGTAAACTCAACCCAATGGCCTCCTCAGGACCTTACCTCACACCCGGGGATCCAGCCAGCAGGGACAATTTCAATGTCTTTCTAGGTCCCCCTCTCAGAGCAAAGGGCCATTGGCTGAGAGCAGATTCAGACCAACTCTGCAAATATCCTCACTTTTCAGACATGGAATATCTGGTCGGGGGCTCTTGGTCAAAGATAAAACGTGAAACATGGAAAGTGTCTGTAGAGAAAGATGACTTTGGTTTGGCCCCTGTTCACTGCAGAAGCTGAGGGTGGGAAGCCAGAGCAAGTCTAACTACAGAGGTTGAATCAGAGGACTGACCCGGCCCGGGGTCAGTCCTTGTTCAGACGCTGAGTGAGCCTTAAAGTGGAAGGCCCTCCTCTGCATTCAACAGTCCCTATACCTGGGGGTGGTCCTTCTTTAAGACTCAAGCAGATGCCTATGGCTTACTTAGGAATATTTGCTTTGCTAGAAAGTGCTGACTCAGTGACCAAAGCTTCTTACTTCCCTTGGCTTCACTTTCACACACACACACACACACACACACACACACACGCATGCACGCACGCACGCATGCAATTTCAAAACATCCCCTTAGATGGAACATTCAAGAAAACATTCTTGTGTAGGGTACAAGGACTTCAAACTCTCCAGAATCACACTAGTAGATCTAACAGAGACCATGGAAAATGCCGGTGAGATGACAATTTACATTAAAATCCCCAAGTGAAGCATTCTCTTAGGCAGCGAGGTGGTGCTGGCTTTGTTCCAAACTGGGAAAGTCTTTACACTTCTGAGAAAATGACAAACCCAGAGGGCTGGCCTGTTAAGAAACTCAGGTCAGGAATGAGTTTATTGTGGCCAAAAGTGTGGGCTCTGGAGTCCCACTGGCTCAATTTGAACCCTGATTCTATACTATCATCCTTAAGTCCTCCTGTCTCAGTTTTCCCCATCTTTAAAATGGGGGGAAACAACAAAACTTACTTCACAGCATGGCTTTGTTGCGAAGGCGAAGTTAATGCATGTAAAGTATTTAGAAGAGTTTGTGGCACACAGTTAGAGCTCAGTCGTGTTATTTGTCATTGTTGTTGTCATTAATAATGGGTCTGGCTCGGCCACAGATTGTCTGCAGGATGCTGGGCAAGTCATAGTACCCACCCTGAACTTTTCTGCTGCCATCTCAGTGAACAAGAAGTTTCAACTGCACCATTGACATCCTTTCTGAGTTTAAAGGTCAACCACTGCTCTTCAGAGAAATGGAAATAGGAGAACTGAGACATCTGACAGCCTCCCCTCCTCTGCTCCCTCTCTTCACAGGTCGCGAAGAAGATCTATCATGGGCAGGGCTCTCGTCCCCTCACCCACATCCGCCCAGGGAGGCTCAGAGCAGGAAGGCTTCAGATGTCAGGGCTTTTGCAAGTGCAGTGGTGCCCACCAGAGAAAACCGCCACACCTGGCCCTCCACATCAAGGGGCTCGGGCGCCTGGCCAGCCGGGGAGACATGCCACACCCTGCCCCTTCCTGGAGGGCAAGTGTCAGGGGCTGCACGGAGCGCCCTGGGCCTGAGCACTTGCCTTTCCATCCACTGAGGCACAGGGTCTCCGACGGCCGTGCCGCTTTTGACCTGTCAAACTGTGACGTAGACGGGGTGTGTCAGAAGAGAATGGAAGAAAGACATTATGTTCTGGTACTCCTATGGGCAACAGGAGGTTCTTGAAATGGAGTTTCTTCAAAGAGACCACTTCTGACTTTTAGGCTGAAATGAATTCTGTTTAAACCAGATCCAGACTGCAGCTTTGAGTCCCTCTGAAAACAAGCTGGGTGTTTCATGGGGTGGCTCTGATTCGGAAGAAAGGCTGTGCTGCATTGTAAGGGATGTTGTCAAGGCAAAAAGCCTTTGAAAAGATTCCTTAACCAGGTCACTAACAACACCTTTAATTACACAGAGGGAAACATTGGTAATTATAGCCTCTGTCAGCAACCTGGGCTGGCAGCTCACACGTGGTGAGGGAGCTACACTCTTGTAACAAAACAGGGTCTAAGCCAGGCTTGAAAGATGAGTTCACTTTCCCTGGAAACACTCCCCCTGAGTCAGTGCTCTAGGGGCCAAGCCCGTCTCCCTTCAGGTCTCTGAATCCCTTGCTGGCAGGAGTCCCCCCCTTAGGCCTTACATCTCTGGATAGATTGAGGCTGGGATGTCAATTCCAAAAGGGCGGCAACCTTTTCCACCTTCTTCACTATTCCATCTCCAGGGCCTAAAATAGGGCGCAATACAAGTCAATAAACACACCTTAGATGAGGGAGAGGATGAATCCATGAATGAAACTGGCCCAGAAGCCTTAGGGAGGTGGGGCCTGAATGTCACCAAGCTCTGGAAGGACCCTAGGGGCAGGCTCCCTGAGTTCTGGGTGCCCTGGGCTCTTGTCCGTAGGATCAGTCCCAGAGTGGGGAGACAGTGGCTCTGGGGAAACAGGACTCTGAGGCTGAAGCGCAGGTCTTTCTAGCTACAGTGAAGGCCACTGGTCCGGTCTCCTGTGGCCCCATCTGAGCCTGGCTCCCCTGTGTGGGTCAGCAGGGAAGTCCAGGCCCTGCACCGAGCTCTGTCTGCAAAGCCGCCCCTCCCAGCCTTTCCTGTCCACACACTCAGAGGCCAAAGAGGGTGGTGCAGGGGACAGTCGATTTCCAACGGGGACAAAGCACGGAAGCACCTACTTTTCCACCCAGCGAATTCTATGACTACAGGCTAGGAAGCAGAGAGGAATGGAAACAGAGTTTTAATATGGGATAGAAGGAGCGTGTACGGATCTTCAGTGGGAGGGTCTGTCTAGGTATGTGCCTGCTCCGTACACATGTGTTCCCATTACATGATGTGTTCTCTGGGGAACCCATGAGTCCTCACGGTCCTCGAGCGAGCCTGCTGATGGGTACCGCCCCCTTCCCTCCCTGGCACAGCAAGGCCTTATATCAGAGCGCACTGGCGGACCAGCAGACAGACCTTCTGTCACCTACTCTCTAAGACATCCTCTCATAAGCTTAGGAGTGCACATGCACTTGCTCTTCCTTTCTTCATTTTAAAATGAGTGCCCAGGCTCCTCTGCTCTTGGACCTCTTTCAGGCCCAGCGCGAACACGCTACTGCCCTGGGGTGGAAGGATGTCCTCATCAGAGCAGGGAGATGGGCGTGCGGGCCAGGTGCCTGTCTCTCTTCTGGGGCACCGTCTCACCTTTCCTCAATCACTACCAAAGCTCGAGAATTTCAGTAAGGAGTCAAAGCCACTTCTGAGGTACCTCAAGGAGGGAGCTGAGATGTCCAGCCTTCAGAGGTCTCCTAAGACTCCCGGACTGAGGTCCGATGTCTGCAGGGAGGGCAGGGCAGAGCTCTGGGGGAACAGACATGCTGGCCCTTCCTGATCTTAGTGGTCATCAAGGGAGCTGCTTCCCAGCCCTGCGAGCCCTCAGCGAGGGAGAGGGCAGGAATGCGTTCCCGGCCAGAACGCTCACGGGGTGAGAGCCGGGGGCTCCCACGTGGACACTGCACGGATCCTCCTCCCCCTACTGCCTACAGGCCGCCCTCCGGTCCTACACGAGCAGAAGAACGCGGATGTGACCAGGGCAGGCAGCAGCGCCGACTCCTGCTCAGCGCTCACCTCATCCTCGTTCTTCTTGTTGGCAAATGAAGGTGATCATCACCCTAAAAGCAAAAGGCCCTAACCTGTCTGCCCAGATGAGTGAGGCCGAAGTCACTAAACTTCAGATCCAGAGAGGGCCATGGAGATGGGGGGAAAACAGAAGTCTTGAGAGAGGAGCGTGCTTGCGCATGGACACAGTTGTGTCATTCTCATAAGAGCAGCTAACGTTGATGGGGTATTACCTATGTGCCGCATTAAGTGCTTTGTATGTGTCATCTCACTTGATCCTCATAAAACCCCTGATGGAGGGACTTCAGTGGTGGTCCAGTGGTTAAGACTCCATGCTGCCAACGCAGGGGACTTGGGTTCTATCCCTGGTCAGGGAACTAAGATCCCACATGCTGCACAGTGTGGCCAAAAGATTTTAAAAAATTAAACTAAAAACAAAAAATACCCTGACATAGATCCATTATGTTTATTCCCGTAATAGAAGGGCTCTTCTACTATCTCCTCTGCCAATAAGACACCCACCATGCCTTTCTATTGCCCTGAAACAGAAAATGTCAAAGTCTTGAAATCTTGGGCAGCAGGAAGAGGAGGCTCAGGGGCAAGACTCAGACTGAGTCAGCCACACTGGAGACTGCTTGACATGCTTGTGTTACAGTCGGGTTTCTTTCTGTCTGTCTTTAAAAAGGACTTCACCCAGTAGAATGAACATAGTTGGAAAATCCAATGGCCTGGTGAGCGTGTAGAAATAAATTAATTCCAGTATTCAAATTAAGCATCCCTGTTGCCCTCTGGCCTTTCAAAAGCCAACAACTGACTGAATGACAATGGGACTCAAGCAATTATGATGAGAATATAAATGAATGTGATTTAAATACCAGAGGCATGATCATTTGGGGAATGGCTAAATAAACCTAATAATCTCATTCCTGCAATGTCCAATTATGGTGTTTTAATTAAAACCTCCTAAGGAGATGGGCGGCTTGTCATGGCTTACCTTAATTATCTTTATACTTAGTAACTAGTCTCAAATTTTAAAAAAAAGGAAGCAGAAGGAGAAAGTTTCTTGTTTCCAAGGAGATACATCTATTTCATTTTAATAATAACTGAGGAAGAGTTTGTTGAGAGGCTGTTAGGAACCAGCACTGCTCTAGGTGATGGGGCACCTGGAAAAATGCAAGACGTGGCCCCTTGTTACTAGAGACAGGCTCAATCTTCATGAAGAGATATCTCACATTCAGAGACACATAAACAGGTTCAGAGATGCTCAGAGGGTGGTGGGAAGGGGTAACTAGGGAGTTTTGGATCCACATATACACACTACTACATTTAAAATGGATAACCAACAAGGACCTATGGTACAGCTCAGTGTTAAGTGGAAGCCTGGATGGGAGGGGGCTTTGGGGGAGAGTGGACGCATGGACATGCACGGCTGACTTGCTCGGCTGTGCACCTGAAGCTATCACGTTGTCAATTGGTCATACTCTAATATAAAATGAAAAGCTTAAAAAAGATGTTCAGAGGAGAGAGATAATTAACTCAAGAGGTCAAATATTTAGCTAATACCCTTGATCATATTAAGGCATCAGGAAATTGACACAAGGAAGAGAAAACCTAGAGTTTAAACTCCAAAACAAGCCCTTTACGTAAGGATGGGAAACAAAATTCAGTAACTTGCAACTCACATGAGCCTAAACATGGCCAAAGCAGAACCTTTTCTCCAATCTGTTATATGAACTCATAAAGTCCATTCAGGAACTCTTCTAGTCCTATGGCCCTAAGCTTTCTCTTAAAACAAGGAAAATTAACAGAGAAATCCTTTCAGCAAGAACGAAAGGAGACCAAGCAGTCCCATTGTATATCATAGAAAATCATTAATAATAAATAAAATAGTCTCCCACCCTTGTGAAAAAGTTCCAGTTGTCTCCCCAGGGGAGGAAAATAAATGCCTTTGATTGAAGGGGACCATTGACAGAGGAGATGGATTTTACCCAAGTGTGCTGCTAGCAAATTTCTGGGTTAACTGGCATGATAAGAAGCCTGTAGCCAGGGCTTCTGGGGAGAAGAGGCTGGGCCCAGACAGCCAGATTTAATTCAGAGGGAGCTATCTGAACATAATTTTTTGATATTGCATAGGGGCGCAGGGAGGTTTCTCTTAGGCTGCTCTGGGAGGGACCATTGGTGATGAATATACAAAGGGACGGCTTAATTGCTGCCCTATGCCTTTCTCTCTCCTGAGCAGACGATTTCTTTTTTTAAAGAAATGTTCACGCCCCTTCTTTCTTGACTGAAGTCCGTCTCCTGTGGGTATTGGGAGGAACAGCTTGCATGAGGCAGAACCCTGGTGGTTTTGCAGCTTTAAACAACTGCCGTCAGGTCTGTCCCAGACTGGCTCCTTCAGATGCCTTGCTGGGCTCTGCTGTGGGGCGGGGCCTGCGCCCTCAGAGGCGGGCTTCACTTCACGGGGCTTGAGTTATGGTGGCAGGTACACGAGAACAGCCCATCTCTTTGACCTCCTGCATGTACACAGGCTGAGCCTTGCTCTACACTGCTTCCTCCGGCACCCTTTTTTTTTTTTACAGTCTCATCAACTACCTTGAATCATTATTAAAGATGTAATACTTTTCAGTGGGGCTGCTCCTCCTGAGCCCCACTAATGAGATGCTTCATTCACCATGATGTTCAACTCCCCAGCTCCCCTTGCCATTGGATCCGACTGACTTTTCAGAAAGTAACCCGGCAGAGCATCCTGTTTTTAATTCTTCAGAACCTGGGAAAAACATCTAAAAAATCCCCCATGCATAGGGGCTCCAGTGTGCCGCTCCCCTAAATTTACACTATGAGTGAGATGGTGGAGTACAACAGCATATTCAAGTCTGGAGTCTGTGGATTAAATTTTCATGTCCTTTAAAGACAACTGGCTTCGTATTAAGAAGCCACAGGGACCATCACAGCAATAAACAAGATTGCTATAAACAGGCGATATGATAAAGGTAACAGTCACCTATGTAACTATTAACCCACCTGTGAGTCCATCCTAAAGGAAATCAGTCCTGAATATTCATTGGAAGGACTGATGCTGAAGCTGAAGCTCCAATATCTTGGCCACCTGATGCGAAAAACTGACTCCTTGGAAAAAATCCTGACGCTGGGAAAGATTGAGGGCAGGAGGAGAAGGGGTCGACAGAGGCTGAGATGGTTGGATGGCATCACCGACCTGATGGACATGAGTTTGAGTGAATCCGGGAGTTGGTGATGGACAGGGAGGCCTGGCGTGCTGCAGTCCATGGAGTCGCAAAGAGTCGGACACGACTGAGCGACTGAACTGAGCTGAGATCCAGCCTTTTCAGAGGAGGGAGACTTGGGGCAGCAGCACCCTCAAGACCCAGAAGGATCGGCCTTCCCGCCCTGGGTTTTGGGTCCTGACTGTTGCTGGGTGAGCAATGTCTCGGCACTTCTCTGACAGGAAGGTGCTTTTGTGACGAAGTGTATTCATGTCGGTGTGTAGCTTTAAACTTGGCACCCACCTATAATGATGTGTTTTACCATTTTCCCCAATTAGTTTTTCTCACTAGCTCTTGGATGACTCCTGCACTCTATAATTATTTCTTTCACTGGCACTTATGCCGATATTGTACCCTTTGCCTAATAATTACTGTAATTACAGTCACTATATTTGAGTTTGGTGCCTGTATGATAAACGGTTTTATTATGTGTTTGATGGAAAGTGATTTCTAAGTGGGTGTCTATAGGAAATTGTTGAGGTACTGCTCGGAGACGTGTTAAAATGTTTTTGGATGATAAAAGAATTTGATGAAGCTGTAACATGACAGGGGAAAGCAGCAGAGTGTGAAGTTGAATTCAGGGGAAATTCCTACATGTGGCAAATGCAGCCTAAGAGCCGGAGAGGGCCAGCCTGAACTCCTGGCCACACGTGGTCCCCTGACATGTAGTCGGCTTCTGTACTGAGAAAGCTCCTTTTTCCTTATTTCTGCTCAATGTTACGTGGCAGCCTGGATGGAAGCAGGGGATCAGGGGAGAATGGAAATACGTATGTGTATGACTGAGTGCCTCCACTGTTCGCCTGAACTATCACAACATTGCTAGTTGGCTATACCCCAATGCAAAATGTTTTTGGTGTTAAAAAAAATAAAATTTAAAAAAAGCTCCTTTTTCTACACATCAGCACTCCAAGATCAGTCTGTAGAAGTCACTGGACACCAGCTGCAGGACTGAGCTCCTGAATTTCAGGAGTGCCTCTTTGGGGAATTCTCCAACTGATAACTCTCTGTTTTTGAGGCAATTAAGAGATTAGCTCTACATCCTTGCCACCAGAAAAGGGAAGGCTTGATGGGATTGGAGAATGTCAATGAAAGTAAAAGCAAACGAGCAAATAATGTTTTGGACCCAAGGTAAAGGTAACCTCCTCTGAGAAGCGTTTCTCAGGTCTCTCAGTCACCTCGCATCCTGGGCACCTAGGCTGCCTTCAGCTACGTCCTAGCACAGCTCTGCTTCCTGTCCTATTACACTTCAATTACCCACAGGTCAAACTCCCGTGTTGCTCGGCACATTCTGTGGGCCCACTAAACTCTAATAATTAAGCTCCACTCATTAGCTCTCACCAAGTGCTGTGTGTTATGCTAAGTGCTTCATATGAATTATTTCACTGGATCCTCCCACCCCTTCCCTGAGTTATAGACGATGATTATTTCCAGTTGGCAGATGGGCAGCAACTTGCCAAAGTCACACACCACTAAGAGACAGAGCTAAGAGTTCCAAGCAAGCAGATTTGGAAATGGCCTCTATTAGCCTGACTCTCAATTTCTAGGAGCAACTGGGCTTAGGGATGCGTTTGGCCAATGTTAAAGGACCTAACGAATGTTAGCTTCTTAGCATCGATGGACTCTGAGGCTTAACAGAAAGGGATCCATGAGTTCCTTCAGTAAGAGCCTCTTTTCTGGCGTGCCTGGAGGCACACTAGATGCCCCACACCAAGCTCTGGGCCGGGCATGTGTTCACGGCTGAGGGGAGCTCCCAGGGGGCGAGCGGCAGGACGGGAGGGGCGGGCAGCCACGCCATCTCACCTGGGCACACGTACTCCTTCTTCTGCACGTCTGCCACGTTGAAGCCCCTCAGGTGCACGGGGGCCATGCAGAGGGTGAACTGGCCGACGGTCCGCCGCTGTCGCAGCCAGTCCGAGAGCCAGGCCAGGTGGCAGTCACAGTACAGCTGGTTGGAGTGGAGGCGCCTGGGGGGGACAGAGGAGAGAGGCTGTCACTGCAGGAAGCGGGGAGGCTGCCACCGGCAGAACGGAGCGCCCATCCTCCATGCTCCTTTGCCCAGCATGACAATCCTCGGGACCCCAGGGGAGAACTGCCCTCTGCCCTGCAAACTGCCACAGGAGCCTCAACCCTACTATTGCTAAGCCACAAATGACAGTCATCTTCTCGTGCCAGCCACATCCAATGGTGGCCTTCAGGGTTCTGAGCAATTCCCATTGCTTAATAGTAATTCCACCCTTTTCATTTCCACCTGGGAAAGCCTCAGCATGTAGGAGAGGGAGGGTGACATTACTACACTGACAATCCTGATTCAGGTCCAAATTCCAAAAGGGTGACTCAGGTGCAAATGTCACTGCTTCAGCTAACTTGAGTTACAGATGGCTTGCAACAACTTCCTCATCTCCAGGCCCCAGTCTATAGTGAATTGTGGCCATGATTTGCCACAATCTTTTCTCTCCCTTCTTGATTTTCACTCTAAATCTCTTTAATGAACCTCCTTCATGTCATGCTGGGCTTCCCTGGTAGCTCAGCTGGTAAAGAATCCACCTGCAACACAGGAGACCCTGCTTTGAATCATGGGTTGGGAAGATCCCCTGGAGAAGGGAAAGGCTACCCACTCCAGTATTCTGGCCTGGAGAATTCCATGGACTGTATAGTCCTTGGGGTCGAAAAGAGTTGGACACACCTGAGTGACTTTCACTTTTCATGTCACACTGGTGAGCCTAAAACTAATACGGCTGTGTGCACTAGCCAGGGTAAGCAGGTCACAAAGAGAAGGGGGCTTTCTGAAGAAAGCATCTTCTCTCCATAGTCCTATTTAAATAAGGTATTATCCATACAGACTCCTGCAAACCAGAACAATCTCTCTGGAGTGCCTTTTATCGCCTTCCCAAGTTCAATTCCACCCGGTGTATTTGCTCTTCTAACTGTTTCAGGGCTTCTGAAAAGGCTTTCCATTTGTTTTCAGGACTCTTGGGCTTTCTCCCTCTAGCAGCTATAATTCCAGGTCGATTTCTCATCCTGGACTGAGTAAGATTCCTGAGAGGGATCTGCAGATTCCACATCTGAGGGGAACCCCAACTGGTTAAGTGAAATTTCATTACCACTGTCTGGAGGGCAACCTAAGGATAGCCAGGGCTTCTAAAGGTTCTTCCCCAAGGTTCTGTATCAGGGGTTTCCAGCGTCCACACTCCCTAACAACCTCAGTCATTACAAGTAGCCCGCGGGTAAGTTCTAGTCACGACAGTTCACCATACACTTGGCTTTCTGATGTAATTTCAGCACCCCACCCTGCTCGTGCTAGCCAGCCAGCCGTATCTGGGGACTTTCAAGTGCTCTGGGTCATGCCAGTTAATACTTCGTGGCAGCCCACAGCAGTGGGCTCAGGCTACATCCGTGCCTGATGTGGAGAGAGCTGAAGGGTTCTTGACCACACTCCACTTAGTGCAAGGTCAACACTGCTGAACATCAGCTGAGTCAGCTCGTCTGTGCTGCCTGCAGGCAGAGACTCCCTGCCACTGCATGGGTGCAAACCTTGGGTAAGCCAGGGCCACTGGGGAACTCGGCAACATCGGGGTGGGGGCCCCAGACCCCACTGTATCCGACTGACTAAATGAACCCACATTCCACCCAGAATATAATTTTTTTTCTGCTGAAAAATATTTGAAAATATATTTTTTTAACGATTTTGTTTAAAAGTGATGAATTGTGATATTATAATTTTCTTTTTGTATTTCAGAGCCAATACTTTAAGATCAAAGTCAGTTGCGAGAGCAAAGAGACGGTGCTTATAATGGGTCCAGAGCAAGTCTCGCTTCTGAGCATCAGAGCTCAGGTCCTAATGCTGTGGAAGTGAGCCTGGCTTCCTCCCAAGCTGGCACTCCAGGAGAGAGGGACAACAGGAGGGAAGGGGGTGGAGAGGAAAAGCCCTAAGCTGGGGGGAAGGACCTCAGTGCTAAGAAGCAGGCAAGACATGTATGTATTCGACAAAGACGCCACTTTGTGTCAAGGCCAGGGCGAGCCTGGCGGAGGACCTGGAGTTGGTTACTCTTTCCTAAAGAGCGCAAAGGGGAGAAGGGAATCCCTTTTCTGCACTGGGACCTGTTGGGAAATTGCAGCATGAGGGAAAATGATCTGTCTCCTGACCCATCAGTGAGCTGTTGAGAGAGAGAGCACGGAATGGCCAGGAATACACCACCAGCTCTAAAGGCTGCCTAGGAAAACGGCGGCAGTGGGTCAGCTCTTGGTGACAACGCGGAGCAGAGGTGGGCTACATTGGCACACACAGGCTGAGGGACCAGAGGTTTTTGTGTGTGCCTTTTAATGAGTTTGGCTGTTACTGGGAAAGGCAGTTGCCTTCGTTGGCGCTGAGGTATAGAAGGTAAGGAAACAAGGTGGATCAATGCAAACAAATTCCCATCAGTTCCAATGAGAAGGGAGAGATCAATGAAACAACACAAATGAGATTTAGGTAAGTCAGATCCTTACTGAGCTGAAAAATTTCTGGGATAATCAAAATGTCAGAGGTTTTCCTTTTGGAAGATTATATTAGGCTGTTTCTTCCTGAATCCCCACCGGCCAGTCCTAAGCAACTCGTCTTCTTAAGCCAGCTATAGATGGCCCTTAGCCCTTTGTCTGTTTCTGTAGGAATTTCTCCTCTCCCAAGTAGGAACATGGAAAAGAGGAGACCCAGACTGTCTTTGAAGCCATATGAAGGCCCTTGTCAAAAGCCCAGGGCCATGGACGGGCTCAGGCCTCCCCTCTTGGAATTTTACCTGCCTAGAGAGCTGTGCTGAGCTGAGTCTTTCAAGTTGCCTTTTATTTCATGTTTGGGAGATCAAATTGAGCAATATCATCCCAAAAACTAATATTAAAAGAAAAAATAATCATAATGATCTTGAAACTTGAGCCCAGACATGGCCAGGAGTATTCTTAATTTTCTTGAGTGAGAAAAGAAATGATTTTGATTACTTTCAGTAACTTTTGTGATAGGGATGATATAGGGGAGAGTGGCCTCCTGTGGCCCTTCAGCCATGTGGAAGCTCAGGTCTCCCCTTTCTCAGCTCCCCTGATGCCCTTCTGCTTTTGTTCCTAGAGCTCAGCTCTAGGAGGTCAGCTTCTGAGAAGAGCTCAGCTTCTGAGGTCAAAGTGTCGGAATCTGACATGGGCTCTGTGCTTTTTTGACTTTGACCGTGGGCCATGATTTAACCCTGGTTCTCAGTGTTACCAGGCTTCCCAGGTGATGCTAGTGGTAAAGAACCTGCCTGCCAATGCAGGAGACATAAGAGACACAGGTTTGATTCCTCAGTTGGGAAGATCCCCTGGAGGAGGGTGTGGCAGCCCACTCCAGTATTTCTGCCTGGAGAATCCCATGGACAGAGAAGCCTGGTGGGCTACAGTCCAAAGGGTCTCAAAGAGTCAGATATGACTAAAGTGTTATCATCTATAAAATGGGGATATTAACGGTGACTTCTTCCTAGAGCTGTTGTGAGGTCAAAATGATCTATGAAAAATGCTTACGGGACTTCCCTGGTGGTCCAGTGGTTAAGACTCCACGCTGCTAATGCAGGAGGTGTGGGTTTAATCCCTGGTCAGGCAACTAAGATCCCGCATGCCATGCAGTGTGGCCAGAAGATTAAAAAACAAAAGTGCTTAGTGCTCGATCTGGGATACCATAAACTACTGAAGACATATTTGCTGTTATTATTCTTACTGTACGGAGACTGGCTCCAGACTTCAGGCTCTTCTCAACCCAAGGTCCTGCCTGTGCAAGGTTATCACCTCTTATCCACCAGAGCATCAAGGCAGCTAGATGGTTCCTGCCAGTTGCTCTGTGGTCTTTTGCTAATGGAAACACCATATTGCATGTTGGCAAAACCACCTTTACAGGAGATAAGGTGAATGAATACAAATGCCAATTTGTAGAAGGTGCCTTTTAGCCACAGACACTAAATTAAATTTCCAGCAAATCCTTTTAGAGAGGGTCAGTGTTCATTTTCTATAAAATGTGGCTTTCTGAATTCAATATAAAAGCTTTCCTTTAGAAATCCCATTTCTGACTTCCTTCCTCTCCCCTCTTCCCTCCTTCTTCACCACCAGCACACCCCCCTCCCCATCCCCACCACGCTTTAATTACAGTGAAGGGGGATTAGTCAGTTTGGTTCTCTGGGGAGTTCTCTACAGAGCCATCTCTGAAATTAAACTAAAGAGAAGATGGCAGCAGGCAGGGAGCAAAGAGAACAGATGAGATTGATTGATTGATCTGAGCTCATCAGATGAGTGTTCAAGAACACAGGGAAGTATGAATCAAGCCGAAGAAACTCTCCTGCCCTCCTCCCTAGCAGCTACAACACCCACACAGAGCGCCCAAGATCCAGACCTGGCCATCTGCCCTGCCTCCCAGGGACCCCCTCCCAGCTCTGATACTGATACTTTCCCACCGAAAGTAACAGGAGTGGGAGTGGAAATCTCAGAGAAGCAGCCCACAGGAGCTGGGCTGCTGGTTTCTGCAGCTGAAAGCCATATTTCTTCTACTCAACCCACTGTCTGGGAAGATGCACTCCAAGGCTCACTTCCGGCTTCCCGGCCGGGAGCCCCAGGCCACGCTCCATGCGCGGCCCACTCATGGTTTGCTGTGGACTCTGAAGAGGCCTTTGAAGACCCTGTGGTTTCTCCAGCATCATCCCCTTTTAAAAGGGAAGGAAGAGGATAGATTTTCTTGACTGAATTCTGCCATCCCAGGAGGGATCAAAGGAAGAATCAGGGCACCATGATGGAACCTGAAATTGGAGCCCCCTTCATATTGGGTGGCCGAAAATTCATGTGGAGTTTCCGTAAGATGGTATGGAAAAACTTGAATGAACTTTTTGGCTAACCCAATACTAAAAGGTCAGTGTTCATTCCAATCCCAAAGAAAGGCAATGCCAAAGAATGCTCAAACTACCACACAATTACACTCATCTCACACGCTAGTAAAGTAATGCTCAAAATTCTCCAAGCCAGGCTTCAGCAATACACGAACCGTGAACTTCCAGATATTCAAGCTGGTTTTAGAAAAGGCAGAGGAACCAAAGATCAAATTGCCAACATCCACTGGATCATTGAAAAAGAAAGAGAGTTCCAGAAAAACATCTATTTCTCCTTTATTGACTATGCCAAAGCCTTTGACTGTGTGGATCACAATAAACTGTGGAAAATTCTGAAAGAGATGGGAATACCAGACCACTTTACCTGCCTCTTGAGAAACCTGTCTGCAGTCTCAGGAAGCAACAGTTAGAACTGGACATGGAACAACAGACTGGTTCCAAATAGGGAAAGGAGTACGTCAAGGCTGTATATTGTCACCTGATTATTTAACTTACATGCAGAGCACATCATGAGAAATGCTGGGCTGGAGGAAGCACAAGCTGTAATCAAGATTGGCAGGAGAAATATCAATAACCTCAGATATGCAGATGATAGCACCCTTATGGCAGAAAGTGAAGAACTAAAGAACCTCTTGAAAGTGAAAGAGGAGAGTGAAAAGTTGGCTTAAAACTCAACATTCAAGATCATGGCATCCGGACCCATCACTTCATGGCAAATAGATGGGGAAACAGTGGAAACAGTGACAGACTTTATTTTTTTGGGCTCCAAAATCACTGCAGATGGTGACTGCAGCCATGAAATTTTTTTTCCCCAATTATTTTTATTAGTTGGAGGCTAATTACTTTACAATATTGTAGTGTTTTTTGCCATACATTGACATGAATCAGCCATGGATTTACATGTGTCCCCCATCCTGAACCCCCCTCCCACCTCCCTCCCCATCCCATCCCTCTGGGTCTTCCCAGTGCACCAGCCCTGAGCACTTGTCTCATGCATCCACCCTGGACTGGTGATCTGTTTCACCCTTGATAATATACATGTTTCGATGCTGTTCTCTCAGATCATCCCACCCTTGCCTTCTCCCATAGAGTCCAAAAGTCTGTTCTATACATCTGTGTCTCTTTTTCTGTCTTGCATATAGGGTTATTGTTACCATCTTTCTAAATTCCATATATATGCGATAGTACACTGTATTGGTTTTTATCCTTCTGGCTTACTTCACTCTTATAATGGGCTCCAGTTTTATCCAACTCATTAGAACTGATTCAAATGTATTCTTTTTAATGGCTGAGTAATATTCCATTGTGTATATGTACCACAGCTTTCTCATTCATTTGTCTGCTGACAGGCATCTAGGTTGCTTCCATGTCCTGGCTATTATAAACAGTGTGCAGCCATGAAATTAAAAGATGCTTACTCCTTGGAAGGAAAGTTATGACCAATCTAGATAGCATATTAAAAAGCAGAGACATTACTTTGCCAACAAAGGTCCATCTAGTCAAGGGTATGGTTTTTCCAGTAGTCATGTATGGATGTGAGAACTGAACTATAAAGAGGGCTGAGCGTAGAAGAATTGATGCTTTTGAACAACTGTGGTGTTGGAGAAGACTCTTGAGAGTCCCTTGGACTGCAAGGAGATCCAACCAGTCCATCCTAAAGGAGATCAGTCCTGGGTGTTCATTGAAAGGACTGATGTTGAAGCTGAAACTCCAATACTTTGGCCATCTGATGCAAAGAGCTGACTCACTGGAAAAGACCCTGATGCTGGGAAAGATTGAGGGCAGGAGGAAAAGGGGATGACGGAGGATGAGATGGTTGGATGGCATCACCGACACAATGGACATGGGTTTGGGTGGACTCCCGGAGTTGGTGATGGACATGGAGGCCTGGTGTGCTGTAGTTCATGGGGTCACAAAGAGTCGGACACGACTGAGCGACTGAACTGAGTACTAGCTAGTATTTGTTGCCTGGACACCATGACCAGGCAACCTCACCTGTCATTACATTCCATTCTCACATCAACTTTGAAGCAAGCACCTATCAATTCACTGTCTGTGAGGAGCACAGAGACAAAGCCGCTTGCCCAGAGACAGTGCAGAGCTCGCAGTGACCTCAGGTCCGCCTGACTCCCCGGGTTCCCAGGTGGCACTAGCTTCAAGGAATGCAGGAGATGCAAGAGACACTGATTCGATCCCTGGTCGGGAAGATCCCCTGGAGGACTGCATGGCAACCCACTCCAGTATTCTTGCCTGTAGAATTCCATGGACAGAGGAGCCCGGCAGGGCTGCAAAGAGTTGGACATGACTGAAGCGACTCAGCACGCATGTGTGCACTGCCTGGCTCCCAACTCTGTGTCCTTCTGAGAGTGTTATATCAGCTCCTCTTCAACTGCTTCATTGATCTTTACTTCATTCTTACCTGAGACAAGGTCGCTTTCTCACTAACGCGGGGGTTCTCCAACCTTATCAGTATCAAGATCTCCTGGAGAGTTTGTTAAAAACAGACACTGCTCTCCCCAAAGATCCTGACTCCACGGGTCTGAGGTGGGACCTGAGATCTTGCTTTTCAACAAGTTCCAGGTGATGCTGACATTACTGGTCTAGGGACCCCCATTTTGGAAACCACTGCTCTAATGAGTTTCATATCTCCCCGGATCCAGTGCTGCTCAGGGGCCATAGATAAGCTGGATGCTTGGTATTTTTAATCCAGATTTCTAGATAAATAGTATGACAATGATCATAATAATAATAATTTAACTATAAATACCTGTTGTTCACTAAGTGCCAGGCACTTTGCTCTCAGGGCTGACTCTCCCCTACTACTGTGATGTAAATTCCACTGAGGGTCCATCAACACAAGAAAAGCATCAAGTACCAATCTCTTTTACAGATCAGCAGAGTCCAGTTGCAGAGAAACTTACAAAACAGTTTCTGGCTCAGTGAGGGGACCTTCCCAGGCAATAAAGGCACTAGACATGTTCTCTGTATGGGCTGTTAAGCAGAGATTGGCTTCTTGAGTACACACTTTGGAGGGCTTGAGCCCACCCAACTCATTACAGATAAAGAACTGAGTAACTGCATTCCGATACCAGAATATCATCCATGGAGCAGGAAAGCATGGTGGGTGGGGACTAGGAGGATGGGGTGAAGGAGGAGATAAGACTTCCTAACTGTAGCTCTCTGTCCATGGGATTCTCCAGGCAAGAATACTGCAGTGGCTTGCCATTTCCTCCTCCAGGGGATCCTTCCGACCTAGGAATGGAATCCATGTCTCCTGTGTCTCCTAAATTGACAAGCAGGTTCTTTGCCACTGAGCCATCTGGGAAGCCCCCGCTGGTCCCAGAGGGGAAAACAACTGTAACCCTTGACAATACAGTAGAACTGCCAACAGTACAGGACAGGAGCTAAACAAATGATGAACTATCACATCCCTATTCTAATGACAACATAACACTAACAAACTTTTCCAACCAGTGAGAAAACACAAAGATTTCCCCAGTCGAGGAAGATTCCCAGGATGAAGAGAAATGAGCCGGCCCAGAGCAAGAAGGTGGTGCAGAAGCATGCACAGCTTCATGACCCCTCCTTCCAACACTAACACACCACTTAGTCCATAGCCGAGGGAGGAACCAAGGGTGAGGTTTTACAAGCAGCCAGGAGTACGCCCCATGGGCCTCCTAGGGTGGGAGCAGCTGGGGAGGAAGCAGGGGCCTCTACTCACAAGGTTCGAATCCTCGGCATGTGGTTGAAGCTGGTGACCAGGATGCGGCTGATGTTGTTGTTGTTGAGGGTGCTGCAGACAGAGAGGAGAAACACGTCAGCAAAGGAGCATCGTGGGGGGTGCCAGGATGCTTATGGGCAGTGGGGGAGGGATGGATATGACTGCAAGAGGGACCACCCCTCAGCAGCCATGGGTCAAGCAGCTGGAGACCAGTGGATGGGTCTCCAGATTAGAAGAGAATCTCATAGATGAGAAGAGATTCCTTTTTCAAGGTGGATCCCTCCTCCCCTCTGCTGCCCTCTTGCTACTTACTACCTGGAGCAATAGGGCTGCCCTTCTGAAATCCTATTGTGAGTGTTTCATTACAATGTCACTAATTCCCACAACTATAACACAACACCAATTAAATATTGTCCTCATTTCAGAGAGAAGGAAACAGATACCCAACACCTTGCTCAGTTACACATAACCCCACAGGGCAGCCTTTATCCTTGCATTACAGATGGGGGTGCTGAGCCTCAGAGAAGTAAAATCATGCTTCCAAGGATACACAGCTGATTTGAACCCCAGCACTGTTTTTTTAAAAAATTATTTGTAATTGGAGGATAATTGCTTTACAATGTAGTGTTAGCTTCTACCATATATCAACGTGAATCAGCCATAGGTTTACATAGTCTCCTCTCTCTTGAACCTCCCTCCCACCTCCTACTCCATCCCACCCCTCCAGGTTCACACAGAGCACTGGGTTTGAGCTCCCTGCCTCACAGAGCAAATTCCCACTGGCTGTCTATTTTACATATGGTAACATATATGTTACTCTCTAAATTTGTCCCACCCTCTCCTTGCCCCACGGTGTCCAAGTCTCTTCTCTATGTCTGTGTCTCCACTGCTGCCCTGCAAATAGGCTCATCAATACCGTCTTTCTAGATTCCATATATATGTTAATACACGATGTTTATTTTTCTTTCTGACTTATTTCACTCTGTATAATAGGCTCTAGGTTCATCCACCTCATTAAAACTGACTTAAATATGTTTCTTTTTATGGCTGAGTAACACCCCACTGTATATTTGTACCGTGGCTTCTTTATCCACTCATCTGTCAGTGGCCATCTAGGTTACTTCCACACCGTAGCGATTGTAAATGGTGCTGCAATGAACACTGCGGGTACATATGTTTTTTTCAATTATGGTTTTCTCAGGGCATATGCTCAGAGTGGGATTGTTGGGTTAATGGTAACTTTAGTCCCAGTTTTTAAAGGAATCTCCACACTGCTCTCCATAGTGGCTGCATCAATTTACATTCCCACCAACAGTGCAAGAGTGAACCCTGCACTCTCTTGCTCCAAACTCCTTGCTCTGCCCATTACACACACTCCCTCACAGGATACTATGTGGAGAGGTTATTTTATGAGTAGTTTCCAGGTATCTTCTGACTCTTCAAGCACATCCTAAGTGAGTCTGTGAGCTCTGTGGGGACAGGGATTAAGTCTCTCTCTTGCGACTCCCCACGGCCATGGATGGGAACTCCTCTGGTATCTTGGTGCATGGGGGAAAAGGGAAGAAAGGGATGTGAGCTCCATCAATGGACCAAAATGAAATAGAATGAAATCAGGATATAGATAACTATAATCCAAGGCTTACCTTTCTAGAAGGTCCTACTACGGGAGCCCAGGGAAGCATGGCAAAGGAAACGGCAACCCATTCCAGTATTCTTGCCTGGAAATCTCATGGACAGAGGAGTCTGGTGAGTTACAGTCCATGGGGTTGCAAAGAGTCAGACACAACTTAACTAAACCACCACCATCACAAGGAAGTATGGCAGCCAAGGAAGCCACCACTTGGCTGGAGGTGGAAACATGATGGAGAAGGAGGGCCTTCCTGGGTCGGTGAGTTCAGTGGCTACGCAGACAGAAGCCACCATCTGTGGCAAGACTGGACCTAGTTCTCAGCTCTCTGACCCACACCTACCTCACTCTGGATCCCCAAGAGCAGGAGTTGGATCCAACCCACAGTATACTCCTTGGTGATGGCCACTTGCTCCTGGACTCTTCAAGGTCACATCAGATACCCCCTCTCATCAGTCCCACTCCTCTTTTGCTCTCATAGGACCCCACTGGCCCAGGAAGGAGCATTCCCTGGAAAGCCTTCACTGGTTAAGCGGACTTCTTTTCCCCTTGGCTCTTGATGAATACGTTATCTTACTCTTAGAATACCCTCTAACATTTTCGCGTTACCACAGTCCAAGCTCTTGTCCATACATGGTTCAAATTGAGTCACATATACCCTAGTTGTGTGGTCTCGGCCAGATTATCACCATCACTTAGCCATAGATTCTTCACTGGCAGAAGTGGGCAGGCAATGGTGCCTACCTCACAGGCTGGTAAAAGGCTTAGCAGACAGTATGTGCTTGGTAGGTGGAGGCTACCATTTAACAGACTTTGGTGGAGAGAACCTAGCCCTGTGCTGGTCATTCCCGTTCCCCTCACCCAACCCCAGCGCCCAAGGGAATATAAACAAAGCTTTATCCTGCACTGCACACAGAGGCCCCTACACCCACCCCACTGAAGGGGTCTACACAGATGCCTTCTCCCCTGGGGACCCTAGTCCACAGCAGGACTCCAGGAACCACATCCCCTTCGACCCAGGCTATTTCTCAAGGCCTTTGGCCAATAAGACCGAAAGGAAATCTGTTTACACACAGGCACAGAACCTAATACTTTTCCCTCTCTCCCCCAGTATTTCTTCTGCACCAACTCCATGTCTGGCATTCTTTTAGGCATATGGTATGATAAAGTGGAACCAACCAAATTTACATTGCCAGCTTCTACCCACTCAGGGAATTCATTAATGCATCAATTCTGACACTTGGCATTTTATGAACTTGAACCTATTCTGTTGTATGTGGCTTATCTTTTCTATAGATGTGTGTGTGGGGGGGTAGGGGTGGGGGTGTGTGTGAATCCATCCTGTCTTCATCCACCCAGGAAGTGTTCAGAATACGTCATCAGATAGGGTGCAAGAACTTATCACTCCCATCAGACCAGGCCGTCCTGCCTTGACAGAGAGCTTCCCAGGAGTGAGGCTCATGCTCCCTACCCCACCCCCTCTCCAGGAGATTAGGAATGCCTCCAGGGTGGAAGCAATGCCTTCATCTCTCTTCTATCCATCCCAGAGGTCTAGGCTCCACACCTGGGGGAGACCTAATTAGAATTGTTGACTCACTAATCAGACAAAAATCTGTGTCCCCCTTATCTCTCAAAAGCAAAGAGCTCAAGAAGCCTTTGCAGAAAAGAGGCTGCCTTCCAAACATGCCCAGCCCCTCGACATCAGACTGAGTTCACAGCCAGCCCTAATTTAGCTGAATATACAGTGCAGTTATACACAGGACTTGGATTGTAACAGCATCCGGCAGGCGTCCGGCAGTGATGACTTATTAATGTATTACTACACTGATATTTAAATGTGAGCAGTAATGAGGGCAATAAAACATTTATGATAATAGCAATTATTCCAGAACCAAAATGACCAAACACAGTATTCAGACTTCCATGATTTGCTGGCCCAGGGACCTCAGAGGGTTGGTAACCTCTTGGACGCTGTTCTCCATGGAAGCTACAGTTTCTTTTTCCCTAATAAGCCCAGATTTATTTGATTTCCAATCTTGGTGGGTTTTGCCCACGCAGAAAGCACTATCTGGTTCTTGTGCTCCAGGTTCAGCAGCTGGCATTTGATGAAGGAGGGGTTATCATAACCCTGATGCAGAGGAGCAGAGTAGGTGTGTGTGTGTGCTCAGTCGCTCAGTTGTGTCCGACTCTTTGTGACCCCATGGACTGTAGCCCACCAGGCTCCTCTGCTCTTGGGATTTTTCAGACAAGAATACTGTAATGGGTTTCCATTTCCTCCTCCAGGGGATCTTCCTGACCCAGGGATCGAACTCGTGTCTCCTGCATTGGCAGATGGATTCTTTACCACTGTGCCACCTGGGGAGCCCAAGAGTGAGTGAGCATGGCCTCAAAGGCAAAGCCTTTGTTAAGATTCTGACTCTCCTACTTACAGGCTGTGCAACCATGAATAAATTTCCTTAATCTTACTAGGTTTCCTCCTGTTTAACATGTGGAAACTAGCAGCATTGATCTCATAGAGCTTTGTTGGTGGTTCAAGGAGATGGTTCTAATAATTGCCAACATTAACCGAGAGCTTATTGTAGGCCAGGCAGGTATCGAGTTGTGGGTTCTACTTGCACCATCTCACTTAATTCCTACAACCACCGGATGAGGCAGGCACTTTCTATCATCTCCATGTCAAGGATGAAGCAAGTGGTGGTATCAGAATTTGACTCCAGAAATGATGCCCGTCTTCATTGTCTATTGCTGTTGTAACAGATTACCACACTTTATATGGTTTAAAGCAACACAGACTTATCTCATACAGTCTAGAGATCAGAAGTCTGAAATGGGTTCACGGGACTGTGTTTCTTCTGGAGGGCTTTGAGGAGAATTCATTTCCTTGTCTTTTGCAGCCTGTGAAAGTGAAAGTTGCTCAGTCATGTCTGACTCTTTGCGACCCCAAAGACTATACAGTCCATGGAATTCTCCAGGCCAGAATACTGGAGTGGGTAGCCTATCCCTTCTCCAGGGTATCTTCCTGACCCAAGAATCAAACCAGGATCTCCTGCATTGCAGGCGGATTTCTATTCCTTGGCTCGTGGTTCCTTCCTTGTATCACTCCACCCTCTTGCTTCTGTTGTCATACCTCCTACTGTTCACTGCAATGTGCTGCCTCCCTCTTAAGAGGACCTGTCTGATGACATTTAGAGCCTGACAGGATAATCCAAGATAACCTCCCCATCTCAGGATTCTTGGCTATATTTTCCAAGTTCCTTTTGGCACATAAGTTCCTGGGATGAGAACACAGGACACTCTTGAAGGGACATTATCCAGCTAGCTACCATGACCTTGAAACTGGGCATGGAAAGCATACTAGTTAGCACACTGGCTCGTAGGCAATAATCAGTAACTATTAGCTATTATTTTTGTAGCCTGGGATTCCCTGATAGCTCAGTTGGTAAAGAATCCACCTACAGTGCAGGAGACCCCGGTGTGATTCCTGGGTTGGGAAGATCTGTTGGAGAAGGGATAGGCTACCCATTCTAGTATTCTTGGGCTTCCCTTGTGGCTCAATTACTAAAGAATTGCCTGCAATGTGGGAGACCTGGGTTCAGTCCCTGGGTTGGGAAGATCCCCTGGAGAAGGGAAAGGCTGCCCACTCCAGTATTCTGGCCTGGAGAATTCCATGGACCAGTCCATGGGGTCGCAAAGAGTCAGACTCAACTGAGTGACTTTCACGTTTTTGGTAACCTGTGTTTGTTTGGTCTTTTATGGTTTACTATGTATTTTCACATTCATCTTATTTGGTACTTAAAGCACTCTGCAGTTTAAATTACTATTCCCATCTTACCAATGAGCAATTTGAGGCTACACGAGATAAGAGACTTGCCCAGCACAGCAACAAGCTCCAAGAGGATTCAGGACTATTTCTTCTTTACATCACAATTTCTCCCAACTTTCCCACTGCCTTCTGTTTTCAGAGCTAGTTTGCTTCTCCAGCAAAGACAGTCTCTGCCATGTCCCCTTAGGGACCCAAAGCTAGAATTCACTGCACAAGTCTACTATCACCTCCTATTCTAGAAACCTTCGTGAAAGTTAACCATAGAAAAAATAAATGGTTTGATCTGACAAGGACCCACCTGCACCCCCATTATATGATTGCCCAAACTTAACCTGTGGTGACCTCATCAACCTCATCTTATTTACTTCCATCTCCTGGAAGAGTATTACTAGTTCTAGAATGTAGTTTAACCTCACTGCTCTGTTCTTATTGAGAAAATATGCTTTACCCTAAGTTGCCCCAGTTGGAAATTTTTCTCCAGGTGTGTGTTAGTTGTTCAGTCATGTCTGACTCTTGTGACCCCATGGACTATAGCCTGCCAGGCTCCTTTGTCCACGGGATTCTCCAGGTAAGAATACTGGAGTGGGGAGCCACTCCCATCTCCAGGTAAATGCTGTCAATTCATTTTGTGTCAGGTTTCAAGCTCAAGTGCAGGATCACATCAATTCTATGAAACTTCAGGACTGTCCCGGTCTCCCCCTTTCACATCATGACAAACTGAGTGGGTATTACAGTGTGAACCAGAAATAAGGCAATTTCCCTCCATTGGATTTAAAAGACAGCTGGTCCACCCAACTCCCATTTCTCTCTTATAAAGCCCTTACTTGCCAAGCCCTACATACACAGCATTTCTATTGAGATTTAACTGTGTTCTCTCTAGCCTCTCTTCTGTTTTGTCACAGTTGGAGCACCTATGCCACACTAACGTCACCTGTTTGGACAATGCTCCTTCTACCAATGGATCTCTCTTGCTTGTGAGAACTAGAAAGGGAGCATTAAACATTTTTTCCAGGGACTTCCCTGGCAGACCAGTAGTTAAGACTTCACCTTCCAAGGCAGGGAGTGTGAGTTTGAGCCCTGCTTGGGGAGCTAACATCCCACATGCCTCATGGGCAAAAAATCAAAACATAAAACACTATCAGTATGGTACCAAATTCAATAAAGATTTAAAAAAAAAAACAAAACTTTCCCCCAGGTCACTAGGAGATTTGCACACTTACTACTGCTTCTATTATTGTTGGTTAGCCAGTAAGTCGTGTCTGACTCGATGCAAACCCATGGATTGTACCCTGCCAGGCTCCCCTGTCCGTGGGATTTTCGAAGCAAGAATACTCAAGTGGGTGCCATTCTCTTCTCCAGGGGAATTCCTGACCCAGGGATAGAACTTGGGTCTCCTGCATTGGCAGATGGCTTCTTTACCACTGAGCCTCCAGGGAAGCCCTATAGTACAGGTTGTGCTAGTGGTAAAGAACCCACCTGACAATGCAGGAGACGTCAGGGACACAGGTTTGATCCCCGCGTGGGGACGATCCCCTGGAGGGGAAGATCCCCTGGAGTGGCAATCCACTCCAGTGTTCTTGTCTAGAGAATCCCACGGACAGAGGAGCCTGGTGGGCTGCACAGCGTAGGGTATGACCGAGCAACCAGCACAACACGCCCTCACAGAGCTTGCATTTCCCTGGGCTCCTCAGCTAGACACTGGGACACTGCAGCAGCACAGGGGCTCCGAGTCGCGATGCATGTATGAAGCGGTGGGTACGCACACTGGTCTGTTCCAGGGGGTGGTGAATTACTACCTACAGGCCCATCTAATGCAACCTGTCTTTGTAAATACAGTTCTACTCATTTGTTTACTCACTCTACAGCAACTTAGTTTTGACAGAGACCATATGGCCTGAAAGCCTAAAATATTTACTAATTGGCTTTTTATAAACCATGCTTGCTGCCCTCTGGCTGCTTGAGAACTGGGCACTTCTGGTCCTGCCTTCGCCAAAGACTAGCTGTGATATGTAGGGTGTCACATAACTGCTTGGTGGGAAGAGGGGGTGAAGTCAATGCTTTTCAGGTCTTAAAAACAAAAACTATAAAACAGAGGTAGGAAAGTCCAAATGGCAAATGGTAGTGGCAAAAGTCCAGTGGCAAATGGTAGGGCTGGGATTCAAAAGCAGGGAGTCTAGGTGGTTCAGTGGCTAAGACTCCCTTGCTCCCAATGCAGGGGGCGTGAGTTCAATCCCTGGTCAGGGAACTAGATACCACATGTGCAACTAAGAGGTTGCATGTGCAATTAAAGGTCCTGTACCCCACGATGAAGATCAAAGATCTTGAGTGCTGCAACTAAGACCCAGTGCAGCTGTTAAAAAAAAAAAAATGGAGCCACTAGAGTTGGTTTCTGGTGCTGCATCTCTTCAAGCAAAAACAAAAGCAAACAAAAGCAGGCAGCCTCACCCTAGAATCTTTGCTTCTCCCTCCTGCTCCATGATCCTACCTGGAAGCTGGGTCGCGATGCTCCCAGAACCTGCAATGCTGTGATGGAATCAGAGCCTAGGAGAAGACCTTTTTCAAGAGACAGGGTGGGGAAATCCACTTCTGGGTGGGCGTGCAATGAACCTGGACAGTGGTTCTCCCAGTGCGGCCCCTGGACTTGTAGCATCACCTGGGAACTTGTTAGAGATGCATATTTTCAGGCCCTGCCCCAGCCTCCTGAATCAGATACTCTGGGGAAGGCCCAGCTTTGTGTGTTTCAATGACCAGGAGTATTCTTATATAAGCTCCAGTTGTAGAACCAGTGAACAAGGGAAAAGGCTAAGGACAGAGCCTTGACCTGAATGTGGAGGGCAGCATCTGGCCACCGTGGGCCCAAAGGCCTCACATGTAGACAGCATGAGGGTGCTGGGCCTCTTCCTGTTTAGGAGGAAGTCCAAGTTCTGAAATAGTATGCAGCCCTCAATGGAGGTGGCTGTGATCACTCTTGGAGAGGTCCTACTTGATTTCTGCCCCTGGTTCCCCACTGGTCTCTGCTGGGTGCTAAAGTGTGGCTCTTCCGGCATCACGTAAGATAGCGATCTTTGATCCGGAGGAGCTCAGTCCAGCTGCACGCCATGCCACCCTGGCAATTTCTTAATACGGCTGACATTTCCCTCTGTCTCCTCCGATTAGGCCATTGCTTTATCAAGCTGTGCTTTCCTGGCTCTGGGTGTAATCTGCATGTTGTGTGTCCATAATACTATGTAATTGGCTCTAATGCAGCAAGATTATCTGCAAGCATGTACCACATAATTGCAGGATCAGGCATCCACAGTAAGCACCAAGCTTTCTGGGGTGCTCCTGGAACCCCTCCTCTTCCCCTCTGCACAGGCGATCCAGACTCCTAGAGTCCGACAGACCCTCTTGGTAGCTTTGTTCATTCATCTCCTGTCTCGGGGCAGGTTGACTTCCTAAGTCTAGATAAAGAAGGTGGCTCCCTCCTTAAGGAAGGGCTTCTCTGGTGGCTCACCAGTAAGGAATCCAGCTGCACTGCAGGAGCCACAGGAGACTCGGGTTTGGAAGATCCCCTGGAGGAGGGCATGGCAACCAACTCCAGTATTCTTGCTGGAGAATCTAGGGACAGAGGAGCCTGGTGGGCTATGGTCCACAGGGTCGTAAAGAGTCAGACAACTGAAGTGACTCAGTATCTATGCACGTACTCCTTAAGGATCCCTAGGCAGAAGAATTTTGGTGGGCCAGCAGCAGCCGTAACTATGGCCACAGGACGTCTTTTTTAAGTGACCCTTGAGATTCCCTGACTTGTACTTACTAACGTGGGAGCCCAGCAGCCAGCACTCTAAGCCCGGAAGATATGACTACTACTCACAGGGCCTACATTGAACTCACAGGGGCAGGCACAAGCAGGCCCAGTCATTTCCTAAAGAGCAGTTGAGCGCAAACATCGTGGCAGGACCCCGTGCAGAAACATCTGAACAGCTGGCACGGGGCATCAAGAGCACAGAGGGGCTCCAGTAGCACGTGGGCCACAAAAGGAGGGTCTGGGGGGCTCACATCTTTCTCTCCTCTTTCTGGAGAGGCAAGGAGAGAGGGGTGAAACTGAGGCCGCTTTAGATCCTCCATGTGTCTGCTCTCCTCTTTGGTTCATATGTCAAAGCGGGACTGCCTCGTCCTGGTCTGGCTTGGTGGGTGTTGACTGAGCCATTATGGCACCACGAATCAATCATAGTGCCTACTGCTGATGACGAGGCCCTGCCGCAGGCTCCTGGGTCCTGGGTGTGAGAAGTGCTGGCTAGCTCAGCCCATTAGCATGTGTGCAGGAGGCACTCTGTGAACGTGGCCCTGGGGGAGCACACACGGGGCCTACAGAGGTTGACAGAGGCATTCCCAAGCCTCTCCCTCCAGCCTAGGGTCCCCCTCCAACTGCACTGACTCAACCATTTTGTTTGTTTCTTTGTTTTCAGTTTGTTTTTCATTTGTTTTTTGGGCTGTGTCCCATGGCATGTGTGATCTCTGTTCCATGACTAGGGATTGAAGCCAAGTCCCCTGTATTGGAAGCGCAGAGTCTTCACCACCAGGCCACCAGGGAAGTCCCAGGCTCAGTCATTTTTGGATGAAGCTCCTTAACTGTTTTCCTCCTATCAAGTCTGAACTCGCCTTTCTCCCCCAGCTATCCACTGCTCTGATTTGGCTGGAGGCTCTGGGAAATTCCAGAAATCAAGAAGACTATTATAAAATAACACATCGTTTGAGAAATCTAAATTGATGTTACAGGTTCTCCCATGAACGTTCTGCTTTCCTCCAATGAGCTGGACTAGTAAGGAATATTGCTTTGAGGTGAGCTTACAAAGATCTTTCAATAAAGATGTCCATAATAACAACAATACTGATGTTACTGATCATGTTTCTGCTATGTGCACACATTATCTCATTTAATTCTCCCAACAATCTGAGATACTCTTGCCGTTTCCATTTTGGATCCCAAAAAGATCAATGAACTCTGCCCGATAATGTAAGTATGCAGTTGTGGAGCCAATATTCAAATCCAAGAAAGTGTCACACCAGACCAGACTGTATTTTTCATCATTACACAAAACTGCCTCTTACAGGATTGTCTTTGACAGACATCAGCCATCCAATTTCCCCTTCTGTCCGGAGGAGGAGATGAATCACACGTGTTAGTGCTAAACTCAGTCCTTCCTGGCTTCAGTGTGGCAGGGACCCTGGTGTTTGACTTGCTGTCAAGTCTGCTCATAGCAACAGCATCGCCTAACCCTCCTCTGGTCCAAGGAAGACAGTAGTAGGGGCTTGAGTGTGTGTGTGTGCATGCATGCTAAGTTGCTTCAGTTGTGTCTGACTCTTTGCGATCCTATGGACCATATCTTGCTAGGCTCCTCTGTCCATGGGATGCTCCACGCAAGAATACTGGAGTGGGTTGCCATTTTCTTCTCCAGGGGATCTTTCCGACCCAGGGATCAAACCTGTGTCTCCTGCATTGGCAGGTGTGTTCTTTACCACTAACGCCACTTGGGAAGCCCAGAGGTTACAGAGAAGAGAGGAGAATCATGGCTCAACACTTTCCAAGGCTCAGGCTTGGCTGACAAGTCTAAGTGTTGCCAAAAGTCACCCTGACTGCTGGATTGGCTGATAGAGATTTTTCAGAGCACCCTGAAGAACCAAGAATCCAGTCCTGCTCCTTGAGCAAAGTTCATCCTTGGTCTGCTAGGAGCAGACAATGAGTCTCTGAGGGCAGGTGGGGCAGGAGGAATGAAAGATGGAGGGAGAGAGAAGAGGGATGAGGGTGAGAAGCTATCTTGCTTATGGTACCTGCTCTCCTGGACTATCCTGGGTGCTGCCTATCACTGACTTCCTTCATCTCCCTGCGGACCGTTTAAATTAAAGCTCATAACCATTGTGTGGGCATATAATGAAAACAACTGATGCCGCACTGATTAGCCCATTACTCTCAACTGTTAGAAAACATAATGACCTCACAAGGGGCCTTATTCACTGACGTATAGCAGTCGGGCTCTCATTTGACACCTCAAATTAGCAGCCAAAGCAATAACAGCTGGGGTTTTGTCTCAATATTTGTACCCGACTCTAAAGTGATTTGGCACCGGGTGAGCATTATTTTTAAACACAGAGCTCTCACCGCCAAGTAACATTTTAAATGGTCTCCAGGTGTCATGTAAAACCTACAAAAATAAATAAAAACAATCAGCTTCCAATTAGGGCTTTTGATGATAGGGGTTCCTTAACAAAAGGGCTTGTCTTTGGTTCTGGCTTCATTATATATTCATGTTATGACAGCAGAAACTCATCTCCTACCCAGCGGAGCCTCAGTGTTAAAAGGAAGAAAAAGATGCCAGTAAAATAAATAGAAAAAGTGGAAGAGCGAAAGAGAAAGATAAATCTTTGAATCCCACCACTGCTCAATCAGATGCTGGTGGTATAAGTAAACAGGATGCTCTGGTGCTTTTGGTCGCTGAATTCTGAAGAACTCCTTACTCATTTATTGAGATCACCACGGATCCTGTCTAGTGGTGATGCAGAATGATTCAACTGCCTCCCAGTGACCTACTGAATTGTAAAATGTACCTTAAATGACACTGTGAATGAGATGGCCTTAGTTCCCTAATTCTATTTCATCATCTATAAACTGGGAACCTGGACCATTAATCTTGTCTACTACATTATTTAGAAACGCCACAGTTTCCAGTGTGCAAGATGTCTGTGGGGGTGAAGAAATGACCTCCAACTTACGTCACTGGACAGGTGAGTTTGTAGCTGAGAAGGAGAGCAACAGACAATTCCACCTCAGCTGCATTAGAGCCAGGAAAAGGAAGAAGGGGCAAGTTCTTAAATACCTGTGAATGTGTACACTAAGAGACATGTACATTCAGAGAAAGCAGGGACGCATCTGGTGTACCCTTCCCACCTGCTCCCCACCCCCACCCCCGGCACTGTGTACGCAGGACCTAGCTCTGTGTTTGGCGCAGAGAAGGGCTCAAGTATTTACTGAAGGAATGGATGAGTTTCCAACTGCGAAGGATCATGCTTTTGGCATCTTTTGATAAAAAAATAAATCTCCACTCTAAACAGCCTTCTGGGTACAAAGTTAATTGCCTACAGGAGCAAGGCTTGCCATCGGAGGAAGGGGACTGTACGTGACTGTGGTAAGCACAACTTTTCTACCCAGGGCCGTCACTTCTCATTTCCAAGGACTGCTGCCATGCTGGAAAGTGGGTGCAGCACTGCCAGGTTTTTTCCTTTTGTTAAAGAGAAAGTCAGACATCTAGAATTTTTATATGAAATCTCCTTATTCCTTGGTCCATGTTGATGACTAAATCTCCTCAAGGAACAAAAGTCACAAATGAAACATACCTGGGGGCTGGGTTTGGCTTGCAGGGGCCAGTTTTCAGTCTCTGAACCAAACAGATTACTTCAACAATTTGAACCAAACATATATATGTAACACCTGAAGATCACATATGGGCTATATGAATCAACCAATCTATCAATGTATTTTAACAGCATCATGGTACTGTGTGGCTAAAGCCTTCTTCCTACACTGCGTTTCCGGTAGGGCAGTCACTAGCTAAGATACACTCCAGGAGCCTACTATCAAACCAACTATCTTCAAATGGTTGAAAATTATTCAATGCTCCCCTCCACCCACCGCTATCCTCACTGAGGATAATTTACACCTTGAGCTCTTTGGGCTCAAAGATGGGCAGGGGTCACTGATGCTGACTCACAGGGCCCTGGGCACCCCTGCCAGCTGGGATCAACGATGCAGAATTTGATGTCTTCCCAGGCTGCCCTCTGACTGGGGTGGTCATCTCCCAAGCAGTGGCTGTAGGACTGGAAGGCTCTAGCAAGGGAGGGTGTGGTCCCCATGTTGAAGGTAAAATGTTCCCTCTGGCAAAATGCTGGAGATTAAAGGATGATGGGATGGACAGGACATATTGGCTGGCTCCACTAATTTTTGTTTCCTGACTGCTAAGATAGAGAAAGGGCTTCTTGGATAGATGGCAACATACTGCATGAGATAAGAGTCAACAGACCCATTTTCTGGCCTGGGTCTTCTGTGAAATTTTCTCATGGCTGTGGGCAAGTCACTTAACCATTCTGGGGGTGGTTTTTTTTTTTTTCCCCTCTTCAAATGAAGTGGTAGGACCAGCTGACCTCCAGGGTCTTTGGAGCCTACAGTTCCACTCTCCGATTTACTTTGACTGATTCTGGGTCTACAATGGTATTTCTGCAATGGGAATAGATTTCTAGAAGGCAGTGGGAAGGACTGTGGATGCCCAGAACTGTCCAGATCTGCCTAAAGACAGGACATCTGGCCAAACTCTGAAAGTCACAGCCAGCCGCCACTGTGCAGCATTTGAAAACATATAGTTGCATGGGTTGGGGCCCAGGTGTCGGTTCCTTTTCTTTCTCTCTCTATGCAGACGCCAGGCTCAACTTTTGTAGGCTTGCCAGTCACAGCTCCACTTATGTATGGAGCAGGGATGGGTCTAGACATGGGAGTGATTTTCCTATCCAGTTGACTTTGTGGACGTCACTTGCAGAGTGGAGAGAAGAGAATAATTGGGATCCAGGAACTAATTCATGCAGAGAGGGTTTTGCTTTGGTGGGAGTCAGTTTTCATAACCATACTCTTGGGTTTCAGTGAAAATGGGTCTTTTGGGGGTATGAGAACCAGATGTTTAAATTAAATGCCTTGCCCCCCAGCAAGGGCAGAGTGGGGGTGGGGTGGGGGAAGAGGGAAGTGGTAGATATTTCAAAGTATCTAGCTTTTGAAGTGACTTAGCAGCAGCAGCAGCTTCAGAAAATATACTGTTTAACCATTCTGCTTATTAATGGATGTGAAATGGCTCCAGGGGTTTGGAGTCAGGCAGGCAGGAAAGCATGCATGGTGGGAGCTGTGGAGATCTGCAGAGGGCATGCCCTGTCCAAATGTAGTCCTTGCCACTCAGCTTCAAACCTGCATTCTTCAATAAGGAAGCCACAAGCTAAATTTGGCAATTTAAAATCAAGTGAAGCTAAACACTGAGCTTCTCAGTTGCACTAGCCGCATTGCAAGTGCTCAAGAGTCACATGTGGCTAGTGGCTACCTACAGGACAGTTCAGATATAGAGCAGTTCTTTCATCACAGAGAGTCCTTGAGGGGACAACGCTACTTCAGACCATCACAGCCACATGTCCACCCAGGGTGGCCACAGCTTCTAAATATTCAAGGAAATTGAAATCATTTCAATAAAATTACCTAAGATTTAAGTGTTGGGAACTAATTCCATTTTTCTTTAAACATCGGAAAGACCAAAAAAATGAAAAAACAAGAAGAAACCTCATTAGCAGATCTGATTCAACCAATGAATAAAATAGAGCTGATAGGTGGGATCCTTAAAAGAGAATGGGTACTCCAGAGCTTTTCTACAGTGAATCCAAATCTGGCCTCAGAGAAACAGGACCATTATTCCCTCCATCCCCATTCCTCACCATCCCTTGCTCTTAAGTGCCTTCAAAAATAGGAAACAAAAGCTCAGGAAAAGGTAAAAACTGAGAGAGAGCTCTGATTCTCTACTACTCTGTGTCCTTGTCTTCCCCATGCCCTCCTCCCCTCCATAAACTGACAGGAGGGATCAGTTTCCTGTTGGCTCTTAGAACCCAGTTCTGTCGAGTAACAGACCCTCAGCCATAGGGAAGCCAAGCCATCTAATATTTCACACCCTGGGTGGAAGTGGCAGCATCAGTCATAGGCAAGTTCAACTCTACAAGGGGACTCAAAAGCTGACAAGGGTAAAGGTACTAAAGATGCTCAAACACTGGCTACCGAAGCCACTGTTGGCAGCTGGGGCAAGGAGGAAGCTCAGAGTCTGAGCATCTGCATGGGAGCACCTTTTCAAGACAGCAGCAAAGCTCTATTTGGGGAGAGAACTGACTCCTAAGTGTGTTTGGCAGCTCTGAGGCATTCCCCCACCAGCCACTTGCTACTGAGAGAAAACCCTCTGGCACCTTTTTTCAAAAATGCAAAGGTATTTTCCCATTTTGTTTTAGATGGGACAAAGCAAACCAAAAGGCTGCTCCCAAACTTAGTTTGTCAGAGCAGAATTTCAGCTCCAAGTGGCTGAAATTATACAGGGACACTGAGGCTGTCCTCACTCCCCAAGGACAGTGAGGCTTCCATTACCTGATTCCACTGAAGTGCTGCTCACAGGAGATGCCGACAATGGGAGTCCTGCTGACTCAAGAACCTCCGTGGGTAAAGAACAGTTCAATGATCTTCACTATAGACTCTTAACTCAGGAACAAACACCATGACATTTTAAATTCAGACACTAGACTAGCCTTTAGTGAAGAGGAAAATGAAGTAAAGTGGAAACCACAAGAACTCCTCAGATTCCAGTTACTTGGACTGTTAAAGTGCTGTTTATTTAAACGGAAAAGATTATCTTTACATTTCAAAGAAAGGGTCACTTTTTCCTTAGGCTTATGTTCTCAAAACCAAGCTTGTCATTTTAAGAGCTTGACTATGATCCAGGTCCCAGACTGGGTGAAGTGCATTTATGGGAAACCCGGTTCCCTTCGTAGTACCCTGGGGGTTGAATGGAAGTTACCGATGTTTTCAACAAGGTACGATTTTAATCCTGAATGCCTCCACAAATCACAACTTGCAGCACAATACCAAAAAATCATATTTTGGAGATATTTTAAGACTTTCATTAAGTGATGACAGTTCTATATTCAAAGCTATGTCATGACTAAACACCCTGGTTCCTAAGGCTGTTGAAACAAATGTTTGCATCTCCCAGAGAAACCCAGGTGAAATAGTTTGCAAATAAATGAAAATGAATCTTGTCTCTGTTAGAAAGCACCAATTTTCACTGTGGCTCTAATTTTGTTCATTAGTAAAAAGAAAATAAGGGAAAAACCCCACTTAGCTAAAGGAATAGAAAACCAAAGGTAATGTGAGAAACGTGTGCTGTTTCAGAAAAAATACTATTGAATACACTGTTCAACATCTAAAATAATTCTGGGACAACCACAGTCTTAGTTCTGCTCAGGACACAGGCAAAACAGGGACTCTGGAGCCTGGGGTGGGGTCAGCTTCGAATTCAGTTCATCATGCTGGCCCTCTGCACCCGCAGGTTTAACCAAAAGCGAACTGATCCCAAGTGGTCTGGGGTCTGCAGAAGGCACCAGGGGATGCAGACAGCAGACTGTAATTTCAACTCTATTTGATTCCATGAACTTTAACTGACCACCTACTATGTGCCAGACTTGTTCAAGGCAGTGAACAGTTTAGGAATATTCTCCAGCTATGATTTTTATGAGTGTCCTGATGGGGTGTATCTGTTAGACACACACCTGAGGTTATCTTCTTTAATCACTAGCCTAAGGATTGGTATTAATGTTTCTCTTTTGAAAGGAAATGAACCCCAAACCACTCAACTTGGTGGAGCTGATTTGGCAACCAGTCCTGTGGGAGGACTGTAATGCCCCCCAACCCACCCCAGAAGAGCAGACTTTTCCTCCCACATCCTTGTCTGGGCAGTCTCATGTAATGGGATGTGGTGCTGAATAAACTGATGTCATAGGTTTAGATCTGAGTGTCCTAGGAGTCAACTTTTCAAAAAGAAAGTCTGTAGTTCCTGAATTATTCTGGGCTACAGAGAATAACCTCACTAATGCATATAACTGTTTCCCTAATATGTGTGCTCCGGGATGTATTTTTTAATTCTAATTTTTTGTGTGTAGCAGAACAGTTAAGTGCAGGGGATTTGACACTGAAAGAATAATTCCCTTCTTATACTTGTTTGCATCACCCTGGACAAGTTGTTCAACTTCTCTAAGCCTCAGTTTCCTCACTGGTAAAATGAGATTACCAACATCTACCTTGGAAGGCTGTAGAGAGGGGTTATGTAAGATGCTGCATTACAATGCTTTATCAGAGTGCCTGGAAGGTAGCAGATGTTAGAACATGGAGACTATCATAGTAATTATAACAGTTATAATGCCTAGTAATTCCTATGATATCCTTTTATTATATGTATGTATGTATGTATCAGCATATTATTATTATTCATTAATCAGAGCATCTGGTTCCACACCCAGAGGAAGCTCATTGGAAGTGGAAGACACACCACCACTTGCATTAAGCTCTGGGTTTTCTGAATTGGACCAACCATGTCCATAAATGTCCCAACACCCAGCGCCCAGCACCCCTCAGCCAGGACCACCACCCTCTGATCCTGATCTGGGTATCAGGACTACTGTCCATTTCTTTTACTGTCTTCTTCTTATATCAAAAAAGGACTTTCTTTCTGTATCTACAAGTAGGGCTCAGGGTCAGGCCGTGTCATATTGGCTCAGAGGTGGCTGAAATAGAACTACACTAAAAGTCTAGTAAATTCCCACCACTGCATTAACGCTTTTCTCTAAAGGGAGCTCATTACCTGTGCTGACACTGGGGTCTAGGGAGCAAGAAATAGTGGGAGGTTTTCCTCTCTTGCTTCTCATCCTATGTGCGCGTGTACATGCTAGGCTGCTTCAGTTGTGTCCAGCTCTTTGCGACGCTATGGACTGTAGCCCACCAGACTCTTCTGTCCATGGGATTCTCCAGGCAAGAATACTGGAGTGGACTGCTATGTGTTCCTCCGGGGATATTCCCGACCCAGGGGTTGAACTCATATCTCCTTTGACTCCTGCACTGGCAGGCGGGTACTTTACCACTAGTGCCACCTGAGAAGCCTGAGTAAACCCAGTTACAACTGCTTTACAATCAAAGGGAATCTGGAATCAAGTTCAGCTCCTGAGAAGAACTTCCCAGATGAGGCATGAGGCATCCCAGATGGCTTCCGAGGTGCCCTTGTTCAGTCTGGGAGTCCTGGACTCCCCATCACTTAGCTGTCTGTGCTTGTCTGATCAACAATTCTGATAAGCTCTCACCTTTAGAGTTTGATCCACCAAAGCAGCTGCTCATTTAAAGCTTTACTGTTCCTGGCATCTGGCACAATGCTGGCACATATCCTTGCTTTTTGGATGGATTAAAGCAGGGGCTGTCTGGGCTGGTAGGTAACTGAAATGGGGGGAGGTCAACGGGAAGGTGGAGGCTACACACACCCCATCTAAGGAGGGTAAGTGCTTTTCAGTCTCAACTGATTGTCACAATGCAGATGTGCAGGCCAGAGTTGCCAATGCTTCTGCTTCACCAAAGTCCAAAGCTGGACTTAAAAAAAAAAATAGCATCAATTTTCAATGTGAAATGCTAATTTAAAATGGTAACGAACACTCTTAGGATGAAAAAGAAAACCTCATCTGTGACCAAAATATAGTCTGTCATCTAGTTTGCAACTTTGGTTTCAAGAGAGTTGATTAGCAGATTGTGGGTGGGCAAACTTCAGTCCATGATAGAATCAAAGAATGATTCTGCTTTCAGCTCTGCTAAATGGGGCTTCCCTGGTGGCTCAGATGGTAAAGAATCTGCCTGCAATGCAGGAGACCTGGGTTCGATCCCTGCGTTAGAAAGATCCCCTGGAGAAGGAAATGGCAACCCACTTGAGCATTCTTGCCTGGAAAATTCCATGGACAGAGGAGACTACAGTCCATGTGGTCACAAAGAGTCAGACACGACTGAGTGACTAAGAAAGACTTTTACTTTTCACTTCAATCTGCTACATAATATAAAACATTTAATGATAGGTTTTGAAAGGACAACTGTGCTTAGGATCCCCAGACTTACCAGAGGATTTCTTCTGTATAGCTGAATTGCCTGGGAGTGCCCACTGTGGGCAAAGAACATGGAATCAGGGGTCCGGAGACCCAGGTTCTAGTCCTTTGCTTCTGCTAACTTGCTGTTGCCCTGGACAAGTCAAGGTGAGGGCTAGGACTAGGGCGAGGGAAGTGGGGCGCCCAGGGTAAGAATGTTAGAAGGCATGGGCCTCACTCTAGTCCTGACCCTGCTCTCAGCCTCCCCATACCTTATCTCAACAGTAAGAGGTCATCCTGGAGACAGCGAAGGTCTTTCCAGAGCCAGCCTATGATGATATCACTGAACTTCCAAAATGGTAAGTGACAGAAAGGCGCGTGAGGCTTTCAAGACAGCACACACTGGTTATCGAAAGACCTGTCGGATCGATGTGAGATTTGGCCAGTACATGTGCTTTATCAAGGGCAGACCACTCACTGAAAGTGTCTTGGGGATGCGTTCCTAGCATTTTGGCAGCACATCTACCAAACTTCTGATCTGCTACGTTTGTCTTCTGGCTAAGAGACAATGTCTGAGAATCTTTTCTCCCACAATACTACTGAAAAAAAATTTAAATATTTGATTAGGCTAGGTTGTTTTTTGTTTCATTTGCCCCTACTCATTTTTTTTTCCATTCAATATTTTTTTCTGATTTTTTTTTTTGTTTTATATATATAAGATGGCATGTAGGGCAGAGAGGGGCTTGGTAAAACTGGTGACTTGCCTGGCTGTCCTCAACTTAGCTGGCGGGGTCTAGAAACCCAGGCTCAGAGTCCCCCCAGAAACGATTCCTGGCCAGCCAGGGAAATGCAGTCTTGGCATACTCGACCGTGGTTTACACACGCCTTACCCAGAGAAAACCGAGGACGTGAACCGCCAAGTGTACAAACCCACAGAAATGAACGGTCTATGATTTGGGTAACAGAAGGGCGTCTGAAAGCAAGGTAACAGAAAGTGAGGTCCCTCAACTAAGAAACAGAGCCGTATCGAGTACCAAAATCAATCGGTGACGCCCAGAAGTGAAGAGAAGTTGCCTCTGGGACTCAAATGTAAGTCAGTGGAAAAGCAGGATGATTTTTTTCCCCTGTGAAGCTGAGTTACCTTCAGCTTTATGGGGACCCATCCCTGGGTAAAGGGAATGACAACCTCACAAGCTGTGGGAGGCTCCGGAGTTTTCCCCAGCACGACCCTGAGGCCCTGGGAGCTCGCCGAGACCAGCTCTCGGGGCCAGTTCAGACCACCCCGAGGCACACGCTGGCCCTGCCTCAGCGGAGCCAACCCCCGAGAGCCTTAGTAACACATATTCTGCTGCTTGCTAGTTAGGCAGTTACTTGGCTTCTCTGAAATAGGTGTCCTCTGCGAAAAAGAAGGCGACAGTAAGTTTCATGGAGGGGTGGTGAGAATGCAGAGAACGGATATAAAAGCACCACTTTTAGTGCCAATGCAGGAGACGTGGGCTCGATCTCTGGGGCAGGAAGATCCCCTGGAGAAGGAAATGGTGACCCACTCTGGTATTCGTGCCTGGAGAATGCCATGGACAGAGGAGCCTGGCGGGCTCCCGTCCACGGGTCGCACAGAGTCGGACACGACTGAGCAACTAAACCGACTAAACCGCAACAACCAGTAACCGCACCCTGAACGCCAGCTATCATCACTTGCCTGAGGGCTCCTTCTCTGGAGTTTCGCCCACACCATGCGTCCCTTCTCACTCCCTTCTCTGGCTGCCTGAAAAGCAGAGGGTGGTGGCTCTCTTCCTTTGTCTACCATACTCTGTGTTCGACATCCCCACTGCGCTTGAGTCAAAAATGAGGCTGAGGTGGACAGATTTCAGTTTTTTCCCCAGGTAGTACAGTTCCTTACTCCTCACCGTTAGGGGTTCCTGCCTAGACTCACCCTTTACATCCAGTGCCACCAACCTCAGCCTGGATGGAAAGAAGTTTCATGGCATTTCCATCCACAGAAAGGATGGACTAACAGGGTGATCCTGTGTGAAATATTTTCACTACTAGTTTTTGTCCCTAAACTTAATCTTAAGAGAGATTTCTTTGAGGTAATGGGGACTCTTTCCTTATTTTATACTTTTTTCTGCCTCATGTCAGAGAGAAAACATACATGAAATACTATATTTTGTCTTTTTTTTCTCCCACACCACGTGGTATGTGGAAACTTCTTTCCCCAACCAGGGATTGAACCCATGCCCCATGCAGTGGAAGTGCAGAGTCTTAACCACTAGACTGCCAGGGAAGTCTCTATATTTTGTCTTCTTTATTTGCAGACTTTAAAAGCTTTAGATACTTAGAGATGACCTTTGTGGGGATAGTGTGTTTTGAATTTCCCTCTCCCTCCCCCTGATGTCTCTGTCTCTCTCTGAAGAATTTATTAAGTTAATACATGATGCCCTCACTTAGTTCCCTATTTTTTATTAATACTTTATTGTCAAGTTTCTTTATGGTGCCTCAATTGTGATTACAGAGAAATATTATAAAATGTCAATGTGAAGATGAGATTTGGAAGGTCTGGGGGTGGGGCAGGGAGGGTCTTTAAATGGAGATGTCAGCTCCAGCCAATTTCAGTATGCTCACCATGAAGATGGATGGTTCCAAAGCTGTGTGCCTCTGCTGGAAATTAAAAACCCATGGAATACCTGATTATGATTAATTTTAAGTACTTAGCCATGTGAAGCCAAATGAGAGTGTCTTTAAAACAAAGCTATTGATCTAGCTTTGTTTAGAATTGAGAAGATAAACTAATCAGATCCTGTGAGCTCTTTACAATGATGGGGAGAGAGAACTTTTTTTTTTAATAGTGAGTTTTTAAGCTTCAAGTTGTGGTGTATCTGGATAAAAATTATATATGCATTATATACATCATGAATATATATTTTATATATATAATCAGAGTAGAGAGGAATTCTGTTCAATTCTGTTCAATTCTGTCCTGGACAGGGGTTTGATGGAGATGAGGGCATGGTGGGGAGAAAGTTAGGGAAGTGGAGGGGACCCCAGGTGACTCAGATGGTAAAGGATCTGCCTGCAATTCAGGAGACCTGGGTTTGACCCTTGGGTTGGGAAGATCCCTTGGAGAAAGGAATGGCAACCCATTCCAGTATTGTTGCCTGGAGAATTCCATGGACAGAGGAGCCTGGTGGACTACAGTCCGTGGGGTCGCAAAGAGTCAGACACAACTGAGTGAATCCTATGTGGTATAGAGGGCATCTCTTAAAGTTAAGGAAACAGAGAGGTGGAATAAATTAGCCAAAGGGCCACCACCTCCAGGACTCCACACCCAGGGGTGTCTGAGTGTACAGCCCTTCCCACTCCCCCCAGACCGCACTCCTGGTGAGGCGAGATGACACCCCGCCCCGTCGAGAGCACTAACATGTGGACTGTCAGGTCATCACAGCTGTTTTGTGGCAGCTGGCGACTTCCATTTCTTGGTCCCTTCCCAGGGAATTTTCTCATCCTTCTCAAGAAGAAGGTGATATGCTCCCAGCAGCCCTTTCTACAGAGACTTTCTTGCAGGCAGGGAAAATCACACCTACCCTTCTCAGCTCCAGCCTCTTGATAAGAGGAGTCCTGGATTACTAAATTTGGGCTGGCATCCTTTCCCAAGCAGACAGCATTTGGTGCTGGTTCTGAGGTCAGAGTTTGGGTGAGGAGAGACCATCCATCTTAGGAATGACAACCTGACTGACCTCCTGGCTGTGGGTCCTGCCGTTTCTGTACCGGGAATTCTCGGCTTTCATCCGATTTCCAGCAGCTTGCAGCATCAGCATCCCCTTGATTTCCCGTGATTCCTCTTGGAATCACCTTTCTTTCACACAATGTGGAGTGGATGTCTCCAACCCACTGTTGCTGCCTGCAGGGCCAGGTGAAAAGGAAGGTGGATCTCCCCTTGTGGACAAACGGACATTTTAATGTACTCAGTTCATTCATTTGTTTGACATTTATTCATTCTTCTGGAAGTCAGAGATATGTAACCTGGTGACTATGTAATTTTTTTTTTTTTTTTAATTTTCAGGGGAGTGTATCCTGCCCTTATCATTCTGGCTAGAACTGTACCATCAAAATTATTTTTAGAAGCAAGCAATTACAGAAATTGGAAAGGGGAAGTCCTTCCACAATACAGCAACGACCCCCTTCATTTTCCAAATGAGAAAACTGAGGCTCCAAACACAGACGGCACTTGCCCAAGGTCACACAGCTAATTGAGGGGCCACGTTGGGGCTGAATCACACGTCTCCCAACGCAAGTTCTGCTAGGCTTGGTCACCTTCCTCTTCAGGTTTCCCCAAATCAGAGACAGCTGGAAGTGTAGTTTGGGGTGGGGGAGAACAATCAAAATGTTTTCTTACACAATCCAATTTTAGTCTGAATGACCTGGGGATGACTCCTAGCTGACTCTCCCCCTAGCAGTCAGGTTTCCTTAGCTAGACCCATTTGAAAATCCAGAACATGTGAAGACAGTTACACGTTTTTCCTAGACAGGGTATACAAGGTGGTCTTCCGGGGAGGGGTTCATCTTCTCCCTCACCTCCCAGCCCTTGTCACTTTAAGGTTACTGCTTAAAGTTTGGATTTAAACCTGAGATGAGATCCCAGGAGGCACGGCCATGACTGGACTTTACCAGCTGTCTGGCATTCCGCCTGGTTCTGTGCCAAGGTCCCTTTCTGATTCTGGGTGATTCCAGCCTTGACCCTGCAGCGCTAGCCCTTCCTCATCTCCCAGACCTGTAACCTGCTCTCTAAGCCCACACTCAGAAGCTCCCTGAATGCTCCGGCAGGCACTGGGGGTCTACTCCAGCCCATCTGTTTCAGCCAGCAACAAATATAGTGGGAGCGTCAGGGGAGAAAGGACTCAATTGAGACTTAATTAGCAGGACCCCAGTTTGTGGGAGGTGAGAAATCACACTTTGCTGCCCGCAAACACTTTAACCAAGGTGAGCTGGAGGGATCTCCCAGTTCCCAATTTTAATAGCACTGCAGCAGAAGACACAGAAATGCATCCGCACGGACCCCCGGGCACACACACTCCCCCGCTCTCTTCCTCACCCGGACACACACACACACACACACACACACACACACGCACGCGCGCACACCCGGCAGCGATCGCAGAATCAACTCACAGGATCTCCAAGTCACGCAGTGCTCGGAAGGCTCCATCTTCAATGCAGCTGATGTGGTTGTTGTCCAGTTGCCTGTGGAAAAGCAAGGGGAGAGCATGAAGGGCTGAGCGGGGCCGAGCCGCGAGCCGGCGGGCGGCCGGGCGGCCCCGTCCCCAGCGGAGCGCCGGTCCCTCCACCCTCGCCGGCTCTGCTCCCCGCCAGCGGCTCGCACAGAGCCAGCCTGTCTGCCACGCTGCTGCCTCTCCTCCCGACTGTCTGAGGAACTACACAGACGAGCGCACCAAAGGCTGTCAGGTCTCAGCAAATATTAATTGCGCATTTTTTTTTTTAGGCAGAAGGGAGTAATTTCATTACATTAGGGCATCCAATCCATTACGAGCTCTTACCGTCATGTCACTGAAACAATTTCATTAAGTTAAAGGCCTGTAAATCATTGGAGGTCACTGCTCTGCCCTCGGTGACCTCCCAGAATGCTTTCTTCCCCCTCGCTCCCTCTCCCTGTCTCCCTTTTACTGGAAGTTGCAGTCTTCCGCTCTGACACAGTGCTAAATCTTTAGGCTTTATCTGCCCAAGAGCAGTGAGGGTGCATGGGGAATATACCAATTCCAAATTAGACTCAACTAATCTAATTTTATAGTCTTTTTATTATTCTAAGCACCAAATGTCTGTGGTGGTTTGATGCCTCCGTGCTTTGTTATGGGGCCCATCTGGTAGGTCATTCTATTGAAGCAGTCTCTGACTAAATACAGATTCCCTCAAACTGCACCAAGCATCATCGACATTAAAGAAACTCATTGATGGAAGCGTTCCTGATGGGGGGAAAAAAGGACTATCGTTATCGCTTTAAAGATGTACCATGTAAATTTAAATTGGGGAGAATTAAATGCACCTATTTTGGGACTTTTTTTTCTTATTTCCCTTTCCATCTTTTGAGCATGAAAATCCTGTCTTTTAAAAAGACGCCTTGACTAATATACACTGCAGTTGGGGACTGAGGTTATTCTAGTTGAGAGATAACAAATAGACACCGCTATCTCAAATCAAAATATGCCTGATGTGTAAGTCAGGAGATTGATCACGACCACACCTCAACTTAAATATCATCTATTATATTAAAAAACTCATTTAATTAAAAACTGTTTTATACAGAAAATAGTGATTATCGCCAGACTGTCTTAAATTCTGTGTGTGAAAGACACCACGGTCTTTGGAGGAAGAGCAGTAGAAAGAAGTATGGCTGTAGTGACAAACTCCTGTCTAGACTCCTTTTTCTTTGTCTCAGACAGAATCAGTCCTCTCAGGTGGAGGGTTCTCCGGCTGCTGGAATTTTCACCTGAAACTTGAGCTTGTCTTGCGCCAAGACAACTCTCTGCAGAAGATACGTCAGAGCTGCCGTTGGTAGCCCTCTTGGAGTATTTTATATTCTGCTGAAGGAAGGTGGAATTACAATTAAAATCCTGTTATCACTGAAAAAAATATATAGATGTAGGATTGCATAAATGCACATGAATGAAATATATACAATCAGAGTGATGGAGTGCATCAGAGCAGATGGGCTCTGCTGCGGTCCCATGGGGAACTGAATCATCTCAAAAGATGCTCACGATACAACACACCAGGCATTTAGAGTGAAAGCAGCAGCAAGAAACGGGGGTCTCAAGAAGCAGAACCACTCCGCAAGTTGATGAATTCCACATCTAGCATTCAAAGTCCTTCCTGACGCCGACTCACACGTTATCTCTGAGTAGTTCCTGCTACCCCAGGTTCTTCCCGAGCCTTTCTTAACGAGAGTTTAGACAGTGGCCTTTTTGTAGATTTCCCGTAAGTGTTGGAGCCACTGATTCCCCGCAGAAGTTCTATTAAGGCAATCTAGTACTACTGTCCAACTTCTAGATTTATCATCTGTTTAAGGGTCAATGAATCAACAACTCCTGCCCTGCGCCAAGGCCACCAAACCTTACCAAGCAGAAATGCAGTGGAGTTGGCATTTGGCTCCAAGAAATTGTTCAGTGAACGTGCTGAATTCGGCAAAAACGGGACCATCTTACCTAAGTAGAAAAGTCTCTAAATCATCAAATTGGGAAGTCTGGGGTAGTGTAGAGAGATGGAAGTTTGTGGCATACCGGCTTTTGTGTAGACATGTTAGAGAGGTCCTGGCTATTAGAATATCGTTTATTTGCTGGATTTTGGAAGTGTTTTCTATTCCTTTTCTTTACAAGAGTGCCAGAAACCAACCATAATACTCTAAATGTACAGGGTTTTACATGGAAAGAATGTAACATTCAGGGGAGGAAAAAACTCATAGAAAGAAGAGAGAAAAAGAGAAGCAGTTGAATGAAATGAGAAAGGGTAGAGGGAAAGGATATGTGCAAAAGATTTTGAAAATCCACTGCTCAGCCTCCCATCGGGGCTCTGCCACTCAGGGTATAGAGCAGTGGCGACCAAGAGTTGCTGATGGGCCCTGCTCACTTTAAGGCTAAAAGCAGAGATGTCCAGTACACTATCAATCACGTGCTGTTTAAATAGTTTTCAGTGGGTGGCACAAGTTGACACCTTGTTGTGTATTAGTAATGGAGAAAACTGAACTTTAATATAAGCATCTCTGTGGGTACATTTTATAGAGCATTTTGGAATCCATGAAAGGTTATCAAAATTTAAAATATTTATGCTGAAATGTGCTTTTCTAGAAGACATTTATTATAATCTAGATTGTCTCCTTTCATTCTAGTCACAGATAATCAGTATCCCTGCCTTGGTAGTAAAGAGTTCTTCCCAAGATGTATTGTTCATTTTGAAAGTCTACGGGGTAAATGCCTGCAAGGGTCTTGTCAGGCAAATGTAAACCCAAGTTATTCACTTCCCAATAATCACATCTGCATGGCACTGAGCCTCAGAGTATTCATGATACGCTCATTAATTATCTGCAATCGATTCTTATATTTCCAGCAAATAAGCTAGATCCCTAAAACAAAGTAAATACACACTCAGTTCCAACAAGGTTTCATTTTCTTTCTAAATTACATCTCAGACACACACAACTTAGTCCTGAAGCACAGGAGAAGGGAGGTGAAATAAACGCAAACGTAGCATCTTTCTGCGGGTATTGGGAGAGAAGTGAATTTAGGCACACAGAGACCTCCCAGAGCTAAGGACAGACCGTCTGACTTAGCAGTTTGCTTCCAGGGGTGGACAGAGGCTGCCGACACGTGTACTAGGCTTTCTGGTCAAAGGTCCATATCGCACCTTTGAAGACTCATTCAAAGATCCTCTTAAGAACAAATCAAAAAGCCAACCGTCCTCTCCACACACCGTTTACTCAAGAGGCAGGTGCAAAGGGAACTTCGGAAATGGGAGCACTAAGAACTTGGCTGTCTGAAAGTACCTGGTAGCTCCCTTTTTATTTTTCCTTGGCAGTAAGAAGTGTGTCTTGCACTGCTACAAATCCTGATTTCTTGCCACACAATATAACCGACCCCAGTGCCCAGCCTAGTGCCAGGGACTTCACAGCTGGTCACCTATGGTTGTAGAATGAGTCCTTCCTGTGCCACTGTGGCAGGGCTGAGCTCAAAAATACATGAACGAAAGCTCTAAGCCACAAGCCGCACGGTTCTGGCTGTGGCCCCGTCACTAAGTGACGACGGAGCGGTCCTTCATGAGAACATGGTGAGAGGCGGCCTTTCTGCCTCACACATCTCTAGTAGCAAGCATTTGGGGAGTATGCTTGGAATGAAGGGAGATTTCCACAGGTGCAAAGTGAGGATGAGGGGCAGGAAGGCAGCGGATGGAGGCGGTTTTTACTGTCCTCTGCTTTATACAGAATACTCAACGTGATTTACACTCTCCCGCCTGTGAATCAGGCAAGAAGCCCCCAAACGTTCATGATATTAAATTAACTGCTCTAATTTCCCTGAGCAGCTCCGATTTCGGCAAACAATGTGAGTTGCTAACATGATACCAAAGTCCATTTAGAAAGGAATCCTCAGACAAGAACTAAATGCAGACACCCCAAGAGGAACTTTCTGACCACTGTATTTTTATACTCTGAGAATATAAACAAGTAAGAAAGGAAAGTCAGCATGAGTGAGGACTTAATCTCCACAAACAGCAGACAGGGAGAGTAGGCTTTTGTAAGAATTCCCATTTGTAAGCATAGTATTATCACAATTCATCTCTTTCTATTGCAATTTCAAGTTTCATAATTGAAGCAGGATGGAAAATATTTTTGTGGCTCAAAAACGAAGCATATCTAAATCCTTTTAAAAGGGTTTTTAAAAAAAATGATTACAATTTTGAGCCATCTACCTATCCATCAACCACAACCATCATACAACAAGAGAAGAAAGAAAATTTCATGATTTCAATGATACATTTGAGACTCTGTGAGGAATACCTTGAAAATAGAAATCTCCAGAAACAGGTTTTTGGAGAGCTGGAAGAAAAGAATTCCCAACTAGTTATCTAGACGCAGTGTCTACACTCTATACACCAGAGTACACCTGCCCAGATGTTCACTTCTCATCCAGATGTTCTGGGGACCCAGCATCTCAGCCCGGGCACGGTTAAACTTAGCCTCGGGGCATTGCCAGTCTGGCCCTCAAATCCAGCTGCAGCGTCTTGCTCTAGGACTGCAGCTAGAGTTGCTGCAGTCCTTCTGATGCTAAATGGGAAAAGTAGCTGAAGTTTAGCACCCTCTGCAGTTAAACAGTTTGGTAATTTCCAAGCAAAACTAGCTACATGAAATGTGTGAAATAAAGAAACGGAAGGACTTCTGCACGAAATTCACAAGGGAAGTCCAACAAGAAATTCAAAGCAAGTCTGTGGTCTTGGAATCCAGCTAATGAATCTATAGTTAAAGATCCTATTAGACCAACTGAGTATTATTAGATGTTCAAACTGTGTTAGGGACTGGGATAGAGAATGAAGGGTGAGATACCCTTTGAAAGTATCTGGAAGGTTACCTGTGGTGTTTACATTTCAACTACCTTAAAATGTATAAAAGAATTATAAAAACTAAACTAACTTACATTTTTTTGATGAAATAGATATGCTCCAATATATACATATTCAAAGTGTATTTCTTTTTCTACACCAAGGAGAAATAGAATTTTGCAACTATGAAAAGAAAGAAAGAAAGAAAGAAAAACCCTGGGGAAACCCCTGTTTTCTTAAAACAATCCAGAAGACAAAACACGAAGCAGCTTGGACTGGCTATTCTTTGTCTCTCCCCATCATCCAATTGTCCTTTAAGAAGAAAATAAGAAATCTAGTAGCATTTCTGAAGGTTGTTTTATATGACAGTTTAACATTCTAAAAAAATCATTATTGAAAAGCAGATTATAGAAGTATTTGTCTTCTGCTGGCTAGGGTCTTCAAAAGAAAAAAAAAAATAAAGCTCAAGGCTATTTTAACTGGCAAAAGGAAAAAAAAATGCGTTCAAAAGAAATGCAGACACTTCATGTAACTGAACACTGGTCACACTCTGTAGGCAAATCGAACACTTAATCCAAGCCACAGTCTGCTAATGAATTGTCACTGCCTCTCATCATTAAGGAGCTACTGTAATTCTGCATTAAAACAACATCTCAAATGAGCAAAAAGAGGTTTATCTATTATTTTGCACATTTTGTACACTTGTCCACCAGACCCAGGAATACATGCATATAGATTTATTTACTGATCTATGAATTATTTATGTATCCACAGAGATTCCTATATATAGAACTGACAACTTTATACCTATTTTTCCTACATAATAATTACATGTACTGTCTCCCTATTGTATACATATAAATGCAAAAGTATATTATAAAACAGGTAAAGTAAGTGGTATTGATCTCTGAAATTCAATGTGCCTGCATCAGTCATATTTACAGAGTAGTTTAGATAATTAGGTGATTGTCAGCATTCCCAAACCTCAATCAACCAAACCCACTTTGCAAAGGACACAGTCTTAGGTTAATTAAGCTCTCTGATCAGAACATTCTGCCTAGAATGTAGTTAAAAACTGAAGCATGAATCTGTTTTGCCAAGTATCGTTATGCATACTTTGCCACATGGCTAGCATAATACCTTTTATTTAGTATATATCATATTGCTGTTTGACATATGCAACTTCTCAGCAGGAGAATAACTGCATCCACTCTAGTAGATGCTCCCGAACACAAGCTCTGCAATAATGCAAACACAGATGATGGATTAGCACCAAAGCAGCACGCCAGACCTTGGAGAATAAAGGCGTGTTTTACACATCGCTGGGAAATATCAATAACTCCACTTCTGTGTTTACACAGTTTCCAGTTTGTTGGGGATTTGGCAAATGAATTTGTGCAGAAAAATGTGGGGGGGGGGGTGGTTAGAAATCCCCGCAAATTAATTTAGCAGGAAGAATGGTTGTCGGGAAGACGCTGAGCTCTCGTTTATTTTGGACAAGTTTCAGGAACAAATTTCTGGCTTTTCTAGATAAATAAAACAATAACAAAAACCACGCAGACAAAGGGCAAACCAAACGAAGATACCCCCTATTCACAATGAGAGAATTTCTTTTCTTTCTAAGCAACTTTTAGACCAAGGGGCCGAGGAAGTTTGGCTGTTGTTTGTAAAATGTGCTCTCTTGTTTTGAGGCATGCTTCAAATCCAGCCTTTCTTATGTCAACCTGATATGAAGACTAAAGAACTTTAGAGCTAGGATGTCCAACTTAACAACGTTTGCCCGGAACTTCCCCTGTTTAAGTATGGAAACTTCTGAGACTGTTCTAGGAAACTCTTCTGTCCCAGGCACTTTATTAAACTTCTGGTGCTGACTCTGTTGGAAACATTTATTCTCAGCACCAGTTTACTTAAATCTTATAATGTCTGATGTTTCACAAACTCAGCTTTCAGTTACATCAACTCTAAAAGGCTCCTCACTGCAGCTACTGTAAAACGGGTTGCTCCTTTAAACACTCCTGCAACTAGGCTGATGGGAGCCCTCAAAGTGGCTGAAACATTCTAATGTGATTCTTAACTTTGCTCATTGGGAATTATTGATAAAATTTCTTTGTAAGAAGCATCCTTGCTGATGTCATGAATACTCAGAGGCCACACAAATAAAAGGCTGTCTCCATAGTGATGGGGGCAGGTTTGTGGTTTCCCTAGTTACACTCTTGAGTGATAACCATCTGGGGCTCCTCCCTGACAGAGGGGAAAGGGAGTTAGAACCTGGAAAGATGAAATGTGCTTTTGTTAACAGGCCTGAAAGTTATCTCCCACATCTCTGTGTTTGATTTCTTTTTTAAATCAACCAGTACCAACTGTTGTAAGGTTTAAAATTTTTTTCATCCTTGTTGGGGTTTTGGAAATTTTCCCTTTGGACTCTAGAGATAAACTATTCCAGTCGTGAGAATACGACCGGTAAGCGCAGCCAGAGCAGAGAATTTCTTCTTGGCCCGAAGCAGCTGCTGGCGTTGGAGCCCAGACAGGATGCTGGTTTTTGTTCAAATACGGGAGTCCTAAGCAGCACTCCTCTGGGCTGAAGTTGAGAATCTCTTGGCCTCCATCATCAGAGGGCAGGGATGGCTTCCTAATACTTCAAAAAGATCTTAGTTTCCCTTTAAAAAAAATCACATGGATCTCTCATGTAGAAGTTTTAAAAAACTTTCTTGAATTTATTCACCTTTACAACCCATATTAACTACTAACTTCTGGGAACTCTCAATATTTGCTATGTATCTTTTTCATAAAATGTAAGACTAGGGCTCCTGTAAATTTCTGACATGTGAATGAGAGTCACATCGGCCCCCAGGGGACCTTGAGTCTCAAAGTTTTGGGTTTGCTTGGGACTCGCCACTCCTTTCTTCTGTCCTGCTTCTCCCTCTTGGAATGGGACTATCTGCCCTCTACCTGTCCCACCATTCTGTTTTGGAAGCAGATATATACGTGATTTCACAGGTCCACAGCTTTTGCCTCAGAATGACCCAATAGCTCGAGTCCCACCCATATCTGATTTAGGTCATATTTAGAGAAGACTCTAGACCCCAGTTCGATCCCTGGGTTGGGAAGATCCACTAGAGAAGGGATAGGCTACCCACTCCAGTATTCTGGCCTGGAGAATTCCATGGACTGTATCATCCATGGGGTCACAAAGAGTTGGACACAACTGAGCGACTTTCACTTTCACTGGACTTCAGACTTATAAATTGAGGCTGGACTGAGTGTGGATCTACTGGGATGGAATGAATGTATTTAGCACATGAGAAGGATGTGAATTTGGGGGAATCAGGGGCAGAATACTATAGACTGAATGTGTCCTCCCACCAAATTCATATGTTGAGGCTTATCCCCCAAAGAGACTAGGAGGAGGGATCTTTGAGAGGTGATTAGGATATAAAGGCAGAACCCTCATGGATGGGATAAATGTCTTTATAAAAGAAGCCCTAGAAAGCTTTCTTGCCCCTTCCATTGTGTGACTTTACACCAAAAAGACAGCTATTTAGGAAGCAGGCCCCCAGCACACACAGGATCTGCTGGCACCTTGATTTGGGACTTACCAGCCTGCAGAACTGTGAGAAACACACTTCTGCTATTTATAAGCCACCCAGTTTCTGACATTTTTGTTATAGAAGCCTGAACAGACTACGCACGGTCCATGCACCCAAGTCTCAACTTCTTCTTCTGTAAAATGGAGATAACGTTTAATCTGAAAGGAAATTTCAAGTATGAAAATGATGAAATGTATGCACTCTGAAAATGTGGCCTTGCCTAATTTTCTTTGCTTTGAAATAAATAATATTAAATATAAGAATCTGACTTACATAATCTCTAAAGGCTCTTTCAGCTCTGAAGATGTGCAGCCTGAGGTCAATTTCTTATGAGATTTTTAAAGAAAAAGTTCCTGCTCATCTTACTCAGATCCTGCTGTGATTTGAGCTTATCTCTTTATCCCTTCTTCCATCACAGACCAAATAATCTATTACTGAGATATTCAATATCTTCTTTCTGGACCGAGGGCAGCAGTCAGACTCACGTGCTCTTTGTACGTCTTCAGCTGATACGAGATTGAAACACAAGAAGCCATCAAAACCCTGCATGGAAGACAACACAAACTTTTCTCTCACCAGGACAGTGATATCCATGTGTACAACTCCCATAGGCATGAACCACTAAGGAGGGTAATTACAAAATTTAACCCTATTTGTGTGTGTGTGTGTGTGTGTGTGTGTGGCCATTTGCAGTTAATAAACAATCAACTACTGTCTGGAGCACCTAAGCTAGTGAAATCCATACCATCATCTATGGGGTATGATTTCTTCATCTTAACATTCCTTAATCTGTACACAAATGTTGAATAACTCCCTGTGGCCTATGCTGTAAACTGTTACAACAACAATCCAACCACAGTAATTGTTGCACAGAGTATACACTCACATTTATTAGGCTTTAAGCATTGGGCTGAGCATCTTCAATACATTCCCCATTACAGCATTAGCACTCCAGTTTTACAGAAAAGGCAACTAAGGCTTCCAGAGTACCACCTCTCAGCTTGGCTTTGAATCCAGATCAGTCTATAACCCGCAATGACTGCAGGTGATGCTGCTTCTTTGCACATGGCCCAAACTCCTTAGCATGGCACTGCCCACCTCATCTATGTGCCAGAGAAGACTACCATGTACTCACTCATGCTGGTCCTTTCCCTCTCTTCTGTTTGGGAAATCCCTTCCCCTCCATCAAGGCCCTCCTCAAAGCTCACATCCTCTATGAAACCTTCCTGTGAAAACTCAGCCAAAATGAGTTTATTAGGCATTTATTAGGCATCTCCAAAACCTCCATTAAATCACTTATTTTGCATCAGTAGGACTAGCTGTAAACACAGAAGGAAACCAAGATTCAGAGAGGTTATGTGGCATTTTCAAGGCCACTTATTAAAGATTCAGGTTCATATCTGTCTTCCTGCCTGGGAGCCTTAGGTTTCATCCTACATGGTATGCTACCTCTCTCTGACTTTTGGTGTGGAGGCACAGGAAGCCTGTTATGACTTAACTCACTCATCTTTGCATAGAAAGAGGCTGGTGAGAAATGTCAAGGTTGGTCTCAGCATGTCACTGGGTCCCAGTTGCTTTCACTGGCTTGCAAGCATTCTGACCCAGAAGACGGTAGATGAGGGCAGTACAGTCCCCTCACCTCCCCTGTGTGTGTCTGAATTAGATTACCTGGGAGTCCCAGGCCAATTGACTTTTAGCAGCATCGGGGAAAGCACGCTGATTTTAGCTCCAGTTTCTGGGAATAATGGGGAGGGACCTCCACCCTAAGGAGACTGCCACCATTGCAGGTCACCTACTGAAACGGATGGGCAGCCTCCTGACCAGGCTGGGACAGTTTAGAGTTTCTCAAGCAGGGGCAAGGCACATCCAGAGAAATGGTTCTCCCTGCTCCAGGCAAGTGGCCAGTTACACAGATTTTAATCAGTCTTTCCTGGTGCCTGACCTTTCCCAGTGTGACGCAGGCTTGTCTTCTAAAGGTATACAAGCCACAGGTCCTGAAACGACTAGGCAGCCCTCACCAGGTCGTGTACTTAGATGTACGGGGTCAGTGGCCATTAGCAAGGCGTCACTCAAAGGTATCTTTGTGGCAGCAGAAGCCAATTGAAATGTGTCTTGTAAGCTCAGTGTAAGGGGATATCAAGGTCTATGTAATTAACTGCTGAAAAAAGGGGCATCAAAACTCAGCAACATGGGCAGTGCTGATAACTACGTTCAATTCAGCAAATGCACAGAACTGAAACTCTAGGAAAAGGCCAGCTTCTTTTTCTAAACTAGGACTTGTAATGAATAATGGAGCCTGGATTCACTGGCAACAGGAGAGCAGGAGCAGGATCTGTCTTGCCCACAATTGCACCTTCTTCACATCACCTGGCACATAGGAAGTGCTTGGTGCAAAACCCTAGGGGGTCACAATGAGATACTGCTTTACACCCATTAGGATAACTAGACTCAAAAAAGATGGAAAGCAAGTGCTGGCAAGGATGTGGAGAAATGGGGACCCTCCTACATGGCTGGAGGGAATGTAAAATGATACAGCCACTCTGAAAGACAGTTTGTTGGTTTCTCAAAAGTCTGAACATAGAATTACCCAATGATTCAGCAACTCTACTCTGAGGGATATACTTAAAAGAACAGAAAACAGCGTTCAAACAAAATTTGTACACAAATATTCATAGGACTATTCATAATAGCCCAAAGGCAGAAACAATTCAAACATAGCCAATGGAGGAATGAAGAAACAAACTGCAGTACATCCATACAATGGAATATTATTCAGTCATTAAAAAGGAATTAATCCTGATACACGCTACCACATGATGATCCTTGAAAACAAACGGTCAGACAAAAAAGGACCCATGTTGTATGATTCCATTTATGTGAAATATCCAGAACCTGTAATCTATAGAAACAGCAAACAGATTAACAGTTGCTGGAGGCTGGGGGTGAGGGAGGAATGGGAGTGGCTGCTTAATGGGTACAGGTGTCCTTTTGGGGGGATGAAAATGCTGTAGATCAAAACGATGGCTGTGCAGCATTGTGTGTGTACTAAATGCCACTGAACTGCGTCCTCTAAGATGGTGAATTCTATGTTATATGAATTTCACATTTAAAAAAATTAAAAAGAGGAGCTTTATGAGGGCATCCTACTGTGAGAGCAACTCCCCTGTGACAACATCACAGAGAAAGGCAGGGAAACCTAGGACCAGGTCTTACATTAGGCACCATCAGGCAGGAAACCCAATTTGGCCTGATGTGGAAAAAAAGTATCTTGGCACTTGTAGAGCAATGAGAAAGATGGAAAAAAACAAGGTGGGGGGGGTGGGGAATTATTGGCAGCAAATTTTAAAACTCTTTCTCCTGGCTGGCTTTGGGCACACTACCACTCACTACACTTAGGAAAAAATAAAATTGGTTTAAGCAAGAGAATGAGGATCCTAAACTTGATGGAAAGGGCCAAAATCACCTTCTCTATTCTCAAGGCAAATATAAAATGTTGGGGGATTAGCCACTATTTTGTATTTTCCACACCACTGCTCTCTCCTCTCTGTAGGTAGCCAGCATAGATAACTCAGTAGATTGTGTTTGCATTTCAGAAGCCGAGTTCCTCACTTTCTTTTCACCCTCCTTGAGACTGGTTCTCTGGTTTCCCTCTCTGAGAAGGCTGGAAAGGAGGCCTTGGCTTTCCTTCGAGGCAGAGAGAGTAGCACCTCTCACTAGAAACCCTTCCCTGTCCGGGCGTCTGGTCTATGCGGGTTGTGGAAGCCCCCAGGTGAGGCTCATGGGCAGAGTAAGGATGGAGGCCAGGTGACAAAGGTGAGTCATCTTCCTGCCTGCTGGGTTCCAAATTCCCACAGGACTCTGGTCAGACACACTGGTCTCACTGAGCTGGATAAATCCAAAAAATTTGGATTAGAAAGAAGAGGCCAGAAAAATAAAAGAGAGAAAGGGCCAGAAGCCAGAGGGGTCCTTGTGAGATGGTTCCCACCTGGGTACTTAGGTGAGAGCCAGGTTAACCAACAAGCATCCATGTCCGGAGCCACTGCTTATGACTTTGTGTTGTGGCCACTTCAGTTTAGCTGGCCATGCCCAGTCTGATGGCCCAGCAGGTAAAGAATCCGCCTGCAATGCGGGAGACACAGGAAATGCAGGTTTGATCCCTGGGTCGGGAAGATCCCCTGGAGAAGGAAATGGCAACCCACTGCAGTACTCTTGCCTGGGGAATCCCATGGATGGAGGAGCCTGATGGGCTACAGTCCACATGGTCGCAAAGATGGACACGACTGAGCGACTAAACACACACACACACACAGCCTCAAAGAGGTTTCTAATTCCTCTCCTGATTCCAGGAAAAAGAAATAAGGACATGGCTCCCACTTCAGAACTAAGGACAAGAAATACTGCACTGGGTGGGGTGAGGGCGGGCACACAGATTCTCTTTTTCTCATTTGCCAGTAGTATAGTTTTATCTAAGACACTGTGGTTTAGTGGGGAAAATAAAAACAATTCGCTTGGGAAGCAGATGACAAGGATCTCTGACCTTGCTGAGTCGTGGTTTAACTTCTCTAGGCTGAAGTTTCCCTGTCAGTCAAAGACATAAAATAGATGATTTCTATGCGTCCCTCGTGAGCAGACATTCAGGGCTGCAGAATATTATTCCAGCCTCTGGATCCTCACATAAGGACTTCCTTATTTTGTTGTTATACTATCCAAGGAGTGAGATTTGATTTTAATGCAGTATGTTGAGAATGCAAATATGAGTTTTTTCTTGTCTGGAACAGTTAAGACAGGAAACTTTCAAAGCACTGGAGATCTGAACAGTAGGCTGGGAAAAAAAATATACAAATATGAATGAAACGTGGTATCAACTTCTTCCAAACTGCTCATGGGACCCCACCAAGCTCAGATGCCCTCACCAGTGCCTACGGGGTAGAGATTTGTGGAGCACGTTGCAGATAAGACAAGTCCAGCTCTCTCAGGCTTCTGGATGCTTCTGGGGTTAGCAATAAGGGGTTAGGCTCCTTTTGCTTCATCTCCTTGAAGCGTACCCTTTTAGAAACAGTATTTCTTCCCATTAGTCACAGAGGTGGTTTTGTTGTTGTTGTTTTTAAAACTTTTTTTTTAATGTAGACCATTTTTAAGGTCTTTATTCAATTTGTTACAATATTACTTCTGTTTTATGTTTTGGTTTTTTGGCTGTGAGACAGGGGGGATCTTAGGTCCCCAACCAAGGATTGAACCCGCTGCACCCCCTGCATTGGAAGTGAAGTCTTAACTACTGGATCACCAGGGAAGTCCCAGAAATGACTTTTGAAAAGTACCGAATAATTTTTCAGTGGCATCAGAAAACGAGGGCTAGTCACCCACATCTCACCAGGGACCGACACAGTGTGGAACACAGCCTCTGAATGCGGAAGGGAGACAACCACCCCGGGTGATACCCTCAAGTTGAGCAGATTTATCCAGAAGCTGCTAGGAGGAGCCAGGGCAGAGAACCCACCTTCCAGGGTTTTCCCAGGATTTGTCAGTAAAGTACATCAACAATAGGAATCCTTACCCCCAGAAACAAACTTGGGACTGGCACTGCTCTTTCTGGCAAGTTCACTCTATTTTTATATTGCAGCTAAATGTTAGTTCCCCCACAACCCTTGAAATTTGGACCTGAGGGGGAAAATGCTCACTTCCAGGTCCGAGTGCTATTTTTCCAGCCTCTCACTCTCCCTGCGGAGCACACTCCTCTCTGTGCACGCGTCTCCAGAAGCAGCCCGTCACGCACTGGGCGCCCGGAGCGCCAAGCTCCCGCATCTGTCGCTGGCCTCGGAGCCGGAGCCCGAGCCCAGCAGGCACAAACGCAGCAGCCTGCATCTTCCTATGTCGCCTAAGTTCTTCAATTCTTTTTGTTTTCCCCTTAAGAAATTCGTTTTCAAATTCACCATCCCAGGTTTCGACTTCCCATCCTGGGTTCTGAACATCCTGTCCTAGGCACGCACATCCTCAGCAGAGGACACAGCACATTTTCACCCCAGTGCTCTGGTTCCTTTACCCCTGGCCAGACTGGATGCAGGGGTTTGAGATTCATGTGTGAGCTGTAGAATGGGGGTGACCCCTGCCACAAACAAGTCTCCTCTAAACAGAGGGCAAGTGAAACTGGAGGTGGGATGAACCCAGTGGTCCTGCCACAATGAAGGATGCCATCTCTCAGGACTTGAAAACAGAAAAGTCGGAACCCATCTGATCAGAGAAAAGGGTTGGGTAGGGTTACTCAGAGCTAACATTTCCTTGGTCTGTGATGGATAGCCACTTTAGAACTATTTCCTGTTCTGAGTTTTCCTTCGGTCAGCGTTGCGGGGGAAATGGGGTGGAGGGATGGGGTCTATTTCAGTCATGATGTTCTACGGACCCCTCCAAGAAGAGTGCAGGACTAGAATTGTGTCTGTACAAAAGGTTTGCATTAACTGTAATGAAGCAGATGACAAAATCAATAAAGCGGGAATTGTGTGGCTGTCATAAAGATGATGTAAATCCAGGGTTCACGATGGTTATGAAGCTATTTAGAATTGTAATTAAAACCAGCACCATTTTTTTTCAAGATAAAAGCCCCTTTGACAACCATAAATGCAAGCTACAGGAAATTTTCAACAAATATATTCAAAATTAATGTATGGCACAAAGATGGCATAAATTAACGGAGGATAATCCATAAGCCCAGGCTTCGGATTGTAAGAGCACTGAGTAAAGAGATTTCGATTTTGCATTTGGTTTTCAAGTGATGTGGTTTTCAATTTTAATCAAGTTAAAGCTTGACAGAGCACTTAGAGACTCTGAATGAATGGCATATTTCTGACAACCACTTTTCAATGAGACTGAAAACGCTGTCTCTGTATTTGTACAACTTGAGATCTGACAGCATTTGCTATTTTATGCATCCCACATACTTCAGAAGAGAATCTAAGGTGTGGGGGTGTGTGTAGGAGGAGATGACCTTCTTGTTTCATTCAGGAGTGGGAGTGGGATAAAGACGGGGAGGCACAGGATGGGATGTCCAGTCTTTTGGTACTATCTTCTTTGAGCTATCTTCCTTGGAGTTTCTTTTGAGCCCTGATGATAAACTGTAACACTGAGATTTCTTGGGAAACATCCACCTACCTACCTATCCATTCACCTAACTTCAGAGCATCACTGTTTGCTTTTAGGTCATGAACAATATTCCCTGCTATGGCCTTCAGCCCTGCTGAAGGAGATTCTAGCCCTCTCGGTGATTATAACCGTAGAGTCACTGAATATCAGTGTTGGGAGCAATCTCAGAGATCATCAGGTCCAAGTCTGTCATTTTTAACAGAAGATGAAAGTGAGGATTAGAGAGAGAAAGAGTTACTTAAAATTGTAGGATAGCATTAGGCAGTGTACTCAGGACCTGATTAAGAACCCCTCAGGTCACACTATTTGGAACAGAAGGAGTGACATATGCTAAGCCAGTGAAAAACTAAGACAGAAAATGATGATTAAATTGCATTGTCAAGTCTGAAGTGCCACTAGAATTCAGATATGCTTGATTCTTTCAATCTATTTGGGGCTTCAAGTGTGGTAAGGAGGTGGCCTGGGGAGACAGTAAGTAGGAAATGAGGAATCCTAGTGATTGAGGGGTGTGTTCATGTTGTTTTTTCTGTATTTTACGATGACTTGACATCTTAAGGGGTCTCGATGACTTTAGGCAGAGGCTGCCCCTCCCAGAGCTAGTTAATTCCTTCAGATAATAAACAATTGATCAGTGAGCCCATCTTTCACATACAAACCCAATGGTCCTGAGTCCATATCCCCAAGCACCTTCTTTACCTAATTCTCACACACTGAGCCAGTATTAGTGTGTTAGTTGCTCAGTCATGTTGGACTCTTTGTGACCCCATGGACCATAGCCAACCAGGCTCCTCTTTCCATGGGATTCTCCAGGCAAGAATACTGGAGTGGTTTGCCACTCCCTTCTGCAGGGCATCTTCCCTACCCAGGGATCAAACAGTATTTCCCCTCCCTAGTGCCAGGCTAACAGGATAGCCCCTTTGCCCCAGGCCTGAGGTTATTCAGACTGGCTGATCCCAGGCTTTTTACAGAGACCTACCTGGCTCTCCCTTCTCTCTCTTCATAAAGGACAGAAATGGTATGGACCTAACAGAAGCAGAAGATATCAACAAGAGGTGGCAAGAATACACAGAAGAACTGTACAAAAAGATCTTCACGACCCAGATAATCACAGTGGTGTGATCACTGACCTAGAGCCAGACATCCTGGAATGTGAAGTCAAGTGGGCCTTAGAAAGCATCACTACGAACAAAGCTAGTGGAGGTGATGGAATTGCAGTTGAGCTATTTCACATCCTGAAAGATGATGCTGTGAAAGTGCTGCAATCAATATGCCAGCAAATTTGGAGAACTCAGCAGTGGTCACAGGACTGGAAAAGGTCAGTTTTCATTCCAATCCCTAAGAAAGGCAATGCCAAAGAATGCTCAAACTACTGCACAATTGCACTCATCTCACACGCTAGTAAAGTAATGCTCAAAATTCTCCAAGCCAGGCTTCAGCAATACTTGAACCGTGAACTTCCAGATGTTCAAGCTGGTTTTAGAAAAGGCAGAGGAACCAGAGATCAAATTGCCAATATCCGCTGGATCATCGAAAAAGCAAGAGAGTTTCAGAAAAACATCTATTTCTGCTTTATTGACTACACCAAAGCCTTCGACTGTGTGGATCACAATAAACTGTGGAAAATTTTGAAAGAGATGGGAATACCAGACCACCTGACCTGCCTCTTGAGAAACCTGTATGCAGGTCAGGAAGCAACAGTTAGAACTGGACATGGAACAACAGACTGGTTCCAAATAGGAAAAGGAGTACATCAAGGCTGAATATTGTCACTCTGCTTATTTAACTTACATGCAGAGTACATCATGAGAAACACCGGGCTGGAAGAAGCACAAGCTGGAATCAAGATTGCCAGGAGAAATATCAATAACCTCAGATATGCAGATGACACCACCCTTATGGCAGAAAGTGAAGAGGAACTAAAAAGCCTCTTGATGAAAGTGAAAGAGGAGAGTGAAAAAGTTGGCTTAAAGCTTAATATTCAGAAAACTAAGATCATGGCATCTGGTCCCATCACCTCATGGGAAATAGATGGGGAAACAGTGGAAACAGTGTCAGACTTTATTTTTTGGGGGCTCCAAAATCACTGCAGATGGTGATTGCAGCCATGAAATTAAAAGACACGTACTACTTGGAAGGAAAGTTATGACCAACCTAGACAACATATTAAAAAGCAGAGACATTACTTTGCCAACAAACGTCCATCTAGTCAAAGCTATGGTTTTTCCAGTGGTCATGTATGGATGTGAGATTTGGACTGTGAAGAAAGCTGAGCGCCGAAAAATTGATGCTTCTGAACTGTGGTGTTGGAGAAGACTCTTGAGAGTCCCTTGGACTGCAAGGAGATCCAACCAGTCCATCCTAAAGGAGACCAGTCCTGGGTGTTCATTGGAAGGACTGATGCTGAAGCTGAAACTCCAGTACTTCGGCCACCTCATGCGAAGAGTTGACTCATTGGAAAAGACCCTGATGTTGGGAGGGATTGGGGGCAGGAGGAGAAGGGGACAACAGAGGATGAGATGGCTGGATGGCATCACCGACTCGATGGGCATGAGTTTGAGTAAGCCCTGGGAGTTGGTGATGGACAGGGAGGCCTGGCATGCTGCAATTCATGGGGTCGCAAAGAGTCGGACACAACTGAGTGACTGAACTGAACTGAACTGAACTTGGCTCTCCCAGGAATCCTCAGTACAGTCTGTGGCCCTTCCCTCTTACTTCTGCCTCCCACTCTGGTGCCTCCTGGTGTGGCCCTGTGTGGCATGGCATGCCGCAAATTTCTAGAAGAACTCTGAGGAATGATGAATTTTTCTTTCAATGGCATTGACCTCCCTGTGTTATCCCTCGGTCACCTTTATAAATTAAGACCCAGACATAGGTTCAAGGGACCCAGGTTTGGGTCACAACTCAGGTGCACTCTCTGAATGATCCTAGACAAGTTTAATCACATTAAAAAAATATTTTAGTTTTATTGGCATATAGTTGATTTACAGTGCTGTATAGTTTCAGGTGTATACACATACACATATATTAATCCTGTTTTAGATTTTTTTCTTATAGGTTACCACAGAATGCTGCGTAGACTGAGTAGACCTCCCCGTGCTATACAGTAGGTCTTTGTTGGTTATCTACCTTATATACAAAGTGTAATCGCTGTATTTTTAAAAGGAGAAGTGTGGACTGTGTTTTCTTCAAGTCCTTTCTCGCTGCGTAAGTCTGTGACTCTAAGCAGAGCTACCTGAATTCCAAGTCGTTTGTTCAACAGGCAGCAAGGCGGGCTGCCACAGACAAATGGCAAAGCTCGCCGAATCGCTTAGCATAGAAGCACAGCTCACGCCTGTCTCAGTAGGAGGATGGGCAAAGAAAGGAATTCATTTTAGGAACGCTAATTGCATTAAGGAGCTGATTTTAGCAAATAGTCTTGGATTGATAGTCTACTCTGGTGCCTCGTCCCCTGTGACGTATAATCCATCAGAGAGGCGCACATCCACAGCTAGATTATACTGGTTGACAGAAGGTCCCCAAACTGCACAAGAGCCATCTTAACCACCAGAAAGGTGCGGATTTGGGGAAGCTGCTTAACAATGGACCCAAAAGAAAGCTGAATGCCAGCCTTCACTTTTAAATGACCCGTGAAATGTAACAAGGTCCCAGGAAAGTTTGAGTCAAACCATTCAACCTCTGGGACACGCACTAAGAAAATCCCTCAAAATTCAAAGCAGTAACTCCTTGCTTGGGAACCTTGAGCCTTTTGTTTTTAGGGCAAAGATGGGCCTTTGTTTTTCAATAGTAGCACCAGGAGCTATAGTGAGAGTATCACTTAATGGGCTTCAGGAGACAAAACGAGGAGAGACGGGCCTTCTCTTTTGAGAGAGAATAAAGCAGGACCATTTCTAAAGTAGAGTTAAAGTTCAGAATCGTGGCCTTGTGTTCTATGTGTTCTTCATGGACTCTGCAGCCGGGTAAGGCTGACTCAGAGCCAAAGGGATCTCTTGGGATATCTGAAGTAAGGCATGGGCAGTAAAGGCAGATTAAAGGAAATGGGGGCAGGGAGAGCCTGCTTGAGGGAATTTTTGGAAAACCCCTTTTGCTTGGACCCCTGTGAAATGTCTTAAATTTTGAGTGCAAAAAACTCCAGAAATTGATGATAGTTAATTGGGATTTCATTGTCTGGCAGGGTTGTCTTACTCTATTATGCTGGGCTGAATCACCAGCACCTAGCCACGCCCTCCTTCCCATTCATTTCTCCCTTGTCTATAACTCCTAAAGATCATCTAACAGAAAGCGGGATTTTATCTTCTTCATTGTCTGGCTTGGGTAACAGTGTGTGCCGGGAACGAAGGGAAAAAATGCCACACAGGAAACACCCATGTTACGAGTCCCAAAGCATTCACAGACTCAAATTAAATGCAGGCTGTTCACAGCAGCACAAAGTCTGTTTTGCCTGACAACTGAATAACAACTCAATATCTGTATCTTCCCAATGAATCAATGCACTGGTTGCTTTCTGTGACCATACAGAGCACACTGTGAGTTTGGGTGTGCAGTCTTATTTGAGAAGGACTCAAGACAGCATCTGCAGGTTTGTGAGCTGAATGTGCTTAAGTAGACAAAAACGATATTCAGCCAGTGATCTAATTGACATTTTACTTGGGCAAGAAAACTGAGGCTGGCCCAATGGCAGGCAAATTCATTTTCCAAAGGTCATGGGGTTAGCTTCTGGTGATTCGTTGTTGAAAGATATCTCAGGGCTGGTCAAGGCCACAGTCAGAGATGCCTGTGGAATACAAATAATTCCTCTCATTCAAAACTGGCAGCCAGGACCATGGGTCAATGTGGTTGTACTTATGCAAATAGTAATGATCACAGTTTCCAGTTACGGAGGGTCAGCGGTGACAGAGACAGGCAGCCTGGGGCATGACCAGCTCAGAGTTCTTGTTCAGGAAAATACACTCTGGTATCTTGTCCCAGAGAATTGAATGAGATGGAAGTACTGCCATTCTTTGGGCTGAGATCAGATGGATTTCGTTAAGGCACAGAACTATTTTTGATATGTAAATATATGCACAAGATAAAGGAAAGTTCAGAGAGCCTCAAAGAGTCCAGAGGAAAAAAAGCAACACCCCCTCCTGCCCCTCCCCTCCAATTCTGTACTTTGTAGCAATTACTTTTAGAGTTCTCTATAAATTTGTCCACAGAGATTTCACATATCTAAAAGTTTGTGAGAACAAATAGAAGCATGGTGGTTGTGGTGGTGTAGTCGCTAAGTCGTGTTCAACCCTTAGGACCTCATGGACTGTAGTCTGCCAGGCTCCTCTGTCCATGGGATTCCTCAGGCAAGAATACTGGAGTGGGTTGCCATTTCCTTCTCCAAAATAGAAGCATGCTGTCTTAAAAAGCACAAATGGAAAAAAAAAAAAATGCACTAATCTTCCTGCATCTTGTGTTCTCATGAATCAGCTTTAGATGCTGTCCTGTATCATATAGAAAGATCAGTCTCCAACAGATGAATGAATAAAGAAGACGTGGTATATGCATACATATATATGGAATATTACTCAATCACAAAAAAGAATGAAATAATACCATTTGTAGCACTATGGATAGACCTAGAGATTGTCAAACTAAGTGAAGTAAGCCAGACAAAGACAAATATCATGATATCACTTATATGGGGAATCTAAAACACAAATGACAAGCGACACAATGAACTTATTTACAAAATAGAAATAGACTTGCGTGCGTACACGCTAAATTGCTTCAGTTGTGTCTGACTCTTTTGTGACCCTATGGACTGTAGCCCTCCAGACTCCTTATAGACATAGAAAACAAATTTATGGTTACCAAAGGGGAAAGAGGGTGGGGAGGGAGAAATTAGGAATTTGGGATTAACATATATACACTACTATATAAAGTAGATAAATAACATGGACCTACTGGGTAGCATTGGGAACTATATTCAGTATCTTGTTATAATCTATAATGGAAAAGAATCTAAAAAAGAATATGTATATTCTTATATATAGATATTCATATAGTTGAATCACTTTGTTGTATACCTGAAACACTGTAAATCAACTATACTTGACAAAAAATTAACAACTTGGGAAAGAATCTGAAAAAGAATATGTATATTCTTATATATATATATATATATTCATATAATTGCATCACTTTATTGTATACCTGAAACACCATAAATCAACTATACTTGACAAAAAATTAAAAACTCATTCCCGAAATTACAGTAGCACTTTTTATGTGTTTAACAGCCATGCATGGCTAGTGGCTACCATCATTCTGTGCTAATATAAAACATTTCTGTTATTACAGAACATTCCATTGGATAGTGTAGGTCTAGAGAATCACAAGAAACAGCAGCAGGAACATTAGATTAAATCAGCCCTGAAGCTTGCCATACCTCTGGACTTCCAGATATGTGAACCAATAAATGCCATTATTGTTTCAGCCGACTTGAACTTAGTTTTCAGTTCCTTTAAGCTGGAAGCATCCTAGCTGACTAGACAATTAAGCTGTTTAAATATTAAAAATTAAGACATTTCGTGTACCAAATAAAACGGTGACTCTCTCATATGACAGCTCCCATCATTTTGTTTGGCTCTTTATTATTTAAAATTCTTTAAATTAAAATATAGTTGATTTACAGTGTTATGTTAATTACTGCTATATAGCAAAGCGATTCAGTTTTATACATACACATACACACACACACATATATATATATAAATTTTTTTTTAAAATATTCTTTTCATTGTGGTTTATCATATGTCTGGCCCTTTGGTAAGCACTAAAAGTTTTGGTCAATTAATAAAGGAATGATTACATAAATTAAAAAATCAGTCTCATTGCTCTTAACTACCCTTCAATAGTCCAGTGAATGACACACCATGATTTATTTAACTAGAGTCCTACTAAAAGGTTTTTAGGTGGCTTCCGAGACATTTTCTATACAAATGATATTGACCTATAAATCTTTTGGGGACTTGCATAAGTTTACCTTTAAAATAAACACATAAAATTTAAACGGATTGAGGAGTATGTGTATTTTCGATTTTGATAGCTGCTGTCAGATTGCTTGTTGGGGGGATTATACCAAGTGACACTCTCACCATCAGTGTAAAACACTACCCCACATCTTTGCCAGTTCAGTGTCCCATGAACTCTTACCAAGTACTCAAGGAATCTCTCTAATCATAGCTAAATTTCCTGGGAAGAAGTTGGATGCACAGGCCTGGCATTAAATGGTCATGGTTAAAATACATTGATTAAGGCTTTCTTTTCCACCTTATGTGAGCTTCCTAAAACAATGCAAGCAGGGCAGGTTTTCTCTACCCTGATCTTTGTTGCTGTCACTGTTAAGTAATGTTGTTCATTGCAGAAATATTAAAAACCAGACAAAGCTAAAAAAATAAAACCATTCAGGTATATACTCAAGAGAAATGAAAATGTAAGTGAATGTTCATGCATCTTGGTTCACAATAACCAAAACTTGGAAACAGTCCAAGTGCCCATCAGCAGGAGACTGGATAAACATACCGTCATATGTCCATACAGTGGAGTATTACTTAGTAATCAAAACTGATAGACAACACAAGATGGATTTCAAAGTATTATGCCGAGTGAAAGAAGTTGGATACACAACACACTGTAAGTCCGTTTATATGAACTAGTTGTAGAGATAAAACTACACAGAATGATAGAAAACAAACCAGTCATTGCTCAGCTTGCGGTGGGGGGAGGGAGCTGAGGCTACAGAGACATGAAGCGCACTTTGAGTGGGATTACATTACAATATACTTATAAAAGTGCACTCAGCTGTAGGGTTCAAATGGGTGTGTTTTTTGTTAGTATTTTTTTTTTATTGGCACATAGTTGATTGTATTAAAACATTTTTGTAAACTTCTAAAGGTTACTTTTCATTTGCAGTTATTACAATACGTTTGCTATATTCCCCTTGTTGTACGACATATCCTTGAGCCTATCTTATACCCAAAAGTTTATACTTTTCACTCTTCCACCCCTATATTGCACCCCCATCTCTCCACTGGTAACCACTGGTTTGTTCTCTGCCAGTCTGCTGCTTCTTTGTTATATTCACTAGTTTGTTGTACCTTTTAGATTCCATATCCTAGTGATATCATACAATCCTTGTTCTTTTCTGAGTTATTTCACTTAGCATAATGCCTCCCAAGTCCATCCATGCAAATGGAAGATTTTCATTCTTTTTATGGCTGAATAGTATTCCATAGCGTATGTGTGTGTGTATATATATGTATATATATACACACATCCATACATAGTGTGTGAATACTGGAGGGCAAGAATACTGGAGTGGGCTGCCAGGCCCTCCTCCAGGGATCTTCCCAACCAGGAATTGAACGCACGTCTCTTACGTCTCCCACACTACCTGGTGGGGTCTTTACCACTAGCGCCACCGGGGAAGCCTATACATACACAGACACACACACACACACAATCCACATCTTGATCCATTCATCTGTTGATGTTAGGTTTCTTCCGTATCCTGGCAATTGTAAATAATACTGCTATGAACATTGGGGTGCATGTATTGTGTCAAACTAGTGTCTTTGTTTTGCGGATATATACCCAGGAGCGGAACTGCTGGGTCATACGGTAGCTCCGATTTTAGCTTTTTGAGAAACCTCCATACTGTTTTCCATGCTGGTTGCATGAATTTACATTCCCACCAACATTTTATGAGGGTTCCCTCTTCTCCACATCCTCAACAACATTTGTTATTTGTGTTTTATTTGATGATAGTCTAAAATGGGTACATTTTATGGTAGGCAGATTATACCTTGATAAAATAGCCTCTTGATTAATGTCCTTCTGACTTTACTTCCCATGAAAATATATACACATATAAAACTATAATCACACTTTTTAAAATGTACCTTCCATTTTATTTTTTTAATTAAATGGGGACATATATGTCTTGATAATCTGATTAAAAAAAAACCTTTATGGTATATTGGTTGGATTCTTTACTAGTTTAATTCCTCATCTCAAACAGAAATAATCAGTCAATTTCACCTTCCCACCCAGCCTAGCATTAGGTAAAAAATCATCCTGGCAGAGTAACCAAGCTTGAGCAGGCACGACAAATGTCAGCATCTCCTGTTTGAGATGGCTTTCTCCTTCTCTACACGATGTGTGGACTAAACTGGCCTCAGGCAGATGGCAACCCTCACACTGCCCGCCGGGGTCAGGTTTCCCGGTGCAGCGCGTCAGCAGAAACCAAAAGCTGGGCCAGACTTCTCCACAGCTGGTCAGACGTTCATAGCAAGAAACTCAAAAAGGTTCCAAAGAAAACCAGAGATCCTCCACCCTCCACTATTTGGGGAAACAAAAGCCTCAAAGGAACTGAAAGGGAGGCTTTGTTCTCTGGCTTTGCTCCAGAGGAGGCTCTCCAACCACAGCCTTCCAACGGGTTGGCAAATTAAGGACAACAAAGGCTGAGGCACTGGACACAAAGGGAGTCAATACAAGTCACAATCCTGGCCTCTCTCATCCTCAACATCACAACAGAGACGTGCCTAGCATCATGTGGGGGTAGGTCCCCCTTCTTTTAATCCTCCATAGGCTTCTAACCATCATTTTAATTTGGATGGATTTCCCACAGTTGTTTTAAGAATAGTTAACAGTTTGAATCACATTAACATACGTTCAAATTTCAGCAATTCTGTGTGATCTTGGCAAACTACCTACCCAACCTTGCTGAGTGTACATTTGTTCATCTTTAAAAGAAAGATACCCCAACCAATCCCATTGGATTGTTATAATAATTCAATGAGATAATAATAATTAACACTTAGAGTGCTTGCTCTGTGTGCTTCACCGCTTTACAAGTGTGAAAGTGTTCGTTCACTCAGTCATATCTGATTCTTTGCAACCCCATGGACTGTAGCTGCCAGGGTCCTCTGTCCATGGAATTTTCCAGGCAAGCATACTGGAATGGATTGCCATTCCCTTCTCCAGGGGATCTTCCTGACCCAGGGATCGAACCTGGGTCTCCCACATTGCAGGTGGATTTTTTTACTATCTGAGCCACCAAGGAAGCCCCCACTACTTTACAAACATTACCTGACTTAAATACTACTTGTAGTCTCCATGAGAAATGAAACAAGCTTGAGAAGTCAACCACTTGCTCAGGACAGCAGGGAGAGCTGGGACTCAAACCCAGATTTCTTTTACTTCAGTGCAGAACCATATTTAGCATGTCAGTGGCTCTCAAACATACTGAATTAGCTGAAGAGAGAATTAAAAATTTAGATTCTTGGGCCTTGACTGGAAACTGATTCACTTGGTCATTAATAGGGCTCAGGAATCTGCTTTCTTAATGTCAGGAGATTTAGAAGCAGGTGGTTTTCAAACCATACTTGGAAATGTTGCACATGGCTATACTGAAACAACATAATTATTACTTTACAATGATTACTTAAAAACAAAAGGAGAGACATTCCAGGGTGGGTCTAGGGGAAGGAAAGGGACTATAGGATTTGTGAGCTCTGGTCATTTCTCAAAGAACACGCGATCAATGACAGGGTCAAGATGGCACGGGAGATGGAAGGGGCACAGAGATAGATGTGCATGAATTGAGTAAACAGTCTATCTAAATAAATAACCGTGACTCAAGCTAAAGAATGCACTGGTCCCAGGAGATTTGGAGGCTTTGGGATGCTTCAGTGAAGATGACCACTGGGGTGTGACTTTGAAAGAAGCAGAGCGAAGGCATTCATTTCAGGAACGGGCCAGGGAGATGCCCTGATGCAGCAACCCACTTCCTGGTAGATTATAGGGTTTGGCCTCAAAACATGATGGGAGGTGGCCGAAGGGGAAATTCAAGTTCAGAGTCAGGGCTCTGCTTAGCGCAATGAGCAACAGTCCATGCAATATGGTGTCAGGAGTTTATGCTCCCACATATGTCCCTCTTTAGTCACCTTAATTGTCACCACCAGAGTCCCCCTTTCAGGGCCCTTGAGGACAGGTGGGTTTTAACTGGTTTGAGAAATTACGGCACCATGACCTGGAGCACATTAGCAAGGATTAGACTCTTAAAACACGGGGCTGCAGGACAAACCAGCAGAACCTGCTGCTTCCTTCCAGTCCTGTGGCCAGTTCACTGGTTGGGGGGAGGGGAACTTAGCCTGTGGTTAGATCTGACCCACAGATGGTGTGCTCTGCCTTGCTCAGGGTGGACACTCAGTGTTTAGAAAAGAGTTTGTGTTTAGATGCCCACATTCCAGAATCAGATGATTTCACACAGAAATCGAAACTCCTTTCAGAAAAATGAAAAACAATTGTTAATTCCGGGCCTCTGTGCATCCGCTGGAGAGGACCAGCTTAGATGAAGCCCACATTCTCCAGGGAGCAGGTTCCCACCACCTCCTGCTGCTCCTTACACAGAACTCAGGCTGTGTTCAACTGTCCTTTGTCAGCTCATGGGATCTAAGTTTATAATCCCTTATTGAAGGGTTTTATCTTCAATATACTGGATCAGAGAAAATCTCCAAGCCCACCAAATCACACCCCCAAAACCCTCCCTTCTCTTCCACCCCTGCAGGCCAATAGCACAACAGTGAAATAATCTCTTTGCATCCATGAAAGTGGAAAGATGTGCAGGGGTTAGGGTTCAGAATATTAATATGTACTGAGCATCTGCTTTGTGCCACTCTCTACCTTAAATCCTTTTCACTTATAATGTCATTCAACTTTTACATGAAAATGTGTGCATGGTGGAACAGTGGCTAAGACTGTGCTCCCAAGGCAGGGGTCCCTGGTTTGATCCTCAGTCAGGAAACTAGATTCCACATGCTACGAGTAAAGATTGTGGATACTACAACAAAGATCGAAGATCCTGTGTGCCGCAACTAAGATTTGACACAACCATATAAATAAATACTTTAAAAATGTATGGCTTGGTTAAGGGTTAATCATCTTCATTTGATTGAGAAGGGGATGGAGGCTCACGGAGCAGCAGCAGTACCCAACCAGCAAAGCACAAAGAAGAAACCCCAGCTATTGTACCAGAGACTGGGGTCTTTCCAGGGGAAGAGGCGGGCTGCTAACTCTTACTTTAAGATGGCTCTACACAGCAATGGGATCCTCTGGAAGCTAGTAATTAGGACTAGTGAAGCGAGCCTGCTGGGACAGGAGGGCACATGCCACACGAAAGAGGGAAGCTGCAATTCAGATCCAGTCTATTGTTGTCAGACAGGGCTGAGTATTACATGATTTTTCCAGAGAAGCTGGAAACACAGATTCTTCCAAAAAATGCACAAAAAGAGGAAATGCAATCTATCTGGAAATGGGGTTTGGGCCACAGCTTTTGATTTTCATGAATTGCTCCTCTAAGCTTTTAGTCAGTATTGCATAGTGGTTACAGGATCTAGATTTAAACTCTCCGTGTTCAAATCCCAGCTCAGCCACTTACTGTCAGCATGTGACTGTGGCTAAAGCCCTTCCCCGTACTTTAGGTTTATCATCTGTGAACTGCTGACAGTAATCCTAAGGTTGTCATAAGGTTTAATGGGATCAGTTCAGTTCAGTTGCTCAGCCGTGTCCGACTGTTTGTGACCCCAGGGACTATAGCACGCCAGGCCTCCCTGTCCATCACCAACTCCCAGAGTTTACTCAGACTCATCTCCAAGAGATGAGTTGGCATCAATGATGCCATCCAACCATCTCATCCTCTGTCGTCCCATTCTCCTCCTGCATTCAATCTCTCCTAGTATGAGGGTCATTTCAAATGAGTCAGCTCTTTGTATCAGGTGGCCAAAGTTTTGGAGTTTATGCTTCAACATCAGTCCTTCCAATGAACACCCAGGACTGATCTCCTTTAGGATGGACTGGTTGGATCTCCCTGCAGTCCAAGGGACTCTCAAGAGTCTTCTCCAACACCACAGGTCAAAAGCATCAATTCTTTGGTGCTCAGTTTTCTTTATAGTCCAACTCTCGATTCATACATGACCACTGGAAAAACCATGGCCTTGACTAGACGGACCTTTGTTGACAAAGTAATGTCTCTGCTTTTTAGTATGTTGTCTAGGTTGGTCATAACTTTCCTTCCAAGGAGCAAGTGTCTTTTAATTTCATGACTGCAGTCACCATCTGCAGTGATTTTGGAGCCCAAGAAAATAAAGTCTGTCACTGTTTCCACTGTTTCCCCATCTGTTTGCCATGAAGTGATGGGACCAGATGCCATGATCTTAGTTTTCTGAATGTTGAACTTTAAACCAACTTTTTCACTCTCCTCTTTCACTTTCATCAAGAGGCTCTTCAGTTCCTCCTCACTTTCTGCCATAAGGGTGGTGTCATCTGCATATCTGAGGTTATTGATATTTCTCCTGGCAATCTTGATTCCAGCTTGTACTTCATCCAGCCCAGCGTTTCTCATGATGTACTCTGCATATAAGTTAAATAAGCAGGGTGACAATATACAGCCTTGACGTACTCCTTTTCCTGTTTGGAACCAGTCGATTCTTTCATGTCCAGTTCTAACTGTTGCTTCTTGGACTGCATACAGATTTCTCAGGAGGCAGGTGAGGTGGTCTGGTATTCCATCTCTTGAAGAATTTTCCAGTTTGCTGTGATTCACCCAGCCAAAGGCTTTGGCATGGTCAATAAAGCAGAAATAGATGTCTTTCTGGAACTCAGTTGCTTTTCTGATGACTCAGCAGATGTAGGCAAATTGATCTCTGGTTCCTCTGCCTTTTCTAAAGCCAGCTTGAATATTTGGAAGCTCATGGTTCATGTATTGTTGAAGCCTGGCTTGGAGAATTTTGAGCATTACTTTACTAGCGTGTGAGATGAGTGCAATTGTATGGTAGTTTGAGCATTCTTTGGCATTGCTTTACTTTGGGATTGGAATGAAAACGGACTGTTTCCAGTCCTGTGGCCACTGCTGAGTTTTCCAAATTTGATGGCATATTGAGTGCAGCACTTTCACAGCATCATCTGTTAGGATTTCAAATAGCTCAACTGGAATTCCATCACCTCCACTAGCTTTGTTTGTAGTGATGCTGCCTAAGGCCCACTTAACTTCACATTCCAGGATGTCTGGCTCTAGGTGAGTGATCACACCATTGTGATTATCTGGATCATGGAGATCTTTTTGTACTGTTCTTCTGTGTATTCTTGCCACCTCTTGTTAATATCTTCTGCTTCTGTTAGGTCCATACCATTTCTGTCCTTTATCGAGTCCATCTTTGCATGAAATGTTCCCTTGCTATCTCTAATTTTCTTGAAGAGATCTCTAGTCTTTCCCATTCTGTTGTTTTCCTCTATTTCTTTGCACTGATCACTGAGAGAGATTTTCTTATCTCTCCTGGCTATTCTTTGGAACTCTGCATTCAAATCGGTATATCTTTCATTTTCTCCTTTGCTTTTTGCTTCTCTTCTTTTCACAGCTATTGTAAGGCCTCCTCAGACAGCCATTTTGCTTTTTCGCATTTTCTTTTTCTTGGGGATGGTCTTGATCCCCATCTCCTGTACAACGTCATGAACCTCTGCCCATAGTTCATCAGGCACTCTGTCTATCAGATCTAGTCCCTTAAATCGATTTCTCACTTTCACTGTATAATCATAAGGGATTTGATTTAGGTCATACATGAATGGTCTAGTGGTTTTCCTACTTTCTTCAATTTTAGTCTGAATTTGGCAATAAGGAGTTCATGATCTGAGCCACAGTCAGCTCCCGGTCTTGTTTTTGCTGACTGTATAGAGCTTCTTCATCTTTGGCTGCAAATAATATCAACCTGATTTCAGTGTTGCCCATCTGATGATGTCCATGTGTAGAGTCTTCTCTTGTGTTGTTGGAAGAGGGTGTTTGCTATGACCAGTGCGTTCTCTTGGCAAAACTCTATTAGCCTTTGCCCTGCATCATTCTGTACTCCAAGGCCAAATTTGCCTGTTACTCCAGGTGTTTCTTGACTTCCTACTTTTCGTTCCAGGCCCCTATAATGAAAAGGACATCTTTTTTGGGTGTTAGTTCTAGAAGGTCTTGTAGGTCTTCATAGAACTGGTCAGCTTCAACTTCTTCGGCATTACAGGTTGGGGCATAGATTTGGATTACTGTGATATTGAATGGTTTGCCCTGGAAATGAATAGAGATTAGTCTGTCGTTTTTGAGATTGCAGCCAAGTACTGCACTTTAGGACCCTTTTGTTGATTATGATGGCTACTCCATTTCTTCTAAGGGATTCTTTCCCACAGTAGTAGATATAATGGTTATCTGGGTTAAATTCACCCATTCGAGTCCATTTTAGTTCACTGATTCCTAAAATATCGACATTCACTCTTGCCATCTACTGTTTGGCCACTTCCAATTTGCCTTGATTCATGGACCTAACATTCCAGGTTCCTATGCAATATTGCTCTTTACAGCATCGGACCTTGCTTCTATCAACAGTCACATCCACAACTGCATGTTGTTTTTGCTTTGGCTCCATCTCTTCATTCCTTCTGGAGTTATTGCTCCACTGATCTCCAGTAGCATAATTAGGCACCTACTAACCTGGGGAATTCACCTTTCAGCATCCTATCTTTTTGCCTTTTCATACTGTTCATGGGGTTCTCAAGGCAAGAATACAGAAGTGGTTTGCCATTCCCTTCTCCAGTGGACCTCATTTTGTCAGAACTCTCTACTCTGATGGTGTCTAGTACATGGTCAGGACTCTATAAGAACTTATTACCTACTAAGAAGCATGTGTATCTGTGTGGGGTTATTCCTTCTTTCTTGAGAAAGCCTCTGTTTATTCTGAGTGTGGGGACAGAGGTTTGGGGGTACATAGGAGCATTTTGGGTAGTCTGGGTTTTAGAGGGATTTCATGACTGTACCCAAGAAATGCTATTGCCTCTAAGAGCAGAAAAAGAAGTTGAAACTTCCATAATAAAATGCTAATTAGCTATAAAATTCCAGAACTGCTCCTGGACCATGCACTGTGTAAATCAAGACTTACTCACCAGAACTTCCTTGTCTGGCTAAGGTAGTTTTCCTGGCAGACTTACTACTTGAGAGCCAGTCATCAGCATTTAGAAGAATTTAGGTTTGCCCATTGTGCCTGGAGACTGGTTATAGAGAGATTTAAAGGAGGGTGTTAGCAATGGCAAATAATAGCTGTCGTTTTAAATGGACACATTGTAACACACTGTCCATTCACAGAGCAGAATGCCAGTGGCAGGCAACCAAGCGCTTTACTCAGGCATGGCAGGCGCTGTGTATATGGATTTGTCAGTTTCTGGACAAGGCACTCTGAAACATCAGCTCCTGTAGAAAAGCACTCGAACCGCAAGCAGTGTCAAGGCTATCTCAGGCTCTGAATACCACCGGACCCGCACCCTGCACAAACAACCTCCTCATCTATCCAACAGATAATTTTTGAGCACTGTGGCTGACAAGTCTTCCCCACTGAGTTGGTAAGAACTATCTTTCCTGAACGAGCCATTTCCTTGAGACACAAAGCATCATCTTGGTGCAGCGAGCAGAATGCCAGATGGTACAGGAAAGTTGGTTGAACTCAGACCTGCTGCAGAGATCGCTAGCCAGCCCTAAGGATGTTGGAAAGATTCTAGAGCCACTCAGCCTCATTCCAGAATATATCTCTCAGGCAACATCTAACTTCCTCTTTTCCTTTTCTCTGAAAGTGAGTCCAGCCCAGACCTCAACCTTAATATCCAAATTCTGGGCATCAAGACCCACTGTCAGTCTGACTCCTCTTTTCTGCTGTCCCTCACCAAAGCCTGGCTTCTTGACTCTGCTCCTGAGTTCTGTCTTGATAACAATAAAGCTTTGCTCCTCTATGATAGAAGGTAATCTTAAAGAATCATCACACTAAACAATCTGACCTAAAAAGACTGTCTGTCTAGCTGCAGTGATTTTTTAAGCCTTTCTTAATTAAAAAAAAAAAAAAAAAACAGGACTCTTCATTCCACCAAAGTTCTTTATGAACCTTACTGTCTAAAAGAGACAATTTAAAAAATTATCATTATTGGAAAGCTACTTTTTATTTGTGGGCTCTAGGAGCACTAGAGTTTCTCAGTACACACACTGAAATCCACTGATCATAACGTGTCAATGACTTATTTTAACAAATGTAAAAACTGAGACCCAGAGGCTAAGTGGCAGCCTGAGGGCAGTGTTAGTATGGGTTTCCTATTGCTGCCAGAACAAATTACCCCAAATTTAGCAGTTTACAACAGACAAAACAAACATATTTTCTTAGCATTCTGGAGGTCAGAAGTTCTAGATCAGTTTCACTGGGCACATGTCAAGGCATGCTGCTGCTACTGCTGCTAAGTCACTTTAGTCGTGTCCGACTCTGTGCGACCCTGTAGACGGCAGCCCGCTAGGTTCCCGTAAGCAAGGCTATGTTCCCTCTGGAGGCTTTAGGGGGCAGTCTGTTTCCTTGCACTCTCCAGGACTATTAGGTGGGTCCACATTCCTTGCGGAGCTTGCAGGATTAGGTGGGCTTCCCTCCTAGCTCAGCTGGTAAAGAATCCGCCTGCAATGCGAGAGACCTGGGTTCGATCCCTGGGTTGGGAAGATCCCCTGGAGAAGGGAAATGCTACCCACCCCAGTATTCTGGCCTGGAGGATTCCACGGACTGTATAGCTCATGGGGTCGCAAGGAGTCAGACATGACTGAGCGATTTTCACTTCACATTCCTTTCCCCACATGGTCTCTTCTCCCTCTGCTTCCAGCTCATGTCTTCCTTCTTTTATTTATTTATTTTTTTTTAATGTCTTCCTTCTTTTAAAGAACCTTCTGATTACACCAGGCCTACTGAAGAGCTGACTCAGAGGAAAAGACCCTGATGCTGGGAAAGACTGAAGCCAAAAGGAGAAGGGGGCTGCTGAGGATGAGAAGGTTAGATGGCAGTGACCAACTCAACGGACATGAATTTGACCAAACTCCGGGGGACAGTAGAGGACAGAGAAGCCTGGTGTGCTGCAGCCCATGGGGACACAAAGAGCTAGACACAACCTAGTAACTAAATGGCAAATTGAAATAACCCGGGATAGTCTATCTAGCGCATCTTAATTTCACCACATCTGCAAAGCCCCTTTTGCTGATAGGGTACATGGTCACATGTTTCAGGGAATAGGATGTGCACCTTTGTGGGGGGGGGGGCGTCATTATTCAGCCTATCTCAAACAGGCAGCAGTTAACAGCAGAGCTATGACCAACCCCAGAATCTCTGGGCTCCTGATGGGGACTGGGGGAGGCAACGGGTGAGGAAGATACATCTTTTATCTGAACTGTCTTATTCCTGGTCTATCAAAGGACCATAAAGCCATAAGCCAGAACAGGGCAGCCCCACTGGAAGAAAGAAGAGAAGGTGTGATGAAGTTAAAAAATCAGAGTTAGGGTTACTTTGGGAGCAGAATATCATAAATGTGAGCTTTGTTTCTGGGTATGTAGGCTCTTCTATCCATGGAATTCTCCAGGCAAGAACACTGCAGTGGGTTGCCATTCCCTTTTCCAGGAGATCTTCCAGACCCAAGAATTGAACCCGAGTCTCCTGCATTGCAGGCAGATTCTTTACCGTCTGAGCCACCAGGGAAGTCCCATGTAATTATCCAGGAAGGGAAGATTTAGTCTGTTAGATGTGATAATCTGAGCCAAATTAACTCTCAGAGATGGAATAAGGGCAGAAGTATTATTAATCTTCATAGCAATACCATGATGAGAGCAATACTATTTCCACTTAACATATGGGGAAACTGAGGCTAAGAAATAGATAATTTGCTTAAGATCACATAGGTGATAAAAGTCAGAGTTTGTTTGATTCCAGGCAGTCTAATTCAGGAACCTGAACACTTGACCATCTAAACATTCTCAGAGTTGATGAGGTTTATACTGAGACCCAGGCATGGGTAGGTTCTTTGAATCACAGATCTTCTCTGAAGGAGAGGAAACTGTTACCTTCCTGCCTTAGGCTATGAGACTTTTCTCACTTGTTTGCTCTATGGCACTTAAACTTGGAAAGTGTCCCTACCTTCTCTCCAAAAAGAAAAAAAGATGATTCATGTTGTTGACTCTGAAAAACTGAATAAACATAAGCTATTGTGAAGGGCTATAAAAGGTGAAGGGATTTACTTGTACATTTAAAAGCTCACCCTTCTCTGCTTGGCAGAATAGAAGGAGGAATGAATGGGTGGAGCACAGGGAATTTCCAGCGCAGTGAAACTCTTCTGTGTGTTACTACGTGGTGGATACCAGTCATTACACATTTGCCCAAACCCACCAAGTGAGCCCTAAGGCGAAATATGGCTCTTAGTTAAAATGTTCAGCAACTGTAGCAAATGTACCACACACAATGCAAGGAGTTAATAACGAAAGAAACTGTGTCAGGGGGGAGGCAGGGGTACATGGGAACTCTACCTCCCACTCACCTCTTCCAGGAACCTAAAACTTCTCTCCAAAAATAAATTAAATTTTTTTTCTACTAATTAAAAAAAAAATCTCATACTTTCCAGACAATCTCAATGGTCTTCTCAGAAATATTTTCCCAATGGTGACCATCACAGCTTGCTCCTGCCTGGAGTCTTGGCTGGCGCTGGAGACCACAAATGCTCTTCCAGGGCTCCCCACTGATCTGTACCTGCTGTTTCCTATAAGCCATCACCCTGTGCTTGTCAAATCTCAGAGCTTTTCCTGGATTACTCCTCAAAAACACTTCAGACTTGTCCTAGATTTGCCACTGACTAGCCTGGTTGCCTTGAGAGAGTTTCTGAAGTTCTTTGAGCTTCAACTTACCCACCTATATCTAGAAGCTAATAAAACTTTTCCTAATGATCTGGTTGGGCTGTTGCATTAATTAAACAAGATAATAGCAATGAAGGCTTTGGGCAAACCACAAAGTAGTAGTGTTCACATATTTAAGACACAGAGTTTCCCTACTTTACGCCTCACTGGTATTTTCCCTATTTTAGGTTATGAGACTGAGAAACATAAGTTATCTGTTCAAAGTCACGTAAGTCATAGCAGCAAATCGAGAATTAAACACAAATATCAAGTCTGACTCCATAACTCATACTTTTTTTTTTTTGGACTTTTTATTTTGTATTGGGATATAGCTGATAACAATGTTGTGATAGTTTCAGGCGAAGGGAATTGGTCATACCAATACATGTATCCATTCTCCCCCAAACTCCCTTCCTATCCAGGCTGCCACATAACATTTATAGAGTTCCCTGTGCTACACAACTCATACTTTTAATCACTCCACTACATTGACTCCAAATGAGATAAAGAATCAGAACAGCAATAGGTACTAGAGTCTCAAAGTGCGATCACCACTGTAATAATAATCTTCTCTCTTCTTAAGACCCTTTTGTTTCTCTTTGGATTTACAAGTCTCCAGGCAAAAGCTCAGTCCAACAGTGAATGTCTCATAGGACAGCTCAGCCCCGCTCAGAGGGGCCCAGAATCACTGCACCTTCTTGCCAGCCTGCAGGAAAAGATGTGACTCTAGTTTACATGCTTGTTGTAAACCCCTTGTTGGCTGTGCATATAGTGCTCAGTTCAGTTCAGTTCAGTTGCTCAGCCATGTCCGACTCTTTGCGACCCCATGAATCACAGCACGCCAGTCCTCCCTGTCCATCACCAACTCCCGGAGCTTACTCAAACTCATGCCCATTTAGTCAATGATGCCATCCAGCCATCTCATCCTCTGTCATCCCCTTCTCCTCCTGCCCCCAATCCCTCCCAGCATCAGGGTCTTTTCCAATGAGTCAACTCTTCGCATGAGGTGGCCAAAGTATGGAGTTTCAGCTTCAACATCAGTCCTTCCAATGAACACCCAGGACTGATCTCCTTTAGGATGGACTGGTTGATTCTCCTCGCAGTCCAAGGGACTCTCAAGAGTTTTCTCCACACCACAGTTCAAAAGCATCAATTTTTCAGCACTCAGCTTTCTTCACAGTCCAACTCTCACATCCATACATGACCACTGGAAAAACCACAGCTTTGACTAGACGGACCTTTGTTGACAAAGTAATGTCTCTGCTTTTTAATATGCTGTCTAGGTTGGTCATAGCTTTTCTTCCAAGGAGTAAGCGTCTTTTAATTTCATGGCTGCAATCACCATCTGCAGTGATTTTGGAGCCCAAAAAATAAAGTCAGCCACTGTTTCCCCATCTATTTCCCATGAGGTGATGGGACCAGATGCCATGATCTTAGTTTTCTGAATGCTGAGCTTTAAGCCAACTTTTTCACTCTCTTTCACTTTCATCAAGAGGCTTTTTAGTTCCTCTTCACTTTCTGCCATAAGGGTGGTGTCATCTGCATATCTGAGGTTATTGATATTTCTCCCGCCAATCTTGATTCCAGCTTGTACTTCATCCAGCCCAGTGTTTCTCATGATGTACTCTGCATATAAGTTAAATAAGCAGGGTGACAATATACAGCCTTGACGTACTCCTTTTCCTATTTGGAACCAGTCTGTTGTTCCATGTCCAGTTCTAACTGTTGCTTCCTGACCTGCATACAGGTTTCTCAAGAGGCAGGTCAGGTGGTCTGGTATCCCCATCTCTTTCAGAATTTTCCACAGTTTATTGTGATCCACACAGTCAAAGGCTTTGGCATAATCAATAAAGCAGAAATAGATGTTTTCCTGAAACTCTCTTGCTTTTTTGATGATCCAGCAGATACTCAGAGAAGTTAAATATCTGTAATGATTTTTTTTTTTTAAGAATTTTGCCTACAAATAAAAATGTCCCAGATGAGAAATTTTAGTGCTGGATCCAGAATAATAGTCTCTATTATCCTGAAAAAAAAAAAAAAAAAAAAAAGAAGGCTTCTCTGGGCTGATTCTTACAGCTTTACTTTTATCCTTCTTTGTTCCAAGATATAATCATGCTCTTTCGCTCAGGGTTTTAGCAGTCCTCTAAGTGTTGGAGTCTCTTTGCTCTGAAAATCACCCACTTATTCATTGTTTATTGAGCATCTACTATGAACCAGGCATGAAACTAACTCTAATAAAACAGTGGGTAAGACAGCTTCTGTGTCAACCTCTGCACGGCTTGCAGGCTTCTGGAGCAGAAAGATGACTCAGAGGCAGTGAGAACTTAGGGTGGGGGGTTATGTGAAATATCCAATGCCCAATGGAGGACCCCTAACACAATCTATAAAATGGTGTAATCTTGGCCTAGAAGGGAGTCTATGTGTTGCCCATAAAACTTCCAGTTCTAGACACAACTTCTGGGAAGGGGCACTCACCACCACCTTGCTTTTGTATAACGTGAAAGTGAAAGTCGCTCAGTCGTGTCCAACTCTTTGCGACCCCATGGACTCTATAGTCCATGGAATTCTCCAGGCCAGAATACTGGAGTGGGCAGCCTTTCCCTTCTCCAGGGGATCTTCCCAACCCAGGGATTGAACCCAGGTCTCCCACATTGCAGGCAGATTCTTTACCAGCTGAGCCACAAGGGAAGCCCAAGAATACTGGAGTGGGTAGTCTATCCCTTCTCCAGCGGATCTTCCTGACCCAGGAATTGAAACGGGGTCTCTAGCAGTGCAGGTGGATTCTTTACCAACTGAGCTATGAGGGAAGCCTGCCTTTGGATAACACTGTATCATATCTTAAATAAACTGGCAAATTAGACTCCTTGTCTGGAGGAGATATGATACACTTTGGATAACACTGTATCATGTCTTCTCCAGACGAAAGGAGTCTAATTTGCCAGTTTATTTTACTATTGGCCTCGTTTCAGAGGATTTACTTTAATAAATCAGCTGGTATTTATTGAGCACTTACACTGTTGGCCCTGGGAGCAGAGCGAGCAGAGTGCTCTCGGGGAGAATGTATCATATCGCATACACTCTTTGTGCACCTGCAGGTCTCCTTTTGTGATGGTATGTCTCAAAACCAGGGGCTGCGCTTATTCATCTTTTTCTTTCCAGGACTTGCTTTGGATCTGGTGAGGGTAAGGGCTCCATGACAGTTTGTGGAAGGAGGAAGGGAAAAATGGAAGAGCTGTAAGAAAGAAGGAAGGAGGGGAGGAAGGAGGAAGGGAGAGGAGGGGAGGGGAAGAAAGAGGAAGAAAGGAGGGGAGGGGAGGGAAGGGAGGAGGAAAGAGAAGGAGGAGGGAGGAGGCAGGCAGGTGGGCTGCTGGGATTCTTTTCTTTAGACAGCTTATTTGGGTAGCACTTAGCATCCTGGGGTGCAGTCCAATTTCCTCCAGCAGCACCTCTGAACCTGACACACACAGCCAGGAATGCAAAGAAGGAGAGGCTAGAAAACTTGCTGCACCTGGGGAAGGTGAGGCATCGGCACCTGCTTGCCACCTGTGAGCAGAGTTTCCCAATTCTCCCTTCCAAGACACAACAGGCTTTCATCAGGAGAGGCAGGCACTAGTCCTGTCCTCTGTCTCCAGAGGCGCTTGGTTCGCTGTCCAGTCAGCCCCGTGGGCCTGCCAGCTTTCTCCCACTGCTCTCTGCAGTTTGCTGTTGCCTCTTTAGGTCCGCTCTGCCTGCTTGGATTCAGGACCATAAGCTTTCAACAAGTCTTCTCACTGGACAGCCTGACTTCAGTCTCTGCTTCTCAGTGATTCACCCTCCCCACTGACACCAGAGCTGTCTTTTTGAAAGAAAATCTGATTATGCTGCTCGTCTACTAAAACGTTTTCAGTGGCTCCCCCTTGCTGCTGCTGTACTGATCAGGCATTCAAGGTCCTCCCCGACCCCCACTCCCCCAGATTGCGCCTCCCCACCCTGCTATCCTCACCTCTATTCCCCATTCCTCTTGCTCACTGTGCATCAGCGATGAATCTCTGACAAAACTCAACTCTTTCACACACTTCTGCCCCTGTGCACAGGTTGGTGATTTTTCATACACTGTTCCTTCTGCCTGGAATGCCCTTCCCCTGGGTCAACTCCTACTCATCCTTCAAGACCCAACTCATGTCACTTCCCGAGTGAAGCCAGAATCAGGTTTGCTTCCCACATCTTTGTTCTCACCTCCAACAGAGTCCTGGCCCCTGTCCTGAACCCACTGATTTACTAGTTTGCCTCCTCATCACACTGTCTCCTTCTACAGTATTATTTTCATATTAAGTATTTCAACAATTGTGCATGATCTCTTATATGTAGTAGGCCAACCACAAATACTTGAAAAATGAAAGAACAAATACATTCATTTGATATATTTTTAGGCAATCTTTTTCCCTGCTATGAGCTGTTTAGGCACTGGGGATTCCACAGTGATTGAGATGGGCAGGGTTCCTATGTGCTCATGTTCATTGTGTCTGACATCAGAGACAGGGTGACAAATAGATGAACAGGATCATTTCAGAGGGCAATGCATGCTCTTAATAAATATAACGGGGTAGTAGGCTAGAGAGGGAGGGCAGTGGAGGCTGGAGAGCTGCCTCAGATCAGTAAAGTAAGGCCACTCTAGGAGGTGTGATGTCTGAGCTTAGACTAAAGCATCTGAAGGAGCTGACTGTGTGGAGTTCTGAGGGTTTAGCCTACCACAAAAAGGGAGCAGCAAGTGCAAAGGTCCAGTAAGAAAGAAGCTCAGGGTGTGTGTGAGAAGCACCAGATGAGTGAGAGGGGACCCAGACAATGCAGTCTTACAGGGCATGACCAACAGCACAAACTCTGTACCAGGTGCAGCTATGGAGTGAACTGAGCCTAAGATTAGCAGACAGAGATGCCACCAACCAATGGGCGGCCCCTGCCCCTCCCTCACCCTCACATAAGATTACTGCCTGCTCATGGGGCTGAGACAGCCCTCATTAATCTCAGGAAGCGGGAGGGCAGACTCGGGCAGTGCAGCAACTCAGACTAACTAGGAAACACAAAGGCCGCCCGTCCAGCTTTGTTTTGAAAGCGTCAATTCCAAATTCTGCTAGCTGGCAGAGACAGGGGTTATTGATTTTCCGTTCTGGAATGCATGTCCTACAGAGTCCTCGCAAATAGAAACTGAAAAACAGAGGAAAACATAACTGCTGAGAAAGAGAGAGCAAGGGGACATTTTTAAAAAACAATCTATACTGGTTTTGTCTTTTCCTTATTACGCTTTGTTGGATTGTGGCTGGTCATCTCTCTTTTTGTTCCAATTCATTTCCCCCCTCATTTCTTTGTCTTATAGTTCTCTCTCTCTCTTGTCTCTTTCTCCCCTTCTGTCTTTTTCCTTTCTGGGTCTTCACTGATCCCTAGCATGGTATTTGCATATTGAAGGCAGGGAACATTGGCATGTCAAATATTGGTCTATCTACAGGTCAGTATGCCTGAATGCCTCTTTTGCCAGAGCAATCTATCCATCTTATTGTCTCTATTTATTTTTTTGTGTGTTAAAGATGAAGATTCTACTTTTAAAATTTTATTATTATTTTAAAAACATTTTTATTGGAGTTTGTGAAGCAACTGAGCAACACGCGCACAGTTGCTTTGCAATGGTATTGTGTTAGTCTCTACGGCACAGCAGGGTGAATCAGCTACACATACACGCACATCCCCTCTTATTTCAACTTCCTCCACACTTAAGTCATCAGAGCACCGAGGAGCGTTCCCCGTGCTATACAGTGGGTTCTCGTTAGTTATCTTGGTATGAAAGTGAAAGTGTCAGTTGCTCTGTCACGTCTGACTGTTTGCAACTCCATGGACTGGAGCCCGCCAGGCTCCTCTGTCCATGGAATTCTCCAGGCCAGAATACTGGAGTGGGTAGCTGTTCCCTTCTCCAGGGGATCTTTCCACCCCAGGGATCAAACCCAGGTCTCCCACATTGCAGGGGGATTCTTTACTGTCTAAGCCACCAGGGAAGCCCCTGATGATCTTATTTACAAAGCAGATATAGAGACACAGATAGAGAGAACAAACCTATGGATACCAAGGGGGAAGGATGGGAGGAATTGGGAGGTTGGGACTGACATATATACACTATTGATACTATGTATAAAATAGATAACTAATGAGAACCATTGTCTCTCTTTAAATATAGAATCTCTCCTCTCCCAGGCAGGCACTATAGCAGGATCAGCCCATAAAACCAGCTTTGAGTAATTGCATAGAGCCATATCCCCAGCTAATCGCATTCTTTCTTTTCTCCAGAAAAGCAGGAAGCAAACAGGGGCTTCCTTCTGCTGCCTGGGTGGGGGCAGGGCACTAAATCCCCCCAGGACCAGCATGACACCAGTGCCTCCTCATCCCCACCAGGTTCAAACAGCCCCAGGGTCCTTTTAGCTCTGCCAATGAATCAGGCCTCTGCTTGCCAGCAGCCCCGTGGGTTACTTTCCTTCTTCCTTCTGCTGGCGGGGCTGAGTGGGGAGCAAGCTGGCTAGAAAGAAATGTCCATGGACCGAGTCCAGAAGATGGGTGGGTGGGTACTAAGTGCAGAGGCTTAGGCCCAACGGGGTCTGCTGACTTTTACTAAATTACATGCAACACACTAATTGAAACTCAGTTTTGTCATCTGGAAAATGGGGGTAACACAGTCTCTTCCTTCTTGAAGGGGAATGTCAGGACAAGCGAAGAAAATCCACACCAAGACTACAAAATCATAAACCACAAATAGCCAATTCTTGATTTTCTCCTCTTAATAGTATCAGGAATCGACAGCCTGATACTGCAATAATTTATCATCTCCTTAAGCAATACTAGAAGACTGTTACGTTCCCTGGCACATGGTTCTCAGATTGATGGCAGGGATATACATTCCCGAGGTTTAAAATTCGTTCATTGTCAGTCACAAGAGAGACAGTCCACAACTGGGTGATTGAGGTGTGGTTGGAGTAGGGTGTTCCCTTAACAGGTTTTATACATACATACAGTTTTTACAAACTGTCTTCTATTTCACATGTAGTGACACATATTTAAATATACAACTGCAGCCATCAACCTTTATTCAGATGCTTCCTTCTTGACCTTGCTCCATAGCTTGGGTCCTATACCTTCAATTGCGTGCCTGGATGTGTGAGTGTTCAGTCATGTCCAACTCTTTGCGACCCCATGGACTGTAGCCTGCCAGGCTTCTCTGTCCATAGGATTTCCCAGGCAAGAATCCTGCAGTGGGTTGCCATTTCTTTCTCCAGGGGACCCTCCTGACTCAGGGGTCGAAGCTGTGTCTCTTGCACCGGCAGGCAGATTCTTTACCTCTGTGCCACCTGGGAAGCCCCATGCCTCTAATTACCTACACTTCATTTTCTCTTAAGGTGAGAAGATGATTGAGCTTTACACCCTCTGAGTTAAACCAGAGATGCTGCTATGAGCACAAACTAAAGTCAGAGACCCAGCAGGAACAGGGTGGGAGGTCAAGTTCACCCATTCTCTAATGCAGAAAAGATGCTCCGCCCGTACTGTGGAAGATCTGACACTACTTTACACTCAACTCAGCATCTTCCAGCCTTGACCCTCCTCCTGATCTTTCACTCTCTGTGGAATGGGAGCTCTAAGAAGGCAGAGCTCACAGGCATTTCCCCCTAGAACTGGCATGCAGTAGGAGCTCAGAAAACATCTGAGGCTTCATGGATGAATGACTGAGAACTTGCCATCATTCTCTTTGTCATCTAAATATGGAACGTGTCCTTTTCCTCTTCTTTTCCTCAGTCTCTAATAACTCACCGATTGCCAGCTCTGCTGCCTTGGTTCTCACTGGCATTTTACGGTGGGACTCCTCCTTTTCACTCCTGACTGTGAGCCCTCATCCCCCATGTTGGACCACAGCCTCATCTCCACATCCCCTTCCCTTCCACCTTCTCCTGTCCTAGGTTCCTCTTCCAGGGTGAATGTTTCCCTCATGACCTCTTTCAGTTCAGAAGCTCTCCACCTTCTCAGTACCTAGCATGTTGTTGCAGGCAAGGCTCACCACCACCTGGCCCCCACCTCTCTTTCTGACCTGCTCACCTATTATTCCGGCGCATGATCTCCCTACTCTGCACACAGTATTTGCCTATTCACTCTGTGCATTCCACTCATGATTCCAGGCTCAGAGCAAGTCTTTATAATTATAACCACACTACACCGCTCTTTCTGACCTGATCACCTATGACTCTGGCTCATGATCCCCCCACTCTCACGAGATGGCTCAGCTTGTGGCCCTTGACACCCAGCTTGTACAGACTTGCCTCCCCACCCTGCACACACCATTTGCCTGTTCGCTCTGTGAATTCTATCGTCACTCTGTCTGGGCTCAGCGAAAATCTTCACAATGACAACAATGGAAGACAGCAGTAACATTAGCTACAACTTTCTAAGCACCTTCCAAGTGCCAAGCATAGCACTGCATTATTCAAACGTGGTATTCCATTCACCTTCACAAAAGCCCTGGAGGTGAAGTACAATTCTTACCCTCCTCTCACAGGGCAGAAATCTAGGCTCAGAGTGTCAAGTGCTGTACCTGGGTCACAGAGTCAGCATGGGGAACAGCTGGGTATAGGGCGCATGTCCAGCAGGTAACCAGCGTCACGGTTCTGTCCTGTAGGTGACACTGCCTAAAGCTAGTGTTCTTCAAGCTCTGACAGTCCTTCATGACGCATGGCCACTGGTCAGCTCATTTTCCTGTGGGCTGCTAAAACTCTGGATTTTCTCTCGGATGCACGCTTCTTGTCCCCAGTTACAGCATAAGTCACCTGAGGCCGTGACTCATACTTCTGGGCCTTAGAGGTCCTGGCCCCCAAAAGCATGCCGACTGATGAGAAGCATTAGGTAATCAGCCTCTTGTGCTTTGTTGGTTAATTCATCCTTTAAGCAGTGAGTTTATTTGTCTCCCCTGTTCCCCTAGATCCTTGCTGTTCAGGACACACATCCAGGTGGAGAAGGAGGCCCTGTCCATAGTTCGTGAGTTTGCAGACTCTTAACACCTTCTGCTCCTGAGGCCTTCGTGAAATTAGAGACAGTACAGGAAAACAACAACAAAAAACCCTCAAACCCCAGCAAACTATTGAGGCTGACTCTAAGAATGAACCACTTTCCTGAGATTCAAAAATGTAGTTAGTAATTACACAGTCCTGCTTATTCATCACCATGATTTACTTTTTATTAACTGGCTCATTTAAAATTACAGCCATGAAACAGGATAGATATACCCCTTTCTGTATGTACGATGTTAATTGAGGGCTCAACCATTAGGAAGATGGTTGACTTTGAGTTTGTCACTGTTCTTCTCTGGTCCTCAGTTTCTCACTGACCTGGGGAATGTAGGGCTCTGACGCTTTCCTGCTTTTCTGGGACACTGTTCAACACCACGTCTTATGTGCTCCATCTTGAGTCACAGTCTCCGCAGGCTTTGTTTACTCCTCCCAGCCCTCCTCTGCTGCTGGGCAGATGCAGCAGAGGCGGGGGGCAGCCTCCTGTCTGGGGCCCCTTGCAAAGTCCTCTCTGGCCCTTGCCCCCTTCACCCCAGGTGCCTGTGCCTCCACTGTGCGTTGCATGGTGAACACCTAAAGCTTTCTGTTCAGTTCTCAGCAAAGGAGAGGCAGACAGCCTCTATTGGGAAGCCATCATTAGCTTTCTGGCACACCAAAGTCCCTGCAGTCCTTATAGGGAAAAGTCAGAGCTACAGTAGTTTTTTTAAACAAAACCTCCTTCAAGACTTTTCAAGTTGGAGACAAGCCTGTGCAGGAGGCCAGTGGGCAGAAAGGCCTCCTCTGTGCCCCTCTCCACACTCAGGTTCCGAACACGTGGGCTCAGCAGGGTAGGTGGAAAGTTCCAAAGGCACGCTCCTCGTGAAGGGAGGGACCAGGAGTCCTGACTAGCGGCAAACAGTGGGGGCCAGGCAAGAAGCGACAAAAGTCACTTGGCAAGTTCAAAAGCAGGGTGACGGGACACTTCTGCGTCAGTTGCAGTAACGGGCAAGGGAACCCACACGTGATAAGGTGAGACCTGCACATGCGTGCACACAGACACACAGGAACGCAGAAAGGGTACATAGACTGGTCTACTGCGTTTGAAACTTCCTATGAATCAACACTTATTTCAAGATAAAAATGAAGAAAAACCTCAAGCACCCAGTGCAGTAGGTCTGGCTATGTCGCCCCAGGATCCTGGCACACAAGGCCTGATGCTCCCTCATAAGATCCTATTTAATAACAGTGAGATCTTCACCATCAAGATGTTCAGCATCATCAAGGCTCCCATTTGCTGAACACTTACTATGTTGAGGCACTCAGCATGAAAAACATTTTGTCATTTGCATCAATACCCCACCAGGCTATCTTCCCAATTTTATAGAAGGTAATGAGCTTGGGAGAAGCTGAATCGAGCCTCAGGCCACAGGGCTACTGTGGAACAGGAGTGTGACTGGGGTCTGGAACTCTATATTGATGCCTGGGGACGAATGATCAAAGAAAGAGACTCCATGGAGCTGCCTCGGCATTCTGGAAACCACTTCAGCACACCCCTCAATCTGTCCCAAAGGCAGCTGGCCCGAGGCAGCTCCAGGCGTGGGGATGCTGCCTGCCCGTCCCATGTCGCTCACCCTGCCTTTGCCCAGAGAGCCTGTCTGCAGGAAAGCAACAGAAACATCACTTACAGGTTCTTCACGTCGGCGATGCCGCGGAACGCCTTCCTCGGGATTCCCAGGATCTGGTTTTCGCTCAGATCTCTAAACAAGAAGAGAAGAGGCACAGGCGTTAAGGACCCAGCCAGGCTTTATCTGCATCTCATTATGATAACAAAACCCCTCTGGTGGCTGAGTCTGCGGTCAGTGTTTGGGGGACTGTTTAGTCTCAGGCCCCGGGCTGGCAGCAGCCCTCACATTGTTCCTCTGGAGATGGCCTTGCTGAAATGGTTAGCAGGCGGCCGCTGCCTCCAGGGCGGGCTCTGTGGGTGGTCTCGCACCTCCAGGCCACGAGCCAAGCGGTGGGTTAATTGTTGCACACTGCACCCAGTTCTGTTTTGCCACCTCCAAGAGATGACCCCTTCCTCCCCTCCCCCATGACGTCCCTCCCCCAGGGCAGGGTCGACACCTCTCCCTCTCCCATCTTCTCAGGAACTCTGCCTTTGTCATCTGAGATGGGAATGGAGCCAGGCCATCCGGATTTTCTGATGTGGGGGGAGGTACCATCTCTGCTTTTCTGGAGCCCCGGAGAGACTCGGCGTAGGGGAGCCACCTGGATTGTCTTAGGGATAGGTATGATGGATTCAGTATTTAGCAGTGTAACATGCTGTTTTGAGCAGGGAGGGGAAAGGGACAAAGTTCGGGTCTCAAAGCTGCTCAGAAACAAGTCTGTATCAGCAGCAGCGTCCTCTTTAAGAATCCCCAAAGCCTTTCTTGAGACCCATGCGTTTGTTTCGGTTCTCATGGCCTTCCAGCTTTCTTTTGTGCTGGACCAATTATATGCACCTGTTTTCATTCATACCCCAAGCTTGCCTGGGGTCTTAGTGAGTAATCAAGCATGTATTTGTGTATCGATCACGTCTATATATACAAATATATATCTTCCTTACTTTGAAAAGAACACAATAACTTTCAGATATTAAGGTAAAAAATGTCCTACCCAGACACAACCACTGTTACCAATTAGGAGTAATATATATATAAATTTCACCAATATGATCTCATAGTATATAGTCTGCTATAACCCTTTTTTCCCCCACTATATTGAGAACATCTGTTTCTGTCATTAACAGTACGCCGATGCCAACATTTTTAATGGCTGTACATCATCCAATTCTATAGATGGCTATATGATCCTACACTGTCAGGTATTTATTTATTTGCCATTTAAGGCAACCCTGGGATGAATTTTCCCAGTGCCCACACATTTTGAGGATGCTTGTTTGGCTACCTCCTTGGTATAAAGTCATATGAGGAGATGTGCTGGGTCACAGGGAAAATGTCTCAAATTGCCATGCTGTCCTAGAGGCAGATGGACATTCCCATGCTGAATTTCCATGGACACCTAATCCAAAGCTATAGATGATTCCAAATATATTTGGAAAGAGAAGTCAGACCACCATCCTCCACTAAAACCTGGGCCCTCTAAATTAACCATTTTGCCAGGGAGCAAGAGGAAACCTAGGAAGCAGAAGAGAGGTGTCCATTTTTCTGCTCTCATCTGCTGAGCTGAGTGGCCCTACTCTGAGCGGTGGAGAGTGGCCACTATTGGGCCCATGGAGACGGGGCCACTAGTGGGCCCCGAGGCCAGGCCTGGTGTGGTATCAGGTGCAGAGACAAACACAGAGGGAAGTCTTGGGGCTGAGTAACAGGGTGCTCCCAATCTCAAATCCAGTTTCCTCTGCCTGCAACTGATGTAAGTAAATTCAGATGCAGAGTGCGCCCCGCTGCAGGCTCCCCAGGCTGGGCCTGATTCAATGAGCAGGGCTCCAGCCTGCAGTCTGGGCGCTGAACAAAGCCCACGACAACAGCAGAGGTCAGGCAGTGTCACCAAGGCCACTCCCCTGCTTTCCATCAGCCTTCAAGAGAAGGGGGCCCAGGTCCTGTCATCCGACTCAGGCAACTTCCACCAGGCCTCTGGGCTGTCCCCGAGGCTTCGGCAGCCACAATGGGCCCCGTCTTTTCTGCCGAGTGAAGGCTGGCCTCCAGGACAGTGAGCCCCTGCCCGCTTCTCTCCCAGGCGTGGCTGCTGGCTCTGGCCACTCTGGGAAACCGCTCAGGCCTGTGGCAAACGGCTAATGATCGAAATCAGGGCAGGTGGAGGAAACAGGAGAGAGATTTAGGATGATCAGCCCTAAGCACACTTGAAAGCCAGATGAAGCGGTACATAGTCCAATAATGCATTCACCCTTTGAGTTTAAGGTACCCCGGTATACTGAACCAAGAGCAATTGTATGAGTATTCTGGTTTGCAGTACAGTGGGGTGAAGAGAGAACAGTCTTATTTAAGCAGAAAAATCTGGTGGAGGTGCCAGGCAATCTCCCACGAAAGTGGTCACACAGACAAAATCCTGCACTGGGATGGGACGGCCACGTGGGTTTCCATTCACTATTCTCTTGCCGTAAACACACCCAGTCTTGCTCCTACTTTCAGAAGCCCCATTGAAAGCACTGCTCTTGCCACCTCCTTGCCATGCCTTCCTCTTGCTGCAGTTTGAGCAAAACAGTAGATGGTAGGGAATGTATCTGTTCCCCATGACAATCTGCTTGTAAATTTTATTAATTTTATTTTCCATGGAGCCTCTTTTCTCTGGCTAACAGTACCACTGCCATTTATCTGCAGGACTGTATATTGATTTCATAAATACCTCTAGTGGGCTGATAAACTGACAGCTTTAATGGTGTTACTGATGGGGTGTGGAGGAGGGTTCAGGGCTGGGTGCTTCATTTTCGGTAACTGTCCCTTCACAATTATCTTGGGGCCTTTGTGAGGGTTCCTAATAGTGTGTTTATCTCAGCGTGATGCCAGAGCATGGAGCTATTGTTAAGTACTATCTTTGAGAGAGACAAGAGCCACCATTTTCGCCTGACACTTAAATAAAAATAACAAAGTCTATCCAGAGTGCCCAGAGCCTAGTTCTGGCAATTGCTTGTCAACAGGTTTAGTACTTCCCTCTTCCTGGGGGAAAATGCTCCAAAGTGGCCAGGGAAACAACCTTAGAGGAAAGGAATGAGGTTGGACTAGGGTGAGAGAGAGAATTGAGCTGGGATTTTCTGGGGAAATAAAAGAAGATGACTGGTAGGAAAGGCTTTCTTGGTTGGAAAGTGGGGCTACAGATTGGAATGCCTTTTTAAATAATTAGGATTCAGAAAGAAGAACTGCATTAGCTAAAGTGCATTTTCCTGCTTCCGGAAAATGATTAACCAACTGATTATTCCATCCCAAAACACCAAACCAAAGAGGACTTATTAAGGAGACAGTAAGTCAAACAGGAGTTGGCAAGAACCAATAGAACCCCTTTCCAGCCAGCACTACCCCGCCCCCACCTTTTTAATTTACTAAAATGCTTTGGACACAGATTAACTTTCTTCGCAAATTTATTATTGTTTCATCTACCCTGAAACGGGAAATGCAGACACTTTGATAAATGGATTGAAAGGTTGTCTGGTTTCGGTGGAGCTTTTGAAATGCTTCCCAGGGCTCTCCCTGCAATGTCAGGCATGCTTTGTTCTCAGAGCAGCCGTGAATGACAGTCCCCACCTTCAGCCCACCCCTGCCTCCCCAAGTTTACCAGGCAAGGCAAGACACAGGAAATGCTCTCCTCTCTGCTCCGGTGGGGACAAAGTGTTTGTCCTGGTCACCTTCAAGCTACGAGAAGTCCTGTCTGTGTTAAATGGCAGTTTATGGGGCGGTGGGGGGGGGGGGGGGGGGCGGCGCGGGAATTCGCTCTTGGAGGTCCATCTCCAATTACTCCCAAGTTTCAGGACAGGGTTTGGAAGCTTCCTAACCTTGGGAAATTCTTGTGTCTGAAGTGACAGAGCCACTTATTAGCTGTGTGATCACAAAAGCTACTGAAATGCTCCATGCCTCAGTTTCCCCTTACTGATCTCCTGCAGATTGACACTGAGTCTGAAATGAGTTGGTATGTGTATACTTTGCACAGTGCCTGGAACCCTAGAGGCATTCAATGAAAGGTTGCATTTATATCTTGAACTCTCCCCCATTTTGTCCTGGATTTACAGCGCTGAAAATGTGCCTTTTCACCAACCTCAGGACATAGGCCTACAACTGCAAAGAATAGAACACGTAAACATTGTTATTATTCTTTTCATAAAATCTGAGGGAGATCAAACTTCCTCTCCGGCTTCCCTGGTGATCCAGCGGTTAAGAGTCTGCCTGCCAATGCAGGGGACACAGGTTCGATCCCCAATCTGTGAAGATCCCACATGCTGCAAGGCAAATAACCCTGAGCACTGCAACTACGGAAGCCTGTGCGCCTCGAGCCTGTGGTCCGCAACAGGCTCGCCGAAATGAGAAGCCTGTGCACTGAACCAGAGGGTGGCCCTGGATCACTGCAACGAGAGAAAGTGCACGTGTAGCAAGGAAAACCCAGTACAGCCAAGGATAAACATAAATAAATAAGTAATTAAAAACTTCCCCTCAGCTATCATCTAGACATCAGTATCCATATTTGACTCTAGATTCTTTTGGATAAAACAGGAGCTCTTGACTCAGGAGCAGAGGAGTGTCTTAGGGGGGCTCTTTCAGAAGCAGATGCTTGCTCAAGTGATGGGTTTACCAAGTACTCCTGGGGGAGACAAGTAAGGGATGGAGAAAATTAGATGGAGAAGGAAATAAAGGACAGTCAGGCAAAGTGCTGGCCTTGGCCCAATGCCCTGGGAGCTCCAGTCTCTAACCAAGGGCACTGGGTCTTCGTAGCCCAGCATTAGACACTCCTTGTTTGACCACCCAGGAGAAATGTGAATTCCCTGGTTTGCCTGCTCTCCGTAAGTCTGGATGAAGGGACTCTAGCAGCTCAAGGACAGATTGCTGAAGAAGTTCCCAGACATGAGGTTTAGCAGCAAAGTCCAAAGAAGCAGGAGATGGGAGCTGATGTTGGTAAAGGGAACCCAAGGGATTCAAACCAAAGCACTTCATGTGAAGGCTTCAAGGTTAGTTTTTCTAAATCAGGAAGTTCTCAGAAGATTAAAAAATCACCCCTGAAAGATGACATATCCAGGGTCAAGGGTCAAGAGGTCATGAGGGGAAGCTAATTGAGGGGAAAAAAAAAACAAAACTGCAGCAACCCAAACTGGCACCTTCTTTGTCTATTTCCCCATACCCTTTGCACTGAGACCAATCAAGGGCCTTTTTAGTAACTTAAGGAAAAAAAAAAAAAAATCCATCAACTCGTGATTAGCCAAACTAAAAGAGGGCATGATCTAAAAGCATTTATATTTAGAACCTTCATTGGACTGGGGATCAGGACAGTGGATTGCCATTCTGATTTTCTTTGGCCCAAGACTGTACTAAAATTACTTTCCTAGTCACTCACACTGCCTAGCAGAAAGAAATAGTCCATTGGTGTAGTAGGCATCAACCCAAACTCATTTCATTTCTGATGGATAATCCATGAATCTAAAATTTCTTGGACTCTCAATGTTACCATCCTGTGTAAACCTGAACCTTGCCCCCCTACCCCCAACTCCTAAAACACGGTAAATGCGAAGCATCACTCTGCTCCAGGAGCCAAAGAGAGAGATTCTGCTTTGCTTACCTTATTGTATACAGCAGGAGGGATAAATATGATGGAAAAATTACTCCCTGGGGATTTTTACAATGTGGGCTTCAGGGGGGGATTAATCTTAAAAGGTAAATCTCTTGTGCAGGCAATTTACCTTAATAAGCAAGATTATATGTTTGCAGTTGGGTCACTGTCAAAACCAAATAAGCCCCAAACATAGGTCCCAGATAAGATGGAGTAACAGTGGAAACAGTGACAGACTTTATTTTTTGGGGCTCCAAAATCACTACAGATGGTGATTGCCGCCATGAAATTAAAAGACACTTGCCCCTTGGAAGAAAAGCTATGACCAACCTAGCGAGCATATTAAAAAGCAGAGACATTACTTTGCCAACAAAGGTCTGTCTGGTCAAAGCTATGCTTTTTCCAGTGGTCATGTATGGATGTGAGAGTTGGACTATAAAGAAAGCTGAGCCCTGAAGAATTGATGCTTTTGAACTGTGGTGTTGGAGAAGACTCTTTAGAGTCCCTTGGACTGCAAGGAGATCCAACCAGTCCATCCTAAAGGAAGTCAGTCTTGAATATTCACTAGAAGGACTGATGCTGAAACTCCAATACTTCGGCCACCTGATGCGAAGAACTGACTGATTTGAAAAGACCCTGATGCTGGGAAAGACTGAAGGCAGGAGGAGAAGGGGACGACAGAGGACGAGATGGTTGGATGGCATCACTGACTCAATGGACATAAGTTTGATTAAACTCCGGGAGTTGGTGCTGGACAGGGAGGCCTGGCGTGCTGCAGTCCCTGGGGCCGCAAAGAGTCAGACATGACTGAGCCACTGAACGGAACTGAACTGACGAAGCCCTGATACATCCAGCTGAGTGTCTGGTTAATAGCATTCTTTGTCTGAGGGAGATTACCTGACTCATTTCCTGAAGGAAAAGCCACCTCTCTCAGAGATCCAGAGACTCAAAGTATCAATGGGGGACAATCTCCACCTTCACAAGGTTGCCCACTGGCTCCAGCAGGGTTTCTAATATCTCACTGCAGCAAGGGTTGACATTGCCTGCTCCCTTGATGTTACAAAGTTATAGAATGAAACACTTTAATAAGAGTTCCTTCCTTCCTGCCTTCTCTGGACAAGCTCATTAGAGAAGTTCTAGTCATAGCATTCAGATACTTAAGATTGGTGGAGATTAAATGACTGTTCAGATTTTTACTCCACTCAACAAAATGTGAATTGAGCACCTACTGTGTGCTACACTATTGAGACACAGAAGTAAACAGAACCAAGTTACTGTTCTCCTGGAATGTGCATCTTATTGATCACAGATACAAATAAACAGACTCCTTTATATATATGAATATAAAAACCTAGACACTTCAAAACATCAGAGCTGCAATTTCACTGTTTTCTTTTTTTCCTTTTCAACAAGAAGAAAGCCTGTATCTAAATTCACACTGTAAGATTGTTCTTAATCACCAAGGAAAATAATTCAGTTTTGTTTTCCTCAAAGTTCAAAATCTTTTTAGGTTTCAGGGCGGGGGGTGAGGGGGAGAGAAAGATGCCAATCTGAATTACTGGGACTTGCAGAGATGCAGATTTGTTTAATTAAGTACTTTGGATTTGTCTTTTAAAGGGTACAGTTGGATAAAAATCAGGACAGTTAGAAAATGCTATTAGCAGGGCAGCTGTCCCCACAGTGGGGCTCATGGCCTCCCTGACTAGAATGCACTGGTGATGTTTGGAGAGAAACATATAGATCCCTGCTTTTTAAAATAATGTAGATATGATAACAGTGTTATGTTTTCAATGTTTTGGTATGTGTTATTATTTTTTCTTTCATTTATGTCTTTGTCTTTGAGAGATACATACTGAAATAATTAAGAATGAAATGCTAATGTCTGAGTTTTACTTTAAAACAATGTAGGAGAGGAAGAACTGGGTAGAGATATTGATGAAACAAGATTGGCCATGAGTCAATACTTATTAGCGCTCAGTGATGGACTGCAAGGAGATCCCACCAGTCCATCCTAAAGGACATCAGTCCTGGGTGTTCATTGGAAGGACTGATGCTGAAGCTGAAACTCCAATGCTTGGGCCACCTCATGCAAAGAGTTGACTCATTGAAAAAGACCCTGATGCTGGGAGGGATTGGGGGCAGGAGGAGAAGGGGATGACAGAGGTTGAGATGGCTGGATGGCATCACTGACTCAATGGGGATGAATTTGGGTAAACTCCGGGAATTGGTGATGTACAGGGAGGCCTGGCGTGCTGTGATTCATGGGGTCGCAAAGAGTCGGACACGACTGAGTGACTGAACTGAACTGAACTGATGGGTATTAAGGGGGTTTGTTTCTAATCCATGCTTGACTTTTACACAAGGGTGAAACTTTCCATAATAAAAAAAAAATTAAGACTGATTCCTGGGACCCATCCCAGACCTACTGAATCAGAAGCCTTGAGGATGATTTCTGGACACTTTGAACAAGTTTGTGAACATGGGTAGGATAATTAGTGTATCTGATTAGGTGCCAAGTTCATATTCTAGCTGTGTGTCTTTAAGAGTATTAATTCAATCCTTTAAGCTTCAATTTGCACTTCTTTGAAATTGGGATAAGCATCTTAGATAATGGACAAGCAGGTGCTTTCTATATTCTAATGCGGGATATAAATGCAAATCACTATCTTTATTTTATCAGTGTGAAGTTAACAAATACAGCATCCTATTTCTTTACATATCTAGTCTACTTAGGGAAAATCTTGGGTCCAAGATGCAAACGAGTTTGGTGTCTCAGGTGTAGGCTTGCTGCTGTTGGGCAAAATGATCATGGGATAGGTAGGTAGATGGGTAGGTAGGTAGCTAGATTGATCAACAGATAGGTGGATGGATGGGTAGGTGGGTAGATGGATGGATGGATGGATAGATGGATGGGTAATAAGTAGGTAGATTGGTAGATAGGTAGGTAGATGGTAGACAGACAGATGGATAGATTGGTAGGTAAGTAGATGAAAGGAGGGATGAATGGATGGGTAGGTAAATGGATAGGTAATAGACAGACAGACGGATAGAGGGATGGAGAGGGTCTCCTCATAGGAGGAGGCTGTGGCAGGTAGAGTGACAACATCTAACTTATATTTTAGAAATCCACTCAGGGGCCCAGTTTGGAGACTGACCCAGAAAGAACTAAGAGTCCCTGGGTGACTCCACCTCTCCCCGGGATCCCAGAGATCTGGCAGAGGCAAACCAAGTACTTTGTCCCTCCCGAACCCTCAGGTGAGGCTCTGCCTGAGTGAGATGGGGACATTCCTGGTAGAGCCTCACAGACAAGGAATTCCCCACAGATTTCTAGGAGAGCTGCAATCTAAGGGAGAAGTCACTGGAGGGCAGAGAGTGAGCGGAAGGGCACGGCCAGGCTGAGAGGCAGAGCTAGAGCCACGATGGCGGATGCAGGCCTGGTGTTTGAGCACAGTGGAACTCAAGGACCCTCTGAGGGGCTGAGGGCTATAAGCTGCTACAAAAGCCTGCAAATGGAATTGGGGTTCTTGGTTTGCTCTGAGTATAGAGGCACCCTTTCGCTTTCTGGGTTGATGTTCTAGAGACCACAGACTAATGTATTCAGGTTTCCCAGGTTAAAGCAAATGAGTAAAGCAAAAGATTGTATAGACAATCATAACAGTGAGGAGGTAGGCTGGGTAAATGCAGGGTCCATTTACATTAATTTCCCCCAAGTCAAAACCAAATTACTCTATGTGCTTGCCAACAGAACACTCCAATGACTGAATGGTGCGGAGGCCAGTATCCTTCCAAAGAAAGTGAAGTTAAAAGTATTAGCTCAGCTGTGTCCATGACCCCATGGACTGTAGTCCTCTGTCTATAGAATTCTCCAGGCAAGGATTCTGGAGTGGTTGTCATTCCCTTCTCCAGGGGATCTTCCCAACCCAGGGATCAAACTCAGGTCTCCTGAATTGCAGGCAAATTTTTCACTGTCTGAGCCACCGGGGAAGCCTGCCCCTTCAGAGAAGACCTGCTAATTCAGTTCTGTCCTATCCAAGCATCACATGAGCCACTAGTGCAATTACATTTTCTCAGGGACGTTTCTGGCGATCCAGTGGGTAAACATCGCCTTCCAGGGCAGGGGTGCAGGTTTGATCCCTGGTTAGGGAACTAAGATCCCATATGCTTCAAGGCCACGAAAACCAAAACATAAAAGAGAAACAACATTGTAACAAACTCAACAAAGACTTTAAAAATGGTTCACCTTAAAAAAAAAAAACTTAAAAAAATATTTCTCTTAGCTGCATCAAAAGCAATCAGTTGAGATGAATATTAATAAAGTATTTCACTTAACCTGACATATCCAAGACATAATCATTTCAATATGAAAATAAATTAGTGAGATACTTTACATTCACTTTTCATACCAAGTCTTTGGAATCTCTGTGTGTTTTAAATCCATCTCAGTCCAAGCCAGCCATCCTGTAAGTGCTTGATGGCCACGTGTGGCTGATGTCTACTCTATCAGCCAGTTCTAGGGCAAAGCTAGGAGCTGGATGCTATAGTGATGTGTCCACTCATTGCCAAGAGAGAAAGAGCTTTCCGTGTTGGAGTCAATCTAAAGGAGCCCAATGGAGGATTGTTGGGTGGTGAGGGGAGGTTGAGTTATCAGTGGGAAATGTGGAAAGGAGCCAGTCAAGATAGAAACCTCTGGATTCAGGGAAGCAAGTCATGAGTTGCAAGTCTGCTCCTAGGAGCAGAGGACGACCTCCTTCCAGTTGTGGGGTTTAATTTGCCTTTCCAAACCACCACCCTTCTCGGGCTGAAAGGATAAGACTAACACTTCCAGTCCAAACAGAGGCTTTCTTCCTTGAGCTGTCATATGTAACTCCAATGAAGGCTCTTTGTGTTCATGATATAGCATTATAACTGATTGATCATCTCCAGCTAGTGGTGCAGAGGCTTAGCTTCTCAACAGTTTACTAATCCCTGGGGTTATCACAACTTACTGACAAAACAGTTACTTCGGTGTGATTGGGGAGCTTTTTTAAAAAATTAATTTATTTCTTTTACTTTACAACATTCTATTGGTTATGCCATACATTGACATGAATCTTCCATGGGTGTACATGTGTTCCCCCATCCTGAACCCCCCTCCCACCTCCCTCCCCATCCCATCCCTCTGGGTCATCCCAGTGCACCAGCCCTTTCTCATACATCGAACCTGGATTGGTGATTCGTTTCACATATGATAATTTACATATTTCAATGCCATTCTCCCATATCATCCCATCTGCACCCTCTCCCACAGAGTCCAAAAGACTGTTCAATACATCTGTATCTCTTTTGCTGTCTCACATACAAGGTTATCATTACCATCTTTCTAAATTCCATATGCATGCATTAGTATACTGTATTGGTGTTTTTCTTTCTGGCTTACTTCACTCTGTATAACAGGCTCCAGTTTCATCCACCTCATTAGAACTGATTCAAATGTATTCTTTTTAATGGCTGAGTAATATTCCATTGTGTATAGGGAGCTTATTGTCAGCCAAATTGAGCCTTCTATTCTGGTCTTCCTTGTGTCACTAAATGATCAAGGAAACATTCAGCTCAGTTCAGTTCAGTCACTCAGTTGTGTCCGACTCTTTGCGACCCCATGAATCGCAGCATGCCAGGTCTCCCTGTCCATCACCAACTCCCGGAGTTTACTCAAACTCATGTCCATCGAGTCAGTGATGCCATCCAGACATCTCAACCTCTGTCGTCCCCTTCTCCTCCTGCCCTCAATCCCTCCCACCATCAGGGTCTTTTCCAACGAGTCAACTCTTCACATGAGGTGGCCAAAGTACTGGAGTTTCAGCTTCAGCATCCGTCCTTCCAATGAACACCCAGGACTGATCTCCTTTAGGATGGACTGGTTGATTCTCCTTGCAGTCCAAGGGACTCTCAAGAGTCTTCTCCAACACCACAGTTCAAAAGCATTAATTTTTTGGCGCTCAGCTTTCTTCACAGTCCAACTCTCATATCCATACATGACCACTGGAAAAACCATAGCCTTGACCAGATGGACATTTGTTGGCAAAGTAATGTCCCTGCTTTTTAAAATGCTATCTAGATTGGTCATAACTTTCCTTCCAAGGAGTAAGCGTCTTTTCATTTCATGGCTGCAATCACCATCCACAGTGATTTTGGAGCCCCCCAAAAATAAAGTCTGACACTGTTTCCATGGTCTCCCCATCTATTTCCCATGAGGTGATGGGACCAGATGCCATGATCTTAGTTTTCTGAATGTTGAGCTTTAAGCCAACTTTTTCACTTTCCACTTTCACTTTCATCAAGAGGCTTTTTAGTTCCTCTTCATTTTCTGCCATAAGGGTCGTGTCAGCTGCATATCTGAGGTTATTGATATTTCTCCTGGCAATCTTGATTCCAGCTTGTGCTTCTTCCAGCCCAGCATTTCTCATGATATACTCTGCATTTAAGTTAAATAAGCAGGGTGACAATATACAGCCTTGACATACTCCTTTCCTTATTTGGAACCAGTCTGTTATTCCATGTCCAGTTCTAACTGTTGCTTCCTGACCTGCATACAGGTTTCTCAAGAGGCAGGTCAGGTGGTCTGGTATTCCCATCTCTTTCAGAATTTTCCACAGTTTGTTGTGATCCACACAGTCAAAGGCTTTGGTGTAGTCAATAAAGCAGAAATAGATGTGTTACTGGCCTCTGACTTGAGTTTGTGCATTTATCACCAATGACTTTCAGGGAGTAAAACTGCGATTCAGGTATTCATATATCATGTGCAGAAACCTGATACTGAAAATAATCTGACTGTAAGGATCTAATGATGTTAGTCGTTCAGTTGTATCTGACTCCTTGCAACCCCATGGACTGTAGCCCACTAGGCTCCTCCATCCACGGAATTCTCCAGGCAGGAATACTGGAGTGGGGAGCCATTCCCTTCTCCAGGGGATCTTCCCAACCAGGGACTGAACCTGGGTCTGCTGTATGCAGGCAGATTCTTTACTGTCTGAGCCACTGGACCTGAGATAGTCCCTTGCCAACTTTTTTCCGTTCAGTGAAATGTTTTGGTTTGATTTGTCAGTCCGGGTTGGGGTGGGAGGAGCAGGCCACTCGGTTCAAAAAGATGGAGACTGGTGTTTTCTAATTTCCCTTTGTTTGAAGCTGTGCATCTGCCCAGTGGAGTTTGGGAAAGGGAGCCCATTTCTGTACAATCCATCCTTCTCTCCGTCAGACATACTGTTCCCACCCCCTCCTTCCCCTCCGCCCCTCTCTCTTGGCAGCCCTCCGAGGCTTTCATCCATAATTTGATTGTTGTAGCTGACACTGTCAATCTGAAATCCAGTAGCATGTCTAATGCTGGCTGGACAAGGGGAATGCAGGAGGAGTCGAGGGGGAGGCAAATTCATCTTGCGAAGTAGCTTTATGTAAATCGATCCTTTGACCGAATGCTGGAGCCAAGCATTTGCTGATTAATTGGAGAAGCGTCCTTGTTCCTGAGTCTTCTTTAGAGCGATGGCACAAATTGAGTCTGCTCTTCTTCACAAAGACATTCCCACGCCAAAAAGTCTTTGCAATTAGGAGATGAAACCTTGGGAGGTAGGGGGAGGTGGCAGGGGTAGGGGGAACGTTTATGGAATTGTTCTGAAACGAAGTGTGTGCACTAGGTCTGCTGCATGATTAATTGCTGACCTGAGTACCGTCGTTTGCCTCCCAGACGGAGGCCTGACAGCCTAAGTTCTGAGGCGTAACATCCCACAGGTGAAGATCCGCTTGTGCAATAATTAACAAAAATGAAGAGGGTGGCCAGTGTGCCTTCTACATGTGTTTTTCTTGTGGATTCCAAATGTATCTGTTCAGTTACTGCTCAGATCCATTTCTGTTGGCGTCAAGAAGGAGGGAGTGAATCTGTGATTGACCCAATCCCTCTTTCATATCTTCTAAACTTTTCTGGAAAAAGAAAGCCCCAGCAAGATGTTACCTCAATCCTCCAATGTGATCCTTTTAACTCTGTCCCAGAGCACTGTCTGGGGCTTCCTAGGTGGCCTGCCAATGCAGGAGATGCAAGAGATGCAGGTTTGATCCCTGGGTAAGTAAGATCTCCTGGAGGTGAGCATGGCTACCCACTCCAGTATTCTTACCTGGAGAATCCCATGGACAGAGGAGCCTGGGGCTACAGTCCATAGGGTTGGAAGAGTCAGACATAACTGAAGCGACTAAGCGCGGACACACACGCAGGGCATTTTTTAACCTGCCTATACCAAAAAGCTAATGACAAATGAGCAGCCTGCACACAGATAAGTGAGCTTGGATCTGGACAGATTGCTTATGACCGCTAACCTATGTGTTGATGAGAGGTGGAGCTGGCCAGGTCACATGGTCTTTGCTACTGACCCCCTCACTAAATTATCAGCTTCATGTGGTCCAGGACTTTTTCTGAGCATGAGGCCTGATGCACAGCTTAAAAAATACCTGTCAAATAGATAAAAGAAAAAGTTAAAAAGATTTCATGGCACTACCTGGTCCAAGGATGATTGAGAATAAACCTCCAGTTATAAGTAATTTTTTTTTTCCAAGTCCAGGTTGTCCATTTAAATTAGAAAGAGCTCTGGCCTCTTCCTTGACCCTTCTGCCTCTCCTTTCCTGATGGAGTATCATGTGTGTGAACTGATTAAATAGGCGTGCATCCTATGGAGCCACAGATAAAGTGTCCAATTCAGAAAGGCTTAGTGAGCTGCGCTGAAGAGTGGGAATGAGCAGTTGTACGGGAAGGTACGCTACGCAGATGAATAATTAGCCTTTGGGGGACAGAGTTTAAACCTGGCCCGAGAGGGTACAACAGTTTTGGAAAATGGATTTGATCTGGAAAGGGGCTGTGCGCCTGATAATCTTTCATCTCCCCATTTCTTATTTCTGGCACTCATGGAGACTAGGATGATATAAGATAAGGAAACTCCAGCCAGAGAAGGAGACACTTTGAGCATCAAGTGGCAGGAGATGTCAGAAGGGGATGACTGGCAGTGAGGAAGTTTTGATTATCTTTGTGGTAATCTGCTCTGTGATCAATCTCCTCACCACCAAACTGTCTGAAAGATCTGGAAATCCTCACGGAGGCTGAGGATTAGCAGAAGCCAAGCGGGGGTACAAGCAGAGGACGTGGAGGTGGGAAGGGGAGAGGCAGCCTGAGCAACATGACTGTGTCTGGGGGGCAGTTGAAGCCCCTTTACCATGTCTATCCCTTGTGACCTTAAATGTTCAACTTGGTGATGAGGAAGGATTCTTTGAACACATTCTCCTCTGCATCTCTGAGGCTTCCCTGATGACTCAGATGGTAAAAAAGCCATCTGCAACGCGAGAGACCTGGGTTCGATCCCTGGGTTGGGAAGATCCCCTGGAGGAGGGCACAGCAACCCACTCCAGTCTTCTTGCCTGGAGAATCCTCATGGACAGAGGAGCCTGGCGGGCCACATACCATCTACGGGGTCGAAAAGAGTCGACACGAATGAGCAACTAAGCAAGCACACTGCAGGCTCTGTGTGTGCGGCATCGTAAGACTAACATTTTGCGGCTGAACAACTTCCCCCTTAAGGGGATAGAGCACGGGGGTTACCCCCCTGTGACCCATCTTGTCTTCTTTTTCTTTTTAAAATATTCATTTATTTTTGCCTGTGCTGGGTCTTCGTTGCTGCACAGACTTTTTCTCTGGCTGTGGCAATTGGGGGCCACGCTCTAGTTGTGGTGCATGGGCTTCTCATTGTGGTGGGTTCTCTTGTTGCAGAGCATGGGATCTAGGTGTGGTGCATGGGCTCACGCGTATTTTCTTGTATTAGGGACTGAATCCATGTCTCCTGGATCAGCAGGCAGATTCTTTACCACTGAACCACCAGGGAAGCCCCATCCTGTCTTCTTAAAGACCTAGGAGGTGGCAGGGACTGCAGCCAGCTCTGCCTTAAGCTGCAGCTGCCCAGAGGCTGGAATTTGGAATTCAGCGCTGCAGCTCAAGATACACGGCTTGTATATGCCTGTTCTTTCCTGTAACTTTTCAGAACCCCATCAAACAAGTGAAATCTCGACAGTGAAGGTGAGAAGCTATCCTGGGGGCCATCTGTCGATAAAATCAATGTGGTTTCAGAAAGGCTCAGAATCATCTCCTGCAGAAGCAAGAAAAGCGATTCAGTAAGGGCTCAGCACTCAGCTGCGAAGCCGGCTTCTGGGAACCAGTGCAGGTGAAGTCCACAGCAGTTCAAGGCATGCGCCCACGCTAACACTAAGCAAGGACATTTCTCATCATGACCCCTGTGCTATTTACTGTTCCACTCAAAGCAATTACACTTACTGCTACTAACTCACACCTGCGGGCGTCCCGGTATTGATGAAAGCAGAACTGATGCCGTTCTCTGGCTTATTTATGTAAAAATGGATGCAGCTCAATAGATTTACACCAAGTTTGAAGTTAACGCTAATATTTAATCCCAGACCTGCTTCTGGCTATTTAGCTTGAAAGGCACCAGACGAGGGATGCAAGCGAGGGGAGAGCCCAGCGAACCGCAAAGATGAAATTAATTAGTGACGAATGTGAGACTGTTGCCACTAGTCTCCTGCCAGATGCAATAACCTCCCCTGCCCCAGACAAGGAGGACCGGACCTCCATGGTGAGAGTTGGGGCGGGGAGGGAGAGGGGAAAGAGGGGACACACCTCCCCGGCCCCGCTTGAGACTGTGCCCTGATTGCAGCCTGAAGCACAATCAACTCCGTTCCCCGCATATCTGAGCCCAGAAGTCCTGCATCCAGTCAAGGCCCCAGGAAACAGCGAGGTACTGTATCAAACGCATGGCTCAGGAGCCTGGAAGACCTTGGAGTGAATACCAACTTTGCCTCTGGCTAGCTGTGTGACTTTGTATGAGTAATTACCTTGTCTGAGCCTCAGTCTCCTCATCTATAAAATGGGGATGATGAAAACACTTGTGTCAGGGGATTATTATAAAATGGTTAATGAGTTCAGAGCATTTTTCATGTTATGTGGCTCATCATAAGCACTTAAGAAATATTAATCATGATGAGTGCTGCCTACATCTGTTCAACTCTTCAATCAAACATTCTGAGTAGAAGACAAGAAAATCCCTGCCTCTTTGTCCCAGAAAATATCACACAGAAAGTCTAAAATTGTAAATCAGCAACTCAAGGTCACGTTTAATAACAAAGGAAGCAATAATTGGGTTCCACTCAGCCTGCTGTGTCTCAAAGCTTTCGCAGGTCCTGCAGGGTGACTTGGCCTCGTGGAATCTCCCAGGCTCCCCTGAGGATGGAGAGGGTTGGTGGGGTATAGAGAGAGGCAGGTAAGTGAAAGCTGCAAGACTCTCTAACCCCCACGGAAGCTGGCTGGACATGGTCTGCAGTCACTGTGCCAGGGAGAAGGCGGCAGGAGACTTCTATCAAGAAGGAGAAGAAGGGCAGCCAGAAGGCAGCTGGTGCTCCAGCAGGGAGGAGCAGGGAGATCACAGCCCTGGCGGCGTTCAGACTGGGAAGCAGCCTCAACATGACACCGTTCTGGGCTGATCCAGCCACATGTACACGGACTCAGAACAAAGTAGTTCTCCATCTTCCCAAGGAAGCGGGGGGCTTGCGTGAGATTCTAAGGGGTCCAGAGCCATGTGGGAAATGGCCCTCAGAGGGGAGCCTGAGATCGGGCAAGGTGAGGAGTCCAGCTGACTTTGCTACTAACGCAAATTTCTGGCTGTGGTTAGTCTCTGGACAACAGACTCCTCGCTGTCCTGGAGCTTACATTTCAATGAAGGGTCACCATTAACAGGGTGAGCACGATGTTCCCAGGGAGTCAGGGGCTGTAGGTCAGAGCTAAGTAAACGAGGAGACACGGTCCCTGGGAGAGGACGCATGGCACGGCGAGTATGATGTCACCTCTCAGGAAAGGACATTCCGCTGAGGAGACAGCGCCGGCCACCCGAGGCAAGACTGCTCTCCTCTCCCAAAGTGAAGGAGGCTGCTTGAGGACTGAGGGTGGAACCAGAGAGGCAGCCTCTGTTATGCTGGTGTGGAGACTGTCAGATGCTCTACCGCCATGAATGAAAGACCACCTTTAGAGTCAATGGTTGGGCAGGAGAACCCAAGCATACAGAAATAGAGATAGCCGTATGGATGGATGGACAAAGTGTGAGCCAGAGACACAGGATAGAGAGAAAGAGAGAAAGACTGGCAGGCAGAGAGACAAAAACCAAGAGGGACAGAGGAAGAGAGTGACACAGTGAGACAGAATACAACTAGAGAAAACAAAAGGAAAAGAAAGCCAGAGAGAAACACAGAGGCCGTCACTGCACATAAGAGACCCTCTGAGAGGCAGAGACGCACAGACAGAGCTGCATGCGTGTGAGACAGAGGGATGCAGGATGCAGACAGGTCCACACACTCACAAAGGGGAGACACAGAAAGACAGGCTGGGAGAGCAAGAGACGACAGGACAAGAGGAAGAGGACCAGGTGGGGCCCAGCAAAGGTTTGTGAGGCTGAAAGTGAGCCTCCTCTCCCAAAGACCAAGGATTTGGGCTTTCCTACAACCTGGGGGCAGAGGTGTGCGGGCGCTCCACGTCAGACTGGGAGGTTGCTCTAGGACGAGGAAGTGTCTGACCTCCTTGTCTGACCCTGCCCCGAATTCAGGTCTCCATCCGCCAGGACAAACCCTCCTCTTCACTCAGGAAAGGCGTGCCCCAGGTCAGGGTAAGGGGCTGCTGGCTTTCTCTTAATTTCTCAACTCTAGTGGGTCCAGGGCTTCCTGTCTCCCTCAGGTCCAGAAGCCAGACTGGAGGTTCTGGCGGAGAAAACTTGTGGGGTTTCAAACTTTTTACATGACAAAGCGAGTTTTTAAAAGCCCTATAAAATTTCAAGGCACATACTTAATGTTCAAATGGCAGAATATATCGATCCCTGCCCATCCTCTAGTATCTTAAGTTTACCCAGAGGACCGTTTTATTTAATTAACTTGGTACTTTATTAATATAAATATTCTCCTATTGATCATAAGAGGGCTTGACAGGCACTCAAGCGGGGTATACATCACCTCCCCTCCGAGCAACGCCACTTAGAGGACTAGCTGGCTCTGACTCAAGGAGAGTGGCAGGAAGTGGTCCCCTGGGATGTCAGTCTCAGATGAATCTACAGCATTTTTATGGAAGGAGACTTTTTTTTTTTTTTAAGATCCAGCTCCTCACTTCTCTTAAAGTAGAAAGCATATGGAAATGAGATATGAAAATGGTCTTGGCTTACATGTATCAATTAAGCATGTCAATACCTTAATTAAATCGCTCAGCTTAATGAGATTTATACCAATGAGTATGTTTTATAGTTATAATAGCTTTTTTGGCCACTGTTCAAAATGTCAAATAAATTGTGAAGAGGGGATTTTTAAAAAGACATAATTGACATTCTGAACTGAAGCCAGTTTTTTTTTCCCCCTCCCTTCTTTCCCCTTTATTCATGTAATTTTGGAGAATATATATAAAGTAATGGACCTTATAATGGATTGGGTTTTTAAAAGTCTTTTTTATCCTTCAATTCTAATCCATCTTATCAACTTTTCTAAGCTTCAGATCACTGAAACTGTGAGCGCCCCTCAGTTTCTTCTGGCCCTCTGGAGCTTGCTTTTTAATAATCTATAACTGAAGCTCCCCATCTATACACACAGAAAGAAAAACACACTCTCTGCCCTGATGAACAAAACCCCAAACAAAGCAGGGCATAAGGTTAAAAGGCCTTATGATGTGAGAAGGCTATTACCAAAACATCAGAACATCTAGATAAAAAGTATTCTTAATCTCTTATGAAAAATCGTATTTTCTTTAACTTACAAGGCAAAGAAAGTCAAGGTTCTCCCTCCTTTCTCCTTAGACTCCTTTTCTCTCTGAGCTTTTCTAAATCACTTCTTCATTTACCTTTGTATATAACCATGATCTCCTTCCTTAGGACAGAAGACCAGGGGAGGACCTAGACACGGACGCACACACTAAAGGCGGGTGAGACGACTGGGGGTCTGCCTCCTGTTGTGGATTCCTCCCAGTAAGTCATAGGCAGAGTGCGAGAAGTTGTGAGTGTTGCCATGCAGGTTCAAGGTTATTTGTCTAAAACCATGATCGCAAACAAGAAAACGAAAGAAAAACAATATACACGATTTGGGAGCACTTGTCTGAAATGCCATGGACAGACTGGGCTGCAGTCCGTGGGGTCGCAAAGAGTCGGACACCACTGAGTGACTGAGCAGGCATGCACGTCTGAGATGTACAAGTGCACTTCACTCGTGGCTCAGTCCTCCAGTCCTGAGATCTCAGCCAGGCCACGGGGTGAACACTGCCCTAGAGCTGGCTGACCGGAGGCAGGAGCCCCTTGGGCTTTGTGCTGGATGATCCCCCCTTGGTTCTGGCCTTTGAGGACCGTGTCTGTGGCCTCTCAGCCTCTCACAGTCAACCCCCTCCCAATTCCTGGAGAAGAATGGTACCAAACAGAGGCTCCAGAGGCAAGCAAGAACCAGGTAGGTTCTGATTCCCTTCTGATTCCCTTCACTGACAAGATCTGGTCGAGATTTGCAGAAAAGACCAAAAACAGCGACCATTATTGAATACTACTCAGAATAAAGCATCTTTGCTCAGAACCCATGAAAGTTTTGGAGCCAAAACATCCAATCTTCTTGGTTTACAGATGGCAAAACTGAGAACCCCAAAGAGAAAGGATTTGCCCAAAGTCACACTGTTTGGGGCAAGTAAACAGGACCCCAACTCTGAGGACAGGGCCCCTGGCCTTCTCATGGGTTGTTTCTGTTCACTATCCACAGGGCAGGACAGGAGGGAGGGCTGGGTCCAGCAGTTGCCATCTGTCTGGTTGCTGGGAGCATTCTGGCTAATCCAGCTACCTGGCAGGGGCCCTCCCTCTGCTCTCTCTGCAACACATGAACAACTTTCCTAATGCTCTGCCTGCATTTAAAATGAGGAGTCTTTCCAGATCCATCCATCCATCCAACCAACACTTATGGAGCATTTACTGTATTCTAGACATGGTGCCAGGCATAGGGGAAGAGAAGGTGAACTAGTTCTCTGCTCCTGTAGCTTACAGACCTTTAGGGAAGACAAACATGAGCAAATAATAGTACGGAGGAGCATTTAGGATTCAAACTTTATAAAGAAACACAAGATGCTCGTATGATAGGAACATGTACAATAACAGAACTCAACCCAGACAGGACAGCTAGAGGAAGCGTAGCTCGAATGGAGACACAAAGGATGCAGAGAAATAATGCAGGGGAAGAGCGCTCATGGGTGTGGGTTGGTGCAGTGGTTCTCAGAGTATGGTCTCTGGACCTGCAGCACTAATATCATCTGGGAACCTGTTAGAAATGCAGATTCTTGGATGTAATCCCAGATGTTCTAAATTAGAATCTTGGAGGGGAACAGCCACCTGTGGGTTTTTCTCTGCACCCCCCACCAAGGGAAATAATTTTTTATTTTAGTGGATATTTAAAAACATACATGAAAGTAGAGTGAGTAGTATAATAAACATCAACTTTACCAATGATCAATATTTTGCTAATTGGATAATAGTTCCCTGACCACAGACCCATGGCAGTGAAAGCACTGAGTCTTAACCACTATACCACCAGGGGATTCCCTCTCTGGAGTATTTTAAAAGCATCTTAGACATCATGTCATTTTGTTTATGTATATATATATTTCAGTATACAATTCTAGCCAGTAAGGACTTTTACTTCAGCTATCTAGCAATTATTTCACCTAACAAAATTAACAGTCCTTATTGTTTGCCTGGCATGCTGAAGCCCATGCGGTCACAAAGAGTCGAACCTGACTGGGCAACTGAACAACAACAATTGCTTGCAGTCAACATTTAAACAAAGCCCAGGCATTGCACTCGGGCCACCTGTGTTTTAAACAAGTCCTCTGGATGATGTTAATGCCCGTGGGAATCTGAGACCCACTGATAAAGAGCACGCTGGGAAAGAGAACGTGTGGTAAGGAAGCTGAGACGGATAAGCATGAGGCTGTGTGATCTGAGAAGCAGAGAAAGGCGAGTGTGGCTACACTGGGGCAGCTAGAGAGCAATGGCTGAGAGGGGACTGGTTGGGAAAATAGGAGGGGGTGACAGATGGGATCAGGATTGGACATGATCCAAGGATAAGGAAAGCCACTGAAGGGTTTTAATCAGGGGAGAGAAAAGTTCATTGAATGTTGATGAGAACTCTCAAACGAAACCAGCAGAGCAACAGGAATAGGCCTTCCTTCTGCTGATTTGGAAAGCCAATTAAAAAATAACTGATATTTTAACGAATTCACATTTACATGTAAATTTTCATTTAAAAAGCCACAGGCTGTCACTCTCTCACCATATGCTTCTTCTCCACTCCTTTCTCCACAGTGATGAACAAGCCCCGAGTCTCCACATGCACCAAGAGGAGCAGCAGAAGAACAAAGAACTCAGAAGCAGCCGGGTTCTCTGGGAGTGGGAGCTGCGAGCCTCTGGAAACCCCGAGTGTTTGCTTCATTATGTTTTCCCAGTCAGGGCTTTACTTGTTTCAGCATTTTCAGAAGAGTTACAGACTTATCTGCACCTAACTGACTCCTTAGAAAAGACCCTGATGCTGGGAAAGATTGAAGGCAGGAGGAGGAGGGGACAAGAGACTGACTCGATGGACGTGAACTTGAGCAAGCTCTGGGAGTTGATGATGGATGGGAAGCCGGGCATGCTGCAGTCCGAGGGGGACAACGAGTCGGACGTGACTGCGTGACTGAACTGAACTGAACTGAACTAGCATTTCACTAGAGGAGGGAGCAGGGTCCTATTTTCCAGACCAGAGGGCAAAGGCTTTACCCAATAATCCAGTGTCACAGAAAATCAGGGTAGGATCCCAGATTCCTTGCTCTTTATTCTAGCTGCCCAGGACAAAAGAGTGCATGTGTTGGGGGGCAGGGGGACATGGAATGAATGACTTAAGGGTTAAAGGGTCTTTGGGCCTGGCCCCATGCTGTGCATGAGTGACTGGAGCACGCTGCCTTCCTACTGGTCCTTCAAAGCTCCCCCCGCAACCTCTCCTCACCTCCCTGTCCTCACTCCTGATCCCAACTCTACACTAGCGAGCCCTTCCTATTCTCCACAGACATCAGTCATGGTGCTTCTCCCAGCATCTAGTTCAGTGGGTTTTAAGTGATTCTTTAAACGCAGATCGTTTTGTTGAGTAGACGTTTGCCGAGTGCCCTGATGTACAAATTGGTCTCACTGGAGCTTCTCTGACCGAAGTGGTGGGTGACAGGGGATCCTGGAGGGATCAAACACCCATAGACTTAGGGCACTTTGACACATTTTGAGTATCACCATCCCCTTCAGTTTATTCTGGAAGAGGCGGTGTCCCAAGAGTCAATGTCTGTCTGAGGCACTCGGCAGAGAACCTGAAAGCACCTGCCCTTTGTGCTCTGCTGCCTCTCACTCCACTTTCAGAAACTTAGACGTGTGTGGAGCACGGGTAACCACTCTCAGTGCAGACTCGTGTCGCCCGCACCTGCTTGTGTGCGTGCGCTCAGTTGCTCAGCCGTGCCTGAGTCTTCTGTGACTCCCTGGGCTGCAGCCCACCAGGCTCCTCTGTCCATGGGATTTCCCAGGCGAGAATACTGGAGTGGGTGCCATTTCCTCTTCAGGGGATCTTCCTGATCCAGGTACTGAACTTGGGTCTCTTGAGTATCCTGCATAGGCAGGTGGATTTTTTACCACTAGCACCACCTGGGAAGCTGCTGTATTCGCTTACTAGTAACTAACTAGTTCTAGGTGAGAACCACACATTCTTGAAAAAGAAAAACTACTATTTTATTTTTCTCCTGACCTTTCCTGCTCAGTTTGCATGGGGTAGAAGACTAGTGAGAAGATGAACAGAGAAAATAGCCCCAAAGAGCCTAATTCTCCATTCCTGATCATCAATCTCTGTGCATTTATAGCTGTGAATCAGAATCTCCCTCAGAGAGAAAGTGATGGAATTTTAAACGTTCTGACTCTTATCTCCTCTGAGGGGGTTAATCTGGAAAACTTTACTTTAAAAATAATAATAACTGATAATAATACCTCATGCACACTTAACCAGCGTTTGTCACGTCACTGTAGTATTCTTAGTATTTTTGCATACCGCTTCAATTTCTCTTTCTTATCAGAACACAGAAAATAACTCCCAGACATCACTGCAAAATGCTAATTCTAGATTTGGGGGCAGGCATAATGGCAGGAGGGTGAATTGCCATGGAGATAATACATTGTGACAGACACGTGTGCATAATTAGAGGAACCCATAACAAAAGGGATCATGCCACTGGTCTCTGGAAAGGGCAGTTCTTCTGTGCCACCATTTTAGCATCACAAGGCTGCCCTGGGCTGGCACAGAAGTTCTAGATAATTTTGAATTTCCTCAGGGTTAAACTCTGATAAGCTTTTATGAAAAAAAAAAAAAAGGGATTTCCAGACCCTGCCCATTGACAGGAATGCATCTGTCAGGTATCATGAAATACTAGGAGTCATGGCTTAGATCTGCATTCATTCAGACAAATGAACATTTGATGAACACCTACTATGTGCCCACTTCAGTTCTGAAAATGATGATGACACAGGGGATTTATACACAAGATCACAGTTCAAACACTAGGCAGCTTGCTCAAGGGCACACAGCAAAGAGGAGCTGAAATTGCACACATCTATCCCGACTTCAGAACCTTGTTCTGAGCTCACTAGACCACAGCACTTCCTGGAGGAGCTGGGTTCACCACCCATCCTGCCCAGCCCCACCTCTCCCCCGACATCAGCCAGTTAGAAAGAAGGACACACTCAGGTACCCATGAACACAGAGATCATGTCTAGACTTTTAGCTTTGGCTCTAATGAGGTTCTGGGGATAAAAGAAGTTGAAAGAGCAGTTTCTTTTGAGAAGATTTTGGCTAAGGAGCCATCCATGTCATGTGGCATAAATTTGGGCCTAGAGGTTGGTTTCTGGGTACGTTCTCAGTTGAGGTACTAAGTATTAGACAGGAAAGCACTCAGATGGGGAGAGAGCTAAAGGAACATGAGGCCTGGGGAATTCCCTGGTGGTCCAGTGGTTAGGACTTGGTTTTTTCACTTCTGTGGCCTGGGTTCAATCCCTAGTCCAGGAACTAAGAGTCCATAAGTCTAGCAGTGCAGCCAAAAAAAAAAAAAACAGAAATACAAGGGCCTTATATGAACTCAGCTAGAGGGCTAGAAACAGCAAGCCCAGAACTCTAATTATCATCAAGTCCTAATTTCTGCCTCACATCCCTCAGAGTCTGTAGGAATTGGGTTAGCCATGTGTTTTCTCATAAGGAAAGGATCACATTCCCCTCTCTACCTTACCGCTATGTTTTGATATTCAAGAAAGGAGAGAAGAATCAGAAACAATTCTTAACATACCATACCACGTTGATATACTTAAAAGTACAGAAAGGACGAAAACGGCCGGAGTACATTAAAACAAATGACCAGTTTGGTAAAACCCCACATTGCCTTGGCACTGCCCATTGTCTCCAGCAATAAAGAAACATCACAGGCGATTTATTGGGAGTTATTCGCAAATGAACTGCATTTGCCGAGAAGGGCACATTTAGCATTTGGTGATTCATACGTGGGAAACATTATCATTCTGGTAAAGAACTTTGGATAAGTGAGATTTAGAGCCCAGGGGATAAATAAAACCTGAGAGTTTAATTAATATTTAAAAACACACACATTCATTATGTGTTTGCACACGGTGATGGATCTGGATAAAAGTTTATCAGGAAAGTTTCACCTGGATCTCAAACTGTAACAGGGATTATCTCTAGAATGAGGAATGGAATTGGGAAGAGGGTAAAGGGGAATTGTTCACATTTCTTACCAATAAAAACAGAGGAATAATGTGGCAAAAAAATACACTTTATAACTTGATATCTCTATATTTTAAATGACGTTTCCATATTTAAGTGATTTTGTAACAAAGTATTCACAAGTTGTTTGTGCGTACTTGAAAGTTCAATTTAAAGGGAGTGATTTCACTTTCGAGAGCTCCTTTTTACTGCCTTTGGAAGTAAGGTAAGTGCTTTTTTTCATACTTTCTCACCAAGTAGTTTAGCTTCTGTGCTCCAAGCGGCTGATGTCAGCTCCACCAAGCGCTGTGTCCACGCAGAAGACTGTGGGTCAGCTCGGTGAGATGACCTCGGCCGTAGGACCTAGGACCTCACACTAAAAGGCAGATTATGGGAACATAAACACCTCTGTCCTTTCTCCTCATTTGTGTGACTGGTTTATCAGGATGTAAATTTATCTACAGCCTCCCAGTTGGAAACCTTTCTTTCTTATTTTCCTCAGCACCTGTATGCACAAGGATGCAACATTCCTCTTTTGAAAGTTCTTTTTCAATTATATAGGGAATAGGAAAAGACGTCTTGAATATTTCGTTAATCAGAAGGCAAGTTATTGAACCATATCAAAGTGTGATCATGTAGACGCAAAGACAAGGCCAGGAAGATAGCATGAGAGCAGATGAGGCAGCGACAATGGTGAGCTGGGGGCTGGGAGCAAATGAGTGACTTTTCTTCTCTTTGAGAATTGGTCATGGCCACTTTTGCTCCATAATTTTAATGAGGTATTATACTTACACTAAAGAAATTTATGTATTATTTTTAAAGAGCAAAATATATAGAATAAAGACATTTTAGAAAATACAGGAAGGTAGAAGCAATTACCTATAACCCTTCTACTTGAGATAGCCACTGAAAACACTCCACTTATTTTTTCTGGTCTGTCATCTATGGATCCTCTGCCTGTGTTTATATACATATATGTGTAAGTGAATATATAAACAAATATGCATATCGAGAGAAAGAGATGGAAGAGAAAGAGAAAGGCTTATTTTGGAAAGGCTTATACTCTTCTTTTTTCACTTAACATCACATTGCAACCTGAGAGGGCTATGTACGCACAGAGTGGTAGACAGAAAGAGACTTTTCATCATATATCCTTTTTTATCATTTGAATTTTGAACCATTAAAATGTACTGCCTACCTTAAAAGAGACTACAATTCCATATTTTATTAAGCATTTTCCCATGCTGCTGCATTTCGTGAACTCATCCTTTTAAGTGACTGCAGTATACTCTTTGCAAACATTCTGGAAGGGCCCGTGACCACGACAGTCACCCCGTCCGTGGAGGACCTGTCCCCTCGGTCCTCCTGCCCTTCTCACACCCTTGCCTGGGCGCTCCTCAAATCTGCGCGAGAAGCATGTGGCCCGTGGCTCGGTCTGCGGAGATGGGGGGCAGGTTTCCAGCAGAGCTGATGTCAGTCTGCGGAAACGAAGCCTGATGTCAAGAAGGATGAGTGGTGCAGGAAACAAACAGCGAGGAGCCTGAGTGAACAGTGTCTCCAGTTCCCAGACTTTTCATGACTACGCTGCTGGAGCGAGAGGGGGCAGAGTGCTGAGGATGCTCTTAAGGTGGCTCCAGGGGACTGCTTCCTCTCACGACAAGGGATTTTAGAACACCTATCATCAGGGTAACAAACCATGCAAAGAAATATGGCAAGGACATGCACTAAAAAAGAGAAATTCTGAAGACTGGAAAACATGGCTTATTTTTACAGATCCTTATCCTGAAATAGTATAAAAAAGCAGGCCAGATAAAGTTCACTGCCATTTTTCTAACCATGATTACTCTCTAGCACATATTAAGAATGATAAATGCTTTCAAGCTCTATTTCAAATAAAAATGCTTCCGATGTAAGACCTGTGGAGGAACGGTCATTTCTGTGTAAGAAATGCTCCAGGAAGACAAGTGTGCTCAGTGGTAAAGAATCTCTCTAACAACCAGAGATGCAGAAGAGATGCAGGTTTGATCCCTGGGCTGGGAAGATCCTCTGGAGGAGGAAATGGCAATCTACTCCAGTATTTCTGCCGGGAAAACCCCATGGACAGGAAAGCCTAGCAGGTTACAGTCCATGGGGTTGCAAAGAGTCATTCACAACTTAGCAACTGAACAACAAACCTATCCCCTACCTTGACTTTCAACCTCCCTTACAGATTAGATACAACGGTGACGTGGAAACCACATCAGGGTACTCACCCTGTCTCCTTGCCTTTTCTCCCAACATACTCGTGGGCTTTCCTACACAAACTTGGATCATAGACACGAGAACCTGTCCCAGTGTGTGCCACACATGCATATGTGAGTGTGTGCTCAGTCATATCTGATTCTTTGTGACCCCATGGGCTATAGCCCGCCAGGCAGCCCTGTCCATGGATAGAGAGCATCTAAGACAGCAAGGGTCCCTCCCAGAGTGTCCTTGCACAGAAGACCAATACTTAGGGAACAGTTTCATTTCTTGGGAATTCTCCCTTTGCCTACAGCAGCTGTTGCAAACTAATGTTTCATTTGGCCTGTGCATCCATAAAAACAAACAAACAAAAAAACCAAAAACAACTCAGCCAATATTTTAAAACTGGGAAATTTATATAAATAAATATCTGGATTTGGGGCTACTCTTGAAAACTCCAAAGCCATCATCTAGACCCTCTGTCCCATGTGCAGAGCTCAGCAGCAGCTGCTCTCTGAGGAAGGGGCAGGCCATTTTCATTTCAAGTTCAGCATCATCCATGGAAGTCCCCATTGCCTCCTAACCTTCAGGCCCCTGTGTCCACTGCCATTCGTCATTGGGCTTACACTGTTGTTTCTCTGATCGTGGAGAAATAATTTTATTATGCCTGCACATTTCACTCAATTATCCCATACTTTACTTGAAGGTATTTGTGTTGTAACCCCTGGTCTAGAGTTTTGAGAATATGACCTAAAGATTTATCCAGGGCTACACACAATAAGAAACACAGAATAGAACCATGCCTTCTGATCCTCGCCACCCCCTCCGCCCCCAATTCTTCTAATTCCTGGCATTAAAACCGGGTTTACAGTCTGGCTTTGGGCACATTCTAAGGGGCTGAAGCTCACGAGGCCAGACCCCGAACCTGTCTACCTAGACTCGGCTGTGCTTTCCAGCCTTCCCCTTTGCACGATCTGCTCTAAATCCATTAACTTAATTTGTTAACAAATGTGCAGCATTCCCTTTCTTGTTATAAACATGGACAGATAGGTGCATGATTTCAAAGTTGAGAGAAGCACATAATCAAATGATTTTGTGCAGAACCAAACCATCTGGGCTGAAAACAAGTTTCTCAAAATAATTGTTTTCTCCCCTTGATAGTGGATCACATTAGAGTACTTAGCTCTTTGGCTGGTTCAGCCTAGCTATGCAGATGAAGTCTGTTTATTTATACGGTAATGAAACTAAAGGTTTGCTGTCACTTACGCCCAACCATCATAGAAAAATCAACCTCCACACTAAAACATTGAAATGAGCAGAAGTTCCACATTACATTAGCTTACTCCAGTTGTTTAAAGGAATATTTTATCCACAGACACACATACACTCACGTTTATATAATCACTTATGCACATTCACATGTTGACACATTTACACACATACATACACATTCGGACACGCATCACGGATGGATTAAACCATCACACGAACCTTGCAAAGTTAGACGGTCATAACAAGTGGATTTTTATACTTAATCAAAGTGACCTCTGTGAATAGAACCTCTTTTGAAACAGCTTATGTTTTGTATTCTTCAGAAGCACATCTGGAGCCCTACCAATGAGACCAGGAGAAGACACAGCCTTCTTCCCTCTTTTGGAAAGAGAAAACTAACAAAGCTCCTAGACTCTGGGAAATGGAGAGTGCAGCCAGATATTTTTGCACCAGGGAAACCAGCAAAAGCGGAAAAAGCTTGTGTTTAAAATCAAGTAGCTTCTCTATTGGTTTAATGAAAGCCTGCCTCTTCTCTCTGGTCCCGTCTCTCAAATCAGCCTGATTTTGCAAGACAGATAATACACGTTAATTAAATACCAAATGATTATTACAAACATGTGTGAAGAACAATTAATTGTGTATGTAACAGATATATGTATGTTAGACTGCAGTGCCTACGTTTGAATAATTTACTGGGTATCTCAGCTGTAGTAGCTCTCCGATCAAGTTTCACCCTTTTCTTTACCATCTCCGATTGCTGGTATAATTCACACACGTGGGGGAACAGCTGCACTGTGGATTTAAACTTATTTTCTCTCTCTTCTCATTACCTCCCAATGAGTAAGTATGCTTTTAATGAAGAGTCTCTGAATAAAAATAGGATTTGGCAAAATCTAAATTAAATGAATGGCCTAGAATTTTTTTTTTTTTTAATCTCACTACATGTAAGTTTGTTAGAATTGTGCCTAGCAATAAGTAGGGGCTGTGATACAAGCATCTTCTGGCTACCATTCTAAATAACTCCAGCCCTGATTTCAGAATGAAGGAGGTTTACATCAGGCGGCATATTTAACGTCAGGATGATGGCGGGAAAAGCCAGTCATTTAGAGCGCAGCACAGTCATTGAGATTCAGGTTCAAGTTTGAGCTCCATCTCTATTTAGAGAAACCGTTTCTGTTGCTGGGTCTTAACTCTCTTGTCTCAGAGCGGATTCTATTATAACAATGTTTTAAAACTGCCTGATACCTGGAGTGCACAGTGTAGGCTGTAGTGGATCCGCTTTTTGAATCGACCTTCATTCATACAACAACCATTACCGTTTATCAAGCACTTGGTACACATGTTTCTTCACCTTCTTCCCATTTAACTGACAAGAAGACCGAGGATCCAGGAGGTCAAGGAGGCCTTGTGTCACACAGCCAACAAGCAGGAGAGTCGAGTAGTGCAGCCAGGTCATCTGACTTTGAAGTCAGCTCCCTTTACCATACGCTGCCTCTGCCTCTCCACTCTCTTAGTTCCCCGACCAGGGGTTGCACCTGACTGAAAGGCGGATCACCAGGAAACCCCTGCCCTTCAACTCTGTGATTTCTCTATCTCCCCATACATATCCAGAGCTGGGAAAGTCTGGGTATGTATTATGCACAAACTGGCCACAGAATGTACATTATAACCTTTAGTTCTTATAAAGTCTCTACAATCTATTCTACATATTTTACAAATAAAGGCACTAGGTTGCATATATTTGCCTATGTGTCCTCAACAAGTAGCCAAGTTGGATGTAAACCCACGGCCCACCAAACAAAGCCTCTGAAACTTCTGCACGGCTCCCCTGTCACTCACTCACTTTCAGTCCCAATGCTCTGGTCCTGCCCACCCTCTCCCTTCTCCTTGTGCCTATCCAGCCTGGACGCAGCTACTATCGTCGATGTGGCTTAGGGATTCCAGCCCTCCCTGCCCATCTCCAGATAGGAGATTCTCCTCTGTGTTCTGAAGCACCGAGTCTAGAAGCCAAGATCAGCATTTAATTTCAGACTGGCTGCTATGTTTGGAGTCATTTGAGGTCTGTTGGTCTTTTCTCCCTAATGGTAGCAAGCTCCTTACCATTGCCTGCTCCTCCCCCACTGGAGGGGCTTCCCTGGTAGCTCAGATAGTAAAGAATCTGACTGCAATGCAGGAAACCCAGGTTCGATCCCTGGGTTGGGAAGATGCCCCGGAGAAGGGAATGGCTACCCACTCTCGTATTCTTGCCTGGAGAATTCCATGGACGGAGGAGCCTGTTGGGCTACAGTCCATGGGGTCGCAAAGAGTCAGACATGACTTGAGCGACTCACGCTTTCTCTTTCACCACACTGCATCCTGCTCGGTGCCTAGCAGGCACGTCAGAGCTCAGTACACGTGCACGGTAATGCAACTGCTGGCTGCTGGTCTGAGAAGCATTACTGCCCATCTATTCAGCAACCAAAGACCAGACTTTTTAAATTGCATCCTTAGTCTTCCCCATATTAAATTTAATATTTAACTTAATATTTAACAAGTTAATATATGTCCATGGTGTTAAAAAATAATGATATACAAATTAAAATCAGTATCTTTCCCCTATCACTCTGACCTCTCGTCTCTTCCTCTAGAAATCTTAAGATTCTCTTGTGTATTTTTCTTGGCATTATTTAAAACAGGCACAAATTTAAAGCAAACAAATGGGCAGAAATTTCAAACAAATAAACAGGCACAAATACATACTGTTCTACGTTTTTCTTTTTTAACTTAACAGTGCCTTTTACACCTAATGGTACTTTTCCCATATCTGCACATGCAGCTCTAGCTAACTCTTTTAAATGACCACATATTAATTCCTTTATAGATGGATGTGCCATAAACTATTAACTGGTCCTCTATTGAAGATTGGTTCCAATGTTCTGTGGGGCAATGAACTTTAAGACACAAATATCTTGGAATATTTTGTGAATATATCTGTTAGAAAAAATCCTAGCAGCACAATTGCTGGGTCTAAAAGGGTCAATGCACTGAAAATTTTGATAAATATTGCCCAAGGGGGTCTCCAAAGAGGCTGCACTAATTCTATTTATTTTGAGTAGTTCACATTGATTCTCTAGGTCACTGTCCCCAAGGAAGGCCCTTCCTACTGCCCTGAGGAGGAGCATCAGAATCTGCCCAGGGTTTGAAAAATTAAATCATGGTCAGAGATCCAATGGCAGCAGTACTAAATTGTCATCTGCATGAAGGAAATGCAGAGCACAGATTGAAAGGGTGGCTTCTACTAGCTGCTGTCCTGTTCCTCAGACTTGCTGGGAGCAGCCTCTTGGCAGCTGAGGGTGAGCACAGTCGTCCTCCTGCGCGGGAGAAAAGGTGGCTTCAAGTATCAACTCCCCCCCCTCACTTTGCCTTTTCACCCTCAGCCAGTTGCTCCTCCTCTCTGTACTTTAATTTCCTTGCTTATAAGGTAAGATATATTCAGGATCACAAACTCAAACAACAGGGATGAAGCACAGAAACTAATTCAGTAGCTGTGGGATGGTGACTCCTCCAGGAGCACACGCCTGCCTAAGGACTGAGCCAGATTCCATGCCAAAGAGCCCTGGGGATGAACCTGTGACCATGGTTGCTAGATCCCCCAGTGTCCCATGGGAATTCCAAAATAAAAAAATTATGCAACTTTTCCAGATTTCTTTTTCTAGATTTTTAAATGCTAGAAACAGATTTAAAATCTTAAAAATTCTATTTGATACTTAATATTAAAAATCCATGAGTTCACAATTATACTCAATAAGTAAAAAAAAAAAAAGAAAAGAAAGTTGTCACCACTAAACAACTTTATCCTGAAAACTGGAATTTAAAGAGAAAGAATGAAACATTTATCTAGTCTTTTCTCTAGGAACTGCATTTCAGGGTAACCAAATGGCCCAGGTTCTGAGTTTTTCTTTACATATGTTTTACCAATCGATGTAAACAGAATGGTAGAAAAAAGTCATTTTGCAACCTCCAATTAAATAATTCATCTGGGCAACAGTCATCAAAGACTGCTAAAATCATTAAGTTACAATTTGACTCAGGGTGCCAAATTACAATGGCCCCCACTCCAGTGCTCTGCCTGGGAAACCCCATGGACGGAGGAGCCTGGTGGGCTGCGGTCCGTGGGGTCCCGAAGAGTCGGACATGACTGAGTGACTTCACTTTCACTTTTCACTTTTATGCATTGGAGAAGGAAATGGCAACCCACTCCAGTCTTCTTGCCTGGAGAATCCCAGGGATGGGGTCGCACAGAGTCGGACACGACTGAAGTGACTTAGCAGCAGCAGCAAGGGTAGAAAAACAACTTCACAAATGAGAGAGCAGATTGTAACTATCTGATCAGACCTTGGCATGAGAACAGTTAAACCATTTTAGGTGTGTGCTGAGATACAGGGTCACTCAGGGTATTCTTGTCAAAAATTTAAACCTGAATCTAACCAAGTCTAATTAACTGGTGGCTAGAAACATGGGGTGTAGAGAAACAGGTTAAACTACAGCATGGAGAAGCTATATAAAAAAAAAAAAAAAATCCAGAAAGTGGGGCATGCATCAGGACTTGACTTCTTCAAGTTACCGGCAAGAGGAAAAAAAGAAAAAAGTGGAGACTCTTCCAGATTAAAAACAGAAAAAAACAAACAAAACAGAGAGTAATATTTTAAACCAGCACCACCTGATGTAAATATATGAGCCCTAATGCCAGCCACAAATGCAATTTTACATTTTCTAGTAGTTGCATTAAAAAATAAAAATAAATACATTTTAAGCATATTTAATAATAAATTTTATTATACCAAACATAATCAAAATATGCAGAGTCGGACATGACCGAGCGACTGAACTGAACTGAACCGAAATACTATAACTTCAACATAGAGTCAACATAAAATTGTTCATGAGATATGTTTACATTCTTTTTCCAGTGCCATCTTCGAAATCCCATGTGTATTTCACACTCACAGCACACCTGAATCCGAACCAGCCACGTTTCAGATTCTCATTGGCCGTGTGTGGCCAGAGGCTACTGCAGGGAACAGCACAGTTCTATCTAGGCTGAAAGGGGCATAACAAGTACGTGTGATGCATGAGCTGCGTGTGGTCTGCAGTGTGACCAAGCCAATTGTTGAAAAATATTCTGGGGACAATTGGAAGACTTGTAGTAAGGACTAGACATCAAATGATACTAAGGAATTATTATTCGCTTTCTTAGGTATGAGAACAGTGCTATCATTATATAAGAATATATTTTTACTTTAGGTATACTGTAATATCTCAGTAAACTGTCGTAGTGTCTATAATTTACTTTAAAATACATGGGCAAGAAAATAATAACCACCCACAGAGAGTAAAATGTTCACAAGTGTTAAATCTAGGTGATAGGTATATGGGGGAATCTCAGTGGGTCAGGAAGATCCCCTGGAGGAGGAAATAACAACCCACTCCAGCATTCTTGCCTGGGAAATCCCAAGGACAGAAGAGCCTGGCGAGATGTAGTCCATGGAATCTTGAGTCGGACATGACTGGGCCACTAAACAACAAAAACAACTGAAGTGATCTTTACGATCTTTTCTAGATGGAAAATTTACGATGCCAGTTGCACCTCTGCCTTTGAATTTCATTGCGCTGGGCAAAAATTATATACAGCAAGCAAAGAACTCTCACTTGAACAGGGTTCTTCTCCTGTCCTCTTCAGGGAAAACCTAGGAGAACCTACAAACAGCCGGAGGAGGCTGTCTGCTGAGCCTGCTCCACGGAGCTCAGCGGAGGGAGCAGGGCGTGGAAAGTCAGGTCCCGGCTGAGCTGGGGCCGGAGAGGAGGGGCCCTCCAGGCGCCCAGCGCTCACTGACCGGGGCTCCAGGCAGGACGCAGCTACACTGCCCTTCATTAGCGCTAATGGAACTTCAAGGTCAATGACCGCTCATAAATACCAGTCCTAAATTGAGTGTATCCGAGGCTCCTTGCCCAGAGGATTTTTTCTTTCTTTTTTCTTAAAAACTAAGTTGCTTGGTAGATAGGGAAATGTCAAAAATACAGTTAACTTTTCAAGATGAAAACATCATCAATTCTATTGATTTAGATCGTAACTCACTTCCACTTAACTCATCAAAAAGGACTGCCAATTTTAGAAATAACGTATGTCTCAGTCTTGGGAAGTTTTTTTCCTTTCTGTCTACCACCCATGCCTCCCCGCCCCCCCAACTCCTTTTCTAGGCAACTTTTGCCTCGGCTCCCTCGGAAAGCCTCATGCAGGCGAGGACTTGGGGGCTGGCTGGATGGCTGACACCACCGAAATGCCGCCCATCTCGCCAGTGGTGCTTTATATTATTGATGGCGGCTTCTCTGCCTGTCATTTCTCCCCTTTCTCCTTCTGAACAGCTGGGAATATCCCCGCAATCCTTATCATGCAACATGACTAATATGTTCAGCTTCAGAGGTACAAAGGAGATGGAAATAGATGAAGGGATCACTAAATAGGAGCTTCTCTATCTCTCTGGTGGGAGGATGAGTAACTAGCAGCAGACAACCAGGAACGTCATCGCATAATAATCAAGTCGAGAGCTTGAGAGACTCTCAGAGAATCTGACATCAATACCTTATCCAAGGTCAGTTGCACAGTGAGATTAAGTTCCAAGGCCAGAGTCAACGGTAATTCCTAGCTAAGTCCTAGTGTTATCACACCATGAGGCTTTCAAGCCAGGGTTTAGCAGCTCCCGGGCCCTCCCACCCGGCTCTGTGGGATGCTGTGTCTTGGTTGTATACATCAGCTGGTTCCCCCACCTACTTCCGCATGTGTGTGTGGCAGTACAGGAGAGGAAAGACATAAGTCAGTCAAAGCCCTATGTTTGTTTTGTATAGATATTACAAGTTGAAGAATCCCAACCAGATCTCCAAACAAGGCACATCTTGCTGCAAACAGGAATGACGATTTTTTTTTTATACAAAATTCTGTCTTTATTGAAGAAAGATGGCCACAGTCCTTCCCCCGTGCCCTCATGGCTCCCTGCCAGCCTTCTCTCCACATCTTGAAGTCTGTTGTAAGGTCTCCTGTTTCCCATCAAAAGAGAAAACCTCGGCATTGCTTTTATGTCCACTTTGTCTCTAGAAGCACACCCTCTGATATGGAAGGTTTTGGTATTCAAATCTAATTCCTCTTTGGAGAAGCCAAGGAAACCTTTGCAGCACTATTGTGTAATTCTTTTATTTCCCAGGCTGAAAGAGTTAGCTTTATCAAGCTAATACAATCTTGTCTCCCAAGACAGACTAAGTCTGACTTTAAACAATCTGTGAATAAATAGCTGAGCTTTCCTCCAAGTCTCTTTCCATTCATCTCAGCAGAGAAATGAGAGAATATGGATTATCGTTTTGGTTACAAATGTATTTCAATCTAGAGGAGGATCTACAAAGGGCTAGAGACACCTCTATAAATTTAAACAGTCTCCAGTTAGTCCTGAAGAGTTAAATCCTCCCGTCCTCTCTTTTTAAAAACATCCTGTACCTCAAAGATGTTATATTAGACAAAGATGTTATATTAGATATTGATACAATAAACAGCAATGCCAAATCTAATGAATTAAAGGAAAAGAGAACCACATGCTGAGATTTTCAGATGAAATCAGGTAATGACAGGAGAGAAAAATGAAGCTGCATTTAAAAAAGACTTAGTCCAAAATTCAAGGTGTGGAAAGGCTCATAGCAGGAGAAAGCTCACCTGTGCATTGCATTCATCTTACATTTATATGCATTTCTGCCCGATGTCCTGACTTGAGCAAAAGAAAAAGAAATTTAAAGGGTCCCTGAGCTAGTAGTACTTTGGTAAAGGAAGTTCGTATATTAGTTGTCACCGAAGGCCTCAGCCATGTTGTCAACGGCTGCACTAAGGTGAGGGTTTTTAGAAGATATTTTATAAAAGGTTTGCAAACTCGATTTATGTTTCCAACCACTTACTTGCACTTGTCATTAATTATGATCGGGTGGAAGAATTCAGCTTTCAAGGTTTAGATCTGGGGACGGATGTGTGGCCACAGCCTCCCAAAGCATCAGCATGGCCGTACACATCCAGGCCTGAACCAGGCGTGGTTCTTCCTAATCTGTAGATTAGGAGACGTCACTACCTCCATGGTGCACTCAGGGTTACACACAGGTGACAAAGCTCGACTTTTTGTCCAGCTCAAAGAACTCTGGCTTTAATTTGTGCCCGTTTCACTTTTTGTCTTAAACATGTTCTACAGAGGGGACACAGCTTCGATCCCTGGTCCGGGAAGATGCCCCAGGGCAACTAAGCCCACACACCACAACTGCTGAGCCTGCGCTCTTGAGCCCATGCTCCTCAACAAGAGAAGCCATCGCAGTGAGGAGCCCGTGCACGGGAACCAGAGAGTAGCCTCCTTCACAGCAACTGGAGACAGCTTGCGTGCAGCAACAAACAGCCAGTGCAGTCATGAGTAAATAAATAAATATTCTGCAGGTACATCAACACCCTTCTCAAAACAGCAATCAAAACACCCTTCCTAGAACCACTTCGTAATACCGAACCAAATAGAAAACGCTTATATTCTTGGCCCATCCATTCCAGTCCTAGAGGTTCATCCTATAGATAACTTAGAGTAAGGGCTTTCCAGGTGGTGCAGTGGTAAAAAATCCACCTGCCAAGCAAGAGACTCGAGTTCAATCCCTGGGTTGGAAAGATCCCCTGGAGAAGAAATGGCAACCCACTCCAGTATTCTTGCATGGAGAATCCAACGGACAGAGGAGCCTGGCAGACTACAGACCATGGGGTTGCAAGAGTTGGACATGACTGAGCAACAAACAACAACTTAGAATAATGTGCAAAGATATATGCACAAAGATGTTTACTGCAGCACTGTTGTATCAATACACAGAAATAATTTACATCTCTACCAGTGCTTACCTAGTGACTGTTAAAACTAAATTCTAGTGCATCCAGACAACAGAATGCCAAGCAGTTTATAAAAAATGAGTTATGTTCTGACATGGAAACATAGCCATGATATATTGTTAGATGAAACAGCAAACGTCAAAACAGCATACAGACTGATTGCATTTGATCATGCATAGAAACATTCTGGAAACCGAGACACAGGCTTCTAATAATGGTTATCTCTGTAGAGAGGAAGTCAGGAGAGGATAGGGACTTCTGTATTGTAAGAGAAGGTAGTATGTGATTTTGGACTTCCTTGGCGGCCCAGTGGCTGGGAATCTGAGCTACCACTGCAGGGGGCATGGGTTCTATCCCTGGTTGCCGAACTAACATCCCACATGCTATTTGTGTAGTCAAATAAATAAAATAAATAAAACTACAATTTTACAAAAAAGACCCTCTGCTTTAAAGAAATATATGATTTTTTAAAAAAAACAAAGAACATTGTTTTTATAATTAAAAACAAACAAAAAAGCCCCTTATCTAATAAAGATAGATCAAATCACACTTTAGACTTTTCCAGGTTAAATACAACCAAGTGCTTTAATTTGTCAGCCCTAATAACAGTAATAATAATAATAACATATATGCCAGATTCTGCATATTTATTATTTACGGTTACTTCCTCATTGATAAAAACTGGGAATGTACAAGCAGAAACCTTCTTCCATGCCACAGTTTGGTGTGTGTGTATGTGTTGGTCACTCAGTCGTGTCCGACTCTTTGTGATCCTATAGACTGTAGCCCACCAGGCTCCTCTGTCCATGGGATTCTCCAGGCAAGAACAGTGGAGTGGGCTGTCTTTTCCTACTCCAGGGGATCTTTCCAACCCAGGGACTGAACCCAGGTCTCCTGCACTGCAAGCAGACTCTTCACAATCTGAGCCACAAGGGCTGACTTACACTCAATTCAATACTACGCAATACGCCTTCTTCTACTGAAGGCCTTGCTTTGCGGACAGTCAGCGATCAGCACACAGGTCATGGCTCCGAGCGGTTACCATCAAGAGCAGTTTGGCTGCTGCTGCGTGGAAGTGACGGACATTTGTTTCCAGGAGGAATCGCTCGCACTTTGAGTTCTCCAAACAGCACACTCTCTGTAACACTGACCTTGATTCTGGAAGATAAAGGACTTTTGGTGATCTGGTCCCTTTCAGGCAGAGGTCCTAGAAGAGGACAATAAACCCTACAAAGTAAGGGTGTCAGCCTTCCCCGCAGGGAATATATACGAACTTATTTGATTAATTTGGTTTTTATTTGGGAATCAAACATTTCAGCCAGCTGGAGCCTCTGGCTCCTTTATGCCAGTCCTCCACCCCCAACTCCCACCCCCAGGTCTGTCGAGATCCTGTATCTATGAGCCTCACCGGGTTGCTAACTTCCCCTCTCCAGGATTCCTCAGTCTTACAGAATCACAACAGCTTCACACGCCCGGGCCAAATCTTTGGAGAACAAGAGCAACAGCTTAAATAGAGACAGGGAGGAAAATCTCAGGATGAATTATTCACCCTTGAGACAATCAGGGCTGCAGGGAGGGAATACAGAGGCCTGCTGTGGGGCTACATCTCACCAATGTCTTAATCAGTTTGAATACATATTTCCAACCCTTGTGAACCGAGTGTATGTACTGGCATTCAGGGAGCTTCCGCTTTGATTCCAAAACTGCTGCCTTCCTGCTCCATCTTCCAGTTCAAGCTTATGTCTCTGAGCGTGGGTGAAGTCCCTTCTTTTAAAATCCTCTTTTGTTTAAGTCCATCTCTCTGTTTCTGCCCCTGTCTCTCTCCTTTTTTGGCTTATTTAAATTGAGTCTCCCCTGACCATTGGAAAAGAACAGGAATCACATGCTGTACTCACTGACACATTAGATAAAAGCTATCAGAGTAAACACCCATGTACATCATTCATTCATTCATTTATAGCCTTGAAATAACTATAATCCCACCATCATGATACAATGTTATACTCCTTCAATGGGGAGTAATATAGCAGAATGGGCTGAATGCAGAGGTTGAGGGGTCAGATCACTAGAGTCTGAATCCCAGGTCTCTGACCTAAAATCCTAATTGTTTTTTTTCCCCTCAAAATCTGAGTATTTTGACACCATCTATCACTGACTCTTGGATGGAAAAATGACAAGAAACCTCAATCTAAGAGGATATTTTGTCCTGAATCTGATCATGCTCAGAAAAACAGCTTTTCTTTTTCTTGTTCTTTGCTCTGTAATCTTCTGGAAAGCTCTCACAGTCCCACACTCTTCACGTTCCAAACTTCCCTTAATGCTTCCACTCAGAGACGTGCACGCAGGCTCACCCATTCAGCTCACGCACGAGATGAACAGGGTGGTTTTACGCAGTAAAGATAAATGGGATGAGCCAACCTCAAGTTCACATCATTAAAGCATTTCTCTCTTGGCAACATTTTTACAAGCCACTCACAGCTATATGTTTAATTAAAATAAAAGGGTGATATACATCATTGCACCAAGTCCTTGCTGATGTAGAGGAAGAGAAGGGAAAAAAATGAGTACATTAGTTCTCCTTTATTAAAAGAGTTATTTCAGCATGACATCTCAAATAAAGACTAGCCATTAGCAAAATTAAAAGTTACGTGGAGCTGATTTTGGGAAATGCACCCATTAGTGCCCTCCTGCCTCTGGCTGCATCTCTTCTGGTCCTGGCCAGCTCTAAGCTGCCGGCCCACCCCACTCCAGTGGCTTTCTGGATCTTCAGCTCCCAAATCTGATTATCATAACTGAATGACAAGCAGAAGGAAAACGGTTTGTTTATAAATTCTGCCTAATACTTCCTGAAATTAAATAAGAAAAAACTTAGTCTTTACTGAGCACCTACTATGTGCTAGACACTATTTCAAGCTTTATTCATAAATGCTTGCTTAATTATTTAAACCACTCTTAGGGTCTGTCGGGGGACTTCCTTGGTGGCTCAGATGGTAAAGAGTCTGCCTGCAATGCAGGAGACCCGGGTTTGATCTCTGGGTCGGGAAGATGCCCTGGATAAGGGAATGGCAACCCATTCCAGTATTCTTGCCTGGACAATCCCATGGACAGAGGAGCCTGGTGGGCCACAGTCCACACGGTTGCAGAGTCAGACACAAGTAAGCAACTAACACTTTTAACACTAGGGGCTACTGGGGAAAAGAAGGCCATATTTACTGCATATCTGCCACTTTCTAAATGCATGATGTGAGTTTTCTCTGTATATGCTCATGCCGACCCTACAAAATTAATGAAATGAACTCCACCTCACAGATGAGAAAACTGAGACTTTGAGAAGCTAAGTAACTTGCCCCATGCTACAGTGTTACTAAGTCAAGTGCAAGATTTCAAACTGAGGCCTTCCTCTTTGCGAACAAGATCAACCCAATACAGAACACAGTAGGAGGAGGGTGGGAACCAACATGAATAAAAATCTGCAGAGAAGATATACATAAATATTTCTCCAAAGAAGACACACAGATGCCAACAGGCACATGAAAAGATACTCATCATCGACAATTGCTAGAGAAATGCAAATCAAAACTACAGTGATGTATCACCTCAAATTAATTGAAATGGCCATCATTTAAAAGTCTACAAATAAATGCTGCAGAGGGTGTGGAGAAAAGGGAACCCACCTACAGTCTTGGTAGGAATGTAAATAGTGCAGCCACTATGGAGAACAACATAGAAGTTCCTCAAGAACCTAAAAATAGAGTTGCCATATGACTGAGCAATTCCACTCTTGGGATATACCTAGACAAAAATATAATTTGAAAAGATACATGCACCCCAATGTTCCTAGCAGCACTATTCATAATAGTCAAGACAAGGAGACCCAAATGCTCATACACAGACGAATGGATAAAGAAGATGTGGTACATAAATACAGTGGAATACTACTCAGCCATACAAAAGAAGGAAATAATGCCATTTAAAGCAACATGGATGGACCTAGAGATTATCATAAGTCAGACAGAGAAAAACAAATACCATACACTATCACTTATCTGTGGTGTCTGAAAAAATGACACAAATGAACCTACCTACAAAACAGAAACAGACTCACAGACACAGAGAACAGGCTTGTGGTTGCCAAGCGGGAGGAGGGATGCGGAGGAAAGGATTGGAAGTGTGGGATTAGCTGTTGCAAACTATTATATACAGAACGGATAAATCACAAGGTCCTACTGTATAGCACAGGGAACTGCACTCAATATCCTGTGATAAACCATAAAGAAAAAATATGAAAAAGAGTATATATGTATAACTGAATCTCTTTGCTGCACAGCAGAAATTAACACAATATTATAAATCAAATGTATGTCAATAAAAATCTTTTAAAAGTCTGCAGATGTAGGAGTGTGCATGGTACATTTGAAGAGGGTGAGGTGATGAACCAAGCCAACTGGTCCTGAAAGGGAATACAGAGAGACCGCAGTCACAGAGGGGTGGGGCTATAACTGCAGATGTCGGAAGACTGGGTCAAGGCTGTGAGCTTCAGCCTGCAGGCAGTGGGCACCCATCACAGGTTTGCAGGCAGCCTCACTGGAAAAAGCACTTCATGGCAGTTGACCAGCAAGTGATGTATAAACTGATTACAGTGGATGCTGGTAAGGAGTCTAGGCTCAACTGGAGGGGCCACTGAGAATTAATAAGAAACTGTGGCGCTGCTTGATAGGGAGCTTTTGCTGTCCCAATTCAGGAACTGAACTGATTCAGACAAATATTGTGTGATACCCTTACCATCTGAACATGTTGTATCAGAAGTCTCGTTATTTGAACTAGGAATGCAGCAGATGTGGAAAGCGAGGATATTTGCATTTAAGAAGCATTGAGTTGCTGAACTGACAGATCAGGTACTTAATGAGATAAGAGCAGGACTTGTAGGAAAAAAGGAATCAAGGATGATTCCAGTCTGGAGTCTTCACAACGGGGACAGTGAGAGTGAATCCACAAATGGAAGAAAGAGAATGTTTTGAAGAAATGGTTTGCTTTAGCACATCATTAAATGGAAGAGAAAAAGAAGGATGAGCAAAATGACCCCCAGAGCATTCTATAAGTCAGAGCCCTGGGCATCAGTCTTGATGTTCCCGTCTCCTTATTCTTTTTGTTTTTTTTTTAATGAAGTATAGTTGATTATAATGATGTGTTAGTTTCAGGAATACAGCAAAATGATTCAGTTATGCAGATACATTTATTCCCAGGTGGTGCAGTGGTAAATGCACTGTAAGTGCACCTGCCAATGCAGGAAATGCAAGATACTTGGTTTGATCCTTGGGTTGGGAAGATCCCCTGGAGGAGGAAATGGCAACCTGCCTCAGTATTCTTGCCTGAAAAATTCCATGGACAGAGGTTGGAAAGAGTCAGACATGACTGAGTGACTGTGCACACACACACATCTATTCTTTTTCAGATTCTCTTCTATTATGGGTTATTACAAGACAGTGAATACAGTTTCCTGTGCTATACAGTAGGTCCTAGTTGTTTACACATTTGCTCTACAGCAGTGCGTATCTGATAATCCCAAACTCCTAGTTTATCCCTCCTCCTCCTCATTTTTCCCCTTTGGTAACCGTAAGTTTGCTTTCTATGTCTATGAGTCTGTTTCTGTTTTGTAAATAAGATCATATGTTTATCCATCTAATCACCAAGTTCTATTATCTTTACTCCAAAATATCTGTGCCATCCATCTCTCTGTGTCCCCCAGCAGCATCCTCACCTAAGCCACTCACACCTCTTCCTGGGCTGCTTAGATCCCTCTGCTCCCTCCAATCAACTCTCGACCCTGAAATCAAAGGGCTCATTTAGAAACAAATATGATTAGGCAACCCCCTTACTATGTGTCTTTTAAGGCTTCTCCTTGTCCTTAGATTAGGTCCTGCATCAGCAAACTATGGCTTGTGGGCTGAATCTAGCTCGTTCATTCATGCACTGTCTGTGGTTGCATTTTTGCCAGTATATCAGAGCAGAGGAGTTGTAACAGAGACTGTCTGGCCCTTTACAGAAAAAGTTTGCCAATCACTGGACTAGATCAGAGTCCTTAACATGGTCCATCAGGCCCAGCATGATCTGACCCTCATCTCCTACTTCTCCACTCTCTTTTTGTACCAGTGATCCCCTTGCTCTTGGTACTTCAGTCATTCTGTCCAACTTCCAAAAGCTAACAAGGCCACAGCAATGGGGCTACATGGTCATGCACTGGCATGGTCCACAGAGCATCCCAACTCCATGTGCTTCTGGGGAATAGGCCTTTCGGACCAAGGGCACTCCTAGCTCCAGTCTTCACTGGCTTCCTTGTCCTCTGTCCTGCTTCTCTTCTCCCTGTGAACTTGGGGCTACTACCCTTTGTCTCTCCCAATGCCTCCTCTTCAAACCCTCCTTTAAGAAAAGAAGCCCAAATCAACCACAGCACCTCATTTCAACTCAAGCTGCTTTGATGAATGCAGGAACATTTTCATTCTGAGCCTTACTTCTAAATGAGAAAGTCTTTTCCCTTTTTCAAAATCTTCCAGAGATCAATGAGCATGTGGGAGGACTCAGCAGAGTGGAGGGGAAAAGGTAGAAAAATCCCTTCTTTTCATCCCTAAGATCCCATCATAGAGCAAAGCAGTGGCCTCCTCCACCAAGGTGAAGACCAGCCTCAATTTCAGGTTCAGGGTCAACCAGATTTTACTGAGTATCTTCTAGGAGCCAGGAATGGTGGTAGAACATTTGCTTGTTATTTTGTGTTGTCCTCCTAAATCTGTAAACTAGTCTGGGACCAGTTGCAGGTAATAGGAGCCACTTCTAGAGAGCTTAAGCAGGAAGACCAACAGTTCTGTAAGCATCTATCACTTTTGTAGCAAATGGGATTAGATGCTTACAAACTTGTTGGGTGTGCTCAAGGAGAAGGCTCCAGGATATGCCTCGGGAGTAACTTGCAGGAGTGACACTGCAGAACTGATCAGCCAGGGGAGCTACCTCTAAACAGAAGCAGGACACCGCTGACCCTACTGTTGCTTCCAGAATCAGACCCTCCTGGCTGCCATGTGGGGATTTGAAAACTACATACAGAGCCACTGGCTCCATAGCCATGCCCTGACTGCATGGGCCCACACCAACAAGGTGGATCCTTGGCAGGCCTCTTTGCTCCCTATCTAACTGGGTCTAGATTCCAGTTTTGTACACACACATCAGACAGCAGATATTAAATTACCCCTAGAGCCCCAGCTGCAGGAGAGTAAGGGGATGGGCATTTTTAGCTCTTTCCATCTCTGCAGGATAGGAAGGTACACAAGGCAGCTTCTGGGTGGCTGCTGAGTGAGGCAGGCCATGGTCTCTGTCTACAGTAAGAAAAAGAAAAGGTGGAGGCTGTTTCCCTGATTCTGTAGAAGCAGAAACCAAGGGTCCAAGAGTGATGCGCTCAGTCTCAAAACCAAGTCCAGGTGTGCCAACTCTAAGTGCCATTACTTTTATAATATAGGAAAAGAAAATGTCATTTGTTACACTCAAAGGCAGTAACCAAATGAGGTTTTAGGCTTCTTACTGGCCAAAATGCTACATTTCAGAGCTCAGTTAGCTGCTAAGAAACTGATAGACAGGCAGCTGACAAAGGTCAGCCCGTGAACCCAGATGGGTAGGATCTGGAATCTCTACCAGTTTTTCCAGCAATTAACCATTCAGAAAATGATTTGCACAGGAAGTGGTTCATCCCCCAGTGTGCTCAATGGCAACAATATTTTTCTCCAGTAGCATGACTTAGAATTCAAGATCATAAAACTACAAGCCATAGGTCCCAAAGAGCTGAAAGTCTAAGTCTATCCACCAAACTGGAAGAGAAGGATGAGTAAGAGGTCCTGGGAGGACATCCATTTCTCTAGGAGGGAACATGAAAAAAAGTGAATGTGTTAGTCGCTCAGTTGTGTCTGACTCTTTGCAGCTCCTTGGACTGTAGCCCACTAGGCTCCCAGGTCTCCTGCATTACAGGTGGGTTCTTTACTGTCTGAGCCAGACACAGAAGGACAAGCACTGTATGGTTCCACAGATGTGAGGCACTTGGGTAGTCAAATTCACAGAGACATAAAGCAAAGTGGTGGCTGCCAGGGTTTGGGGATCGTGGCAGGACTGCGAGAATGGTTACCTAACGAGTATAAAGTTTAAGTTTATACAATGAAAAGAGTTGTGAGGATATACTCAACCCCATTGAATGGTACACTTAAAAATGGTTAAGATGTTCAGCTTTGTGTTATGTGTCTTGTAAAACAATTAAGAAAATACATGAAGTACAAGTCACTTGGTGGGCATTCAATGCCTTAGACCAAAGGGCTCCAACCTGTGGTTGTAGCTTCACCCCCAGCTTCTTCTTGCAATGAACTCTACTGGCCACTCCTGAGGTTCACCATGCGCCTCCACATCTCCGGGCCTTTGCTCACACTGTCCCCTGGACCTGGAGTGTCCACATGTTTGCCAGACAGCCACCCACTTCCTCTCCTGACTTCTCCGAGTTTAGACTCACAGTCAGTCTTGACTGTGGCCCACAGACCCTGTGCTGTTGTGCCCGTGATCCACGTGCCCTCTTGCACCCTGTTCTGCGCTCACACAGGCCCTTCTTTCAGTCCCTAAAACACTCAAGCTCCTTCTCGCCTCAAAGTCTTAGTCCCGCCCGCTTCCTTCTGGTCAATGTTTTCTCATCAGCATGTTTCAGCTTCACTCTCCAGAGACACCTTCTCTGACGAGTCCACACAGAGGCACCCCCCCCGCCCCCCCACCATCCTGGAGCTTTTTTCCTTCACTGCTCTTGTCAAAACTTCCACTGGCATCACATGCTGCCTTGACCACTAGGAATTTGCCTACAAAAATGTAAGCTCCCTGACCTTGGGGACACTGTTCCCTGCAGTACTAAGTGTCTACTGCTAACTGGGTGATGGAGATATCACATCAGTTCTGGGTCCAATGTCATTCCTCTCGGACGCCTGTTTCAGTCACCCTGCCAGAATGATTCTCTCCTTTACCTGGTTTGGTTTGCACTTTCCTCAGCAGCTAACTCATCAGCTATCATATCGTGTTTCTGTCAGCGTGGATGTGGCTACTTCTCACACCAGATGTAGAGCGGCAAGCCAGGGGTCATAAATTTTAACAGTGATGTTCTCAGAATCCAGCAGAGTGGTTGGCAAATAGGTGCTCAGTAAAAGGTTTATTTCATATGGCATTTTCCAAGCTTTCATCATTTTTTTTCACCTTCAAGATTTCTGTCATATTTACTTACCCTTTAAATTAGCTCACATTTTAAAAACTTAAAGAGGAAAACCAGTCATACCAGTAAAATCAAGGGTTTTCTGTGCTCATGTATTTTTCTCTATTATACACTAAGTTAATAGTAATAAATTTTTTAAATGTACACCTAAATAATGTTGACTATCATTCCGGGGAAAACACTGGTTTAAAGGATGAGTACTTTGATTCCGTGCCACTCTGCAGTCCTTCTAGGGTCTCCAGAGAAGACTTAATTTGGGCCAAGCCCAGGAAAGCAGGCATCAGAGGCTGCCGTGTCCATCACATCTGTCCACCTTTCTTTCCTCTGCTCAGAAACCTGGCCACGGGCCGCTTCTAGCCCCCGTGTGCATGTTCAAGTCATTCTGGAGGAGGAAATGCCAAACATACTTTAAAAATCTCTTGCATTTGACATTCTACATTCTCCTTTGGAGGATTTCTTCCTCTTTTTCTTTAACATTTAAACAGTAAGGACTGAATCTAATTAAGATTTTAGGTACTACTTTACTTAAAATAGAACTTGAAGAGCCAAAGCACTATCACACCTACTTTCCCATTTTCTCTTCATAGCTTCTCAGGAAGGAGATTGGGAAATGGGCTGTATTTCATGGACAGAGAGAGGGGTCCAGGCTGAGGTCATCTGAGTGTCCCTGCCCAAAGTCTCTGGGCTGGTCAACGGCACACACCTTTGACTCTCTGCCTAAGACTAATGTTCCCAGTACATTAGAGGTCTGTGGACTGGACCCAATAGTAAATAACAATAAATTATTCACCAAAATACTAAGTAGTAATAATGATAATATAACAGCTAATGCTTGGTGAGTGTTTATTATCAGAAGGCGCTGTTCTAACAACTTATTCAAAGCTAACAAAGCCCCTGTGAGTTAGGTACTCTTGTTATTTAATTTTTATTTTATGCAGGGCTATAGCCAATTAGCCATGCTGTGCAGTTTCAGGTGAAGAGCAAAAGGACTCAGCTACACATGTGTCCGTGCTCCCCCAAATCCACCCCCCCAATCCAGGCTAGCACATAACAGTGAGCAGAGTTCCTTACGCTGTACGTTAGGTCCTTGTTGATTATCCAGTTTAAATACAACAGTGTGTGCATGTTGATTCCAAATTCCCTAGCTGTCCCTTCCCCTCATCCTTCTCCTAGGTCCTCTTATTGTCCCCACTTTGTAGATGTGGAAATGAAGGCTAATAGGTCACCCACTCAAGGTTACAATAGCACGTGCTTCCCCGCCCCACCCAATGCCCTGTAATAATAATATTAAGCATTGTTACTATTGTGACTGCTGTTACCATGGCAATAGCTCACATTTATGGAGGGCTTACCTTGAGCCAAATGCTGTGTTAAACATTTGACATGATTGAAATCATTTAATCATCATGATAATCCTACGAGTAGGTGCTACCCTGACCTACTCATGAGCAAACAGCCTCAGAGTGGTTAACTGACCGATCCAAAGCTGTGCTGAGCAGCAGCAGAGGCGAGGCCAGAGCCGGGCGTGCTCTGGATGAATGAGGGTCAGAGAGGAGCAGAGAGGGAAGATTCTGCACGACCGGAAATGAAGCTTCCTGGGATTAAAACTTCCCCCAGTCCCCCAGGAGTGAGAGCTGTCTCTACTGCCTGGAAGTTTATTTATCTGAAGTCTACCTAAGAAGTCTATTTGTGCATGAAGAGACGAAGCCTGGCTCCTGTGGGGAGCTGGGCAGACTGTCCAATAGCTCACAGAGCCCTTGGGCTGTCATGGAAAGAAGTTGCTCTATTGGGTTGGCCAAAAACTTCATTCGGGTTTTTCCACACTATGTGACTGAAAACCCAAATGGACATTTAGGCCAACTCGGTAGAATACGGAGGCTTCCCTAGTGGCGCAGATGGTAAAGAATCTGCCTGCAATACAGGAGACCCAGGTTCAATCAGGGTCAGGAAGATCCCCTGGAGAAGGGGATGGCTATCCACTCCAGTTTTCTTGCCTGGAGAATTCCATGGACAGAGGAGCCTGGCGGGCTACAGTCCGTGGGGTCGTAGAGAGTTGGACACGACTGAGCAACTACCACTGGCACCGACCGACAGAACAGAATATGGACCACGGGGAGCGGCTGTGGGCTTACTCCTCCCTGGAGACACACCCACCTTTGCTAGGTGTCTACACTGCAGGCAGTGGGCATGGAGGAGACACGCTGAGCCCAGGCGGCACCAGTTACCCACAGCACAGAAGTGGGGTCCTAGTCAGGGTTACACAGGTGGGGCAAGTGGCCCCCTGGCATCACTGGGAGAAAGAAGTGACATACAAATTTCTGGGCACCCCTCAGATGAACCAGAACCTGCAGGAGCAAGGACTGTCAGCTTTGAAAAGCCATGGCTGCATCTTTGCCTAAAGAAAAGGTGGCTGAAACGTGGTGAGAACCATCCATTGCATGAAGGGGTATCAGCGTGGAGGAGATGAAAACCTCTAAAATTTCCTCTTAAAAAAAAAAAAAATTCTTCTATACAGTCCTGCCAGACTTCCCAGATGGCTCACCTGCAAATGCAGAAAATGCAGGTTTTGATCCCTGGGTTGGGAAGATCTCCTGGAGAAGGGACTGGCAATCTGCTCCAGTATTCTTGCTTGGGAAATTCAATGGACAGAGGAACCTGGTAGTTTATGGGGTCACAAAAAGTCAGACACAACTGAGCCAGGGAAATAGGTATACATTTCAGCAAACAGTAAAATGGCAAACACCTCTGGAGGTCGAGTGCACTGTTGTCTGGGGCTCTGAGGTCAGGCAAGCTGGTTTCCACTGGGCCCTCTGTCACTTCTAGCCATGTGACTTTGTCATTTCTAGCCATGTGACTTTTTCTGCGTGTGTGCATGCATGCTAAGTCGCTTCAGTTGTGTCTGACTCTGTGAGACTCCATGGACTGCAGCCTGCCAGGCTTCTCTGCCCATGGGATTCTCCAGGCTAGAATACTGGAATGGATTGCCAGGCCATCCTCCAGGGGATCTTCCCAACCCAGGGATCGACCCTGTGTCTCTGAGTCTACCTGCACTGGTGGGTGGGTTCTTTACCACTAGTGCCACTTGGCACAGTGGAGTAAACCGGCCCTGCTGGCTTAGAGTTGCTGGGAGGCTATAAGGAGACAGAGCGCTGAGAGCTGAGCTGAGCGCCCGGCGCCCAGTGCTCACTCAAGGGGCACAGCCCTCGGGCTGCCACTGCTGCTGCTGTGATCGGTGAGGAAGTCCGCGGCACTGCCCTCCTCTCCTCAGGCCTAGAAGCAGAGCCCTGGGTAGCATCAGCCACTGACAACTGCAGCTCAGTTCACAGGAGAAGCCGAGTTCCAGATCTGGAAATTCTCAAACCAGGAGTCCCCTGGAGGCCTGCCCCACGCAGCACAATCCCTGGTCCTGTTTCCTGGTGCCACATGCCATGAGCGATGTGCCTCCTGGTCAATAACTTGAGGGCTTTTGGGCCCAGGAAAGATGCAACATATTCTGTCAGAGGATAAAAGATGAAATCCACAGGGAGCCTGCAAAGCCTCCTGGAATCTCTCACGCTGAGCATGGTTCTGTCTCCCCCACTGCAAATACCATCTCCTGCCCGGACTGCTGACAGCCAGCCTGGGCCCGATGCCCTCCATGCCCATGGCAGGGACAGCCTGGAAAACCCTCACTAATTGTGTCACCCATGTGTTGCCCATGATTTGCCAGGAAGAAACACAGGCATCGATTAAATTCCCCAGAACAAGTCAGAGCAGCAGCTGAAAAGGTGCTCCCTGAAAGAGAGAGACCACACTTAATTTCATTTTGCCTTTGCTTATATTGTGTATGGAGTTTAGACTGTGTCTTATTTGATAATTTCCTTTTCTGAAAAAAAAAATAGATGGAGGATTTGAAATAACAAATGATTACTTGATTGACTAACTGATTCATCCACTCATCATTCATCCATGCATTCATCCTGCTAATATTATTGTACATCTATTATGTGCCAGACATTGTGCTAGAATCTGAGGATACAGGAAGGAGCAGAATAAATACATGGTCCCTGGCATGACTGAGCTTAAGATTAAAGTGGAAAATGCAACTGAAGCCTAAGATTGATCTGACCCTCCACAAAAATCTCAAGTCACCAGTCCAGCATTCTGATAGAAGTTCGCCCTGAGAAGGAAAGGCATGGCATGCCTGTGAGCATGTAACAGGGGCTGGGTAGGGTGGCACTGGGTGGTTAGGGATCTCACAATTAGGACCTCATGATCTCATGGCTGCAGCCCCAGCCTCTTGCCTTTAGCAGCTCTGTCCTGACACTGCACTGAGTGAATGTACCTGAATAAAGCAGAATGAAGGCGCGTGGGTGGCAAGTTCAGGGCACGGGAGTCTGTTAGCACACACTCTGTACAGAGAGAATTTCCCAGGGCATTCTGGCCTGAGATGACTCCTGAAGCCTCCCCTCCCAACATCTGCTTTAACAGCTTCCTGGAGAGGTTTTCACCATGTACCCAAGCATTGGAGCCAGACTTAAAAATGTTCCTTGACACTTCTACTCTGAGCCACTGACCTGCAGGGGAGGGAACCCTTCCCATCTGCCAGGCCTGTAGCCGTCAAAGTGATCCTGGTGGGATGGGGTTGCTTTCAAATACGGCAGAGTCGGGACCAGACATTATCACTGAGGACCACAGACGGGTGAAGAGAGGGGAGGCTGCCCGCTGCAGCGGAGCATGGTCGCCATGTGGTAGGGGTTTTCCGGCAGGTGGGCAGGACCTGTTGGGACCATTTCTCCCAATTTCACCCCCCAATCACATCTCTCTGCCCCATTCCTGACACTTTTCCTTTTGGTAGAAGGTATCACCACTTTGGGCTCCCCTGGCTGCCAATGCAGAGGTGCAAAAGATATGAGTTTTATCCCTGGGATGGGTAGAGCCCCTGGAAGAAGGGGCTCTCCAGTACTCCAGTGTTCTTGCCTGGAAAATTCTATGGACAGAGGAGCCTGGTGGGCTATAGTCCACAGGGTCGCAAAGAGTTGGACATGACTGTACAACTTGGCATGCACACACACACATCATCAATTTACAAATTATTCTTCTGGACCAGATAAGAAGGAGAGAAAGGGGATGAGGAGAAAACATATGCATGGGGTTCTTCTTTGTACATCTCTTTTCCTGGGTCCCTCACACAAGGAGGCAGAAAGAATAGTAGTTCCTGCTTTTTTTTTTTTTTTTTGGTTGGCAAAATTTCTTGCAGATAGCAAAGTCTTAATGTACTCATATGTCAATCAGTCAACAAGCATGACGTGGGTATGGACCTGCCCAGGGACACTCTGTGGGGCGGCACGGTGAATCATCCATGAACTTAGAGGGAGACAGCACTGGAATCAGATCCCAGCTCCTTCACACATATCTAGTTGTGTGACTCGGACCAGTTCTTACCCTCTCACCATATCTGTAAGATGGGGAAGCCTGTCTCCTAGGGATGCTGTGAGAATTCAGTGAGGTTCTGAATGGTTAAGCCAGTCCCACATGTGTAAAGGCATCATTCAGCAGCATAGACCACAATTTGGGCAGCACCCCCTAGAGTGCAACAGGCATAACCTTACATGGGAGTCTGGTCCTCACCAAGAACACGCTCACTAGGCGCTGCTATAATAAGAGCTGATCCTTGTCTTCAGAAGCTGACACTATAACTGAGCCTTCAAAGTGTGAGAACTGCCAGCTTCCAGAGATGACAACATTCACTGTTCATGGACAAAGACAACCTCACAGACAGGAGAAAAAGCAGCATCAGCAAAGATCCAAGGCACAGATAGGCACAAGTGTGAAACAGAGCCACTGTGCTGGAGTGGAGAGCATTTAATCATCGCTAACACATTACAAAGGACGTCACAGTCGGTTAAGTGCTTGTGACCAGCATCTCTGGTAATTCTTGCAATTATAAAAGGAGGCAAGAAGCATGATTGCCTTTTTAGGGATGATAAAATTGAGGCTTTGAAGAGCTGTGTCCCTTCCCCTAGAGAGCGTAATTAGAGAGTTCGGGAGCCAGGACTTGGGTCCAGGCCTGTGGCTCAAACGCATCCATGTGGGTAAAGTGTCAGAGAGAAAATGACAAGATAATCTCGGGCCAGGCCCTGAAGGTCAGCAAAGGCCCAATGGGACAGCTGGGATTATGTTGAATAAGCAAAGACAGGGGAGGAAGGGTTTTCAACAGAAGAATGACATGAGAGATGTTTCTAGAGGATGCACTGGGCCAGGATGGGCTGAATGGTGTGTGCAGTAGGGAGAAGGGCAAGGAGGAATTTGTCCTTCATTTATTATTCCGGGCTTCCCAGGTGGCGCTAGTGGTAAAGAACCTGCCTGCCAATGCAGGAGACTCGGGTTCCATCCCTGGGTTGGGAAGATCCCCTGGAGGAGGGCATAGCAACCGACTCCAGCATTTTTGCCAGGAGAATCCCATGGACTTCTGCAGCCTGGCAGGCTACAGACCATGGGGTCACAAAAATTCAGACACGACTGCAACCGATGTTTATTGAGCATGGTGCTGAGCTCTGAGGCTTGCTTGATTCCTTCCCTTTCTGACTAGGAGTTTGCATCCCACTCTTCCAGGCAGCAGGGGCTCTGGAGTACTGGCCAGTCCAGAACCGCAGTACTGCTGATCGAGTGAGGGGCTCAGTTTGCCTCCCAGAAGCACACCAGGATTTCAGCTCTGTTATCCTCTAAAGTGACCCACTTGCCAATGTGGGCAAGGCCTTCTGGCAGAAGCTGTAGCACTCATCACCTTCGAAAGCTTCCAGGAGGAATAATTAACCTATTGGAACCGCCCACTTGAGGGGAGAGAGGAGAACAGAGCAGACAGCCCCCTCAAGCCTGCCCCCCCGCTTCCTGAGGGTTGGGATTCAGCTTAAATGGCATGCTTTTCAAAGATCTACTCCCAGTTCCCACTTGCTCTGCACATAGTGAAACTACAGGAGAGAAGCAGTTCATTCGCGCACACATTCATTCAGCTCATCATCACCGAGTCTGTTGTAGGGAGAAACAGAGGTTCTCTGAGAAACCAAGAAACAGAGGTGTGCGACGGTGTCTGCGTTCAGGAGATGTCAGGCTGGTGGGAGAGAAGGGCTGATCCCACACTGCAGTAATGGGAAAACAGGAGGCTGCAGGATGAGGGGGAGGCTTCTTGCTAGCACTGACGTTCAAATTCAGTCTTGAGAGAAAAGCAAAGTCAGCCTCTGAAACCAGGGCAGCATAGTTTAGGAGGGCAGAGAGCCTGTGCAGAGAACTGGAGGCAAGAGAGCCCATTTTAGGAACTAAAATAACAATAAATAATGGCTGATTATTTAGGCTTCCCAGGTGGATCAGTGGTAAAGAATTCACCTGCCAATACAGGAGATGCAGGTTTATTCCTGCATCAGCAAGATCTCCTGGAGGAGGAAACGGCAACCCAATCCAGTACTCTGGCCTGGGAAATGCCAAGGACAGAGGAGCCTGGTCGGCTACAGTCCATGGGGTCACAGAGAGTTGGACATGACTGACAGACTGAGCACGCATGCGGGAGATTGTTCTTCAGCTTGTATGCGGGTCACGTGCTACGCCAGACACACTATACAACCGTCTCAGCTATCTCTAAGTGCCAGACAACAGAGAAGAGTGATAAGTTTCCGGAGATCAATCTTGCCCCCATTTTGCAGATGAGAAGTTGAGACTCAAAGAGGGTAGCTAACTTGGCCGAGGTGACCAGGTAAAATATGGTGAAGTCAGTTATGGTTGCCAGGGCAGGAAGGATGCAGGGAAGGATAGTTAGGGAGTTTGGGATGGACACATACACACTGCTTTATTTAAAATGGATAACCAATACTGTACCGCCCAGGGAACTCTGCTCACTGCCATGTGGCAGCCTGGACAGGAGGGGTGTTTGGGGAGAGTGGATACATGTATATGCATGGCTGAGCCCCTTTCTGTCCCTGAAACTGTCACAGCATTGTTAATTGGCTATACTTCAATATAAAATAAAAAATGTTAAATGTGGTGAAGTGGGTATTCAGATGCAGGTTATCTCCCTCTGGGCCCAGAAATGGAAGAACCACACTGTGCCTTCAGGACCTCGCTGCTCACACCTCCAGCAGGAGGCCTTCCCTGACTTCATCAGTCTGCAGGGATTATCTGCTCCTATCCTGATTAGCTCAACTGGAATTCCATCACCTCCACTAGCTTTGTTCGTAGTGATGCTTCCTAAGGCCCACTTGACTTCACATTCCAGGATGTCTGGCTCTAGGTCAGTGATCACACCATTGTGATTATCTGGGTCATGAAGATCTTTTTTGGACAGTTCTTCTGTGTATTCTTGCCACCTCTTCTTAATATCTTCTGCTTCTGTTAGGTCCATACCATTTCTGTCCTTTATTGAGCCCATTTTTGCATGAAATGTTCCCTTGGTATCTCTAATTTTCTTGAAGAGATCGCTAGTCTTTCCCATTCTGTTGTTTTCCTCTATTTCTTTGCATTGATCGCTGAGGAAGGCTTTCTTATCTCTCCTGGCTATTCTTTGGAACTCTGCATTCAAATGGGAATATCTTTCCTTTTCTCCTTTGCTTTTTGCTTCTCTTCTTCTCTCAGCTATTTGTAAGGCCTCCTCAGACAACCATTTTGCCTTTTTGCATTTCTTTTCCATGGGGATGGTCTTGATCCCTGTCTCCTGTACAATGTCACGAACCTCCGTCCATAGTTCATCAGGCTCTCTGTCTATCAGATCTAGTCCCTATTCCAGTTGAGCTATTTCAAATCCTGAAAGATGATGCTGTGAAAGTGCTGCAATCAATATGCCAGCAAATTTGGAGAACTCAGCAGTGGCCCCAGGACTGGAAAAGGTCCGTTTTCATTCCAATCCCTAAGAAAGGCAATCCTAAAAAATGCTCAAACTACCACACAATTGCACTCATCTCACACAGTAGTAAAATAATGCTCAAAATTCTCCAAGCCAGGCTTCAGCAATACGTGAACCGTGAACTTCCAGATGTTCAAGCTGGTTTTCGAAGAGGCAGAGGAACCAGAAGTCAAATTGCCAATATCCGCTGGATCATCGAAAAAGCAAGAGAGTTCCAGAAAAACATCTATTTCTGCTTTATTGACTAGGCCAAAGCCTTTGACTGTGTGGATCACAACAAACTGTGGAAAATTCTGAAGGAGATGGGAGTACCAGACCACCTGACCTGCCTCTTGAGAAATCTGTATGCAGGTCAGGAAGCAACAGTTAGAACTGGACATGAACAACAGACTGGTTCCAAATAGGAAAAGGTGTACGTCAAGGCTGTATATTGTCACCCTGCTTATTTAACTTAAATGCAGAGTACATCATGAGAAATGCTGGGCTGGAAGAAGCACAAGCTGGAATCAAGATTGTCGGGAGAAATATCAATAACCTCAGATATGCAGATGACACCACCCTTATGGCAGAAAGTGAAGAGGAACTAAAAAGCCTCTTGATGAAAGTGAAAGAGAAGAGTGAAAAAGTTGGCTTAAAGCTCAACATTCAGAAAACTAAGATCATGGCATCTGGTCCCATCACCTCATGGGAAATAGATGGGGAGACAGTGGAAACAGTGTCAGACTTTATTTTTTGGGCTGTAAAATCACTGCAGATGGTGATTGCAGCCATGAAATTAAAAGACGCTTACCCCTTGGAAGGAAAGTTATGACCAACCTAGATAGCATACTAAAAAGCAGAGACATTACTTTGCCAACAAAGGTCCATCTGGTCAAGGCTATGGTTTTTCCAGTGGTCATGTATGGATGTGAGAGTTGAACTGTGAAGAAAGCTGAGCGCCGAAAAATTGATGCTTTTGAATTGTGGTGTTGGAGAAGACTCTTGAGAGTCCCTTGGACTGCAAGGAGATCCAACCAGTCCATCCTGAAGGAGATCAGTCCTGGGTGTTCATTGGAAGGACTAATGCTGAAGCTGAAACTCCATACTTTGGCCACCTCATGTGAAGAGCTGACTCGTTGGAAAAGACCCTGATGCTGGGAGGGATTGGGGGCAGGAGGAGAAGGGGACGACAGTGGATGAGATGGCTGGATGGCATCACTGACTCTATGGACATGAGTTTGAGTAAACTGTGGGAGTTGGTGATGGACAGGGAGGCCTGGCGTGCTGCGATTCATGGGGTCGCAAAGAGTCGGACATGGCTGAGCGACTGAACTGAACTGAACTGATCCTGCTTAGCTCTGTATCCTTTCTTATCCCCACAATGAGAGAGCCCTTCCCCAAAGACAGGACTGCAGTCTCCACTCTTGCTTTGGCTCCTTTGTTCACTCTTGGTTTTAATTCTCCCGCAGCACCTGAAGATGTATTTGTTGACTAATAATTCTTTTGTCTCAGGGTCACACTGATGAAATGATCTTTTAAAATGGAAAAACCTGGAGGGTCTACCCATGCCTCTAACCCCTGGCTGAAAGGAAGTCTGAATGTGTTTCAGCTTTCATGGTGTTTTCATAAGTACACAGGGATATTGGGTTATGATGAAGAGTAAGGAAAGAGAGCTTCAGCACAAATCATGACATTCTGTTCTGAGCTCCTGGGGCCCTGGAGAAAGTCAGAGAAATCCCATCACAGCCTTCACAGACCCTGTGGTGTGGTTTCTTTGAGAAGCATCCTTTGTATTTGTGTCTGATTTTTGTTTAAAGAATATTCTTTCCAAGATGGCAAACATTAAAAAAGCAAATCTGTTTGTATTTGTCTGGCAGCTAAAAAAACACATCAGACTGAAAGCAAATTTCAAACAAATGAAATGAATCTGGCCTAGCAAATAAAGGCTCTGGAATCCCATAGTTACAATTAGTTTCCCCTACACAATTAGGGATGCTTAGCCTAGGGAGGACTACATGGATGGGAAATTAGTAAACTGGAAAAAGGAGAGTCTAATATAAGCGATCCCCTGGCACCAAGATACTCAATTCCATTACTTATAGATGGGAAATCAACAGCCATCAGGCCAACACCAAAGATGGGGCAGCTTATTCAAAGGCCCCTTCTGGACCACAGCTTTCCACTCAAAACAAGTGGTCATTGCAAAGACTTCCCATGCCATAGCATCCACCCAGAGAGAATCAATATTCCCCAGGACAGAAGAAATTAACTTTATGAGCAATTTAGTTTATACTGGAATGTCAAAGAAATAGCTTTCCTAGCCCCACAACTACCTATAATGGCTGGCTCCAAGGCTCAGATTCTCAATGGATCCAGCGTGGTGCTTAGTGAAGGGAGTAGGCTTTGAAATCATTGTCACTTCGTCAATCAGCACACGTTTATTGAGCACCAACTAGGTTCTTGTCCCATCATAGGAACTGGGGCTACAGCGGTGAAGATTTCACTGTGGTCCTGCTCTCTTGGAGCTTCCAGCTTGGTGAAGGCACCTGGGGGTGAAACACCTGTACAGGTAGCTCTTTAATGATAACTGAGCTTAGTGCTGCGGAAGTGAGTTTATTACACACAGAGGTGTATATGGGAGCAAAGGCAGAGTCACAGAAGGCTTCCTGGAGGAAGGGACATTCAAGCTGGGGTTTGAAGAATGAGCAGGACTCAACCAGGTGGAGTCAGGGAAGAAGATCCTATGGCGCTACGGCATAGGACGGAGTCCACACACTGGAGGGACAGGAAGCAGGCTGGTGTGCCTGAAGGGCCGGGGCTGGGGTGAGTGTGGCAATGATGCTGGGCCTTGGAGGCCATGTGGGAGGGCTTTCATTTACCCTAGGAGAATGGAGGAAACCATTACAGTGCTTAAAGACGGAGAGTGAGGGGATCAGAGGCACAGTTTGGAAGAGAGATGCCAATTCCATGGAGGATGAACTAGACAGGGACAAGACTGCAAGAGGAGATATTTAGGAAGCAGCAGTCCAGGCAAAAGGATGTGGCAGCTTGGCCTTGGTAGTGGCAGTAGGAAAAGACGGAGGGGATCAATTATCCATTGTAGAGATGTAAGCAACTAGACCGACGAGATATGGGGTTGGGGCAAGGGGAGGCGGTATCCAGGATGCCATCACGCTGTGCAGTTGGATGGTAGGCTCTGGCATTCCTTGAGCCTGGGACACCAGAGGTGACTGGATTGGGGAGGAATATCCTAAACAAGGGTGAGGATCCCAGGACAACTCACTAGCTATATGACCTTGCTTGAGTCAGGCACCCCATGTTTTCTTTTTTGAATAATAGAAATACCAATAGCTCTTCTTTTAAAAAAGGACTAGAATAAACACTGATGTCCACTGGGAATATATCTGGTTAAAACTATAATTCAAAAATATACATGCAGCCCTATGTTCATAGCAGCACTATTCACAATAACCAGGACATGGGAACAACCTAAGTGTCCATTCACAGATGAATGGATAAAGATGTGACACATACACACACACACGGATACTACTCAGCCATAAAAGACCGAGATGATGTCATTTGCAGCAACACAGATGGACCTAGAGATTATCATACAAGCCAAGTAAGTCAGAGAAAGACAAATATCATACGATATCAAATATCATATGATACCGCTTCTATGTGGAATCTAAAATGTGACACAGATGGAACACACCTACAAAACAGAATCTGACTGACAGACACAGAGAACAGACTTGTGGTTGTCGAGGGGGAGGGGGAGGGAAGGACTGGGGTTAACAGATGCAAACTATTACACATAGAACAGATGAACAAGGTCCTACTATATCGCACAGGGAACTGTATACAGTATCCTGTAAGAAACCATAATGGAAAAGAATATGAAAAATAATACACATATGTGAACAACTGCACAGCAGAAATTAACACAACACTGTTATCAACTACACTCCAACATAATACATTTTAAAAAATAATCAGCTTTGATGTCCAACACAATGGCAAATACATCAAAGATTCTAACAAATGATAGCAGTTACGATCATGAGTATTTTTCCAAAAGCAAACCATCAGTTTTCCATCAACTGCCTGATCAGAAATAATTTAGATGGCAATTCTGACTTCTAGAATGCAAGTATACCATGTGGACATAATCCTAGGGGATTCCAGTCACATCAGAGACACTGTAGATCTGTGTATTTATCACATTTTCCTCCTCAGAGTATGGCAATAAAGCCCTTGTTCTAATAAACCAAAATATTACAGCAATTTTCTGACGTGCTGGAGTAAACTACCTGGAGGAAGGATAAATTTTCTCATTCACACAATTTGCTGTGGTTCTGTCCACGATTAGAGCACATGAGGTTAACACTAGGCAGAAAAGCATCGGAAATTTTTGTTGGCATTTAACTGTCAGTAGGATGGATTGTAGCACCTAACTTTTATAGAGAACGTCGGATTCTAATATAAGACATTAGTGTGTGTGAGAGAAAGGGGCATTTAACAGGCAGTGGTGAGAGATGCGTCTGAAGTGCTCAGCATGGTGCCCAGGCCCTCTGAAGTGACGAGGGCACGGCGGCAGGCCTGTACGGCTGCTCAGCTAAGATTTTTGTGTTTTGCCACAGACCTCGATATCTGAGTGCTGTAATTCACAAGAACCTTTTTCAGGGCATTTGGACACTATGATTTGATTTTTAATCTCCTGTCTTTATTCTGCTCTGTTCCTTTCTCTATATAATAATTGGAGCAGACAACAGTCTACCCCAATGTGGAAGACAAAGAGACTTGTTCAAAATGGAAGATGTGCTATGCCTCCAGATCCACTGTGGGACAATGGCATGAAAAAAATGTCCTTCTTCACTGGGTGTGAAAAACCCTGCAGATACACGGGAAGGGGGAACCTGGTGGGGAGGGAGGCAAGGGACCCAAGGGAGATAAGTCAGCAGCAGGCTGGGTAGAGGCACCTGGGCCACAAGCCTCAGCTGGTTGCAGGTGGGGGTGGCTAGAGGGGTCGTCAGTGTCATGCTGGGCCTGGGGACATTTCACCATGGGAAGCTACCATCTTCTGGTCCCCAAATTGCTCATTGAAACAGATAACAGGGAAAAGCACTGATGTGTATCTGGTTTAGGAATTTCAGTCAGAACTGCTGCCTGGTGAGCATCCCAGGAATACAGGAAAACCTGTGGATTCTTGCACTTCAGAAATTTGGAATTTTTTCTAACTAGGGCTTAAGATGATCTGAGTTTATTCTATGAAGAAAGCCTTGGTGAAACAATTTATTGCTGCAGAACTAATAGAGAACAAATCATGGAAAAACCAAGCCGTTCAAAGCACATCAGACAGGGACTTCCCTTGTGGCCTAGCGGCTAAGACTCTATGCGTCCAGTGCAGGGGGCCTGGTTTCAATCCCTGGTTAGGGAACTAGACCCTCCGCGCTGCAACTAAAGAGCCCACATGCCAAAACTGACACCTGAGACAGCCAAATAAATAAAGTAAATATTTAAAAAAAAAAACACACACAAAGCACAATTGGACAGATTTAAGCACTTTTCTTCTGTAAAGCAAGTTGTCTCAAGCATCTCTATTGGTCACTATTTTGCTCTAGGAGATATATAATTTCTAAACGCAGTGAAATTGATCTTTTAAAATAAATGTTCTATAATCAAGAGTTTTCATGGATGCACATTACAGGCATACCTCAGAGAAATTGTGGGTTCAGTTCCAGACCTCTGCAATCAAGTGAATATTGCAATAAAACAAGTCACACAAAGTTTTCGGTTTCCCAGAGCACATAAAAGTTATGTTTAAACTATACTGCTGTACGCGTGCGTACATTTTAAGTCACTTCAGTCGTGTCCAACTCTTTGCGACCGCAAAGACTGTAGCCCGCCAGACTCCTCTGTCCATGGGACTCTCCAGGCAAAAATCCTGGAGTGGGATGCCATGCCCTCGCCCAGGGGATCTTCCCGACCCAGGGATCGAACCCGTGTCTCCTGCGGTTCTTGCACTGCAGGCGGATTCCTTACAGCTGAGCCACTGGGGAAGGCCACACTACAGTCTACTAGGTACATAATTGCATTATGTCTAAAGCAACAATGTACATATCTTAATTAAAAATACTTCACTACTGAAAACCGATAACCCTCATCTGAGTCCTTAGGGTATCATGACTTTTTTGCTGGTGAAGGGTTTGAAACATCTCAAGAATTAACCAAAATGTGACAAGGAGACATGGAGTGAGCAAATGCTGTTGGAAGTGGTGCCAACAGACTTGCTCGATTCAGGGTTACCATAAACCTCCAATTTGTAAAAGATGCAGTATCTCTGAGGTGCAATAAAATGGGGCAGACCGGTATTTGCACTTATGCCAGGCACTTTGGTGTACAAAATCAAGAGGAACATTTAAGACCACGTTCTCTGCCATTAGCACTATTACTATTATTAGCCATAGTAATATCACCTGCCATTTATGGAACATGTTCCTTGTGCTTGGCACTCTATTAAAGATGCTTTAAATATTACTTAATTTAACTGTATTATCCTATTTTTAATCCCTATTTTGCAAAAGAGAAAATCAAAATTAGGGGTTAAGTTAAATAGCCATGGTTACCACCCAAGTAGTAACCATGAGATGGGATTTAAAACTGAATTGGATTAACTCTGGAGCTGTATTCTTAGGAGATGGAAGTATAGTAGGGGAGGATGAGACAAAAGCTAAATTAGACTGTCAGGCAATAAAGGACAAGTGTCAAGTGAGATGCAGGTAATAAATGCTAACAAAGGCTAATAGCTCTCGGTGAGTGCCACGGGCTGGTTTGGTAATAACAGGTTTGTTCTGTTCAAGTCTTCATCTTGAAAAAGCATGATGGCTGCTCAGGGCTTAAAAGAAAAAGAACACTTAAATGATGGAATGCTTCTGGATGGTGCTTCCACAGGTTTGTCATATTGAATGCCAGATGTCACCAGTCTTTCATGCAGAGTGGTGACTCCTGAGAACGTAGGTGATTTCCCACTGCCACAAATCAACGGTTAAGAAGAACCACATCCTTGATGTATTTACCACTATTTAAATTCAAACGACATAACTGATAGCAAAGAAGAGGAAAAAAAGAAAAAAACCCAGAATCTCCTAGACATATAAAGTTATAAAGTATTTTTATCATCTCTGTTTAAAAAAAAAAAAAATGGAAGCAACTAGAGTCTTCAGATTCTTTTACAGCCTGGCCTATTTTGCAAACACCAACCATCCTATTAAGGGTATGAACAATACAAGGGTGATTTAGTCCCAACCTGGAGATGGGAAAGAAACTACTAGGCAGGTTGCATTAAATCAATCCTGAAATGAATCTTCCAGCTATCAAATCTGGGCTTTTCAGGACAGTTTTATTTGCTAATAAGCCTAATAAATTGAAAGCTGCCAAGTGTTGTCATGAGACATGTACCTTGAAAAGTATAAATGATGTGAAAATGCGAGTTTGCAGCAGACTTGGCAAAAGACAGGGCTGGGAGCAGGACTGGGCGCTGTGTTTCAGCGATGCTCCGGCTGGTCTGCCTGTGTCTCCACACGGAACCACTCGGGGCCCCCCCCAAGGACGGCTGTCACTCCCAAATGAGTGACAGCAGCAAGTGAAACACAAGACTCGCCCACAAGAGCAACTAGCCCACAGGGCTTCGACAATTAAAAGCTAGTGAATTTTAAATTTTGGAAATCTTTGAAAGATGATATTCTTGTTTTAGCCTGTACTTTGCCTGCTTGTTTGTTCCTCATTATTTTGACTGGAAGCCTTTTGAATCACCAGGAATTTGTCTACAATCTAACTTTTCTTCCACTTTTTCAGGACCCCCACAAAGTTAGAGATGGATGCTTTTCTCATTCCCCATCTCTATCCAGTTTTCTAATGAATTCTAACCAATCAGTGACTGAAACTGAAGACATCAGGCACGCTCATCTCTCTGTAGGAAGAACAGCAGGCAAGGGGAGAGCTGGGTTCAACCTCTGGCTCCTACTTAGGTGACTTCATCCTTCTGAGACTTGATTCCTCAACTGTCTATCAGGAGCGAGAAGTCCTGCTACATAGGGTTATTTCTAACATCAAGTGGGGTATTCTTTTTTCTTTATTTTTAAAAACCTTTTTATTTTATATTGGCATATACCCAGTTAACAATGTTGTGACAGTTTCAGGTGACAGCAAGGGGATCCAACCATACATAGCATGAATCCATTCTCCCCAATGGGGTATTCTTTGTAAAGTGTTCACACGGTTGCTCGGCACATAGTAAGTACTCAGTAAACTATAGCAGGTACTGTTTCTACATTGTACCTACGTACTGATGCCCAACAGGGGACACAGTGCTCCTTACTGCAACTTTGAAGGCTTACTCCTAAGGGAGAAATGGAAATCCACTCTCTGACTTGCCTCTTTCAAGTAAATGAGTAAAGAGGTTCAATTTTTCACATGAATATTCTTTCCTGTCCCAACACAGGGATCATAAAAGGGCATAGAATTTGGAGTTGGCTAAATTGAAGGTCAAGTGCCAGGTCTACTCAAGTGGGTTACACAGCTCCTCTGAAATGTAACTTTCCTCATCTATACAATGGAAGGAATAAAAATATTTAACTTGTGATGTTTGTCAGAGTCTAATAGGGTTATTTATTTAGAAAGAGTCTGCAAGTTGTTAAGTTTTTGACCTGTTTATAATGTCTTCTTTCAGCATCTAGCACTGGGTCTGGTATATAGAGCCAGCAGTTATTTGAGAGGTGGTCAATTTTCCCTCCAATCCAGAATATTTGTATCATTTTTCAGAGTAAGCAGTTGGTGTGTAGAGGGGGGAGAGGGGGAAGGGCTGGTTCTAGGGAGACCACATGACCAGACTGGCCAATCCAAATAAGTTCATCCCCCAGCAGCAGTTATTGGTTCAAGGATGGGCACATGACCAAGATAGACCCAATCGGAATAAGTTTTTGAACTTTTATAGGAACTCTTGGGAGAAAAAAATTCTTTTTTTTTTTTTTCTGCCAAACTCCATGCTAAAGTGATAAATGTGGAACTACTGGGATCTACCTTGTAGGAAAAAGTTACAATGACATTACTGAACTACTAGATCCAGTCTTGCCTAAAGCCCTTGAATTTTTAGTTTATAAGCCAAGAAATTTCCTTTTCTTTCTTTCAAAAGTCATTTTAAATATGGGTTCGATTGCTTACAAATGAGAATCCTGACTATACTTCAACAGTCTATATTTGTTTTGTTTGTTTATTGTTTTAAAACTTTGGTCTGTACACTAGATGTGAAATGGGGGGTGAACATTTGTAGAGCATATTGTATCTATGTGTATTTCTTTTGTGGAAGTAAGGGTATATAGACTCATTGGTCTGCAGCAATCTAGATTTCTACTTATGCACACACCTTGCTTTCCTGGAAAGTAGACTTCTGCCTTAATCTTTACTGTAATTGTCCTCTGAATATATTAATTTCCTAAATCTAAAGTTTTTTGATCATTCCACATTCCCCCTGACCTTCTGTGGGTGTCTTGAATTCTTGATCACCAATTGAAGCCATAAGATGTTATCAGACTGGTTCATCTTGCTGGGCCTCTGAAAGGCCTCTGGAGTTTTGTAGGGTCACCAGAGTCTATGATCAGAAGGCTAGAGAGATGTCATCATGCTAGTCAACTCTTGACTCTCAGTGGTGGCTGGCTGGTGGTCAATGTTGAGATGTGTTGGAAGTCCTAACCCAGACTAAGTAGAGAAGTGGTGATGGTCTGTTAGCAATGTGTGCAATGGGTTTAAGAAGGGGAAGAGGAGCCACTGCTGACCCTGACAGACATCAGGAGCTCAGATTTACCTACTTAGAGCTTTAATTCTTACCAGTTTACCAGAGGAGTTTGGGGCCCAAAAAAACTGTCATTAAGTGAAATTATAAGAGACTGGTAATTTACATTTTTCCACTGATTCTAATATCCATGTCTCTAGACCCAGGATCTTCAGAAGGAACTTGGGCATTTACTCTAGGAAAATGAAGTGATTCTTAAAGGAGGACAGATTCTAGTGAATATGCCAGAAGAAAGGTTTGGGGTAACACCCAAAGAATAGTTCCATCTTGTGTTCCATGTGCAAAATCTTTCAGAGCTTGGAAAGAAGAAGAAAGTATTTAGCGACTAAATCAGTTGTTCAAAACTGACATCTACATCTCATAGCACATAGAGGAAGAAAAGAAAAACCAACTGGGTTAATTCAAATATTCAGCTGCCATGAGCTGAACATATACATACTGTGTGTTTAAAATACATACATAAACTGAGTTCACACGTGTTTGTAGAATGCTAGACTAGGAATAGCAACTGTGAGTGGTAACCTCAGTTCTAGGACCATCTAACTGAGTGACCATGGATTAACTTCTCTGAGTCTCAGTTTCATTACCTGAAAAATCATTATAATAACACCAATTTATCCCAAAGTGCTGCCGTGTGGGTTAAATGAGGAATGTGGAAGTGTTCTGTAAAGCTATGAAACATTATGCAAATGCAAGGTATTATATGGGCACACACTCTTTAAATGTACACATGTACGCAGAACTGATGAATAATATATGAGCTCTGGGCATCTCAGACCCACTCTGATCAATAATCTCACCCCCATGCTCATGCAGAACATTAGTGACAAACATCTTGGATTAGTGCTTTGACAATGACTACAATGGCACTGAAGAACAGTGTTGAAAAAAGGAAAACAAACAGGAAATTGTTAACAGTGGCTTTAAGCCACCAACTTTATCCGAACAAAACTCCTTGGCGAATCCCTAAGCAGTAATTCAATAAACAAAGCCATTCACTCAGTTTTACCCCCAAAGTCCTTGGTGGCCCAGCAGCGCACATTCTGAAGGTTCACTTTGTTATGCACAGTCCCCATCCTTGGACTAATCTTTTTATAATGAACCTAATCCAGTTAGAACTCCCTAGAATGGCCACATGTCAACGTAATTGGATAATGGCCTGAGATTTTGTAATTATTCCTACTCTTCAAGCAGAGCTGGTTTGAGTCTGCCCAAACCCTCCTCCGAGCACTGACAACCGTTCCCAGCAATAAAGCTCATGCTGAGGGGGGAGACCGTCAGATGAGCTCTGTCCTGGAGGGCCAGGGTTTTTGCAGGAGGAAATGGGGAGAAAGCAGTGGAGAGTCAGCTGCTCTGGGTAGACAATCTGTCTCTCTTAATAGGCTGCTCCTTGCAATAAAGAAACGAAGATTTCAAAAGGCGTAGGTGTCTCTGCACCACGGGGAAGAACAATTAACCCAGTTGAGAAAATGGTTTTGAACAATTTTGCAGCTGCTTGGGCACTGTGTCCCTCCTCATTTTCCCATTTACCTGATTTACCTTTCCCCTGCCAAAGCGAACCACGCTCACCTCTGTTCTCCCCAGTGCCCCGAGATACAAAGACACAGAGCCCCTTTGCGGCACCGGTCCCAGAACACTCTGAAAGAGGAAGTACGGGCTGAGTTGTGATTATGGAATGATGACGCCATAGTGATGCACAATCACTCTAAAAGGGTAACGTTCCAGTTTTGTTCCTTGAATGTCTGTGGGTCAAAGTCATGAGCAATTCTGGTCTTCCCCAAGCCATTTTGAAGGGGGTCTTGATGATTCTTCAACATCAAATGGGCCTCTTATGTGTATCCCTAACTTGCCCTGAGCTGAGAGTGTCGGCTTAACTGTAATAAGCTCATTTCAATATTTCAAAGGGTCTCTAACTAAAGTCATCTAAAGGATGCTGATGAAGTAGAGATGAGCATCAGACCCCTAACTGGGAAAGATCTGTGATGCTGGAGGGAAGAAGAGCTCCCCACAACACCCCCCCCACCCTACCCACCACCACCCCTCCCCCACCCCCCGCTGCCCACACGTGGTACTTCTTTCCAGCTCGGCAGATTTGTAACACTGGTGTTTAATCTGTGCAAAGTGAACGGGAACCTGGTAAAACTGGCAACTCCTGAAAAGGGAATGAGACTGTGGTGAAGATAGCTACACAATCCAGAGTCACACCAAATTGACTGGTATCGGGGAGTCATCTTAATAATTCACAATTATGCAATCTCATTCTAGAGAAGGAGACCAAAAGGAGATCAAAGGCTTCCTGACTGGCAGCCACCATTAGGGCAGGAGAAAGGCTAGAAACTGGCCATCCTCTGAAGGTCCATGCCTCTCCTCTCTGTTAGGGCTGGAGACCCTCCATGGAGTCCAGTCTGTATGCTTTCCTTTTCACATGTTCTGGGTCTACTTTCAGTTACTTCAAATCTATCAACACTGAGATAGGAAAAAAAATCCCCTGACTGCTTTAGAGCTTAACTTGGGTGCTTCCTCCCAACATGTGTATCAAAACACATGTTTGGTATGTGTTTTGGTAAAAAAGCAGCCGGTGACTTAAAAAACCAAACCAAGTAAAGAAAAAAAGAGGGCATTGGTTCTGTTAGGCCTGGGCCAGATCATTCTTGAATTTGTTCTAATCTTTGCTGTGTGTGTTGTGTGCACAATATTATCCAAGAAAAAAGATAATATACTCACTTCTTTTTCCCCCTTTTCCACACTAAACTGTAGGCTCCTTGAGGAGTAGCTGGGGAAATAATAGTTGCTGAGATGCCACTGGGCCCTTCCTAAGGGGCAGCCCCTCTGCTAAGCACTTGCCGTTTCTTTGAATCCTCACCATGACCCTCATGACCTGGCTATAAATTGTCCCTCAGAAATGCAAGCTGCATGAATGAATGAAAACTGTGCCAGTCTGCTCACGGTCACGGCAGTGGGAGGAGAAGCATCCTTTTGGGTTCTGCCTAAATCTCCGTGCAGATGTCAGAGCAAAGAAATCCTCCAACTGAATCAGGTTCTAAGGAAAGAAATAGTGCTTTCTGTGGGATCTGCATCCCCATTCACTTTGCTCCATCTCACTTTTTGCTTTTAATTTTTAAAACGTGCTTATTTTGGGCTGGGCAGGGTCTTTGTTGCTGCTTGAGACTTTCTCTGGTTGTGGCGAGCGGGGGCTACTCTCCAGCTGTGGGGCGGGGGCTTCTCATCACAGTGGTTTCTCTTGCTGCAGAGCCCCGGCCCTAGAGCACACAGGCTCAGTAGTTGGTGGTAGTGCATGGAAAAAACACTAATGATCGTGCGTGTGTGTGTGTTAGTCACTCAGTCATGTCTGACTCTTGTGACCCCATGGACTGTAGCCTGCCAGGCTCCTCTGTCCATGGGGATTCTTCAGGCAAGAACACTGGAGTGGGTTGCCATTTCCTTCTCCAGGGGATCTCCCTGACCCAGGGATCAAATGCACGTCTCCTGCAACGGCAGGCAGATTCTCTACTTGCTGAGCCACCAGGGAAGCCCCTCTAATCCCTGCACTAGTATTTACTTTCACGATTGGATTGGAGACAAGATTTTCCTCCCAGGCTAAGGCCTTGGGAGATTCTTTGCATATTCTAAACTTCTTGTTATAATAACAGCTGCACTATATGTATTAAGTTTTATGTACACTACGCCCATTTAATTCTTAGAGAGCTGGGAGGAGTCCCATTCAAGGCAGGGGGTGAACCAGAGGCTTGGGGACGCGAGACAGTTGGGCCAAATACTCCCTCTAAGGGAGGCTGGAGTTTGGGTGTGACCAGTGCACACACTGGCCTGGAAGCCTCTCCCTTGGCTTCTGACTTGGCGAGCTCTGCCCCGGGGCCTGAGAGCCTCAAGGAAGATGGGCGGGGGCTCGGCTGGGCTCAGTTCTCTCAGCTGCCCCAGCCTCTCTGCACTAGAGAGGCTGCCTCAGACCTGGCAGGACGAGAGGGCCTTGGTGTCACCGCAGGCGCTATGGCGGGGCAGCGAGGCTAGCTGGGACTCTGAGCGCCCCCCTTCCCAAACGCCTGCTCATAGGTCTGCTCCTCCCTTTTCCTACTGGGCCTCCCCCCCAAGGAGCGGCTGCTTCCAGGAGTGTTCCTCATGGTCCTGGAAGTGCTCCCCAGCGTTGTTCACATAGCACAACAGTGACATCCAGGGGAGAGGCTGGGTGATGGCAAGCACCACCTGGCCCCAGCTTTTCCTGTAGATTTTGGGCTGACTGACAAGCACACAGACCTTGACTCATCAGAGGCTGGGAGTCTGGGGGTCTGGGGGTCAGCACACCCCTGCGGCTTGCCCCGGGGTCCTTCTACACAGACTACCTGCCTCCCCCACCCTCTCACTCCACCTCATCTCCAGCCTTTGAGCAGTGAAGTAGCTCCAGAGTTCAGGGAAGGGGTCTTTGACTTGACTTAGTTGGACACGTAGCAGCTCCCCCCACCTCTCAAACACACCTCCATTCATGAAGTCTTTTATCGGCACCATCTGATGACAGAGAATGAGCTCAGTCCTTTCCTCTAAGAGAAACACGTTCACAAGTGAAAGGCAAATGTGCTGGGTGTCTTATGACGACTATGATGTCTCTATCATTGTATCATTCATATTCAATGTGTTGCTCCCTATGGCTTGATCTGCACTATAAAGAGTAAAGGTTGTCTATGGAAGCAAGAAACAGCACACATAGAGAGAGACCCTAAACACAACACACATGCGTGCCTGTATACACAGCACACACACACACACACACACAGCACACACATATACACACCCCGAGAGAGAGAGAGGGGGAGAGGGAGAGATAAACACGCAAGCATTTAACCATCTAAACAGACACCAGGGGCAATATAAACAGAAGAGTTGAAAGAGAAATGCAACGAGAGAACACAGAGCCTTGCCTCTACTGGGGCCACGTTCTGAGGAGCATTTGGGCTGGTGTCTGTCCATCACAGCCCACGGCCCATGGGTGTCCTCTCTGCAGCGCACTCAGGACGCTCCCTGATCTCGCAGGCGCTACAGGGAGAGTGGCCACCTGCAGCTGGGCTTTGGGACTTCTCTCCCAGGCTCCTGCTCGCTACCCGCTTTGGCCAGGAGGTGGCAGGGCAGAGATGCTGCCCAAGACTGAGGCCCAAAGAGGTAGCAAAACAAGGAACCCAGACTGAGACGCTCAGCCCTGGTCCTTTGTGCGCTGCACCCCTGCCCTGGGAAGGAGGAGGGTCCCCACCCGTCCAGGCCGAGTGAAGCCGCAGCACTATTAGTGTGACCACCGGGAAGAAGTTCCTCTTGTACTCGGTCAGGTTTGGTGAAATCCTTCTTAAAGTATCTGCCCCGTACCCAGGGGTAGGAGCAGGATGAAGTCCTCAGGTCTGGGCAACAGAGAAGGAGCCTGGAAGGTAGATTTGCATCATCCTGGGAGGAAGGCAGGAGGGGAAGAAGACTGGAAACTGCTGCTCGTGGGAGGGCGGTGAGGGCCCGCTCAGCCGCCTGCCTCCCTTTCTCTTCTCCACCAGCCAGATGGTCCACCTGAGCAGCACACCCGCCTTGTCCAGGGCCTTACCCAGTGTCGGGCACAAGTGCTTGACCACCACGAGACTCACAGTTATGACCACACGAGGCGCTGGGGCTGCTGAGGGGAGAATCAGAGAGGGGAGGAGCTCAGTTTGGAGCAGGTTGTGGTTTAGTCACTCAGTCGTGCCCGACTCTGTGCAACCCCACGGACTGTAGCCCGCCAGGCTCCTCTGTCCATGGGACTCTCCAGGCAAGAGTACTGGAGTGTGTAGCCAGTTCCTCCTCCAGGGCATCTTCCCCACCCAGGTCTCCTGCACTAGCAGATGGACTCTTTACTGACGGAGCCACCAGGACATCCTGGAGCAGGCAGGCTTTAGACGCAAATAGAGTTCCGAGCCAGACCCGTGCAGACAGTGGAAGGACGCGGGGCTATGGTAGCAGCTTTCTCTCAGTTCCTGAGAGCCCTGATCGTAAGGACTGGGTGACCCTTTGCAGGTTTAGGTGGTGGATTCCCCCTCTCTGGAGAGCTTTGAGAAAAGAAGACTCTGGCAGAAAAGGTTCAGTGGATTGATTTGCTGTAAGACGCGGTGATGAGAATTTCCTCTTTCCATTAGAAGATATGTTTTTCTTGCCTGTTCTTGTTCTAGAGACAAAATCTAACCTGAGCCTGACACAGAAGACATACAAAAGGAACGAGTCTGGCTGAGCACGGACAGGGCCAGAGCTTGACTACTTGGACCACGCCCTGGTTGTCCTTCTCTCCTCAAAGGCATTGTGTGAGGATCTCAGGGCTCTGCTAACCTAGGTATGGAAACTTGGCAAAGGTGGATCATCAGGGCCCATGGAGTCTGGTCCTAACCAGTGGTCCGCTGGCCAGTGTCACTTCCATCTTCCTGAGTCTCGAGGGAGGGGTGTGGACCAGACCCGCAGCCCCCGACTGTTCCTCAGATGACTTACATCCCATATCTCTGGGATCAGAACTTCGTGGGGCAGCAGAGGAGCACGTGTATTTCTCATAAATGTGCCTGGGGACTCTGATGATCCGGACTGGAAGCCCCTAGACAAGCTGACCTCTGAGGTTCTCCCTACTTGCCCGGACTTGAGGCTCTGCAGTCCGTGCCTTTAAACTGGAACAAACCTGACTGGGTTTGGGTCAGCAATGCTTCCCTCCACAGAGCAGAGGCCTCAGGCAGTCCAGGCGTCACAGGAGCTGCTCGGCACCTCCACAGGTACTGCAAGAGGAGCCCCACGGTGGGAAATACAAAGCAACAGCGTCGATGGAAAAGGCTCGTATCTGTCGCGTGTCACCCACATGCAGCTCCGTGAAACTGCAGTCCCTGCAACACATCGCTTATTACAGCAGCACATTATCTGGAGAACACTCCTTTTGAGAATCCTCCAAAATCATGTGCCATGACTGTATATACATGAGGCAAAATATAGCTGACCACACTGGATAAAAAAAATTCAAAAGCAAAGTGCTGAAGTGGAGGAGAATCTTTGTTAAAGTTAGGTACATAAGTCAGTGTGTAAGGCAAATTCACAGCTATTTAAAATTGCCCTTGACAATTCCTTAAATCACCCATAAAACACTGCATTGGATAGCTCTGTGTATACAGCTCTGTATAGGAATATGTACATGTTAATATATAAAGCAGGGCAGGAAAACTTTTTCTTAAAGGGCCAGGTGGTCAATACTTCAGGCTTTGTGGATCATACAAACTCTGTCACAACTGTCTGATTCTCCTGTTGTAGTTAAGAAAGCAGCCAGAGTCACACAAATAAATAAACATGGCTGTGTTGCGATAAAACTTTATTAACAAAAACAGACAGTGGGCCAGACTTGGCCCTTGGGTCAATTCTCCAGGCCAGAGTTTGTCATCCTCTGGTATGCAATATAAAAAAAAAGAGAAGGACCTATTTTATAAAAAAAACTACCTGTCCCAAAACTACTGTACAAGGTTGTGGGGTTGGGGAGAGGAGTGGATTCGTGTTTTCCATCTTAGGCTCACTGGGGCACACACTGACCAGAATGACAGGTGAAATCACCCCATATTAAAGTGATGTATTTGCCTCTCACTGCTTAGCACACAGAGTTGATTCCATAAGTTGATTTTTACTCCTCATAATTCAATATACAAATGCAAAAACACCATGCCTTTTTATTATTATTTTTTCTAATTTCAATGAGCTCTATTGCATCCCAGAGGGTTAGAATAGGGTACATCTAAATCATGGGTGGCAGCGAGGGGAACTATGAGAAGTCAGGTTCTGTCCTCTTGTCTGGAAAGATGGAAGTCACCAGGAGGAAAACCAGCCCCTGGGGAGGGCAGCTATTGGTGTGGGAGAGGGGAGCCAAGGTCTTCTTACTGCCAAGCTTTGGCAAGAGAATAGCTCCACTCTGTAAAGGTCAAAGTGCAAAAGATCTTGTGAAAGGTGTACACATACTTGGCATAGTATTAATATTTAAGGCAGGGTGACTTAATGTCAACACTGGTTACAGGAAGAGGTGATTCCCAGCTGAGAACAATGCTTATTAAGAAAAATGTCATTTGAGGTATTAGGGAGGAGTTGCATCTTTAGATGGATAAGTCCAAGCAATAAGACCTTGGCTCACTCCGGAGAGAAGTGTTCTGTGATGAGCGGGTCCTGCTGACCAGCGGTCTGACCCCTAGTCTGGCCTCATGTGTCACTCTGTCTGCCCCTACAAAACCATCTCATGAAGAGAGACCTCTACCAAAGAGATGCAGAGCCAAGAACAAAGAGACCCCCGACTTAAGTTTGTAGGCGTACAGGGCTCTTCCAGACAGGGAAAGCGCGGCAGAGCCCTGACACGCCTGGACGCAGGGTCCCCCGTCACTGCTCCCCACTGCCCTGTTCCCAGCTCAACAACAGGAGACCCACCTTGCCCCACTGCTCAAACCTGTCTTGAATTTCCTGGTGTTTCTCGGAGTAGTCAGAAGGAGCTCCAAAGTGCTGGGAAATAGATTTAATGAGAAATAGTCCCCCAAAGGTCCCAAGTGCTATGGGTTATAAATGAGGCCATGAATCATGGGATTGCCTGTAATATTTTATCAGTGGTGTTGGAAAACCGCCTCTAATAAACTTGGGGGAAGATGGATCACCTTTCTGAAAAAGCAAAAAAGGGATGTTGGAGGCATAATATATGCAAAGAGCAGATTCTGATCACCTCTGGTTAAGAGGCAAGGCCTCGCTTCCTGCTAGTCTGGCTGCCCCAGCCCTCCAGCGGTGTGAGCTTTATTACTGGAGCTCAGTGCACATTTCAGGCTGACTGTGGACACCAGCGTCACACCTGGCATTACTCCCCCACGTGGCTGCCTTCCTCCCCCGCCCCGGCTCCGTCACCCTCAGAACTTCCCACAAACGTTTCTCCTACAATCTCCAAGGCCTGAGGGCCAACAGTGTGGGGAGCAGGAGGGAGACGAGGAGGAAGAAGAGAGAGAGAAAGGGGAGGAAAAAGAGAAGCAAGGGAGGGAGGACAGGGAGGAAGGAAAAAATGAGACCAAAAGGACAAAGGAAATACTACAAGAAAAAAGGAAAGACGAGAAAAAGAACAATGAGAAAAAATAAAGTGGGACTTCTCAGGTGGTCCCATGGTTAAGAATCTGCCTGCCAATGCAGGGGCCGCTTGCTTGATCCCTGGTCTGGGAAGATTCCACGTGCTGCAGGGCAGCGTGGGGGAGCTACTCAGTGCCACGACTACTAAGTCCTATAGCACGTGCTCCACAGCAAGAGCAGTTGCCGCCACGGGAAACCCACGCGCCGCGATGAGGAGCAGCCCCCATTCACTGTGGCTAGAGAAAGCCTGCCCTGCGAGCAGCAACAAAGACCCAGAGTAGCCATAAGTATAAGTAAATAAATATTCTGGAGACACATCAACACCCTTCTTAAAACAGAAATCAAAACATCCTCCCTAGGACCCCCGGCAATACCTACCCAAGAGAAAATGCTCACACTCTTTGCCTGGCCATTCCAGTCCTAGAGGTTTATCCTATAGATAACTTAGAGTAAGGGCTTCCCATGTGGCACAGTGGTAAAGAATCTGCCTGCCAAGCAGGAAATTTGGGTTTGATCCCTGGTTCAGGAATATCCCTGGAGAAGGAAATGGCAACCCACTCCAGTATTCTTGCCTGGAGAATTCCATGAACAGAGGAGCCTGATGGGCTACAGTCAGTCCATTGGGTCACAAAGAGTCAGACATGACTGAGTGACTAACACACACACACATGATCATTAGTATTTTTTCCATGCACCACCACCAACTACTGAGCCTGTGTGCTCTAGGCCAGGGCTCTGCAGCAAGAGAAACCACTGTGATGAGAAGCCCCCTCTCCACAGCTGGAGAGTAGCCCCCGCTCGCCACAACCAGAGAAAGTCTCAAGCAGCAACAAAGACCCTGCCCAGCCCAAAATAAGCACGTTTTAAAAATTAAAAGCAAAAAGTGAGATGGAGCAAAGTGAATGGGGATGCAGATCCCACAGAAAACACTATTTCTTTCCTTAGAACCTGATTCAGTTGGAGGATTTCTCTGCTCTGACATCTGCACGGAGATTTAGGCAGAACCCAAAAGGATGCTTCTCCTCCCACTGCCGTGACCGTGAGCAGACTGGCACAGCTTTCATTCATTCATGCAGCTTGCATTTCTGAGGGACAATTTATAGCCAGGTCATGAGGGTCATGGTGAGGATTGAAACGGCAAGTGCTTAGTTGAGGGGCTGCCCCTTAGGAAGGGCCCAGTGGCATCTCAGCAACTATTATTTCCCCAGCTACTCCTCAAGGAGCCTACAGTTTAGTGTGGAAAAGGGGGAAAAAGAAGTGAGTATATTATCTTTTTTCTTGGCCCATGTCTATGCACACCTGGTCAGAATCAGACACAAACTCAGCCTGTTTTCTCTGTAAAATGAAGGGTTGCAGTAGTTAAATGAGATACTTAGTGCAAACCTCTAAGCAGGTCTCCAGGTACATGCAAGCATAACCTGTTATCACTGACTTTGGGCCCAGTGCCTGCCCAGAGTAGATGCTCAGCATCACCCCACACAAGGGATGTAGGCACTGCAAGTTCATTCACTCCCACACTCTCTTCTGGGCCCCCTAATTGGCTTTCAGCTTGGGGAACTGGGGCAACAGAATCAAACATCCACTGTGCACAAAGAGCCATCCTGCATAAATATTTATTTGCCCTTCAAAAATATTTTCCCTGCTGTTGCCAGCTGAGAACCAAAGAAATGCTCTCTTTAAGCACCTGTGTTGACAGCTTCTACAATGCAGCCGTAACGGGGCCCAAATAGGTTTTTCCTGTGGAGCTGGGAGCTGAGAAAATTTGACATCAAAGGTATCATTTCTGCTCCAGGGAAACAGGTGTCATTCCAGAGTCCAACAATTCACTGAAAATGGTTTGATTCTCCATGAGCAAACAAAGGAAGGAGGGATTTGGGGAGGGTAGGAGAAGACTTTGGCCACTGCTTCTCCAAAGGAGTTCACCTCGGGCACAATATTTGACCCCTAGGCTCTAACTGCTCATCCATAAACTGGGCAGGAAAGCCCCATTACTTCGCTGGACTAAAAGCAGGACAGATAATGGACATGAAGTAAGAGACCCGAATCTGGCACGTAAGGCTCTCCATAAATGTTGGCTGTTGGAGAAGACTCTTGAGAGTCCCTTGGACTGCAAGGAGATCCAACCAGTCCATCCTAAAGGAGATCAGTCCTGGGTGTTCATTGGAAGGACTGATGTTGAAGCTGAAACTCCAATACTTTTGCCACCTGATGCGAAGAGCTGACTCATTTGAAAAGACCCCGATGCTGGGAAAGATTGAGGGCAGGAGGAGAAGGGGATGATAGAGGATGAGATGTTTGGATGGCATCACCATCTCAATAGGCATGGGTTTGGGTGGACTCTGGGAGTTGGTGATGGACAGGGAGGCCTGGTGTGCTGTGGTTCCTCCTGCCAAAGTAAGAGACTTGGGTTCGATCCCTGGGTTGAGAAGATCCCCTGGAGAAGGGAATGGCAACCCACTCTAGTATTCTTGCCTGGAGAATCCCATGGACAGAGGAGCCTGGCAGGCTCCAGTCTATGGGGTCACAAAGGGTTGGACATGGCTGAGCAACTAAACAACAACAACAAGGGTATGTCACCTCCATTCTGCATTGAAAAAAGCAAGGTTTGCAGATAGGATATGACCTTTCCAAGGTCATTTGGAACCAAGGTCCTCTGTCTCCTAAGTCTAAGAACTCAGGGATTTCAAAACCCACTCACTAGCAGGGCCCAGGTAGGTCAGACAGAAGAGCAAAGTAGTCACAGAGAAAGCCATTATTTGCTAAAATGGAGAGTCAGGGCTTGCTTACAGGGACAGCTCTTCTAAGTATTGCCGTAAAAGAATGTGTACCACTGTGGCTAGGTCTTCTGATTTCCAAGTGAATCAAATACTCTGGATTTCTAATGACAATAACTTAAAAAAAAAAATTACAAGCATTTGTCAGATCCCCTGAGGTCCTCCCGGTCCCTGCCCCGACCCCCCATCTCTGTCTCCAGGGACTTCAGAATGTCTCTAGGGGTTCTGGAGGAAACCCTGTTCCCAGGCCACGTTTCTCCAGACATCAGTGGCACTCCTGGCCTCCCCCACGGGGGGGTCCAGCTCACCAGGTGTTTCCTATTTACTTTTGATGTGCAGGTTTTAACAAGAGCAATTTATAAGTTTGACATTGTCAGTGGTGGTCTGAACGGCTTCTCAGACTAATACAAAGGCTGCCAGAACCCATTAGCAAATCAATTGGGCAGTGTGGCATTTCTGAAAAGAAAATTATTTTTCTGTTTTTGCAGGTTAGACAGCACTGCTCCCTGGAGTCTTCCTCCAGAGGGAGTCTGGGTGGTAGCTGTCTCTAAGTCACGAATACTAACGGTCAGGACTGAACTGCTTCCTCCACACACATCCCCCCCCACCCCCCTCCCCCGCCTCAAGCGTGTTTACTACTTCGGGTTGAAGGAGTTTATTCAGCCCCTCTGGGTGTCAAGCTGTTCTAGGCCCTGAGAGATGAGAGATGCATTTGAACTTGAGCTCAGAACCTGTGGCCTAACTGTACCCTGTAGACTGTACTGGTAGACTGACCATGGGGCCAGATGAGCTGGGGCGTGCAAGGGACAAGCTTGGGAAAAATCACCACTAGACCAACTCCCCAACCTTTGTGGGGCCCAGGAAGGACACTAAGCTTTGGGCCCCTGCTGAAGGGCACAGGGTAGGAGCCAGGGTTACAGAGGCTGTATGTCAAGGTGAAGGAGGGAGATGAGACCAAAGAGAAGCAAGGCAGGACACCAGCAAGGAAGAAACCGCTAATGATGATGAGTCTGTTTAAATTTTGTTCTGTGAAGTGATGGAAGCTTCTTTCCTGCCCTTTTACCCCTTCCAATAAATCCTGCGGGAATGTCTCCAGGTGTGGCTGAGATGTCAGGTTTGGGTATGTGACTCCTGCTGAATCTGCTCTCAATTTGCTCAAGAAGCAACAGAAACCAGCCCATGAACATCTGGCTTATTTCCGCACAGCAGAACAGCAGGGCTGGTGATGTGCTCTGGGACAACACACACTCTGGAGGAAGCCACACCACACACATGGGCACCAAGCCTCACCAGCCAGATGGCAGAGTCGAAATAGCACTTGTCTGGGGATCTGGAGGCCTGAGTTCTAATCTGCCTCTTGCACCAGCTAGCCTGTGACCTCACGCAGGTCACGTCTGACCTTGTACTTCAGGCTGCGTGTGTGCATAGCTGCTAAGTTGTGTTCGACTCTGCGACCCCATGGACTGTAGCCCACCAGGTTCCTCCGTTCATGGGATTTCCCAGGCAAGAATACTGGAGTGGGTTGCCATTTCCTCCTCCAGCGGATCTTCTCAACTCAGGGACTGAAGCCGAATCTCCTGCATCTTCTGCACTGGCGGGTGGATCCTTGACCACTGAGTCACCTGGGAAGCCCAGACCTCACTTTACCTCATCCATAAATGAAGGAACTGACCTACATCTTGCAGAAGCTACAGTCTCTTTTACGAATAGCACTGTAAAGTAATTAGCCTCCAATTAAAAAAAAAAAAAAAAAAAAGAATAGCTTCCCGGCTCTGACACTGAAAGGCTCTGAGTTAGTTCATATGACTGGAGGCCAAACCCAGGTAAGAAAGTACCCCCACAGGTGAAAACCACCCTGGACAGGTCACTATTCTACATTGTTTGCAACTTTGTGGGATAAAGTGTCAGTAAGTGGGAAAGGAAGTAAACAATTAGGTTTGCTTTAACAATGCAAACCAGAAGCCCCACCCTTGACTGTGTAGAGTAGGTGATCCCTCTGGAATGAACCTGAGGTGTGGGAACCAGGAACCTGTCCTAATGATGTGGGCAGAGAGAGCTGGAGTCTGGAGGACATGGCTGTTTAGCTCTCCTGCAGCCCCCAGGCCTCAGCGGCCCTGCGCCTGGGAGTTGGCCTGGAGCTGCTTCTCCTCCATTCAGCTCAGACGTGAATGACCCCAGCTGTGGCCTCCCAGCAAAAATGAAGATGTCTGGCCTTAGTGAGAAGCCCATCCTTCCAGGTACTAACAACAGGGCACATTTATCGAATGATCTGCCTGGGCCTGGCACTGTGGTAGACGCTTGAACCATCACAACAATCCTACGAGGTAGGAACGAGTCTCACTCTCATTTTAGGGGTAAGGGGGCCAAGGCACAGAGAGGTGACGGAACTTGGCTAAGGCGATACCTGGGCAGAAGGCAGCGCCAGCACTCAATCCCAGGCAGTCAGATCCCCAAACCCTTCACTTTAGCCACACTGAATACTGTTTCCCTAACAGGGACTGTGGCTCCAGAGAGAGTCAGGAACTCTGATGCATGTTTTCTACACTCTTCTTTAAATGAGTGTCTTCCCAGAGAAAGATAGATATCCTATGATATCGCTTATGTGTACGATCTGAAAAAAAAGATGCAGATAAACTTCTTCACAAAACAGAAATGGACCCACAGTCATAGCAAACAAACTTACGGTTATCAAAGGGGAAGGGTGGTGGTGGTGCTCAGTCGCGTCCAGCTCTTTGTGACCCCATGGACTGTGGCCCACCAGGCTCCTCTGTCCATGGAATTCTCCAGGCAAGAATACTGGAGAGGGTCGCCATTTCCTCCTCCAAAAGGGGAAGGGGTGAGGGATAAACTAGGAGGTTGGGGTTAACATACACACACTACTATAGATAAAATAAATAACCAACAAGGTTGGTATAGCACAGGGAACTCTATTCAGTATTTTGTAATAACCTATAAGGGAAAAGAATCTGAAAAAGAAAACACACACAAACACAAACATACACACACAACTGAATCACTGTGCTGTACATCTGCAACTAACACAACACGGTAAATCAGCTACACTTCAATAAGAAGAAAGTGTCTTTCCTGCTGGATTAGACACTCTAGCAGAGCAGGGGCCGTGTCTGACTCATTCAGCACCGCGCCTGCGGTGCCCAGAGAGCCCGGGGCACGTAGTGATGCTCAGGGAGTCTCTGGTTTGCAGACGCCTAAATGAAATCCAGCAGGTGAGACATAGGAGCCATGCTTCCTCTCTAGAATTTTAAGCTTTACAAAAACAAAAAGGAGGGAAAGTGTTAATCGCTCAGTCATGTCTGATTCTTTACGACTCCATGGAGTGTAGCCCACCAGGCTCCTTTATTCATGGACTCCTCCAGGGAAGAATACTGGAGTTGTTAGCCATTCCCTCCTCCGGGGATCGAACCTGTGTCTCCAGCTTTACAGGCAGATTCTTTACTGTCTGTCCCTGAGACACCAGGGAAGTTGTTAAATGTCCACTTATTGGGACGTCCTTGGTGGAACAGTAGCTAAGACTCCATGCTCCCAGTGCAGGGGGCCCGGGTTCAATCCCTGGTCAAGGAACTAGATTTAGACCCCATGTGCTGCAACTAGGAGCTCACATGCTGCACCCAAAGACCCTGCATGGCACAACTAAGACTTGACATAGACAAACAAATACATATTTTTTAAATGCCCACTTATTTGCTAGATATTGTGTGGAATGCTTTACATGATTGATTTCTTTAAATGTCATAACAACCAAGGGAGGTACGACTTCATTCTTCCTTACATGTGGGGGAAATTCAGGCCCAGGGAGCTTAAATAAATTGCCCCAAATGACGTAGGTTTAAATGCTAGATCTTGGATTCAAACTCAGGACTATTTGACTCCAGAACAATCCATGACTGTGTGTCACATGAGTCCAAACTTAAACCAGTCCTGGTTAAAGATATCTTCTTAGGCTTGGATGATTTGGTTTGAGAGAAAATAAAGAATCACCATCTATTGCAATGTAAATAACATAAAACCGAGTGAGTATCAGAAGCTGTGGATTTTACGCTTGGCACCTTTACTAAATTAGGAACTCTTTCCCCTGTCTGGGACCATCTGTAAAGTGAGGAGTCTTGAGCAAAGGATCAGCAGAGGACCTCTCCATTGTAATGGTTTATGACTCAGTGGAAGAAGCAGAGCCCAGGATAGAGCCAGGAGATGCGACGGTCCTTTTAGGGAGGGGTCCCCAACCTGCAGGATCTGATGCCTGATTATCTGCGGTGGAGCTGATGGAATAATAATAATAGAAGTAAAGTGCACAATAAATGCAATGCACTCGAATCATCCTGAAACCATCCCCTGACCCTGGTTGGTGGAAAAATTGTCTCCCACGAAATTGGTCCCTGCTGCCAAAAGACCACTAATCTTGGGTATTTGGGAGGAGGTGATTTCTCTCTGGTCCGCTGGAGGTGGTGATGAAGAAGACAGCAATGAGAAGGTAGGTATGTTACCCTTACTTTTTTTTTTTTTCTAATTTGCCATCCTGCCTGAACCTTGCAAGCCTTCAAAGTCCTTGAGACAGTCACTAGCTCAATGTCAGGAGGTGGTGGCTGCTTCCTCAGCATCCCAGATAATGCTAAGATTTTAAGAGAGAGTCGATGATACAAAGCCAGGTTATGACTGTTGGAAGGAAAATACCCGAGCATCTCACAAGGATTTGTAGTAGTCATAGAACTAGAAAATATTAATAAAGTCAGAGCCTTAGGGCACCAGGAGATAGGAACTAGGAGCTCAAAGAGATGTTTTATTTGGCCCAAATGGTACTTTAATAATAAAATGGTATAATAAAGTATAATAAAATAATAAAACACCAAATATCCAGATTTTCTTAGGGAAAAAAAGGAAAATCTGAAAAGTGTGGGCCTGCATTCTCACCTGGTAAATACCGGATAGAGCTGAATTGGGTAAGAATCTTGTTATAATAGAAGTAAAGGAAAACCCAAGCCAAATACCTGAAAAGCCAGAGGGAGATCAGAAGGCAAGGTTGGTTAGATTTAGAGCCTAATAGAGTCATCAATGACCCTGTTTCTTTCTGCTTCTCCATTCTTTTTTCTAAGATATTAGCTTCCTCTTAAGGCTGGCTTCCCTTCTGGGGGCAAAATGGTGGTTATGGTTCTAGACATTATTGCATTCTGTAGAACTGAGAGGGAAACAGCCTTCATGTGTCTCAGATTTTCCAGCAAAGACCCCTGAGCTTTCGACTGACTGGGCCACTTTGAACCAATTCCTGTGGCTTTGGGAGTACCATCTGTGGGTTGGCATAAACCTGGATGACCTGAAACGGTTGAAATACTGAAACAGCAAGGTGTACAGGATTCTTCTGATTAGTTTCTACCAGCCAAGGGCACAGTGTGTGGCTGGGGTGGGGGTGGGGTCCCACCCCAGGTGCCTAACTGTTACCCAGTGGGGGAAGGGCAGGATTGGTGTTGGAGAGACAGCCTCGTTGTTCCTAGATACTGCTGTCCCTCTTCCTGGCACCTGCTCTCCAATTCACCACGCTCCCCACCACTCTGCAGTGTCTGGCACCTGCCTCATTTCAGTCATGCTTTCCGGGTACTGAACAAGGAGTCTAATTCATGCCCTCCTCCCCTCAATTAAATGAGAGAACATGCATATGCTTGGAAGCACACACAAGGTAAGTATTGAGTTGGCATCACTTTACAAATGGGAAGTCAAGGCTCAGGAACCTGGGACATGCTCCACAGTTGCAGGTGACACCTGGGGAGTTAGTTCCAAATGGCATGGCTGAGCCAGGGAGAGCCCAGGGAACTCCACGCTGTCCACATGGTGTCGAGCTTGATGTGGAAGGACAGAATCAATCCCACTCAAGAGTTAACTTTCAGTCCATGTACAGATGGAAAGTGATGGAGATATCAAGCAGTTTAGTTGTGATGAGCAGAAGCAGCCTTTAACATATACAGGGCTGAGGGAAATTCCTGTTTTTGAAGTGACATCTAGCACTTTTTTTCTGCTGAGGACAAGGCTAAACTAACACAAGTTGGGTAAAAAGCTCCTAAACTGGTTTGTAATAGCATCCCAGGTCCCCACCTCTAAGCAGTCCTGGGAGGTCTTGGTTTGAATGTGAGTGTTTACCGAGCCGAACTGCACAGAAACCCATGAATGCCCCTCCATGGTTTGCGGTGGAGTCAGCAAAATTACAAATCAATGTATCATGGACATAGGACAGGTAAGCTTCTAGGATGGTATTAGGTCAGGAAAGGTAGGCAAAGGGACCCCACCCTCTAGATGATGCCGGGCACGCCTGGAGTGGAGAGGGGCACAGGAGCTGGTCGGGGTGAACGATGAGACTGGAGAGGAGGAGCCCGAGAGGGAAGGGGACGAGGTCCTGGAGCCCAGTTAGTTTTCTGAGGTTAGTTTAGTTTCCTTGCTTTTTTTTTTTAAAGGGCACTGCACTCAGGAAAGATGTTGCACTGAGACGGGGCAGGCAGCACAGCTTATGGTAAGAATCTGTCCTAAGAATGAACAATTTGGGCTGTACAGATGTATGGTAATCTAATGAACCTTTGACCTTGAAAACCTTTAGTTTCTCACCTGTACCATGAGGAGTCAATGGGTAATCTATCACATCTTCTTTCCTTCAAAAACTCCTCATTCCCAAAAAGAATTGTCATCACCCCCCGCCACACCCCCTTTCACTGTTTAAAATACCCCAGTTAGGGACCTATGCATCTTTGATTGGATAAAAGCCCTGGCAGAAGGGAAACCTGCAGGTAACAGGCTAATTATTGTAATTACTCAGGTTTCCACTGCAAGAGGAATTAGCTCCCCACCCCCAAAGTCACTCATTCATTACAAAGGTACTGGATTTAGTTTCAGCATGTACTAGACACCACTGCTGTGCAAAGATAAACAAAAAACAAAACAAAAATAGAATCAATACAAAAACATAGACCCAGCCCTGTTTCTTGCCCCAGGACAGATGAAGGTGGGGGTAGAGAATGAAAACCAAGATTAACCAAAGATTAATCAAGTAATACAAGGACATATTTAACTATAATAGTAATAAGTGCTTTAAAAGACAAACAAAGGGTGTTTAGGGAATTAGAGAAGAGAAAGTGGACTTAATTAGGAGGCTGTGTATGTGAGCTGAAAACAAAGTGACACGGTAATTAGGGAACAGAGTTTTCATGCAGAGAACGGTGTGGACAAAGGTTTATAGTAGCGGAGGCAGGATGGGCTAGTAGAACTGATAATAAGTTCAGGAACGTTGGAGGAAAATGCAAGATGATTCTTGGGAAAAAATGTCAAAGGCCTTACTATACGGGTATTTTGTACTATGTTGGGAGAGTTTGCCTTTATCTTAAGAGCCATAAGGTACTATTTAAGGTAGGCGTTCGTATGTGTATACAAGGCTTCCCAGGTGGTTCAGTGGTAAAGAATCCGCCTGCCAATGCAGAAGCTGCGGGTTCAATCCCTGGGTCAGGAAGATCCTCTGGAGGGGGAACACTGGCAACCTACTCCAGTATTCTTGCCTGGAGAATCCCATGGACAGAGGAGCCTGGCGGGCTACCGTCCACAGGGTCACAGAGTCGGACATGACTTAGCAACAAAATCAACAAATAACAACAATGTTTTATCTGTATATGTGCTTATATGCCAGAGAGAGGGGAGAAGGTGGCTCTGGGTGCCGCATGGAACAGGGACAGGGTGGGGATGGGGTCAGGCAAGTGTGATAAGGCTGCAATAGCCAGTGAGTCTGCTGAGACCTCCAGGACCCAGGAGTGTGTTCTCACAGCTTTTTTTACTGGGTAGAACTACGGATTCTGATGCTCTAGAATCTCTAGCTGTTCACCTGCTCAACTTCTGCCCCGACCAGGGACCTCTGGACAGTTTTGGTACCCATGGGGAATTTCAGTACCCTTCAGGGTTCAGGGCATCTCTTCAGGGGCTGGTTATGTTGGAGACAGCTTCCAGATGCAGGAAGTACATGCAGTCTGCTCTTCAGATAGGGCCAAATGATGAAATTCTGCCTTGGAAATCAAACAATGCACGCACGGGCACACACACACACACACACACACACACACACACACACACGCACACACACGTAGAACGGTTCCCTGCAAATCTGTCAGAAACCTGTTCCTTGGACAAATGATGATTTATGGGAGGCTGCTTCATTTCCCGCCTTTCTCTTGCTCTATTTTAGGAGAATAAATCCAGACCATGTGTTTTTGCTTAGCCTGACACATTCCAAGCAAACCTTCTGTTTTCCATGTACTGGTGAAAGGTTCTCTCTTAAGAAGTAGAAGGAAAAAAAAAGAAAAAGCGAGCCCCTCTGCCCCCATCTCCCCTGGGTGGCCAGAGGAGAGGCCTGTTAGCCACACACTGGGAGTCCCAGGGAAGCCCCCAGGGCAGCCTGAGCCGCTGCTTTCAAGGCCAGATGCTAGACTATGCCAACAGATGCCCTCTGCATTTCACAGGAACACCCCACTTCGGGCATGAAGGGCGCTGCGAGGGATGAAAGGTGCCCAGTGGCCTTTCAGGTCCTCAGGCTCGTCAAGCACCTCCCCTCCTCTGAACCGCAGTTCTCACGGCCTGACACCCCCAGTTCACATCGCTGACTGCTCAACTCTCTAAGGACTTGGCCTAGACGACACCGAGCTGCCTTCCCTCCAAGACTACTTTGTCCAAAGGGGGTCCCCATCACTTCTATCAGGGCCCTGTTTCTTCTCGGGCAGTGACCATCTATGGGAATTATCACATTTAGTTCTTACTAGTTTTCACATCTTTCTTTCATTTGGCCAGCGACAGGCAAACTGTTGTATCCAATCCACTGCCCGTTTTTGTAAATAAAATTATACTGGGACACAGTCACTTATGCTCACTCCACATGCATCCAGGGCAGCTTTCACCACACATGGCAGAGGGCAGAGTGGAGCGGCTGTGCCAAAGCCACGCGGCAGAGCAAAGGAGCTGACTCCAAAACAGACACAGACTCGCAGGTGAGAAAACAAGCTCCCAGCCACCAAAACAGAGAGGTGGGGGGTGAACGAGGAGACTGGGGTTAACACATACACACCACTATACACAAAGCGGTCAACAAGGGCCCGCTCTGCAGCACAGGAAGCCCTGGTCAGTAACCTGCAATAACCTGTGTGGGAGAAGAATCTGAAAGAGAATAGATGCACTCACCTTGCTGTACATACACCTGATATTAACACAACATCGTAAAACAACAGAAGAAAAAGGAAGACCACACGGCTTTCTAAGCCTAAAATGTTTACTCTCTGGCCCATCACAGTAAGTGTTTAGTGACCTTTGTATTAAAGAAAGCAAACTTCACGAAGGCAGAGACTAAAAAAGCTTGTCATTTTAAAAATCAGTGTTTGGCCTACAATTGGCACTTGAAAAGAATTTGTTGAAAGACCCTTGCAAATGTTAGGCTGAGTGACAAGAGATGACCTGCATCTTTAAACCTCAGAATCTTGCTGCTGTTGCGCCAGAAAGTATAAGGCTTGCCTTGTACTTAGTTTGGAGTTGAAAACTTGGAGAAGATAACTTTTGTCTCATAACATAGTATCCTTACAAAAGAAAAAAAGGTAAAGTTTTAAGAGAGAGAGAGGAAAGAAAAAAAACAACCCTCAAACTCAATTTTAAAAGACCAACAGAGACATAAATATTAACTATTCTGATTTATGAGACCACCGAGGGTTGTCCCTCATTACAATAGCAAACTCGAGGAACGCAGCTTGAAAGGAGAGAAATACAAGCAGCTGAAAAAAAGTGGGGGTGGGGGTGGGAGTAGAAATTCATTAACTTGGTTTTTCTCCAAGTGGGCAAAGACTTCCTACTGATAAAAAGAGAGTGCTTGTGCAAATCTTAATTTGATTAAGCATTTGGGAAAATACTTTGTAAGCACAACCAATATTTTTAAAGTCCCTGTTATGGGAAAATATTAGGAACAATTTCACTAGACTCAGTGATGGAATACTTTGAGAACTATAATTTGATCAGAGGCATCCAATGTGGGTTTATGTAAGGAAGCAATTAATACCTAGCCTGTTGGAAATAAGTTTCTTTGATAAATTACCACAGTGAGAGATAGGAGAGACGCAGATATTTACATGCACTTCCCAAAAGCCTGGGGCATGGTTTCATGTACTATCAGCTGGCCAATAAGACATATGAGAGAATGTTAGGAGCCTGCTGCATGCATAATACTCCAAACTCACTCACTTCATTTTTCAAGCTGAACGAAAAGTAAGAAGTCAGGTGAACTGAGTGAACTTGATTATCTATAAGTAAAGCAAGTGCTGAAAACCTGTAAAATCACTCAGTTCAACACATCAACCTTTTGACACTTCTGGTACGCATTTCAAATCTTCTGGTCCAAATGGAATGGTGGCAGAGATGTCACACAAGCTAGGATGGACGTGGAAGAAGCAGCATCCACTCTGTGTTGTTAGGAGCTGAGCCACCTGGAGATCAGCAAAGAGGGGCCTCTGTGCCGTAAGGCACGTCTGCTCTCCGTCAGCCGCACACCAGAAAGCACATGTCCCTTAATACAGCTCTAGCGGAGACGGCTCTAAAAGCTAGGTATCAGTGACGAGTCCCAAAGAAGCCTGGAGATAACTGGGCCCAGAGCCAGGACTAGGGTGAGGCTGGTGGAGGGACCAGGACACTATTCAAGGAGGCGGCTCCTCCCAGGTGCCAAGCCTACGCTTACTCATCCCCCAGAGCGGGTGTCTCCTTAGAGACAGTGCAGTGGGCATCGCGCGTACCCCACCCTACCCCAGGCTCCTCAGCTTGTGTTTTCACAGCAACTGAGCCCAAATGGATCACTCTCACAGGAAGAGAAATGGTGATTTCCTTCATTCAGAGTTTTGTGAAAGGGAAAAAGAATCTTAAAATGCTAAATATCTATTAAAGATAGAATGGTAAGAACAAAATGAAGACATGAGTTCATTGCCCCAACATTTAAGAGATAAGCAACACATTGATTTGGGGTGAAAACACGCTCACTCTGACAAGGAACGTCCCTGGAAGTAAACCTGAGGCAGGAAGAGGCAGCCTGAGGCCACGATAGCCGAGCAGCCAGCACTGATAGGGCATTTCTCTTCTGACTCTTGAGCATGAATTTGATATAGCTATGACATACTGAATCACTGATACTTGGTCCATTCTAGACAGTTCCCACATATCTAGCTGGGACGTGCGTTGCATCCTGACCGATGTTAAGTTAGTTCAGGAAGAGATGATGCGCTCCGCCTGTTGGAACATGGTCCCTGTGGGTCCCTTGTTGGTGACCCCAAACAAGCGCTGGGCCAAGAGCACTCTGGCAGAGCAGTGTTGCAAACTGATAAGACACAGCAGCTCTGAGCACGGGCCAGCTGCTTCTCTGTCACTCACCAGCCAGGCCACCGAACACTTCATTGTCTTTGTGAGGGCAAAACTTCCACTTGATTCTGACGTGGTGGTTCTGGCTTCTAGGTAAACAGCTCAGCCATCCCAACTAGAATGTCCTGGGGACTTCTCTAGTGGTCCAGTGGCTAAGACTCCACTCTCCCAACGCAGGGGACTGGGTTCAGTCCCTGATCAGGGAACCAGATCTCACATGCTGCAACTAAAGGTTCCAATGCTGAAACTAAGGATCCTCCATGCTGCAGCTAAGACCTGGCACAGCCAAAAAAATAAATAAATAGGAAAAACGTGTTTTGAAAAGCTATTAAAAGAAGAGAATGTCCCGCGATGTGTCTACCTTCCCCATGGTGAGCTCACCAACTCCCTCACTCGGTCTCCCCTTTCACTGTTGAGCTAAGGGAAACAGGATCCACCGTCTAAGTCACCCACTGGTGGGGTCTCAGCACGGGGATCTCAACAAGGACAAATAAGCAGGAGCATGTGTTTCCTGCGCCAGAGGCAGACCTGAGCCTATGCTATATTGATTATGAGATACAATTGTGAATTTTATTACCTTCTGGGAACAAATAAAAGCAAGGAAACATAAAAGCAAGAGGTTTGTGCCAGATGTAAGAACTAAATGCTACGGTTATCTGATTAGCATTAGAGACATGTGCTTTGAATGTGAAACACTTGTAAGTCTCCCCAGGTGAGCTCTCCATTTTCTCTGCGCCATTGATGTCAGACTTTACATGCCTGCTCTTCTCAAATGGGACCCAGATGAAGTTCAGTCTCTTACTGGAAGAGACCGAGGTGTTGGGCACATTTCTTTGTTTTAAAGCCAGGGTGATTTTTCGAAGAGGAAGATGACACTCGGGGACCTTGCTTGGCATCACGAGGACGCAGGAGGCCTGAGGAGGGCAGAAGGAAGGCAGGGGCAGAGGTTCCTTTCCCCAGTCACCAGGTGCCTGCTGCCTGTGCACACTCCTCTTTAAAGTGTCAGTTCTGATGGAAGAAGCTGCTCTTTGATTCTACATATGAAGCCTGACAAGGAGAGAACCTCCCAGTCACCACCACGGCCCAGACGTTAAGTACATTTGTTTACATGTCTTCTGATTTCTCCAAATCCACCTCCAGGGAACCCAAATGTCCCGAATGACTAAACCTGTTCTGCCTGAAGAGTGCTAGGGAGGGGAGGTTTCTAGGAAGAGTTAGGTCACGATATTCTTTCAAGAGTCTCAAATTTAACAACATCAACTACTTTTTTTTAACAATGATAGTCTGTGAAAGTGAGCATGGGGAGAGACAGATGCTCGCACTCACTTCTGGAAGGAATATAAACGGGTAATGCCTTTCAGTTGGGCAATTTCGCAATATATCTCCAAGGCTCTTCATGTGTGCCTAACCTTTTATTTAGCTAGTCTACATGTAAGGAAATCGTCTGAGAAAGGTACAAAAAATTATATGTAAAGGCTATTCACTGGAGCTCATTTGATGACGGAAAAAACGGGAAACCACCTAAACTTCCAACTGTAGGAGCTGGATGTCAGGGCCCACCAATACAGTGGAAGGCCAATAATCATATAAAAGGAAGATGTTATTCAGAAATGTGGACAAAGGCTTGGGACTTCCCAGGTGGCGCTAGTGGTAAAGAACCGGCCTGCCTATGAAGGAGAGATAACAGATGCGGGTTCAATCCTTGGGTCGGAACAATCCCCTGGAGGCAGGTATGGCAACCCACTCCAGTATTCCTGCCTGGAAAATCCCATGGACAGAGAAGCTTGGCAGGCTACTGTCCACAAGGTCGCAAAGACTCAGATGCAACTGAAGTGACTTAGCACGTACTCAGACAAATGTTCTGTATATATTTTTAAGTGAAAAGGGGGTTTCCAAAGAGTATGCACAGTGCAATTTAATGCTATAAATATAAAATATAAATGTGTGTGTGGTATGTGAGTAAGGAAGAAGAAGGACTGGAGGAAAATTGCACTAAAATGCTCATAGCATTATGTGTCAATTATTTTTATATTTTCGCTTCTCTGCAATGAATATATATCACTTGTGTAGTAACTAAACAAAAAAATCCTCTCATTCCTTTGGCACCCCCATCTCAAATCTTTGAGGCTTTTTTCATGACCTTAGTTGCACCTGTCTTCTCTTTCATAGCTCTACTGCTGAGATATTTGACGTGGTCAGCTTTCCTCTGCAGGAAGGATAATGTATTCGTTTCCCACTTTGCTTCCTCCCATGGAAAAGATCAGGTATGCACTCTCAGACTCTCTCACACCTCCTGCTGGTATCTCTGCGCTGGCACAGGATTCTCTTCCCAAACTCTGCTCACCTGCTCTGGCAGATTTTCAAATTCCTTCCTCACCACATTCCCTGAGCCTTGGAAAAGAGAGTGGGTTTGGAAGATTTCTTGCCACCCTCCGCCCTAAACATAAAGAATTACTTATCTCTCCCCACCCACTAAATATGGCATTCTTTCTCTTACAGCCTATCTCCTCCTCTCCTTGCCCAGGTCAGTGGAGCCGGGGCTGTGTCTCATCACCATCGTTATCAGCAAGCTTTCTCACTCTCTGCTTCCCCCCCATGCCCTTGCTCTGCCGTTACTCTTCCTGCGTCTCCCAACACAACCTGTAAATCTTCTTCTTTGCCTCTCCCTGTTAACCTGGAATTTCAAACTCGTCTCTTTCCAAATACGGCTGGTCTGGGAGCTCCAGTCTCTGCATTTGGCCGGCAGCAGGCTCTCATTCCTGTCGTCACCCTGGCAGACGCCAGCCTTCACTGCCAGCATTGTCAACAGCATCCCTGGAAACTTCCGAAGGTATCTTTGTACTTGCCTCTGCTGGGTGTACTACAAAGGAAAATTTTCTGCAGACCTAATTGTAGACTCTTTTGAAGTACTTGTCTTCAAGGAGCATAAAATCTCATTGGGGAGATAAGACATAAACCTGAACTCGGTCATCTGCAGCAATGCAGCTCCCAGCTCACCTGTCAACCCAAACTTCCTTCCTAAAGTTAGGGTCACTTCCATGCTTACCACATCTGTCCCTGCTCTCGCAGTGTCTGAACTATATACCTCTGCAGATCTTTGCCCTATTGACCGTGATCTCCTACATGAAACTCAGGAAATTTACAGGCTTCTACTCAGCCAACCTTAGATTTGCCTCAGCTCTTACTCCTTCTAGCCGTATGACCTTGGGCAAATCACTCTACTTCTCTGATCTTCATCTATAAAATGATAACAATGTGTACTGTGTTCCGATGTTTTCAGAGGCCGAAGATAACCTAGCTGGAATCTGTAACTGGGGCTTTGCTTTCCTGGTCTAGAGAACTTTGAGAAAATAACCCAGAGCATATTTTCTTTTCAGGAAACATTAAACTTGAAATAATAATAATCATCATTAATCATTAGGATGCAGTCATTTTCATCCCAGCCAGTGGAGAAAACAAAGCCATTCTAGGAATAAATGGAAGAACTGTTGTTGCAGTTTTGTGTTTTGGTTTATCTTACTCCCCTGAGCGGACTCTTCTGTTTTCTCTTTAAACAGACACAGCGGAAGCAGTTAAATGAGCTCAGCCTGAATACAGACAAGCAGGGAGTCTGTTTTGGGTTGTGATGAATAAATTATACAGATGGTTTTGGCTTTTATTTTATCCTCAGTTGATGTGTTATACCTTGAGCCACTGACCGCCCAGGCGCCAGTGTTTAACTGGACAAAAATAGACACAGCTCACCCATGCAATCTGTGGCAGTAGGCGGCTGTGCTGTTGGCTTCTGCATCACCCCCAGCAGCGAGCACGGTCGGTCTGTTTGGTTTCCCTCCTGTTCAGGGCAACACCAGCAGGAAGACAGCCTCTCCTTCTCTCAGGTCACCCTGAGCATAGCCAGCCAGCCAGCCTCAAGAAAAGCAGCCGATGGGGCTGCCCTGCTCCATTTAGCTGATAGACTCAAACATATCTAGATGGTTTTCTGACAAGTTAGATGTTGACAGCTTGATTAATGGAAAGAAGTCTCCCTAAATGTGTCTGTGACAGGAGTAGTTTCCATGAACCTTGCTTTTCTTCCCCAAAACTGCCCTAGCTCCTGGGGATGAGGAAAGGTGTGTTTAGTTCAGGTTCTCTTTGGGGTTCTCGAAACAACATTTCTCATTGTGATGGAAGATTAGTTAACACTCTTTTTTTTCCTTACCATCCTTCCCTTGAAAAACAAGACCTCCTCAAAAAAACACCCCAAAACAAAACAAAAAAAATTCTTCTGAATGGAACTGTGTAAGAAAACCCAGAAACAGAATCTTTGCAGAGTCCAGTGCTAAGTTGACTTCTGGTTACAAATTACACTGCTTACAGATGTCCCAGCAAGTTATAACATTTTTTGCAGGTTATCTCAAACTCACTGTTGCACCCTCATCTGTTATTTTCTATGCAGTTTTTTTACTCCAACTCCTAAACCAGAAGTACTCTTCTTAGAAAATAAATAAATAAAATAATTAAAAGTTGAGATGGGAAGGGAGTTTGGGGAAGAACGGATAAATGTATATGTAGGTTGTGTTCACCTGAAATTGTTACAACAGTGTTAATTGGCTATATTCCAATAAAAATAAAATATTTTATTTTATATTTTATTTTTTATTTAAAAAGCCAACTGTCACCACTTAACCACTTCCTGGCTATGTGACTTTAGGAAGGTTACATAACCTCTCCAGGCCTCAGTTTCCTCATCTGCAAAATGGGGAGTTGATTACTCAGCTACTATCTATTGAATAATTCTTTTGTGTTAGGCATTTCTTAGGCATCACATGTGTGCTCATGAACCATGAATCACAGCCAAACAAGCCCCTTGCCTTAAAAGAGCTTGTATGCTGGTGGATAATTACAGGACCCACCTCTTTATTCATTCAGCCAACAACCACTAAACCTCTTGTACAAGCCAGGTACTACTCTCAGATGTTGGTGAGTCAACGATTAAAAAGGCAAGTTTCCTGCTCTCATGAAGCTTATGTATGTATAGAAATCCTATGGGGACTGACTGGGGTAAAGCAGGAGAGGTGCTCAGTCAGTGCTGGCCTGTTGTAAATATGCACTGCCTGGTACTGTTGTTGTTCAGTCACCAAGTCATGTCTGACGCTTTGTGACCCCGTGAACTGCAGCACGCCAGGCTCCTCTGTCCTCCACCATCTCCTGGAGTTTGCTTAAATTCACGTCCATTGAGCCAGTGATGCTATCTAATCATCTCATCCTCTGTTGTCCCCTTCTCCTTCTGCCTTCAATCTTTCCCAGCATCAGGGTGTTTTCCGATGAGTCCGTTCTTTGCATCAGGCGGCCAAAGTATTGGAGCTTCAGCTTCAGCATCAGTCCTTCCAACGAATATTCAGGGCTGATTTCCTTGAGGATCAACAGGTTTGATCTCTGTGCTATCCAAGGGACTCTCAAGGGTCTTCTCCAAAACCACACTTCAAAAGCATCAATTCTTTGGTGCTCAGCCTTTGTTATGGTCCAATTCTCACATCCATATATGACTACTGGAAAAACCATAGCTTTGACTATATGGACCTTCATCAGGAAACTGATGTCTCTGCTTTTTAATATGCTGTCTAGGTTAGTCATAACTTTTCCTTCCAAGGAGCAAGCGTCTTTTAATTTCATGGCTGAATCACCATCCACAGTGACTTTTGAGCCCAAGAAAATAAAGTCTGTCACTGCTTTCACTTTTCCCTCTTCTATCTGAAGGGCAAAAATGAAGTGATGGGACTGGATACCATGATCTTAGTTGTATAGTGACCCTCAGTTTTCTGGTGACACTGTATGGTGACCCTTGTTCTGATCACCAGCATTTTCACTACTGCCACAAGTGAATCACTTTTGATCACAGAGCAGTTGATTTGGACACAGGACTCTCATGCTCTACATCTGCCTTAGACGCCTGTGAGGCTGGGCAAGTTCAGCCTGTGAGCATGAACTGGTTAGGCAGTTACAGGGACCAGAAAGTCACTTCTTCCATGCCCATCTATGTGGTGATAGCTAATGCAAGTTAAAATATACTGGAGTTTCTCTTGTCCTTGACAATCCTACCCCTCCCCATCCCTAACCTAGGACCACAGACTTTATAACTGCATCTCAAGGTCAAATTTCAACTTCAACATACATTTTCCTGCTGCCCAGGATATCTGCTTGCAATCGCTGAGAAGTGGATTTTATTTTTAATAAAAAGAAAAGTGTTCAATAAATACCTATGTAAATGAAGGCTGTGTTCAATGTGTTCAATGAACACATTGAAAAGTGTTCAAATGCTGACAGAAAGTGAGCAGAAAACCAGGGCATCCCAGAGTCCTCTGCTCCCTAGACACCTCTGCTATGAAGTTCTTCTGTGCCCTGTAGAGTACCTCCGGAGAGCCCCCTTCCACCTTCCCTTCCATGTTGCCTCTCCTGAGAATCTTCCAAGGGTAACACAGTGTCCAAGATTCCAGGACATCTCAAGGAATAAGAGAATTGAATCCCTGATCTCCTGGACTTATAGTTAGGGACAAAGTGAACAAATAAGACTACAGATAAATAGACTGAAAAGAATAACTGCAGATTAAGATAGGTGTTGGGCTTCCCAGGTGCTCAGCTGGTAAAGAATCTGCCTGCAATGCAGGAGACCTGGGTTCGATCCCTGGGTTGGGAAGACCCCCTGGAGAAGGGAAAGGCTACCCACTCCAGTATTCTGGCCTGGAGAATTCCATGGACTGTTTAGTCCATGGGGTCACAAAGAGTCAGACACGACTGAGCGACTTTCGCACGCATACCAAGATAGGTGTTATATAGGAAGTAATGCTGGTGATGGGAGAGAAAGTATGTAGAGATGGCCCTATCAGATGGGCTTCCGGGAAGTTTCTCTGAAGAGGTGGTGACCCTTGAGCTGAGACCTGAAGTAGGAGAAAGGATCCAGTGGTGAGAAGACCTAAAAGGGCATTTCTGACAGAGAAGAGCACAGGTGTTCTCCCAGTGGATCAGGAAAGGAGTGAGCGAGAAGCTGAGAATGGTCCAGGCTGAGTCTGCGCAGGGAAGGAGGAGCCAGGGCACACATGACTTGAGGGACCAGGTGAGGACTTTGATCCGAACTGCCTTGCTGGATGGACTGGTGGAGGCAGAAATCAGAGTATTTCCGGAAGAATGCCTCTTAGGTTTTTGTCTGGAGCAGCTAGGTAGATTATGGCAGACCCTTTCCCTAGGTCTGCTTTAGGGCAATGTTGGTGAAGATGCCCTGGGCTTCCCTGGGGGCTCAGTGATAAAGAACCTGCCTGCCAATGCAGGAGGTGCAGTTCAATCCCTGGTCGGAAAGGTCCCCTGGAGGAGGAAGTGGCAACCCACTCCCGTATTCTGGCCCGGGAAACCCCATGGACAGAGGAGCCTGGCGGGCTACAGCTCACGGGGTCTCCAAGAGTCAGATACGACTGAGTACAAGCATGGATGACGATGCCCAAGGCCTCCCTGCTTGTTAACGGAGTGCCCTTCTGAGAAGGGCCATCATCTCTATTGGCCAGTCTCCTTCCTTGGGAAAGTGGTGTAACAGCACCCACCTTTAGGGATGTCGTAGGGACTGAGCCACAGGGTGCTTATGACGAGGGTTTTCCCTGATGTCAGTTCCTGTCTCTTCCCTCTGCTGTCTGCTGGAGACTCACACCTGTGTCTGCCTGCTTTGGCTGCAGGTTTGCTTGTGTGCTGGGTGTGAGCAGCATGCAACATCTCACTCACACTTCAGGGCAGCCGTTGTCACTCTGTTCTCTCCTCCCATCTACGGGGTCAAATGCATTCTTTCCCAAGTCCTTCCTTCCTCTCCAGGCCGTGCCACAAATATCCCCCACATGTATTTTTAAGTTCCCTTCTCCTCTCTAGGTGTAATTTCCTGATAAAAGCAGAGATTAAGAAGTGCTTGGCTGAGCTGAAATGCTGACAGTGATGGGCATATTTTCCTTAGATGACCTCTGAAATTCTTTCCAAGTTAAGGAGGCTAAGCTCCAGCGGAACACAGATTTTGGGTACTGTCCCTGCAAAACCCAGAGGAATGAAGGGACACAAACTAGTTCCTTCTGTCCTGTTTCCGTGCCTGTCAAGACCATGACTACAGTTTTCTAACTGTTGGCTTCTGATTCACTCTCAGAAGCAAAAGTATCTAGAATAACTTTTTTTCCTCTGTTCATTGAAAATTTTTAAACAGTATTATTGAGACATAATTCATATACCTTAAAATTCACCCATTTAAAGCATACAATTCAATAGGTTTTTAATATATTCACAAATAAGTAGAACTATCACTATAATCAATTTATAGTTTTCATTGCCTCAAAAAGAAACCTCATATTCTTTAGCTAATACCTCATCCCCCCATCTCCATCACTAAACAGTCAATAACCTACTGTTTTTTCTCTTTAGATTTCCCAATTCTGGATTTTCATGTGAACTGAATCATGAAACACATACAGTTAGTGACTGGCTTCTCTCATTTAGCATAATGTTTTCAAGACTCATCCATGTGGTAGCACGTATCAGTATTTCATTACATTTTATGGCTGAATAATATTCCATCGAATGGATCATATTTTGCTTATCCATTTGTCCTTTATGGGTACTTGGAGTGTTTTCACTTTTTGGCCATTACAAATAATGCTGCTATAAGTATCTGAGTACCAGACTTTGTGTGGACATGTGATTTCATTTCTATTTAGAAATAACTTTTAAAAACTTATTTTTGAATAAATTTTCTCACTGTGAGGATGTTAATTACCATTATCATAACAAAGGATATATATCGGGTTAGTTGGTGTTATGAACTATGCTAAGTATATCTCATCAAATCTTCATACCACTGGCTTGAAATAGGTACATTTTTATCCCTGGTTTACAGATGAGGAACCTGAGGCTTATACAATCCAAATAATGTAAGAGGAAAGAGAAACTCCTAGATATCAACCAGAAGAGATATGTTTCTCTTCTTAGGAACCAAACATGAAAGACAGAGTGATTCTGAAATTTTTTTCTTCCAAAGGGTCATAAGATATCTGTGACACTAAGATACCATCTCCCACAATTTTATATTCATTCTTCCAAAAAAGAAATATATCTGTCTTTATAGTTTGCATCCAAAGCCACCTACCTGTTCTCTAATAACTCTAATATACAGGAAAATATTGCTATAAAGACTACAAAAACAAATACATGCATCAATACATACAGACTTTATGTTTAGCCCATAACCCTGATAAAACTATAGTCTTGGTGGCCCAGTTTCTACAGAGTTATATGTAAAGAAGTAGTTGCACAATCACAGGTGGTTCAAAGAGAATTCTAATATTTACTTGAATCTTTAAAAGGAAGACTTTTCAGACACTCTTTCTCATGATCTCTATGTGTCATGTATATTCCTCATGAAAGCCTGCACGCTCTTTGCTAACACACCCCATCCCTCAGTCAATCTTGCCATGTTACTGTCTTTCAGATCCTGTTTCTCTACTTGTTCTCCAGACTTACATCATAAGAAATATAGCAAATAGGTTGGTCCAAATGGGACTTTCCTTTGGAGAACAGTATTCAGAAGAGGCAGCAGGGAATGGGGGGGGGCAGAAAAAACTAAGGGGGCAGAGAAGGAGGGAGTGGGTACATATAATTACATTTCTTTTGCAGTGCGTTCATTCTCCACTTTATTTTTTCATTAGTAAAAATGGGCAAATTCCAACTTGCTTAAAGGGTCCCACCCAGATCACACGACTAATAGATTATCATGAAAAGCAACTGTGAACACGATCAGCAGAATATTAAAATGAATAATTTGCCTAGTTTTGACTAGAATGCAAATGACTGACATTACATGGATAGCTGATTTTTATTATTTGCAGATTCCATCTTTGTAAAATTCTCCTACTTGTGAAAATTTATCTGTAACCCCAGAAATCAATTCTCACCATGCTTTCAAGTTCATTTATGGACATGTGAAGACAGGGAAAAATCCTGAGTTGCCCAGTGAAGAGGTTCCCATGTCAGGTCAGACAAGGCCATAATCCGCCTTCTTGTCTCAGGTCTCACAGAGATGGCTGGAGGTGGGGAGTCTGGGGGCAGGGCTAGGCAGTGCAAGATTGGCTCTCAGGCTAGTTGGATGGAATTTAATCCCAACTTTCGCGTCGGTTTAGTAGAGTGGCCTCAAGCAATCCACTTACTACTTCTGAACCTTGTTTTTCCTTTCATAAAATAGAGGAAATAAAATCTACCAGGATGATCTGCTTCTAGGAATTAAGATGATGATTTACGTTAGTTGTGTGTGTGTTTGTGTGTGTGTGTGTGTACGTATTTTTCCCTAGGGGCAATGATGCAGTATTCACTAATTCATGTTCAAGGTGACTTTATAGTCTATAACTATCGTGAATAATATGAATTGACTGTATATATTGGTTTCATGGCCCTGGGGTGAGTTGGATCATGAAAAGGAATCTACACTCAATCTTGGAAACTAGCAGAGAGCTGAGTATTCTGCTTAGGACGCATCTGCCCAGAACTGGTAAACTCAGATCTTTGTCTGTTTCTCTAAAACATCACAAAAACTTAGACATGGGAGCCTCAGACTTTAAAGACCGCCTGTCTCTTTTCTTTCTTTTTTGTCTTACCATGGACCCTTTATTTAAATGCAATCGGACATAATATAAAAATCAGATAAAAGTAGAGCTATATCCTTGCAAGCAGGGACCCAGGGAAACCTGAAGTCTTGACAGCTAGGAATTCCCTCATCTACTTTCTCCCTTTTCAGCTCCTGAAAGAGTCCCAGGGGCATGTGCAGAGAACCTGATCAGTGTGTGAAGATCATGAATTTAGCCCAATAGCCACATGGTCTATTTGAGTAAATTCAGTCTCCAAGAGATAATTCCCTAAAAGTATACATTTTCAAAGTCTGAAATAGTAAAGCCTTCAAGTTTTGTAAGATGGTACCACCCTGCCCCATCTTTGGTCTCTCTGGGTACCAAAGAGTCAACTAAGACTTGCCTCTAATTCACCTTCGGTATTGCCAACACACATGGCATCTAGAAATCCTAAGGAAGGATTTTTCTTGGGTCACAAGGAGGACATCAAAAATATTAGCTGATTTCAACCCTAAAATAGGAATATTCAACACGTACAAATAAATTCTGGCCATCTGTAATCTATTTCAACAATATCAAGGGGGAAACGTTGTATTTCTAGTTCACAGGGCTTTCATGGAAAATACAGATAATTACAAAGTCATAACTATAAGAGTATCGTATTCTCCTCTACTTTGGGATACTTTAAATCATGCATTTTTAAAAAGATGGAATCTTGCTATTTATTCACCTACTTACCCATCTAAATATTTTCACTGAGTTTGTTCTAAAGTTTGGAACATTACTATTCAGAGAGGTCAAGTGTCTTGTTCAAGGTCACAAAACTAGTTTGTAGTGGAGCTGGACCCAATTTGAGGTCTCCTGCTTTTTGGTTCACTGCCTTCTAGATTCTTGACATTATTTACTGAAGTCACATCTGTAAGCACACTGGATTTACAAAACAGAACTCCATTGCTCAGCAAAAAGAGAAAAATCCTGGCTTGATCCCATCATCTTTCTAGATCAGACTAGATCTTGGCCTTGACTCCTCCAGGGAAGGCTGGATCTCAAATGAAAATAGAATCAAAAATGTAAGTTCCTGGGACTTCCCTGGTGGTCGAGTGGTTAAGCCTCTGTGCTCTCAGTGCAGGGGGCACGGGTTTGAGCCCTGCTTGGGGAACTAAGATCCTCCATGCTACACAGAATAGAAAAATAAATAAATAAATAAAATTAAAAAAATAGACACAAAAAGGGAAGTTCCCTTGTTTGGTTTTTGAGTTTTGAAGGGAGCACATTCTGGAGATTTACGAGTGATTTAAGGGATTCTGAAGGGTTCGTATGATTATATTGCTGACTTTAGAATTAAAAATTTACATTCAATGGGCTGCATTGTATTTCCCTCCCCAATATTAATAGTTCCATTTAAAGATCCTGTTGGGCTCTGGAATCACTGGAGAACAGAGGAGAGGTGGCTCTTTAAAAACAGCAGTTGAGAATGTGGTCACCTCTATCTGTAGGGAGGGGCTGTCACCCACTTATTTCCGTCCTGGGCCCTCTGCCTGACAGACGAAGGCTCAGCCAAGCTAATCTCTCCTCTGCCAAGGTCCCCTGGCCACCCAGCTCCCAGGAGTCCCCTCCCAGCTGCGGCAGGGGCTTCAAGAAACCCCCAGAGGAGGGGGCTCTGGTGCCCCACCCGCTAACACGCCCTTAGTCTCTTCCTATGAGGATGAGGGGAAAGTGGCAGTGTCCCTTGCAAAAATCCTGCTCTGAGTCTTCCCTCTTGGCCTCAGGGGGCTGGTCTTGAGGGTGGAGGATCATTCTCTTTCCAGGGTTGGCCACCCATCCCCAGGGTGTCCTTAGGCTGGTGCTCTGGTCAGGTAGAAAGTCACTATAAGGGACAAACAGACTACATCAAGCAGAAATGCTGGTACATGTAGGATGGGAGCTCCTGGGCAAAGGGTTTCTGAGTGCCTGGTAGACGTTGTCCAGCCCACTCCTCTTCAGCCTACACAGATAGATGAGGAGCAAAGGGAGTGGGTGTAAGACACACCTCGCTGGCCAGGGAAGCCCTGCGCACGCCCAGTCTCTCCACTGCCTGGAGTAGGGACCAAGACCAGGCTCTGCCCAGTCGGCTCTGGTTCTGAAGTCCTCAGTCAGTTCAGTCGCTCAGTCATGTCTGACTCTTTGCGACCCCATGAACCGCAGCACACCAGGCCTCCCTGCCCATCTCCAACTCCCAGAGTTTACCCAAACCCATGTCCATCGAGTCGGTGATGCCATCCAGCCATCTCATCCTCTGTCGTTCCCTTCTCCTCCTGCCCCCAATCCCTCCCACCATCAGGGTCTTTTCCAATGAGTCAACTCTTCACATCAGGTGGCCAAAGTATGGAATTTCAGCTTCTACATCAGTCCGTCCAATGAATACCCAGGACTGATCTCCTTTAGGATGGACTGGTTGGATCTCCTTGCAGTCCAAGGGACTCTCAAGAGTCTTCTTCAACACCACAGTTCAAAAGCATCAATTCTTCAGCGCTTAGCTTTCTTCACTGTCCAACTCTCACATCCATACATGACCATGGAAAAACCATAGCCTTGACTAGATGGATCTTTGCTGGCAAAGTAACGTCTCTGCTTTTAAACATGCTGTCTAGGTTGGTCATAACTTTCCTTCCAAGGAGTAATCATCTTTTAATTTCATGGCTGCAATCACCATCTTCAGTGATTTTGGAGCCCAAAAAAATGAAGTCTGACACTCTTTCCACTGTTTCTCCATCTATTTCCCATGAAGTGATGGGACCAGATGCCATGATCTTAGTTTTCTGAATGCTGAGCTTTAAGCCAACTTTTTCACTCTCCTCTTTCACTTTCATCAAGGGGCTTTTTAGTTCCTCTTCACTTTCTGCCATAAGGGTGGTGTCATCTGTGTATCTGAGGTTATTGATATTTCTCCCGGCAATCTTGATTCCAGCTTGTGCTTCTTCCAGTTTCTCATGATGTACTCTGCATATAAGTTAAATAAGCAGGGTGACAATATACAGCCTTGACATACTCCTTTTCCTATTTGGAACCAGTCTGTTGTTCCATGTCCAGTTCTAACTGTTGCTTCCTGACCTGCATACAGGTTTCTCAAGAGGCAGGTCAGGTGGTCTGGTATCCCCATCTCTTTCAGAATTTTCCACAGTTTATTGTGATCCACACAGTCAAAGGCATTGGCATAGTCAATAAAGCAGAAATAGATGTTTTTCTGGAACTCTCTTGCTTTTTCGATGATCCAGTGGATATTGGCAATTTGATCTCTGGTTCCTCTGCCTTTTCTAAAACCAGCTTGAACATCTGGAAGTTCATGGTTCACATATTCTAAAGCCTGGCTTGGAGAATTTTGAGCATTACTTTACTAGCGTGTGAGATGAGTGCAATTGTGTGGTAGTTTGAGCATTCTTTGGCATTGCCTTTCTTTGGGATTGGAATGAAAACGGACCTTTTCCAGTCCTGTGGCCACTGCTGAGTTTTCCAAATTGGCTGGCATATTGAGTGCAGCTCTTTCACAGCATCATCTTTCAGGATTTGAAATAGCTCAACCGGAATTCCATCACCTCCACTAGCTTTGTTTGTAGTGATGCTTTCTAAGGCCCACTTGACTTCACATTCCAGGATGTCTGGCTCTAGGTGAGTGATCACACCATCTGAAGTCCTACTTCTGGTAAAATGGACCAGTTTATGGATCATCGGGCTGACATGACATGAGCTGCTCCTGGCATGTACCACATCACCCCAGCCAGGAAACCCAGCCTCTTCTCCTGCATTTATGAACATCACACCCACTTACCCAGGCACACGGACACAGATGGACACAAACATACTAGACACACACAGACACACAAACACAGACATGCACAGCATCTGTATACGATACAGACTGATGGGAAGGCTATGGAGAGGGAGGAAGGCTTAAAAATGCATTTTAAGCATCTCTGTTCTTAAAAAAAATTCAGCCACTGTTTTCTGCAAGGCTCCACTTCCTGTTCTCCCCTGGACTTTCCCCTTTGTCTCCCTCTCTGGAAAGCTGTTCTTGTCCTGTGCTGTGCTGTGCTAAGCTGCTCAATCATGCCCCATTCTTTGCAACCGTATGGAGTGTAGCCCACCAGGCTTCTCTGTCCATGGGATGCTCCAGGCAAGAATACTGGAGTGGATTGCCATGCCCTCCTCCAGGGGATCTTCCCGACCCAGGGATCGAACCCTCCTCTCTTGCGTCTCCTGCATTGGCAGGCAGGTTCTTTACCACTTAGCGCCACCTGAGAAGCTCGTTCTTCCCTACTTGCTCCCATTTCATTAGTCAGGATGATTTAACTTGGCCAAATCTCCACCTCCAAGGGGCAGTCCTACTTTTGCAACATGTCCAGACCTATAGGTAGGACTCCCATTCATTCTCACTTCCACAAGCAGAAGGCAACAGGACAGAGATGAACTTCTACAATGGATTCTGCTTCTTTAAAAGCCAAAGCATCTAGGGTTAATTTTCATTTTAACAGCAATAAATATCTCTGTGTAAACCACCAACTTCAGCCTTACCCTGGCTTAGTAACTTCATGACCTCATGACCCAGAACAGTGACCTCATGACCCAGAGCAATATGAACCATTGTGGGCACCAGGTGCCAGCCATGATTCGAGGGGCCCTCCATTTATTATCTCACTCAGTCCTCAGTGCCTTACAAAGCAGGTACTATCGTTATCTCCTTTTCTTGTTGCTTACTCTCTAAGTCAGGGCTGACTCTTTTGAGACCTCTGTTCACTGAATTTCCCAGGTAAGAAACACTGTACTGGGTTGCTATTTCTTTCTCCAGGGGATCTTTCCGACCAAGGGATTGAACCCACATCTCCTGCACTGGCAGGCAGGTTCTTTACCACTGAGTCACCTGGGAAGCCCTTACTTCCTTTTACAGGGAGCAAAACAGGATCAGAGAGTATTCGTGTCTTGCTTAAGGTTGCAGAGCTAAGGATAGTCCTCAGGACTCATCTTCTTGACTCTTCCGTGATGCTCTTTAATGCAGGTCACTTCTACTGTCCCCTTCATGACTGCCGAACCAAACTTCCTAGGAAACTGAGGACTGAGCCCCCAGGAGTGCAGAGAAAGTAATGAAAGGGGCCCCATAGGCTGTGCATTTCACTGCCTCATCATTGCTAGAGAGCCTTTTCAACCTCAGAAAATGCAGCATTCCATGCTAACCAATCATCTGAAATTCCTGCAATAAATGAAAAAATAAACACACAGCTGAGGATATAATTCAGCTAACCTCACGCCCAAATGAGGCTGATTCCAGATAGAAAGCAGATTTTCATATTTACTGTATGTGACAGCTGGAGGAGTTAAATGAATCATCTGTCTATCTCCATCGCCTCGTTCCTCCTGTGCTGTATGTATCTATCCCTGGGGTTGTCTGTCTTCCCATTCCAGGAAGACAGATCAGGGTAGTTTCAATTATTAATTCCATGTTTAGATCACAGTAACACCAGTTCCAGTTCAGTGACCTGCAGTTCCTATTGATTTAAGTGATGAATTATCTACACCACAATGTATTATTAACTTTATTTTGTCTCTTATTCCTTCTGCATTCATGCATCAAAATAATAAAGCACCATTCACAGGCTAAAAGGACCTGTTTCCTCTCTCACATTTCCCAGAAGGGCGAAACCAATGCACACAGGGAGGTAATTACAGAGAGCTGGGGGGTGGGACTGGGTATTTATTTGGCCTGTGAATTATTTATCTCAGCTGTGAACTCAGGGGTGGGGGAGACTGTAGAACAGGGATTTTGTGTGGTGGCAGGGGTCTGAATGGGGCACAAAGAGGCGCAGGAAGGAAGTTAATGAAGACAAGTGAAGAATGGAACCTTGGAGACTCCAAGGAATCAAAATAACTTCAGCTCCAAAGGTCAAGGTTTAGGAGTCTATCTGTCCCAATACTGACAGGAGGATGGGTGTGGGTGTGATGATGGTGGTACCCTGAAGGGAAGGAGGCAGAAGAGAACGTCACCCGTCTCTCGCAAAGCCTGTGCCCTGTCATAGCAAGACCTACGGGGCAAGGTTAGATCCCAGCGCAAGAGAGAATCATTGCTGAGAGAGAATGTTTGGCTGAACTTTGGTGATTTTCGGCTGCTTACCAGCACCTTCCTCTTTTTTGGATAACAGCACACTGACCTATTACACGCTGAGGAATTGCTTTTCCCTGCCTACAGTCTGGTAGGTCAATGAATCAAGATGCTGTACCGATCCCTGGCCAAGTGAATGGCCCAAGCTGGGCCACTGAGTTTCTCCCTCCGTGGCCTTTAAATTCCATGTCGGCAAAGGGACCAAAGAGCTGAATGCAGTTGACATCAATCCACTAGCACTGATGTCTAGGTACAACCACTGAAAGACGGCTGCTCTCAAGACCCTCTGAGGCTGATCAGTGTCAGTCTTTGTAAGCCCCGTTTTTCAACCATGTCTTTGAGATGTCCACCCTATATGCTTTTCAAACATCCTCTTTAGATTAACTAGATTTGTTTCGTTGCTGGCTAAATAGTCAAAGGACGTGCCTTTATCTGCAGAGTCACTGATCTCTGAGAGATGGGAAAAGGAAGATGCTGGAGACAAGTCTGCCTCTCACACGATCAAGCATCAATTTTGTAAGGACGGACAGGCAGGTGGGAAGTGAAAACATCCCTCTGTTCACTTTCTCATTCAAGCTGAACCCAACCTTCCAGCCTCCAGGACTCCTGCTGGAGTGACTCCCAAAGTCAGCAGGGCTGGAGAGACACCCCACCTAAAGGGAAGACCTCAGTGTGGGCTGCCTGGGGTCAAACCCAGAGAGGAAGGAGTGACACACCAAGACCTCCCAGCTTGAAAGGGAAGGGGAGGAGGCTGAATGCATAAAGGTTTCCATGTGCAGACAATCGGAGGATTACCTGGGTCCCATTCCTAACTCGATGACACCCAGAGACAGTAGGAAGAGGCCTCACCTAGGGCTGCTCCCAGCCTGTGACTCACAGCTCTCCAGGCAGCCTTGGTATGGAAACAGATGTCCTTACTGTTTCATTGTAGTTCCCAGTTGCCACCCTTCATTCACGTGATTCGAGACACAAGAGCCTCTGGCCTTCCTCTCTTGTTCTTCCCCCTGGCTTCCATCTCCCAGGTGATGCGCACAGAACCTGTAGCAGGTAGGGGCTGGTTCTGCCAGTCAGCCCAGCCCCTTGCAAGAACCAGAGCACGGCTGGCAAGGCCAGAGATATGAGTTCTTTCTCTTTCCCGAACTTCACCAAATAAGGAAAAGAGGATCAGAAAACCACCGTGATTAGATTATATGGAAGAGGGTCAAAGATTAAAAATCCGCTGCCTCTCATTATTAGAGGAGGGATGACAGATTCAGACCAGAGCACAAGGGAAAATACATTATTTCAAAACAGGATATGAAACCCAGTCCCAGGCGATTAGTCTCTGTTAAGTAAATTTACTATCTAATCTTTTAACTGTCTCCCGAAATTGCTGGGCCAAGGCTCCCTCCCTCCTCCTGGTTGGAAGCTCAACCTTGGGCGGTGCAGTCAGCTGCCCTGAGCTTCATCAGCATGTTAAAGGAACCGGGACCCATCTCTGTGGGGAGGGGAGGAAGGGGTTAGAAGCAAAACGGAGCACTTCCTAATAAAAACAGGATGTGCGCTCCACAGCCCAGCCCAGCCAGAGGCAGGAGGGCCGGGCGGGACACTGTCCTGCCTTTGGTTTCTGAGCCATCTAGGCTCATCAACCAGGAGACCATTCTTCTACATCACTGTTGGGCTCATCTCGGGAAAACAAGACTCCCCTCTTTCCACACAGCCCAGAGGGGCCCACATGCCAAGGAATCCCACGCTCCCGGAACTGTTCTAAACCAGATCAACCCTCAAAGCCTTGATTTTAAATGAAAGCTGCTTTGTGGGCCAAATACCGCAGGCCTGTGCTGGGCCTGAGAGCACACGATGTGCGCTTGGAGGCCAGACGGTCCCGCTGCACCATCCGAGTGGAGAGGAAACAGAGAACACGGCGCAGTGAAAACCAGGTTCTCTTTCTTAAAATCTCTCTTGGCTTTGCTGCCACGGTCAGCTCAAAGAGGCGCAGGATCTCAGGCTCAATGCAACGCCTTTCCTCCTCTGTTTACCAAAAGGAACTCTTTTTATTTTTTTCTTTTTTTGTCTCTGGGCTTCACTATTTTCTCATCGTCTGTTTAGTCTAAAAGGTTGAACTATCACACAAAGAAAGTTCTCTCCAAGAATGAGTTTTCCAGAGAAGGCTCGTCAGACTAGGCCAGTGTGTGCCGCAGAGAATGGGGCATGTGTTAACAGGAGGGGGAGGGGGTGGAGCTGGACTCCTGGGAGGACTCCCGAGGAGGTGCTCTGTTTGTGTGATTTATCCTTTCTGGAAAATCCAAACATACAAATGTGTCTGCTGCAAGGCAAGGGCAGACGGGGGACACAGGCTCCCAAACAAAGCTAACCGCATACCGCTCACCTCCCCCAGGACCCTTGTCGGTTTTAACCTTTGTAGGTTTCAACCAAAACAGATCAAAGGGAGGTACCTGTCCTTTAGCCAGGGATCAGCAAGCATCATCCCTCTCTCCTCAGCACTCAGCACACGGAACCCTGGACGGGAGAGACCTGGCAGAAAGGTTTCCCTCAGTTCCCGGGTCTCAGAGCCTGACACTGTCACCTTGTCCATCAACGAGGCAGAAACACCCAACTCCGAGTCCCTGAACTTCTAGAGAATGGGACACAACCCTCAGGAGAACCCAAGCTTGTTCCGTCTAGGAACTGTCTATTCACATTAGATTCTATTCCCATTATAGAAGAGCTGAGACCAGTCCTGCATGCCTCTCTCCCCGGCATAAGTAGTACTGTGGAGCGATGCCCCAGGTACGAGGCTATGTGACAGCTGATGGAGACAGCAGACAGAGCTAAGAACCTGTGCTCACTCAGACATCATCTGTCCAAGGGCAGGGCCGCTTCCTGTAACTGTGCTCAGGGCTTTGAAACATGTGATTTTAGCTGAGCTTCAAGACAGTCCTGTGGAGTTAACACTTTTACTTTCCTCCCTGTTATTTGGCTTCCCAGGTACTCTAGTAGTAAAGAATCGCCTCCCAATGCAGGAGATGCAAGAGACATGGGTTTGATCCATGAGTCGGGAAGATCTTCTGGAGTAGGAAATGGAAACCCACTCCAGGATTCTTGCCTAGAAACTCCCATGGACAGAGGAGCCTGGTGGGCTACAGTCCATGGGGTCGCAAAAAGTCAGACATGACTGAGTAACTAACACTTTGTTTTTCTTTCTGTTTGTTATATGGAGGCAACTGAAGCTCAGATAGTGTCAGTCCTAAACAAAGGTCACCCAGCAGAGTGAGGGTTAAGACCAAGGCCAGTCTTTCTCCATAGTCCAAGGTCTTGTCTCTCCATATTGACTTGTCCAATATGACAAGGCTTCAGGAAGGCCCCAGAATTTTCCTTGCCCTTTGATCCAGTGCTTACAAGGCTACAGACTTCACTTAAGAAAATAATCACGAAGGCAGACAAGATGTATTTGCAAGGATGCTCAGTAACACTATTTCAGGAGAAACTGGGGTGTGGGGAAATACGCAGTGTGCTGTGCTTGGTCGCCCAGCTGTGTCTCACTCTTTGCGACCCCGTGGACTGCGGTCCACCAGGCTCCTCTGTCCATGGGATTCTCCAGGCCAGAATACTGGAGTGGGTTGCCATGCCCTCCTCCAGGGGATCTTCCCGACCCAGGGATCGAACCCAGGTCTCCCGAATTGCAGGCAGATTCTTTACCAGCTGAGCGACCAGGGAAGCCCAGGGGGAAATATGGTGTTGGTTAAGTAAAGTATTAGGTTGGCCAAAAAGTTTATTTGGGTTTTTCTGTACCATTTTATGGAAAACCCAAACATCTTGGCCAACTCAATACTTTATTTATTACTTTATTTATCCATATGAGATAATTTATTATTTATTTATCCACACAATAGAATATGGCATAGTCATTAAATCATTAGGCTAGATCATTTAATGACATGGGAATGATTATAATGTCAAGTGAAAAAAACAGTGTAATCACATGTTCATCAATAAAGTAATGGATCGATCCATTTTGATATAGTCATACAATGGAATTATATCGCCATACACTGGGATTCCCTGGTGGATCAGATGGTAAGGAATCTGCCTGCAATTTGAAGACCTGGTTTTGATCCCTGGGTCAGAAACATCCCCTGGAGAAGGGCATGGCAACCCCCTCCAGTATGCTTGCTTGGAGATTCCCATGGTCAGAGGAGCCTGGTGGGCTATAGTCCATGGGATTGCAAAAAGTCAGACACAACTGAGCAACTAACACACACATATACAATGGCGTACTCCAATGCTCTGGGAAAGAATGACTGAGCTCCAGACACGCACTAACTTAGAAGAATCTCTTCTTTCTGCTAATTTGCACTTTACCTCCAAACACACTATTTTTTAAATAAGAATAAACCATTAAAGACCATTTTCAGTAGTCATGTGTGAGGCACTCTTTTTAGAAACTGACTCAATAGATGATTTTGTTCAGTGTGTGACAATGATACTATGTATGAGCAAGGTGACTTCTGCCTATCAATATGCTTGCAGTCTGAATCATATGTGGGTTCATTCCTCAGTGCGTACTGGGTTCTCTGTGGAATGTACTGGGCTCACTGTGGAATGTACTGGGCTCACTATGGAATGTCCTGGGGTCTTGCTTACAGAGATTTGACTCTGCAACAGGTCAGACCTTGGGAAGTGGGAAGACCTGAGGGAGGTAGGGATCAAATCAGAAGTGAGACAGGGTAGAGGAGGCAGAGAACTGTGAAAAGGTTTGGAAGTTTCAGAGGAGGGGGGGCGGGCTTATTCCATTCTCAAGAACAGAAGTGCTAATGCTTATGGCAGATATTCCATACACAGATCCTCCCTCAAGCCTATCAGAACAGAACAGAACAGAATAGAATAGAACAGAGTAAGTAAAGCCTCAGATGGCAGGGCCAAAGGCAGAGAGCAGGCCTCACCGGCTGGCCCAGCCCCCAGCACACTCCCGACTGTAACCATCGCAGACGGAGATGAACAGGTCACCCAGCACCCGGGCACTGCTGCCCCTCCCTCGCCCGCCCTCTACTGTAATGGCCAGAGGTCTTAGTTTCTTCCTTGATCAATAACTCCATGCCTGAATTCTAAAGATATATCATCTGCTCTCACTTTCCTCTGATAAATGGGTTAAATCAATGTCAGGCACGTTATTCCTAGAGCCCTGGATTACTGTATCAAAGGCATCTGGTTTCCCAAGAACCTCCAAGGCCCTGGATGTTTAAGGGCACTGAAGGTCGGAGCCAAGACTGGAACCCCGTTAACCTCCAAGTGATTACAGCCAGTCCGTGAAGAGCTGATTACTGGCCTCTGAAGACACGAACACAGATGCTGAGAATAAGTGACTTAGAAACTTGTATAACAATTTGACATTGCCACATTCTAGGACACGACATTAATCACCTTCACATACCCTTTCCATAACCAATATGCACAGTGTTGCAACTATTTCCCCCTTTTTTGATTATGTGTATTTGGATTATATATTTTTTCAAATGTCATTCTACCCCTGCTTCATAATTATATATTTGGGCCTCTATTTTCTATGTCTCTTTCATTTTTCCAGTAAGTCATTTTTATCATATTTTACAAATGCATTAGTAGATAGGTTGGAGGTTTTCCTTTTAAAAGAAAAAGGCCAGCTCCACGGATAGCTTGAGAAGCACTAGGGAGGTATGGGTTCAGTCCTCTTAGCTTTTTGGATTAATGGACATAATCAAGAATTGAACAGAGCTGGCATTTGGGGTAGAGCTTCATCTTTGAGTAGAATTGCAGCTGGGTGGCAATTTGAAGGATCATCAGCATCTTCTGACAATCTCTTTGGACAAAGCTGTTGGGAAGGTCAATGGACCAAGAGAATTCTGGAGCGTAATCTCCTTATTTTGTGCTGAGGAACTTCTGGTTATTAATATCCTTTTTTCAAACAGAGTAATTATCCCCACTGCACTCTGCCTTCTTGCAATTTCACTCAAACTTTCTGGCTGGCATAATTGTGCCCAGCAACATTAAAGTTTTTATTTAAAATAACCTCTGCTACAAGAAAATTGATATAAAAATGGGAGGGGAGGATAAAATATTGTTCGTAGCTTCAAATTCCTTATTTAGCTTCTTTTGAGAAAGAACAATCATGGATTTTAAGCCATACTATCAAAGCCAGGGAATAAGCCACAGTGCAAGTCGAGAACTGGACATGCTATTGTCCTGGAGACCTGGTGAACTGATGATCCTGTCTCATGTGACATTTCCATCTGCATTTGAGATGGATTTGAATGTCAAAAGGCTAAGTCAGACTTCCTGATATCTACTGGCCCCAGAAAACTCAGCGATCGAACAATAAAATGCCCCTTGCTTTGTAGGGATCTCTCAAGCCTTATCCCCTAGGTAAATTCCCCAAGATTACCTAAAGCCAGGGATTTCCCTGTCTGGTGCCAATTTATCTTTTCACATAAATCAATAGCAGGCTAGAGCTCAGGTTTGCTCTGTCTAAGCCCTGCAATCCTTTTCCCTAGGACGGGAGCAAATATCTTCTTCATCAGAAATTTTGAAGATGCTGAGTGGGGCTTTGATTGTGCCCTGTTTCTGCGAGGCTAACATTCCTTGGGGAGGTGGCCCAGGATGGTGGGGAGGCAGGGGCCTGAGAGCCTCTCCCAGCTCCACTGCCTTTGAGCTGTGGGCCCTCAGAGAAACCCCATAACTTCTCCATGCCTCAGTCTCCCCATCTGTGAAATGGGGAACATGACTCCTAAAGCTACTGTAAAAACTTACAAAGTACTTAGCACAGTACCTGGCACATAGTACATATTAGCTGTGATAACCATTTAATTACTTAACGGGGTCTAAGCTACTTCCTGCTTACGAAATGTGGTGCTGGAGAAGACTCTTGGGAGTCTCTTGGACTGCAAGGAGATCAAACCAGTCAACCCTAAAGGAAATCGACCTGGAATATCCATTGGAAGGACTGTTGCTGAAACTGAAGCTCTAATACTTGGGCCACCTGATGTGAAGAGCTGAGTCATTGGAAAAGACCTTGATGCTGGGAAAGATTGAAGGCAGGAGGAGAAGGGGGTGGCAGAGGATAGGATGGCTAGATAGCATCACTGACTCAATGGACATGAATTTGAGCAAATTCCTGGAGATAGTGGAGGACAGAGGAGCCTGGTATGCTGCACTCCATGGGGTCACAAAGAGTCTGACATGACTTAGCAACTGAATGACCACAAAGCTACTTCCAAAAGGCATTTTAATGTGCATCATATGGACAGGAAAGAAAATTTTCCCTTTCTCAAATATTCTTTCTTCCTTTTGCAAAGGATCCCAAATCCCCAAATTTGAGTCTTGGATCAAAACTACATTAGAAGCAGACTTCCTGGTGGTCCAGTGGTTAACAGTCCTCCTGCCAATGCAGGGGACATGTGTTCGATCCCTGGTCTGGGAACATTCCACATGCCTTGGGGCAACTAAACCTGTGAGCCACAGTTACTGAGCCTAAGCACCCTAGAGCCGGTGCTCTGCACCAAGACAAGCCACCACAATTAGATGCCTGTGTACTGCAACTGGGGAATAGCCCCCACTTGCTGAAACTAGAGAATAAAGAAATAAAGAAACTACATTAAAAGCTTATTACCACATTAAAAGGAGATCGAGAAAGAAAGAAAAAAAATGGAGAATTTGCTAGGAAAAACAATGGATAAAAGGAGAGCAAAACATTAGAAAATATACTTGGGTCAAATCAGTATATCTCTTGACTTTGAACCCAGGTGGCACTACTGGTAAAGAACCTGCCTGCCAATTCAGGAGACATAAGAGATGAGGGTTCAAACTCTGGGCAGGGAAGATCCCCAGAGGAGGAAATGGGAGGCACTCTAGTGTTCTTGCCTGGAGAATCGCCATGGACAGAGGAGCCTGGTGGGTTACAGCCTATAGGGTTGCAAAAGAGTCGGACATGACTGAAGCGACTTAGCACACAGGCACCAAAAAAATTAACAATAATAATAGTAGAACTTGAAACAATCTCAAGGGAGGAGGGAAACAGACAAATAACAAGTGACTCGAAAATGCAGGTGAACACAAGCAGGGCAAAAACCCAGCGTTGAGACTGGCTGGGCTGTCAGGGCCCGATGCAGAACGCCTCAAATTGCATCACCCTCTTTAACAAGGAAACTGGTTATTCAATCTGAATTTCCTAAATGAGAACCAGCTACTCCATCTGAATTGCCCAAATTCAATTAAGTCACCTGGTGTGCTTCCTGTCAGTTCTCTCTCTCGACTGGCTTGTCTTTTAAACAAGACAACCTCTGCTCATCATGGAGAGAGGGCGACCCGGAAGTCTGCAGAAGGCCAGCAACGGGAGAGAGCTCTTAGACGCCCCAGGAAAGAGCCAGGTGTGGCTGCACGGGACCTTGAGACCTCTTGCTGGGAAAACATCAGGCTAATTCTGCAAACCTCTTGCCTGCCTTGCTTTTCCAGGGGGAGGGGTCCCATTGGTAAGTTTTTCGATTCCTTCACCGATTACTTCTAGAATCCCAAGGACAGTGACTGGAAGATGAGGCTGATTCTGAGTTATGTGCTGGTAAGACGTGAGTACATGGCAGTGGTCCCCGATCTGTTCGGCACCAGGGGCTGGTTTCGTGGAAGACAATTTTTCATGAACTGGGGTTTAGGGTGGGGTTTCAGGATGCTTCAACTGCATTGAATTTATTATGCACTTTACTTCCTTTTTTATTATCTCAGCTCCACTTCAGATCATCAGGCATTGGATCCTGGGCGCTGGGGACACCTGAGTTACAGGGAATATTGTATGGAACAAAAGAACATCTCAAACCTCCGTAGACTTAGCAACCTAGGGAAAGGGCTTGTCAAACAGGTAGCTTGCTATCTCTACCCCCCAACCCCACCCTCTGTTCTGAACCACAAGGTCACAATAGGACCAGTTCTGCACTTTCAAGTGCCTCGAAAATTTTAATAATAAACACTAAGAAATAATGATCCAGAAACATCACGCATAGGAGAGAAATGCCAAGAGGAAAGCAACAAGAAACCCTGAAGGAGGCATCTAAAACTTTTAGATCTTTTCACAGAATTGACTCGCCCTTCCAGTACCTTCCCTACTGGCTGCGACTTCCTTAAGGCCAGGGGTCTTCAGCCCCTGGGGCCCCACGCCCCACAGGAGGAGTTCAATTCCTGGGCCTGCAGCCTGCAGCAGCCTGAATTCACTTGCACTCTCTCAGCCACCAGTTCAGGAGTCACGACCCAATTCCCTCCAGAGCTGCCATCTGGGCTGGGCCAGAGAGAGGTCACTCTGGTCTCCAAGGTTACTCTGCCCATTCTTCCCCTGGATTCTGCAAGGTCTTAGGAAGGAGAAAGAGATTAAACTTTACCCCTTCTCTCCTTTGTGGTCAGCAGTCTTCCTAAACTGAAGAGCAAGACCACGGTGGTGGGATCTGCTGACGGATGGCTTAGCGTCCCCGCACCCCTTTCCCTGTTTCTTTCTTTATTTTATTGCAATAGTCCCCCCTTTTTGTTGGCAGAGTCGGTCTCCCCCACGTTTCAGTCCATGTGTGTGGGTGGGCAGAGCCAGACCCTGGAGCTTCTTGTTTCTCCAGACCCCTGACCCAGCTGGACCCGTGGGAGGGGTGTGTTTGCCAGAATGCTGGAACAAAAGGCAAAGGCACATGCTGATATTCTTTTCTGCTCAACTGGAACCTGAGGGATGTGGGCTCTGGGGCTGTGGTGGCCATTCTTCCATAGTAAGGGGCTGCCTACAGATGGGGTCAGTGCCAAGAATACCAGGGCAGAGGGAAAGCAGGTCGAGAACCCGAGTGTGGTAGTTAAGTCTGAGCCCCTGATTAAATCGCCCTGGAGGGTGTCCTGTGTGTGCTCATCAGTGTCTGACTTTTTGAGACCCCATGAACTGTAGCCCATCAGGCTCCTCCATCCATGGGATTCTCCAGGCAAGGATACTGGAGTGGGTTGCCATTTCCTTCTCCAGGGGATCTTCCCGACCCGGGAATCAAACCTGAGTCTCCTGCATTGCAGGTGGACTCTTTACCATCTGAACTACCAGGGAAGCCCGTGGAGAGTGTTCTACTTCTGGACTTTTCAGATCCATGAGGCAATCACCTTTTTTTTTAAAATAAACTGCGGCTGACTTTTCCTAAACTTTTGTTAACGGCAAGACACCTAACCAATAAAATGAAGCTTTTAAAAATGAGCTGACCAATCTCACAAAGAAAACACTCTTTTCACATTCTTTGTACAAGATGCTGTCACCAAGCCTTCCCTATAAAGCGTCTATTAATACAGTCAATTTAGGAAATGAGAATACTTCTCTCTCCAGCTCAGTTCATTCACATCTCCTCTTACATTTTATCCTCACCATTTCTTTCCCACAAAGCTAGATACTATTTAGGTTTCCATGATTACAGCAACAGTGGTGATGCCCATACAACAGATGAGGCAGCTGAGGTCAAGAGAGGTGAACAAACCAAACCTGCCTGAGGTCAGTGGGTCTGTGAAGGGGTCAACCCACAGCACTTCCTGGGGGTGTGGGTAACAGGCTGTCGGCACTCAGATGCTGGCGTCCTTTCCTCTCTGGCGGCATGGTCCTCCTCTCCCCCTGGGGGTACACAGGCTGCTCTCTGCCCGCACCGGTAGTTGGAGGGAGAGGCTTTCAGCAGATTCATCAGCCGGAACATTCTTATTCTGTTACCGAGTCCAAGTTCTGTTTGCTGCGCGAAAAGCCAATGAATCGGAGACAAGGGGCTGAGGCAAGGAAGAGACTTCATTCCGGGAGCCAGCTGACCAAAAGATGGCAGGCTAGTGCCTCAAAATAACCATCTTCTTGGGGTCTGGATGTCAGGTTGTTTTACAGATCAGAGATGGGGGAGGTGAGGAAGCAAAGTAAAAAGGTCATTCATCTTGCAAACATCTCTTAGAATGGCAAGCCTCAGGCAGGGGATGTGTTCATTTCTTCCCTCCTGCCATCCAGTGGCCCAGATGGTAAAGTGTCAGGCTACAACACGGGAGACCCGGGTTCGATCCCTGGGTCAGGAAGATCCCCTGGAGAAGGAAATGGCAACCCACTCCGGTACTCTTGCTTGGAAAATCCCATGGATGGAGGAGCCTGGTAGACCATGCAGTCCATGGGGTCGAGAAGAGTCAGACACAACTGAGCAACTTCACTTTCACTCCTGCCATCTACAGGTAGACAGGGTTCTGAACAAAGGCACTTGGTTTAACAGTCAGGCAGAGGGGCATTATGCCATTCTGTATTATGATGGTAATAACAAAAGCAACAAAAAGCAAGTCAAAGAAACAGTTCCAACATGGAGTCAGAATTGGCTTCTTCTCAGGCCTCCATCTCAGGGCCCAGTGCCCTGGCCCGCCTTTCTCCTGCAAACTCCCCTGGATCACCTTTGTGACCGTGACTCAGGCACATGTGAGCATGACCCTCCATATCCACGCCAGTTCTGTTTTCCTCCACCAGCAAATATGTCGATGTTCAGCACAGGCTCTGAGTCAGAAGGACCCGGGTTCCACTTGTGGCTCTCACTTATCCATACGACCCCACGTAAGTGACAACCTCTCTAAGGCTCCCTTTCCTCACCAAAAAAGTGGGAGTCATAATAATGCAGATCTCACAGGGTTTTTGCAAAATAGTGATATATATATATATAAGTCCGTCAACACAGGTCTAATGAACAATAGTAAACATGCCCTCCTCCAGGGGATCTTCCCAACCGAGGCATGGAACTTGCGTCTCTTATGTCTCTTGCACTCACAGGGAGGTTCTTTACCACTAGTGCCACCTGGAAGCCCAAACGTTGTTACTAGCAGCTAATATTCATTGAGCATGGACACTGCCAGCACGTTACTTCATGATCACTATGCTGTAGCCTGTTTTGTTGATCTGACTCCTATCTCCTGTCATGCCTTTCGCCTCAATCTTTCATCCTGACAGTCAAGTTCTCTCTTCCCGTCTACCCTGGATTGCACTGCATTTCACAGCAGACTCATTCGATGACTTCCTTTCATTCTGTATGTGAGCCTCTCCCACATATTCGGGATGACCCCTCTTATGCTCATCTCACCTCTAGTACAGCCAGGTGGTCAAGGCCATGAGTCTTAGGGCCAAGCCATCCTGGTTTCAAACTTTAGCTTTTGGTTTTGTCATCTTAAAAAGTGACAGCCTCTCAGTATCAGTGTCCTCATCTGTAAATGAGGTGATTTACAGTGTAAAACAGTGTTCAGTCAGTTCAGTTGCTCAGTCATGTCCGACTCTTCGCAACCCCATGAATCGCAGAACGCCAGGCCTCCCTGTCCATCACCAACTCCTGGAGCTTGCTTAAACTCATGTCCATTTTGAGTCGGTGATGCCATCCAACCATCTCATCCTCTGCCATTCCCTTCTCCTCCTGCCTTCAATCTTTTCCCAGCATCAGGGTCTTTTTCAGTGAGTCAGTTCTTCACATCAGGTGGCCAAAGATTTGGAGTTTCAGCTTCAGCATCAGTCCTTCCAATGAATATTCAGGACTGATCTCTTTTAGGATGGACTGGTTGGATCTCCTTGCAGTCCAAGGGACTCTCAAGAGTCTTCTCCAACACCACAGTTCAAAAGCATCAATTCTTTGGTGCTCAGTTTTCTTTATAGTCCAACTCTCACATCCATACATGACCACTGGGAAAACCATAGCTTTGACTAGATGGACCAAAGTAATGTCTCTGCTTTTTAATATGTTGTCTAGGTTGGTCATAGCTTTTCTTCCAAGGAGCAAGCGTCTTTTAATTTCATGGCTGCAATCACCATCTGCAGTGATTTTGGAGCCCAGAAAAATAAAGGCAGCCACTGTTTCCACTGTTTCCCCATCTATTTGCCATGAAGTGATGGGGCCGGATGCCATGATCTTAGTTTTCTGAATGTTGAGCTTTAAGCCAACTTTTTCACTCTTCCCTTTCACTTTCATCAAGAGGCTCTTGAGTTCTTATTCACTTTCTGCCATAAGGGTGGTATCATCTGCATATCTGAGGTTATTGATATTTCTCCCGGCAATCTTGACTCCAGCTTGTGCTTCCTCCAGCCCAGCGTTTCTCATGATGTACTCTGCATATAAGTTAAATAAGCAGGGTGACAATATACAACCTGGACAATATACTCCTTTTCCTATTTGGAACCAGTCTGTTGTTCCATGTCCAGTTCTAACTGTTGCTTCCTGATCTGCATACAGGTTTCTCAAGAGGCAGGTCAGATTCTCTTTAAGAATTTTCCACAGTTTGTTGTGATCCACACAGTCAAAGGCTTTGGTGTAGTCCATAAAGCAGAAGTAGATGTTTTTTTGGAACTCTCCTGCTTTTTTCAACGATCTAATGGATGTTTGGGCTTTGCTTGTGGCTCAGTTGGTAAAGAATGCACCTGCAATGCCAGAGACCTGGGTTCAATCCCTGGGTTGGGAAGATCCCCTGGAGAAGGGAAAGGCTACCTACTCCAGTATTCTTGCCTGGAGAATTCCATGGACTGTATAGTCCAAGGGGTTGCAAAGAGTTGGACAAGACAGAGCAACTTTCATTTTCACTTTCACTTTCAATGGATGTTGGCAATTTGATGTCTGGTTCCTCTGCCTTTTCTACATCCAGCTTGAACATCTGGAAGTTCACAGTTCACTTACTGTTGAAGCCTGGCTTGAATGTTAGGTGTTAGAATTCTGAGCATTACTTTGCTAGCGTGTGAGATGAGTGTGATTGTGCGGTAGTTTGAGCATTCTTTGGGATTGCCTTTCTTTGGGATTGGAATGAAAACTGACCTTTTAAAGTCCTGTGGCCACTGCTGAGTTTTCCAAATTTGCTGGCATACTGAGTGCAGAACTTTCACAGCATTATCTTGTAGGATTTGAAATAACTCAATTGTAATTCCATCACCTCCACTAGCTTTGTTCATAGTGATGCTTCCTAAGGCCCACTTGACTTTGCATTCCAGGATGTCTGCCTCTAGTTGGGTGATCACACCATCGTGGTTATCTGGGTCATGAAGATCTTTTTGGATAGTTCTTCTGTGTATTGTTGCCACCTCATTGCAATATCTTCTGCTTTTGTTAAAAACGGTGATGATAATACCAATGCCTGCCTCTCAGGGTTTCTGGGAATAGTTTAGGAGATGCCGCCTGCAAAGTGCTAAGCATCTTTCTCTGTCACACGCACACAGCACGTTCTCCTAGTGTCCATCTAACTGCAGTCTCAGCCTCGCAGCACTTGCTTGCTGCCTCTCACCAGGTAGGAGCTGAATTCATTTTAACCCAAAGGCATTTCCTTCTCTGTGGTTACCTGCGCCTGCCCACATTCTGCCTTATGGCCACAAGGTGGCAGCATATCCATTTACAGAGGAAGTTTCTATCCTCAGCGCAGGGAGGTATGAAACTCTATTTGGGAACACAGAGATGGCTTTTTGTTTTGTTTTGTTTTTCTGGTGACGGAGGGGACAGGGGCGGGATGAAAATCCTCACAAGCTCCTGCTTAAATTCTCTGTGAGCTTATATGATTCACAACAGCCCACAGTGGCAACAGTGAATAAAGGTATCAACCAAACTTGAAGGTGTCGTCTTTTGAGGAATGAGGTTGGCACTACTCCATCATACCCTCCACAGGCTCCCTCAGAAAGCCTGATGGACTCAGAAACCCCCTCTAGGCTGGACTTCCCCGTCGACATCTACTTTAAAGTGTGACAGAGGCACGGTAAGTGCACCTAGGGTCACAGTTTGGTCCACAACTTTCCTGGTTTTTAAACAAAAAGTTCCATGTCCTCGGGGTGCCCCGTCCAGCAAGTTGGGACAGTGGGTCCCTCCAGGGCCCCTCTAACTCCAGGACCCAGTTTTCCTTTTTCTCCCTCAATGACCTGTGAATACAATTTGCCAAAGCCTTAGAATTCTGTAATTGTACACTTGGAAGGGATCACCGACAGCACTTGGTTTCCTGAGGAAGGGGAGGATGGGGAGGGTGGCGTGGGCCTGCCCAGGCCCCCGGCTGGGCTGGCAAGGAGTGACTCGGAAACTCGGGTCTCATCCACAGCTCCTTCCACGGGCTTCCCGTCCGCTTGGAGCCACAAGATACAGAAAGAGGGGTGTCTAGCTTCCTGGCCACTCTCTCAGAATAGCTTCTGGAAAATAGCAATCCAGGGCGGGACGCACCCAGGGAGACTGGAAGGTGTAACTTACAGCAAACTTCACCCCAGAGGCTTAAGGGTATAATTACGTTCCTCAGCAGTCACAAGTCCTATACGCGGGGAGGGGAGGAGCTGCCAGGTAACTTGTATGAAGCCCTCACAGACCCTGCTTTGGTAGGCTGGAGAAGGATTAACCAGGAGATTCCCCTTGGAGGCCAGCAGGGCAAGAATTAAGCCTTGAAAGCCTCCTGGATTTTGCCTCCAGAGAAAAGAATGCACTAGCTTTCCCCTGGAATCTATTTGGCACACTCCATCACAGCCGTGCCAGCCATTTGCCCTTCTTGTTCACTTCAGAAAGCCAAATTTTCTGGATTTATTTTCATTAACAAATCCCGCTGAAGCAAACTCCTGCTCTCCACGTTATCGCACGTTTATATCTCCACCGTCTCAGCTCTGGCACTAAATTGATTTGCCTCAGAGACACACACTGAATTCAACTTTTTTTTTTTTTTTTTTTTTTTATTAGAAAGCTAAGCTGAATGCAGGAAAGCTTTGCAAAACAGGATACAAAGAATGCGTCTTTTGCAAAGCCACGAAGATCAGGCAAATCCATTCATGATTGAAGATGGTAAGTATACATCTTTAAGACATGATCTTTCGTGGTTGTTTTGGTGAAAAAAAATCTCATGAAATAAAATTCTTATTAGTGACAAAAGCTTTCAGAAGTTAGTTTTCCAAAACAAAGTTTGCAGGGAATGAAAGCAACTACACGAGGAAAAAGCGTGTGTGCGTGCTCAGTCGCCCGGTCGTGTCTGACTCTCTGTGACCCCATGGACTGTATCTCACCAGTCTCTATGCATGGAATTCTCCAGGCAAGAATACTAGAGTGGGTTGTCATTTCCTTCCCTAGGGGATCTTCCCGACTCAGGGATCGAACCTGTGTCTCCTGCATTGGCAAGCAGATTCTCTCCCACTGAGCCACCTGGGAAGCCCCAAGAAAGGAACACACCCAAGCAACCCTTCTACAACACAGAAGAGGAACTGCAAACTCAGGTTTAGTTCCTACTTGAAAGGAATCTGCTAAGAACACAGTAGAGAGACTTTTAGCAAATCTCCTGTGTGACTTGCCACACTTCTCTCTCTCCCCAGGGTTGTTGAAAGGGAGTGCTCGACCAGGGGAAGGCTGTGGGGACAAGTCACAGCTAACTTCTCAGCATCGAGTATAATTCCGAAAGTTCTATGGTGAGCTAGCTGAACCCTAAAATCGCTAGGGAAGTCTGAGTTGTAACCAACTCCAGCAAAAATGGAAGAAGCAGATACAAACTAATGCAAAGCCATTAAGCAAAAGATCTGGAAAAGGAAGGGACCCTCGATGCCCGCAGGGCTCTGCTAAAATGAGAGGACTGGAGAGAACCGGTGGAAGAGCAGGTCTTCAGCTGGGTGATCAGTAGTTTCACCCCAGGGATGCCAGACCTGGTGGCGGTGGTTTAGTCACTAAGTCACGTACCAACTTTTGCGACCCCCTTGTAGCTTGCCAGGCTCCTCTGTCCATGGGATTTCCCAGGCCAGTAGACGGGAAATAGTCTGATATTCTTTTTGGCCACAAGGCACAGTATGTGATATCTTAGTTCCCTGAACCCATGGCCTCTGCATTGGAAGTGTGGAGTCTTAGCCACTGGACCACCAGGGATGTCCCTCACTTACTTGATTTTTGATTTCCTGGAAGAGATGAGGTCAGTGTCAAGGCCCTCTGAAATTCCTTTTATCTCTAACAGTTAAGTGGATAAATATGTAGCTGGCACACAACAGTCAAGAGGTAAAACTGAGGAGAAAAGAAAGACCAGACCCATATCCTAAGAATCCCAGGGCCGCCTCTCCTGCTCTGCATGCAGGTTCAGAACCCCGTGCTGAGCTAGTTTGCCAACCAAGCCGTGGGTCCGAAGCACCTTCCCCTAAAGATGTGGAGGAGATGGGCTGGCCCAGAGAACTGACCACAGTCCCAGCAAACAGAAAAGTGCTTCTGTGTGGCCATCTGGGACCAGGAAGGATGCGACAGGGCAAGAAACTCCAGCCCCAGCTCCAAAACGGTCAAGGAAAGCCTTCATTTTCATATTGGATGCTTTTGTTTTGCTTTCTCTTAATTTAAATCCTGCGGAATCCTGTCTTTTCACCTTCACTTTTCTAGCTAGACTTCATCTCTCTTCATCCCTTCCGCCATGGCCTGGCAGCCTCAAGAACATTATCTTTATTACATTTGATGACAGTCAACAAGTTGAAAGCAGTGATGTCCCTGTCCCAGGCAAGAGACTGAACAGCATGGCTCCAAAAGAGTCAGGGGGCCCGGGGACAGGCTCCCTCTCCAGTGGATCGGTGCTTTTGTCAGCTAACATGCTCTGAGAAGTCTTTAGGAAAACAAACCCTTCAGTTCTGCTTGGAGAATGCTAATGTGAGAACCAGCACTGATAAGGGTATCTAGCATTTACTGACTATTTCCTAATAAATGCCTTGTGCTAAGCACGTATTTGCATGATCTTCTTTCATTTGCCACTGCTACCTTGTGAGATGGGCACTATCATCTTTATTCTGCAAATGGGGACAGTGAAGCTCAGAGAGGTCAAGGAATTCATGAAAAATCACACAGCCAGCTGTTGGAACAGCTGAGACTGGAACCCAGATCTTTTTCCTAGCAAAGCACATGTCATTACTAAACACTCTATTCAAGCGCTTGCTTTCCAAAAGAATCTCTGACTGAACTAATGATGGTGGGTATTTATGAGAGTGGTTACTATGTGCCAAGGACTGAGCTGAGCCTTCTCTCATCCTTCCAAAGGACTTTAGAGACCAGGTGCCATTCAGATTTCCATTCCAGAGCTGAAAAAACAGAGGTTCAGAGGGCTCAAAAGGAAGAAGCGGTGGGGCTAGGATTTGAACAACTGCACGAATCCGGCTCTGAGCAGCACATGCACGGCCTGGCCCCCCACCCGCCTGTCGGGGAAGGGAGCCGAGGACCACAGCCCCGGCTCCGGGTGGACACTGCGTCCCCGGCACTGTGAACCATCCTGGCCACCTTGCCTTCTGGTGTCAGCAGCAAACCTGCAGCCGGGTTGGGGGAGACACCGAGCCAGGGAGGTCTCTCTGGAGAATCAGGAAGAAGCCTGCCCCTCCTTCTCTGACTTTGCCTGGGACTCTGTGGAGATCCTCTTTAGTCTTTGGAGTAGGCAGATGTTTATAACCGCCTGCCTGTCCTGGAAACCCGAGAGGAGAAAGCCCCTTCCTCAGAGGGGCCGTCCCGCCCAGCCCTCCCTGACTAACCCAGCGGGCTCCCGCGGCCCCCACCCCGCAGGTCCCCTCTCCAGGCGCCTTTGCCCTTCTCGGCTCTGCCCCAGGGGAGCGGGGGTGGGGCGGCGCTGCTCTGCAGACCCTTTCGGGGCCTGGGAGGCCCTTGGCTGGCAGACACTCATCTTTTATTTGAAAGCAAAGCAAACAGCAATATAAAAGGGCCCATATAAGAACTCAGTGCGCAAGCAGGACCCGCCTCAGGCAAATTTCTCTAATTTTCCTGAAAACGTGCATTTTACCTTTTGGCCCAAAGCCATGGCTTTTGCCTCTGGACTTGTCCCCTCCCCCACGCCCTCTTGGGGCCACCATTCAGTGGCTGAGAAGTTGCCCCCTGCAGAAAAGAGAATGACCCACTGCATTTTCTTCAGAGGGACTGCCACAGATCTTTTGAATTTGCTCCCTTTCCGGCCAGAGTCCATGGAAGGTACTCCCACACAGCGTGAGATGACCTTATGAATTAGGAGCAGGGGGCTCCACTGCAGAGGCAAGGACCCCCAGCTACATCCAAAAGGGAAGAAAGAATTATGATGACTTGGAATCCTGAAGAATTCTGCTGAGGTTTGCTTTCACTTTTTTGCAAGGGCTAATTAAGCTGGATTTGTAAATGGGGTTTTATTTATTTTTTCCTGAGGATATAATTATAGCTTGAATCCTATAAGGATAGGACCTCTAAATCAGTCAGAGGTCTTCAAACTCTTTTTTTAAAAAGCAGCGGAACCTTCTGTCAATGAAGCAGTATGCAGAACCACAACATAAAGAACACAGATGAAAACAAAAGTTCCAGAGTGGAGGTGGAAGGCCTGCAGCCTTGGCCTCTGGGCTTCCTGTTTCTCTGCCCTTTTCCTCTGGACCACTAACCCCTGCCTCACTCCCTGATGCAGTCCAGGAACCTCAGGGTTCCGAGGGGTGCAGTTTGAGAAACACTGCTCTCCATGCACAAAGACTCCCTGGAGTGTATTTTGTAGTGGCTGCCTGCCTCCCGGGATTACTGAACGCAGGAGGAGCACTGCAGCTTCAGAACCACGTGTCACTAGCATTTCCGTCTCACGGGGGTTGAGACAGTGTCTGCCTGGTACTAGCACATCCCAGTGGGTATTAGCCAAGGCGCTCAACCGGCAGAACAACGACCACCAAAGCGCAGCGTGAGCCTCAGAGAGTTCTCTGGATTGCCAAGGGTGAGAGGATGCAGGACTTGCCCCTGAGCCTCTCATGGAGGGTCAGCCACTGGGGCTTCAGTAGGGGGGTGTTTGGGCGCCGGGAAACCCACGTGGGTCTGCCAGGCCCCCAGAGAAGAACAGTCCTTCTGGGCTCACTTAGCTTCAGCTCTGACATTTCAAGATTTATCTTCCTCCTCCGAGTGAAAATACACATTTCCTCTCCATCTCCTACGGGAAGGAGGAAACCTGAGATGTCTGCCAAGTGCAGAATGGCCTAGTCCTTGGGCTCCATGCTCCAGTCCAGGCTTTTGGGGTCGAGAAAGAGCTGGATGCACTGGCCCACACGGGGTGCCCACCCGTGAGGGTCCTATCTTTGCAAAACCTGGAAAAGCAGAGACTCCTTCCTGCAACCCTTCTGAAGCAGGCAGCACAGACAGGAACCCAGTGCGCAGGTGTGAAGAAGGCAGCCTGAGGTAAAAGGTCAGGGAACAAATCCCCTGGTGGGCGCTCCCTCTCCTTCAGCTCACAGCACCCTTATGACCTGCTCTGAACATGCTGTCATCATAGAAATACTGGTACTTCCATTTCTGGTGACGGCATGCTTTTCCACCTCCTCACTCAGATGGATGGCAAAGGGTTTTCGTTTTCCAACATACTTTCTAAGTACCCAGGGGGAGGAAATCCTGTCTAAATGATGAAAGTCGAAAAATGTAAACCAGAAAAAGTGATGCGTGACATGGAAAGCCATCGCCTGCTCCTGGCCGTGCCTGTCTTCCATGGGACACCCATTCCAGAGCCACGTAAGAACAGGATCAAGTGCTCCTAGGTCTTCCTGTTCTGGCAAAGCCCTTGGGTTCCTCTCGATGTCATGGTGTAATATAGATAAACCAAAAACAAAACCAAATCTATGGGATGTAAATTTCTAGCGGCCACTGATGCAGGGTTTCTAGAGTTAGCTTGACCTGAAGGGAGCCTGGGGTCGCACTGGAGGATGCGAAAGAGAAAGCAGAGGCGGGTGTCTTGTGCTCACGCCACCCCTCACAGGCTCCTGTGCAGCTTTGGGATGAGACAAAGGAGAAGGGAGGCACTCTGGCTGGCTGTCTGCAGACAACCCGGTCCCAGAGACGCAGAGTGGGAAGGCTCCAGAGCTCTACGGACTGGAAATTCTATGACCCTGAGGAACACATGGGGCAAATGGGATCCTGGGTGCTGGGAGGGGTGTGATGACGCTGGAGACCCTCTTCAGCAGGGGTCCCTGACCTCCGGGATCAAATGCCTGATGATCTGAGGTGGAGCTGGTGTCATCATAATAGAAATAGAGTGCACAATAAATGTGATGCACTTGAATCTTCCTGAAACCATCCTCCCTCCCCTGTTCATGGAAAAATTATCTTCCACAAAAATGGTCCATGGTGTCAAAAATGTTGGGGACCACTGCTCATCAGGACTTTCTTGGACGTATAACAAATCAAAAGGCATCTTCCAAATTTCGGCAGAAAAAGAGCCCTAACCTTTAAATCACCCTCCACCTTCATTTTCCATGCTACTGTGCCTAGAATTTGCTTGTACCCTATAAGGTCAAAAAGCACCACCCCAGGATTCAGGGGTCTGTCCATCTCCATCTCCTGTCACTCCCAGCAAGATTATTTATTTACACACCCACACAACCCCCTCCTTGCCTCTAAGATTAATAGCCCCTCCATCCTCTGGTCAAAATGGTGATGAACAGATATAATAGCATTTAACATTATTAAGCCTCATCATGTGTCAGTCTTTCTACTTTGTACATGTCTTATTTAATGCTTATAACAATCCTAGGAAGTTAGGAGTTATTATTCACCCCATTTTTACACAAGGGAACGGAGGCCCAGAGGAACTGCTGTTCTGCTCAAGATCACAAAGTTGGTAGGGGAGAGATAGAGGCAAGATCCAAATGAATCTTTCCTAAGAGCCCCATCTTTTAGGCACACCCCTCAACTGCAGCATGCACACTGCATCTTAGGATTCTCATAGTGCAACCAAGCAACCTAACGTGGTAAGCACAGAGAGTTTTCCAGCACACACAGCAGGAAAGTGATCCCAGAGGAACTCTTTAGGGCTGGGCTAAAAGGAGGGGGAGGTGGTGTGGACAGGACAGGGAGAATTAACCACTTGGATCATCCAACAGAGTGGAGACTCCGAAAGTCACTTGCTCTCCTATTAAATTGATTATGTTTCCCGTTCCTAACTGTGACACGCATCATGGTTTGCACAGCTAATACTAAGTTTGTCTTCTCTGGGAACTCAATGATTAAGTGATAAAAATCAACGATTTGAATTGTATTAAGGGGATAAGGAGGGAGAAAAACCTGGCTAATCTACTGTCAGAAAATTGAGAATCATCAATGTCAAGAAGACTCTTCCCCTGAGGGGACCCACTTGACACATTTGCAAAATAAATGATTCTCATTTGTCAGATGGAAACAGTTCCCAGGATTGGAAACCTGTGGTCTCTACTGGTGGCCTCCTTTGTACCCCACCACTTCCTGCCCTTTTTTGGCGGCATAATTGCTTACCTGGCAAGCCAGGATCAAGCTGGCACCTGCCAACTCTGCACACAGACCAGCTCCCAGATAATAAGGGTCAGAACACAATGGACATCCAGGCCTCTGTTCTCATGCAAAGCTGGATAACTAGGGTTCATTTTTCGGAGAAAGAGTGCTATTGAGCCCAATTCCTCCAGCAATGGATATCTTCCTAGGCTCCTGTTGACCAACCATAAGCCCCCTCACTACCCTGCCTCCCCCACGCACTCAACTGGTGGCTGTCAACATCATTACTGTAGACAGAGGCACTTAGTGTCTTTATGGCCTCTATTGGGAAGCGGAAGCCAAGGGGACTCGAACCTGCCTCCTGAGGGGAGGCACTGAGACGGGGTGAACAGGCGCAGAGCATGGCTTGGCTGCGGTCTGACCCAGGGCGGGCTCCCTGCTGGCTCGGGCAGCAACGAATCTGCCTGCAGTGCGGGAGACTTGGGTTCAATCCCTGGGTTGGGAAAATCCCCTGGAGGCAGCCATGGCAACCCACTCCAGTATTCTTGTCTGGAGAATCCCCAGGGACAGAAGAGCCTGGTGGGCTACAGTCCGTGGGGTCACAAAGAGTCAGACATGATTGAGTGACTAAGTACAGCACAGCAGGTCATGTTTAGGATCCTTCTGGCTATTCCAGGACCAGCAGGTGACTGGACAAGCCGGTCATCCTCACAGGTGGAGGCAAGGTTAGAGAGGGAGGAAGGGACTAAGATCCCTCCATCTCCTGGCACTGCCTGCTTCTGTCCCAGTGGAACTCATCCTTCTGCCCCACACCCCAGGATCTGACACCTCTCAGCTCCTTCCCTCGCTAGGACACAGGCCTGGGAGCCAGGCCCCTGAGAGTGTACGTTACAATCTGGGGAAGCTGTGCTGGGCCCCTCTTGAACAGACACAGTTCCAGAGGGGAGCTGTGCCTGGGGTCCAAAGGTCTGGGAGGGGCCTTGCCCCCCACCGTGTCTCAGGGAGGGGCCTTGCTCCTCACCATGTCTCAGGGAGTTGGGGGGCCCAGGAGGCACAGCTGTGTGGCCTGTCTAGAAGCCTTGCCAAAAATTCCCCTTCCCAGCAAAACTCAGGGAAAGCCGAGCTGCTGTATTCCAAGGGACCGTTGGTGGGTCAGGGCAGTGGGGGTCGGGCTCAGTGCTGCTGTCGAGTGCCCCTGGGCAGCTTGCACACCCCTGACTCTGCTGGGAGGGATGGTGGGAGAAAGGATCCACAGAATGATTGACGTGGCATTTCCAATCAGCATGGTAAGATGGGCACTTATGGTCAAAATCAGGTTTACGGGAATGGTATTTCCTCTACACCTGAATATGTCCAGGGCATTTCCCACCCACCTGTGACCCCTTATCTTTGGTATCTATAAAAGACCAGGGGCTCTCACCTTCAACTAGCCACCTTTCCCTGAATTTGGGGCCAAATTCTTCATATTCATTCATTCTCTCTTCCTCCCCCCACCCCACCTCCTGTTCGTATTCAAACCCAGGTGGCAGCTGTCAGTAAGAAATTCTTGGAATCACTTGGGACAAAGGATGTTCCAGTTTCACAGAGTTCCAAGAAGGAAAGTCATCCAGATTGTCTCTGGAATAAAATGTCAGCAGAAAGTGCATTTTAAGAATAAAATGCTCTGTCATGCTTTAAAGTGGCATATCCCTTCATCCTTTCCTTAGCTTTAGAAGGTACAACCACCTCCAAAATGCTTTCATAAGGCTCTGCCTTCTATGCAAGACCGCAGATATCTTAGTTAATAATTAAACCGCTTTCTTTCCTAGTTCTCATGTGTTGTAGCAGAACTTCACACCACCTCACGTCCTAGTGAACGATGCAGCCTATAGCTGAGCAATGCCAGTGGGCAGTAGGGCTGAGCGCAGAGCAGCGTTCTTACCGCGCGCTCCCTGGACCGGGGCGTCAGTGTCCCCTGGGAACTTGTTCTTAGTGGAAACGCAAACTCTTGGACTTCCAGCTGACAGCCACGGAATCAGAAACTCTGGGAGGCGGTGGCCCAGCCACAAGGGTTTCTGTGAGTCACCTGGGGGATGCTGGGTAAACCTTTAAGTCTGAGAACCTCTGGTGAGGGACTCAAGACCCCCAGTTCTGGAGTCCAGCAGACCTGGGTTTGAATCCCAGATCTTTAGTCACCAGGCTGTTTATTTCACGTTGCTGGTTTCATTGCTCTTAGCCTGATTTTCTGACCTAATAAGCAGGAATAATAATTCCCATCTCAAGGATTGTCAAATCAAGGGAAACAGCACAGCTATCCAGAGCGCGGCGTGGGTATTTTAGGGGTGCTTCCTGGAAACTCATCACAACCCCATCCCTTCTATGTTCCAGACCAGTGTCATCAAGCAAGTGGAGATCAGACTCTTGGCTTTATGACTGATAAAGCTCCTTTAATAAAGGACATGACTCGGGTGCATGGCCACCCCCAACCACTAGACCTCCTAAGTGTCGCTTCCCAGAACTTCTGGAAGATGCCTCTGGGTGGGGAGTGGGCGGGTGTAGGGAAACCTGAACCACTGCCTCACGCTGTCAAACCTAGAGGCGTGGACAGAGCATGCAACAAAGGACAGTCTCCACAAACCCCAGGGGCAAGCACAGCACCGATGCACACCTGTGAGCTGGAAGACTTACACGAAAGGGGACTTCTGGGGCTCACTGCTGCTCCTGCACTCAGAGACCTTGTAGCCTGGGCCTGAGAAGTGAGTGCAGGGGTGTGCAGACAGCCTGCAGCCCTTCCTGACGTCTCCTGTCCAGGCCTGGATGCTCCTGCCCCTCTATGGAACCTCTGTGGAAATAGGAGTTGAGGGTGGGGAAGGTAAAGCACTCCTCATTGTTTGCAAAAATCGGTGCTCAGTAAATCCGTGACCATTATTAAGAAGTGACACAATAGTTCCATATTGCTACACGGAAAAAAATGGTAACATTTGGGCCAGGCACGTATTAACACATTGATTATTATGAATACAGTTGATTACTGCATCCATCAATGTATTAATCCATTAACTCGTACAACTCCGCTACAGTGTGTATGTAATATTTTTCGCATCAGTTTTGCATTGGAGGTAACTGAAGCACAAGATGCTGAAGCAGTTACCACAAGTGACGAATGAGAGTGTTTGTGTGTGTGTTAGTTGCTCAGTCGTGTCCAGCTCTTGGCGACCCTGTGGACTGTAGCAGGGACCCCAAAGTCATGCCCAGGGGCTCTGCCTTCAGGGCCCCTGCCTCTCCTTACGGTGCTGTAAACAGCTAGGGAAAGGCTGGGGGTGCTCTGAAACATGTGTATGACTTGCTTTAAAAAGATTAGCTAAGAACACAAAAGCTACAGAAGTTATTAATAAGACCTTTTCCAGAACTGAAAAGTTCTTTCAGTTGCATTAGTACTGAAGTCTACAGTTCAGAATTACACCAAGAGTAAAACAATAATAAGCTGTTTGTATTGTAGGCTGGAAAGAATGAGAATCGGAGAGTAGATCTGCAGCAATCTCTTCTGAGGACAGCAAAAAACCAGACACTTCAGCTGTGCCTTTCGATTCACAGTCAGGCCAATGGAGACAAACAGCCCCAGGTCACTCACCTTAAAATCCAAACAAAGAGACCAGCGATCAGCAACCAGGGCTAGAGAACTGGTGCAGAATTTAAAGACTGAAGAGGCAGTATTCTATGAGAGGGTGACCTGGGGTATCCTCTAGTGCACATTAGTGAAGTCTCCTTTATGTGCAGTTGGGAAGATCCCCTGGAGGAGGGCATGGCAACCCACTTCAGGATTCTTGCCTGGAGCATCCCATGGACAGAGGAGCCTGGCGGGCTATAGTCCACGGGGTCGCAAGGAGTCGGACACGACTGAGTGACTAATGCTTTTACTCTATACTACAATTCAGTAGTATATCTCAATATATCAAGAGAAAAACAATAAAGGGATCACAGACAATATTCAACAACCAAAAAACAAGAACAACAACAAACACCTTTAGGTAAGAACTAATAACAGAACTTGACGGTATTAGGAGTCAGAGCATGAGACGATTCAGATAATACAAGAGTCAAACATCAAAGGCCTGGGAAGCGCCAGCCGCACCAAAGAGTGGCCAGGCATTATACTAACACAAACACAGGCACGGAAGGAAAGAAACACACCTCCCAGTTCTGACAACCTCGCACGTGCTGTAAGCCTTTGACAAGCACTCGTCGACTGGCTGCTCAATAACAATCCCGAGAAACTGCTTCCAGTCCCAGTTCTAAGGCCTCTCGAATAACCTTCCCAACTCATCTGTCATTTGTTTAACCCTTTTTAGTGGATTCTGGGGGGACTACACAAGGTCCCCCTAAGAAATCTGTATGTCAGAGGCATATGAATAACACCATTCAATTGAAAAAAACGCTTTTCTGCAAGTACATCGCATTTTTCACATTTCAAGCCACTCACCTTTTTCTAAATGCTTTGCTGTTTTTTTCATTGGCGTGTAGTTGATTTACAATATTGTGTTATTTTCATGCATACAGCATAGTGATTCAGGTTTTTTTGAAGATTATGTTCCATTATAGGTTATGACAAGATATTGAATATACTTACCTATATTACACAGTAAATCCTTTTTGCTTATCTATTTTAGGTACAGTAGACTGTATCTGTTAATCTCATACTCCAAATTTATACCCCCTCCCACCTTTGGTAACCATAAGTTTCTTCACTGTCTATGAGTCTGTTCGTTATCAGATTCGTTTATATTAATTTTTAGGTTCCACATATAAGTGATATCATGTAGTACTTGTCTTTCTCTGACTCATTTTACTATAAATGCTTTGCTAGTTTTTAATGAATGTCTGAGGGGAATATAATGAAAAAGTCTCGGCCAACATTTGCAAGTTCCTCACAACTAGTGCCACTCTGTCACTAATTTTTTGAACCTGTATCTTCTTTATCTGATCCTGAGAAAATAAAAAGTTCTCAAACTAGCCCTCTTGACTAATTTTCAACCACCCACCCCTACTAAATCATTAAAAAAATTCACCTTCTCTTTGAAATAAAGGGATAGTCTCCCCTCAACTCTTTCAAATCTGGCCTTAATAATAAAAGAGTAAGATGAAAACACAAAATAACTATAAGAAGTACTGCACATTTGCTGCTTATCTCTCTCTTTTTTTTTTCTCTTCAAGTGTTTACAATGGAGCATTTCAACTTGTTATGAGTGGGAATGAGAAAGTGAAATAGACTAGAAACAGACCAATTTCATTTTTCTGTCAGCATTTCCTGACAGGCCAAAGATAAACCTCATAAACTGTGAAAAATGAACAATTCTTGGTTTTGATAACCTAAGCTGGGAGGAGGACCAAGGAGCTTCTATCTCTGGAACCCAGGAGTTTATCTCACTTGTTTTTCAATGATTAATCCCAAACTTATCCTATTTCGTCAACAACTTCAACGAGCCCAAAGGGAAATTTTAGACCCCTGGCTCCAGCTCCTCTCTGTGTCCAGGCCTACTGGTGCCAAATGAAGTGGTAATTAACCCCAAGTCCCCCTTTCCTGACATGCAGACTTGCAAGGCAACAACAGTCCAGGGAAGGGAGACCCTGGTGGGAACTGCCAACAGCAGATTTGCAGAGGGTGAGGGCTCCAGAGAGGAATGAGCAGGACAGGATGCAGAGGCAATTGCACCAGCAAAAGCAACAAGGCAGAAAGGAACATGGAATGCGGGGAGCTGGGGAGGACCATACAAACAATGGTCTGGCAGGAAAGAAGAGCTTCCGAAGTGGGAGACAGCGGAAATAACATCAGGTAGAAGGCTGGGCTTGAAAATCCAGTTAGAGGAGTTTGGGGGTAATGTGGTGGCCATAGGGAGCCATCGTGTGTTCTAGAGCAGGAGAGTCTCATGATCTGAGTGGGCATCAGGATGACAATGGTGTGTGGGCAGCTGATAGAAGAGATGAGGATCAGAGCATCTAATTTAGGAACATTTCAATAATTGGGACAGGAAGGGAAGAGGGCTGGATTCAAACTTTCCTTGTGGTCCAGTGGTTAAGAATCTGCCTGCAAATGCAGGGGGCATGGGTTTGATCCCTGATCTGGGAAGATTCCACATGCCACAAGGCAACTAAGCCTGTGGGCCACAACTGCTGAAGCCCCTGCACCCTAGAGGCCGAGCTCTGCAGCAAGAAGAACCACCACGATGAGAAGCCCGCACCGCAACAGAGAGCAGCCCTCTCACTAGAGGAGCACCGTGCACAGAAAGAAAGGCTCAACCCAGCCAAACGTAAATACACGAATAGACATTTTTTTAAAAGAAGGCTGGGTTCTCCCAGGTTTTTTTCCCTTGATTCAAGTGTTTCCCTATTCAGAACTACTGACTTCTGCCATAGATGCATACAACTTACGCCACTATAGATTTATTCCTTTTATCCTTATCCACTTGATGCCTAGGTTTACTTACATAATCTGTTTTAGCCTCACCTTGATCTGTAATATCTACGAAATCATAAACATAATATATGAGTTGTATGCATACATTTTTCTAACCCCCGTGAAAACAAGTACATGGTTAGTAAAGTAAGAAGTTGGTCTGTGCTGTACTTCAAACCACCTCAGACCACTATGGAGCAGATATACCTTGAAGAAAGTTGCCTTAGTTCATGGGTTCTTAAGCTTACTGAAGTCACAGACCTCTTTGATTACCTACTAAAACCCACAGATCCCCTTCCCAGAAAACCGAGTGTCTGCCTGCACACACATGGTTTTGTATATCATTTCTGACTGTCATTGTCCCTTGGGTTAAAACCCTTGTGACTTGTCCGGGGCTAGTAGAATGTGAACCTTAGCTTCCCAGCAGGCCAGGTTACTTGGCAAATCTTCTCAGAGCTTACTATGGCTTTGGAGTCCTTCCAAGAGCTTGCAATATCTTCTGGGGGGTGTCTGACCCCCTCAACTTCTAGAATGTTCTGAGGCCAAAGCCACTGCTAATGGCTCCTCAGATGCCCTTGCTCTCTCTGAGGCTCTAAGCAGACAAATGCCACAAGGAAACTCTGATCTGCATGGGCCTGCACCACCCTCCACCCCAGGGTACACCTGGACACGGCTGGGCTGGCCCCAGGGAGGTGGGCTGAACCGTTCCATCCTGTTCCCCTAGCCCGTTGCTGAGAGAAGCATTCGGTCTCACCCATGGCCTGTGATTGCTCCGTCAAATCAATTCGAGAGACTACAAAGATATAAGAGCTGAACAGCACCAGCAAGGGACTCCATTTTTTTTTTTTTTTTTTCCTGGAAGGCTCTTTGCCAGATAAAACAAGACTAAATATGAAATGGCTTCATATTCCAAGCATGAACTAATGTTGGGGTTGCGGCTGATAAGTAAAGAACAGCTAAACAGGCTTTGACACTATGACTCTGCAGAGGGCAACACTCTCCCTGGAAGTGGGGGTGTGGGGATTTATCGGGACTGTTGGGGAGAGAGCTGTCTGGAAGAGGTTCCTTCCTCATAAAAAACCCAGGCCCCTGCTGACCGATTCTCACATTAGGAAAACATTGGTAAATCATCAGCATAATCCAAGAATTATTCCCTTCCTCTGTGCTGAGCACCAGGGCCCTTCTCTTCTTATCTGGTTCTAATTTTCTTCATGGGTGCTGCTCCTAATTCATTAATTGAAAGGATTTTTGGCTAGAAGCCCATGACCCTCCTGGAACAAAAAACATTAAATTGTAGGGGCTGATCTTCTGTGGGTCTAAGAGAAGCCAAAGTGGATGGGGCTGGTTGCCTTGGGGTCCCTGCTGGGTTCGGTTTGGACCCCTGAGGCACAGGTCTGGGGAACTGGCTGCCTGGAGAGCTTCCCTAGCCAGGGAACCATGGTAAATTGCTAGCTTTCTGAATGTCCCCTGGAGAACATACACGATCACACAAGGCTTTTAAGATCAACTGTAATAGACTCCCAACAATTTGTTTTTCTTTGGCTGCTTTTACTAACCCCTCTGGACCTTCCTCCAACACTGGGTCTGATACTACTCAGCATGACACGGAGGTAAGAGAAGGAGCTCTGGGATCCAACAACGGGCCTGAATTAAAATATGCCTCCATGCCTTCCTAACTGTGTGGCTTTGGGCATGTGGATTGATCCCTCTGGGCTTCAGATTCTGTGAGAGCTCAAGAAATCAAGTAACTGCATTACGGAATGGCTATAAGGTTTCCACGAGATGATGCACATGAAACAGATTGGCGAGTTTTTGGTACATGGTAGCTCTCAACTAATAGTAAGAATCACCACCACCACCACCACCATCAACATCACCAATATCTTCCCTGATGACCTGGGTTGGGGTTGAAAGAGAACACAGATGTGGAGTTCAATTCAACTCGATGTCATTTACAATGGATGTGCGGATGGCATTCGTGATGGTACCACTATGTACAATCCCCAGTTTCACTCTTGAGCTGGACAAGCGGGACATGGGAAGACATGGCTGTCATGTTCTTTCATTCATTTACTTACTCGCTCAACAATATTGTACCTACTATGTTCCAGACACTTTCCTAGGGTGGTAGATACCGCTATAAGCTGGACAGACATAAGCCTTGTCCTGGAGAGTATAGTCCCCTCCGCCTCTCAGCTGTAACACAGCCTCAGCAAACACATTGCAGGATGCCACAAAGGCAGCCTGCGTACCAATCAAGGTTACTTTCACCACCAAACGGCAGGGCAAAGAAGTGTCCAGGGACACAGCAATTCTACCCAAAATGCCCATAGGAAAGTCAACAGACATTTTTGCTGACACCTCCTCAATACCAGGCACTGCATGAGCCCTGGGAATGCCTTCGTGGACAAAGCAGGCCCAGGCCCAGATCACGCGGCGAGGGCCACTGTCTAAGCGGAGGGAGAAGGCAGCCAAGGAACAGTTGGGCCGCCCATGCAACGCTGGTCCCCAAGGCAGCCGCTGCGTCACTGCCCCTCAAAGCCGCACACACAGCACTCGCCAGGCAGGCCGCCTTCTGAGGCGGGGTACACACTTAACATCAACCAACTCTGCATGCTCTGACCACCTACTCCATTTACAGGATAATCACACAAGTAAAGAAACCAAAAGACTCACAGATACAGACAAGAAACTAGTGGTTACCAGTGGCGGGAGGAGTAGGGGAGTAAGAGGTATAAACTACCTGGTGTATGATCAGCTCAAGGATGCGTCACACAACACAGAAAACACAGCCAATATTTTGTAATAATTGTAAATGAAAAGTAACCTTTAAAACTGTATAAAATGTTTTAAAAAATCTAATAAAAAATAAAGAAATCAAAGGTTACTTTCCCCACCGAAGAGGTGGGCTAGGAGCTGGAGTGTTGGTGTATCTGCATCGGACCCTGCTGTCCATCTGGCTGCTCCCCTGCTCCTCACAGCACAGCCCCCGCGGGTCCATTAGGAATCCACCCCTGCTCTTTCTTCACCAGCCCCAAACCTCCCACACTAGCACATAAGCTGTGGTCTGGGACTAAGAGGGTTTTGTTTTTTAAACAGTTAAATCTTTCATTGCAGACCAATTAAAATTTAAAGACTCTCTCTCCTCCCCCCAACCTCTCTCTCCCTCCCTCCCTCCCTCTCTCTTTCTCTCTCTCTCTCTCTCACACACACACACACACACACACACACTTCCACTTCTCTGAACACAAAAAGCTGATGATAGCCTGGTGTTTACTATTAGAAACAGGATTTGAAAACCCACTGAGAGAAATCCTGGCTCTTCACCTCCGCTTGTCTTTTTCCTGCTCAAACTTTTCCTGAATGAGATTGCTCTACCAGGAACCCTGAGTGTCCACCCCGCAAAGCAGCCTGTGGGTGGAGGATACAGCATCTCCCTGGCCCTCTCAGCTGTCTGGCAAAGAGTGAGCAGGCACCTGTGGTGTCCAAGAAGTGGCCGGAGCGCTCGGAGGGCCAGGCCTCAGCTGTCACCCTGCTTTGCCCATCCCACTCCCCAGCGTCCGCCTGCATGCCTACCTGCCCCCTATTCTACCATCACACGTCACTGGCAGTATCAGGGGACCCTTTCTGACCATCCAGGAGGAAGGGGAAGGGCATTAAGTTACGCTTCTGGCCCCAACCTCACTCCACATGTTCTCCTGCTCTCAAAGCAATGGCCTTTTAACATAAGATCAGGTACAGAAGGTCTCATGCATGCACACACGCTTTACTTTCAGAGCTCTCAGGTTCCCCGTGGCATCTCTTTCCAGAATTCTCAGAGCCAGGAAGTCACCCTTAGGTATTAATTTGGACATAAAATTTCCCTCATCTCCCATTTCCCGTCTTGTCTTAGAGGGTCCCAAACAGTGACCTCCTTGCAAGCAGTCGGCCTGACTGCTGGTGCTGGGGTTCCTGGAGTCCCATCCTGGGAGAACTGGCCAGAGAGAACTTTCCCTGGGGTGGTGAGCAGTCATCCTGTCATGATGCTGGGTGTACACTCCCAGCTCTAGATGGTTCGTGGTGAAGCGATGAAACCTTTATCTTTCTCCTGGCTAAAGCCCATATAAGGACAGATTGAGATTGAAAGGCAAAAACAACATCCATTCTTGGTGATGGAAAGAAATCATGTCTGGCAGGATGTGAGTTAGAGAAAACTCTGGGCCCCATGGAGAAAGGGATCTTGAGACTCCTATAAAACAAGGCAAATGGGGTGACTCATCTCAGGGTCAGGGTGTAATCTGTGCTGTGGAGCTGTGAGGCTGGAAGGAGCCAAAAGAAGGGAGAGCAGGCGCTCCCAGTAAAGGGGGCTGGGTTCTCTGGCCACACAGGGGAACTCGAGGACTTGGGAAGGGGCTGTCCTAACAGCCAGAGCTGGCGTTTGGAAGGAACCAGAGAAATTCACTGAACAAGTGGTCCTGGCCAGGTCCACCACTTCACTAAGGAATTAGCGCTCCCAGCTCAGCTACTGACATCCGCCGTAAGTCTAGACCAGCTATCTGGTCCCTTGCATGTGCTAAGTCACTTCAGTCGTGTCCGACTCTTTGCCACCCCACGCATTGCAGCCTGTCAGGCTCCTCTGCCCAAGGAGTTCTCCACGCAAGAATGCTGGAGTGTGTTGCCATACCCTTCTGCAGGGGATCTTCCCGACTCAGGGATGGACCCCACACCTCTTCTGCCTCTTGCATTAGCAGCTGGGCTCTTTACCACTGGTGCCACCTGGGGGGCTCTTTCTCTGTGTGTTAGAGGCGCAGGCGTGTCTAACTCTTTGCGACCCCACGGGCTCCCCCACACTGCATCGGCGGGCCGGTTCTTTATCACTCGCATCGCCTGGGAAGCACCCTGTCTCAACGTCCCCTTTTAAATTTGGAAACCTTCCTGCCCTTCCCTTGCCTCACGGACGGGCGACTCCAAAAACACTAACGGCAAACTCTCACCGCACCCTCAGCACACATCAGGTGCTGTGCAAACACGTTTCACGAGATTCTCGAACCACGTCACGGTGAGCTCAATATGTGAGCTAACTACCTGCACTTCACTAACAAGGAAGCTGACATTCGGAGATGAGCTAACTTGTCTGAGGTGACGATATTGGTAAGTGGTCGAGTCAGGATGCGAGCAAAGGCAGATGGGCCTTTCTGCACCCCCGGTAACATTTCAATATGAACACACTTTACTGCTCTTTTTAGAAGAAACCAGGAATGGTAAATGAGGAGAGAGAGAGAGCGATTGCCTTGGAACACAAAGCAAGTGTGAAAGATCCTCCAAAGGCGTCAAAACAGAACACTGTCCTCCTCCCCTTGAAACCTGCATTCTACATCATGTGCTCCCCATTACCTTCGGAGACCCTCAGCCTGTTAATTCACTTTCCAGACCCCGTGTAGCTGTGTCTCTGGGTGATCATAACTTGGGTGAGTCAGCTGACAAAGTCTGCAAGCTCTCGGAAAGATATCATTAGCTGGAAATGGTGCCAAATGTCACACAGGGAGCCTGTTTGCAAACACTTTCCTCTCTCCTTGCCAAAGAGTTGCGTTCTGTGTATCCACCGGCTCCCTTCCATGTTGCTTTTCTGGGCCTGGCTCCTCCAGCCCACTCATCCCATGCCACAAGAACAAGTCAGCACAAACCCACAGAGCAACACTGAGTGTCTGCTGCTGTCGTTAAGGGCAGCCCACTTTCCTGAGGATCCACATGGGGACGGCCCTGCCAGATCCCACCACGCACTAAGCTTGAAGCCACCAAACACGTTCAACAAACATTCACCGAGCCCTTATTTCAGGTCAGAGAGCAGACATGATTAAGCAGGGTGCCTATCTCCCCCAGGCCAAATGTTAAATGTAGGGCAGGAAAAGATCAGCAAAGAAGTGCCATATTATAAGGTGTCATTAAATACATACTAAATGAGCACCATTTTAACTGTGGCTGGAACATACTTTGAATGATTAATTTGTATTTATTTCTCATCAATTTTCTCCTTTCCTCTGGTCCTTTCTCAAGCAAGTAGCCAATCAGCTTTGTCTTCATTCCCTTAGAAACAGTAGGGAAGAAGTCGCCTACAAGACTATCTCATGTCAATATTCCAAAATCTGAGGTTCAGAGTTGGTTCAGTAGGATTTATGGAGAAGGAGGTAATAGAGGATTGGGAGGAAGAAGCAAAGTGAACTGGAGAAAGCCAAGGTCGAGAGCAGCTTCTACCCAGAATACAAAGAAATGTCCCTGGGCTGGTGGGGAGGCAGGGCGAGCATGATACGGAAGAGGGAAGCAGAGAGAGAAGCAGAGAGAGGAAGAGGGACAGAAGAGAGATACTGACCCGAAGTCAGGACTGCTGAGTGCTCCGGCAAAGAGGACTTGGCCTCTCTGCTCCTGCCTAGCAAGACCCCAGTAAGCAATGGCTGTGTTGTATCTCTAGGTTAACATAGGACCAAAGGTGATTCTGTAAAAACAATTTTTCCATTGCCCATGTGACTACAGAGAGCTGCTAGCCCTACAGAAGGAATAAGATACATCCCAAATGTCACTTGCTTGGCTTCTGCCTTGCTTTGATGCTGCATGAGTCCCTAGAACTGTGGCCCAGATTGAGGCTGGATCCCAAGCAACTCCTACTATAGCTTCCTGGTGGCCTAAAGGGATAGTGCTAAGGTTGCCAGACACTATACAGGATGCCTTGTATTGGGGGTCCTATATTTTATTTACTAAATGAGGAAAGCCTAGATTGGGATTGACATTGAAATTGAGGTGATAAAAACAATGTGGATGAAAATTTATACCAGAGTTTGCAGCACTGAATATGTGGATTGAGAGACACTCCTATTTGAACACAATGCCTTTTTTTCCTTACAGTGCTTTAAGTTTTATTCCCAGGCGACTCTAGCGATAAAGAATCCGCCTGCCCATGCAAAAGACTCAGGTTCAATCCCTGGTCAGGAAGATCCTCTGGAGTAGGAAATGGCACCCCACTCCAATATTCTTGACTGGAAAATTCCATGGACAGAGGAGCCTTGTGGGCTACAGTCCATGAGACCACAAAGACCACACGACTGAGCCACTGAGGACACACAGAACACAGTTTATGAAGGTCCTTCACATTTACTGTATCATTTGATTCCCCATAACCTAGTGAGATGAGAAATGAAGTCTAATTATTTCCAGGAAAAGACATGGGGCTTATGGAAGCTGAGTCCACGGAGGATGCCAAGTCCACGTGGGCCAAAGCTGTACGCAAACCCTGCCTCCGCTCCCAGGCGGCTCCGCTCCGGACTGCACACAGGGCCTCAGCCTGGCCCTGGCTCTGCACCACAGAGGTGACGCCAGCGAATTCAGTCTCCAAATGCTCTCTTAAACTTCCATGACATATGAAGTTTTAGGGGTGCCTAGTTCCAGATGACCTCTCTCTGGCACAGGGGCCAGAACTAGGAAATGATATGACTTGGTGAGGTGACCACAGTCAAGTCTCCATTGCCTGTGGGTCCCAAGATGATGAGACTTGCGATAGGCCTGGCTGCTAACCCTCTGGGTCACTATCTGTCAGACCAGGGGACACGCAATCACTAAAAAGATAGCCTGACTCCGCTGCAGTTCAGCAACGACGCTGTGGAAGGTGATTTAGGGAGAAAAGAGCTTTGCGAAGAAGGGGGCCAGATCCCTAGGTTGGGAGGATCCCCAGGGGAGGAAATGGCAACCCACTCCAGTTTTCTTGCCTAGAGACTCCCATGAACAAGGAAGCCTGGCAGGCTACAGTCCACGGGGTCACAAAGAGTGGGACATGACTGAGCACCACGCATACACACTGCAGACCCCAAGGGGACGAGGTTGAGGCACGACGGGCCACCAAACTTCGACAGTTTGGTGCCAGTGCTGGGGGGAGACCTCTGTCAGAGCTCAGGTTTTTACACATCCTAAAAGCTCTACTTATGGACAGCAGGTCAGAGGGAAGGGAAAAAAATGCAACCAGACTTGAAAAGTTACTTGGTGCTGTTGTCAGCTAATGGACTGCAGCTGTTTTTGCCATTTCAGAAGCTGGTGCTCATGCCTTTTTTAAAAGTATGTTGTAGGAAATAAAGAATAGGATTCTGGGGAAGCCCCCTACCACCACCCACTTTGATGAAAATTTCATTTTTCTCTCTACATAAGAGACTTTAAGGGCAGGGAATTTTCTTTTTATTTTTTTGAAGTGTTGGAATATAGGAACCAGTTTTATTCTCATTTTTCATTCATTGTACTTATATTTAATTTTTTTAAATTGGAGTATAGTTGCTTTACACTGTTGTGTTCGTTTCTGCTGTATGACAACGTAAATCAGCCATATGTGTACATACGTGTGCGTCGCTCAATCACTTTATCTGCATCTGACTCTTTGCGATCCTACGGGCTGTAGCTTGTCAGGCTCCTCCGTCCAAGGGATTCGCGCTTCTTTGGTCTCCTGCATTGGCAGGCAGGTTCTTTACCACTAGCCCACCTGGGGAGCCCGTGTATACACATACCCCCCCGCTTTAAGCTTCCCTCCCCATCCCATCCCTCTGGTCACCACAGAGGACCCAGCTGAGCTCCCTGGGCTATACAACAAATCCCTTTCTAGTTGTCTGTTTCACATATGGTGATGTATATGATTCAATGCTACCCTCTCAATTCATCCTATCGTCTCCTCCCCTGTGTCCACAAGTCCGTTCTCTATGTCTGCATCTCTATTACTGTCCTGCAAATTACTCTTTGTACTTTGGTATGTTATAAATACTATTTATTATCCACTAAATACAAACAACAGTAACTCTTCACTATGGGTGGAAGCCATTTTGGGAGTGTGAGAAGAGGGTATCTTCTAGATTGGGACATGAGAAAAGGATTCTGATGATCACCAAAACACTCCTTACACATACCTGCTTTGCTAAGCTTCCAACACAAAACGAAGTGGAGCTCTGCACCCGGTAACTGCATCTGGGCGTCTCTCTCAAAGGTCTCCCTGATGGCAGCCCATGGCCTGGGACACATCGTCGAAGGAGCCGGGGCCCGAGCCCATGCTGCATCAGTGTCAGGACTCGGGCGCCGTGTCTGGGCAGGGGAGTCCTACTCAGAGCTCCTTCTCATCAGCCTGGCTCAGGACTGCACTCAGCCCAGGATCTCAAGTTCCCTTCCTCCACTAGGGGCTGGTGACTTTTAAACGTGGAGGCTCTGCCAAGCACTGGGATTTCATTAAGGGCCCCGTTAAAATTTACTAGAGTCAAATAAAGAAAAGACCCAGCCTTGGAAATCATTCTTCGGCCATGTCTCCCCCTCTCCCCGCTTCCCACCCCAAGCCTCAATCCCACTTATTCACCCATTAGATAGCTAGCAATTGAGCTAATTCTGGAAAGATGCCCATATCAAATGTCTTTAGAAATCACTTCAGAAAATGCCTTTAGGAAGGCAGCTCACCTCTTCCCATCTGTCTTACTCTGGCAGATCTGGGCACCTACACAAAGAGGCAGTGAAACAAAACCATGAAGAATATAGACTCTCAAATCAGACGAGGATACATCCTGGCCATTGCCTTACTTTCTGCATGACCTTGGGCTTGCTTCTTAACCTGAGTCTCACTCTCTGCATCCATAAAGTGGGAAGAGTACTATGATGTGTTGTATAGCACGTTAAGAGGTTAGACCAAACAATGCATGTCAGACATTTAACCCAGCGTCTAGCACTCAGCAAGTACTGAAAATGGGAGCCACGAACAGGGGTCTTCCAAGGGCACCGCCTATCTTTCTTGCCACATTGGTGCAGCCTGTGTTTAACGGAAGTTTTGCCAGGTGCACGGGGGAGCTAAGAAGAGGGAAAATGTGTTCACACTTCTGGAGTCAAAAGTTGTCCCATCCTTCTGTGATGTCATAATCAGAGCTGTAGCCCACAAATCTGAACTCTGACAAGCCCCACAACCAGCCGTCACCACCCACACACTTTCATTGCCCTTTCGCACATAACACCTGGGGCCTCTGCTTCCATCCCACCATTTCATGAGCCCGTCTGACTAAAGGTCCTTGTTCAGCATCATAAGGACAGCCAGTATCTGCAAGAGGTAAGCACGCCGGGGCCCCAGGAACTGAGACAGGAAACCGCTTCCTGGAGCAGCTGAAATGGAGCAAGATGGGATACAGGCAGGTACGTCTCTTTGGTTTCGTGATTAAAACTGAAACTCAATCCCCCTGCTCGGGGAGACCTGGTCACAGGCTTCATCTTTCAAAGCACTACCTGGATGCTTATTAAGGGCCCACTTGCCCCCAAGATTGGGTTACTTCACTTTCAGCAGCTGCTTGACCTCTCCCCACCACCAAGGTGCCAAGGTGAAGACTCACTTGAAATTAAGCCCAAGCTACACAGGTAGCCCTCGGCAGCTTTGGTAGACCAATAATTTCTGAGGAAGGTTGGCTCCTGCTTATTTAGGTCTGTGCCTGAAGGTCCTTCCAAAGCTCCAGCCAGAGTCACATACCTCTTATCTCTTCTGCACATTTTCCTTTCCTATGTTCTCACGTCACTTACCTCAGAGCATCTCATTTTTTTATTTACTTGTTTGCCTTTGCTTGCTTCCCTTAGACCATAAGCTCCAATGGAAGAGAAAGTCTGCTTGCCTTATTCATGCTGTAAGCCCAGCGTGTGTGTGCCTTTGCATTGAGTAGATAAAGGAAAAGAGTAAAAGATTTATCAAATGCTATACAAAGGACTTCCGTGTTGGTCCAGTGGTTAAGAATCTCCCTGCCAATGTAGGAAACATGGATTCCACCCATTTGGGGAAGAACCCATATACTGTGAAGTAATTAAGCCCGCGTACCACAACAACAGAAACCACCGCTGAGACACCCACGTGCCGCAACTGGCAAGTAGCCCCCGCTCATCGCAACCAGAGAAAAGCCCACGCACAGCAGCACAGACCCAGGGCAGCCAGAAGTAAATTTAAAAAATTAAAAAACATCTGGTGTGCCATACAAAAAACCAGAGGCCTGCCTGTAACGGGGCTTGCAGTATAGAGAATGTCCTGTGAAGGAAGCAAGGACGGGCACGTTCTTTCCCTCCTGATATCCCCAAGCTTTACGACACATTCATGCACCGATCGCATTCTTTGTAACATCACACACAAGGGCCGAGCAATTCAAGACCATCTGATCTGAAGTATTGCCTGCCACTATTCGTCATACTTAGTTATTCACCTGCTATATCTAGTAAAATTTCTGAACCAAAGTGGATGATAGTGTGGATACCTAAGTACATGGAGTGGAAAGTCAATACAAATTTGATGTGAGCCAAGAAACCTAAGTGTGGGTGGAGGAGAGAGGATGGTGAGATAGGGGAGAGGAAAAAGAACAGGAATAGTCAGGGCTGCCCTTTGGCTGAAGCCTAAGGCAGATAACTGAAATAGGACAGGCCGAGACTTCCCTCTAGCTTGCTTCCCTCTCGTAGACATGCCTTCTGGTCTTTGCTTCTCGGAGCTGGGCGACAGTGATCTCCATACACAGTGATTTCCATACAGAGGGATGCAGAGAAAGAAGAGGAGCTGGGCAGAGAAGAGGCAGCCGTGTCTGCAGGAGGATTAAGAAGCAACCTCAGATGGCTTTGGGGGCTGCAGGCTCCAGAATAAAACTTGCAGGAAGGCCAAAAGCAACGGATGTGTGATGAGGGCTGCACATCCATTCAGAAATAAACTGCAAAAAACCCGTAACTGAACAAAAACAAAGCAGCACCCTCAACAAGTTGTCCTTGACCCAGTGTGAACCTTCTCGGTGTTAGAACAGAACAAAACAGTTGCGGCTCTGCCCATCGCCACCTCCACCCCGCTGCCACGAGAGCTGTCGCTGTCTGCCCAGTCCACGGCAGCTGTTCTATACTCAGGACGGAACCCTCCTTCCAGGGCAGGTTCAGGGTGTGTTTCTGGTGACCCTGAATCAGCTGAAGAGCTCCTGCAGGTGTGTGTGTGTGACCTCTGTGGACCTCTGTGAAGGAACCCTGGATTTCTTAGTTCTAGAAGCCAGTTAGCCGTGGGGTTCCAAAAGCCAGATTTTGGTAATATGCATGCATACCCCATGCACAGGCAGGCAGAAGCAAAGTTACCCCCGCCAACTGTCCAAAAATACACAGCTACATAATCTCTAGCTGTGTAACTTAGTTACAAAAACCTCTCTGGAACTTCCTAATGTTTTTGATGAAATTAAGACACTGAATAGATCTAAGAATCTTCCAGTTTAAAAATTTTACACTTCTAGATAACCAACAAGGACCTACTGTATAGCACAGGGAACTCTGCTCAGTATTCTGTAATAACCTAAATGGGAAAAGAACTTGAACAGAAACATGTCTATGTATAACTGAATCATTTTGCTTTCCACCTGAAACTAACATGACATTGTTAATCAACTATACTCCAATATAAAAATTTTTTTAAAAAATCTATACTTACATAATAAATATTACTTGATGCTTTTTCTTTCTCTCTCCCTTGCTTTTTCTGTCCCTCCTTCTGCTTTTTTTCTTTCTTCCATCTTGGCCAAGTCCCTTTCATCTGCCTCACAAGGGCCAGTGACCCCAAAACAGCCAGCAAATTAGCAGTTGTATTCACAAGGTTTGGAGTAGCTGATATTCCAAGATTATGATTCAACTATTGAGTTCTGAGGCTCTAAAACAAAATCCCCAAGTCTCCTGTTGAGCATGAATAAAAAAAAACCAGCCAGTCAGCAAGCAAAGGTCTCCTGATTGAGTCTTGGAGATGCACACAATAAATACAGCTACCGCACCACAAAGTTTGGTCTTAGACAGAAACAGGTGCACACAGAAATGCAGTATTTCTGCTGCAGGAATCGAGATGGTAGTAGTCATGTATGGATGTGAGAGTTGGACTATAAAGAAGGCTGAACACTGAAGAATTGATGCTTTTGAACCGTGGTGTTGAAGCAGACTCTTGAAAGTCCCTTGGACTGCAAGGAGATCAAACCAGTCAATCCTAAAGGAAGTCAATTCTGCATATTCATTAGAAGGACTGATGCTGAAGCTCTAATACTTTGGCCACCTGATGTGAAGAGCCAACTCATTAGAAAAGACCCTGATGCTGGGAAAGATTGAGGGCAGGAGGAGAAGGGGATGACAGAGGATGAGAGGGTTGGATGGCGTCACCGACTCAATGAACATGAGTTTGAGCAAGCTCTAGGAGGTGGTGAAGGACAGGGAAGCCTGGCATGCTGCACTCCATGGAGTGGCAAAGAGTCGGACATGACTGAGCTACTCAGCATACAAGATAACATACTGACTACAGGAGGAGTGAATTTTATGCATCCAGAAGGCTTTCCAAGGAGAAGGTACAGTGATGTGGGAGTTTGTGGTGGTGGTATGGTCACTAAGTTGTGTCCAACTCTTACAGCCCCATGGACTATAGCTCACCAGGCTCCTCTGTCCATGGGATTTCCCAGGCAAGAACACTGGAGTGGGTTGCCATTTCATTCTCCAGGGGACCTTCCTGATCCAGGGATTGAACCCAGGTCTCAGTGGGTTCTGCACAGCAGGCAGACTCTTTACCAACTAAGCCAACAGGGAAGTCCAATGTGGAAGTTTAGCAAACCACAATTAATATTATTCTTCATTAAGTGCATCTATTTCTATATATTGAAAAATTACTTCATTCGGGATGAGCCCACCATTTAAATACATATATAACACACATGACTATCATTTACTGAGCACTGTCTGCTATAAACTGTGCTAATAAGTTCCTCATACACATCTCATTCAACCCACATAAAACAGGAGATGGATGTCAGCACAGTGTTAAGAGCAAGTTAATAGTCAGATTCTATCTTTCTATGCCTCAGTTTTTTCATCTGTGAAATGAGATAAATAATAGTATACATCTCAGAGCGCTGGTGTGATATTTCAATTAAAAGTTTCATAAAGCACTTACTGCAATGTTAGGGATGTGGCAAAGGTCCCATAAACAGTATTTACTGATAACCCTGATGTTTCAGATGGTAAAGAATCTGCCTGCAATGTAGGAGACCCCAGTTTGATCCCTGGGTTGAGAAGATCCCCTGGGGAAGGGAATGGCAACCCTCTCCAGTATTCTTGCCTGGAGAATCCCATGGACAGAGGAGCCTGGTGGGCTACCATCCAAGGGGTTGCAAAGTCGGACACGATGAGTGACTAGCACTTAACATCCTTTTCCCGAATATAACTTGAGAGGGTAAGTGACGTGTCTGAGGTTGAACTAGCTCTGAGTATGTCACCATACTCTGTTGTCTCTTGGGATGTCAACTGCCAAACTCAAGCTTGCTCGATGGCAACTGCTTCAGTGTTCCAGTAAACTTGGCACACCCTGTGTGATCTGTCCTGCAATCTACCTTTAAACATCACTATTATCACACATACCTTGGGAAGGTCGCGCATACTTGTGGCGGACATGCTCAGGCCTTAATAAGAGTTAGAGATGCCTCTGGTCTCTAAGGTGCATCTGGCTTTTTCCTGCATCACCTGTGATTCCTCCTCACCCAGCCCCGATTCTGAACTCTTCTGGACCATTCTCTTTTGTTCTCTCTTAACAATCCAGGCAGTGGGAGTCCCCAACACAGAAAAGTCGGGAGAGTCAAGATCAGAGGCATGGAGTCAGGCTGGAAAGGCAGAGAGCTGGGAATGCTGGAAGCTCTCGCCTAAGCAAGCTTTTAAGCAAAGCAAAACAGCCATCTTGACAGGTTGGGGGACGGGATATATGTAACACTCACACCAGCCGCGTTTGCAGCAGGGCTGGAAAGGACAGGCCAACCTGCGCGCCTTCTGCAACAAGCTCCTCCAAGTCAGCTGAAGGCTTCCCAAGAGACTCTGCCCAACAACAGGGCCAAATTCCTGTAAAAGTGGTTGACCTCAAAGGTGTCCGCTGCAGTGGGAACTCTAGGAAGGGTGGCATATCTGTATGGATAATCGAATCTGTGAGGGAGTCCTAAAGGAATTTCGTCTATAACAAAAAAGAAAGAAAAGTCTGAGGAATGGCTTAGTGACTTCAGGCAGCTCCAAAGTTTCATTTTGGTTTCCTTGCTCCTGTGAGGGGGAGCTAGAGGAAACAATCAGGACCCACTGAGGATCAAAGGAAAGGGAAAATGGACTTAAGTCAGAGGAAAATTCGAGTTAGGCAAAACAAAGTGTTTTTTGAAAGTAAGGCTGATAAGATGGCTAGATTTCACTGCTGAGGTTATGGTTCTACCCATAAATCTTCCAACCACCCCCCCCCCCAAAAAAAAAAAACAACCCCGACTCCCCTGAATCCTGTATGTTTCCTAATTATACCACTTGTCCCAGCTGTACCTGCATCATTTATACCAACTATCAGATCACCTGGAAAGCTTATATAAATGCAAATTCTCAGGCCTTATCCCAGTCTCCTGAGTCAGAATGGGATGCCCCATGACCCACAAGCTCTCAAGGTGATTGCTACATACAATGTTGTTGTTGACAGTCCCCTACTTGCATTAGAGGCATGGGCCACTGCAAGGTGCCCTTGACCTTGAATTTTCTGAACATATATATCCTACCAAACTCATCAGAGGGTTACTGGAAAGAGCACTGAAATAAACTAAAGTTGCCTTCTCTGGGCTAATGGGTTGCTCTTTTGCTAGAACACCATCTTGAGCCCAAGCTGCTGAGCAGAAGCACAGGCTTTGGCCACCCGTGTCTGCAAACAGACAGCTGAACGGTGGCTGCCGGGCTTTACCTATGAGGGATCAGAAGAAATTTCAGGGCAAATCACAATTCCTTGATGTCAGATATGAGTATAGGACTGTCACCCTCTCCGAGAGAAAGAAATCTTAGAGCCATTTATCTTTTCCCCCTCTTATCTCTGAGTTGAGTGGCGAACTGCAGAAACATATATTGATTTGCTCTTCACTCTTGAATGCTTTGCAGTCCTCTCGCTAAGGAAATCGGAAACATCTCCACCCATTCTGACGATCAGGCGATAGGCTAATTCTAGGGGAGAGCAGGGGGTGGAAGGCAGCTTTCTTTTCCCTTCTATTTCCACTTTGGAAGATGAACGTGGGGTCTGGCATATGGGACTCCCTCCCCCGGGCACTCCCAAGGTGACTTTCTACAGGTGTGTTTTTCCCTCTCCCTCTCTGGGGTGCCCAGTACCATGCAATTATGACACTTCACCATGCTTGCCTCTCCCAGGCTACTCTGCCCCTGCACACTCTGAGCTGCTGGGTGACAGGGGTATGGGAGGGAAGCTGGTAGCCAGAGACAATGGGTGTGCCCAGCTCTGAGCTGCACTGTGGGGAGGGGGAGAGAGGTGACAGGGCATCAGGAAGCAGCAACGTCCAGCTGCGTCACCTCATTCCCCACAGCCACAGATCCCCCTCACCAGCACAGACACGGTCGCCTGTCAGACCTGGGGGCTGCCATTTTTGAGAGGAGGGAAGCAAGTGATGGGAAGCCAGAAGAAGCCAGACAGCCTGCCAGTCATGCTCTGCTTGGACGGCTTGACTCTCAGCTCCTTGTTCCTCATCCAGTTGAGGGTCATGCCAAGCGCTGCTGCTGTTCAGCCACCGAGTCACGTCCGATTCTTTTGTGTTCCCCGTGGACTGCAGCCCACCAGGCTCCTCTGTCCATGGTATTTGCCAGGCAAGAATACTGGAGCAGGTTGCCATTTGTTCCTCCAGGGGATCTTCGCGACCCAGGGATCGAACCCACGTCTCCTGTATGGGCAGGGGGATTCTATACCACTGGGTCACCAGTAAAGTCCCACGCCAAACACAATTCGTCACTAAAAAGAGTCCCAAGTTAACATATGCGAAAAAAAAAAAAAAAATAGAAAGACCTATGAGATCACCCCCATCCATCCTAATAGCTTTCTTGACGGAAAAAGAAAACTCAGCGAGATCAGTGGGTTTGTGCCTACCCTGCATTGTATTTTCTATGTACTCTGTAGGCTCGTAGCTGGTTACATCCACAAGAGTCAGAAAGACAAATGGCTTAGTGGTATTCAGCAAACTGTGATCACCAACCTTTTGGTTAAAACCAGCTGGGGAAGCATGTTGAAAATGCAGATTCCATGGATCCACCCCGAAGATACCAAGGGTGGAATACTGAAATGTGCATTTTTAAGAAACTTTCTCTTCATAGCTCTCACTCCTTTTTGTCAAAGCATAGCTGAAAACGTTTCTCTTTTATGAAAAGATTAAATAAAAAAGATTAACTCCTTTTCTATCTTCTTAATCCATTTTCTTTTGGTATCTCCAAGACTCTGAGAAAACATACATCCTTTTTTCCAATGCTTTGCAGATAGCTTAAAATGTTCCATTCTGAGTTTTGCTTGGGAACAAGTGTTTTCCCTGGTCTAGAACGGGTTGGCTGGCCCACTGCTTGCTTTTATAATCAAGTTTTGCTGGAACACAGTCACACTATTTTGTTTACATAGTGTTTACAGCTACTTTTATGCTGCAATGGCAGAGGTGAATATCTGCAACAGAGACAAAATGGGCTATAAAGGCTAAAATATTTACTCTCATAAAAAATAATTTGCCAAATGCGAGTTTACAAGAGCCGCAGCTGTTCAACAAGCTCATTGCCCCGTCTTCTTGGGGACATAGCTGGACTACATTTCCCAGCCTCCTTTGCAGCTAGGCATGGTCATGTGACTGAGTTCTGGGAAGGCCATGTGAGAGGAAACTCTGAGTCTGGCCTGGCCTTCAAAAATCTCCCAGAATTGACCCTCCAGGTGGCAGATAAGCCTGACCTTGAACCTAGGATGCTGCTGCTGCTGCTGCTGCTGCTAAGTCGCTTCAGTCGTGTCCGACTCTGTGCGACCCCATAGACGGCAGCCCACCGGGCTCCTCCGTTCATGGGATTTTCCAGGCAAGAGCACTGGAGTGGGTTGCCATTTCCTTCTCCAATGCATGAAGGTGAAAAGTGAAAGTGAAGTCGCTCAGTCGTGTCCGACTCTTAGCGACCCCATGGACTGCAGCCTACCAGGCTCCTCCATCTGCGGTATTTGCCAGGCAAGAGTACTGGAGTGGGTTGCCATTATACTACCTGCTAAACGTGGCAGAGCCTCATGATGGAGTTTGGGTCTTTTCCTCAAGACTTGGAGGCCAGCCACTTGCTCATTAGGAAAAGCCACTTTGAATTGTATATGAGAAAGAAATGAACCTCAGTTTGAGTCATTATACATTATAGTACATTTATTTGTTGCAACAGCCCAATTTAACTTAAACTCAGCGGCAGCTTCATTAGACTACCAGCTGGAGAGAGTTAAACAGTGAGGTGTGCCCTTAGCTTCTCCAGAAGCATGGATGGGGCGTGAGGACTGCTTCTGTGTATAAGAGAAAGAGAAGGGTGGATGGAGAGACAGAGAAGGGAGTGGTTATGGAAATCAGTTTTGTCCAAAGTGTCTGCTCCCATCCAACACCACCAGCTTAATGAGCTGGTCCTCCCCACTGATGACAGGTAGTAGACCCTGCCATAGACAGTGATGGAGGAGACATGCCCCTCTTTCCAGGAAATAATTATTTCCAGGGGAGCTGGAGCAGTCTGGCTTTGGGGTCAGAATCCTATAGAAAGATATAGAAGAAAGAGTTTCGAATAAGGTGTGGCTTATTCAAAACTTGGCTCTCAGATCTTTCCTGCAAAAATGAGTTGTGTAGCTTCAGGCAAGTTACCACCCCTTCCAAGCTATGACTTCCTTACTTAGATGTCTGTATCTTCGAATGTCGGAATCAGGGACTGCCCTGGTGGTCCAGTGACTGAGACTCCGTGCTCCCAAATCAAGAGGCCGCTTTCCAACCCTGGTCAGGGAACTACATCCCACATGCTGCAACTAAGATCTGCTGTACCCAAATAAATAAAATAAAATGAAAAGAATGTCCGAACCAGACTGGATTGTAGATAGGACCAGCTCAGTGGTTTCCAAGGCAAGTCCCAGAAACCCTTGTTATCCTTCAGAGGGGCCTCCCTATCTTCAACAATGTTGAAGGGATGCACAATGGGTAGATTCTGGACTGCCTACTGATTTAACTAGCACAGCTCATCTTTTTATTGATAACGGGATAGTGTTTTGAAGTGAGAACTGATGTATTCCACGCTGCACCCTCTAAGATGTGAGTAACTTCTTCTATGAAAGTAGACAGTACATATTCCACCCTTGCCTTAGGCATGAATGATCCCAGGACAAGATACAGAAGAAAGACATGAATTCTTGGCTGATAAGTGAGCAAAATCTAGACCTGTGCTGTCCAGTAGAGAAACTGCTAGCCGCAGGTGGCTACTTAAATTTAAGTCAGTTAAATAGTCAAGGACGTCCCTGGTGACCCGGTAGTTAAGAATCCACCTTGTGAAGCATGGGAATGAGGTCTGACCCCTGGCCTGGGAAGACTACACGTGACCCGGGGCAACTAAGCCCAGCCACCACAACTCCTGAGCCCATGCACCCTAGAGTCTGTGCTCTGCAACGAGAAGCCTGAGCACCACATCTGGAGAGTGGCCTCTGCTCCCTGCAGCTAGAGAGAGCCCGCATGCAGCAACAGACTCAGCACACCCAAAATAAACAAATGAAATCTTAAAAGATTAAATATTCAGTTCATTGGATACATCAGTCACATGGAGCTGTGGTCACCCCAGTGAACATTTCCACCATAACAGAAAGTTTTGTTGAACAGATCCGATCTAAACCCTATATGTACTCACGGTATCCTTGATTACTCAGAATTAGTAACCTCCCTTTTCCAAAGGTTTCTCCAGTTGGGGAATATAGTAAAGGTATGGTGAAGGGAGTCAAGACACAGATGGGCACCTGGGGAGAGACCCTTTCTTAACATCTCTCTGCTAAGTGCCAGGACTACAAGCGGGCGCCAGGAAGGGGATGGCAGAAGCTGAGGTCTGAGCATACACCTGAGCTTCCACTGAGGAGACCCGGGGTGGGCGGGGTGCAAGGCAAGGCCTCTCAGAATTCCCTGGCTCAAAGGTTACATAAGTATGACAGGTAACCTACATGGCATGTTACACTGTTGGTGTTGTTTAATCACTAAGCTGTGTCTGACTCTCTGCGACCCCGTGGACTGTAGCCTGCCAGGCTTCTCTGTCCATGGGATTTCCCAGAGAAGAACACTGGAGTGGGCGGTCATGTCCTTCTCCAGGGACTCGGACCTGGGTATCCTGCATTGCAGGTGTATTCTTTACTGTTGAGCATACAGGGAAGCCCCAATATGATACACAGAAGTTTTGAAACGATAAAATTCTAGAAATAAAGAACAGATTAGTAGTTGAGGTTAGAGAAGAGATGGGTGTGGAGGAGTGACTTTCACAGGGCAACAAGAGGGATTCTTGTGAAGGAACTATTCTGTATCTTGACTGTATCAATGTCAATATTCTGGCTGGGATGCTGTAAGGCAGTGTTGCAAGAGGTTACCATTCTGCAAGGAGGGTAAAAGGTGAATGAGATCTTGCTGTGTTACTTCTTACAACTGCATAAGAATCTACAGTTATCTCAAAATAAAAGGTTTTATTTTCAGATGTTTTAAAAGAAAAGAATTTCCTAGGCTCTATTTTGTGTAGGAGCACTAGATGACTAATGGATTTATGGTAGTATAAGCAGCCTTGCCTGAAAGACAGCCTTTGTGAGTTTCCCAGAGCCTCTGAAGAGCAGAGATGTAGAATAACTTATTGTGTCCTGGAGAATTACAGGGAAGATGCAAGTTGTGTGGGAAAGGGTTGTCTCGTCGAATGCAAGGCAAAGGGACTTCAGTAGAAACAGATTTGAGGCCCGTCACTTCCTCCCTGGTGCTGGGCGCCATTTGAACACCCTGGAACTGGGATGCAACCCTGGGCAATGGGGCGGGGGGACCCAGAGCACCTGAGATTTAATTTTTGTGGAAAGTAGGAAGTAATCATGAGTGAGAAACTGTCATGTATACTGATGTTTGCAGACTGAGTTTATATCTACTATACATTTCTTATGTGTGCCTTTTGCGCCCCAAAAAACAATGGAAGGTTGAGAAATGAGTTAAGTCAGTGATCTATTTCTTGTACCTGAAAGCATCCTATTGGATACAGTTGGGTTTGAGGTAACAGGCAGATGCAGAAAGTGGTTTCAGGCCCCTCACTGTTTTAGATGAAACGGTGGCTGTGTGGAGGTGACAGAATTCTCCAGTTTGGGTCTTGACACCCCTCCTCAGGGGAGGGAGAGCAATGATCCAAGTAAACAACAGCGGGTATGCTCTAAGCTCAAACACAGAGACGCAGAGACAACATACATTCCAGCTTAAAGTCCTGCTACGTTCTGCAAGAAAACGACCAAACGGTGAACAAGCAACGTCACCTTCTTGGTAAAAGCTCTGTATCATCTACACTTCGAGTGACGCCCATTCTGTAACGACATTCTCTGCATGTAAGAAGATGCCTACGGAAATGGAAGCTCTAACTTCTGGTATCCAAGCATGCTCTCCCTCTGAGTATTTCTGAATAATTTCTTTACAGAAATGTATTTATTTGGCTGCAGGTTTTAGCTGTGGCACAGGGAATCTTCAGTTGCAGCATGTGGGATCAAGCTCCCTGACCAGAGACTGATCCTGGGCACCGTGCATTGGGGGCGAGGAGTCTTGGCCACTGGATCACCAAGGAAGTCCCCTGAATAATTTCTTAATCAAGTTATTTATTGCCACATTTCCACCACGCTGGATGCCCATCTTTTAGTGAGGAGTTTGCATGAACGTCCAGATGCAGAGAAATATGTACCATGCGAACCAGCCAAAGGAGGCCTCAAGGGGGGGCGGGTGTGATTCTCCTGTGAGGTCCTTGTGCTGGCGCCCCAGGAGTGAGCACCCCCCACGGACATGCCTGAGTGGTGTTTACTCCACCACTGTGAAAAGTTATTTAAAAATAACGAGTTGTGTTCTTTTAGGAGCATATTTAAAAAATAGGGCTCATGGAATTTTCACTTAAATAAGATTATAAGACTAAAGATTCTCAAAGGCCCTTATCATCTGCTTTAGAGACAGTCCTAGACCTCTGAGCTGCAGGCGCTTAGCACTGAGCAGAGGCTCAGATAAACCTCCCCCGAAGGCTTCTGTGCATCTAATCTCAGCTCACGGGGAGACTGCCAGCCCTCCCGCTCTCTCTCCCCACTCCCTTCTCATTCCTTCCCTATTTTTACCCCCAGTCCTCTGTTCTCCCTGCTTTCCCTACCTCCCTGCTCTCACTGTTCTTCAGTTGCTAAGTCATGTCCGACTGTTTTCCACTCCATGGGCTGCTACATGCCAAGCTTCCTGGCCCTTCACTATCTCCCAGAGATTGCTCAAACTCATGTCCATTGAGTCAGTGAGGCTGTCTAACCATCTCATCTTCTGCTGCCCCCTTCTCCTTTTGCTTTCAACCTTTGCCAGCAACAAGGTCTTTCCCAACGAGTCAGTTCTTCACATCAGGTGGCCAAAGTATTGGAGCTTCAGCTTCAGCAAAGTCCTTTCATTGAATATTCAGGGTTGATTTCCTTTAGGATTGACTGCTTTGATCTCCTTGCAGTCCAGGGGACTCTCAAGAGTCTTCTCCAAGACCACTATTGTCTATAATCCTCACCTGCCCTTCTTCTCTGCCCTAAACTCTTAGGCTTCCCCATCACACTGAAGGCCTTGCCTGCAAGATGCATGCAGAGCTAATAAGGTTTGGGTGGGTGTTCAAATATGTGAAATGATGGCTCAGAAGTTGGGGTTTCTTCCTGTGCTTTACCCATTTCTCCAGATAGAAGGGAGCAGGTCTCACAGGGCAGATGCATTCAGTAAGGGGTGAAGGACTCCATCCAAGGAAGAGGAAGGAACTGTTTCTCTGCCCATGGATACATTTATATCCTGAAGTTGGAAAATTTGATTCTGCCAGCAGTCACAGCCCAAACTGTGGACCTCATGCATAGTATTTTATTTATCCTCAACCCCCAACTTTGAGGTAGGCACAGTAATTCTCTTTTTATAAATAACCAACAGGAGAACCAGAAAGGGGAAGTATATGAGCAGTCACCTGGCTGGTAAGCTCTAACCTAGGTGCTGGGTGTGACTGTGTCTCTGGGAGATGCCAGATGGCCGGGGCACCTGGGGGAGGTGGAGGAGCATTCGAGGGGGATGTGATAAGAGTGTGCATTTCTTGAGCACTGTCTGTGCGCCTTGTCTAGTGTCAGCAGGGCTGAGATTCAGTGGAACTTTGAGTTGGAGTGCTTTTCTGATTAACTGCACTGCCCCCAACATGAGCAGACACACATGCTCTGATGTCAATAGGCAAACTTCTACCAGGGACCGAAAGCCATCAGTCCAAACCCCTCCCTGGGGAGGTGGGTGTACTTTTCCTGCCGGAAGTTGCCAGACAGTGTGAGCGTCATCAGGTTGGGGAGGCCACGATCCTGCTCCAGGTCCTGTTGCTGCTTCTGTTTCCAGAGCAACAGCACAGATTTGGGCGAGCATACGAGTTATCAGATTGGGTCGGGGAGGTGAGCAGCAGTGTTTGTTGGAGGGATCGGAGTGTGACACAAACAGCCTGGGCTCCGTGCTTGCAAGCTGTCACATGTACCACATCCTCCAGGAGCAAACGGCTAACAGCCCAGAATCAACCAGTCCTGCTCATCTTTCAAGAGGGGCAGAGTAATGGGGGAAAAGAGAGAGCATAGAGACAAAAAAAAGACATCAAGGCCTAGGTTTCAGCCTCCAACAATTCCTGTCTAAGCACCCTCAGCCCTGGCCACAAGACTAGAGGACAACACAGGGACTCCTGATGTCTCCAGACTCTGCCAAATCTCACCAAAGTAGAAGACAATTTGTGAAATTTTAATTACTTCTCATCAGGATACTGTTCTTCATTATTGAGGCTGGCACTTTTTTTTTTTTTTTAAAGTTCAGGTGTGAAGGGAAGTGTGAGTCAGAGCAAAGTGTTGAAAGTTTCAGCACGTAATCCAGTCTTGGGACTTCCCTGGTGGTCTAGTGGCTAAGAATCAGCCTTCCAATGCAGGGGACGTGGGTTCAATCCCTGGTCAGGGAACTAAGGGAATGTACCCAACTAGAGAAGCCTGTGTGCTGCAACAAAAGATCCCACATAAGGCTGGCTGGGGCAAATAAGACCCGACCCAGCCAAATCAATCTTCTAAAAAGTGCAATGAAGTGTCTTCTGCTGGACCAAGATCAGAGAAGGAGGTTTGGATACGGTTCTGGAGTCAGGTGGAGAGTTAACAGAGGGAATTAAAAAAGTTTCCTTGAAGAAATATCATATGACATCCCTTACATGTGGAATCTAAAAAGAAATGGTACAAAAAAACATTACTTACAAAACAGAGACTCACGGACTTAGAAAACAAACTTATGGCTGCTGGGGCAAAGGGATATTTAAGGAGTTTGGGAAAGTCATGTACACACTGCTGTATTCAAAATGGAAGACCAACAAGGACCTCCTATATAACACATGGAACTCGATTCAACGTCACGTGGCAGCTTGGATTGGGGGTGAGGCGGGGAGGTGTTCGGAGAAAACGAACGCGTGCATATGCATGGCTGAGTCCTTTCACTGTTCGCCTGAAACTATCACGACATCGTTAATCGGCTCTGTGCTCAGTGGCTTGTCATGTCCGACTCTGCAACCCCACGGAGTGTAGCCCACCAGACTCCTCTGTCAGCGGGGATTCTCCAGGCAAGAATACTGGAGTGCGTTGCCATGCCCTCCTCCAGAGGATCTTCTTGACCCAGGAATCGAATAGGCGGTGGGGGGGGCGGGGATTCTGCATTGCAGGCAGATTCTTTACCAGTTGAGCTACCAGAGAAGCCCTAATAGGTTATACCCCAATACAAAATTTAAAAAAAATTTAAGTTTGAAACAAAAAAATTTCCTTGAATCCACCTGGAATCTCAAATGATCACTCGAGGAAGAAGAAGGGGTGAATTCAAAAATGGTCCCAGCCTAGTAACGGAAGTGGCAACTTGGACCCCTGAGCTCCTGGCTCATTATGGAAGGTCCTCCAACATCTCTGTCCTGGGTGGGTTTTGTAGATTTGATGGGCTGGAGACCAAACCAAGTGGTCAAAACAGGAAGCAGAGAGACTCAAAACCATGTCCTTGGTACAGACAGTACATTCTTCTCTCTTCTCTTCTGTTTTTTGGTCTTTCTTTTCTCATAAGTTCCTTTTGCGGGAGGGGGTGTGGGGAATCCAGGAGACTCATCCCACATTGGGTCGAGACCAGGCGCACAGGAAACCTGGACCTACATCTCTGTGGTAAAGAATCCAGGAGATGGTGAGATCAACTCTCTTCTTCACAGTGAGGGGAGCACACAGCTCTTGGGGCCTCCCAGAGTCTTGGGATGCAAATAATTCAACAAATGGTTTAATAGGAATGCTGTCAGAAATAGAATTTCCAATACCATCACTATGGTGACAGCTCATCCAAAAAAAAAAAAAAATCTAAATCTAAAAGCTGCCTTCATTTGGCTGCTTTAATAATAAATAGGGCTCCTGGGGCCTGCACGTTGTAGGAATTCAGCATTGCCCCTTACTCCCCCCGGCTCCACCTTCATACCTGCCTGGGTACCAGCATAGCCACTGCCGGCTGGGATTCCCCAGGATGCACTGAGCCACTCACTGCAAGGGGAGTGGCTCGTGCCCTGAGTCCCCATGTCCCCAGCCTGCCTGCTCCTCTGTGCTCTTGCTAGCATTCATTAGCCTTTGACTCTGGCTTTACTGGTTGTCCAAAGTAACTTCACAGACAGGACACTGACAGAATGGCTCCAAGACTCCTGTTATGGTGACTCCAGGGAGAGAGTGCTCACAGGGGAGGAGTCTAGAATATCCTGATGGACTGACCCAGGAATGGGCACTCGTGATTTCTTTCTGTTCTAAGGGGAATGAGCAGCCTAATTGTCAGCTTAAAAACTGAGTTGTGCTACGTCTCAGAGGCACCCTGAAACAGACAACATATATGCTCTGCCATTTCTAGGATAACTGTAATCCAAGCAAGTGTGAAGTTTTCAAGAAGCATGGTCAAGAAGGGGACTGAAAGACAGATGCACCACGCTGTAAGTGCGTGAATGTTTGCTGCATCTCTGTAGAGACAAGTGAGCGTCAGGAGCTGCCTGAGTCCACTTCTGTGGATGAGGGAATCCTGACACAACCACGCAACAGAACACTGTGCAAGACCATGACATACAAACTGCCAACGGTCCACGGCTATGGGTGTGGGGAAACGACAATGCCATGCTGTTAGCAAACACCAGGTTCCCAACAAGTGTCGTTCCATTTAAAGTATAGTTTATGTGTATATGTACACAAGTAGAGGCTATGCATAACAAAATGTTAATGGCTGTTAATCTCTGGCTGTTTCTGTTTAAAATCTTTATATAATTTTACTGTCTATACCAATGCTTTATGCAGTGAACTTGTACTAATGTTATAATCAGGAAAAAAAAAAAACAACAACACAGAATCCTCAAGCTCTTTTTAGATCAGCTTTTCCAGAATAAAGGGCAGGGAACAGGTATCTATTGTACCAGGCACTGTGGTGGGAGGCAAAATTAAAGGACCATGGGGTCCTTGCCTTTAAGAGGCTTGCAGTCTAAATGAGGGGGAAACATGAAATAACTACGAAGGCACAAAGCTTTAGGAGATGAGCTTGGATCATACGAAGATGATGATGTTGGGTCACATTCAGGAAGGGAACAGACATAGTTTGGTGGTGGGAAGGAAGAGACCACTGAGGTCCATATCTGAGTGGGTGTGACTCATATCGAGCCGCTGATCTGCCTTGAGGTCCAGTTAGCCCATGTCAGAGTGGGGTTAACACCAGAGAGGCACCATTGGCAGCAGCATGGATGGCCCTAGAGAGTGTCATACTGAGTGAAGCCAGTCAGAGAAGGAGCAATCTCATATGCCGTCCCTTATATGTGGAATCTAAAGAGAAATGATACGAATGAACTTACAAAACAGAAAGAGACTCAGACTTAGAGAACGCATTCATGGTTGCTAGGGGAAAGAATATTGGGAAAGGATAGTTAGGGAGTTTGGGATGGACTTGTACATCCTGCTATATTTAAAATGGATAACCAACAAGGTCAATGCTATGTGGTAGCCCGGATAGGCGAAGTTTGGGGGAGAATGGATATATGTATGTGTATGGCTAAGTCCCTTTGCTCTTCACCTGAAACTATCACAACACTGTTAACTGGCTATATTCCAGTACAAAGGAAAATGTATTTTTATGTTTTTAAGGAAGTAGAAGAGGCTCTATGTTAGAGGGCAACTGCGAGGTTTAGATCAGGCAGAGACACGAGGTACCCACAGCGGGGACATTCAGGAACTGCCAACTACCACCAGGACTTGACTATCATTTTACCAAGGGCTCCATGGGAAAGTGAGTGTGGGAGCAGCTTTGGCTAGAGGAAATACCACCCTTTCGTATACCATCTCTTGGATGGCTCACACATCTGCCTTCCGAAAAACATCCTTCCTTTAGCTTAAGTGTTTAAATAAGTTTTTCAATTAAACGGCACTCATTTTCCCAGGAACGGGGGAAGTCTGGCCCCCACTTCCCAGCAGGATGCAGTTTTTCTTGTAGTGCTTAATCTGCTGGCCCCTTAATCTGTTGATGAAGTCAATCAATGGTGTCCTCCCCTCCTAAGCAAATGATTTACGCCCCTAGAATCAAAAGGCACCCTTAATCTGACTTCTTCTCTCTCAGCTCTCCCTACGACCCACATGTCATTTCATTCCTCCTCTCCCCTCCTGAAAGTGATCAGCCTGGTCCAATTTGCTTGTATAAACAAGAGGCTGAGGCGGGGGACGGCAGTTGGCCATGGTGGTTCTGCTTTTTATACATCCTTCTGCCTTGTTTCCTGAGACCTTTCAATAGAGGCAGACTTGGAGGAGAGTTATATTAAACAGTTTGACTCCAAACCTAAACAGCCCCTGAAGCATTAGTGGTTCAAAGATCTCCTGGTGCATTTATGAAAAGCCATTGATCTGGGAAAAGGTGTTAGCGGACTTGAAATGCACTAAGAAAACTCCTTTGCTGGCAGGAGGCGGAGTGGTTCTCATTAAGAAACTGCCCTCTATCTCGTCACATTACTGACCTGCCCAGGCCAAGATGGGCTACTTCCCCTCGCCTTGAACGGAGGCTGCCTCTGGTTGGAAACGCCGATAAGAAAGTATTCATTTTCCAGACAGACACAAAGGGCAGAAGTGGCTTGCTCTCCTGAGCCTGGATCCCAAACCTCCTTTAAATTCTAGTTTGGGAACCACCTCTGATGCCTAAAAGCCTTGAAAATACCATGGGTCATTTCCCCAACATTTGGTTCCTAGGAAAAAATACTGTAGAATCCTGGAACTTCAGAGCTCATGGAACTTGAAATATCACCTAGAATAGGATCCATTCTTAACTTGGGGTCATATAAGCTAGAGGACCATTTGTCAGCTTGAGGAAATTGTCCTGTCCTTGAGTGCACTCTCAGTTCTGTCCGAGTAGCCCGTCAGGCTCCTCTGTCCATGGAATCCTCTAGGCAAGAATACTGGAGTTGGTTGCCATGTCCTTCTCCAGGGTTCCCCAGCCAGTGATTGAACCCTCACCTCTTGCATCTCCTGTATTGGCAGGTGGGTTCTTTCCCAGCTGAGCCGCCAGGGAGGCCCAGTGAGGGGCCCTCAAATCCCCTCGCTGTGGCTTACGACTGGGATGACCCAGGATGAATTCCATCCTGTCTCTGCCATGAGTCCCTCCTCTAGAAACTGGACATTGTAACCTCGCAGACTGTTGCAAAGATTAAATATAGTAAGTGCTTTCTTCACACAGAGCCTGGCACATAGCTAGCACCCTATAAATGCCAGCTATGATTGTTACTTGTTATTTCTACATTATCATTATTTAGGCAAACTACAATTGTAAACAGCATTTTCCGTGTGCACATGTGCATTTCCCTGGCAAGAGGTCCATACATTTCACTTTCATTCTTTTCCCTAAAGAGGAAGAACCACTAATCTAACTAGACTAATCCCTTCTTTTAATGCACGAGTAAAATCCTGCCTCAGGGTTTAAAGTGATTTTTCCATGGTCATGTGGTAAGCCAGATGCAAGGCCACAGCCAAAACCCCAAAACTGTGGACTCACTGTCCAGTGCTTGGCAAAGTTCTGGAAACATTAGCAAAGTAGTCCAGGTCTTCCTCTGCCTTGCATAGATGTAATCTGTGGATAAATGTGGAATAGGATTGGAACACATACTGGTGGCCTCGAGGCAGAGGGGGCATGGTCAGGGATCTCGAAGTGTGATGTCTGTGGAGTTGCCAAGAAACACATGAGTAATCACCAGAAGCAGAGTGAGTGTGAAGCAGACAAAAGATGGGTGGCAGCCACCAGGAAGAGCCGCCCCAGTGCCCAAGTCCTCTCGTATTTCCTGCGCCACAGCCAAGCACACATCCATCCATCCATAAGCTTTACAAAATCCAATGCATGCCTATTTGATGTCAGAAATGAATAACTTTTCATTTCTGAGGGATCGCATCTCCACTCCCAAGGAGACCCAGCCCCAGCACTTTGAGATGTGCATTCTCTTTTCTTTGACCAGATTAAAACAGGGATCCCCAACTCCCAGGCCACAGACTGGTACTGGTTCATGGCCTGTTAGGAACCAGGGGGCACAGCCGTGTGGGGGCGAGCAAGCGAAGCTTCCTCTGTATTGACAGCTTCTCCCCATCACTCACATTACCACCTGAGCTCCGCCTCCACCAGGTCAGCGGCAGCATCTGATTCTCATAGGAGCGTGAACACTACTGTGGACTGCGCATGCGAAGGACCTAGGTGGCAAGCTCCTTGGGAGAATCTAATACCTGATGATCTGAGGTGGAGCTGAGGTGATGCTAGTGCTGGGGAGCAACTAAAAATACAGATTATCATTAGCACAATAAATGTAACAGGCTTGAATCATCCTGAAACCATCCCCCTGCCACTCAGTGTAAAAACTGTCTCCCACGAAACTGGTCCCTAGTACTGAAAAGGTTGGGGACCACTGCTTTAAAATACTTTGATATTTCCCTAGTTCTGTGACACTCAGTGCGTGTCTCAGAAGCCCCACCATCAGTGTTACTGGGAAACTTGCCAGAAATGCAAGCTTGGGGGTCTCCTTAGACCCAGTGAATCAGAGACTCGGGGTTGGACCCGGTGGTGCCGTGTTTGCACAGGGTCTCCAGGTGACTCTTAGGCACATCCAACTTTGAGAACTGCTGATTTTAGTTGTTGGTATGACAGAGAAACCTAGCAAGGAAAGAGGGCTTGCAAAAGCCTTCAGAAATCTGAGCCCCTGGAATACTTTTCCCTTGGTATGAAATAAATTGGAACTAGCTTAGTAACCTAGTTTCTCTTGTGTTTTGCAAACAAGAGATCTTGGAGGGAAGTGGAAAATAAATTTCAAGGCCTTTCATCTCAGTTACAATGACATGTTCATTTTAGCCCTGGGTGGGGAGGGAGGGAGGGAGGGGAGGAGGGGCAGCGGTTAGGCTTTTGGAGGAAAATACACAATTTCAATGGAATCCACTGTAATTTAGGGCAATTAGCGTCTGCACATTCTCCATCCATGAGCCTCCATTAATCCAGTTAATCCTTATCTTCTAATCAAAAACAAACATCTTCAAGTGTACTTGGGATCCTTTTAACACTTTCTGCACACCTGGATGGTGTCCTCAGCCTTATAATCCAGAGCTTTTTGAAGCCACTTCAGCTCCTGGAAAGGAGGGAACAACCACTGTTGTGGTGGGGTCCTGCCAGCCCCTTGGAAAGAAGCCTGCTCCAGGAGCACACATGCTCTGGCTAAACCTGCCCTGTTCCTGCCTTTACTCAAGTCAGCCTCGCTGTTTTGGGCAGCCCTCCCTGAGAACTCCTTGACTGCCCCTTGGCTAAATTAGGCAAGTGCCTGGATCATATAAATGCCTTCACTAAGGCATTTGGCTGTTTCCAAAGGCCTTACTCTGTAGCTGTTTCATTTGATCCTGCAAACCACCATAATGTCATAACCATTCTCCACTTTCCCACCCACACGCACTCCCTGCAGTTTACAGATGGGGGCCACTGAGGTTTCCAAGGGTTACATGACCCATCATACTCCCACAGTTAGTAAGTGGATGACAAGGTGGGTTCAAACCCAGGTCTCCTGATCTGCAGACGAAGGTCTTCCTGCTCTAGAACACTGTGTCTTTCTGACCACCCACCTAAATCCATAAAGCTGATGAATAATACAGTCGTTCTTTCACTCTGTTTATGTCTTTGGAATGTCTTTGTATCTATGAAATCAGGGCATCTTCCTTCATTTAAAAGCCCTTAAGGAGAAGAAGATGTCATGTATGTGTAACTGGGGCTCAAATAATAATGTAAAATGCTTCTACCTACTCAAAATGTTTGCATTAATCTTATCCTGTCTACAAAATAACCCAATGAATTAAGTAGGATGAATAATACTACACCTATTTTAATGCTAAGAAAAACGAAGTTTGGTCAATAAAAGTAACTTACTGACTCAGAAGTAAAAAGCAGCATCATTGGGAAGAGAATGCCGATTTTCAATTTCTGGTGGGGCTGTATTTATCCACTGGATGTGTGGTTTTGAATTTGTGTTCTTGAGCGCTCTAGGGTTCCTATCTGCTGCCTCAGGAACTTCTGGGGAAGTCACAGAGAGGCAAGGCTATCGTGCAAAGTAAAAACCATGGAAGTGTTAGTTGTTCAATTGTGTCCGACTCTTTGCGACCCAATGGACTGTAGCCCGCCAGGCTCCTCTGTCCATGGCATTCTCTGGGCAAGAATATGGGAGATGGCAGCCATTCCCTTGTCCCGGTGATCTTCCCAACCCAGGGATCGAACCCAGGTATCCTATGTTGCAGGCCTATTCTTTACTATCTGAGCCGCCAGGCAACTCCCACTGGGCACTGTACCTGGGGGTTAACTTAGAATATTCCTTCCCTTAAAAGCAGCTGGGAAACCACTGGCAGTGTCTCCTGTCCTGCCTAGAGCATCCAATGTAGTAGCTGTCAGGTGCAGACAGCAGCGTCAGGACAATGCAGTGGCAGGTGGCCTTGATCAACCCCAAAATCCTTGCAGGTACTTCGTCCCGGCTTGCTCTCCCTGTCGGCAGTGAAAACTCACCCTGTCCTCAGAGAGGATAAGCCACCTCTGTGCCTTTTCATACTTGGTTAGTTAACTCAGCCATATTTGTTGAGCAGCCACTATGCACTTACTTCTATGCTGAAACATTCTAGTCTAAGAAAAACACGGGATGATTCCACCTCTGCCTTCATGTAGCAATGTATCAATAAGTGATTCTGAGTCACAATAAGAGCCACGCAGGAAAGATCTGTCTGCTGCAGGAGACAGGGACAAGGGCGGGGGCGGGGGGGGGGGGTCTCGTCCCACCAGGAGGTAAGGAATTCCACTCCTTGGAGGTAGCGCTGAAGCTCGGTTTTCAGCAGGGTGGAGACGGAGGACATTGCTGTCGCATGAGCAGGGTTGTCTAGACAATACGAAGCGACAAGTGTGCTGGCTTGTTTGGGGACTCGCAAAGAGATGAGGCTGGCTGACCCCAGGAGCAGGACCAGAATGGCAGGAGTGGGGAGACTGGGTCAGCAAGAGTGGGGCTTGGAGTTGATGCAAAGTGGCAGCCACTGCAGAGATTTATGTATAGAGTGTCACAATGAGTGGACACGTTTTCAAAGATCATTTTGGCTACTGCCCAGAGAACCAAAACTGGGGTTGGTCAAGAGTAGAAGTGAAGACATCTGGGAGGAGGTTATTATAAGGTGGTTCTCCTTTATTTGTGACCTAACCAGCCCAGTTTCTGATTATGTAACACATAATGCTCTTGAGCTCAGCACACGTTATCAGAAAGGAAATTCACCATCCCAGTGTCAAGGGCGCCCTTGAGGGACTTTATGGTTTAAGGTGGAAGAGAGAGCAGTCAGCAGGAACTACAGAAGAGCGATAGTGGTGAAAAAAGTAAGAGTTCTACCCTGGGCGGAGACGACAAGACTCCAGCCCCGCACCACAACTTAGCTGTGGAACATGGGACCGGCCATTTAACTGCATCAACTCCACCCGAGGCCTCATTTTCCCATCTGCGACAAGGGGCTAAAACTCAACCCCAGCACATTATTGGGAAACCCATAATATAAGTGCAAGTGCTCTGTAAACAGCAAAGCATTATTCAAACACAGGATGCCATTACCATTAACCATGTCAATATATACAAGTAATTAAAATTACAGTTCTGAGTAAATATGGAATAACATTTTTATCCTGGATTGTGCCCTGAAAGCAAATGACTAGAAATTAAGAACTTTGTGTTCTTAGATTAGTTATGTGTCACTGTATTTCATTAATCTACTTTATTTTTTCAAATGCTGAAAGTGAAAGTGAAGTTGCTCAGTCGTGTCCGACTCTTTGTGACCCCATGGATTTTAGCCCACCAGGCTCCCCCTCCACAGGATGTTCCAGGCAAGAATACTGGAGCGGGTTGCCATTCCCTTCTCCAGGGGACCTTTCCGACCCAGGAATTGAACCTGGGTCTTCCTCATTGTAGGCAGACACTTTAGTGTTTGAGCCACTAGGGAAGAAATTTGTACAATTACTGAGTAAAATAATTTTATTCTTTCAAACTATCAAATTGACTCAGAATTATAATTATAATCACATTTGTTTCATACATTCCCCATGCTTTAGTCATTTACGTATCAAAGTCACATTTTTTACCATCAGTGTGTAAATATTAACTTGATATTTTATTGAATGTGAATTGATATATATTCCTCTCTGTTTTTAAAAGAAATTTTAGCCTAAAGAATACTACCTATGAAATCACAGGGTTGATAATGCTAGTTATACTTTTTTCCTAATTTGCACTAAAATAGTTGTAGGATGTGACTTCCCTTGGTGTCTAGTGGTTAAGACTCAGCAATTCCAATGCAGGGGGTGCAGGTTCGATCCCTGGTTGGGGAACTAAGATCCAACATGTCATGTGGTGTGGCCAAAAAGTGAAAATTAAAAAAAAAAAAAAGTTGTAGAACTGTTAATATACCAATAATCTAAACTATCTAATAGGATCTCACATAACACCCTCCCTGCTTCCCCCTCCCCCTGTAAATGCTATTCTTAGGAAATAATAGCTTATACCATTCATATCTCAGGAACCTTTTTCAATGTCAAAATTAACGAGGTCTTCCATTGGCCTAGTGGTTCTTAACATTAACATCACCTGGAGAACTTTAAAAATTCTTGATACCCAGCTGGGCTGCAGATCAATTAAATCAACATCTCCAGGCATGGGATTAAAGCCTTGGTATGGTTCAAAGGTCCCCAGGATGATCGTTATATGAACCCAGGCTGAGAACCATTGACCCAGATTCTTGGGTACTTTCCAGGACTGCCTAGGACTCCCAGGATTGGACAGACACTGAGGACAGACAGGGAGAACCTGGCAACAGTGGAATCAATCTCAATAACAAGGGGAAAGCCATCTGGATAAATAATAATAGCAGGAGTGTAGTTACTAATAATAGAGAGGCAACACTAACTGAGGGCTGAAGCTCCAATACTTTGACTACCTGATGTGAAAGAGCAGGCTGATTGGGAAAGACCCTAATGCTGGGAAAGACTGAAGGCAAAAAGAGAAGGCGGCGGCAGAGGATGAGATGGTTATACAGCACCAACGGCTCAATGGGCATGAATTTGAGGATACTCCGGGGGATAGTGGAGGACAGAGGAGCCTGGCATGCTGCAGTCCACGGGGTCACAAACAGGCAGACATGACTTAGGACTGAACAACAACAACAAAAAACTGTGTCAGTTACTCTTCTAAGTACTTTATTAGAATTAGTTCTTTTAATCCTCATAGCAGCACTGCAAAGGCAGCACTATAATGATCTACTTCCAAGATGAGGCATCCAAGGTCCAGAGACGTGTAGTAACTTGTCTAAGATCACACAGTAGGTGTGTGGTAGAGCTGGAATGGAAGGTTCCTTGAAGGCACTCCTCAATTTTCCATCCTTTTTTGACTTCCTATTAAAACAGGTACCTTAGCGCCTGGAATCCTATTATATAAATGCCAGGATCTCCTTTCTCTGTGCTATTTTATTAGACTTCTTTACCCTAATTTTACAGAATAGCACAATTTATCGATGTGAAAATAAAGAACTGTAGAGACTGCATTATTTCTCGGGTCATATAACCCCAACAACATGTGTAGTCTTGTGAAAGTCCCCTAACTTCTCTTGGACATGGCTTTCCTCATCAGAGTTGCAGAAATAAATGCTTCTGCCTTGCAGCCATTAATGCTGGAAGAAAATGAGGCATGCCAAGTGTCGGATCCCCATGGCTCCTTGCCCTGGAGAGAGCTCCTCCCAGGAGTAGGGGTGGGAGAGGAAGGATGGCTTCTAGCAGCCCCAGAAGTCACTTTGCTCCTTTGTAGGATCCAGTTACACCCAACAGCCTTAGGTCTGAATGAACTAGACTATATCAGCACACCCACAGGATCTGTGAGTCTAGCTTGGTTTTGAAAGTCCAGCCACAGGTAGGTGAGACGAGCCTGCTGTTTTCTGAGAGAGAGATGAAGACCCCTCCCTTCCGTAAAGCAGCAGAGTTCACTTCACAGATGAAAAAGTGATGTGAAATCGGATGTTTTTGAGGCTCAAAACAAAGCAGCGGAAAGTCTACTTAACCCTCTCCCTCCATAAAGGACATCGAAACACACAGCATTTAATTTCCAAATTTGGCAATGTTCTTTTTAAGGCAAATGTTAAGTGGGGATCAGAGACACACTGGGCTATGTAACTCTATCCTCAGCCCTTTCAATGTTAATAGCATTCTTTTTTGGTGGCATTTGTGTAGAGACGTAGGAAAAACCAAAGTCTTATGTAAATGAGAACTGACACACACCGATACACCGGGCGCAGACCTGAGGTCTTAATTACACGAGAGTCGAGATGTCAGAATGAATGTGGCTTATTGACATGCAGAGGTTTCACTCAGGACTGAGCTGGGCGACCTTCATCCAGGAGCAGAGAGAAAAATGTGGTTTCTCATTACTCAGGGCCATGTTCACAAATGGTGAAGCACTGAGGTCATGCCTAGGTACTTTTCTGGGTGGAATTACACCCGATAGCCACACCTGCTTGTGGTGGTACAAGCAAAGCAAGGAATTCTCGGTTGTTTCCAGCTGTGCTCTAAGATGCTGCTAACTGGCCGCAGGTTCTGAACAGCCAGAGTGTCGAATGGCATCTCCTCCGGCCCCCTCCCCCTCTTAGCCTGCCTCCCCCTTTAACATCAGCCATAGCATCTGAACAGGGCCATGGGCATGAATTCATTTCAACAACAAATGCTCCTGTGAGATGCCTAAGAGCATCCGTAGGCTTCCCCAGTGCCTCAGCGGTAAATAATCTGCTTGTAATGTAGGAGATGGAAGAGATGTGGATTTGATCCCTGGGTCGGAAAGATCCTGTGGCGAAGGAAATGGTAACCCACTCCAGTATTCTTGCCTGGGAAATCCCATGGACAGAGGAGCCAGGCGGGTTACAGTCCACGACATCGCAAAGAGTTGGACACGCCTGAGCATGCACACACAGTCACGTTTTAGGAATATGAAACCTGCAAAGTCAATAAGTGATGAGCATTTACGTTGCTGAAAATGAGGTCGCCTAGCGGGGCGCAGGTCACTCACACAAGTTGTTCCCGGTGAATGAGAATCTAGTGAGGTTTATACCTCCTGGCCACGGCTCTTTTCACAAGCTGACATCACAGCCATCATCCCAGGGGGTGCCGGCTGTGTTTGTAGAAGGAGAGAAGACCACATTCAGGCTTGGACATAACCAAACAGTTCTCAGTGGTTAGTGTCTTGGCCTTGAAATAGAAAAATAACACACCCTTTACCTCTGCCGTGCTAATTAAAGTGTCAGGATGGAACCCCAGCACTGATGTGACACATGACGTGAGGTCCCGTGTAATCCGACATGTTTTACGTGCACATCAAAGCCCCATCAGGGATAGCGGAGCGGGACAGTGTGTGTGTTTGCGCTGCAGGCTGACACATAACTCTGTCTGCCTTCATTCACAGGCCCTCGTTCACCAGGAAATTAACCCATCAAGCCGCCGGGTGAGAGGGACACAGCAGACCCTGACAGGAGGCCCGGGATGCAGAGGAAGTCACAACAGATCCACCTGCTCAGGCAAGAAGAGTTTTCAGACCGCTGCCGCACCGTGACCTCATCCTCCTGTGGGCTTTGGGGGCAAGTGCTCTCCCAGTCACTGATACGGCACTGGGTCATTTATGACGGCCTTATGACACTGTTTTTCACTATTGTGTTTGCACTCTTGTTAAACAACTTTGTGTAATCGTCTCTGCTCACTCCAAATAAACCTTAGCACCTGGAAGGCAAAAAGGAGCTCAATATGTGTCTGTCCTAGCAAGTTTCTCCAATGCTTCTGTGAAGGGGAACCATTTGTTTTGGTTTGGTTTGGTTTTTGCAATCTATCACACACCAGACTTTTTCACACTACAATAAAAATGAAGTATTAGAAAAATAAACATAGGCATGGAGGGCTCAGGAGTGTCAAATTATTGTAAACATGTCTAAATGCTTAGGCTTCATTTCTGTACGCATCCTATTCCCGACGAGTAACCCAGTTTGCCGACTGGTACACATCTGTGGACCAGACTTCAAGGAGCACTAAACCAGGAAACACTGGAATGCTTGGAACAAGGCGGCACATCCGATATATCTCAACATGCAACTGTTGATCGAATGTAGATGTATATATATCACATATATAAATACATTATCTATATACATATATGATACAATCATTCTAATACAGCCATATGCAAATACATTCAATTAAATTATCCTTTATGCCCTATACTTACTAAAGATAGGACTACAAAATGGAGAGCCGTACCTCAGAAAAAGGAAGCGTAAGTGGAAGACCCACTTGACGGAAAGGCACGTTTGAAAGGGGAATTATGGCCGAGCAGTGTTCACCCTGCACTGTGCTCTATGCTCTCTTCTCCCAAGTTCTCTATGGATGATGTGTATTCACGTCTCACTCAAGGGGCAGTGATGCTCACTGAAGACAAGGGATTCACCAAGGTCAGCTCTTTACGGATGGAAATTGGATTCAGATGCACACCTGTCTGTCTCCACAGGCTGTGTTCTTTCCGTAGTGATGTCACGGGTTACATCACAGAGGGTACCAAGAAGCTGGATGTTTTCCCACCACCACCTCCAAGCAAAGGGGGCTTTAAAATAACCACCGATGGGCGGGCCTAGGCAAGTTTCAAGTGAGAGTGAGTCTACTGTTGGGCTTCTAGGACATTTACTTCTTCCCAAGAGAAAGACCTAGACCCCTTCTTCTCCTAGAGATTGAAGCATCAAGACATGATGGCTGAATATGGATAGACCTAGAGATTGTCATGCTGAGTAAAATAAGTCAGAGAAGAAGAAATATCATATGACATCCATTATAAGTAGAATCTAAAAGGAAATGATGCAAATGAACCTATTTACAAGATAGAAACAGACTCACAGACAGAGAGAGTGAACTTATACTTGCCAGGGAGGAAGAACTGGGGGAAGAGACAGAGTTTGGGATCGACATGCACACACTGCCATGTTTAACATGGACAACCATCAGGGTCCTTCTGTACAGCACAGGGAACCCTGCTCAATGCTGTCTGGCAGCCTGGATGCGCGGGCATTTGGGGGAGAATGCATACACGTGTATGTATGGCTCAGTCCCTTTGCTATCCACTGAAACGATCACAACATTGTTAATCAGCTATACTCCAATATAAAAATACAAAGTTTGGAAAGAATAAATAAAAATTTTTAAATGGTTAAAAAAAGATACGATGACTAAGATGTGTTACAGCCACCTAAGACCCAATTAAAGGGTCAATGCTCTGAGTAGGGCAGAGCAGCAAGAGAACCAGAGAGGCATGATAACATCCTGCATCTGGGGTGCGTGCGTGTGTGCTAAGTCGCTTCGTCCAACACTTTGTGAGCCCAGGGACTGGAGCCCGCCAGGCTCCTCTGTCCAAGAATACTGGAGTGGGTTGCCATGTCCTCCTCCAGGGGATCTTCCTGACCCAGAGATCAAATCCACATCTCCTGCAGCTCCTGCGTTGCAGGTAGATTCTTTACCGCTGAGTCACTGGGGAAGCCCTCTGCATCTGGGTTGTCTCCCACCAAAGACTCAATATGTGAGCTACTTATTAATACGTTCCCTTATAAAACTAATTCCAGTGGGGATTTTCTACTGCAGCCAAGGACCTCCTGTCTCATGCAGCCTCTTAACATGACAATAGGACACTGAACTTCACACTGTCCCTTTTTTTAAAAAGCCAATGTTTGCTTTGGACTGTTGGACCAGAATTTGAAAAGAAACCATCATCTAATTTATGGCAGCAACATACATTTTTCAAACCACCCTTTGAAATGAAGTGTAGTTGCCTTGAAGGCATCATAAAAAGTTTAACTTGGGAATAAAAAAACAAAAAAGAAAGAAAACCCACAACATGTAACATAATGCTTACTGACTACATCCAGGGTTTCATTTAACTCTCAGGACACAGTGCATCAAGGCGGAAACAGTCACAGCCCTTCAGCTCCATTTAGGAATTCCCCTGCTCTTTTCTGCATGTTTACACAACTTTAATGCTTTTCTATATCAGCTCAATAAAGCATTGTTCTATTGAGATGGCATTGTTTATCTGTATTTATCCCACAGTGAGGAGGCTGAGCTCTCTGAGCAGTACATTTTGGTAACTGCAGAGCTAATAAATTGTGAATAAACAGCTCAAATATTTCTCAGGAAATAAAACTGGAAAGCAGAGGCCTTCGCTTCAACTACCTAAGACAGTCTTGCATATTTAGAGATTAAGGCTGAGGTGAGGCTTTCTTCTTTCAGCTGAACCTCATCCCCCCTGCCCTTGACAACTTAATTTCCTGTCCTCTTTGGGAGATGGACGGATGAATATTTAGTGTTGAACATGATTGTGATTAAGCTTCCAAATGTATCTTCATCTGGATTCCAGCTGGTGAGGCATCTCAATTACTCCTCCATCCCCCATGGAACTGTCTTATTGATGTAGTAAGCTTTGCATGATGGCACTGGATTAAAAATCTCCCAGGACTCTCCAAAACTTCTGACCTCAATCAATTATCCCTTAATAAAGAGAAAAAGGAGGTCTTGTGCAGACACTGTGACCTGAAGAACCCCACCAATAGGCATCACCTGCTGACTAGCCACCCTCAAAGAATCAGAATGTGTCTTGCAGGCAAGTTCTTTTCTTGGACTCCCCACCTTTGCAAATGATGATGGATGCCTTAATGTGAGGCTGATAAACTGATGGTGGTGGTGATTAATAGGTCACTGTCAATACAACACAAAGAGGGTTGCAAAACCTTCAGTTGCCCAGAATTTCTTTCTTGAACCAATATTTCATATTCGTCACTCTTTTCATGATTCCTGGTAGCATTACGCCCAAACTGAATTACAGAAGTATGGTATCATTCTGAATCTGTTTTGAATATCTTGGGTATGTACATATTATTTTTCAGTATCATTTCTTTTGAGAAGAAGCCCCAATTTATTTACATGGCTCCTTCACTCATTTCTTCATTCAACATTTGCTGAGCCATGTATAGGCTTTGTGCAAATCACTGGGCATAGGTCTATAAGCAAGACATAGATACAGAGCAAATTCCCTATTCTCAGGGAACACAGTGGTGTGGGGGTGACAGGCCTGCACACTGATAGTCACAGCTGGGTGAAAACAGTGCTGGAGGAAGCCAAGGATGAGATTCCGTAGGGACACACAGGGGTGGCATCTACCTTAGACTCAGGAGGACAAGCAGAGAAGGGTTTTCAGAGCTTTCCTTCTTTTCCCCTCCACCTGCAGTGGCCTCAACACTTAGATAAAGCCTTCTACACCAGAGGACAGCATCTGCCCTTTTTTCTTTCCTTTCTCCCTCACTCCCTCTTTCCATTGCTTTCTATAAAAGTAAAGGTCAGACACTTTTCAATTCTTGCACTTACAATCTAACAATTTCACGAAATGGGAAAGAAGAGCAGGTTAAAAGGTGTTTTCTTTTTTTTCTTCTTGCCAAGTATATAAGTGACTTTAGATGATTAAATGCTATACCCAAGGTCTCACAAATTGTATGGTTACCATAGCAGTTCAGAAAATGGGGTAATCTGTGTGGATTAGAGTGTTCAGGAGATGCTTAAGAAAATGAGGAATTAACACAACAATGTAAAGCAATTACACTCCAATTTAAAAAAAAATTAAAAATGTGATATATAACATAGGGGTTCAAGATTACAGGAAAAAAAAAGAACTGGGGCTGAGCTTGCTTTCTAAGACATGCTAACAGTGGAGTCAGTACTTCCTCCTTCCATTAGGCAAAATCTGCATTTCCAGCAAGCAGAATAGAAGGTAGATCCTCTTAGGAACCCAAGTGGGCCCACAGAGAACTCCAAGACCCCTGTCCAGGAGGAAGAGGAAAAACAATAAGGTATAGATCTGATTCCTCATTCAAACCTTGCAGCACTAAAGAAGGTACTTATCTCCCAAGAGGGAAGCTTGCTTCCTGTACTTGCCTTCTTGGTTGAGTGTCTGTGTGTATGTTGCTGGTACACAGCGGGGTGAGGGGGTACACAAGGAAAAAGGAAGCTGAAGGAAGAATATCAGTAGCAAAGTGGGACAGGCTAGCTCATAGGGCCTCTTGGAGAATTTTTCAGTCTCTCTAGAATCACTCTCCCACACGATGACCAAAGAGAAAATAGAGCTCCTCAAATACTTTCATACGGAGACGGTTAAAACAAATCACCCTACACATGAAAAAATTCTCAGAAACTAGGAGAGGCTGGAGTGGTAGCCTGAAGCACTATAAACTCATGAAAAATTAATTCAGTCCTCAAAGTCAGCACCAGTAAGAACTTCTCTACATAACAAAAAGTTCTCAGCAGCATTATTAAAAACACTGGAGTGACCAACTAATTTCAAAGGCCCCACTCTCGGCATTAGAATTTATCAAAGACAGATGTGCTAAAAACTTTCCCTCTATCAAGTTCAGTGCCCATCAGCTCTCCCAGGGTTAGAATTGAGATCCTTGTTATGATTGGAGCACTTTTGTTTTCATTTTAACATAAAGGCTTTTGTGAGATTTCCCTTTAAAAGCATGATGGAGAATAAGATTAGTGGGATTAGTCTTTTTCTCCCAGGAACCAGGACCTCCTTTAATCCAGGGACCCTAAAATTGCACACCCAGTCCAGTCCCCACCGAGGGAAGGTGTTGCCACACCAGCATTTGGCAACCTTAGAAATTGTGACATTTTTCAAACAGAGTCAGGAGAAGGAGGCTTAAGGTTCTGGACAAGTGTGTCCCAGTTTCAGAAATCCTGCTATCCAAAAATAAAATGTATACAAAGCCAGATAAAACTAGAAGTGATTCATCCCATTTACAAAGGAGGACTCACCACGGGGTTCCTTAAACATCACGGTTCATTGTCCATAAAACAAAACTAAAAAGGTGTTTATTTGCACCATTTCTGGGAATCCTGAGTGACTATAGATGCAGCTATTATACTACTACCACCAATGGATTCCCTTTATTGAATGTCTACCATTTATGTGACTGTCCGTGACACTTTAAGTAAGTAGTCTCATCTACTTCTCAAAACAGCCTTGTAACCGACATAGCAGAAGAACCTCATTTTATTCTAGAGAAAAATGAATTCTTGGCAGAGGTCGTACAGCCAGAGCTGCGTTGAAATTCAAACCAAAGTCTGTTTTGCTTTGCACTCCACTGTTCTGACCCTCTTCAGAGTCAGGCGCATTGGTCATACTCCAAAGCCTCATTAATTGGGGCCAACTGAGACACATGACAGCTGAAATTTGCTGGGAAAGTTTGAATTACAAAACATGCACACAGTCCACAAGTGTACCCCAGGAACTGGTGATTGCAATCTTTGCTGGAGCTCCTTCAGGACTCACTCTAATAAGAAGGACTATTTATAAGTCATAATTCCAACACATCACTAAAATAGATGAAAATACTTTGTTGCCTTAATTTGGTTTAGTATAACTTGATAACATGTATATTAATCTCTTTTGAAGACACTTTACACCAGCTATTTTCAAGGGACCACAAATTCTTGAATGCTAAGTCCGAATGTGACCATGCTTTATGTTTAAATTCTTCCAAACCAAGGTTTGTGAATAAATCATTAGTCTCTTGGTTTAGAAATAAAGAGAAGCAAGAGATTGCAAATGAAAACCATGAGCTCCCGCTCTCCTCTCTCCATTGCCTGGGCAGGAAGGGTGGCTGGTTTAAGAGGGAGTAGCTATCTCTGTCTTATGAAATTCAGGCCTCAAATTGAGCAAATAATGGGAGTAAAAGAGTTCTGGATCTTTGGAAGACATGTGAACTGGCAGTTCAAGATTGGGATGAGGCAGACTCAGGCCAGGTTAACAGAAAGAATGACACAACTATGAGACATACAAGATACTAAAAATTGGCCATTACCTTTCAGAATTTTAGGAAAAATTCTGGATCCTACATGGGAGGAAACTACAGTGATAGGAGTGACTGGTAGACAGAAGTAGAAAAGCTAGAGTGACCAAATTAATACACATAAGAAACAGCACCATTTCACATTGAGTAGGCACTATAATGGAGATATAGGTGTATCTGTAAGCTGTGCTGTGCTCCCAGTCATGTCTGACACTTTGCAAACCCACTTTGTAGCCCACCAGGCCCCTCTGTCCATGGGATGCTCCAGGCAAGAATACTGGAGTGGGCTGCCATGCCCTCCTGCAGGGGACCTTCCCAACCCAGGGATTGAACGCAGGTCTCCTGCATTGCAGGTGAATTCTTTACCATCTGAGCCACCAGGGAAGCCCATATATATATATATATATATAAACATCTATCTCCATAATAAATGTTGGCAAGGATATGGAGAGACTAGAACCCTCATACATTGTTGGTATGGGTATAAGTGGCACAGCCACTGTGGAAAATACTCTGGCAGTCCTCAAAACATTAAATACAGAATTACCATATGACCTAGTAACCTCACACCTAGATAAAAACCAATGACAAGGGAAAACATCCATCCACACAAAACCTTAGCCAAAAGCTAGAAACAACCAAATGCCCATTAAATGATGAATGGAAGAACAAAATATGATTGACACGCAGTGGAATATTATTTAGCCATAAAAAGGAATGCAGTAGTCATATGCTACCGCATAAATGAATCTGGGAAACATGCTATGTAACAGGAATCGGATTACCACACAGTTCCAGGTAGTCAATTACGACATGATTCCATGTACATAAAACGCCCTCCAAAGGAAAATGCATGGGGATAAAAAGTAAACGAGTGGTTACCTGGGCTCTGTAGAGAGGAAGAGGGGAAGTGACTGCTACTGGGTGGTGGGTTTCTCTTCGAGGTGATGGATGTGCTCTGGAATTAGATCCTTGTGAAGGCAGCACAACAAGGGGAACAGTCCTAAAGCTGAATTCTGTACTTGATAATAAAGAATACTATGTTATTTGAATCTGAAAGAAAGGGAAAGCCATCTACTGGGAAGAGAATAGTTCAAAACACTGATGCTGTAATAGTTTTTCAGTTCGATGTACTGAAGAGTCCAGCTGTGTGTTCTGGAAGGAGGCTACTTTTTGCAGCATTTTGGGATCATCGACCACAGCAATAAGCATCGCTTCCTTGGCTCCCCACTGCACAAGTTTATCTTCTCTGGAGAAGCAGTCCCTGTCCATCATAGCGAGGGGAGGACTCCTCCACAGTGTGGAGTTGAGTCACTGGGTAACGCTAAGGTTTCACCTGGGTCAGCAGTTCACTCTGTGTGAAAGAGCTGTGGCTGGACATGTGCATGAGAAGGCCAAGTTCTCCCTGAGGAAAAGCTTCTGGGAGCTGTGCATTTTATTTCTAAGAACTTCAAGTTTTCAGCAGCAGTGGACACTTGTAAAACTTCAAGGTACCCAACTTGATTTTTAGACTGTTTCTGACAGCAACAGAGGATGAGAGTGCATTCCTATGTATCTCACCATGCTGAGCAGACCTAAATTCAAGATGGGGGTGGGAAGGGAGGTTATGGTGGGAGAGTGGTACTCCTGGGGACCTGGACCAGTGGGTGGCAGCCTGGGAGCTGTGGGTGAGATGATCATCTCCAAAGTGCAAGCCGGGTGCATCTTAACTACTTCCTCACTGCCCGGACTTTCCCTCACCTCCAGGAAAGTTCACTTGGTTGCTGCTTCAACAAGGAGAAAAAGAGAATTATTACTATCACTTCTAAGATCTTCCCAAACATATCACTTCTAAGATCTTCCCAAATACAGTCCAGGCAGAAGAAAAAGGGCTGATATAAAGTGATGCACTTTGTAGAAGTGCTAATGTTCTAAGACCTGGGCACACACCTGGGCACTCCTCTACACACCTCCAAGAACACTGCCTGACACGGTGGAACTCGGTAAGAATGCACTGAAGGACGGAGTGAATAAACGAATGAATGAACGCATGAATAGGTGCTTTCTCAGCATTTCTGTGTGCTAGCTGGGCTTCCCGGGTGGCTCAGTGGTGAAGAGTCCATCTGGCAATTCAGGAGACACAGGTTTGGTCCCTGGGTCAGAAGATTAAACGGCAACCCACTTCAGTATTCTTGTGTGGGAAATCCCATGCACAGAGGAGCCTGGCGGACTACGATCCACTGGGTCACGACAGAGTCAGACCTGACTTAGCGAGTAAACAACAACAGAAATGTGCTAGCCACTTCACTAGGTTTCTGACTCAGTACCATGCTTTGAAGGCAAAGAGGGGTTAAGTAACTGGCCCCGTCACACAGCGTGTGAACAGCTGGTTCGGGATCCAAGTCGCAGGAGGCACACACGAAGCACCCCGCCTCACCAGCGGGCGAGCGGCCCCGTTCTGCGTCCCCGCGGCTCCCAGCACTCACCTCCGCTTGGTGTCCACACAGCACAGTGCAGGCCATGCTCTCTTCTGTCATGTCTGACTGTACTGTGAGATCTGAGAGGCTGGGGCTAAATGCACTTTGCTCATTGCTATGTCCCTGGGGATACAGTCCTCAACATATCACTCAATATAGACATATTGCTTAACAAGTGGGAATGAATTGATGAGTTGGACTTACATAGATCGAACAGAGAAGGCAGAATATGAGCAGGCTCTGATGGGCGGAGAAGTGGAAGGCGGTGTAGAGAGGGACACCCTGCCCCCAAGGTATCTTGTTTGTGTCTTTCACTGCAGGTAAAGCGGTGGTATTGCTGAAAGGGACTGCAACTTGCCAGGGATCTCAAGGCAAATTAGGGGGCACCAGGGTTTGGCAGGGGAACATCTGTACAGCACATTGTGAGTGTCAGATGAAAGGCGTGCATAGAGAAGCAAAGATCACAGCATCACTTCTGCAGAAATGAAACATTCCTAAATTAATACAAGGAGGGAGGTGAGGCTCTCAGAATCAGATAGACTACAGAGGGTACTGGCTCGCTTCCATGCTGCTTTTGAAGTAAGTAGGTAAGTGGGTAAAAGTAAGACACAAGTGGGAGCGACAGCATACAGCCTATTTGAAACTACTGCCGATCCCCAACCTCACAGGTACGCTCTGGGCCGGTCAGAGTTGAGAGGTGGACGGCACATTTAGGAAAGCATAAAGAAAGCCACGGGAGGCCTGGGAATCACTTTCTCCTTGCCCTTCACCCCAAATACATTCTTGTGAGCACCAGAATCTGCTTGGCAGCAAGCAGCAATGCCCCCTCATGAAGGGAGGCTCATGCTTCCTCTCCATCTCTCTCCATCGCTAAGCCCTGTTCTTGCAAGTATTATGGTATTATGAGCCCCATGTGTGTAAAATTAAAAACAAAAGTGATTTCTTCTTGGAGATGATTCTCCTGCCCCCCTTTTCTCCACCCTCCCCTACCTTCTTTTTTCCCTGCCCCTTCCCCAGGCCAAAAGCCCTATTTAGCAGCTGGGTGCCTGTCCCATACTGCCAAAAACACCATTTGCTTTCGATATTCTGGGCTTTGCCACAGGGATTCTACTCTGGCCAGAGTCAAGACGCACTAATTCCAACATTATTTTTACTGGCGACTTCACTTCTTTAAGGAGGATTCAAGTCCTATTTGTAGATTGGGCTGGGAGGCAGGGAACCACAACAATGCATACTTAAAAAATATACCTCTCCACCTGGATGTCCTGTAGGCATCTCAGACTCAACACATCCCAGACTGACTCCAGACCACCTCCTCAAGCCACCTCTTTGTCCTTTTGCTGGTAAACAATACGCCCATTCCTGCTCTTTCCCTTTTTAAATCTGTCTCCAAGTCCTGTGGATTTTTCGGTTGAAATGTTTCTTGAATCCAATCCTTCCTCCATCTCTGTGACCGTCTGGCTTAATATAAGGCCTGGTCTATAAGGAGGTCTTTGCCTTCAACAGCCTCTAAAGGTCTTCCCAGCATGAATCTAATCATCTTTCCAGTTATCCTCATATCCATTTTCCATGATGATTCTGTCAATCCAACTGGTCTGACCGAACTACGCCGTCGCCCCTTGCATATGATGTGTGTGTTCCTGTTTTTGGATCCTCACACACAAGACGGTTTCTTTCTGTGTCGGGAGTCTTGCTGTGCTCACCCCCTGGCTGCTCTGGCCTCTGTGCTCCGGCCGCCCAGCACACAGCTCCTTGGAGGTCCCACGGTGCCCCAAGGATGCACTGTGTGGGCATACCCTCTCCCGGGGTGTCACTGACTTGAGAACAGGATCAGGTTACAGCAACTTAGCAGAGTATCTAGTAAACGTTTGTGGAGGAAGAAAGGAGCAGGCAGGAAGCAAGGAAAGAAGGAGAGAAGAGGGAGTCCCGACGGTCCAATGGTTAAGAATCTGCCTGTTGATGCAGGGGACGTGGGCTCCAGCCACATACCACAGCTCAGCCCGTGCCGCAACTCTTGAAGACCACCAGCCACAACTACGGAGTCCACAAGTCATGACGACCAAAGCCCGGGGACGCTTAGAGCCCGTGCTCTGCAACAAGAGAAGCCCCCACAGTGACAGGCCCATGCACCTCAACGAAGAGCAGCCCCAGCTTGACACAGCTAGAGAAAGCCTGCACTCAGCAGGGAAGACCCAGCGTAGCCAAGAATGAATGAATGAATAAATAAAAGAAAAGGCCAACTTCTGCTCCATCGCTGCTTTCAAGATCCACATACTATCCCTCAAACTCATTTAGTTTCTTTGAATGTCCCTCAAAGCACAGAATTTACAGCAGACAAAGGTGTGGATATTCACACTCTGTCCATAGTGGCCTTGGACTTAACCTCGCAAAGCCTCAGGTCCCTCCTTGAGCAGGGAATCATTAGCTCCCTACAAACACTTGCCTGCATGTTTGACTCCGGGATAAGGTATAAAGCATTCTGATAACAGAACCAGAGATGTGGTAAGCATTCAATTATTGACTTTTAATGATTATTTCTTATATTGTCCTTAGGGATTTTTACTCAATACAGCTCCTCCATCTATAAGACAGTCTCTGCCCTGATGAAGCTGGTCGTGTGTGTGGAGGGGGGCAGGGGCGGGGGGAGTGCAAGTTAAAGATGAGAGGTTTTCTTAAACCAGACTTCTTGTAACTTCAGCATCACCAGAGATAAGACAATTCACAGCAATACTTATTTGGTTTGCCTACAGGCGTCTCCTAGTGTTGCTGCCAAGGATTCAACACTATTTGTATTTTTTAGCTTTGAATATGAAAAGTGAGGTCAGATCTGAGTTCTAGTAGAGTAACACACATGAAATCCATAGTATTTTTGCTCAGATAGCAATCATACTAAGTGGTTATAGTTATCACTTCTATCCTGTCTCTGCAGGTGGCATGAAATTCTTCTGAAAGGAATCACAGTCTGGAAAAGGGAACCCAGGCCCCTTACCCCAGTGTTTTCGCTGCTTGGAAAAATATGCCACCTACTTGACATACTATTTTTGAAATCTGGAGCATCAGATTTGACTGAGCCAAAAGCAGACCAGAGTTTGGAGCCCTTGGAAGCTGAGTAATGCCCTGCCCAGCAGAGTGTTGAACCTTTAGTGGTTGGCTGAAAATCCAGCTTTTTAAAATTGAAGTATAGTTGCTGTACAATATTTTATTAGTTACAGGTGTACAATATAGTGATTTACAATTTTTAAAGATTCTTCTCCATTTACACTCACTATAAAATACTGGCTATATTCCCTGTTGTACAATACTCCTTATAAGCTTATTTTACACCTAATAGTTTGTACATCTTACTAACCCATGCCTATGTTGCTCCTCCCCTCACCACTATAACCACTAGCTTGTTCTCTTTATCTGTAAGTCTGCTTCTTTTTTGTTATATTCACTAGTTTGTTGTATTTTTTAGACTCCACATATAAGTTGATATCATTCGGGATTTGTCTTTCTGTCTGACTTATTTCACTTAGCATAATAACCTTGACAATTATCCATATTGCTGAAAACAGCAAAATTTCACTTTTTAATGTTTGAATAGTATTCCATTGAACATGTGTATATACCTAAGAGTCCATCAACAGATGAGTGGATAATGAAACCCAGAGGACAGTCAGACGACATTCTTAGGAAAGCCAACAACCTCTAAGAGGGCCACTGAAATTGCTATGGAAAGAGGAGACATTCCTGTGTTAGTCCGTACCTATGTCACACGAGCTTTCTCAGGATATATGAAAATGTTCGGAGCTGGAAAATACATGAGCCCAAATATATAAGCAAAATTATAAAAGCATAACATGCATTCCAAATTTAGTCTTTTCCTGTTAAGGATTTAATACCTGAACTGTATGACAAGATTAGATGATCCTGGCATATGTTAATCTTAAATTAATATAAAACCAACAACAACAAAAAAGCTATTCCTAAATAGGTAAGTGATGTTTTTGATTATTATAACTAGCTTTCAATTATCCTTCAAATGCACACTTAGACACTGTTATCTCATTGTTTATAATAAAGAATACTGTACTAAAAAAAGTGCTTTAATTGTTCTGCAAATTTATGCCATTTAATGTGTGATATAATTTACTGTGTTTGCTATGATGGGGGTGTGGGACTCCTCCAAAGATAAGAGCACTTAGGGTTTCTCAGGCCCTAAGATGACCGAGCAGGTCAGCAGGGATCGATATACATATTTACTGTATTACTGTGTTTACAAAGGTATTGCTTTGTTTGACTTTTGGCTTCCTATGTAATTAACACCTCCTCTGGCCCTCAAAAAAGCTATATAAGCAAGAAAAACCAAGAAGCAACAGAAATGGAGAAGTGAAGAGGATAATCCCAAGAGTAGAGAGACTGTAATCTTTCAAATGATCATGAAAGGATGTATTAGAAGCACTTGTCAGCCCACAGGAAGTCCAGTCTAGGGTGCCAGACTCTCTGCAGGAAAGCTGGGAAGTTTCTCCCCGTCCAGAGGTTTACTGCAGTGGTAAGAAGTGACATTAAGAAACAGAAGCTGACACTTGGGGTTGACAGACAGGCAGCACTTCATCTGTCAGATGAAAACCTAAATTTAGAAGTGGGTGAAACAGAAACAAAATAAAGTGTTTCAGTGGACCTCAGGGTGGGTTTGTGTTGGTGTTTTTATTTGCTGCCTTTGGCTCCACTGTGGTCGAGAAGTGCTACCAGGAGCATGTGTTCTTTACCAGGGAGATGGCAGCCTTGCCACGTCAGGAGTGGACGCTGGCTTCCTGGCATTGCTGAGCACTGTATTCCTTCTTGGCAGTTTCCTTTTCTCCCCATTCTTCCCTTATGTAAATGACACGGCTCCAGGAAGATAAAAAAAGAGGTGTGCGAGTAGAAAAGCATTTTCTCCAGGCAGCCCTTTGCTGCCTTCAGTGGACTAAACACATCGGCAGGCCCCAGATTTGCTAGACCACAGTGCTTAATGTCAAGGGCTCCTTCACCACTCTTCTCACTTATGGCCCAAACCTAAATAAAGGAGAGCTATTCAACACTTAGTTATATCTCTTCACCCAAAGCTCTTTCTTGAAAGAGCCTTATTTACCCATTATCAGTTATTCTGGGTTTTTCCAAAACAAAAATCTCATTGCATTTCCTCTTATCGCCTTTGATCCTGCCCGTCCATCCACCCATCCATCCGTCAATCCATTCATCCATTCATCTATCCATCCACCCATCTTTCCAATAATTATTGTTTGTGACCAGCTTTCCAAGCACAAAGTTGGCCCATGTTTCTTTGAAATCACTGGGTCTGTGCCAAGATAGTTTATTCATTCAACAGATATCCATTCAGTCTCTGTGAAATACCAAGGTCTCTGGTAGGCTATCAGAATGTGGTGATCAGCCAGACTGCCACTGTATCTGTCTTAATAAAATTCACAGTCAAATAAGATGCCAATTAACGTTAGGATTTGCCTAACCACTGACTTTTTTGAACTGGAAACCGGGCAGCCTATAATATTAATAGCACTTTTTTCCAGCTACACAACAGTGCTCATACTGAGCCTGATGCCAACTGTAGTGCTTAGATTCTCTCACTGGGAGGAACACACAGACTGAAAGGGGATGCCCCTGGTATCAGTCAGATCACACCCACCGCTTCCAGAAGTTTCCACGTACCTGACACACAACAGACAGAAATACATGTTGAATGAAATCTGTTGGTTTTATTTCTTTTGTGTTTCACTTTTAGGGTCAGCGTCGTTCTAGCCCTCTAATATCTTTATGAAGCCTGGTGTGTTATCTGACATAACCTCTCTGTTACTTGCTTTTTTAAAAAAAAATCTGAAAAGAGCACAAGAAAGCCATCAAGATCTGCATTCAAATCATTGGGAAAAAATATGGAAAACTGAAATCTGGCTATACCAGAAAGTTTATGTCAACTTTTGAACTTGTCAGAACTAATCAAGAGTAGACTTTTTGGGTCCTTTAGAACAGGAAAGGAAAGGGAAACCAAACATTCAATGGGTCAATTTAAATTCATGAAAAAATATAAAGGAATAAAAATGAAAGCCAACAAAATTAACGTTAGTTTGATGCAAAAATAAATCACCATTAAAAAAAAAATCTCTAGCCCATGTTCCCCCCTCTACAAGACACTGTGAGGCTGTATGTGCGCCGTGCTAAGTCATATATAAAAGAGTAAATCAGAGCTGTGGGTGCCACGTCTCAATCTCTATTTAAGTTCTCTCCTGCCCAGGAGTGACTCCAAGAAGGAAATGAAATCTCAGTGGGGGATCCTGTAGCTGATTAGGTTTTACCTTCCAGAGGAGATGTCAGTCATGTTAATTGGAATCAATAGACAGCTGTTGGGGGGGCCCAGGATAATTAAGCAAGTCATAAAGGGCAGAATTAGAGTTCCCTCTAAAAATTAAAAGGAATCCCACTGTTTGCTAACATTTTAAGCCACTCTGGCTACCTAGACCTATTCTGATTTAAACTTACTGATCAAAGAGAGGCCAACTTTTGTGCAGAGGGAAGAAGGGCATACGCTTATCCTGTGGGAAGGAGGAAAATCCACTGTTTGGCAGTGAACTTCCACAGCACACCAAGGGGAGATCTGCATGTGTGGCTTTTGAGCTTATGAGCCAGGTTGTTCTATAGAGCTGGGGAGGGGGGGGGAGGTGGGGTGGGGAGGGAGAGAGAAAGAGAGAGTGAGCTTAGGCACTAGTCCTCTGGGCTCTTGTCCTTTTCAAGCTGTTGTCCCCTAAGCAACCTACAGAATCCACCATCTGTGAGCCGGGTCTTCCCAGAGGGTGGTGCAAGGCAAACTTCACAGGAGCAGGAGGAAAGAAGGCACCCTGACAGCACCTTACGCTGACCGGACATCCTCAGCTCTCTCCAGAAAGATGCCTCCCTGCCAGAGAATGTCTTCACAGAGATGCATGTGCATTTGGACGCCTCCTTTAAAACTTGAAAGGGAATTCAACCCACCACCAGCACCCCCTCCCTCCCCCTGCACGCACGCGCGCACACACACACACACACACACACACACACACACCCCACACACATTTGCTTAAAGACAAAGAAGGGCTCCTTCACCCACATGGCAACATGAAAAGAAAATGAAATTCTGTCCCAGGGCTTGTGAGTTTTTTTTTCCCTTCCTTTTCCTGAGTCAATGAATGCCAGATGTTCTCACAAAAACGTCTTCATATCTTCAGGACAGCCTGAGAGCGTACTATTTATTATTGCTCAGAGGTCAAGAGGCCATAACAGATTTATAAGAAGGCTGTGGTCACCCTTTGTGTCTCCTATACTTAGGAGTTATACGAGGCGAGTCAAAGATGGCTCTTCCCGCTACACACTTGACTTCCTCAGGGCCAATTTGCTGGGTCAGATTAAGAGCAGAGGTGCCTTCCCCGCCTTAGGTGAAAGCATGTCAAAGCCAGCAAAGCTGCATCAGACTTTCCAACTGTCAGAAGAACTAAGGGAGGGAAAACATCCAAAAGAATACAGAGTGTGAGGGCCATTAAGTCCATCTGTCAACAATCTGAAAAATGTGGGTGGGTCACACTCTTTTTGGCCCTGACCTGGCAATGTCTCAGCCCCAATAAGCCATCGCGTGGTTAAGGTCTTCCAAGGTTGAACTGGGTTAGAAGAAGAAGGAAGGTAGATTTCACTCTGCACAACCTAACCCAAGCTTCCTCCCAGACCACTGCTGAAATACTGTATCATTGCCTCTGTCTGGTGACTGCAAATTCAATCAGCCTTTTCATAGGGATCCCCCACCCATCTCTGCCCCTGTCTGCTTCAAAGCACAGGTGGATGTTGCAGAGAGCCACGGCCTCCAGGTAAACATGCTGAAAGGCACTGACCTCTATGGGAGAGTGGGTCTTATGTGGCCTGCACATCCGAGAGGTTTGGCAACAGGCACCGGATGGACCATGTGAGAACAAGGCCCTGGGTTCTGGGGCCAACGTGGAGGGTGCTCTACCTGTAGAGTCTGTAGGCTGTTTCCTGTGCATGTGAGTGCTCTTCTGAAATAAACTCTGTGCCTAGAGTTGGCCTCCCTTTTCTAAGGTTTTTGCAAACAAACAAGACACTATTGATTTCAACCTGGCTCCTGAATGAATAGATTCGGTCAAAAGATTCAGCTGAGAAAACAAGTTTCCTTCCTCTTCCTTCACAAGGAAAACTGAGGTTGTGTCTGTGTCTCTAATTTTTAAGAAATCACTTGAATTCAGTAATTTGATTTCCATTTCAGCTTCTAGTCTAAATTTTGAAAAAGGTATTGTTACCTCTTGTTTTACTTATGCAACGGCTTCTTGGTCACTTCCTTCTTTCTAGGGGAGTTCTTTAGGCTACTGAGATGGCTTTGGATGACAGGGTAAATATTTGAAGATGAAGAAAATAAATTGTGTATAATATATTCTGTATTTTAATGAATGGCTTCACCCTCTACTACATCTGGTCCCATCACTTCATGGCAAATAGATGGGGAAACAGTGGAAAGAGTGGCAGACTTTATTTTTTGGGGCTCTAGACTGAGGCATGAAATTAAAAGACGCTTGTGCTCGGGAGAAAAGCCATGACCAAGCTAGTCGTTTCGTTGAGTCGCTCAGCCGTGTCCGACTCTTAGCGACACCCTGGACTCCAGCCCGCCAGGCTCCTCTGTCCGTGGATTTCCCAGGCAAGAATCCTGGAGTGGGTTGCCATTTCCTCCTCCAGTCAATATGATCAGGGACCCATAGATTTCTTAGTTTTATTATCGCTTTGCTGTGGTGTGGCCAGCAGCGCCACTGTTCGGTGGCCATTTCGAATCTTGTTGTTAAGCAGCCTTTTGCTGTTGTTGTCCAGCCACCCAGTTGTGTCTGACTCTTCGCAACCCCATGGACTGCAGCACAAGAGGCTGCCTGGTCCCTCTTGGAGTTTGTCCAAATTCATGTCCATTGAGGGGCTTCCCTGGTGGCTCAGACAGTAAAGAATCCACCTGAGAAGACTTGGCCAGCTTCTGGGTGTATTCCTTCTCAATCTGCTTCAGCCTGCTGTTGGCCTTCTCCAGCGTCGGCTCTGTCTTGGCGGCATGGGTCTTCTTCAGCTCGAGCCTCATCTTCTCCGACTCGGCCTTCAGCCTGCTCACTGCGGCCTAATGGTCTCGCGCGGCCCTCTGCTTCTCCTCCTCCCAGAGGAGCCCCAGCTCCACCAGCTGCTGCTTCCGCTGCGAGTTCACGCTGACCAGCTCCCCTCTCAGCCTGTGCACCTGTGCCTCCATGTCCGCAAGCACCTGTGAGTCTCGTTTCTTGAGCTCTTGGATTTGATTTTCATGCTCCATATTGGCAGCGTGGAGCTGATTCTCCAGGTTTCCGACTTCCCAGCATATTAAAAAGCAGAGACGTTACTTTGCTGACAAAGGTCCATCTAGGCAAAGCTATGGTTTTTCCAGTAGTCATGTATGCATGTGAGAGTTGGGCCATAAAGAAAGCTGAACGAAGAAGATTTGCTTTTGAACTGTGGTATTGGAGAAGACTCTTGAGAGTCCCTTGGACTGCAAGGAGATCCAACCAGTCCATCCTACAGGAAATCAGTCCTGAATATTCACTGGAAGGACTGCTGGTGAATCTGGAGCTCCAGCACTTTGGCCACCTGATGGGAAGAGCCAGCTCCCTGGGAAGGCCCCGATGGTGGGGGACCGAGGGCACAGGGAGGAGGGCCGGCAGAGGAGGCGGCTGACGACCCTGAGTGACTCCCAGAGACGGTGGGGGCAGGGGCCTGGGGTCACAGAGTCAGACACAGCTTGGCAACGGAACAACAGTAATGCCCAGTGTAACGCTATTAGGAGTCGGGGCCTTTGGAAAGTGTGTAAGCCAACAGGACAGAGCCCTCCTGAGGGGGGTTCATGTCATACAGGGAGCCCACAGAGTTCTCCAGTCCTCCTGCTGCCACATGAGGATATAAGCAAAGGTCAGCAGTCTGCAACCTGGAAGAAGATTCTCACCAGACACTAAATCTGGACTTCCCAGCCTTCAGACTTGTGAGAAATAAATTTCTATTGTTTATAAGCCACTAAGAATTTATGCTATTTTGTTACTAAGATAACCCAGGGCCTATGAATGTGTACATATTTCAAAGTGGGGTCTTTGAAGATCAAATCAACACGAAATCATTAACATGGGCCTTAGTCCAACATGACATAAGACAGGGAGAAACAGAAGATGGCAGTGTAAAGATGGAAGCAGAGACGGAAGTAACGCTCCCCAAGCCAAGGAGCACACTTGGAAGAGTCAAGGGAGGGTGCTTTGCCAGAGCCTCCAAGGCAACCCGGCCTTAGCCACACCTTGGCTTTGGGATTCTGTCCTCCACAACTATGAGAGGGTCAATTTCTGTTTTAAGCCACCCATTTGGTCATAATTTGCTACATCAGCCTTAAGAAACTGTGCCACTCCCCCAGTCCAGGTCCAAGTATCTTTTAAGACCAGTATTTTCTTCCTCTGACAAATCCTCTCCACTGGGGCCAAAGTTATTATGTTGAAAGTTCATACTTTTTTCAAGATAAAGTCCAAACTGTTTTATATTATACAGGTCCTTCTTTCGTAATCTAGCCCTTATCACCATTCTAGCTCCTACTTCTCTTTCATGGGAGCCCTTTACTCCAGCCATAAAGGAGGATGTCTGCCAGGCTCTCATGGATCTCTTTTTAAAAAATACTTATTTATTTGGCTGCATCAAGTTGTAGTAGTTTCAGCATGCAGGCTAAGTCGTCCCGTGGCATGTGGGATCTAAGTTTCCCAAGCAGGGATAGAACTCACGTCCCCTGAGTTGCAAGGCAGACTCCACCACTGGACCACCGGGGAAGTCCTTCTCTTGGACTTCTTGCTATTCGCTTTTTTTCTGCTAAGAACACTGGAACCCCTTGTTTGCCTAATTCCTACACGTCCTCTCAGTTACAGTTCAAGGTTTATCTCCTTTTGAAATCCCTTCTTTGAAACCCCTGACCTAGAGGTCCATTTTCTGTGTTCATGACACATACCTTTGTTATATTTCTTATCATGTTGAACAAATATGGAGTTCTCTAGATCGTGAATTCTTTGAAGTCAGCGCCTGCCTGGTGGCCCCAGTACCTGGCATACAGGCTAGAAATAGTAGGGCAACAGGCCCCAACCTTTCTGGCACCAGGGACGGGTTTCATGGAAGGCAATTCCTCCACAGAATGGGGGTAGGGGATGGTTTTGGTTTTGCCCACCACTCTCCTTCTGCCGTGTGGTTTGACTTCTAATAGGTCATGGGCTGCTACCAGCCCATGGCCTAGGGGTTAGGGATCCCTGTAGTGGGGAATCACTACATGTCTGTTGAACAAATAAATTTTAAAAAATGAAAGACTGAATCGCTGATAAATTTCAATATGGTCATTTCTCAACTGGGAAAGGAAACTGTGGGGCTGGCAGTGGGGAGGAGGAATTGGTCCTGCCATTCACATTTCATGAAGGGACGAACCATGCGCCAAGTAGCATGAAGCCCTGGGGATGCACCGTGATAAGACAAAGCCCTTGCTTCCCAGAGCCTTTCTGTAGGGAGATGGATAACAGCTGAGTAAATAAGTATATTTCAGATAGAGACACATGCTAAGAGGAATAAAATGGGGTAACGGCTAAGAAATAAAATCAGGTAATAGCCCTATTTCGGAGGAGGTGACGTTTGGGATTAGACGTGAATAATGTGCTCAGTGAAAAGCTGGACGGAGGTTGGGCAAAGCCCAAAGGCAGCGAGAGCCTGACCTGTTCACGTAAGAGCAAGAGGGCGAGAAGAGGCGGCGGCGTAGGTGCCCCGGGCAAAGGCGTGGGAAGAAGTCAGAGACGGAGGCCGTGCTCGGAACTGGAGCGCTTTACCCACAGTGGCAGGGACTTGGGATTCTCTGCAGATGCAGTGGGTCACGAGTGAGGCGGGCTTCAGCAGAGACAAAGTACGATCTGACCTAGGTTCTCAGAAGACTGCCCTGGCTTCTCCCTGGATATGGACAGTAGAGGGCAGAGTGGTGTGGAAGAGGCTGGTTAGGCAGCTTCCGTGGTCATCCAGGGGGGAGCTGAAGGGGCGTGGAGGGGGGTGTCCCAGCTTCTATCCTCAGGCAAGGGCACTGCACAGAAAGGGATGTGAGTAGGTCGTGGGGCCTTTGCGGTGGCAGCAGGAGCCTAGCTTTCTCCTGGACCCGGTAGATAAACAGAAGGCTCCTACTGCATCCTCAGGCCGTGTGGATTCTGGGCTGAGCAGGCCTTCCAGCAAAGAGAGAAGGGGGTAGAGGTCAAAAGATTCCTTGATTATGAAGCCAGTCTTTGTTCCTTCTGCACTCCATTAAATGCATATGTTTATACACACTTACTTATGTGTGTTTTGCCCTCCCAAACCACCTTCAGGGAGGCCCAAGGGTGGCTGCCTTATCTTTTCAGGTAGGCTGCTGAGCGAGCTTGTGATCACATCGCCATCAATAGAAAGTTCTGACTTACAAATTATTTACTGCTTACTATGGATCATTGGCCACCTCCCAGATAGTCAGAGCGGGCAGTCTTAAAAAAAAAAAAAAATTTAAATGAAGCTCACAGTGACTTCAGCATTAACTGCCATTAACCATTGGCATTAGCCGTTAACCTGGCTTCCAGGATCTGTGTCTATTTGAGGCAGAACTCCTGCCGTTCTTGCAGCTGCTGATTTCATGGTTTCTACTTTACAATCACTCTAAGGGACAGGGGAGCAGATTGGCAGAGCTGAGGGTACCCTGTGACTGACTTCACAGCCCTGACAAGGGGAAGGGTACCCTAGTAGGGGAGGAGGGACGGTGCCACAGAAGGTGGGCTCAACCGAGAGTAAAAACACCCACATGCTCTTCTCAACTGCGCCACCCACAAGCAGTGTGACCTTGATGGGGCTCTTAACCTCTCTGAGCCTCAGTTTTCTCAGCGGTAAAACAGAAAAATGCTATCTACCTTACCTGTCCCCTTAATGGTAAGGACGTTGTAAGTGAAATGGTATGCCCGTGCTCAGCTGCTCAGTTCTGTCTGACTCTTTGCATCCCAGTGGACTGTAGCCCACCAGGCTGCTCTGTCCATGGAATTTTCCAGGCAAGAATACTGGAGTGGGTTGCCATTTCCTCCTCCAGGGGATCTTCCTGACCCAGAGATCTAACCTGTGTTTCCTGCATCTCCTGTAGTGACAGGTGCATTCTTTACCACTGAGCCATCTGGGAAGCCAAGTGAAATGATATTAATATCTAAAAAATATTTCCTGATACATTTTCCTCTTTTTGGTAAGATTCTATCACTGCATCCTATTGATAATATGCCATGAAGGCCATATTGATGTTTGGTATTCCAGAAACAAAATGGGCAGCTACCACCTGTAACCTGGGGAAGGTGAGAAGGAAAATAAGGCAAAGTGGTGAGTTCTCATCTTTCAAGAAATGAAAAGAATGCTCTTCTGGACACTACAGAAGAAATTCAGAGAGGATAAGACTTGAGGGTGGGATTGGCGGGAAGATGTTGTTACCCTGTAACCTTAAGCTGAGGTCTAGAAGGATGTGTCAAGGAGTATAACCCCAGACAGACAGTGAAGTGGCTGAGTACAGGGGTTCATTTCCTTTCTCTTCCCTTTTCCAGGAGGAGACTGCCTTGCCAAGTGCCCTGGCACCAGCATGGAGCAGCTCCGGTGGTATTGTGGGCTTAGGCAAAGAGAACCAAGAAATAGAGCCCCGAGAGAGGAAAAGCAGAGTCTGAAAAGTGCACGTGACCCCAGGGTGGGGGCTGAGAAAGGCGGCAAAGAGTAGGAAGCTGGTGGTTCCATCGGGAGGGCCTTATGTGGAGGTGATAAGATCCCTTAGCAGAAGCAGAGCAAGGACTAAGGCAGGGGCCGCAGGGAAAACATGCTGGAGACACAGAGAAGCTACAGAAGGTGGGTGGATCCCAGGTTCAGGGAGCGGGGTGGAGTCATCATGACGCCCCACTGTGCTGAGAGCAGAGGCCACAGGTTTCATCTGCCATGGGTGTCAGCGATGGGCGTCAGGAGACCCGGGGAGATGGTGCCAGCACATGGATATAAGGGTCTTACCTCCACCCCCGCTGTGAGAGGTATGTAAGCTTCCCTCTATGCCCAAATGGGATGGCTTTCCTTTCCATTAGAAAGGTTAGGGATCATCCCCTTTTGGCAGAATGGGGGCTTGAAATCAAGATGAGATTGGCTATAGAAAATAATGTCACCTTGTCTGTTGCCCTACTGTGTACTGAATGAAAGTGAAAATCACTCAGTTGACTCTTTGGGACCCCATGGACTGTAGCCCGCCAGGCTCCTCCGTCCATGTAATTCTCCAGGCAAGAATACTGGAGTGGGTAGCCATTCCATTCTCCAGGGGGTCTTCTCAACCCAGGAATCGAACCTGGGTCTCCTGCATCGCAGGCAGATTCTTTACTGTCTGAGCCACTGGGGAAGCCTAAGATCAGCCCTATTCCCAAAGGTACAAAGAGTGGAACTTCCTTTAGGGTCAAATGAGCGTTGCAGCCGATGGAGCACTGCCCTTTTCTCACATGCTAGGTCTACTCATTAGCCTGCTTCTCAAATATTCTGCCTGTCAAAAGACCTTCCCTCTCACGTGGGCTCTCCAGACCCTGTGATATCCACTACATTCGCGTGATGGGGCAAAATACAGATGCTCATGTATTCATACCTTCCCAGGCGGCACAAGTGGTAAACGATCTGCACACGCTATTCTTACACTGTGTATTCAAAGCCTTTCTCTCTACTGGCATTCCAGTACAGTGTCTCTGTTGCCTGCAGTTCTGGGGAGAAGCACACACCAGAGCAGCTGGGAAGGTGAGTCCGATTTGCACGGGAAAGACAGAGTTAGGAAGAAGCTAGACCTGAGAGGCAAGAGGGCACAGGTCAAGCGGGCAGGGCCAGCTCAGGCTACATGTGGAGGGATAACTGAGGGAAGGTGGGGTGGGGGCAGCTGCCAGACCAGTGCGAGGTTCGGAGAAATTCAGAAAAGTTTTGTTACGTGTTATGAAAGGAATTCTGTACTGTAGTTTTTAAGAAACTGTTTTAAGATCACGGGGCCTTCTTTTTGGGTGTCGGTCTGTGGTTCTATCTGAATGCTTTACGGTGCCAGGACAGACTGTGGGAGGCAATTTGGCTTTCTCTGGATTGCCTTAGTGGCAGCTCAGATGGTAAAGAATCCGCCTGCAATGCAGGACGCCCAGGTTCGATTCCTGGGTTGAGAAGGTCCCCTGGAGGGGGAATGGCACCCACTTCAGTATTCTTGCCTGGAGAACCCCATGGACAGAGGAGGCTGGCGGGCTATAGTCTATGGGGTCACAAAGAGTCAGGCACAATTGAGTGACCGACACTTACTCACCTTCCCTGAGAGAGCACTCCACTCTCTCTCCTTCTCTGAGATTCAGACAGTAGGCCGAGACCAGAGGGCACAGTAAGACCACCTCAGGTTTGGAAAGTACATCTCCTCAGGGAAAGGATTCTCTGCTGCTCCAGAAGGTGGCCAAGAAGAGCTTCTAGAACAGTCCATACCAGGACGCCACTATCTCAGGCCCCTTTGCACAAGATCAAATGTAGTGAGGATGTTACAATGTCCAAAGTGTGGAACAGATGAGCTGAAGAGTTTGCCTAGAGAACTAACGATAAACCCTGAAGAAGAGGGTTTATTTTGAAGGATGAGCTCTAGAACACTTGCTTTTGTCCTGGAGGGGTGATGAAGGAGCAGATCTCCAACTCCTGGCATCCTTTGACCTTCCTGGTAATGAAGTCACTGTCAGAACCCTCTTTTCAGATAGAAAGCTGCAAGTTCTTCAGCTCTAGAGATCCTATGAAGGACACCTAAAGAATCTTCTCTTCTTAGAAGCAAAGTCAGGCAACTTACCCTTCACACGTACATTATACAAAGATAATAACAGCAAGATTTTTTAAGTGCTTTCTACCTGCCAGGCCCTGTACTAGGCATTTCAAAAGCATTACATAGTGTATTTAATGCTACAGCAAGCCTGCAAGGTGGTATTAGGATCCTCATTTTTTTTTCTTTTTCTACACTAGGCCTCCCTATCCATCACCAACTCCCAGAGCTTACTCAAATTCATGCCCATTGAGTCGGTGATGCCATAGGATCCTCATTTTACCAGGATGTCAGGTCATTTAGCAAACTGCACCATCAGGAAACAGAAAAGCAGGAATCTGAACCCAGTGATGACTGTCCCAAATCCCTTTCTCTAATCCTCTACTGTACTGCAGGAGTCTCAAAACGGGTGGCCCGTAAGCTTTCTTTAGCCCACAGATGTACACAGCATGCCCCGCACATCATTAAAAACACTGCAGCACTATTTACAATAGACAGGAAACAGAGACAACCTAAGTGTCCATCGACAGAGGAATGGGTAAAGAAGATGTGGTGCATATATACAGTGGAATATTACTCAGCCATAGAAAGGAATGGACTTGAGTCACTGCAGATGTGGGTGGACACAAAGTCTGTCTTACAGGGTGAAGTAAGTCAGAAAGAGGAAAACAAATGTTGTATATTAACATGTGTATGAAGAATCTAGAAAAAACGGTACAGATGAACCTAGTTGCAGGGCAGGAATGGACACTCAGACATAGAGAGCAGACATGCGGGACAGGGAGGCTGGGCTATTAGGTCTGACACAAATACACTCTCCTGTGTGAAACGGCTAGTGGGAGCCTGCTGTGTGTAATGCACGGGGCTCCGCGTGGCGCTCTGTGATGACCCACAAGGTGAGATGGGGGCTGCGTAGGAGGGAGGATCAAGAGGGAGCGGATATACGTGTACATACAGCTGATTCAATCCACTGTGGAGCAGAAACTAACCCACCATTGAAAAGCAACTGTACTCAGTAAAACATTTAAATTAAAAAAAAAAAAACAACAACACTTTTTAAAAGTCAGTCTCCAACACTGTAAAGATAGGAGATTTTGTCTTTAAAGACCTATATTTCTGTGGGTACCAGGTGAGAAAGCAGAGCAGGGTGGAGAGGGATAAACTGAGAGACTGGGATTCACATATACACACTATTATATATAAAATAGGTAATTTATAAGGACCTACTATAAAGCACAGGAAACGTCTCAGTACTCTGTAATGACCTATATGGGAAAATAAATCTAAAGAGAGTGGATATATGTATATGTGCAGCAGAAACGAACACAACATTGAAAAGAGAGAAAGAAAAGCGCTAAGTCATGTCCGGTTCTTGCGACCCCATGAACTGTAGCCTGCGAGGCTCCTCTATCCATGGCATTCTCCAGGCAAGAATAATGGAGCGGGTTGCTATTTCCTTCTCCAGGAGAACTTCCCAACCCAGGAATTGAACCCAAGTCTCCTACATTGCTTTACTGACTGAGCTACATGGGAAGTCCTTGAAAATAAACTATACTCCAATAATACTCGTAGGTTGAAATTTAATATTTTTAAATTTTATTGAAAATCAGGTTACTCAAACACATTTTTTTTTCTTTAAATTTCTTCCTTCAGTTCAGTTCAGTTGCTCAGCTGTGTCTAACTCTTTGTGACCCCATGGACTGCAGGGGTCATGATGCCAGGCCTCCCTGTCCATCGCTAACTCCCGAAGCTTGCCCAAACTCATATCCATCGAGTCGGTGATGCACCCAACCATCTCATCCTCTGTCGTCCCCTTCTCCTCCCACCTTCAATCTTTCCCAGCATCAGGGTCTTTTTTGGTGAGTCAGTTCTTCTCAGGTGGCCAAAGATTTGGAGTTTCAGCTTCAGCATCTGTCCTTCCAATGAATATTCAGGATTGATTTCCTTTAGGATTGACTGGTTTGATCTCCTTGCAGTCCAACAGACTCTCAAGAGTCTTCCCCAACACCACAGTTCAAATGCATCAATTCTTCAGTGCTCAGCTTTCTTTATAGTCCAACTCTCACATCCATACATGACCACTGGAAAAACCATAGCTTTGACCAGATGTATCTTTGTTGGCAAAGTAATGTCTCTGCTTTTTAATATGCTATCTAACTTGGTCATAGCTTTTCTTCCAAGGAGCAAGCATCTTTTAATTTCATGGCTGCTGTCACCATCTGCAGTGATTTTTGAGCTCAAGAAAATACGTCTCTCACTGTTTTCATTGTTTCCCATTTATTTGCCATGAAGTAATGGGACTGGATGACATGATGCTAGTTTTCTGAATGTGGAGTTTTAAGCCAATTTTTTTACTCTTCTCTTTCACTTTCATCAAGAGACTCTTTAGTTCTTCACTTTTTGCCATAAGGGTGGTATGCATATCTGAAGTTATTGATATTTCTCCCAGTAATCTTGATTCCAGCTCGTGCTTCTTCCAGCCCAGCATTTCTCATGATGTACTCTGCATATAAGTTAAATAAGCAGGGTGACAATATACAGCCTTGACATACTCCTTTCCTGATTTGGAACCAGTCTGTTGTTCCATGTCCGGTTCTAACTATTGCTTCTTGACCTGCATACAGATTTGTCAGGAGGCAGGTAAGGTGGTCTGGTAGTCCCATCTCTTTAAGAATGTTCCACAGTTTGTTGTGATCCACACAGTCAAAGGCTTTGTCGTAGTCCATAAAGCAGAAATAGATGTTTTTCTGGAAATCTCTTGCTTTTTCAATGATCCAACAGATGTTGGCAATTTGATTTCTGGTGCCTCTGCCTTTGCTAAATCCAGCTTGAACATCTACAAGTTCATGGTTCACGTACTGTTGAAGCCTGGCTTGGAGAATTTTGAGCACTACTTTGCTAGTGTGTAAGATGAGTGCAATTATGTGGTAGTTTCAACATTCTTTGGCATTGCCTTTCTTTGGGATTGAAATGAAACCTGATCTTTTCCAGTCCTGTGGCCACTGCTGAGTTTTCCAAATTTGCTGACATATTGAGTGCACCTCTTTCCCAGCATCATCTTTTAGGATTTGAAATAGCTCAACTGTAATTCCATCGCCTCCACTAGCATTGTTCGTAGAGATGCTTCCTAAGGCCCACTTGACTTCACATTCGAGGATGTCTGGCTCTAGGTGAGTGATCACACCGTTGTGGTTATCTGGGTCATGAAGATCTTTTTTGTATAGTTCTTCTGTGTATTGTTGCCACCTCTTCTTAATATCCTCTATTTCTGTTAGGTCCATACCATTTCTGTCCTTTATTGAGCCTATCTTTGCATGAAATGTTCCCTTGGTATCTCTAATTTTCTTGAAGAGATCTCTAGCCTTGACTTACAAAAATTAAAATACTGAGTATACAGGCCCCACATGACCACGGGCCCAGCAGGCAGGAATTGAGGAGCAGCTGACTTCCCTGTGACAGAAGACAGACTCACAGGAGACTGTTGGCCACTGGGTGCCTTGCGCGGCCCCCAGGTGCGTGGGTTCTCTAGCCCCGTGTGCGCTGTTTTATGTCACCACCACCCTGGGTACGACTGCAGCGTGAGCGTCACTGCCCGGCTCTGGATCGGGACCCCGCAGTCTCTGTGTTCTGGTCTCCTGCTCTCCCCTGCAGCCTCCTCTTCTGCTCCTCAGCCAGATTCCAGCCTGAGGCTGTCCAGAAGCATAGCCGCAGGCAGCGAGAAACCTCGGACCCCAGGATGAGATAGTGCTCGTCGGGCTTTGCGAGGCACCGACCCCAGCCTGGGTCTGGCCCACGTGAGGCCTGGATTAGAAAACCCAAGGCTGGGACGTCCTTGGAGGTCTAGTGGTTAAGACTTCACCTTCCAGTCCAGGGTGTGGGCTCAATCCTGGTCAGGGGGCTAAGATCCCACATGCCTCGTGTTCCCAAAACCAAAACGTAAAAAAACAGAAACAAAACTGTAACAAATTCAGTAAAGACTAAAAAATGGTCCACATTAAAAAAAAAAAAATAGAAAGAAAGAGACAAGGAAGGAAAGAAAGGCTGAGAGGAAGGAAGGAAGGAAGAAAGCCAGCCCCAGGCTGTCTAAGTGCTGCCGGGAAAATCACAGCCCCTCCCCTGCCCACTATGAGGAAATACCGTCCGTCCTGAAGAGGAGCTGCAGGGGTGCCCCCAGGGACACAGTCAGAGACTGTGGGCTCAAGTCCTGCCCATCACTTCTTCCTCAGGTGTGTCTTATGCAACCCTTCACCTCTCTATACCCCCATCTCCTTACTTGCAAACTGGGGGTGGTAACAGAGGCCACCTCGCTGGGAGGCTCTGAGTATCCAGTGAACAAATTCATTGGCATGGCATGTGGAATAAACATTAAATAAATAGAAGCCACTTTTACCATCTTCCCATTCGTGTTTCCTTCTTGGACACCTTAGAAGGATTTTCAGCTCAGCCCCGGGAGGAGAATGCCCCTTTACAAGGGTGTGGACGCCGTGTGTGCCCTCAGCAGTGCTTGGGGGAGCTCTCTCAGAATTCTGGTGCAGCGTGCGGTGGGGAGAGCAAGGCTCTGAAGTGCTGTCTCCCATCCGCTGTGTACAGGACTGGGTGTTGATGGATGACACGCACTGGATCAGAACCTGAGTCTGCTTGACCCTCAGTTGTGTATTTGTTCTGCATAATTCTCACCCTTAACTATAAATGCCACTCCCCCTAGAAGCCTACGTCCCTGCACTCGACTCCCCACTGTCTGCCCCGTAGTCCTGACTGCAGAGAGCATCCTGTGAACCGCACAAGCTGAGGGTGATGGGCAGATGATCCTGTGTAGCCTTAGATGCCCTGTTCCGTCTTCATTTGAATGTATCACAGAGCTCACCTGAACCTCAGCCAGGAGCTGGGAAGGACAAGACTGGCCATGTTTCTGTCCTACAGGCCTTTAACAGCATACAAGAAACCCTGAGCACTTGGAATAGAAAGACTTTTAAAAAAGCATCAACAAGATGCTACCAGCCCTTCCTGGGGAAATACTGGAACATCATTCATCTAGGGTCATGATTTGGGCTCTAAGAAACAGTCCCCTTCTCCTCCAGCTGGAGACCAGCGCCAGGATGATGAACTGTCCCTCACTCGATCCCTCTACTCTCTGGGGCCAGAAAGGTGCCTGCTTAGGCTGACTCGATCCCTGTACAATGGGGAAGATGGGGAAGTCAGAACCCAGGTTATTCTGGAAAGAACTCCAGGCAGTCCACTTCACAGAGCCTTACCAGTCATCCTTCTAGTTAGGATCTTCATCGCTGGGAGAACCGCGCTCCCCCCACCACACACACCTCCACTCAGTGCTCAGTAATGCTTTAGGGCTTCCCTGCTGGCTCAGTGATAAAGAATCCACCCGCGGGAGACCCGGGTTTGACCCCTGAGTTGGGATCAAACCCGCAGAAGGAAATGGCAAGCTACCCCAGTATTCTTGACTGAGAAATTCCATGGACAGAGGAGCCTGGCAGGGTACAGTCTATAGGGTTTCAGGGTCGCAAAGAGTTGGACACGACTGAGTGACTAAACAACTACAGCAATGTTTTAGGAAGCCATGATCACTCATCGAGTCTATACAGATGCCTAGGAACAGACTTCGGTATCTGGCTTAATCCTTTTCCTTTCACAGTGTAGGCCACAGTTCACCACCTTCACGTCCCCACCTCGGCCCTGAACCATCTGACCTGCGCCTGTGTCTGATTTCATCTGCCTCCATCCCCTCCACACCCACTGTGCTCGGGTCACACTTTCTTCCTCTCTGCCCCTTGAATGTGCCAAGCCCCTTCCTGCCCCTGTCACCAGTCATCCTACTGTGCCTTTTAATCATTATTTAGTATGTTTTGAAAACATTTCATTTACTCTTGTCTTTGGTTCTTATGGTCTGCCCCTCCCTGAGACAAAGTAAATTCCCCGAGAACAGAGACCATAACAGTGAGTGTTTGTCACCCGTGAGTCTCCGGGCACACAGTCAGGCATAACAGAGTTCTTATTACCCTCACCTTCCCAGTAATGTTCCCTCCCTGCCTTAACCATGCGGAGAGGTTCTCAACGTAGCCAGGGAGGAGGAAGGTCTTTAAGAAGAGAGAGCAAGAGAGAAGCTCTGAGTGCGAACCTCTTCAAAATTAAGCATTGGCTAAGATGTTCCTTACATTTTGAAATGGAAACTTTGTCTGAACTGTTTAAAATGCACCTGTTGGACTGTCTGCCAAGCTTAAATGTGATGCTTGGACAAATTAGCACATTGGCAGCTGCAGACACCCAGAGGAGGGAAGTTTGGAATCCTAAACGCCAACTGTGCCCCAGCACAGCTGTATACAGAGGACCATGACCTGCCATGGAGCCAGACGCAGGCCCTTGCCAGTCAGCTCTGCGTCCTCCAAAGTCATCTCATTTCATCTCCTCTTAGAGGACTGCACCTCTGGATTAGCTCCATCCCTGGAAGGAGGGGGTTGCAGATTGCTTCCCTACCAGGAAAAGATGATACCCCTCAGTATTTCTTCTCCTAAATGTCTCTGTTCCTTCCATCCTCCCACATTCTCCTAATTCTTCAGTGGCTGACAGAAGGAGTAGGGACAGACTTGTCAGAACCAAGGCTCCCAAACACCTCCATGTGCCACTGGCTTCTGGATGCTCTCCTGGTTTTTACACCCTGCTGGTGACGACAAGCTCCCCAGTCCACTCCACCTGCGGCCACAAGTGACTTCCTCCCATGCGTGAGAGAGAGCGATCCAAGTGGAAGTTTTATGTGTGCGATGTAGACACCATAAATCAGGGCCCTGGCAGTATTTAAATCTGTGAAATGCAAAGGCAATTTAAATAACAAGCCAGCCACGCAGGCAGGTGGCCCTTGCCTGAAGAATGTTCATCTCACGCTAACAGCTTGCACATTTATATTATGGTACTAGAAGTAGCAAGCAGAGAGAGAGAAAGGTGTTAACAACTACTGCAAAATATTTCTTTAAGGATACATTTCCTCCATTTCCTCTCGATATAAATTCTGACAACACAAATGCAGTATTTATCCATGAAATCATGTATCAGGGAGGACTGCTTTTAATTTATGGAATGATTTGAAAAAGCCGTCCTTTAATCTATACTGGGAGTAGTTGCTTAATGTGATGTAATTAGCAGGGTAAATTATTTTCATAAGGGAAAGGTTTAAGCATGAAACCAGTCCATTACAAATGAACACCTTTCCATTCTGCTTGGTGCCAGAAAAATGGATTCTGTTGTTCTTCTTTAAACAGATACATAGATGCACATTCTTGGGTATGAAAAATCAAACAACTTTTATGATTCACCTGTGACTTCCTGGAAGGACCCTAACTGAAGAGGGAAGGGGAGACAGGGGCACAGAACAGACAATCTTTGCCTGCTCTAGCATTTCTTGGCTCTTGCCCCTCGATGCTTCAGGTGGCTGAAACAGGAATTTGCCTTCTCTGTTTTAGTCCAATAATAGCAATGGTGGTCACATTAGTAACTGCCCACTATGTGTGAGGCCCTCTAATATGCAGGCATTTTTAGACACAGGAGCAGATTTGCCACTCATAAGACATTATCTTTCTTTTTTTAAAAAAGAAAACACAGATGGAACCTGAGGCCAGAGAGGTGAAATGGCTCGTTTTCAGTTGCAGAGCTAGAAAGGGACCCGACCAAGATCTGCACGCGGGTCCTCTGCCCCCAAACACCACGAACGTTTAATGCCGTACTGCCTGCTGGCCAAGCGTCACTGCGGACTGTGCCTGGCTGCAATGAGAAGGAAGGCAGGCTCTGCCCTCGCTGCTCATCGCGTGTCGCAAAGCTGCGTTTCTTTCAACAGCACATTCTAGGGATGCGCTGCTGCTGAATCCTTCTGGACACTGCACATACGCTCCCAGAGTGTTACAGCTCTAAGGGGCTCATTTCAATCTCCTGATTTTAAAGATGGAGAAATAAAAGGTTCCAGAGGGCTTTTCCCTGGCAGTTTTGAAACTAAAACCTGTCCTACATGGCTCACCTTGACCATGTGAGCTTTGAGCTTTCACTTCTACTATTTAGTTTTATCCTTGAAAGTTTCCCTTTGAGGCAGATGTGGAAATTACTACTATTGTTCTTGAAGAAAGGGGCGCCCAGAAGAGCCAAGGTCATATGGTTAGACTGTCGTATGTAATACTGACAGAAAGGGTCAGAGCTGGACCTGGAGTGAAAGTGAAAGTCGCTCAGTCATGTCTGACTTGTTGTGGCCCCATGGACTATATAGTCCATGGAATTCTCCAGGCCAGAATACTGGAGTGGGTACCCCTTCCCTTCTCCAGGGGATCTTCCCAACCCAGGGATCGAACCCAGGTCTCCCACACTGCAGGCGGATTCTTTAGCAGCTGAGCCACCAGGGAGACCCACCTGTAGATTGTACCCAAAGTACTCCAAGAGGATCCTTAGAGAGTCGCAGGTGTCCAAGAGAAGGAAGATGAATGTCTCTCTGAGCTAGCTCCAAACACAGTTACGCCATCTCTAGGATGACCAGACAACGTTCAGCACAGGCCTTTAGAGCAGCTACTCTTTACAGTGTGACATACAGGGTGCTGGAATCAAAAGCAACAGAAGAAATGCTGCCTCCTCTGTCCCAGGTGGATGATGCAGAAGCTGACACATGGAGCAGGGCCCAAGGGTCACAGTGGGGTCTTCAGTCCCTCCCTCCACTTGGGTGGCCCCTCTGAAGTGCTTGCAGGGTTGAGCCAATGTACCGGTGTCCCCAGAAGTGCTAAGCCCATGTCCCTTGGGAATGAATTAGAGGAGCCTGACAACCACAGCGGTTCTTTTTGACTTGACATTTGTCTTGACCTTTGTCCTGACCACATCAGACATCCCACTTATTGCTAGGGCATGTGGAGGCCAAGTCGTCCTCCCCAAGGTGTCCTTGAGTCCTGGGAGCACTTCTATTCCCACAGCACTGTGGGTCAGGAGGGAGGTGGGGTATCTGCAAATTTCCAAGCAGGCCCAGCCCATGGGAGCTGGAAGACCTTCTATCATAGCATGTACCCATCCCCGCTCATGCCCTCAGCAGAGTGACAGAGAGAGGTTGAGGGAGGTCCCACGGGTTACATCAAGGCTATTTGAAAATGACATGCTGCAGCAGAAAACCCGACACTGCAGTCCTTTAAGTGATGATAATGATAATAATGGCACCTCTCAAAGGCACCATCTTTGTGCTAAGCACTATGTCTTATAAGCTTTATCACACTGGCTACTAGACAACACTTTGTGAGACAGGGGTCATTATCTCACTTGACACATGAGAAAACTAAAGCTCAGAGAGGTGAGGCAATGTGGCCTAAGTTCACAAAGCTAGTAAATGGCAGAGTCAGGACTGAAACATGGTCTAGCTTTAATGACCCCAGAATTGGCAATAAATTTTTAAATATTTTTGGGTAGTCTGGAAGGTGCTATGCACACTTTGCTAGACTTGGATGCAGTGGTACCATTATACTTTCCCTAACAGGAAACCCAGAGGCCATGCTATCCTCCCCTTTGGCATGTAGCAACACAGCCATGCAGTTCCTTTTTATTTCTGGTAAATTAGGATACTCTGAGCCCCTCAAAAGATAATAACATCAGTGTTAACATCACAACACAAAATGCAGAAAGGACAAGAAGAGACAACTCACTCAATAAATGCAAATGACCAAAACATGCATGAAAAAACATTCAAACTTTCAACCTGAATTGTATGGAAAGAAAACAAGCTCAAATTAAACCAACTAATAAAAATAAATGGAAAAAAAAAAAAAGCAAGCAGAAAAAAAAATCAACTACTGTTCTCTGGGCCTTGAAACATAAAAAAGAATATTAATCATAAACATGATAATTCTCAGTGTAGAGAACATTAATACAAACATTAAAATTCTCCATTCCCTTTGACCGACATCTAAAATTTTTGTTCAAGGAAGTAATCAAGTATACTTCAAAAAGGATATTAATTGCAGTGTTACTTATAATAATATAAGTTTAAAAGTAACTCAAACATTCAACAAGTGGCAGAGATTAATAATTTATGGCACATCTGTTTAATGACATACTTTGCAGCCCTTAAAAAGTGATTAGGTAGAAGATGGTTTAGTGACATGGGAAAATGTTCATGATATATTGCTAAGGCAACAACATGAAGCCATTTCTGAAGAAAAAGAAAGCAGAGATAAATATATCCCTATAAAAATATAAGAACAACAAACATGCAATATTAATAGTAAAACAAATGATGGCTGTTATTCTGCTCCTTCAAGGCATTTTCAAAAATTTCCACAGTGACCACACCTTTGTTTTTAAAATACACATATTTTTAGAAAGGTAAAGACTAAACAGTGACTGCAGTCATGAAATGAAAATACGCTCGCTCCTTGGAAGGAAAGCTATAACAAACCTAGATAACATATTATAAATCAGAGACATCACTTTGCCAACAAAGATCCGTTTAGTCAGAGCTATGGTTTTCCCAGTAGGCATGTATGGATGCAAGAGTTGGACATAAAGAAGGCTGAGTGCCAAAGAATTGATGCTTTCAAACAAATTGTGGTACTGGAGAAGACTCTTGAGAGTCCTTTGGACTGCAAGGAGATCAAACTAGTCAATCCTAGAGGAAACCAACCCTGAATATTCATTGGAAGGACTGTTACTGAAGCTCCAATAATTGGCCACCTGATGTGAAGAGATGACTCAGTGGAAAAGACCCTGATGCTGGAAAAGACTGAAGACAAAAGGAGATGCTATGTTAGATAGCATCACTGACTCAATGGACATGAGTCTGAGCAAACTCCAGGAGATAGTGAAGGACAGAGGAGCCTGGTGTGCTGCAGTGCATGGGGTCGCAAAGAGTTGGACACGGCTTAGAGACTGAACAATAAGAACAAAGAATGAAGACTAATTACCCTACATAGGCAATGAGGTTCCACATAACAGACAGGGACAGCTCACCCCCCAGCTCAGGAGAAAGAGCCCGCACGCAGAGGGAGGGTGCTGCAGGTCTCAATGCTCAGCCCAGCGGCCCACACGGACGAGTCTCTCAGTCCACCATTTGCAAATTCACATAGCTCCAGGTAGTTGGGCTTCCCAACTTACATCCCAGCTAGAGATCCAAATATGCCCAGGGAAATATTCCAGGTGGGTTAATTGGGTTAGCTTCCAGAAGCCTCTTTCATCAAGAAGAAGGCCGTGGAGGGTGATGTGGGCAGCACTCCATAAAACCCAAAGATATGAGCTCTGAGAGATAGTGCGCTGTCTGCAGTGCTTTCCTGTGTCTGCGGGCACCCCAGCCTCCAAAACAAAACGGCAGGTCGGCTGCGTGCTGCAGAGAAAAAGGCTGAGGCCGAGGCCAGCTACAGCACTGCTAACACACGGGCATTGAGCTAGACTGGAACACTTGAGGGGAATTATTTAGTTATGATCATTATTAGCTGCTTTTAATCACAATAATGGACTAATACAGCAGTACTTATGCCTGGGAAAGTCAAAGAGGATCCATTAAAAATCTAATTAAAAGCCAGTCCTTAAGAAGAATCATGGCTTATTTATCTCTCTATTAGGTAATATAAACTAGTGGACTGTGCAGCTTGGAAATTTTCCACCAGCAGAGCTGGTAAGGACTATTCCCTGTTCGGCTATAAAAGTACAATAAATTCCACTTTAAGGGAACTCTCACTATGCTTTAAGACAAGAAACAATAAAGGAGGAAAAAAGAGGGGGAAACAGAAAGAAATGTTAATAATGTTTCCTCATTTATATTTTGCCATCTTTTCAAAAAGGGGTAATAGTCTTTGGAAATTAGACTGGGGTTAATAATTCTTTACTATGGGTCAGGCATTGAGTCGGTGCTGAGGTAAAGAGACTAAAGTAGAAGGAAAATAAGGTAGGTCACTGAGATGAAACCCGAGGTAAAGTCAGATATTGATCATCCAAGGGACTTGTTTAAGTGAGCTGTAAGTTATACTCTGAGCTTCCTAGCAGCCAACGCAAAGAGAGGTACAAAAGGTCAAAAGATAGCAATCATTCTATAGAGTACTTCTGGGCCACCAAGGACTGAGTGGAATTTCTTTGGTGAGTTTCCAAAACACAATGCTCCCAACAACACCCTCAGAGAGGCAATATCCTGGCAAGTTTCACAGGTCGTGCCCACATGAAGCTCCTGGTATCTTACAACGGCCCTTGTTAAGCAGCAGTCACTCTTCAAATGCCTAAAGCAACAAGGTCCAGATACTTAGATGTTCAGTGGGACGGGCAGTGAGGAGCCTGGACGGCAGAGCACGCCTGGGTATGTGCACTCGCGCCCAGCACACACACGGCCCGCCGGCGGGAGAGGCCTCGCCACCAGTGCCTTCACCCTATTTATTATGGGGATTCCATCAAACATCTAAACTGGAAAAGCCTCAGAAGAAGAGTGCAGAATCCTTTTCTTACGATCTCAAAGGAAAAGATTACCTTCTGAAATAGCAATGGCTCAGGGACAGTGCAATTTCGATTAATAAGGTTGTTGGGTTTGTTTCATAACAAACAGGAGAAATAAGTGAATAGGCAGAAACTCTTTCAGGTGGTGCTAGTGGTAAAGAACCTGCCTGGCAGTGCAGCAGACGCGGGTTCAACCCCTGGGTCAAGAAGATCCCCTGGAGGAGGGCATGGCAACCCACTCCAGTATTCTTGCCTGGAGAATCCCATGGACAGAGGGCCCTGGCAGGCTACGGTCCATTGACTTGCAAAGAGTCGAGACTGAAGTGACTTAGCATGCATGCACTCAGAAATTCTACTGCCATGGAGTAGAAGGCATGGATAAGAAATAACAGGAGTGGCAGTTACCCTTTGCTGACGGGTGAGAGATTGACTATACACTTTATGAAAATTGTCTCAATGAATCCTCACTATCAGCTCACAGGGAGTGACAATTTCTGTCCCCCATGGACAGAAGAGGTACATATCAGGAGGTGTGAACAAGAGGGACGTCGTGGAGCACAGGGAACTCTACTCAACACTCCGCAGTGGCTTATGGGGGAAAAGAACCTGATTCAGCTTGCCGCACACCCGAAACTAACACAACACTGTAAACAACTATACTCCAATGATCTGTTTTTCTTTTTTTTCCAAAAGAGGCATAGAGATCCTTGGAGTCAGAGATGGAAAGTGAATGTAAGCCCAGCTCCAGAGACCACCCATCACGGCAGGGACTATCTTCAGATGCCCCTACAAGAACGAGGGGCAGAGGAATGACCAGCAGCCCACAGGGGACGGGTGAGAAGAGGCACTGCCACGGGGGCCCAGAGGGCACAGGCAGGGGGGTGCAATCAGAGTCACCTCGGGACCACAGTCAGAGCGTGAGCAGTGAGTGAAGGCTCATTCAGCGGCCACTGGCTCCTTTTAGCACTTACCATGTACCAGGCCCCCTGCAGTTCACCAGAGGAACAGAGCCTGTGCTCACAGTTCCTGAGTGACCCCAGAGGGCTGGGAAGCCTGGGAAGAAGATATCTAACTACTATTGGAGGCTGAGCATACACTACATGTGGCGAGATTATTACAGATAGAGGCAATATAGCATGCAAAATGTGTGGCCTCTTTGGGGTTTGGCAATAGGAGAAGGGGGTGAGGGGGAGCAACAGGGAAAGGGTGAGGAGGCGGATGCACAGAGAGACAGAGTGAAATGAAAAAAAGAAAAAAAGAAAAAAAGTGGCAGGGGGGAGTATGGAGGGTGTGTAACACATGAGGACAGAGAAGCAAGCAGGGACCAGTCTAGTCCACGGAAGAGTTTGGGCTATATTCCGAGAGCAGTGGGGAATTTGGAGAGATTTTGAGAAAGACTAAGTCAAGGTCTGATGAAAGTGAAAGAGGAGAGTGAAAAAGTTGGCTTAAAGCTTAACATTCAGAAAACTAAGATCATGGCATCTGGTTCTATCATCTCATGGGAAATAGATGGGGAGACAGTGGAAACAGTGTCAGACTTTATTTTTTGGGGCTCCAAAATCACTGCAGATGGTGATTGCAGCCATGAAATTAAAAGACACTTACTCCTTGGAAGGAAAGTTATGACCAACCTAGATAGCATATTAAAAAGCAGAGACATTACTTTGCCAACAAAGGTCCATCTAGTCAAGGCTATGGTTTTTCCAGTGGTCATGTATGGATGTGAGAGTTGGACTGTGAAGAAAGCTGAGTGGCAAAAAGTTGATGCTTTTGAACTGTGGTGTTGGATAAGACTCTTGAGAGTCCCTTGGACTGCAAGGAGATCCAACCAGTCCATCCTAAAGGAGACCAGTCCCGGGTGTTCATTGGAAGGACTGATGCTGAAGCTGAAACTCCAATACTTTGGCCACCTCATGTGAAGAGTTGACTCATTGGAAAAGACCCTGATGCTGGGAGGGATTGGGGGCAGGAGGAGAAGGGGACGACAGAGGATGAGATGACTGGATGGCATCACCGACTCGATGGGCATGAGTTTGAGTCAACTCCGGGAGTTGGTGATGGACAGGCAGGCCTGGAGTGCTGCGATTCATGGGGTCGCAAAGAGTTGGACACGACTGAGCAACTGAACTGAACTGAACTGAATGAAGTCAAGGTCAAATGCAGGTTCTAGAAGGGTCATTCCACCTGGGTACATAGGAGGCATAGGAAGGTGGGATGTAGACAGGTCAGGTGGAAGGGTATGGGATGTTCACGAGGGCAGCAGCAGTTGGGACAGAAAAGGCAGGGAAAGGAAAAGAGAGCGTAGGGAGGCAGACAAATCTTACCAGATCCTGGGTAAGAGGAAAGACTGCAGCAGATTCCTAGGGTGCTGGCTGAAGGTAACATGGAAGAGAGGGGGCTTTAGGAGTTTTAACAGGGTAATATTTGGGGGCTTGTGATATATTCATTCAGATGGCATATCTGGGAGGCAAGTACCCAGGGGAGTAATCCACGTTATGGACTGAAGAGGCTGTAGTTGGAGAGCCTGCTCCCTGTTACTCCACACCCTTATGACTCTCAAACCCTGCTCTGGCCCACATGAAAAGAAATTTTTGATCACTGCACATTCTATATCAAGTCTAATCACAGGTTGCCTCCTGTCACTGACCATATGTTGCAAAGAGCATAAAAATTTGCAGTTTCGGCTATAACTCTCACCAGGGCAAAGCAAAAGGCAAACTTGAACTAATTGCTCCATTGGTTGAGATGACCTTTAGAATCAAGCCTGGATTTTTGTCGGCATGTTATCGGTATTTCCATCAGGAAGTATTTCAACCAGCTAATGTTTGCCAACTGGAAGATCAAGTGTTCAGTTCAGCATCGGGGATTCTGTGCTAATCTGACCTTCTAAGGTGTTTGAAGATGCAAAGGCCAGATTCATCACTTGAGTTCCCACATCCATCGGCTGAATGCCATCATGCCAGGTCTCCCAACATGCATCCAGACCTGCTTTCTACTTTTTCTTTGTAAAGAAGCTTAATGCCCTAGCTTTTGAACTGACCTTACAAACTTTCTAGAATCCCATACTGCTGAGGCCCCTTCAGCATCATCAGCCCCTACCGTAAAAAGAAGCATGCAGAGCAGTTAGGTACTTGGTAGCCTGCTGGGTTTGAATCTTGCCTTCAGGATTTCTTGGGCAAGTTACTTCACTGCCTTAAGCCTCAGTTTCCCCATGTGTAAAATGCAGCTTGGAAGGGACATCAGCTTACAGGGAGGCTAATATGATATGTGTATTGAGACTTATCACTGGTGGTGGCACGTGGGGAGTTCTTGATACATGTGGCCATTATGATCCAGAAGTCTTTGTTACCGAATCACATAGAAGGTGCTGGGTTAGGTTCAGTCCCCGATGGGGGCCCATGTAGCTGACACAAAACCAGGGAATGTGCTTGTCTTCCTTCTTTTTTATAAGCAGAAGCAACAGGTAAAATCATTTCTGCACAATCAAAGAAGTAGCAGCAGAAGAAATTCAGAGTTTAATTCAATTCTCTTATTTTGCGTAACACAAGAGAGGAGAAAGAGACTTCAAGGAAAAGGAAGTTCATAAAACACTGATTGTTGTTGTGGGGGGCGCACAGAAAAACAGGACTTGCCAGGGAAGGGCATGTGAAGGGGCTTTGCCTACTCTCTTCTCTCGCCCAAGATCCCCTCATGAAGTTGCATCCCTCTAGGACCTTCTGTGCCCTCTGATGGCGAGTCAGTGCTGGGGCTGATCCAGGACTGCGATTGCAACGGAAACTGCCCCCCCCCCCCTTTCCAGCATGAAGGCCTTGTGTTCTTGAGTTACCACCAGGACTGGCTCGGTCTCTCGTTCAGGGAACAGCCACCCTGCCTTCTTGGTTCCTCGTGTGAGCTGTCGGGAGGGTAGGTGGGATGGGGCAGGTGGAGGAGAGGTGTTGGGGCGTGATGGCTAGAAAAGGAAGGTGGGGTGCAGGTGCAAGGCTCTCAGAATGACTTGGGAAGGGAACAGAATGTCTCTAGAAGGGAACAGAAGCTTTCCCTTTGATGTTTCTTGGGTCTAAGTTGGCTTGAGTTGGGACTAGAACAATAACTCAGTTTTGATTTCCAGAGTTCTTTATTAACAGGTATGAGAATCGCTACCCGCAGACCCCAGAAAGCAGTGAGGGGAGAAGAAGACGGCCGCCTCGTGAACCCAGACAGAGGGGACGTTTGCCGGTGCTAGCATTGTGGCGGTAGGTCCAGACATGAGCCAGAGGATAACGACAAACATGAAAAATGAGAACATGACCGCGAGCTGCCATCTGACCCTGTGCTAAGTGTTCCACGTGCATCATCCTCTTTCACCCTGACAGCATCCTGGGCAGGCTACGTCCAGCCCCAGATCTGTCAAGCACTGTGCGCTACCTCCAACACAGACGTGTCTCCAGACAAGGAGAGAGATCACCCTGGCCCTGCATCAGGGGACAGGAAGCCTGAGATCAGCCCTCTTCTGCTGCTGTGTGACCTTGAAGAGGTCACAGAAGCTTTCTGAACCCCACTTGCCTCCCTCATCTAGCAAACAAGGTTGGTAAATACCTGCTGGCCCTTGAGAGGAGCAAATGACTTAAGACAGGTACGTCTGTGTATAAAATCATCCCTTCCATTATTCATATCAGGTCTCTCCAGCTCCAAAGGGGCTGTGATGAAAGGTGAGTACAAATGATGATGTGACTTATTGAAGGCTAAAGAGTCTCCAGTGGATCAAACAGAGCCACTGTGCTGGGTCTAGCTTGTCTGGAGAGGCTTTATCATCCTGACATAGCCACCCAGGGAGAGAGTTAGGGATGTTTCTAGACTTCAGGGGTCAGTCCAGAGCCAAGGGGTACTAGCCAGGGAAGACAGAACTCACACCAGATCATCTACACAGCTGGCTCAGTGGCCAGAAGAATCCCTCGGGCAACCTCACGCCCAGCCTTGGTCTGAGCATTGGGAGGTTCTTTCTGCTGCCTCTGGCCATGTTCAGCCTCCAGCACCCTCCCCCTTGCTTAGCAGGCCTGTGTTCCCAGCAGCCCTAAATGGTCCAGTAAAGGGCACCGGCCACTCGCTGAAATGCCAGCAGCTTCCACGGCAGACCCCAGCCTACCTGGAACTCACTTGTGGCTTCAGGTGGCCATAGGGCTCATCCAGTAATTACAGCACATTCATTAAACGTTTACTGGTAACTGTGCACGCCTTGCAGGGAGCAGGGAGAGCACTGGAAATTTACCCTTCAGACTGGATACCTCACATCCCCGTTGCTTGGTTTCTCCTTGGGGCTTGGTGGGGGGCGGGGGGCAGAACTCAATTCTTTAATTGCCTGGTCCTTCCAGAAGCACCAACACGCTAAAAGGGGGTGAGGCTTGTATATACCAGTTACCAGCATGCAGAAGCTTGACCGTACACACACCCCTTCCTTCCAATATTTGGGGAATTCTCTGAATTCTGAGTCTTGGGATGCAAAGCCTGTTTCTATAGCGAAACAGACAGTGCAAGGCCCTTGCTTCCTAGGTGCCCCGGCAGAGTAACAGAGACAGACCATTGAGACTCTACCAAGCAGAGCACATCCACAGGCAAAGGAGTGGGTTCCTCAAAGAAGGGGAATTTGGAGGAATCCTTTTCAGAGGTTGAGCAAGAGGGGGTTCTGGGGCAGTGGCAGCCGGAGCAGGCAGTGGTGTGCACCATTAATCTCCGGAGCGTAGTGCAGATAGCAGGGTTCTCCTCAAGGGCAAGTACCCAGGGCAGCCTGGGGTGCTATTCCTGAGCAGGAGGTCTCCAGGTCTCATTTTCCATCTCTCTCTGAGCAAGTTTGTAGGCCATCCAGTATCATTTTTTTTTTAAGTCTTTATTGAACTTGTTGCAATACTACTTTGGCTTTTTATGTTTTGGTTTTCTGGCCACAGGCATGTGGGATCTTAGCTCTCTGACCAGGGAGCAAACCTGCACCCCTGCGTTGGAGGGCAAAGCCCTAACCACTGGGACACCAGGCAAGTTCCTAGCTAATACCGTTTTTAATGCATTTCTCTTCTGCTCAAATGAACTAAATCTGATTTTGTAGTTTGAAGCCAGGAATGACACAAATAATGCTAGTAATAATATTCTCATAAAATTTGTATTTTCACATTCCAGACACCGTCCCAAAGGTTTTCACATAATAGCTCATTTACTCCTAAAACATAGTCTATGAAGGAAGTGTTGTGACAGCCCTGTCTTATGGTGGAAGAAGCAGCTGGAGAGGTAGGTAACATAGGTCTCAAGCATCACCCCTTCCTGTGACCATCTCCTAAGGAGCAGGCGTAAGGATGCAATCCAGAAATCAAGTCCTCATGCTTGGAGGTCCTAACTCTGGCTCCTGTGTGTTTGGACCAGTGAGGGAGCCTTCTTTAAGGGGAAGAGTTTACACCTTCCTAGGCTTCCCAGGTGTGCTAGTGGTAAAGAATCTGCCTGCCAACGCAGGAGACGCGAGTTCAATCCCTGGGTCAGGAAGATCTCCTGAAGAAGGGAATAGCAACCCACTCCAGTATTCTTGCCCGGAGAATCCCATGGACAGAGGAGCCTCGCGGGCTACAGTCCGTGGGGTCACAAAGAGCCAGACACAACTGAGCATGCACACATGCACACCTTTACATCTCCAAGTGTCCTCTGCAGTGAGGCTGAAATCTCCCAGACAGACCAAACTGTGGCCCTTTCCCTTGGTCAGTCTTGCTACAAACAACGCAGCCAGGGTCCAAAGTGGGCCAAGCCCCCAGAGTGGCTTGAATACAGAACCACCTGAGGGGTCTGGAGCCCTGGGAGGAGCTGGCTGCTGGAGGACGGAGGGTGTGCTCTGGACACATCACTGCTGACCTCAGTCACCATCCCATGGTTGTATTAATGAGGCAAAGGGCTCTGCACACGGAGCTGTTCTCACATATGGAGGAGGTTTATGATGCAGGAAACCCACCACTAAAGGCCACCTGTCGAGCCGCAGCGTCAGATATAAACACAATACATCATGGTGAGGCTCTGCTAAGGGCCGGGTCATGAGTCGTCACCTGGGAGTGATTGATGGTTTTCTCTTTGTTCTAATTTTGGACCAGTCACTTCGAGGATGATGGCTGGGTTCGACATTTCAGTCATCTTCTCTCTTTTCATGAGGAAGTCTAAAGTAATCATGAGTCCAGTGGGAAAGGGAGGGTGGAGGGGATCTGTTGGTGCCAGATTTCTATATTTATTTTTCTTGAACCAACTACAATAAGAGCATACTTGGGGAGTAGAGTCTTCTGCATGGGGCAGGGGGTTTGGCGAGGGCCTGGAGCTTTCTCTGTTGGTCTGTTTTTGGTGCTGCTGGTTTACACGTGTCTAAATCCTGGCAAATAATAAAAGCCATTTCCTCAAATCTGTGGGATAGAAGGCATTTCGTTAAGAGATTTTCCCTTCTAAAACTCCAGAGTGAAAAAAAAAAAAAAAAAAAAAAAAAAAAAAAAAACTCCAGAGTGTAAGTGTTTCCCTAAATTCTAGCTACGCCATCTATGGGGTCACATAGAGTCAGACACGACTGAAGTGACTTACCAGCAGCAGCAGCAGCTATGCTAGAGTGGGCTATTTAAAGGCTTTCTTTGCAGACCCTCCCACGCAAACCTGTGATAGGTTGACTGAGCTTGGTTCATGCCCAGTAACACTCCAGAGAGAAGCACAGGAGACAGGCTCCTATGTACAGACAGAATGATCAAACGGAAACAATTAATGGCAGTATTCGTTTCAGAATCCCCGCGGCCTTTCAGGCAAAGCCCTACCTGACCTGGCTCTTTTCTGCTTCTCTCTTAGATCTCAGCCAGGACTTTCTCCGGCCATGCTCCTTTGCTTCTCATGCTCCTAACAGGCCAAGTGAGTGCTCCCTTGCTTTTCCACCCTCCCTGGAGAGCTCTCATCTCACGGGAAGGTGTGATCACCCTCCCCTCCTGGGTGGGGCTGCCTCTTCCTTCACTGGCATTTAGAGCCTTGCTCCTCAAAGTTTGGTCTAGCCCATATCAAAGCATGTCAGCATGCCTGGGAAGTTGTCAGAAATGTAAAGTCTTAGCCCCACTGGCCCTTTGAATCAGAATCTGCATTTTTAACAAGACTCCCCAGGGGATTCCCTCCAGGTCAAAGTGTGAGAGCAATGAACGAGAACTCAGCTTGAAGGTCACCACCTTCCTGTCACCTGGGACGCCTTCTCTGACCATCACAGCCTCCTACGCAGGGTTCCTCCCACTCCTAACCATCTCCTCCAAAGTTTGCTCTCTGCATAGAACGTAATAAAACTTGACATTTCCGTTTTACTTTCAGTCTGTCTGTATGGTTGTGGTCTCTGAAGCCTTGGTGGGACCAAGAAATTGTTTGTTTGGTTCATCTGAGTATTCTCTGAGCCAAGATCAATGCCTGATGCATGACTGGAGTAGGTATTCAATAACTACTTTTTTTCCTAAATGAATTACTTTATTCTTTTCAACTTTATAGAGGTATAGACAAAATAGTCAGATATAAGGTACAATCATCATGATTTGATACACTTATATACTGTAAAAAGTTTCCCTCATCTAGTTAATTAATGCATCCATCACTCACACATTTATCTATTTTTCAATAAATAATTCTAGAATGAATGGATAAGTCAATCAGTCAATTAACTGTGACTACAAGATGCACCCTCCCAACCTCCCTCTCTATGGATGGATCAATTGATCTATCTATCTACTCTGTCTCTGGGGGTCTTAATTCAACAAATCTCACCAGAGCAGTGAAGGGAAGGGCATCAGGATCTTGGGGTGAGGTGACAGCTCCACCCCCTCTTTGTGTACCTGCAGTGTGGAGAGAGGTACCCTAGGAAGGCTCCTTACCAACGCTGAGCCCCATTTTACCCTGGGAGAAAGATCCACCAACAAGGGCAGGGCCCGCAGAGGAGGTTTCATTCAGGACAGAGCAGGCCCGGTGCTGGCTTTGGTGCTCAGTGGGTCTGACCCTGGCTGCAGGGAGTTGCAAAGGGATTACAGAAAAAAAAGATAAATTGAGTTTCTCCAATAGTTTATGAAGAGTGCTATTCAAAGGCCAAAGGAATCAAGGGTCCTTTCTAGACCTAAGGGAGATCAGAGAGACTATATCAGGGCCAGGGTTTGTTCAGGGGCTGTGGTTGTTACCCAGCCCTGGCCTCTGGGTGGCATTCAACGAGTGTTAGCTAGATGGACAATACTGCGGGTCCCACCTGCGGGGAAGCACCACCAGATGCCCCCTCGCTCTTCTGCCCTCCCCCTCCGCTGTCATCACCTTCTCTCTCTGTCTTTCCTGCCTCCCCTTCCTTTCTCATTTACCCCTCTCCCCACTTCTCTCCCCAGCTTGCTAAAACCTCTTTTCATACAATATACGTAGGGAAGAAACAGTCAAAAGTTAGTTTTTTCCTGCTTTCATACTTACTCAAAGAGGGGCGAGAGGGCAGAATAAATTCGTCTTGCAAGCCCATGAGAAGTAGGGGACATAGTAGAACTCAATCCGTGGAAATTCCAGTCTTTGGGCATTCAAGAATAGGTTGGAGAATATTGCAATTAACATTTCCCAAGAAAATTCTTTTTAATTTCTGGGACTTGAGAAACGCTAATCAGAAATAGAATCTAGTTCACTTCACTCAGTACAGGACGTGATAGACAGTCAATGAAATAAACTAAACTGATGGATTTTGGGAAAACTAAGTACTTAGAAAATAATAAAAATATACCCCAATTTTATACCACCCTCATCAAAGAGAAAGGCTTGTGCAGGCAAATATATCAAAAAGTCAAGAGTGGATTATCTCCCGATGGGCTTATAGGTGTTCTTTTCTACCTTTTCCAAAATTTTCAAAATGAATGCCCACAACTTCCTTAATTGTTAAAAAAGAACATGTCATTATAAAATATTAAATATTATTTTTTGAAATAGCAACACTTTCCAGGTATACTTTTTTCACACTGTGTCTCTTTGGACACACAGCCAGTTTGCCGCCTGGGCCAATTGACAGAGGCAGCCTCCAATTCCAACCCACACAGGATCAAGACAGCCAGCTGTCTGTAAAGTACAGAATCTGGGAAACATCATTTAACTTTGCGGGACATGGTCTGGGGCCCCACGTTCACTGTGCACCCCCTGACCCCTGGGGAATGTATCCCAGACATATATCACCCTCTCTGGACCCCAACCACTTACTGCTTCACCTGAGTCACATCAAGTTACAAAGAAGGCTGAGCGATAAGGTGATGTCCAAATGCAAAGACTTCTCAGGCCCAAGTCCAACCAGTTCTAACTGGCCTAAAGCAGTGAGAACAGGCTGGGTTTTGAAATAAAAACTCCAATCTCCTCCTTTTGTCTGCTTTTGCTTTCCCTGCTTCATGCTGTGCTCCTTTCTGGCTTCTCTGCTTCTCTTATCCGCTCTGCCTTCAGATCCCAAGGCATTTTGTACCCCAGGCATGCCAGGAAGTCTGGGCGCTGTGGTTACAAATGTATTGGGTTGACCAAAAAGTTGGTTCGGGTTTTTCCATAAGGGGGTACAGAAAAATCCGAGCTAACTTTTTGGCCAACCCAATATGTCTCTTTGGAGACATAGCACCAGTAAACGAACGTTTTCACTCCCATCCTGCAGACGAGGAATCTAGACTCAGGACATACGGCCTGAGGGGAAATCACAGACCTAGGCGGTGAGAAAAGGCTGGCCTTCTCCAAACCCAGGCATCCTCCTTTCCCCACCTCTCCGTTTCCTTCTCTATTTTTTCTCCAGCATCCCCTTGCCTTCACTTTCCTTTCTTTATCCCTCCTCTTTCTAAGGAGCACATCTAAGGTGAGAAAAGAAAAAATAAACATGCAACGGAAACAAACTGAGCTTGGCTTTCACACATGGCATCTCAATAGATGATCTGAATAACTCAGCAGGACAAGCAGTATGCACTCAATCAAATACTTACTGAACACTAACCCTGTAGAAAACATCACAGATATGACACTCAGAGTGAAATAAGTTAAAAAAGAATACAATGCCTACCCTCAAATCACTTACGGTTCAGTAGATACTCCCATTATCATTTGTATTCAAAAGATAAAGAAACTGAGTCTCGGAAAAATTAATCAGTCTTCTCAATGGCCTAGTTCAAACCCAGAATCCTCCTTTTTGACCCCAGATTTCAAGCTTGCTATTGGCACCCTCTGTCCACGGGATTCTCCGGCAAGAACACTGGGGTGGGCACCATGCCTCCTCCAGGGACCTTCCCAGGGATGGAACTCATGTCTCTTATGTCTCCCGCACGGGTAGGCAGGTTCTTCACCACTAGCGCCATCTGGGAAGCCCACACAATTCCGGGGCATGTGAAAAAAATCAGAGCCTCCCAGAATCAACCTTCATCTTTAACTCTTCAAACAGAAAAAACCAAAAACCAAAAGACAAAACAGAGAGTGAGAGGGACAGAGGTGGGAAGAAAGACAGACAAGCAGATGCTTGGCCCTCAGCCCGCTGTATCCCCAGGCAGTGACTCACTGATGAATTCCTTTCTTTTCCATCTGGGAGCGAACACACTTCCAGGGGCCCAAGGCTGCAGGCCAGGGTTTGCCCAGGTGGTTGTGTAAACCAGAGAATGAAAGACTGAGGCTGGCATTGTGTACCTGCCTCCATTCAGTTGTTTTGTTTTCAGATTTCACAGCCTCTTGCTAAACAAAGAAACTTTACCTACTTCTCATCCGGGGTCTCTGGCAGAGAGAATTTCAGTTCTTTCAGTGGAAAGGAAGACTCCCACTGACCGGGCATAGAGAGAAGGGCCAGGGACGGGGTCCCCAGCTTTGGGACCCCATGAGAAGAGGCTGCTGCTGCCGAGGATAAAGACGATGAGGGCGCTGAGCATCTGTTGAGCATCTATGTGCCAAACAGTATGCTAGATGCTTTTACAAATAGTGAGTTTGTTGCTCAGTCGTGTCTGACTCTTTGCGATCCAATGGACTGAAGCTCATCAGGCTCCTCTGTCCACAGGATTTCCCAGGTAAGGATATTGGACTGGGTTCCCATTTCCTCCTCCAGGGGATCTTCCTGACTCAGAGACTAAACCCGGGTCTCCTGCACTGCGCAGATTCTTTACCACCTGAGCCACCAAGGAAGCTTTTACATATAGGATCTCATTTAACTCACATGAAATGATTCTGGAGGTAGATACTATCACCATGCCCACGGTAAAGGCAAGAGGCCTGTGCTGGGAGATATAACATGCCTAAGATTACCCCGTGGGTAGGTGATGGAACAGGATTTGATCCCAGGCTCTCTGGTTCCCAGACCTGTACAGGCACATCTTCTATCACTCCCCACTGAAAGCTACAAAGCCCATGGCAGACACTCAGTCAATGTTAGTTTCCTCTTTATTCTGGTAAAACACCTCTGGGGAGGCTGTTTCTCATAAACCTCGCCCCCCCAACCCATCAGCCACTCTGCACTCTACCATACGGCCAGCTCTGCGACCAGGCAAGGAGACCCCTGCAGGGTCTGCCCCGCACCCCTCGTGCCGCTGCCGAGTCCTCGGTCCCCGGCCGGCCGCCCCCAAAGGGCACCTCGGTGCCGCTGGCCTTCCCTGCTATGATTCCCGGGTGATTCGCAAGCCCATGAACGTTTAAGAACCACTGCTCTAGACAGCATTTGTGCTTGGCTTCTCTGAACAACCATTTATCATATTTCAGGGCTTGAAAGAAAGAAAGAAAACAAAAACATAAAAAGCCAGGCACCCTGCAGGAGCTGACAGGATAACCTCTGACCTATGGCTTAGGATGGGAGTCACTGAACAGCCAGCTCCATGACTGCACTGCACCCCACTTGCTCCCTCCCCTGCAGACTGTGTGGACTTGGAAATGGCCCGGGGAGGTGGGGGAGGACTGGACAGACACGAAGGCTCTGCACAAGTCACCAAGGGCCCGGGCCAAGCTTTGTCGGCCAGGTGCCTGCCACTCACAAGAAAACAATTTTCTCAGGCTGAACTCTACCTCTAGCACTGAGCACCCCCTGTATGGGTGAATGCCTTTCTCTTTCATTAAACAAGGGCAAGGGGTGCACCACAGGGTAGAAAGGAGTCCGGGAGGGGAGGAGAGGAAGAGGGTTTCACGCTGGTACAGGCAGGGGGCTGGCTGGGCCTCCACCTCCCAGCCTGGGCCAAATGGAGCCAGAGAGACCCGCGGGTTCATAACTCATCTTAATGAAGGGCCTCAGTAAACCTGCCATGCCCTCGGGTTTCGGCAGGAAGCTCCCAGCCATTTTGCTGACACTTGTCCCCAAATGTGCAGGTGCTAACGGGCTCTTTCCTCCTGGGTTTTTATGGCATATTTTGGATCAACTGGAGGCTTCAGAACTTTCTTTCATCAGTGCCTCTGAAGAGTGGGGGATGCAGAACTGAGCAGCCTGCTCTGGGAAGGTCCCAGAAGCCACGAGAAGCTCCTCCACTCAATAGCACATGCCCCGCTCAGCCAAGAGCTAGTGGAGGTAGCGGTGGTGGGTATAGCAGGCTGGATAGAAGGACTGATACTTACAGCAGCTCAGAACACCTCAGATTTACCAGAAATTCATTCAAGACCACATGCTACACTGTGCTCTTTTTATAGACACGGTGTCATTGCTCATAATGATACACGTACGCATCGTAGGTTTTCAGCTGAAGAAACAGAAGCTCAGAGGGGCTGAGTGATCTGCCCAAGGCCACACAGCTGGAGAGTTGCAGAGCCCACATCAGTCTGACTCCAGCCCCCACACCATAATGCTGAGTGAGTACTGCATGAGGGAAAACACATCCAACTTCTCCTCTAATGTAAACGACCCCCTGCAAGGTCCTGAGAGTGAACACATTTTGCAGATGTGGAAGACAGAGCTCACACAGGCATCAGGATTTGCAGAAACTAATGAAGGAAGTGTCCTTAGCCAGAACTCTGCAGCCTGTGGCCTTCCCAGCAAACCGGTCCATGAATGCAAACCAACCCTAAACTACTGATTTCCACGGTTTAGTTTAAAATAGTCAATCTTTTCTAGCTTTTTTCTATTTTATCCTACACTCCCAAGGAAGCTCACAGACACTGAAGATACAGGGCTTGTATACTACGCTCAGATTTGTTTTTAAATCTACAGAACCTACAGTTTGAGGTTTTGGCCAAATATTGAGTTAAGATAATGATGAAATCGATTTTTTAGATACAGTATGTTTCACCTATGGAGAAGGTAATGGCACCCCACTCCAGTACTCTTGCCTGGAAAAGCCCATGGATAGAGGAGCCTGGTAGGCTACAGTCCATGGGGTCAAGAAGAGTCGGACACAACTAAGCGACTTCACTTTCATGCACTGGAGAAGGAAGTAACAGCCCACTCCAGTGTTCTTGCCTGGAGAATCCCAGGGACATGGGCTGCCATCTGTGGGGTCACACAGAGTCAGACACGACTGAAGCGGCTTAGCAGCAGCAAGCAGCAGCATGCTTCACCTATTTCCAAAAGAGAATGAGAAAACCTATTTTAAAAGATAACACACAAGCCTCCTCTGCCTCACTGTGAGCTCAAGGTTGGATGTCTGTCTCTTGATGCTCTGTAGTCTGCCCTTTTGACCTCAAGGCCCAGGGCTTTGAAAAAGTGTGTGTGTGTATGTGTGTGTGTGTGCATGCGTGTGACAAAATCATGTGAAGAATGGGAGAAATGACTGTCCCAGGGCTAAGAGTTACCACAATTTGCCATTTAATCAGTTCAGAATATCCTGGAAACCCTGGAAGAAAGTGCAGAAATGACAGAAATGAAGTTAGTTAACACTTTTTCCCCCTGTAAGAACCACAGGTTCTTTTTCACCTCAGATTGGTACCTTCATCAGCAACTGTACATAGCTTCCTACTCCTTTTGTCTAAGTTTATCCCTGCTCCCTCCTTGTTTCAATAACACCATTCATAGGTCACTGATAAATGTGCTCCCACCAGTTCAACTGAACTCATCCATTTTTTCTTCCAGCTCCAAAGAAAATGAAGTGATCGCAGAATCAGATAATCTGATCTTTGTGAATGACTACCATATGTGCCATAATGTTACCAAAGTCAGAATTTTATTCCGTTGCACGCATGTTTATCTGGGAACCAATGAGTTACCTCAGAGGGGGAACAGGACACACAAAGGCCCCAAACAAAACTAACTTCATTGTTGATTCTACTTCCATATGTATTATGTGCATTTGGCTTCAAATACACATGGTTATCTGGATACACATGTGGACAGCCATTGATGGGCAGAAGGACACATGTCTATTCCTTTAAGAGAACAGATTCTTATGTCAAGAGTCTATGGGTTAACTGGGCCCTGAAAGCTTGACAGATCTAACACCCCCTCTCCCTCCAAAGCACAGGCATCTGAAGATGAAACACTGGGCTGAAAAGAGATCTACCAATCCATGATTAGCACTCCCCAGCTGCAGGGTCAAGTGCCATGAACATGCCTTAGTTAAACTTAACACAACCCCACATGATGAGATCTGGGGCTGCAAACTGGCAAACAGGAAACTGTCCCTGTGATCTGCTCTTCAAAGGAGAGCCTCTCCAGTGTGTTTGCCAGTTCAGAGTTTAATTAGCCATCTCTATGTACTCAATCTGGGCTCAGCAGGGAGGTCCAAACACCTTCAGGGTTGGAATCAGCCTCTCGGAAGCACAGAGCACTCTCAGAGCTCTGTCCACAAGGGACCTGGCATGCCAGCCACCTTCAGGAATTCCTCCTTCCCCTTCCCAATTTTTAGGGGCCCAGGGGGAGGCCTGGAATTCTTCTAGTCTGCCAGGCAATTAAAGAGAGGGAACTCATTAGAGGTACAGAAAATACCCACCTGGAGCAGAACTGTCCATCCTGTTAACTCTGCTTGACTCATTGAATAACCAACCCCCCAGCCCTCTCAAGGTTCTACATCTTCTTGGGATTTTACTCTCTTCTCTGGGAGAACAGTCAGCTCCTTACCAGTGTTAACATGTTCAGACCTGGCATTTATTCTTTTCAAAAGTGTATCCATTTTGGTATAAGAATCAAAAGAATTCCAGATCCTCAAATCTTTTGTTTCAATTGTTTGTGTGTGTGTGTGTGTGTGTGTGTGTGTGTAAAAGACGCTTGCTCCTTGGAAGAAAAGCTACGACAAACCTAGACAGCATATTAAAAAGCAGAGACATTATTTTGCCAACAAAGGTCTACCTAGTCAAAGCTATGGTTTTTCCAGTAGTTATGTATGGATGTGAGAGTTGGACTATAAAGAAAGCTGAGTGCCAAAGAATTGATGCTTTTGAACTGTGGTGTTGGAGAAGACTTTTGAGAGTCCCTTGGACTGCAAGGAGATCCAACCAGTCCACCCTAAAGGAAATCAATCCTGAATATTCATTGGAAGGACTGATGCTGAAGCTGAAACTCCAAAACTTTGGCCACCTGATGCAAAGAACTGACTCATTGGAAAAGACCCTGATGCTGGGAAAGATTGAAGACAGGAGGAGAAGAGGATGACAGAGGATGAGATGATTGGATGGCATTACCGACTCAATGGACATGAGTCTGAGCAAGCTCTGGGAGTTGATGATGGACAGGGAAGCCTGGTGTGCTGCAGTCCATGGGGTCGCAAAGAGTCAGACATGACTGAGCAACTGAACTTAACTCTGTGTGCGTGTATGTAGGAGCAGAGGTGTATATGAGTAACTCTTGCGCAATGTAATAGCAGAGTCTACAAAACTGCAGCGCAATCTACCCCTCACCCACACCTTGCTGGTTCACTCTAACACTTTGTTGGTGTTCAGTCACTAAGTTCTGTTGTGACACCATGGTCTGTAACACACCAGGCTCCCCTGTCCTTCACTATCTCATGGAGTTTACTCAAACTCATGTCCATTGAGTCAGTGATGCCATTCAACCATCTCATCTTCTGTCATCCCCTTCTCCTCCTGCCCTCAATCTTTCCCAGCATCAGGGTCTTTTCCAATGAATCTACTCTTCGCACCAAGTGGCCGAAGAACTGGAGCTTCAGCTTCAGCATCAGTCCTTCCAGTGACTACTCAGGGTTGATTTCCTTTAGGATTGACTGGTTTGATGTCCTTGCGGTGACAGATTTTATTTTCTTGGGCTCTAACACTACCAAGGGGAAACAAAAAAGGTGGCTTACATTTTTTTTTTTTTTAATTTTTTTATTAGTTGGAGGCTAATTACTTCACAACGTTTCAGTGGGTTTTGTCATACATTGATATGAATCAGCCATAGATTTACACTTATTCCCCATCCCGATCCCCCCTCCCACCTCCCTCTTCACCCGACTCCTCTGGGTCTTCCCAGTGCACCAGGCCCGAGCACTTGGCTTACATTTTTAAATCATGATATTTCACATACAAAAATTCAGTTTCCAGTTTCCTTTAAAAACAAAAAAACAGAAGGTGATAGCAAGCTGGGCCCACAACTTTTTGCATGGCAAACACTGTCTTGAGGGAGTCCCTTTCAGCAGGCAGGCCTCTGCATTTGGTTGGGGGGCGGGGGTTGTGTCTCTGAATCAAAGTTGGCCCAGTTGGCTTCCACAGGGAGGAAGGAGCCCCTTTTCCTGATTTACTCAAAGGTTTCCTATGGGCTAGATGAGCCCAGTTCCCTCCACTAGCCACCCGACCAACTTCACCCACTCCAGTTACTTTCTTTTCCCAGCAGGAGTGTCTAATCCCCACTACAGACCACAAGGACTTACAGCTCTAAACTTTATACAAGTTCACAGCACCAATCCATACATTAGATTTCTATCCAGGCTTTAGGAGAAAACTCTTTCTGGGTTACATCCAAGTCCAATCTTTCTAGACCCCATGTTTCTGGCTTTTTCCGATTCAGCACCCCTCCTTCTGCTCCAGCTTCCCTGCGTCCTGGAAAAACACAAAACCTGACTCTTGGAGCCGAAGCAGGTCAGCTAGAAACATATGCGGCTTATTATACCACCAAGTTATAAAGAGTAAGACTGGCTGGTCCAATTTCTTTGTGGAATAGCCTGCTGTCTCTGAGGTTGTCAACAACCTTGGGCGTCTGCTTTTATGACATCTTCTGACCCAGTGAGCAGACCTGGGCAGTAAAATGCAAATCATTTTGACAGTCAATTAATCCCACTGAAATCTCTTCAACTAAGAGAGCAGTAAAAGAGTAGGGAGCAAGGGGAGGGGAGAAGTTTTTCTCTCTCGTCTTTTTCTACTCAGATATAACCTATAAAACTTAAAGGACTTTTAATTGTCCAGATCCACCCGAATCCCCCAAATGCAGGCCACATGCATGGCTCTTTAAGCCTTAATGAAAATTAATGAAACGGAAATAAGAAGGTGGTTACTGCTGTGAATTACCACTGCCTGGTGTCAACGCCCAAACCAAATACCGCCTACCCGGCTCAGCAAGAGGGATCACAATCTTAAGGAGACCAGCCAGTGGGATGCAATGCCTACCCCAGTCCTAATGCTGATCCATCCTTTCCCTGGTTTCTGGAATAATGAAAGGTCAATGAGTTCATGAAAATTCCTTCTGTAATGTTCTCAGCTGGACAGACTGTGTTCAAGCCACAAGCAGAAATGACATGGCCAGTGACAAGCAGCACCATCTTGCCCTTCTTGTTTCAAAGCTGGTCCAGTGTTGGCATCTTTGATCCTCATCTGACTCAGCCACAGAGTGCCAGCCCACAACCCCCAGCCCAGGAAGTCAGCATCAGCTCCAAACTTAACTCCATGGGTGCTCCTCATTTCTCAGAGGCCTTGATTTGAGGTAGTTAGCATCCTCAGCAAAAATGCCAACTCTCCCTCCCTAAAGCCAGCAGTGTTTCCACTCTCAGTCACGGGGTGTCCTTCAAAAAGCATGAGCATCCTATAGAATCGATTTTTATTCTCCTGAGAGAATGGCCAAGGCCAAGGAGCACAAACACCTTTTTTCCAAGCGCTTAGAGGTCACATAGGCCAGCTGCCCCATTTTACACAAAAACAGAACAGAAATGGCTTGCAAGAGGGCATACAGCTAGGATCAGAATCCAAGCAACCAGAGTCACTATTCAAGTTCTAAAATTAGGTTGGCATCTCCCCAGTCCCTTCCCATTCTCTTTATTCTCCTACCATCTATCTTGTTTTTCCAGGTCACTTACAGGGGGTGGGGCATCCCTGGCTTCTAAGAAGGTGGGGAAACAAAGGTAAGGGGGCAGAAGTGCCCCTAGATGCCAATATCCATGCCTCTCTGCATTAGTTGGTCCCACTGCTGTTCTCAAGGCAGACACTCCTGGATTCTCCAACAAAGGACAATGGTTTTAGATAAGATGGGAACTGAGCAACCATCTCTCCTTTACTGTGTCTGTGTGTGTGTGGTGGGTCGGGGGTGTCTGGTACTGGTGAGAGAAGTCTGTCCTTCCTCCTAAGTTGTTCTCATCTCAGCCAGGAGCTATATGGTGCTTCAGAAGCTTTGGAAGACACTGCATGTTACAAAGGGTCCAGTAAGGAGTTTGCAAAATGCCGAGATCCACATTGCCCTCTGTGTGTGTATGTGTGCTCAGTCGCTCAGTCATGTCCGACTCTGTGCGACCCCACAGGCTGGAGCCCACCAGGCGCCTCTGTCCATGGGATTCTCCAGGCAAGAATACTGGAGTGAGTTGCCGTTTCCTTCTCCAGGAGAACTTCTTGACCCAGGACTGAAGCTGTGTCTCCTGTATTCGCAGACAGATTCTTTGCCACTGCACAACCTGGTTTCCCCTCAATTTTTTTCCCTAGAATAGTTGTTCTTTGCCTCCACCACCACAGCAGTAATTACAACAACAACAACAGGGATTGGAAGAGCTGACCCGAAGATAATCACAGCACGAACCTAGCATTTTTGAAGAAGGTATGCATCTACAAGCCACCAGAAGTGAGGAGTATGGAGGAAGCGATAGTCACACCACAAACAAGGCATGGGGCACGGGTCCCCCCAAGGTCAGATGGTGAGCACTGGCTGCTAAACCTGCTTATGCATAAAACTCTCCAGGGAGCTGTGGAGACTACAGATGCCAGGCCCCTTCTCAGAAATACTGAAACTGGGTGCCCAGAGATGGGGCCAGAGAAACTGGCTTTTAAGCAAAGGTGTGAGATGGATGAAACTGGAGCCCATTATACAGAGTGAAGTAAGCCAGAAAGACAAAGACCAATACAGTATACTAACGCATATTTAAAAAGATGGTAACGATAACCCTATATGCAAAACAGAAAAAGAGACACAGATGTACAGAACAGACTTTGGGACTCTGTGGGAGAAGGCAAGGGTGAGATGATCTGAGAGAATAGCATTGAAACAAGTATACTATCAAGGGTGAAACAGATCACCAGCCCAGGTTGGATGCATGAGACAAGTGCTCAGGGCTGGTGCACTGGGAAGACCCAGAGGGAGGGGATGGGGAGGGAGGTGGGAGGGGGGATCGGGATGGGGAACACATGAACATCCATGGCTGATTCATGTCAATGTATGGCAAAAACCACTACAATATTGTAAAGTAATTAGCCTCCAACAAATAAAAATAAATGAAAAAAACAAGCAAAGGTGTCTAGAATTCTCCAGCAGCCAGCCCCGATCTCCGGGCCTGAACACAAGTGCTAAGGCACCTTAGGATCCCTTCTCCATCCTTCACTCTGGCTATCGGTCATTGAGTTCAAGGGCTTCTTGGGAGGTGGCAGGCCTCTCTGTAGCTGGAAACTTCTAGAAACTTCTTCCTGGTGTCTGGATCCCAAGGTTCTCTCACTTGGCCTCTATGACCAGTATGTGCTATCTCATTACTTGAGAAGAAAACTCATCACTCAAATCCTACAGCTGGGGGAGTGAGGTGGTATCTGTCCCTGACCTTCTGTGGCTCAGCTGAGCCCTGCCTTCGGAAGCTTCCAGCCTGGACTACATTCTTCTCCCTTCTAAGGACACAATATCATGGACTCCTCTTTCCACACCCAAATGCCACAAGACCCTGCATGGTCCACTTCTGTCTTTCCTCTCTGCCCTCCCGGGGAAGCCCTTTACTTAGGATGATGGTGCTCCAGCCACAGGCATCTTCTTTCAGACTCCGGATAGCTCCCTCCTGCATCAGGGCTTGTGCATATGTCTTGTTCCTCTGGAATATCTCGGTTGGGACATCTCCTAACTCCACTCTCTACAAGGAGCCCTCATGACCCCCCATCCTGGGCTGGATATCCCATCACTGTATTTTTCTAAAGCTCTCTTACTTCCCTTTCATACACTGACTACTGTTTGTCATCATGCATTTAACCGGATGGTTAGTTGATTAGGGTCTACCTTTTCCATTCAACTAAGGGTTCCAAAGAGGCAGGATCTGGCTGGCTGGTTTACTACTGTAGCGCTCGGCACAGCAGTCCTAGACTATTCCATCCTTCAAGTCCCAGCTTGGACTTGGCATTGGTCAGGGGGCTGCCAGGAAAACTAAAACCACCTCAAGTGTTTCCTACAGAGGGACTTTCACACAGGGGAAATGGCTGTGCGGGTGATAGAGGAGCTGAGAGCCCAACAGATGACGCTGAGCTATTTCACAGCAACCTGGAAGCTGTTCCCAAGTCTAGACTGGAGGCCCAAAGGGAGCAGGTTATGTTACCAGAGGCCAGGGACCATCTGGCAGGAAATGCCATGGCCAAGGACGCACAGACACTAGCAAAGAGGCTGTTAGGCAAAAAGGAAGGCAAAGCAGCGGAACACCCTGGCTTCTCCTTCCCTCCCACTCTGCTCCCCCAACATCTCCATGAATGACTCCTGGAGAGAATGCAGATGGAAGCCAGTTGACACAGGAACCACAGCCTTCAGGGGCTGTCCCCCACCCGGAGACACAGAGGGGCTCAGGAAGGGAACTGGGTCTGAGGGTGAAGGGGCCCCAAGACCAGAGGTCACTAATTCTTCTAGGAACCCTCTCTTCCCCCCCATTCTAGGCTGGACTAGGGAGTTCTGTAGGCCGAAAAGTTCCCTCCCTGAAAATATATTTATTTCCTAATCCCTAATCCCTGGCCACAGGACTGGAAAAGGTCAGTTTCCATTCCAATCCCAAAGAAGGGCAATGCCAAAAGATGCTCAAACTACCACACAATTGCACTCATCTCACACGCTAGTAAAGCGATACTTAAAATTCTCCAAGCCAGGCTTCAGCAATACGTGAACCGTGAACTTCCAGATGTTCAAGCTGGTTTTAGAAAAGGCAGAGGAACCAGAGATCAAATTGCCAACATCTACTGGACCATCGAAAAAGCAAGAGAGTTCCAGAAAAACATCTATTTCTGCTTTATTGACTATGCCAAAGCCTTTGACTGTGTGGATCACAATAAACTGTGGAAAATTCTGAAGGAGATGGGAATACCAGACCACCTGACCTGCCTCTTGAGAAACCTGTATGCAGGTCAGGAAGCAACAGTTAGAACTGGACATGGAAAACAGACTGGTTCCAAATAGGAAAAGGAGTACATCAAGGCTGTTTATTGTCACCCTGCTTGTTTAACTTGCATGCAGAGTACATCATGAGAAATGCTGGGCTGGAGGAAGCACGAGCTGGAATTAAGATTGCCGGGAGAAATATCAACCTCAGATAGGCAGATGACACCCCCCTTATGGCAGAAAGTGAAGAGGAACTAAAGAGACTCTTGATGAAAGTGAAAGAGGAAAGTGGAAAAGTTGGCTTAAAACTCAACATTCAGAAAACTAAGATCATGGCATCTGGTCCCATCACTTCATGGCAAATAGATGGGGAAACAGTGGAAACAATGGCTAACTTAATTTTTCTGGGCTCCAAAATCACTGCAGATGGTGAATCCAGCCAAGAAATTAAAAGACGCTTACTCCTTGGAAGGAAAGTTATGACCAACTTAGATAGCATATTAAAAAGCACCGATATTCTTTTGCAAAAAAGGTCCATCTAGTCAAGGCTATGATTTTTACAGTGGTCATGTACAGATGTGAGAGTTGGACTATAAAGAAGGCTGAGCACCGAAGAGTTGATGCTTTTGAACTGTGGTGTTGGAGAAGACTCTTGAGAGTCCCTTGGACTGCAAGGAGATCCAACCAGTCCATCCTAAAGGAGACCAGTCCTGGGTGTTCATTGGAAGGACTGATGCTGAAGCTGAAACTCCAAAACTTTGGCCATCTGATGCAAAGAGCTGACTCATTGGAAGAAAACCTGATGCTGGGAAAGATTGAGGGGAGAAGGAGAAGGGGTGAAAGAGGATGAGATGGTTGGATGGCATCACCGACTCAATGGACATGGGTTTGGGTGGACTCCAGGAGTTGGTGGTGGACAGGGAGGCCTGGTGTGCTGCAGTTCATGGGGTTGCAAAGAGTTGGACACAACTGAGCGACTGAACTGAACCGAAATCCCTGGAGCCTCTTAACGCTACCTTATATGGCAAACTTACCTGTGCAAAAAAATGTGATTAAGTTAAAGATCTTAAGAGGAGGAACTTTTCCTGGATATTCTGGATGGATTCTAAAAGCCATCATAAATATCCTCATGAGAGAGAGAAGACAGATACATAGAAGACAAGATGATATGAAGACAAGATGAAGACAGAGATGGAAATGATGGAGCCACAAACCAAGGCAGGCAGGCAGCCACCAGAAGCTGGAGAGACAAGGAACAAATTCTCTCCTGGAGCCTCCAGAGGGAGTGCAGTCCTACCAACACCCTGATTTCAGGCTTCTGGCCTCCAGAAGTATGACAGAATGCACTTCTGCTATTTTAAGCTACACTGTATTTGCTAGAGCAGCTACAGGAAACTAATACAGTTCCCCTCAGTTGTGTTCCCACAACAACACCCCCTGTTTTCCCCCAGAGCTCACTGTCCCTTTGCACTGAAACAGCCCATTTCATTGTTTTATCTGTCCAACTAGACTGACCTCTTTGAGGGAGGACTATGTCATGGGCAGTTATTTCTTCAGTTCCCTGTACTAAGTCACCTTAGTCGTGTCCAATTCTTTGCGTCCCTATGGACTACAGCCCGCAGGCTCCTCTACGGGATTCACCAGGCAAGAATACTGGAGTGGGTTGTCATGCCCTTCTCCAGGCGATCTTCCCCACCCAGGGATTCGGCCTGCGTCTCTTACATCTCCTGCACTGGCAGGCAGGTTCTTTTCCACTAGCCCCACCTGGGAAGCCCTGGTCTCTGCATAATGACTGGCATACGATGGATGCCAAGTACATACGGTGTTGGAGAAGACTCTTGAGAGCCCCCTGGACTGGAAGGAGATCCAACCAGTCCTGGGTGTTCATTGGAAGGACTGATGGTGAAGCTGAAACTCCAGTACTTTGGCCACCTCATGCGAAGAGTTGACTCACTGGAAAAAATCCCTGATGCTGGGAGGGATTGGGGGCAGGAGGAGAAGGGGACGACAGAGGATGAGATGGTTGAATGGCATCACCAACTCGATGGACATGGGTTTGAGTAAACTCCGGGAGTTGGCAATGGACAGGGAGGCCTGGCGTGCTGCGGTTCATGGGTCGCAAAGAGTCGGACATGACTGAGCTACTGAACTGAACTGAACTGAATTGAAGTACATATTATTGAATTAAATTCAGGCTTAAGCCACATCTGATCTTTGATCTCTTATTTAGGAGAATATTGCCCAAAGGAAGAGGTTAACACATTCTAACATTTCCAGCAAACCTGTCAGACTCTAAACTTCAGGCCCCAGAATCCAGCCCCCACCTCCCAAGGCCCCACAAGGGATATTCTCTACTTCAGGCGGCAGGAAACAGTCTCCCAGTGGCAGCAATGGTCCCACTCTGCCAGCCCATCCAACCCATGGTCCACGGAAGTGATGGTGAGCCACTGGGGAAAAACTGCTCTTCTATCCAGCTTTTCTCTTGAGTCATTCAACTCACAGCCTTGGGCCAGGTCAAAAGTTTCTTTGGCGATCCCCTGTGTTAACAAGCTGGAAGCCAAACAGCAGCGTGTGGTATAGCTTTTTTCTGAGCAGTTAATTAACGAGGGGATAAGCTACCTTGACAATCACTGGAGCAAACAGCCTCGCTGTGCATTTGTCAAGAGGGATGGGATTAGTTTCCAGGGAGACAACAGGGAAATGACAAGGGGGGAGGCTGGATGGGGCCCTGGCTTCCTCGGCACTGCTCCCTGCCTGCTCTGCTCCTGCCCACAGTGCAGAGCAGACCGTGCAGAGCCTTGCTCCGAGGCTGGACGGGCCTGATAATTAGTCGTCACTCAGGGCTGTGGACGGCTTTAGAGTCTGCTCAACGGCGGCCTGAGACAGGTGGGGGACTTTCCGGAAATCACACTGCCTGAGGCTGACAGCCAAGGAGGTGACGTGATTTCCAGGGAAATCAGAGAAATCACTGAATGACCCGGGGAAGGGCAGGGGGGTGACTCAGAGGTGGGCAGGGTTGATCAGGTCATGGGCCCTGGCTGACCCACAAGGGAGAGGAGGTGAGGTGTGGTGGTCGCGAAGGGCCAAGGAAGAGGAAGATGGACCAGAGTGGACATGTGCCATTTTAAGTTATTCTCTTCTACTCCATTTCACTCTACTTTATTCCACTGCATTCCACTCCCCTATTTTTTTGCTGCCCAAAGGCTCAGGGGGATGTTAGTCTGCCTTTCACCTAGAAGCCAAAATGGCCAGATCACTTCCCAGCCCCCTCTGCAGCAGGGTGTAGACAGGCGATGCCGGCAAGAGCACCGGAAGCACAGCTAGCTGCTGAACAGCCATCGGGAGGAGGACGCCGGCGCCCACCAGACACGCGGAGTGGGCTGAGCCCGTCGGACACCCCTGCCTGGGGTTCTTGAGTCTGAACATTTTAATGAAGGAGCAATGTCCGTCAGCACACGGAATTCTGGCAGGGGACACAGCAGACGACACTTCCAGGCCAGCAGTGCCGGGACAAGACTGTGTCCGGGACAGCACCCGGGGCTGCGCCCGTCTCCCTGCATCCGGCCCTCTGCGGCGCTGGGCATCACTGCCCTTGCTCCCAGATCTGTCCTCAGCCCCAGATATCTTCAGGTCTCAAGCTATGCTGCGACTCACCCGGTTTATTTTCTCAATCAATTTGCTGTTTAGCCAGCGTGGACTTCTGTTTCTTTGAAATATTCACCCAGCCTCACTCAGAGTGTCTAGTGCTTTATTTCTAAGTAGTTGGAGAAAGTGAGAAAAGTTTGCCCTGCTTTTTTCCAGAACAGAGTTCTGATTTTCATTCTTTTTTCCTATCACAGCATAAGGGGTTGGATATATTCATCAGGCCTCTTTGAGGTGCAAGTGACAGAAAATTTGCATAATGGGGGTGTACTGATATGTGTGAAGGACGGGAGCAAAGAGGACCCAGGCACAGAGGGAAGCGGCATCAAGGATGTCTCTCTCCTGCTTTCCTCTTTTCCTGGCTTCATTGTCAGGCAGGTTCTGCTTGTGGAATGGACTTCTGGCTCCTCCAGGCTTACATCCTACCGGCTTCACAGTGTCAGTAGAACAAAATAAGGACTATTTTCCCAAAAAGTTCAGCACAATCCTGGGCAAGCTTGGGTCATCCATCCATTTGAACCTGTGGCTCAGGTTGGGCATGGTCGGGGCAGAGGCAAACTGGCCTGGGCTAGACTGTGCCACGGGGCCCACTGGAGACACCTGTCTCCCATCCTCTCCACTTCCTCAGCCTATGAGAATTAAAGCCTTACGACAGAGTAACTCACATTTTAAAATTTTAGTCATTTATAATTAATGTGTTAGTAGTAGAATTTAGTTGCTTCCCTATAAGCTGTGCCAGATAGAAGAGAGGCTGTTTATTTTAAACTTTTTATTTTGTATTGGAGTATAGCCAATTAACAATGTGATAGTTTCAGGAGAACAGTGAAGGGACTGCGTCATACATATGTGTGTGTACATCCATTCTCCCTCAGGCTCCTTTCCCATCAGGGTGTCACTTAGCCCTGAGCAGGGATCCATGTGCTACACACCCTCATATGTGTATATACGCCGCAGTGCAAGTGAGCAGGGGTGACCTTATTCTAAGTGTGTGTGCCCAGTCGTGTCCGACTCTGCAACCCCATAGACTGTACCTGCCAGGCTCCTCTGTCCAGGGAATTTTCCAGGCAAGAATACTGGAGTGGGTTGCCATTTCCTACTCCAGACCTTATCCTAACGATAGCCTTAAGTTAGCTTTAATTTATTAATCTTGAAGGTAATTTTGAAAATCTATTATTATTTAAAACAAAGTGCTAATAATAGAAGCAATAACTACCACTTACAACCAGTAGCTGATGTTTATGAACATCTCTTTTCCCAGAATAATTCTAAGCTCTTCCTGTCAACTCACATCATAGTCCTAATATACTGTGAAGTAGGTATCCTTATGAATCCTATTTTACAGATGATGAAACTGAAGAACAGAAACATAAGGGACCTGGCCCAAGACCACCCAGCTAGTAAATGTTGGAGCCACGACTGCCGTCCAGCAAATCTGTATTCTATATTCTTGAAAGTCACTCAGTCGTGTCCAACCCTTTGTGACCCCATGGACTACACAGTCAATCGAATTCTCCAGGCCAGAAGATTGGATGGGTAGCCTATCCCTTCTCCAGTGGATCTTCTCGACCCAGGAACTGAACCAGGGTCTCCTGCCTTGCAGGTGGATTCTTTACCAGCCGAGCTACCAGGAAAACCCAAATGTAAATATATTCATACCTAAGCTTAGGTACGCATGCTAAGTTGCTTTCATCGTGTCTGACTCTTTGCGACCCTATGAACTGTAGCCTATGAGACACCTCTGTTAATGGGATTCTCTAGGCAAGAATACTGGAGTGGATTGCCATGCCCTCCTGTAGGGGATCTTCGTGACCCAGGGATTGAACACATGTCTCTTACATCTCCTGCATTGGCAGGCGGCTTCTTCACCACTAGTGCCACCTGGGAAGTCCTCTATATTCTTATTACTATGCTAAACTGCCTCCATTCATTAATCTAACAGTATTCAAAAGAGCCCAATGAGGTAGGCATTATTACTATTCTCACAAATGGTGACGCTAAGCCTCAGGAGGCAACACCAGCTGGCTCCCGGGTGGCTCAGATGATAAAGAATCTGCCCGCGATGCAGGAGACCTGGGTTTGATCATCGGGTTGGAAAGATCGCCTGGAGAAGGGAATGGCTACCCACTCCAGTATTCTTGCCTGGAGAACTCCATGGACAGAGGAGTTGGGCAGGCTACAGTCCACAGGGTCACAAAGATGGACACAACTGAGTGACTAACACTTTCACTTCACAGAGCTAGTTCTGGCTTAGGGCTAGAATTCAAAGCCACTGTCCTTAACCAGCTCCCAGCACACCATATAACAGGGGAAAGAAGAGTGTTCACACCCCACAGTATAGAATCATTGTTTCAACATAGAGGCTAACAAACCGTGGTTCATGGATCAAATCTAGCTTGACACTGTCTTTATGAATAAAGCTTTATTGGAATACAACCATCCCCATTCATCTAGGTACCATCTACAGCTGCTTTGTAGTCACACAGCAGAACTGGGACAGAGACCAAAAACCCTAAAATTCTAAAATATCTGTTATCTGACTCTTTACAAAAGCAATCTTGCTGCCCCAGGAAGACCCAGGATGGCTCGTGACATTCTGGTTCCATCAAACACCACACAGACTCCCACAGGGTGGAGGCACCAGCAAGGAAAGACAGCCTCCCTAACCCCGAGACGAAGTCTGAGAACCATCTCTGTAGCTCTGAAACTTTGCTTTCCTGCCCCACTTCCTGCTTCTGCCCTGTGCTCCTGGCCAGGGCACACCCTTGTCTTATACCAGAGCTCCAGATCTGGCCACCTACTCAGCTTCTTGTCTACTGTATAACTACTGCTCATCCCAAGAAGCTCATTGAAATTCTTCTCCAACTGGGTGGATTTCCTAACGTTAAGACCATGAATGTGGAGTCATCTGGCCCCAAACCACATCTGACTGGCACTTGTACATTTTTTTTGCAACCATCTCAGAAACGGGCTTTTATTTATTTTTTTAATCCTAATGTGAAGCCCTGAGAAACAGAATACATTTTCTGGGTCCCTCCTGCTAGAACATAATCTGAAGAAACTAAAACATTAAAAGGGGGAAAGGGGCACTTCCCTGGTGGTCTCGTGGCTAAGACTCCACACGCCCAATGCAAGGAGCTCCAGGCTCAAACCCTAGTCAGGGAACTAGATCCCACATGCTGCAACTAAGAGTTCGCATGCCGCAACTAAAGGTTCCTCATGTTGCAATGACGTTTGAAGATCCCGAGGGCTGCAGCTAAGACCCGTTGCAGCCAAATAAATGAATAAACAATAAATACTTTTAAAAAGGTGGTGGGGGAGGGATTGATAAGAGCAAACACCATGCCCTAGTCTGACAGGTCAGAGGGACTCCAGGGCTCTCTCTGGCCTCTTCCCACCGGCTGTAACACTGTAATTCCCCTTTGTGACCTCTACTGTGATAAATGGTGTCCCCTGGTGCTAGCTGTCTGTTTCCCTTCGCAGCTCTCTCCTTCTCCTGCCTTTCACAGGGCCGCATCCGTCACTGTCGTCACTGCCCAGGGACAGTGGTGCCTTTCCAGCCCCCACTCTTCTGCTCCTGTGGTCCCTCTGCCTGGCATCAGGCTCCTCCCCATCATTCCACATGTTGGAGTCACACCCATTCCTCAGTGTTCTGCCCAAGTGCTTACATTTTATAGACAATGCTTTCCCAATCAGTCCAACTACACCAGAAATACATGAATGAATTCTCCTGGTCATAACATAGAAGCATTACAAATAGGCCTGACATCTATTGACAAAAGACAGAAAGCTCTCTTCCTCCTACAAAGCAAGAACTATTATCTCTGTGTTGCTGATTTTTCCAGAGTCATTTCTATGCATCTGTATACTTACATACGAACCAGCAGAAAATATACAATTATGTTTTGCATGTTTTATACAAATGGTAACATCTCTGCTTTCTTTCACTCGACAGTCCCTACTGGAAATTTTTCCACATGACTCAATAGCGACAGAATGCATTCTTTTTATCTGCCATAGTATAAGTACAGGATTGCTCTTCTGATTGACATTTCGAGTGTTTCCAACTATTTGATAGCAAAATAATGATGTTATAAACATCTTTGACTATGCCTCCTTAAGTACTTGTGTGTTTCTCCAGTGTAGATTATATATTATTTATTGTTTTCCAGTTGCTTAGAGCAGTGGGCAGCAAATGCTGTTTTATAAAGGGCCAGGAAGTAAATATTTCAGGCTTTGCAAGCCATAAGGTCCTTGTCATAATACTCAACTCTGCCCTGTGGTTTGAAACTGGCCACAGACAATACATAAATGAATAGCTGTGGCCCTGACCTAATAAAACTTTACTTACAAAAACAGCCAGTGGGCAGATTTGGCTCACAGGCATAGTTGGCTGTCCTTTGGTTTAGAGTACATAACATCAGTGGGGTTTTAAGGGTATTTTTAAGCTATCACACCAATGCACCAACAATTGCTAACATTTATGGAGTCCCTCATATGCGTGATGCCCATTATACATGCTTTGTCCGGATTATCTCATTTAATCCAAGCTCAGTGATATTAACTACTAACTCTTTAAAAAGTCACAAAGCTGGTAACTGATAGAGCTGGGCTTCCTATTCAAGTGGCATGACTCCACAGCTTATGTTTATCTTCCTACTCTTAAAGGGAGAAGATGTAGCTGGGGAACAGGTCAAAACAGCTCATCAGTAATTTAAGTCCCAGATGGCTCTGACAACTTAAGAATCTGATGGTTTGGGGTGACCATTTCCCTAGGAATATGCACATTCTTTTTATCTAAAATCTCAGGTCATTTCAGAGAGCTCCTGACTGCCACCCATGAGCCCCAGATTTAGATTCCTTGTTCTAGAACAGAGTGGCCAGGTACGCATTCCGTGCTCTCCTGGCAGTGGGCATCACACCCTGCCTACAGGGTTCAGGCACTGTAACTCTTAACTCTTTTCTTTGAGTGTAAAGTGAAAGTGTTAGTTGCTCTGCAACTAACAACTCTTTGCAACTCTATGGACTGTAGCCCGCCAGGCTCCTCTGTCCATGGACTTCTCCAGGCAAGAATACTGGAGTGGGTAGCCATTCCCTTCTCCAGGGGATCTTTCCAACCGTGGGATTAAACCTGGGTCTCCTGCACTGCAGGCAGATTCTTAACCATCTGAATCACTAGGGAAGCTCTTTGAATGGAGGTCCTCACTTATCTTTCCTACGTAGTCCAGTAAGTTTGAGAAATGGCAATAAGGCCGATTTGTGTTTCCCTCACTGAAGATGAAAGGAGGCTGGATGGACAAATAGATAGGTGGGTAGGAGGATGGAGGGGAGGGAATGAAGGGAGGGGAGAAGGGAGAAAACAGAAGGGAAGGAAGGAGGAAGTAAAGAAAGGAGGAAGGATGAGAGAAGGGGAAAATTAATTGCCTTGTTCAGTGCACATGTCCGCTTAACATTATATTTACCCAGTACACTTTCATCTCTTAGGGATACTTCAGGGAACTACTAAGACTATCTGGGCAAACAACCAGGGAGATGCTTATTCTTCAAGAAGAGCAGCTTTGGGAGAATGTGATCTTAGCAGTTGGGGGCAGGCTGGCCATCAGGGGTTCTGGGGGGAAGTGGCAGTAGCGGGCATGCTGCCAGTTGCCTTTGGGGTTTTACAGCTTGCTCTGGGGCCCCTAAAGTTTCCCCAGTGCTATTCCTCCTTATTTCATCTGATTGTTGTTAGCTCCAAACCCGGATCCCCAGGCACAATCGGGAGGATCAAGTGTGTCTTCCACTCCCGTTCATGTCAGTGGGAAAGTCGAGCCCTGCCAAGGACTGAGCTGTTAAAAATGTAAGTGGGGAGCTCCCAAGGGGCTTGAACCAGGAGCCATTCAAAATGTTTTCTTCCTTTTCAAAAAAGGTAATATACTTGACAAGTGCTTATTCTCAGTTTGGGGGAAACCTGTCAAAGGGATGCCCAGAGCAAAGGAAAACTTTGAGTCTGGGCCAGCTGCCCGTATACCTTCACGATGGTTATCACTGGGCCCTGCTTGGTTTTATTTCTTTTGGAGAGCTGTTTTCTTCTCACCCTGGGTATTTCACAGCATGGGGTTCATTATTCAGTCACAAGTTACTCCAGAGAGAACTTCCCTTTCCAAGAAACCAAGTGACCAAGTATCTTTCCTTCTACAAAAAGAACCTCATCTTTTTATTTTAACTCAGGCAGCCCCTGCCCAAACCATGCCCATGTACCCATAGGTATGCACATACACCCTACAAAGGCAGTCGATAAGCACACACAATCTTAGGCACATTTTTGGCTTCACTGTGAATCCATTCATACCAGAGGCAGAAACTTTTGTTCCCTCGAAGCCTAGAGACTCTGCAGAGACTATCTTTATGACAGTAAATCAGAATCAGAATAAATGCTGGTAGGAAGGGAGGATTCTGTCCATCAGTGGATTCACCACCTATTATTCCATATATCACATGACTCTAGTTCTCCATATTTACAGCTCTGATCATTCCAGAAAGGGAGACGTCACATACAATTATGAAGACATGAAATAGCTCAGCAAATGAACACAGCAGTGAAAGTGGGTGAAGCTGACATACCACCTATGAATGCACCCTACAATATGCGAGTTATGTGTGGATTGCTTCTGACAAAGATGTCATTGGAAACCCTAGCCTTCTACTTGGCTGCACGAGGTCACTACAGTGGGGCAATTGTTCAGGCCCAAGAGGTGGGAGTCAAATTTTCCCAACTTGTTTGTATATTTCCCTCCCAAAGGGGCATTTCTTGAAAAGTCAGAGGAATTCGGTTGATTACATCTGCAGCATGGCCACATTCCAGGGGGTGGGAGTTTCACACACCTGGGTAGGCAGGAGAAGGCCAGAGCCCGAGACTGAGGTCACAGCTCAGGTGTCTGCCCCTCCAAGCAGCAGAAAAGCTCAGGGCCTGCTCTCCACAGCCCGGTGAAGGTTTCACAAAGCCGCTGCCTCTGCTTGAGATGATTCCACTTCACAGGACTGTTTCAGGGACAAAGGAAAGTGTAGCAAGAAAGTGCTTTGTAGGACTTCCCTGGCAGTCTAGTGATTAAGACTCTGTGCTTCCAATGCAAGGGGTGTGGCTTCGATCCCTGGTCAGGGAACTTAGATCCCACATGCCACACAGTAAAGCTAAAACAAGACCATGATAAGCAAGTAAGATGCTCCACAATGATGGAAGGGAGTCAGGAAAGTGTTCTCTCGCAGGCAGAGGAGAGTAACAGTAGCTCAACAAGTGATGTGTGAGGTCTGTTTTGATCTTGGCTTGGTCCCTCTCCCCTGAGGGTGGGGAGAAGAGGGAAACAAAGACACCAAAATCGTGATCCCACAACCTGCATCATGACCATGTGACTCAGAGCTTCCACCCCTAAACCCGTGGTAGAGGGAAAGGCCTGAGGAGACACTGAGCCACCCCTTCTCCCAGTTCTCCTGGGGCCAATTCCACGTGCCTCCGTCCTCATCAACGGCCAGGGGTGCCTCCAGGTTGAGAAGCAGGCCGACTCATCAGCGCTCTCCACGGTTATTGACAGATGACTAGCTGATACACGGAAATCCCATTTATCAGTGAAGCCTGCAGGCAAGAAAACGCTGTTTTCTGCTGCCTCTCCAAATGTCCTCCTGTTTTCAAAACAAACAGCCCAGCATGGGAGCCAGAGTGAAAGTTGACAGTGGAAGCCCTTCTCCCAGGGTCTCATCAGTTAACCAGTTTTGATTTCTGTCCGTTTTGACAAAGGAGAAGTGAGTATCCAGCATTCAGTCTCATCCCAAGTCTCATGGATGACTTAAATTACTGTTTTCACTTTGATGGCTTCAGGAGCAAAGAGAAACTGGTTGTCACCTTCCAAGAGGAAAGCTATGAACATGAATGTCAGGGAGCAACAAGACCTTTGATCCGCTGTGCAAGGTTCAGTCCAGGAAAAAGCGCCCACAAATGTCCCACCCAACATCATCACTGAGCTCTTGGATGGTCTCTCTTCAAAGGACAGGGCTTGGGCAAAATCAGGAGGCAAGTGAACTTTGCTTCCAATGTCCTAGTACCTTCTACACCTCTTACCAAGTAAACTTGCTCTTGGGAAAGGTTCCTGAACTCATTCACATGATTAAATTCTTACCCATACATACCCACTGTGGTAGGAATCTAAACTTTAACCACTAGAATGGAAGTCTTAGACTCCCAGGCACCTGCCATGGGGACTACCTGGTCACCTTGCCTCCATGCTACAGCTGAGTGATTCTTCTAAAATGGAAATTCTTTTGTCATCTCTTTTCTAAAAACCCTCAATGGTCTTGAATCATTTTCAGAAAGAATGATCCTGATGACCTCGCCGCTCCTTACCCCCCTGGTCTCAAGCTGAGTGTCACCCTGTGTTCCAGCTGTGGCAGACGTTCTCCAAATCCACTCTGCTTCCGTCACCGCAGGGCCTTTGCACGTGCCACTACCCCTGTTGAGAGTGTCTTCCATCTTCTTCCCAGCTGTCTCACCTTCTACTCAACCTTCAAGACTCACTCCAAGACTCCCCCCTTTTCAGTGGCCTCCCTCAACATCCTCTCTACTACAGACCAGATAGCTCCAGAGAACCTGACCACACCTCGTCCTGGTACTGACCATGCAGCACGGCAGTTTTCTGCTTACACGTCTTGGGCTCTTTATGTGAAGCAACCCATGTCTCACTCATCTTAACCCTGCTTCCTACCAGTGAATATTGACATATGGATGGATCCTATATTCTGAAAGGTATCCAGCTTTCCCAGTATGCCTCAAAACATTTCTCCATGGACTATGTGGAGCTGCATATAAAAGTGAGAATGTGTGTCAGGATGGGAGTGAGAAAAGGAGACCGCATGCCCTGTCAATCTGATGGGGACAGTTGAAATCACCTCCAACCGATTTTTAACTATTGCTTATTTTTGAAAGAACCTGGATAGCTGGGTTGTTTTTTTAACATGGAAACGTGTAGACAATCATACACACACACACACACACACACACACACACCCCTTCACAGACAAAGACACCACTGAGAGCCAAATTTGGCCCTTATTTCATGCATTAGGTTCTCCAGAGAAATGGAACCAATTGTGAGTGTGTAAATAAAACATGTATAACATATATTATACACACACACACACATATATATATATAAAGAGAGTTTTATGATATGGAGTCTGGCAAGTCCAAAATGTACAGAGCTGATGTCTCACGTAAAGATCAGCAGGCCACTGCACACCCAGGAAGAGCCAGTGTCCCAGTTAGAAGGCCACGGGGCAAGAGAATTCTCAGGAGAAATTCAGCCCTTTTGTCCCATTCAAGCCTTCAACTGATTGGATGAGTCCCACCACACTGAGGGCAATCTGCTTTACTCAATCTACTGATTTAAATGTTATTCTCATCCTAAAACACCCTGACAGAAACACCCAGAGTAATGTTTGACCAAAATCTTAGCACCTCATAGGCTGGTCAAGTTGATAAATAAAACTAACCATAAAAGGACACTTCTACTGCAAATCGGTAAATTCCAAAGATGCTTTATCCCTTAGAAAAATCATTTTCTTCTTCAAATTGAATCTTCCCCACCACTCTTACATGATAGTGAACATGGTAAATACTAATGAATAGTAGCAGTAGCATTTTTATGTGATTATTACACACAGATGGTGACTGCAGCCATGAAATTAAAAGACGCTTACTCCTTGGAAAGAAAGTTATGACCAACCTAGACAGCATATTAAAAAGCAGAGACATTACTTTGCCAACAAAGGTCCATCTAGTCAAGGCTATGGTTTTTCCAGTGGTCATGTATGGATGTGAGAGTTGGACTATAAAGAAAGCTGAGCGCAGAAGAATTGATGCTTTTGAACTGTGGTGTTGGAGAAGACTCTTGAGAGTCCCTTGGACTACAAAGAGATCCAACCAGGCCATCCTAAAGGAGATCAGTCCTGGGTGTTCACTGGAAGGACTGATGCTGAAGCTGAAACTCCAATACTTTGGCCACCTGATGCGAAGAGCTGACTCATTGGAAAAGACCCTGATGCTGGGAAAGACTGGGGGCAGGAGGAGAAGGGGATGACAGAGATGGCTGGATGGCATCACCGACTCGATGGACATGAGTTTGAGTAGACTCTGGGAGTTGGTGATGGACAGGGAGGCCTGCCATGCTGCGATTCATGGGGTCGCAAAGAATCAGACACGACTGAGCAACTGAACTGAACTGAACTGAACACTGAACCTCTGTTCATAGCGCTCTGTGTACATTATTCACTGAATCTCCACAGCAATAGTGTGAAGTAGGTACTATTACTCTTCTCGCCCTTTCACAGAGGTGGAACCTGAGGAGCAAAGAGAAGGTTAGATAAGGTAATTAAAGTCACATAACTCCTAAATAGAGAAGGTGGCATTTGAACTTAAGGAGTAGAACTTCTTCCCAGCATGTTATGTAAAACAAACTCAGCCTGTTCTATTGGAGGTGGAGGTGTAGCCTCTGGAGTTGTAGCCCTGGCTCAGGTGATCTGCAGAGACTGCGATGGAGCCAGCCTAATCATATGTGACACTGCGGTCCCCAGTACACGGAAGGTCAGCTCCACCTGGTGAGCTCCGAAAGCAAGTGGCTGCCAGTACCCTGAGTTGTCCCCTGGGCCAGGGCCAAGAGCGCATGTGGAGGCTGAGACCCTCTTTCCCACTCTGGGCCATTTCACTTCCATTTGAAAAATGCAGGGATTAAATTGCACAACTCAAAGCCCCTGTCCCAGGGCCCCTGTGCTGTGACAGAGGGGGAGGGTCAGCCCCTTTTCTAGGCCCGGACAGAAGGGCTTGCAGCCTGCACCACAGGAGCCTTCTGCAAGCGCGGCCTGGCACCCCGCCCCTCCGGACAGGGCAGGCCTGCACAGGTCTGGGGCTGCCCACACTGCCCGGAAGCCTCAGCTCCCACCCTCTGTCTCTGACAGCAGGCAGGGCAGCAAGACCAAGGAGAGAGTGAGCCGGCGTGCGTCCCGCCACTGCCACCACGGTGGACCTGCCGCCTGGTGCTCGGAGTTGGGGGTTCCTCCAGACCGGCCTGTGAACCCCGCAGTCACTCGTGAGCAGGGCTGGCTACAACTTGTGAGGGATCTTATTTCTCCTGAATCCAGTTCCAAAAACAATATGGGGCCTGATATATTAGCCCTGATTAAATTGGCCCACAACATGTTTTTCACTTAATTCACCTATTTTTCTTCTTGCCTCTCCTCTGGGCTCCACCATCGAAGCTCCGTTTGGAAATACCCCCACATTTGATCCCAAGGTGGGTCCCTTTGCCGAGAAGAAGCCAAAAACCGTGAAATTATCTTCCTCTTGTGCATTTTACATCTAAGCCTCAAAGAGGGGAAATGCCCAAAGAGTAGATGCATGAAGAATAAATAAGCCCACGCAGAAATGCCAGGGAAGAGGCGGTATATGCTCAGCTCAATCACGTGGTCCAATTTCCTCTTGTATATTTTTCCTGACATCTCTGCATAGGGTAATTCTGATGAGGTTTTCACCTGTCAAATGGAAAGGCTTTTAAAACTAACAGCCGATTTCACACAGGGGCCCTATTTAATCTTAAATCAAAGGCCCATTGAATGCAACGAGGAACTTCACATGAACACGTGGCCCTGTGGGCCACCTTCTCCACCGTCACTGAGCGCGCACATTCATCCCACTCCGGGGCCATGCTCAGACACTTATCACCTTCTCCTGGTCAGGAGCTCCGGTGAGTTTTTCTCGTGTTCTGGCGGGTGGACTTCATGGACCCATCCATCTTCTTCACCCGGTTCTCCCGGCAACCAGAGAGGCATCTGGGAGCCAAACAAGGGCGGCCCACCTCCGTGTGGTGATAAAAAATCAGCGCTCCGAGGAACGCTCCCAGGAGAAAAAAGGAGGAACTCACAGTCCAGCACTCTGTCTGGCCTTCTGATGTGCGCCTCTTGACTGGGTACAACATTCTGAAAGCAACACGCACAAGACTTTAATGTCAAGAGAAGAATTAGTATCTCAGAAAAGCCTCAAGTACGACCACATGTAATTGTTTTATAGATGCTGGCACAGGTTCAGGGGAGAATGGGTTTTTAATACCAAATCTTTCCATTTCTCTTTGTTTCCCTGTGATTTGTGGGCTCTGTGAGTGGCAGGTTTCTGGCAGATCCGCAATTTCGATTTCCCCTTTGTTTTTTCACGCTCATGAAGTTCAAGGTCTCTTTTCTTTCCTTTTCTTTTTCCATGCTTCACAAATACTATTTAATGGGGGTGGGGGTTGTTTTCTCCCCACTGGAGGCACATCATTTGGTTAAACCACACATAAATTTTACCTCTCTCCAAAGAAACATTAACGATTCTAATGCACATATATGTACATGCTCACACAGATTGAGAAGGCGTTCCTTTTCCTTTTCCCTTTTAAACCAAGGAAAATCCATAGAACTTCTTGCCCCACCTTGGTCCTCATGGAAAAGCAATTTTCAGGCAAAGGACTGCAGGAGGGCTATACTCAACTGTGTTGCAAAAGTCTTCCCCTGACCCCTACAAAGGCACGCTGAATGTTACTGAGGTTTAGGGAATGCCTTCCGGAGGGGGAAGGCAACCTCGGGGGGCTCAGGCCTGTGAAGATAAAGCTCACCTATCAAATAATGCCCTCAAAGGCTATTCCTCAGATCAGCCAGCACGCTCTAGAGCAGAGGGAAGGAGAAAGAACAGGATTCAGAAATGAGTGGCTTTGGGTTTGCTGTTGTTGTTCAGTCGCTCAGTCGTGTCCAACTCTTTGTGACCCCATGGACTGCAGCGCACCAGGCTTCCCTGGCCTTCACTATCTCCTGGAGTTTGCTCAAATTCATGTTCATTGAGTCGGAAATGCCATCCAACCATGTCATCCTCTGCCGCCCGCTGTGAAAGTGAAAATGTTAGTTGCTTAGTCGTGTCCAATCTCTGTGACCCCATGGACTGTAGCCTGCCAGGATCTTCTGTCCATGGAATTCTCCAGGCAAGAATACTGGAGTGGGCTGCCATTTCCTTCAGGGGATCGTCCTGAACCAGGGATCAAACCTGGGTTTCCTGCATTGCAGGCAAATTCTTTACTGGTTGAGCCTCCAGGGAAGCCACCCTCTGCAATAAGACACTAAAGCCAAGGATCCTCTTTAAAACATATTGTTTCAAAAAAAAAAAAACAAATTCCCTCCATCTGCAACAGGGAGGGCAGACCACAGAATGACCAGTATTGTGACTGTGGCGATATTATGAGTGATGGATGCTGAGGGTCTAGGCCAAGGGTGTGGAAGGGGAGGAGAGACGGGGGAACTCCATGAAGACATCCATCCAGTGGGCCCTTCCTCAGCACCAGCAGTGCAGTGGGTCCTTCTGATATGATCACCTTGGCCCAGTCACTGCAATGCCACAATTGTTGCATCAATGTGCATAACACTATTTTACCAATAAACGGCCAGGATTGAGTGCAACCATCACCTTATCCCTGATCCTTGACCATCTCTGACCTCTCCATTCTCTCGGTCCTGAGCTTGCCCCAACTCCAATGCTCCTGCACATGCCCATGCCCACTCTCCACTTTTCTGCAGCGGCTGAAGCATCATCACACAAGCAGACAATTTACTGGCCTGATTTCTAGGACATGTCAAAATGACTCTGGGTCAAAAGCACCAGGCCAAAATATTTCCCACCACTGTGCAGAACTTCAAAAGAAGCAGAAGTCCTTCAGCTTTTGCAGATAAACCCTCCAAAGACAGAGCTGGGGAGATGCCAGTCCTGGGCAGAAAGCGGTCTCCAGAACCTTTAGCTAAACCCGGCTTCCCTGGGCCTTCCAAGGTCAAGCACATCTCGAGATAAGCCACAGGATCAGGTGAGACTCTGCCAAGAGTATCCAAGGAGGCAGCACCTGTCCGCCCCCTCAATCGGGGCTGCCTGCTCTGTGCAGGAAGTGGTCCCTGCTGGGCGCACTCACAGCCACTTCAGCCAGGCTTTCGTTTGCTCCTCATTAGCACTGAGCAGGGCACACAGCCTCTGCCTCCTCACCACGGCCCATATGCTCCTCGTGGCTAGTGGGGGAGGTGAGAGAGCCTGTCCCTGCTTCTCTTTTTTCATAGCTCAACCCCACAGTTACATTCCCCTAGCTCAAGCTTCTATTCCCAAAGCCGAGGTGTGAGGAGGATGTGCTGAGGAGAAAATCAGGCTTCTTCTTCCCCTTTAGAAACCCAAGTGCGCTTGCTGAGTTTACTGACTTTCCTAAGCGCTGTGGCCTGCATACTCCCCAGGTTCTCAGAGCTCAAACACTGGCCTCTCGTTCCAAGAAGTTGGGACTTTGACACTTCCAAGCACTCAGGATTTGAAGCTGTCTGCCTCGCACGTGGTAAGGTGACTGGCTGGATTTCTGCATGGCACTAACCTCCCCCAATGGGTGAGAGCCCCAGAGGGGAGGCAAGGTGGGGGCTCTTCAGAATGCTGTGCGAGGCCCTGGCACGTGGGGTCATAAGGAGCCCGGGAACAGGGAGAGCGCGGCCTCTGCACCCTCTCTGTTTGCATCTGGCTGCCTGTCTTCAGACTGAGCACAAACCACCACCTGGAGCCCTGCTCTCCAAGCTGACTGGCCGTGCGAGCTCCCCAACTCTCCCCTACTCCAGGGCCTCTGCCCTCTGCCTGGGTTACGGCTGTAACTGCCTCTTCTCGTGCCCTGGGCTTGACTCACTTTCCTTCCTCCTAATTTCAGCTTCGGAACCTCTGAAGCAGGGGTACCTTCTCTGACCTCGCCCAGCCGCGCAGATGCTGCCCCCCAGGGCTCTGTCACCACCACCTCTGCGCGCTCTTAACACTGACTACAGATGGAGCTGCACGTCATCTCCACTTATGTGAGTTGAGTTCACACCTGGCTCCTGCACTAGACTGTAAGCTCGCCGAGGGTGTTTTCACCCCAGGGCACCCAGTAGGCACCCAATGAACATGTGTGGAATAAGTGAATGGAAACATACATTACCACGTGTAAAACAGGCTGCCAGATGGGAATTAGCTATGTGACTCAGGGAACTCAATCTAGGGCTCGCTAACAACCCAGAGGGGCGGGGTGGGGAGGGAGGCGAGAGGGATGTTCAAGTGGGAGGGGACATGGGCAAACCCAGGCTGGTTCAAGCTGATGTTTGGTAGAAACAAACAGCACTGTGAAGCAATTATCCTTCAATTAAGAATAAATAAACTTTAAAAAATAATTAAAAAAAAACTAATTAATTAAAAAAATTTTTCCAGATGGAAGGCAGGGACAGGGGCTCCCCATCCAGACAGCGGTGCTCTGGAAGAGAAGGGCCTGCAGGGTCAGGTATTCAAGTCCTGCCCTGACACCTGGATTCTAGCATTGCTACATGCGTTGTCTGTTTTTGCTGCTGTTTAGTTGCTGAGTCACGTCTGACTCTTTGAGACCCCATGGACTGCAGCACGCCAGGCCTCCCTGTCCACCACCAACTCTTGAAGTTTACTCAAACTCACATCCACTGAGTCGGTGGGCCGTCCCACCATCTCACCCCCTGCCGCCCCTTCTCCTCCTGCCCTCTCTCTTTCCCAGGATCATGCTTCCCTGGGGGGAAGACCAAACAAAGGCCTCCCTCCACTGGTCTGGAGTCAGGAGGGGTTTTTCAGAGAGATGTCCCTCAAGGCTAGGGAAGGAGCTGGGTGCAGAAGTGGCAGAGGCAGAAGAAGGGCACCAGGTCATGGGCGGTCTGGCTCAGTCACTGTAAGAATGAGACATGGCGGCTTCAGCTGCTAGGGATGCCTGGGCACTGTGACCCCTGAAGTCTGAGGGCTGGCTAAGCCCACAGCTGACCAAGGGCCCTGCCTAACACTCTGGAGGAATGCAGTAGCCTTTTGAGGGAGAGCAAGAGTGGCAAATTGCTTGCCTGTGATTACATTCAGTTATGCAAGATTCCATCTCAGTGGACAGGAAAGAGGTGCTCCTTGCTGGCGTGATGGGGCCGGGCATGTTGAGGAGGCCCCGTGGGAGAAACCGTGGGAAGCCCCGAGGGCAGGGTGGCAGCCTCTGGCCAGCAGCCAGAAAAGAGCAGGACCTTCAGTCCTCCAACCACAGAGAAGTGAATTCTGCCAACACCCTGCAGGAGCTGAGAGGTGGATTTTTCCCTGGTCAGGCCACCGGATGAAAATGCAGCCCAGCCAACAGCTTGACTGCAGCACGGTGAGACCCTGAGCAGAGGTCCCAGCCAAGCTGTGCCCAGACTGCAACCCCAGACCGTGAGACAGCAAGTGCTGTTTTGAATCAGCAAGTCTAAAGCAATTTGCTACACAAACAGAAAAGTAACACAGCCACCAGGACTTGAATAACTCTGTTCCTCCATCTGGAAAGGTGGGACCAAGAGACTCTTATGAGACCAGGTTCAGGGACCACTTCCTCCAGGATTCTCCCTCTCCTCTCACCTTGGGAGTCTGTCATCTGTGCTCCTACAAATCACACACATTTGCTCTATCTATAATAACACTTCTGACTCCAGATTTTTATATTTGCAGTCACTGAGCTCCTCAAGGGGAGAGGTGTCTTTCCATTTCCTTTCCTCTCTTTTCCTTACCTTTGGCAGAGCTCACAGGGGGCCAGGCAGTGAGCTACCTGCCAGGATGCAGAGGCAAAAAACATTGGTAGCCTAGAGATCGTGCCTGATGGAGTATCTGATCTAATAACAAAGAGACACATCAATCCCAGAATCACACACTTTAGGTTGTGGCTAAGCACCAAGGTGGTGCTAAAAAGGCAATAACGGTTGATGAGATCTAGTGAGCAAGTTCAGGGAAGGATTCCTGAGAAAGGGATGCTCAGCAGGCTGTATGAAGGACAAACAGGAGTTGAACAGGCAGAGGCGAGGTAAGGAATGGCTTAGGCAGAGGGGCACTTTACATAAAGGTCTTGTAGAGGAAGGATGCTCAGCAAGTTTGAACAACTCAAGGAAGACCAGAAGGCTGCAGCAGAGAGAAGGTGAAGGCAGGTAGGGTATGAGGAAGTGGACTGGTCCCCAGAGCAGACCCCGCAGAACACCACAGACCATGTTAGAGCTTAGCCTAACCCACTGGGTGTGCACTGGAGGATTTCAAATATGAGAGGGACATGATCTGATGTAATACCTGTGTGCTCGGTCGCTCAGTCACATCTGACTCTTTGCTACCCCATGGACCGCAGCCCACCAGGCTCCTTTGTCCATGGGATTTCTCAGGCAAGAATACTGGAGTGGGTTGCCATTTTCTCCTCCAGGGGAATCTTCCCAACCCAGGGATCAAACCCTGTGTCTCCTGCATTGCAGGTGGATTCTTTACCACCGCGCCACCTGAGAAGTCCTTGCGCTGATGTAAACTGCAAGAACTCATCTGAGATGTGTACAGTCAGCACAGGATAAGGGTTTGAAGATGGGGACGGGGTGCTTTGCAAGAATGACTGTGGGGAAACCAGTTGCAATAGTTCAGGTGAGCGATCACAGGATTTTGTTTGAGGGGCTGAACTATATACCCCACAACTGAGGGTCCTCACTCCCCAGGACCTGAGAATGTGACCTTATCTGGAAACAGGATCTTTGCAAATAATCAAGTTAAGATGAGGTCATGAGGATGGACCCAAATCCAACCCAACTGCCCCACAAAGAGAATCTGAACCTAGAGACAGACACGCACAGAGAGAAAATGATGTGAAGACACAGAGACACACTGTCTACAAGCCAAGGGATGCCTGAGGCTAACAGAAGCCAGAGGAGAGGCCAGGCATGGTTCTCCCTCCCAGCACTGGGAGGGAATCAGCCCTGGGACACTGTCATCTCGGATTTCTAGCCTCCAGCTACGAGACAATAAATTTCTGTTATTTTATGTCACCCAATTTGTGGGACTTTGTTTAGGGCAGCTCCAGCAAACTAAGATCCTCGGTTTAGGTGAGGAGTCAGCAAGTTTTTTCTGTAAAGATCCAGGGAGTACATGTTTTTGGCTTTAGGGGTCACACTGTCCCTGCAGAAATGACTCAGCTGAGCTGAAATAATGTGAAAGCAGCCTGTAGGCAGTAGGTAAACACATGGGCATGACCCTGTGATTTCGTAAAATAGGCAGCAGGCTGGATCACAGTTCTGGACTCTGGGTCTAGGTGATGGTGGTACAGGTGGAAAGAAGAGGATAGCATGTAACATAGCAGGGCTATGTCTAGAGTCTCCCTCACGTCTAGTTCAGAGTGGACACCAGTGAGGTGCTGGGTGAATGCTGAACTGTTGAGTTGAACTCTCACTGTGCTAGTGGGTCACTCTGGTCCAAGTGGGGTGGGGGGTGGTGGGGACGGGGGGTCGACAGATGCTTTCGGATCCAGCATCCTGGTGTCTGGTACCAGGGGCGGGTAGATGGATGGAGCTTTCTGTCCATGCTTAGTGTGGCTTGTTACAAAGCAAGTTTCCCTGCCCGAAGGCTCAGTGTGGGTTGGAGAGGCACGGGGTCTGTGCATAGTAGCTCCTTTTGTCCATACACAAGACACAATGTGGTCCTTGCTCAGTGACCGCGTCCTGATGCTGCAATAATGGTGGTGACAGTGAGTGACAGCCTGGATGAAGGTCCTTGCATTTGGTGGAAACAGCTCAGCTTTGGAGTCTGAAATCCTGGCTTTGCTCCTTGTTAGCTGCCTGAACTTGGGCCAGTTACTGAACTGAACTCTCTGAGTCTCTCTATTTTCATCCATTTGGGAAGAGAAAGCACAGTGCTGGGCACATCCTAGAACTTCATTACACTTCAGGATCTGTTCCTCTCTTAGGAGAACTCTGAGGTTCAAAGCCTGCATTGCATTCGCTCCTTGTGTGAGTGACATTACCTCAGTGTTCTCATCTGTACAGGGGGAACAATAGTAGCTGTGCCCAATCTTTTCTGGTTGCCCCACCCCACCCTCCGCCCTTCTCCGAGCTCTGGGGAGGCTGGTTCCATGAAGGCATCATCAGCTTCCCTTGCCCTCTGGTTCCAGCTTGGTGTGACCAGGGGTGTCACGGGTAGCAGGACCGAGGTCAGGGCACTTATCCCCTGGCTCCTGCGTGTGGGCTGTGGCTTGGCAGCACCAAGTTCTGGTACCTACAGCCACAGCTCCTCTGGATGGCCCTTCCCCCATGTGTTCTCACCTCATTCTGGTGGCCACTGCTCCTGCTCAGCCCTCAGGTCTGCGAGTGGATGAACTTCCTGCGGTTGCTGCTAACTCTGTGCTGAACCTCACCACTCTTTGGCACCTATAACCCATCTGTGTCTTTGTAAATATCCTCTTCCTTAAGCGCTCCTTTAAACTTATTTTTAAATAAGTAAAAATACACATGACATAAACTTTACCAGTTTAACCATTTTTAAGAGTACAAATTAGTGGCATTAAATACACTCACACTGTTGTACAACCATCACCACCACCCGTCCCTAGAACTCTTTCCACCTTGCAAAACTGAAACTGCACACCCATTCATCAAGTACTTCCCCAGACCCCCAGTCCTCGGCAGCCATCCTTCTACTTTCTGTCTCTGAGTTTCCTACTCAAGGTACCTCATGCAAGTGAAATCATGCAGTTATTTGTCTTTTTGTGACTGGCTTGTTTCACTTAGCATAACTATCCTTACGGTTATCTGTGCTGTGGCATGTGTCAGCATCTCTTTCCGTTTTAAAGACGAATACTACTCTATTGCCTGGAGGAGGGCATGGCTACGCACCCACTCCAGTCTTCTTGCCTGGAGAATCCCGTGGACAGAGAAGCCTGGAGGGCTATAGTCCATGGGGCCGCAAACAGTCAGACAGGACTGAAGTGACTCAGCATGCGGGCACACGCTGCTCTAGTGTATGTATACACCATGTTTTCCTGAACCGCTCATCTGTTGATGAACATGTGGGTGGCCTCTACATTTTGGCTATTGTGGAAAATGCTATTATGCACATGGAGGTGCAGATATCCTTAAACCCCGTTTAACTGTCCCTTTGAGGGTTCCACTGGATTCCTCCTAAGACACTCAGTGACACATAATATATATACACTTAGGATCATCATGTCATTTTGCGTCATTACATAACACAGGCAAAGTGACCAGGCGAGCACCTGACACCGGGCATGTACACAGTGAGTACCTGCTGCTAAGAAGGTTTCTCTGTGTGGCAGAGGCTGGGCAGCAGCACCTCTTCATTTTGAGTGCCAGCAAACTACCTTCCCCCACCTGCCTAGGCTGGGACCACGAACCTGCATTCTAGAGTGTGGACTGTGACTGGAGTGCGGCATCCCCCTTCTAAGCCTGGCCCGTCAAAACCTGCCCCACCCAACCCTTCATGCACCCCCCTTTCTGTGAGGCAGACACCCAGCCTGCAGGAAGATCCTGGATGCCACGTGACAGCACTGCCACCAGTCGGGTCCCTCCAAGGCTGGAGCAAAGGCAAGTGCTAGAATTATATTATCATCCATCATTTACAGATGAAAAATCAGGAGACTTGGTAACATTCCCAGCAAGTAGCAGAACCTAACCTAGAATGGGACCTTGGCCCCAGGGTCCACACTCCTAAAGCCTCCTCTGCACACTCTCTTTTTCAAAGTTAGGAATAAGCCTTGGCAGTTACATTTTCCTCTTTCCAGACAACCCCCAGACCCAGTCTAAACTCAGGCTTGCCAAGGTGGAAATCCATGGAGCTAACCACTGCACCACAAGGCCGAGGTGATCAGTGGGACATTCCAGTTTATTATAGTTCATTCCAGTGGGGCATGCGGGACCAAAGGGAAACACATGAGCACTTGCAGTGTCGTTGGCACTTCTGTTCTTTTCTCTGGAAGCCCAAGGTTCGCTCTAATCACTCAGTAAGCAGGCTGAAGAAAGAAGGGTGCTCCCAAGATCCACGGCAGCAAAGTCGGGATTACCCGCTGACATTAGAGCTGGCAGCCTCCGGCTGCTGGCACCCTTTAAAAGAGAATGTGATGGCCATTTTCCAGCTAAACTCTACCAATTAGGCAGTTAGAGAAATATTATCCACCGTAGGATCAAGCTGATGAAATGGAGGAGGCAGGGCTTGGGAGGAAGGGTGCTAATCTGTGTGTGTTGGATCGCACAGCCCAGAGCATGTATTTCCAGGGGTGTTCATGGGGAGGCATTTGCAGTCTGATGAGCTGCCTGGGGCAAAAAGGGCGATCTGTCCACTTCAGCCACTTGAAGGGCCCCACTTTCTTGAGTTAGGAGCACAGAACAGTCCCCCAAATTCCAACACTCTCCCAGCTCTGATCTGGACTGAGCGGGCAAAGAGAGCACAGAAGAGTGGACTGACATAAAGTTAGAGCAGAGGGAGGCCTCTCTTCAACACCCCAACTAGACTCAAGGCAGGGATGGAGGAAACTGGGGCCCACCAAGGCAAGCCTGAAGCATGACAAGGGCAGACTCCTGATTGTCTCCCCACTGTGATCCTCTGAATCCCAAGGTTCTCTCATTTACTGAGCCTGCCTGAAGTGCGGGCATTTTATATCCATGATCACACTTTAATTCTTACAACCCTGGAAGGTGGGTGCTCCCGAATCTCCCCTATCTACACTGGAGGAAACGGAGATTTACTCAGACTTACAGAAGCAGACCTGGGGTTCCACACACAGACTGAGCCAAATGTTCAACCCCACAGAGAGGCTCTAGGTTTCATCACCAGAAATCTATTCACCAATACATGCCTATTTAATGATTATAAGGATAATGATGATAATAGTGCATTCAGCATCATGCCAAGTGCCCAACCCAGAATATCAGATTTAATCATGACAGCTATTTCTGTGACATAAGTCATCACTCCCCACTTTGCAAATGAGGAAACTAGACCAGAGAGAAGAAGGAACTTTCCCCGGGTTGCACACTCCGGTGGGAATCAAGCTCTAATCCTGCTGACTCGGTCCAGTGCCCCGACCTCCAGTGTCAGCCCACCTCTACTTTGGAAAAGGTCCTCCCAGCACAGCAGGCACAGTGGGCCCTACAGAGAGGCAGAGAGTAGTCTCCACTTTTAGGACAGGTATCCTGTAAACTCCCAGCATTTAAGTGCTATAGGAGCAAAGACAGAGACAGACAGACGTGGTGTTGGGGCTATCAGGGATGCTCTGTGACAGACGAGGATGTGAATGGAGCGTCACTGCAGGGCACCAAGCCAAGGGAGGTCTTCTGCACAAGGATGTGATGAGGCAGGTACCTGAGGGGCCAGGGGCTCTCTGGTCTGGTTTCCACAGAAATAGTGTGGGACGTGAGGCCACAAAGATGAGTTGAGACTTGAGACCAGGCTGTGCAGGGATCTGGACGTCTGATACAAAATTAGGACCTTATTCTGGGGAAATAGGGAGTTATTGAGTGTTTGGAGCCAAGATTTCTCTTCAAGATGAACAACGCTGTTATGGTGCTCAGAGTGGATCTGAGGAGGGAAAGACTAGAAGCCTGAAGACATGATAATGGAATGGAGAGGGAATTATCAAGGCCATTCTGAGGGAACATGGTGGCTGACTGGAAAAATACAGGCAACTGGGGCTATTATCATCATTGATAAGAGGACAGCTCATGTACACAGTCTTTCTGTTAATTACACTTCTTTTGGCCACAAATATTTCTTCCCCTTTAACAAAAGATTGAGGTTGGAGCGAGAGCCAGGCTAATCAAGCCTACATTATAAGAAGAGCCTCCAACTGCTTGGCACCAGCACTAGAGAAAAGTCCTCAAGCATGAAACAGCCTCCTGCTCTCCAATTCCCACGGCAATCATGGCCTAGTTGTTTACAGGGAATCTAATAAAAAACAAGGGGTCGCTGATTTGTTGAGGTTTCCCTGGGCTGGCCTCAAAGTCCATGCAGCCTTTTCAATGCACATAACAACCCTTCAGGGAGGGCTGTGTCCTTCATGCCCACAACATGCAGGATGGGCCGGACCCTCAGCCAACCAGGAGCCGCCTTGGGGCCGGGGGCAGCAACGTCTTCCGTGAAAGGCTGGGAGGGACCGCCTTGCTGGATGAAGCAGCAACAGCGTGGAAGGGAAAGGCACATACATGTATGTCCCTGCGTGGTCCTGGGGCACCAGTAAAGATAAAGAAAACACTACTTCACCAACCGCTGGCATACATAACTTCACAACTGACTTACAGTCTATAAAAACGCACCTCTGCGCCCGGCATGCTGGGAGAGCCAAACCGGAAGTGGGAGAGCAGAGATCTCGCGAAATTACTTCCTGGATATAGATCCCCGGGCCATTCACAGCAATTACCCTCTCTGGCTCCCTGCACCCCGCCCTCTTCTGTCCCCATACTCTTGCCAGCCCTACTCTGCCCATAATTTTTAAAGTCAGGGATACGTTTCGTGGGGACTTGGCTCAAGTCTGCCAGGAAAAGCAAATTTGGGCCAGAACTATGTAGAATTTAGACGTGATGGCAGAGCCAAGCTGCTGCCAACCCGAACTTCACCTCAAATTAGACGTGGGAAGAAGGACCAGAGGGTTTCTAGGCCCTCATGGGTGGTGTGCACCAGAATTCTGTTCATTGAAAAACTGTCACCCAACCCACAGCCAAGGTAAGGGTTCCCATTCCCTGGTGGCTGACAAATGGTATACCAGGACACCCAAAGGTCTCTGTTCTCAAGAGGAGAACTCTCTTGGTCTCCTATTCAAGGTGATCTCTGAACATTGCCAGTGGCTTCAGAAATAGATCTAATAGATTTGGAAACTCTAGGTTTCTGGAGTTTGGAAACACGATTCTCTTTCTTGGGCTTTTAAATGACATTTGAGAACCTTCTAGGTTGTTTTCCAAGCACAAGCTGACATAACAAGGAAAAGATGCTTTGATATGGGCCCGAACAGTTGTAGGACTTTGATTCTACAGTGTGTGCTTTCCACTTCAATATTTTTAAAGTGTGTTCCTTGCCAATATATACCTATAACAGAGCCTTCCTTTCCCCGATAGTTCATATTAGACAGGTTGTGTGATACGATTAATGAAGTCTTAAAGACATTTGTGTGCTGGGGAGGAGCATTTGGCAGACAGCACTAAGACCAAGGATCAGACTTTCAGTTTGCCTCTCCTGTGACAATGCCTGAAGTGGCCACTGGCTTAAATGCTCCCTTCAGCCTTTGAGGATTCCCTGGACCTTTGAAATAGCCTTTGAAAAACCGGGTGAAATCAAAAAGTGGAAAGAAAATTTGCAATTAGCAATTTTTTCCTGTTCTTCTTGAACTCCTAGGCAGGATCAGGCCACACCAGGCTGTCAACCCAGGAGATGGGGGGGCTCCATCTATGCTTTAAGTTAAAGGTGTAACACATGGCCTCCCAAGTGATCTGCTGTGAATCTCTAAAGAAGAGGGGGCCCAGGGATGTGGATGGTATATAGGTCCAGGGCGCTTAGGACTTTGGCCATCACTAGGAGATGAAACTTAACAGTTGCTACAAGGAGTAGGTGTGTTATTTGGCACCTGAAGGAACCTCTTTATGTGCCAGCCTGCCACTTTAATAGTGACCCACTCTGAGAATAGGGAACACTAGCCACCTTTTTTTTTTTTTTAACCTGAATGGCATTTATGACATTCTTTGGTTTGTTTCTGTTTCTCAGAATACACTCTACAGTGCTAAAGTCCCAGAAACAGACTGAGACCTTATGAATCTTTAAAAACAATTTCAGTGGTCTCGGTTTTTAAATGATCATTTATGAGCACTTACTATGTACCAGGTACCATACTAAAGTATCCTACAGAGATGATATTTTTTCCACTGTTAAAATTTTCCCTACCTCCCACGACCAGTTAGTATTGAACCTTGTATCTGAACCCAAGTCTGTCCAGATCCCAAATCATGATACTTGGATTGCCTGTGCAGTTGTTAAAAGCACCAAAGCCAATTCACATGGATGTCAAAGACTCCGGTGGACTCAGAGCAAAGATCTTGAATTCCACCAGGACAGCCTCCTTCACCCTTGCCTAGGTGTCTTGCAGATGACCCTTAGAAACTACCCAAACTAAATCTCACCCAGGAACATTTTCTCTATGAGCACATATGATTCCCTTAGGAAACTGCATCCACCATAAAACAATTTTCCAATCTTCATGAAGGTTTAATAAAGGGACCTGCAACTGGCATAAAACCCAGCTATGCTGTTAATGACTTGACACTGTTATCATGCTGATTAATGCTGCCATTGTTTAGAACAATGATTAACTGGGCAGGAAGGAGCCAGGGGAATGAAATAGTGCCTCATCAATTTTGAAGGAATTGCCAAGTGATGTTTATTTCATGAAAATTGGAGGGAACTAAAGGCATAACCATTCTTCCTTGACACTGACATTCCCTCCAACAGGTGGGCAGCAGAAGCAGTCAGAGTCCATTCATATCGTATTTCAGGTGGATGGTCAGCTAACACTTATGCAGGCAAAGCAGGAAAGGGATGGAAGGATTTGTCTTGGGCTGACAGCCACGGTGTGCTGCCTCTGTGACTCTCCTCTCTGCCTTCCAATCTTAACATCCACTTTCTCAAGAGTGGCTCACCTGAGTTGCTAACTGAACAATTAGCATTAAGTAATTTCCTTATTCATCTGACTTGGATGGTTTTCTTGTATCACTGCCAAGTGAAAATAGCTCTTAATTATGTCAATTCACAAAACCACACCAAAGACAACTTTATCAGAATATTTGTTTGCCACATTATTTAAAGAAAGAAAAAAATTAGGTAAACTGATGGAGGGGGGCAATAAAATCCTTTGTCATCATAAAGCTCTTCATATTTGCACCACTTGTCAGTTCCAAATGCAGAGTTGGATCTGCCGATTTGAAAACCCTACTCTATGTGGGGAACATAACAGAACAGAACCAAGAAGGATATCTTCTGAAGTAGAAATGTAGAGAGAGTCTCACCTTTCCTCCCTTTTAAAAGAGGATCTTTTGATCCTTAATTTGATCTTTTAAGAAACATAACTGATCACAGACATAAAGTCAGAGTGCTCAGCTTGGGGATAATGGTGTAAGAAATAAGATGGAGAAGCAACAGGGACCTACTTTTCTAGCCTTGCCCATCTTCCTCATATAGTTCGTCTGGGAACACACACTTTGAAGAAATCCTATGGGAGAGAAGTGATTTCAATCTAGTGCCACCTAACAGAGTTCCACCCCTTGCCCAGGAACAGAGAGAAGGGGATCTGACAATAGAAACGAGGAGTGAGATTTACATACAATAGTGCTGCTTTGAAGATGGAAAAAGGGGCTTTGAAGATGGAAAAAGGGGCCATGAGCCAAGGGATGCAGGCAGCCTCTGCTCTAGAGGCTCTAGGAGGCCTAGGTTCTCTAGGAAGTGGCTTTCTCCTTTGAGCCTCCAGAAGGAATGTGGTCCTACAACATCTTGATTTCAGCTCAGTGAAATCTGTTTCAGACTACTGACCTCCAGAACTGTAGGATGATAAATTTGTGTTGCTTCATGCTGCTACATTTATAGTAATTTGTTAAAGCAGCAGCAAGAAATTAATACATGTGATCCAAGACTTTTCCTACATTGCACACATACATGCTCTGCGCCCACCCCCATAGTGGCATCTCTCTGTGCTTAACTTCCCACTGGTCTTTTTCTACCATCGTCTTGGTTTACCTGCCTCTAACCTACCACCCCGGAGAAGGCAATGGCACCCCACTCCAGTACTCTTGCCTGGTAAATCCCATGGACTGAGGAGCCTGGTGGGCTGCAGTCCATGGGGTCGCGAAGAGTCAGACGTGACTGAGCGACTTCACTTTCACTTTTCACTTTTATGCATTGGAGAAGGAAATGGCAACCCACTCCAGTGTTCTAGCCTGGAGAATCCCAGGAATGGGGTCGCACAGAGTCGGCCACGACTGAAGAGACTTAGCAGTTAGCAGTGACCTACCACCCAACATCCAGCTTGTCCTCTTCCTGTTTTAGCGTTGTTGTTTGCGTTGGATCCTAATGTTTTGATCTTAGGGTTGATACGGGATCTTCTCTCATAATTCTAGCTTTTATTTCCTGGGAGTCTAACATGAGATCTCTTACTTCTTATAATTTCTCACTACATGAAACATACTGTATTTCTCTCCATACTGCAATAAGGAAGCTAAAGTTAGAGAGGTGCTAACTTGCCCAAATCTACAGCCACTAAGTGGTAGAGTCAGACTGTAATCCAGACCTGTCCAAATCCAGAGGTGTGCTCTCCAAGGCTCTTCAGTGTAGGCATGCTCCTGAACCCCTCCTATGGGCCATCCCAGGAGCTTTGGCACAGAGCCACATCTCCTAACCCCAATGGCTCGGAATTAACTTTAGGAATTCCAAAATCTACACCTTTCTGATAACAGTTGAAACTGATTTGATCTCTACTTGATTTCATTCAAGAGACAGCAAGATTAAATCCAAGTTCTACAGTGACATACTTTGTATAGCTTTAGACTCATCTACCACAGAGATGCAAAGAAAACCCCTCCAATCCACTTCCTTGCAGACTTGTGTCTACTGTCTGCCTCAGACATCTGACTCTCTCAACAGACAGACTCTCCTATGGCCTTCGATGATGTGGCTACCCCAACTGATGGCTGTCCTAGTCTGTCCCTGTTCAACCATCAGAACTGGAAGGGCTTGGCTTTCACAGTTCAGGGGGTCATTCATCTCTATATTCCTTTATGCTCTGTGTTTACATTTGGAGGCTATTCTATGAGGTGAACACAATCTCGTAATGAACATTTTTATTCTATGAGGTAAACACAGTCTCATCATGAACATTTTTTAAAAATCTAACTGTCTGTATATATTAGAGACATTTATTCTGCAAAGAGAAAGGGAAAAACAATCAACACTTCTTCCGGGTTGGAAGGCTTTTCCTTATCAGTGATTTTCCTTTCGGGCATCCCTAGCTAGTGGTTCTGTTCACAGTCCGTGGGTTTTATAGCGGGAAGTTTCCCTAGTGACAGACTGGCAACACCAAGGACAATGCTGTGCCTTAGGTTATCCATGAGTCACTCAGACTCCTAGTTCAGTGCTTTTTCTTCTCCCCTTGTCCCCCAGTTACCACCTGATACTCCAATCCTACTGGCTTCTCAGAGAATTCAAGGGCTTCTCATCAGCCTGGGACACTCCCTCTGCTTACTATATGCCAGCTCCTTTAAACATCCCTCAAAATGCACGGGTGACTTCTTATTGCTTTTTATTGAGCTGAGAGTGGGGAGCTGACCAGCTTGGCCCCAGACTGCCTTGCAGATAATGCTACTTCTAATTTCTGCCTCACTAGCGACTATGTTTAGGTGCTTCCAGATAGGAGGGTGTTCTGAAATAGAACTCAAAGTTAAGGCTGTCACAGGGTCAGTGGGAGTGCAATTAGATATTATTACACACATAAACTACACAAGCCAAGGTCTCAGACCACACTTTCAAGAGGAGAAACCCAGAATGACTATTGAGTTCATAAAACTGTCATTATTCCAACCTTGAAATTAAAACGAGGCTGCCCCAGTCTCTGGGATCAGGGAAGCTATTTTTGGAACATGCCTGCCTTTTGCATGTGCATCATCAAAGCCTTGAGCTCTAGTACCCAGCCTCCTCCTGGCTCATCCCAGCTTTTCTCTGACTCGAGGAAAGAACTCTGGGAGCTATTTAGTTCCAATATTTCATGCCTATTGGGTATCTCATGTGACTACATGCTCTCTCTGGTAAGATACCTCAGTATCTTAGCAAATACCTATAATAAAGGTGAGACCTCACAAAGAGATGTGGATGGAAAGGAGGATGAACGAATCTGAACATCTTCCACTCCAGAGCACAGCCACAGGATCACAGTGTCCCTTTGTTTAGGCAACTGGTGACATAATCACCACCTCCTGGGATAATGAAAGTTGCCTGCAACCTATTGGCATCTGGGCATTAACTTGGGTCTTTCATTGTTCAGTGTCTCTTACGGACATTCCAAAGTCAAATATTCTTTCACCTCTCCCAATCCATTCTCATCCCTAAGAAATGAGATTTTTAAGCACATAAAAGGATAGTTGCAAGGCCAAAAGAAAGCAGTCCTTTAGGAGAATCTTTGAAATTTGCCTACCCCTACAGAAAGCCATTTCTAAACTCTGAACCTGAGTATAAGGAATCCTGCTACATTTTGATTGGGAAATAATTCCCTTTTATCATACAATATGGTGATTATGTGCATGTATGCATGCTAAGTCACTTCAGTTGTGTCCAACTCTGCGACCCTATGGACCATAGCCCATTGGGTTCCTCTGTCCATGGGATTCTCCTGGCAAGAATACTGGAGTGGGTTGCCAAGCCCTCTTGCAGGGGCTCTTCCCAACCCAAGGCTTGAACCAGCATCTCATAAGTCTCCTGCATTGGCAAGCAGGCTCTTTCCCATTAGCGCCACCTGGGAAGCCCATGGTAATTATATGAGATGGCTAGAATGATTAACAGTGGGCACATACACAGAGCAGAGCTGCTGCAAGAAAATCCATTGTCACTGTATGAATTCAAAAAAGGCACCCTTCTGGGCAGATAAATTAGAAAAAGGCTCCTTTTCCTTCGGGAAGGCACAGCCCAGGGATGGTTTTGCAAGTAGATCAAGAGAGATTTCCAACCCCACATACCCTTTCTAAACCAGCACTGGTGCAGAGCACAATCTGCCCCACTGTACAGAGCAACCTTAGAGAAAAGTATAGTCAAGGATATGGAATATGAACATAGGTAGAAATTGCTAGAACTAGAGTGATTGTGAGTCATTAGAGGAAAGGGAAAAGTTTAGAAAACAGAAAAACCACAAAAGAAAAATAATCACTAGTAACAACCATTACCTTGAGAAATGATAACTATTTAAATCTTTGATGTACTTCTTTCCACTTTCCCTTTTCAAATGCATGTATCTAAAGAACATCAACACGGAAATGTTCTGCGCATACTGTTTAAGGCCTTTGTTTTTTGCCTACTATATCCTGCCTATCTTTGCATGTGAGCTAAGATATAAGCCTGGTATCACTTGTAAGGAGATCAATCCTAAATGAAATGAACTCTGAATATTCATTGGAAGGACTAATGCTAAAGCTCCAATACTTTGGCCACCTGATGCAAGGAGCCGAAAAGACCCTGATGATGGGAAAGATTCAGGACAGGAGGAGAAGGGGACGACAGAGGACAAGATGGTTGGATGGCATCACCGACTCAATGGACATGAGTCTGAGCAAGCAATGGGAGATGGTGAAGGGCAGGGAAGCCTGGCGTGCTGCAGTCCATGGGGTCACAGTTGCAAAGAGTCAGACATGACTGAGCGGCTGAACAACAACAGATCACGTGTAATAGCAATGCAGCTTTCTCTTGACCTGTAATGTGTTTGTTGGACCTGTGGTTGGAACTTCAGATTAACTATTTCTCTCTTTTTCACATTCTTTTTTAAAAAATATGATTTTCCACTATGGTTTAGCACAGGATATTGGATATAATTCCCTATGCTATATGGTAGGACCTTGTTTATCTCTTAATTCCTGTCTTAGCCACCTGCTTGCCATGAAAAGCCTTCTGGCTAGAAACAGAAGCAAAGAAACCGCCAAGCATCACAGTTAGGATAGAGCTATGTCTGGCTAACAGCAAGGGGTGGGAAGCACCTTCTTTGGGAGAATATACCCAGGGCAAGCTAGGTCCTCACAGCTTGCTTCTGATTTGTAGTGAAGGTTTCCCTCCCCTCCCATCAGTCACTCCGCCTCCACCATAGGCACATCCCTGGCTTCCAGGCTCCCTGAGTCAGATGCCATTGTCAGAATTCATTGACAAGTAGCAGCTGGCTGGAACTCAGACAGCTTGTTCTGCACCCTCTTCCTGCAGTACAGCCCCTTCCACCTTGTGTTTTTTCCCCCAAAGCAGAGAGAGGATGGATAAGAATGTGACTTCCATTTGTTCCCAGGCACCATCAAATTCCTGCCAACAGATGCATTCCTCCCATACCTGTCCATCAGCTTGAGAGGAACAAGGCCTGAGAACAGAGGCTCACATTTCCTGAGCAAAGTTCTTTATCTTTCCTTAGGTAGAGATGAAACCAGTTTGCTAAGAGATGAAATAGGCTTCTAGCCCGTCTGCTGGAAGAACACATCAGCTGGGGGCCCAGATTTCACACTCCTCAGGGACTTCATGTTGGGGAGCTTGCTTCTGAGCTCAACTCATGACCAAGGTTTGCATGGGGACCCACAGAGAGAAATTCAATGGGAGATGCTCCCTTTACCAGGGAGGACTGGTGCCAGAGGCCACGCCAGATTCCAGCTTGCCAATGCACTCCGTTTGACCTCAAAACACCTTATAGGAGTATCTTCCCATGCAACACCCTGTGATCAACTTTTATTTTAAAAATCATCCACTTTGGACATTCTATTTAAGTTCTGAAGTGACAGGTGCTTGGAAAAATTTAAAAGCAAATGTATATACATAAAAGAAAGAGGGAGAGGATAGTGGGGGAAGGAGACAAGAAGAGGAAGGTGAGGGTAGAGGGAGAGAGAAAGAGAGAGATTGCAAGATACAAGACCTCATCCAGGGAACACCATCACATTGCTAAAGGTCATACAGAGTAAAGTAAAAAAGAGAAAAACATTGCATATTAACATATATGTGGAATCTAGACATGTGGAAAATGGTACAGATGATCTTATTTTCAAAACAGAAATAGAGACACAGACAGAGAACAAACATATGGATGCCAAGGGACAAAAGTGGGGGGTGATGAATTAGGATATTGGGATTGATGTATATACACTACTGATACTACGTATAAAATAGGTAACTAATAAGAACCAACTCTACAACTCAGGGAACTCTGCTTAATTCTGTGGTGACCTAAATGGGAAGGAAATCCAAAAGAGAGAGGATGTATGTATACGTACGGCGGATTCACTTTGCTGTACAACAGAAACTAGCACAACATTGTAAAGCAGATATAATCTGACAAATATTAATTAAAAATAAAATACTCAATAATCTTCAGGGCCTCTTTCCTCTCTTATTACCTATTAACAAAAAACGTTAACGTAAGAAATGACAGAGGTTCACAGCCCAGGGACTTCAGTGGTGACATCATAAGGTCAGAGCCTGAGCCAGGCTGACCCTCAGAGATGACATCATGGTTTACACGCAGCACAGTCTCTCCAGGGCAGCTCTGCTCAGACACACAGGCTTTGCTCTCTTGATATGGCAATATCAAGCACTCCAGGCACCAGGGGACACGGGCCAAAGCTGGAGATGTATGAACCTGCCAGTGTGTCTAGAGCTCTCCTCTGATGAAGCTGGGGAATCAGAGTCGAGTCTTCAGATGACATGGAAGTGAAAGTGAAAGTCGCTCAGTCGCGTCCGACTCTTTGTGACCCTGTGGACTCTACAGTCCATGGAATTCTCCAGGCCAGAACACTGGAGTGGGTAGACTTTCACTTACTTCTTCAGGGGATCTTACAACCCAGGGATCAAACCCCGGTCTTCCACACTGCAGGCAGATTCTTTACCAGCTGAGCCACAATTTGCCAGAGGTCGGTCACAAATGGGGACTACCTCAAGCCTTTCCTTTGGTTGCCCAGATTTTTCTCCTCAACTTAACCACATGACCCTGTGATCCATTAGTCACCCTTTACCAAGATCCACTGGGAGACATCAGGACTTCATGATACACATAATTACAATGAAAAGTCTGCGCTGGCTTCAATGATTCAAATAATTTGGACAAAACATTTCCCAAACGATGGACCGTGGCGCCATCATCAGTGCTAGCTGTGAGTTACTCCTGTTGGCCTCAGTCACAGGCTGCTAAGAGATGGACATTTGTCCCTCCAATCATATCAGGAAGCCATTTTAAGATGGTACTTTTTACACCCAGTCAGCATCACAAAAAAGGAAACGGCCAAGTGAAAACCCTGTGTATGAAGTTAAGATGATCGATGAGGAATATCGGAAGGGGGGAGTCATAAAATTGAGGGCTTTACTTTTCAATGCAGAAAATAATACATCAGGCATCATCCTTTAAATCGTTGAAGTCCTCCAGATGGCACTTTCCACTGGGGTCAGAAACCCAAGTGCATTTTAGCTATTAAAAGGAGACAGCAGCAGCAAGGCCTATGAACAGTAGCCTTCTAACCAAAATGGTTTGCTCATGCACAGAGAAAAGGCTGCAGTTTGTCTTCTGGGCTCAAATCAAATGTCTCTCAAATCTAATGTACAGTGACCACCCTCCTCTAGAATCAGAAGAGCTTAGTAAGAAAAACAAAACTGAAAGTAAAGAGTCATAAACCATCAAGCTGAAAGAGATGCTTTCAAAAAGGGTCTAACTCTTTTCTCAATCAAATCAGTGTCTTCCTGAATCAAATGCTGTTCTGGTCATGCGAGCAGGACCTTGAGTTTTGCTCAGCATCTGGTAGAGTACTGACATCTGGACTTATGTCAGTGAGTGAATAAATACATGAATGATGAATGAATGAATGAGTAAGATCTTGAGCTATTCTGGCAAACATAGATTTTTTTTTTCTGGTTTTTTTTTTCTGGTTGCCCCATGTGGCTTGTGGGATCTTAGTTCCTCAACCAGGGATTGAACCTTGGTGCTCAGCAGTGAAAGCCTAAGGTCCTAACCACTGGACAACCAGGGAATTACCTAAGTCAGTATGTTTAAGTCCAGAGAGCAACCAGTGATATAGGACAAAGTTAAACTAATATAGTCATGGTGGAGAATTCTGACAAAATGTGGTCCATTGGAGAAGGGAATGGCAAACCACTTCAGTATTCTTGCCTTGAGAACCCCATGACTAGTATGAAAAGGCAAAAAGAAAAGACACTGAAAGATGAAATCCCCAGGTCGGTAGGGGCCCAATATGCTACTGGAGATCAGTGGAGAAATAACTCCAGAAAGAATGAAGAGACAGTCAAAGCAAAAACAGCACCCAGTTGTGGATGTGACTGTTGATGGAAGCAAGGTCCGATGTTGTAAAGAGCAATATTGCATAGGAACCTGGAATATTAGGTCCATGAATCAAGGCAAATTGGAAGTGGTCAAAAGGATATGGCAAGAGTGAATGTCGACATTTTAGGAATCAGCAAACTAAAATGGACTGGAATGGGTGAATTTAACTCAGATGACAATTATATCTACTACTGTGGGCAAGAATCCCTTAGAAGAAATGGAGTAGCCATCATGGTCAACAAGAGAGTCCGAAATGCAGTACTTGGATGCAATATCAAAAATGACAGAATGATCTCTATTCATTTCCAAAGCAAACCATTCAATATCACGGTAATCCAAGTCTATGCCCCAAACAGTAATGCTGAAGAAGCTGAAGCTGAACGATTCTATGAAGACCGACAAGACCTTTTAGAATTAACATCCAAAAAAGATGTCCTTTTAATTATAGGGGACTGGAATGCAAACGTAGGAAGTCAAGAAACACATGGAGTAATCGGCAAATTTGGCCTTGGAGTACAGAAGGAAGCAGGGCAGAGGCTAATAGAGTTTTGCCAAGAGAATGCACTGGTCATAGCAAACACCCTCTTCCAACAACACAACACAAGAGAAGACTACACATGGACATCACTACATGCCCAACACGGAAATCAGATCGATTATATTATTTGCAGCAAAAGATGGAGAAGCTCTATACAGTCAGGAAAAACAAGACCAGGAGCTCTCTGTGACTCAGATCATGAACTCCTTATTGGCAAATTCAGAATTAAATTGAAGAAAGTAGGGAAAACCACTAGACCATTCAGGTATGACCTAAATCAAATCCCTTACAATTATACAGTAGAAGTGAGAAATACATTTAAGGGACTAGATCTGATAGACAGAGTGCCTGAAGAACTACAGATGGAGGTTCATGACATTGTACAGGAGACAGGGATCAAGACTATCCCCATGGAAGAGAAATGAAAAAAAGCAAAATGGCTGTCTGAGGAGGCCTTACAAAGAGCCGTGAAAAGAAGAGAAGTGAAAAGCAAAGGAGAAAAGGAAAGATATACCCATTTGAATGCAGAGTTCCAAAGAATAGCAAGCAGAGATAAGAAAGCCTCCCTCAGTGATCACAGCAAAGGAATAGAGGAAAACAATAGAATGGGAAAGACTAGAAATCTCTTCAAGAAAATTAGAGATATCAAGGGAACATTTCATGCAAAGATAGGCACAATAAAGGACAGAAATGGTATGGACCTAACAGAAGCAGAAGATATTAAGAAGAGGTGGCAAGAATACACAGAAGAACTGTCCAAAAAAGATCTTCATGACCCAGATAATCACAATGGTGTGATCACTCACCTAGAACCAGACATCCTGGAATGTGAAGTCAAGTGGGCCTTAGGAAGCATCACTACAAACAAAGCTAGTGGAGGTGATGGAATTCCAGTTGAGCTATTTCAAATCCTGAAAGATGATGCTGTGAAAGTGCTGCACCCAATATGCCAGCAAATTTGGAGAACTCAGCAGTGGCCACAGGACTAGAAAAGGTCAGTTTTCATTCCAATCCCAAAGAAAGGCAATGCCAAAGAATGCTCAAACTACCGCATGATTGCACTCATCTCACGTGCTAGCAAAGTAATGCTCAAAATTCTCCAAGCCAGGCTTCAACAATATGTGAACCGTGAACTTCCAGATGTTCAAGCTGGATTTAGAAAAGGCAGAGGAACCAGAGATCAAATTGTCAACATCTGCTGGGTCATCGAAGAAATAAGAGAGTTCCAGAAAAACATATATTTCTGTTTTGCTGACTGTGCCAAAGCCTTTGTCTGTGTGGATCACAACAAACTGTGTAAAATTCTGAAAGAGATGGGAATACTAGACCACCTGACCTGCCTCTTGAGAAATTTGTATGCAAGTCAGGAAGCAACAGTTAGAACTGGACACGGAACAACAGACTGGTTCCAAATAGGAAAAGGAGTACATCAAGGCTGTATATTGTCACCCTGCTTATTTAACTTATATCCTAAGTACATCATGTGAAATGCCAGGCTGGATCTTCATCAAGCTGGAATCAAGATTGTCGGCAGAAATGTCAATAATCTCAGATATGCAGATGACATCACCCTTATGGCAGAAAGTGAAGAACAACTAAAGAGACTCTATGAAAGTGAAAGAGAAAAGTGAAAAAGTTGGCTTAAAGCCAAACATTCAGAAAACTAAAATCATGGTATCCAGTCCCATCATTTCATGGCAAATAGATAGGGAAACAGTAGCAGACTATTTTGTGGGGGGCTCCAAAATCACTGCAGATGGTGACTGTAGCCATGAAATTGGATGGGGTGGGGAAGGAGGTGGGAGGGGGGATTGGGATGGGGAATACATGTAAATCCATGGCTGATTCATGTCAATGTATGACAAAAACCACTACAATATTGTAAAGTAATTAGCCTCCAACTAATAAAAGTAAATGGAAAAAAAAAAAAAAAGACGCTTACTCCTTGGAAGGAATCTTATGACCAACCTAGACAGCATATTAAAAAGCAGAGACATTACTTTGTCAATAAAGGTCCATCTAGTCAAGGCTGTGGTTTTTCCAGTAGTCATGTATGGATGTGAGACTTGGACTATAAAGAAAGCCGAGCGCCAAAGAATTGATGTTTTTGAACCGTGGTGTTGGAGAAGACTCTTGAGAGTCCCTTGGACTGCAAGGAGATCCAACCAGTCCATCCTAAAGGAGATCAGTCCTGAATATTCATTGGATGGACTGATGCTGAAGCTGTAACTCCAGTACTTTGGCCACCTCATGCAAGAGCTTACTCATTTGAAAAGACCCTGATGCTGGGAAAGATGGAAGGTGGGAAGAGAAGGGGACAACAGAGAATGAGATGGTTGGATGGCATCACCAACTCAACGAGTTTGGGTGGACTCTGGGAGTTGGTGACAGAATGGGAGGCCTGGCGTGCTGCAGTCCATGGAGTTGCAAAGAGTCAGACGTGACTGAGTGACTGAACTGAACTGAACTGAACTGAAACTAATATAGCATTATTACCTGGCTTCTATTGAGCTCTAGTAAGATGAGCTCCCCATCCCAAAATGTAAGAAAATGTTAGAAATGCTGATAATAACTTAATTACCCCACTTCTAGGATCCTATTTTATAGAAATAACCTAATGTATAAGGGAAGGAGAGCTCTACTTTAAAAAAGGTTTTTCTCAGCATGAAAAGTAACCAAATATATCATAGAATGATTAAGTGAAATAGATTAATAAGAAATTATTATGTATTTGTCAGTTATTTAAAAGAATCACTACGATGTTTATGATGGTATTATGTAAAAATATTAAAACATATATACTGTATTCTGAGAAAGAAGGCATAAATGTGTAGGAGGAGATAAGCAAAAGACAAACAGCAATCCTCTGGGATGTGGAGGGTGAATAAGTTACCTTCGGTGCTGCTTTCTGAGAAACTCCAAAAGTTTTACAGTGAATGTTTATCATTTTAATAATGAGGGATGAAAGATAGCATATATTTTGTATATAAATTTTAAATATATTTAAAAGTAAAAGAAATTTTAACTATAAATAAGTAAATATAAAACAAAATATAAATTTAAAACATCAAGTGCCATAAACATTGAACTTCTAAGAAAGTATCTGGCTCCAAGATTTGACCCTGTCTGTGCTCTTCCATCCTATAGCTTAACAAATCTTTAAACTAGTAATTTGGACATCACTTCAAAGAGTTCCCTGATACCTCCACATTGCTAGCCAACGTGGACAGTGGGTCTAGCAAATGTAGTGATTAAATTCTCTTTTGTGACTGTATCACAGAACCCAGGCAAAGGAAGCTCACTCTTATCCCTCTGTCACTGGAGAAGTGTTTCTCTTTGACGTCATCAGAATAAGGACTGACGTTTGAGAGACACAGGTATTCATAGGAAAAGGCAGCACTGAGGGAAATGGGACAGCATCACCGTATAGTTGCAAGACACTTGGAATTGGAATTGACTATTGGTAGGCAAGAGGTTATAATTCCTCCATAAGCTGCTTGGTTTCCAAGACCTACCAGCTGCCACACTTGGCAAGCATCTGGTCCTTCCAGTCTCAAGACAATGTGTCACTCCATGGTCTCCCTGTGCCCCTGCATCAGGCAGCAGAGTCAAAAAGATGTCCCTTCTGATGTGCTGAAATGGCAACTTTTCTCCACTGCCAGGATGCACCAAACTCTGTTCTCAGGTGAGTTGGTTCTGGCTCTCTAAATTCTTGATACTGCCTTATTTGGACATTTGTGATAAACTACATGAAACCAAGGCCTCGGTACACTGACTGTAGAGGTCATGAAAAACAAGGAAAGACTGAGAAGTTATCCTATCAGAGGAATTTGAGATGATGATTTACTGCAACGTGGTGCCCTGGACAGGCTCTTGGAACAGGAAGGACATGAATGGGAAAACTGGTGACACCCAAATAGTGTGGAGTTTGATTAACAGTTAACAGACAGATGTCAGTTTCTTAGTTTTGACAAGTATACCATAGTAATATGTTAATAATGGGTAATGGTAATATGTTCATAATAACTGGATAGGGGGTGTATAGATATTCATTGTACTATCTTAGAAACTTTTTGTAAAGCTAAAATTATTCCAAAATAAAAATTTATTTTTAAAAGAATCAAGGCCTCCAAAGAAGATTAAGAAGACAAATGGTAACTATTGTCTCACTGATGCTAAATTCATCAGAAATCCAGTGAAAGTAGAGTTTGGAATTGGAATGAGGCAATTTGATTCAAAACCTCCTGTTCTTTTCAATGGGAGCCAAGATAAGTCACTTAAATTCAGAGAATTTCAATTTCATCTGTAAAATGTGAATAACAGCACCTGTTTGATAGATTTGTAGCAAGTACCATTGGAAGTAAGCATCATGAGGGAGGGAGGTGGTTCATCCCCTGCTAAGTCCCTTGTGCCTAAAACAGTCCCTGGCAGAAAGTAGCTACCTGAGAAACACGTGTTACATGAGTGAATGCATGCAGAGTTCAAAATGGCATTGCATTTCAATACACTACTGGCATTCACAGCAAGATCAAAACCTTACTCATCCTCTTGAAAATAACTTGAAAAATATAGGAAAGACAAATGCATTATATGAAAATAGAACACTATGAAGCAGTTAAAATAAATAAACTAGACTGAGATGAATCACCAGGACTGGAGTTCAACATATTGTTGAATAAAAAATGTAAGTTGCAGAACAATATACATGATATGATACTACTTAAGTAAAACATTTGAAGATATACCAAGGGTTGTCATGTTCAGTTCATAGACACTGGTTTACATGGTGAAAAAAGTGGAGAAACACAGACCAGAAAAGTTTACTAAGTGTGTGGCAGTGGTCATCTCAGGGGAAGGGCAGAGCGGCTGAGGACAGGTCACTACTCATCCCTTAATGAGGCACAGCCTGGTCACAGCAGTGAAGACCTGCCTCGCAAACAACGTGACTACCGACAATTCCAGGGTTGAGGTTAGCTGGCCTGTCAGCCACACTGGCTGCTACTGTGTTATTTAGTTGCTAAATAACACACATAAACAGACAGATTAAAATAGCATAATTTAGGAAAGTCTGCCATAGGATGACTGGTTGTAAACTGCATGCTTGCAATCAGTTGGCAGAGTGTTTCTCAAAGTGTTTCCTACACCAGCAGCATCCACACAGCCTGGGAACAAAATGTACATTCTCAGATTCCCTCTCAAAGCTACTGAATTTTGACTTCTGGGGGTGGGGGCCCAGAAACAGGTATTCTACTCCAGTATTCTTGCCTGGAGAATCCTGTAGATGGAGGAGCCTGGTGGGCTGTAGTCCATAGGGTCACACAGAGTTGAACATGACTGAGGAGACTTAGCATGCATGCATGCATTGGAGAAGGAGATGGCAACCCACTCCAGTGTTCTTGCCTGGAGAATCCCAGGGACGGAGGAGCCTGGTGGGCTGCCGTCTATGGGGTCGCACGGAGTCGGACACGACTGAAGCGACTCAGCAGCAGCAGCAGTGAGCCCTGTGGGTGATTCTGATGCCCACTCCAAGGGAGAACCCCTGGACTAGTAGGGTCTGCCAAGAAGGGTTCTTGTGTGGCCTAGCCTTGATTAAAAGTCCCTTCATCTCAGACTTAGCTTCTTTATCTCTTAAAATATGGACTAGATCCAAATGATCTCTAAATTCTTTCCCAGTTCTAAAAGTTTATACATGCATGTGTGCTAAGTCGATTCAGTCAAGTCTGACTCTCTGCAACCTTATGGACTGTAGCCTGCCAAGCTCCTCTGTCCATGGGATTCTCCAGTCAAGAACGCTGGAGTGGGTTGCCTTGCCCTTCTCCAGGGGATCTTCCCTACCCAGGGATCAGACCTGTGTCTCTTGTCTCCTGTGGGGACAGGTGGGTTCTTCACTACTGGTGCCACCTGGCAGGCCCTTACAACAATGCACCAACTTACATAAGATTATAAGGCTAACTTTTTCTTTCTTTTTTTTCATTTATTTTTATTAGTTGGAGGCTAATTACTTCACAATATGGCAGTGGTTTTTGCCATACATTGACATGAATCAGTCATGGGTTTACATGTGTTCCCCATCCCGATCCCCCCTCCCACCTCCCTCTCCATCCCATCCCTCTGGGTCTTCCCAGCGCACCAGCCCTGAGCACTTGTCTCATGCATCCAACCTGGGCTGGTGATCTGTTTCACCCTTGATAGTATACTTGTTTCAATGCTGTTCTCTCTGAACATCCCACCCTCGCCTTCTCCCACAGAGTCCCAAAGTCTGTTCTGTACATCTGTGTCTCTTTTTCTGTTCTGCATATAGGGTTATCGTTACCATCTTTTAAAATTCCATATATATGTGTTAGTATACTTGTACTGGTCTTTATCTTTCTGGCTTACTTCACTCTGTAAAATGGGCTCCAGTTTCATCCATCTCATCAGACCTGATTCATGAATAATTCTTAATGGCTGAGTAATATTCCACTGTGTGTATGTACCATAGCTTCCTTATCCATTCGTCTGCTGATGGGCATCTAGGTTGCTTCCATGTCCTGGCTATTATAAACAGTGCTGCGATGAAAATTGGGGTGCACGTGTCTCTTTCAGATCTGGTTTCCTCGGTGTGTATGCCCAGAAGTGGGATTGCTGGGTCACATGGCAGTTCTATTTCCAGTTTTTTAAGGAATCTCCACACTGTTCTCCATAGTGGCTGTACGAGTTTGCATTCCCACCAGCAGTGTAAGAGGGTTCCCTTTTCTCCACACCCTCTCCAGCATTTATTGCTTGTAGACTTTTGGATAGCAGCCATCCTGACTGGAGTGTAATGGTACCTCATAGTGGTTTTGATTTGCATTTCTCTGATAATGAGTGATGTTGAGCATCTTTTCATGTGTTTGTTAGCCATCTGTATGTCTTCTTTGGAGAAATATCTGTTTAGATCTTTGGCCCATTTTTTGATTGGGTCATTTATTTTTCTGGAATTGAGCTGCAGGAGTTGCTTGTATATTTTTGAGATTAATCCTTTGTCTGTTTCTTCATTTGCTATTATTTTCTCCCATTCTGAAGGCTGTTTTTTCACCTTGCTTATAGTTTCCTTTGTTGTGCAAAAGCTTTTAATTTTAATTAGGTCCCATTTGTTTATTTTTGCTTTTATTTCCAATATTCTGGGAGGTGGGTCATAGAGGATCTTGCTGTGATTTATGTCGGAGAGTGTTTTGCCTATGTTCTTCTCTAGGAGTTTTATTGTTTCTGGTCTTACATTTAGATCTTTAATCCATTTTGAGTTTATTTTTGTGTATGGTGTTAGAGAGTGTTCTAGTTTCATTCTTTTAGAAGTGGTTGACCAGTTTTCCCAGCACCACTTGTTGAAGAGGTTGTCTTTTTTCCATTGTATATCCTTGCCTCCTTTGTCAAAGACAAGGTGTCCATAGGTACATGGATTTATCTCTGGGCTTTCTATTCTGTTCCACTGATCTATATTTCTGTCTTTGTGCCAGTACCATACTGTCTTGATGACTGTGGCTTTGTAGTAGAGCCTGAAGTCAGGCAGGTTGATTCCTCCAGTTCCATTCTTCTTTCTGAAGATTGCTTTGGCTATTTGAGTTTTTTTGTATTTCCATACAAATTACTACTTTCTTTCTTACCTTGGAGAATGTGGTAACAGAGAATTACTGTCTACGTTTCTTACTGTCCTCCCCCTCAGCTGGTTCTGGCCTAGCTACCCCCAAACCATCCATACTCCACTCCCCCCGGCCGTCTTCTACTACTGAGACTATAAAGCTAAATAAAACACTCTCTCCACTTTCCTCACAGCGAGGTGCATCCACAGGGAACAGTTCTGGCCAATGTGATGTAAGAGTGTCACTTCCTAAATACAGAACATGGTCCAGAGGGAAGGAGGTCCTTTATGGGCATCACCTCTGTGGAGATGGAAGGATGGAGGCGGCCCAGGACAAGAGAAGGAACCCGGGACTCTGATATCACCCAGGACAGCTGCATCAGCTCTGCTGTCTCCTTCAGGACTCAAAAGCCTCCACTGCTTTAAACCCCAGCGAGACTTTTCTATCAGTGTGTGTGTGTGACTTGTTTCTAACTGATGTCCCCCATGTGTCTGGCTCTAAGGAGCGCCTTTGATGTTAGGTGTCCCTGCGGATGATAACAGGGAGAAGGAAGAGGACCAGGGGAAGAGGAAGAAATAAAGAAGTAGAAAAGAGAGGGCTAAAGAGAGGATGGAGGACTTCCCTGGTGGTCCAGTGGATAAGAATTCGCCTGCCAATGCAGTGGACACAGGTTCCGTCCCTGGTCTGGGAAGATTCCACATGCTGCAGAGCAACTAAACCAGGGCGCTCCAGAGTCCCAGACCTCAACTACTGAGCCCACACACCGCAACCACTGAAGCCCACGCACATAGGGCCTGTGGTCTGCAACAGGAAAAGTCACCGCAACAAGAAGCACACAGTGAAGAGGAGCCCGAATCGCCACAACTAGAGGAAGCCCCTGCGCAGCAGTGAAGACCCAGAGCAGCCAAAATAAACAGATTTAACAAATATGTATTACATTTAACCAACAAACAAATAAAAAGAATACCTTAATTATTTTAGAAAATAGAGAGGATGGGCTTACTGAGGATAATAAAAATAAAGAGGATGGGGTGCCTGAAAGGAGAAAGTTTTAAGCATATGTGTAAAGTGAGTAAAAAGGCTGGAAGAGAGGAAAAAAGAAGGCATGCCAAACCTGTATTTATACAAGAAACTTTATTATAGCCATTAAAACATGGGTTTGATGTGCTGCTTATACATATTTTAATGCACATTAAAATGAATACATGACTATTAAAGTAAAAAAAAATATATTGGTCCATGTGCCACCGAAAATCATCTCATGAACCAAGAGAGGCCCACTTGGTGCTCACAGGGAGCTCTGACTTATGCAAATTCCTGGCCAGAGGGTTTGCAGCTTGGGTCTGAAACTTCAAAAGGTAAGGTGGCAAGATTCAAATCAAAGACTGCTTCAATGGAGCAGGCAGCAGTTCAACTCAAAGAGCACATTCTTACCAAGTTGAAGGTCTTTAGTTCTAATCTTTACTTCCCTAAGGTGCACCACATTTCTTGGCTGACCCCAGGTGAAATACAGGAAAACCAAATGAACACAGAGGGAGAAATGGCTGGTACTCTGGCCGTGGAGGGCTCCCCTGACCTCTCACTCCCCGGACATCCGTGCTTCACCCAGAGTAGGGCTGCACGTGGTGTTTCAACGCACCTTTGCTGTATGCTGAGAGACAGAGTCTTGTAGCAAGGCACATTTTTTAAAAATTCCTGTTGGTATTCTGGTTGCTTTCAAACCATTCCTTTCTTTCTTATGGCAATGTCTCACAATGCTTCTTCTCTTTTCAACTACCTCCCTCCAGCAGAGATACACACAGCGCTCTCCTGTTCAGGGAGAGGTCATTACGGACACACAAGTCAAGATGACAAGGCCAGAAGGAGGTGCTGGTGTGTGTCTCATCTTCCTTTCCACCCCCTTATTCCCTGAAGAGGTTGCGCTTTGCTGCCCTTCCCCAGTCCCCAGCCTCAGACCATATCTGCAGCTATGGTCAGGCACTTGGCCAGACAGGGCTCGATGACCTTGTCAAGTACCCACCAAAGGGCACACTGCAGCCTCAGTCCATCCACAGCCTTGGAACCTTGAGTGGGGAGCCCACCTTTGCCACCTTCCTGTGAATGTAAAGTCGGAGCCTGTTTGTCTACCACCCACAGCTGCTGAGCCGTGTCATCTATATACACGGGCCACGGGAGTCAGCTTGCCAGCCGTCGCCATGGAGAGGGGCAGAGGTCACCAGAGAAGCCACTGAGAGATGTGCCAACACATCAAAAAGATGCTCAAGGTTGACAGGGATCACTTTCCTTTCTCAAAGTGGGACGGAAAAAAAAAAAAAACAACCCATACAATCTTTACAGTAGGAGCTAGATGGGAGGGGAGGGAGAGGCAGAATGGGAGAGTGAGAACGGCATCTGTGTCAACTGTTTATTTTGGTGACTGTCTGCAAGTTGCAGGCAACATGGCTGAGCTAAGCTGTCATGGAAACACAATTTCGTTGCAGATGACGAGTTGGCATAAAGACAATGTAGGTGGGAAAGAGGTATGGGGAAACAAAACTACCTGTCACACAGGCAGAGGGAGGAAGAAAATCTACCCTCACACACTCTCTTAGTAATTAAATGTCAGATGTATACAATGCAGTAAAATAATTAGCGTGGCATAATTACCGTTCAGATGGAGTCCCTTGTATATGCCAAACGCATTGCTGTACTAGAGCACAAGCTGTTAAAACAAATTGAGTTACTTAATTTTTACATGTAGCAGCCTGTTTTATCATTTCCTCAGATGCAAAGGTTTCATTAATGATGCAGTCCTTCTAAGTGTGCAAGGCTCGGGGCTACTGCAAATGCAGAGCCTTTGGTCTCCCTGCGGAGACCCTGTAGACAAAAACCCACTCATCTTCCTCTTCCACACTTGCCCCCTCCAATCTTTTCTCCACAGAGTAGCCCAGAGGATATTTGAAAGCCATAAATCAGATCGTGTCACATGCCTGCTTGAAGATCTTTCAGTGGCTCCCACTTAGAATAAAGGCCAGAGGCCTTTTGGAGGGAGCTTCCTGACCATCACAGGCCTCTCTCTTTCCGTCACTATGCTCCAGCCACACTTGCTTTCTTTCCATTCTTCTTTGGCCCAAGGTCAAAGGGCAAGTATTGTTTCTATGTTTCTAGTGGTTTCTATGCTATTTCCTGCTCTGTTAGTCTTAACAACAATTGACAAGGAATAGATAGGCACTCACAGGCTGAAGAACACTGAGGCAGCCCACACCGCATTTTGCAGAGAAGACAGGCGGAGTGGAAGGAAAGTGACTTCCACTCCCTTTGCTCAAAACACATGCTGCCTGCACTCTGCCATCTCCTGTCCCTCCAGAGTTGCCTAATTCTCTTAAATTTTGCATCTTTAGGGAGACTGCTCCTGACCACCCCACAAAAAGAAGGTCTTGGCCCTCTCCGCCCCTCCCAACACCCTCCTCTAGAACTCTCAGTGGGCCTTCTCCATAGCATTAAGCCCATTTAATACTATAATTTTATACTGATATATCAGTCTGTGTTTTTGTTTAATGTCCCCCTCTCCCACAACGTTCTAAGCATCTCGACGGCAGAGAGACCACACCTGTTTTGCTCTCCAGGACGCTGCGAATGCCTAAGGCAGTTCCTTTAAGGTAAGAGCCGCTCAATAAATCTAACCAGATGTAGTGTGATCCTGGGGAAGTCACTTTCCTTCCACTGCGCCTCTGTCTTCTCCTCTGCAAAATGAGGGTGTGGGCTGCCTCAGTGTTCCTTCAGCCTGTGGGTGCCTATCTATTCCTTGTCGATTGTTGTTAAGACTAACAGAACAGGAAATAGCATAGAAACCACTAGAAACATAGAAACAATACTTGCCCTCACCACCAGGATTTCAGAAAGGTAAGTATTGTTTCATGGCACTCTTTCAGTATTGATATGCATTTGTTTACTGGGCCATGGGATAAAGTGTAAAAATAGTATACATAGCCATTTCTGTGGAGCACAGGCAAGAAACATCAAAATGTCTTCAAAACCTGGAGGCTGGAAAAGAGCTGGATTAAACAAGCTCTGAGATTCCCCAGTTGCCTCTCATCCTTTGCCTTCTTGGATCCTTCTTCCCGCTCCCCCGTGACCGCTTCGCGTGGGCTGGGAGGGTCTTTCTAAAGGGGACAGAAGATCTCTTTGCTCCCAGTAACTGAGAAGAGGCTTGAGGCAATGACCATGGTCCCTGGGAAAGCATGGCTCAGTCAGCCCTGTCTTTACCACATCACCAGTGCCATATTCCATGTTCCCAATAGGGAAAGACAAATGTCCTTCTCAACCCTGCTCCTCTGGGGACAGTCTCCTAATCAAAAGGACATGGGTCAGGATGCCACACAGGGAGAATCAGAAATCAAGTTAACTCTCCATTTTTCCTACCCCTTGGCAAGGAGCTCACATCCTTGCCTGGACATCACAGTCAGAACCCAATCCCTGGGGAAGAGGATCCTTTTCCCAGAGCACTTCCCCAACAAAGCAGACTTCTCAGGAGTTTACACTGATTAGGGATAATTAGAGAAAACAGCATGAAATAGGAGCTGGAAATAGCAGGCGAACCGAAACACTTCTAAACAAATCTTCCCAGCATCCCTTCAAGAATGCACAGCACCGAGCCCTGTCTACCCTCTGCTCCAGCCAGAGTGGAGGGGTCTGGAACTTTGCTCTGTCCTATGTCGCCAGATGATCACGTGAACACCTTTACTCCTGAGGTGGCAGGAAGTGGCAGTCACCACAGGTCCAACTGGACCGTGTGTCAACAATGCTGTGGGGGGCGGGGAGGATCGCTAATCTGACCATTTTGGAGGACAAACTGGTGATCCTTGGCTCCTCACTTCAAGTCCTAAAAATCTGCCTAACCCCTGAGTCTGGGTCTTGGCTGAAGTTCCCCATCTGGAGAATGGGCCACGGTAGTTTTCTGGTTAGAAGGAGGAGGGTGTGTGTGTGTGTGTGTGTGTGTGTGTGTGTGTGTGTGTGTGTGTGTGTGTGTGTGTGTGTGTGTGTGTGTGTGTGTGTGTGTGTGTGTGTGTGTGTGTGTGTGTGTGTGTGTGTGTGTGTGTGTGTGTACCCATGCATACATGTATCTATATTTTTATATACACATGAATACATACGTGCATATATACATACCTACATGTGTATTTATATATTACATGGGGCTTCCCTGGTGACTCAGATGGTGAAGAATCCCCCTGCAAGGCAGGACACCTGCGATCATTCCTGGATTGGGAAGATCCTTTGGAGGAGAAAACGGCAACCCACTCCAATATTCTTGCTGAGAAAATCCCAACGACAGAGGAACCTGGCGGGCTACAGTCCATGGAGTCGCAAAGAGGCAGACTCGACTGAGTGACTAACACATTACAAGGATTATATACATAATGTATGAGAATTGAGACATTACAGGCTGAGACTCAAACCTAGGGTCCCAAGACTCCCTTTTTCTTTTAGGCTTTTGCACCTCAGATCCGAATTCTTCACCCAAGGCTGTGATTATTCATGTCGTGTGGCTCCTGGCTTCCTGAGTGCTTCTCCGCGTCAGGTCTGCAGGTTACCTGGCCTCAGGTGATGGGGCCTTTCAAGAGCACAGGCGCCAATTTCACCTCGCCCAGCCCTACAGATGGACCAGGGCTTAACAGGACAACACATACTCACAGGACTGATTCCAATGTGCGTCCTCCTGTCTTCTCTGTTCCTTGCACTCTCTCTCTCTCTCTCTCACACACACACACACACACACACACACACACACACACACACACAGCAAAACAGCCTGCTTGGAAGTGGGAGGCAGAAGCAGGGTATCTATTTCTGGCAAGCTCCCCGAGGAGGCCTCAGGGACTGGTAACTTACTCCCCCTCCCCTTCTCCAATCTATGCAAGACTCTCCTCTCATGAGCCCACCCTGGATCTAGACCACCCTCTCTGCTCAGTTCCTGGCCAGGATACCCTCCTTTTCCTGACTCGCTCCCCCTCACCCCCGTACTGTAATCAGCCCTGGCTCCAGGAGCCCGGGGATGATGGCTCTGACCACCTGTACCGCCCCGCATGCTCACACCCCTGCCTTGCTCCCACCCAGGAGCCCATGCAGACCAGCTGTCCTGATTTGCCCAGGACTGAGGGGGCTCCCGGGGTGTGAGACTTGCAGTGTCCAGACATGGAGGAGAGGATGAAAAAGCAGGACGAGCTGCTCACACTGCAGAGGCGTAAATTCTGGGCTTGCCCCTCGGGCTCCTCTCACCTTCTTCCCAGGTCTCCTGAGCTCATCTCTCACCTTTCTCCAGTATACTGCTTCCTCCCCGGCCCTTGGACACGTGAGTTATCAAGGGAGGGAGTGTAAGTCAAGCAAGTCCAAAGGTTCTGGAGCAAGATGCCTAGGTTTGACTCCTGCCTCCACACAGCTGGGGGCCAATTATACAAAACACTCTAGGCCTGAGCTTCCTCATCTGGAAAATGGACCTATTAATTATACCTACAGTAGCAAATGCTATTGGGGCCCCACCCACTTTCCCTTTTCTGTCCCCTAGAGGCTGTAAGACTTGGCTGCTAATATGGGAATATGGGTGTGGCTCTCCCAGAAATGCAGGGGAAAGTATGCCTCACTCTCTGCAGGAGGTGTCAGTTCCAACTTGTGACTGACAGGAGAGGACAGCCCCCTTGCCTCCGTGAGAGCAGACCTGGGGTGTCCCTCGCAAGCCAGAACCGCCAGGGGGCCAGGCTGAGGCGAGATGTTTCCTGCAGCCACAGCTATCCTCGGCTTCCTCCCCTGTTCCAGCCTGCTTCCTTCTCTCCTCAAGCACATCCGCACCCAATCACTTGTAAAAGAATCCTGAGCTCAGGTCTCTGGGGCGTGACCCAAGACACCTGCCTTACTAATTCGCTGCAACGATTAGATGTGACCGTGCACATAAAATGCTGAGGTCAGAGCAAGGCACCTAGTAAGATCCCACATTGCAGCTGCGCTGTCCTGACCCCGATCCCTGCAACTTAAGTCCTGCCGCCTGGAGCTGCAGGTCTGGCCTCTTCTCACTGTGCACCGCAGTTGCTATCTCGTGCCCCTGTGCGTGATACACTACTCGGACACACCCGGGGTAAGCCAAGTGCCAGGGACCCCAGCTGCTACGCAGTCCCTGACTTCAACTCCAGAAAGTGTTTCCGAATGGAAATGGCCTAAAGTAACATAGTGCGGGGGTCGGGATGGGGGGGGGGATTGTTCTAATTTTCAAAGTAACCATTTGAAAGCCTCAGTGGTATGACAAGTAAGTAGCTTCTCAATGATCCACTGACACGGTTGAGAACTGCTGTGTCCGATCTCGGCCCCCACCGTCCCAGCCCTTCCTGGGGGAAGCCCCGCCCCAGTAGCAGGCCCATTGGTTTGAGTCGGTTTACATGCTCGGCCATGTCCGACTCTTTGCAACCCCATGGACTACAGCTCGGCAGGCTCCTCTGTCCATGGAATTCTCCAGGCAAGAATACTGGAGTGGGTTGTTATTTCCTTCTCCAGGGGATCTTCCTGACCCAGAGGCCTAACTTGATCTCCTCTTTGCAGATTATTTACCGACTAGGTCACCAGGGAAATCCAGCATCAGGTTTAAGTCTTCTTTAAATCTGCCTCCCAGACAGATCTCCGGCAGAAGGGGCCCCCTCTCGTTTCTCACTGGATAGCCCTGTCCAGGTACAAGCTTTGTCCCTGGTGCTGGTGACTTCTCCCTGGTGCTCCTGCCTTTGATGTAGGGCACTTCGATTAAAACCCCAAAGCTGGATGTAGGACGTTTCTTGTGTATCCAGCACTACCCTGTTACAAGAGAGACAGAAGAAAACCACAGAAGTAGATGGTTCAGTCCTTATCCTCAAGACACTGAGGGCAGGCAGAAGGATCCAAGAATCACCAGATATTGATTGAGAGAGAAAAACAATAATGAACAAGATTCGACAATTTTGAGCACTCACTATGCACAAGGTGCTCTGTTCCCTGTTTTGCTAACCCTTGAGGCTCTTCTGTCCTCCTCCTCCTCGCTTCCCAGAAGGACATCTGAGTGAGAGGTGCGGCGCTCACCCAGGGTGTGTGTCTCCCCAGGCAGCCTGAATCTGGCCCACACTTGCAGCTTCGAAGCGCTACTCCTCCCAGAGCAGCCCGACCCCGAGGGGCTTCCAACCAGTGGTAAAAACAATTGTGGATACAGGGACCAGAATTCTGGCAGGGCCAGGCTGGGTGCTGGGGGGAAGGGGCAGTGAAATATGCCAGGAAACAGGGAGTGACGGGAACAGTGTGAAGCCCTGACAATGTCATATAGGGCCAAGTTCTGAGACTGAAAGCTCCTGGGAAAAGCGGGGCTCCTTCTCCCTGCCTCTTGTCAGCATCTAGTCACCCCATCAACCCTGCCCAAACAAGGAAGAAGGAAGCGAGAGAAGGCCATCTATCTGCTGGCGTCCTGGGGACGTGCTCTGCGCCAAGCACCCTCCCAGGGAAATCCTGAAGCATGAGCCACAAGCACTGTGAGTACAGCAAGCACGCCTCCGCAGGGGAGCGGCAGCCGGCCCCCTGCCGCCTCCCGCAGCCCCGGCCTGCTCCAGAGGAGTCGCAGGGCCTGTGAGCAGGGCTGGTCGGGGGGCAAGAGACCCTCACTTCCCCCAGGTGGCGGGAAGGTGGCACTGGCGGGCCAGAGGTGAAGCCAGGGTCTGCTCAGAAAGGTCTCCCTCCGGGGACTGCTACCAGATCCTCCTGCAGCCTTCAGGGTTGCGCAGATTAGGTTGGGAGCAGGGATGAGGAAACGAAGAGCTTGAGAGGTGTGATAACGAGGCGAAGGTCGAAGTGGAGCGCCCGCACTGCGTTCTTCTCGGTTACGGATCGCAGAGCGCTCACTCATACTGATGCACACACAGTGACGCGACCAGAAACCTGTTCTATCTCCTTCCCTTGTTATCTCCTCCACCACTGAAAGGTCAAAATGAAACTTCATTGCTTGGATTTAAAAGGGAATATTTAATGAATTGGATCGGAAACTCTCGTTTCAATGATGAAAAGACCAAAATCCAGGAGGGTGGGTCTGCCCAAGGTCCCAGCTGGCAAAGGACAGCCTAGAATGCGACCCAGGCTTCTGACCCATGCGACATTAAGCCTGCATATAACCCTCTCCCCCACCGTCCCCACCCTCAAATATCACTGCCAGTCTTCAGTGGTGGCCGGTGGTCTTCTCAGCTGTGCGTGACCACAAGCAGGGCTGGCAGGGAGGGGTGTGGAGAGATGGCGGAGGGGAGCTGGCGGGTGGAGTGTGCAGCCCCCTCTAGGCGTGCCAGACAATCGTGTGTGAAGGAAGCCTGGCGTGCCCAGCTGGGATTTAGTAAGGACATCAGACAGGCAGGAACAACCCGAGGGGCCCACACTTACTAGCTGGAAGTTGCTGCGGGGAGCAGTGTGTCAAGAATGGTCCTGAGGCATCTTCCAGGCTCTATGAAAATGTTTTGTGATCTGTTTGTGATGTTGGCTGTGGGCAGAGGCGACAGTCTCAAAAATACACTAGTCATTTGCCAACCCTTCCTTTATGTATAAGCATAGTGATGACAGGGTTTCCCTGGTGGCTCAGAGAGTAAAGAATCTGTCTGCAATGCAGGTGACCTGGGTTCGATCCCTGGGTAGGGAAGATTTCCTGGAGAAGGGAATGGCTACCCACTCTAGTATTCTGGCCTGTTGAACTCCATGGACAGAGAAGCCTGGCAGGCCAGGGTCCATGGGGTTACAAAGAGTCAGCTATGACTGAGTGAGTAACACACACACACAGTGATGACGCTTGAGGCTGTGGTCTTTCTTTCCCAAGAAACCCTTCTGGGTCCCTCCAAGAAGAAAATGGGCCACTCTACGGAAAATTCCAAGTGTAGGGGGGCTTAATAAATACATTCATTGGAAGAAACAGAGGGAGAGAAGACTGGAGACAGGATATTTCTGGCATCTCCTAGAGTTTTACTGCCTTTAAGTATTCCACCTTCATTCCTGGACTTCTCTTCTCCTTGGCAAAGCTGCTATGGGGAGACCCCAAAGAACTGTTCCATCCACTAGGGACCAAACTTTACTTAGAAACTCCTGAAGCACTAGTAGGTCTTTGGTAAGAAATTTAGAGCCTGTTCAACCACAGAGACCTTGAAGTTCCCCCTTCCTTCCTTCCAAGAGTGAACCTGCATAGAGGCCACCTCCACCTGGAGCTTCAGCAACCACAAAGACCAGAAGGAAGGAAGGAGGGTAAGGACAATGGGGAGAGAGATGGGTTCCAGGAAGGTACTGGTTACCACAGGCGGGATCACGTCTGAGGATGGGGCCAACTGGAAGAATCATAGAAAGAGTAAGCTGAACTAGGCTCAACTCAAAAACTCAGTGGTTCCCCACTGCCTTCTAAGTCAGGTATGAAACCCACTGCCTCAGACGACATCCTCCAGCACCATCCTGTCCTTGAATCTACCGACTCTTCTTTGTGTCATCTTAATGCCCTCTGCAAACTGGCCCTTTCACAATATCCTATGTGATCTCAATTTTTTCCCTTTGCTATGAATCTGACTCATGTTTTTTTTTTCCTTCCTGTTTGTTCTTGAAATGCTCAGAATTGGACCCATTCTTAAAGACTCACCTCAATGCCACATACTCCAAGAAGTCTTCACTATTCCCTTGAGTTCCATGCTGTCTGTCTCTTTCTCTTTTTAAGTCACACACACACATACACACACACACACACACTCCAATAGAAATAGGCTTAAGTCTATCCTAATTCCATCTCCCCAATCACAGAACCGTACCCAAAGATATGCCTGCTATATTGTCAAATAAACAAAAATTTTAAAAACTAAAAAAATAAAATAAAATAAAATAAATCCACTGCCACAAATCTGATTTAAAAATCTTAAATTCCTCCACCCCACCTTCCTTCCCTTGAAAAGGTTTTGTCCAGACCGCAGAGGCCTTTAAACATTTTTTAATAAAGTCAGGTCATGAGTGTGCATAATTCTGTGGTGTGTGCCCATCCATTGCATATGCACTGTGGACGTAAACTAAACTTAACCATTTAACTTTATTTATACTCTGGATGGAGACTTCTCTTTTAATAAAACAGAATCTGTTAAGGATTATAAACAAACAGTGTTTTATGAACTAAAACTGCAGTGTACTAGTCACTCAAGGGCAAAAACTGTGCTCTGGGAGGCTCAGCCAGCTATAAATAAAGATAAGGCCCTGCCAGGCATGGGCTTGGGCAGAGTAATTGCTGACTCCATAATCAGTCTCTCCCCTCCTCCTTCAGGCCCACAAATCACTTGGGCATTGGGTCACTGCCCACTGGATTCAGCCCAGCGACAGAGAGAAATGGCAAAGCAGTTCATTAGCTCCGAGACTGAGTGTAAACTGGGACTCGTAAAACGTCTAGGTCCTGAGTCAAATGACAGAGCGCTAATCCTCGAAGCCACTGAGGAGTCTGATCACGAGCACCCAGGGGTCGAGCCTGGTGCTCGACGTGGGCCTTCATCGGGGGGCGTCTCTGCTGCAACACCCTCCCTCTCGGGGAGAACCCACACCCGCACTCCCAGCCCTCAACCACACAGCGGGGGCTGTCCATCATCCCAGATCAGATCCCAGGCTCTACCCTTAGGCCCTGTGATGGGCACGTGTGCACGCAGAGCCAATGAGCATCCACCTGGGAACTGTGCTTCCACCCCGCGAAGAGGACATCCCTTTCCAGGTTGGTCACAGGGTGGAAGAACAGGTCTTTGGCGTTTCTAGAGACCATCTTTCTGCTCCACGGAGAAAGCCCACCCACAGTGAAAATACCCTGCATGATACTACAATGACGGATGCATGTCATTGTACGTTTGTCCAAACCCATAGACTGTGCACCACTGAGAGAGGCTTAATCTAAACTGCAGGCTTTGAGTAATTACGATGAGTCAGTGCAGCTTCATCGAGGGTACAAACGCCCTGCTCTGGTGGGGGATGCTGGTCATGGTAGGGCCACACACGTGCAGAAGGAGGGCGCATGGGCAAGCTCTGTGGATTCCTTTCAACTCTGCTGTAAACCTAAAACTGCTCTGAAGACAATAAAGTCTTGGAAGAAAGAAAAGAAAAAGATAAAAGGAGAGCCTGTTCATCCCAGAGAGAACGTAGATGCAGAGATGCAGAAAGAAAGAGAGCAAAAGAGGATAAGCCCTAAAGGCGTGTTAAGCCCTCAATTTCTGTATAAGTTGTGTTTCTGCCACTTTATCCTAAAGCGTCCTTATTGATACTCTTCTCAGCAACTGCATCATCTACCGAGCACCTGAGGCTGTACTGAGCATGCAGTACTCAGACTGCTGCCGTTGTTTCCGCGCGTTCACAGCTTGCTAAGCACAGGTTTTTGGACTGTCTTGTCTAATCCAAACACTACCCATGAGGCTGATGTGCTCACCTTCATTTTGCGGATGTAGAAACTGAAGCTTAGAGAGGTTAAGTACCTTCCTCAAGGTCGTGTGGCCAGTGGTTAATACAGCCAAGATATAAACTCAATCTGACACCAAAGTCATGCCTTAACCCCCACACCATGGTGTTGCAGTATGATTCCAGTTTTGCTTGCTTGAACAATGCATATATGTACGCACTCCCGTGTGTGATGGGGGTGGTATGAGCAGTGAAGGGACAGGGAGGGGAGGGGGAAGGGAGAGGGGATGAGAGAGAGAGAGAGAACTGACCACAGGCAGGATTGCAAGGGTACATGGAAAAATGGGGAGAGAGCATAGGAATATCAAAGCAGCAGGCCTGACCTCTCACACTCCAGCATTAAACAGTGTCATGAAGTTGAGGACTGTGGTCTCAGCCTTGACTCTCCGGTGTAAGGAGAACCCCGAGCACCTGGCAGGATCTCAGTAAACTTGGCTGCACAGTCACAAAGCTACTCTCTCACTTCATGCTCACAACGCTGTGTGGTACAGACAAGAGAAGGCAACACCACCTCCACTGCATGGATGGGAAAACTGAGATCCATCTAGCTGCCCAGCCTCTGCCAGATATGTGTAACACTCACCTCCTTCACCTCTGTGTCCCAGTCCACTGGCTATATTTTCTGTTTTGTTTTTATTTCTTTGGCTGCACCATGCAGTTTGTAAAATCTTGGTTCTTAGTTCTCCAACTAGGGATTGAACCCAGGCCCTCGGCAGGGGAAAGCACAGAGTCCTGACCATTGGACCACCAGGGAAGACACTATTTTCTGCTCTTTGAAAGTGTCTCCCTTGCTGTTGTCACACAGCCCTGGGCCCAGAACATTCCCTCCCTCCCACATGGGCTAAGCTGAGTTCCTCTCCCGATCCCAACTCAGAGTTCCTTTCTTGGCGTCCTCTTCCATGACCACATTGATACCCCAGGTTTATGATCCCCTTCTCTTGTGTGGCATGTTTCAATGATTCTCATTCTATAGTTGGGTTATTATTTCACTAACATCCAGCTGGCCCATCTAACTATAAATCTCTGAAGACATGGAACATCCCTGTGCTCACCATTTCATCCCAAGAGTCTAGTGCAGTGTCTAGAATGTTCTTAACAAACATTTTATGGAAGGTGAGTGAATGAATGTGTGTCCAGGATGACACGGGAATTAAAAGTGCCCCTAGGACTTCCCTGGTGGTCCAGGATCAAGAATACGCCTGCCAGTGCAGGGGACACAGTTTCAACCCTGCTCTAGGAAGAGTCCACATGCTGTGGAGCGACTAAACCCACGCGTCACAACTGCTGAGCCGCGGTGCCCTGGAGCCTGTGCTGGGCAGGAGGAGGAGCCGCCCCACGGAGAGACCCGAGCACCACAACTCGGGAGGAACCCCGGCTGCTGCAGCGAGAAAAAAGCTCATGCGCAGCAATGAAGACCCAGTGCAACCAAAAATAAGTAAATAAAGGTAATTTTTTAAAAGTGCCCCTAACACGTAGAATCCTAAAGTGGTAGGGGGGTGGTCTGGTCTCTTTGGAAAGTCACCTACTGAAGCTGGCCCAAGCCTTCTGGTCGACCTCTATGGCAGGAGACAATCCACTGGCTAAGACATCAAAAGCAAAGACCTGTGAGATGCCAAGCCTTGCAGCCTGGGCAGATTCAGGAAGCGCAGCGCACACCCAGCCCTCAGAGCAGACACAGTCATGCTCAGGGCAAGAGACGCCCGAGACAGAGAATGCCGCCCGCCTGGAGTGCAGGCCGTCCGCCTCCGTCCTGCTGGATCGGCCAGGGAGCCCCTTCTACACCCAGCTGATCATGTTTAACCATGGGCTTTTGTCCTCGCCTTATAATTACTGCCTTTTTAAGCTCAGTGGCAAAATTAATTGCCCCTTAATGAAGCAGGGTAGCAATTAAAGGCAGCGAACCTTGTGAGGAAGGAGAAACACATTTGTTCGAAGTGTATCGTCAGGAGCCCGACTTCGGAGGCATCGTCATTACGGTTGTAATTATTTTCCAAGGCTGCGTGACACCTCCTTAGACCCGATTGGAACTGCCAGGCTCTGGAGAAACCCATTGTTCCTTCAGAGTTAATTAGAGTCCAATTTGGAGCTTCCTGTCTCCTGTACAGAGAGGAAATACAATTTATTACCTCTCGATGCCCCCTGAGGTCCGCTGAGGATAAGTGGCCTTCCCTCTGGCCGGTCACACGGCTCCTAAGGCAGGGACGTGCAGATGCTGGCGGGGCCCACAGTGCGGGCTGAGCTGAGTTTCTCCACATAAAAGGAAGCACACGTGCCTTCTCAGCCTGGTGACTCAGGCAGCCACAAAGAAACTCTGCAGCCAAGCAGCCAGGCCACGTTGGTTGCGCTCCCTGTCACCCTTTAGAAGAGCTAATGCCCTTAGATTAGACAGCTGAGAAGCTGAGAGAGAGATTTAAACCTGCATACTCTGAGATGGTCCGTCTCTGGCATTCTCTAGACTCTGGAATAATACTCATGTCTCAAAGCTGAAGATGACAATGATAACCACAGACTCACCTAACACATACTGAGCACCTACTGCACGCCAGGCCCTTTGGCTCTTAGGACACCTGTGCCAGTAATGCACTGTCCCTCAACTTTACAGTGCAGAGACGCTCAGGCACAGAGAAACTGAGTCCCTCTTCCAAAGGCACACAGCGAGATGGCAGAACCAGAACACACACTTCCAGGTAGGACTGCAAACACATTCCTTCTTGGAAAATAAATGGCTAGTAAGAAAAAAATAAAACATAATAAATAAAAAATAAAATAAAAAAATAAAAATAAAAACATAAAAAACCTATTCCTTCTGGAGCACAGGCTGGTGGTGGCATTGAAAATTAACAGTTAACAATGATGCAGGGTATGGCCCACGATCCTGCTAACTAATGGCAGTTTCCATCTTTAGGACAAGGGGATCTAGGGCCTGAGGGAGCCTGGTGCCTATCAGGATTCCACCAGCGGCAGGGCTTTCATCACTTCACTTCCCCTGGCTCTGGGGTGGTGACAATGGCTTGACGTTCAAGTCCCCCCACAAGCCAGCTGGCCCCAGCCATCCTCCTGCCATCCTCCGGCCCTTCATGTAACTCCTCTTCCACTCGTCTCAGATCACCCCACCCTTCCTGTGTGATGCTCTTCCTGTCTGTCCCCACATCTGTGAGTTCTTCCAAACCCAAGTGGTGCACTCCCGGGTCTCATGACACCTTTGCCAAAAACCCAGCTCACAGAGACTTCTTCCTCCTTGAAACAGCTACAGTCCTGAGTTTTTTCAAATTTCACATAAATTTGCCAAGCTGGTATGCAGATATGCATATATGTATGAATGTGTGTTGTAAAAGGAAATAGCAACCCATTCCAGAATTCTTATCTGAAGAATCCCATGGACAGAGGAGCCTGGAGAGCTACAGTCCATGGGATCACAAAGGGTTGGACATGACTGAAGTGACTTAGCACGCACGCATGTGTTTGTGTGTGTGTGTATGTATATGTATCTTATTTACTTACGTTTTACTCTTTTTTAAAGATCTTTTTTCTGATGTGGACCATTTTTTAAAGTTTTCATTGATTTGTTACACTACTGCTTCTGTTTTATGTCTTCGGTTTTCAGCCACAAGGTTTGTGTGATCTCAGCTCCCCGACCAGAGACCAAACCTGCACCCCTTGCACTAGAAGGCAGAGTCTTAACTACTGGACCCCCAGGCAAGTCCCTGTTTTTGTATTTCTTTAACACGTGATTCTAGCACATTATCTTTTTGGTGCAGTACAATCCCTGGGCCACCACCTACTAGCTAGGTGACCTTGGGGAAGTTACTTAATTCTTCGTGCCTTAGTTTCCTGGCCTGTAAAATGGAACCAATGACTGTGCCTGCCTCAAAGAGTTGTTTGAAGTCAACAGAGGGGAACCACTCAGCCTAGTGTCTGCTCAGAGTTAGTGCTCAGTACTTGGCCATGTGCATCTTCTGTCATTATAGCTCCTTGAGGATGGAACCCTGTCTGATGCTCATTTACAAGTATGCCCTGCAAGCATGTATCTCTGTGGACTGTTTGAGAGAACCTACCCTCTTCACCTTTCTTTCTAGTATTTGCACTTTCTAACCTGGTACTTTCGGAGGTGCCAGGGTGGGCATGTGGAGAGACGCAGGACCCCCTGCTTCTTTGTGGATAATGTCTGGTCCAGTCTGCCCCACGTCCAGTATCCCCAGGCTTTGGACATCTGAACACTGGCGTCTTCCTGATGCTGACTCAGCACTTTTTGCAGCATGGGTAGGGAGAGCCGGGTGCCTTTCCCTCTTCCTCCATGTCCTCCCTGCCCCTCCCCCACAATACAGCTGCTGCTGCTGAGTCGCTTCAGCCGTGTCCGACTCTGTGCGACCCCATAGACGGCAGCCCACCAGGCTCCCCTGTCCCTGGGATTCTCCAGGCAAGAACACTGGAGTGGGTTGCCATTTCCTTCTCCAATGCGTGAAAGTGAAGTCGCTCAGTCGTGTCTGACTCTTAGCAACCCCATGGACCACAGCCCACCAGGCTCCTCTGTCCATGGGATTTTCCAGGCAAGAGGACTGGAGTGGGGTACCATTGCCTTCCCCCATAATAGAGCTAGTGCCCTGCATTTCTAAAGCCAGAAGGAAGCTGCTGTACTTCCTGAAGAAAGATCCTAAGCTGATATATCCCTATCTATTTTTGCAGGTCAAAGTGAAACAAGAAGAGATATGGGCCAGCAGCTTTGGGAGCCAGCCATCAGATCTCTTTGCACCCAGAGTCCTGTCTCTGCTGCTCCTTCCACGTGGCTCCAAGCTCCAGGCACTTCCAGAGCCTTCCAAGCCTTGGTCCACTATTCCTGCTCATGTTCAGGGTCAGGATTGTTCAGGTAAGTTTTGATGGTGGTGGAAAAACCCCAATGGGTTTTGAAAAATGGAGGCAGCCCCAGCAGCCAGTGAGTGGTGGGCCCGAGTTTAACCAATTTAACTCTGCAAACTGCTCCAGCCACACAAATGCTTGGGCTGCTGCTCGGCTTCTCTTTTTAAAAGGCCGGAGATGAAATAAAAATGAATGATGACAAAATGTCCACACGGGTAGAAAAACAGAATAGCTTGAAAGCTCCAGGGCAGGAACTGACACAATTTAATTAACTGTTTGGAATAAACATGTTTGGTGCCGCTAGCAGAGCTCTTTGTGTGCCGTCACAAAATAATGCTCTTCATAAGTCTGAGATTAAACCTTCGAGAGACTAATTAAATGCAACACCTTTATTTGAAATGTTAGGAATGGCCAAGACAGCATAATATTTTCTTTGCACATTGTTCAGTGGCTGTTGTCATCGTACATAAATAGTTCCCGACCTCTGTTATACGTTGTTAAAAAATTGTCACTAATCGTGATTTGGCATTGGCACCCTATATAAAATACTTATTTCTCAAATAGTCTAATAAATGCTTAACAAGGAAACAGGATGGATCAAGCTTAAACCGTGACGGAGTGGAACTGACACATTTAATTATATCCTGGAAGTCTTAAGTTGCTCTCCAAGGCAGATCAATGATGTTTGTGACTAACAGTGTCTTTTTAAAAAAGTCGAAATACTCATAATATCTGCCATTTATTGAAAAGTTACTACAGTGCCAGATGTCAGTGTGAATCTACTATTCAGAGGCGCTTTAGAGGAATATCAGCATTCCCATTTTATAGAGGAGAAAACTGAGGCCAGAAAGGTTACATGATCTGCCAAAAGCTAAACAGTCAGTAGGTGGAAGATGCTGGGATTTGAAGCTAGATCTCTCTGACTCTGTTGTTCATGACCACAAGCCATCTAATCCCTAAAACAGAAGAAACATAGCCTTGGAAATTCCAATCACACACTAATTGCATGACAAATTAAAAGGAAGTGACACTAACAGATTTTATTTGATTGCTCAGAGAAGGGCATTTTGTACTCAATGATGGTTTGGGGATAAAATCATTGTAAATGGTCTCATTAGGAAAAGATATAGCTTAACCTCACAAAGGAACATGACACGGGCTTTTTTTCATCATGTGGTAAGATTCCTTTATTAATTCCAGCTCCAAAATTCTGTTCCTGTCATCTGCAGTGCAGTCTGGCTTTTCCCTCTTAAAGAGTTCTGCAATGATTGACTTTTGGCTTGTTAGTCAACCAGTAGATGACCCAGACTCCTGAGACCCCTGGTGTACCCCGCAGTGACTGTCAACACAAGTTCAGGGAATCCAAGAAACCAGGACCCAAGAAGGGCCACTATTTTCATTGCTTTTGCTTGTGCCCATAAAAGCAAAGTGGGGCGAGATGTTGCACAACTTGAAAGATCAGGGGCATAAATAATGTAAAATGATCTTAAAAATCTGGTAATGCAATTATGTCCCAAACTAGGAAGGTCTTAAGGTACTCCCTTAACAATTAAATTCCAACAGATTCTTCCCTCCTGAGTCAGGAATGATCGATGTCAGATGATCCCACTTCAACAGGAATCTGAGCTGTAGGCACAATGAATACCACCCGGCACTGGACGGCCACAGATGCCGGACAGGACTCCCTACTTAAGTCAAGCTCTCTATACGCCAGGGACAGTGCCAAGTACTTTAACTGAGTATCTCATTTCATCCTTGTTTTACATTCCTGTTTTACAGATGATGAAATTGAGGCTCTGAGAGAGAAAGTAACTCACCCAGAATCATGCAGCCAGTGAGTGGGATTCTAACCCTGGAAATTAGACACCAAACCAGGCTCTTCTCCATTACATTTTGATTTACAATTAGATATTGCAAATATTCCTTATGCAAGCAACAAATAAACAAATAATTGGTTTGTTTTACAAAGTTGTCTGCAAATTAGCAAGGGCTTTTCTGATTTTTCCCCTCATATCCTGTTGCATTGAGGATCTGGAAGTTAATTACTACACCAGACACTCCTCAGCAGAGATAAACATTAGGGCCCCTTTCCTTGTGTGTCTGCTCTTATGATCTGGTCCAGGCAAGCCTGCAAATGGCTAATGAGGTTAAATATAAAGTAAGATAAAGCTGTGAGACTGTGCAGGTTTCTCAGGGACAAGCAGAAGACACCTGGGTCTAAACAGTAGTCTAAATAAGGAAAGAGAAATGGTCTCCGTTCCAGACTGAGATCAAGAACAATTTCCCATACTACTTCACAAATGTGCGTACACGTACGTACACACACACACACACACACACACACACACACACACTCACACTTTTTTTCTCACACACGTCACATAGGGATATAAGGGTTTGGGGTGGAGTAGTCACTGTCACCTCTTTGTCAGGAGTACCAAGAGATAGATACAAGATACAGAATATTAAAAAGCAGAGACATCATTTTGCTGACAAAGGTCTGTAAAGTCAAAGCTATGGTTTTTCCAGTATTCATGTATAGATGTGAGAGTTGGACCATAAAGAAGGCTGAGCACCGAAGAACTGATGCTTTCAAACTGGTGCTGGAGAAGACTCCTGAGAGTCTGCTGGACTGCAAGGAGATCAAACCTCTTGATCCTAAAGGATATCAACCCTGAATATTTGTTGGAAGGACTGATGCTAAAGCTGACACTCCAATTCTTTGGCCACCTGATGTGAAGAGCCAACTCACTGGAAAAGACCCTGATGCTGGGAAAGACTGAGAGCAGGAGGAAAACGGGGTGGCAGAGGATAAGAAGACTGAATGGCATCACCGACTCTACGAATATGAATTTGAGCAAACTCCAGGAGATAGTGAAGGACAGGGAAGCCTGGTATGCTGCAGTCCATGGGGTCACAAAGAGTCAGACATGAACAACAACACAGAGGTAGAAGGTGAGAGGACTGATCTGGGAACCAGGTAATCTGACACCCATTCTTGGGCATCACTTAAGCATTGTGACCTCAAATAGGAGTTTCCATCTGAACAAGAGACATCCTATCTACCCATCTCCAGAGGACCTGGAGATGTAGAGCAACTTCCAGATACCACTCTGTAAATAACCTGTCATTCTTAAAGGACTCCCGGGGCATGTGGCTTTGGGGATCGGCAATTTGAACTCATTCCAGAGGTGCTGGAAATGAGGCCCCCACAGCTTAGAGGAAGCAAAACTCAAACCTTTATCTCCCCTAAGAGAGACAAGCCTGCAGCATTTTGCAGCTGGACTTCTAGATGTGAGAGGCGTGGCAGTGGACCACACCGTGGGACTTGGAAGGCTGGCAGGCCAGGAATTAGGGCAGGGAGTGAAGGAGAAAAGCAAAGTATAAAAGACACTGGGATCAGCGTTTTCAAAGGAAGCAGCAATTCCCTCCTGCTTCCCATTGAGCCAGTGGCTCCTGGCCTGACCTGGACCATCTCCCTTAGCACAGCAGGTGGCTATTTCATTAAATGCACCATTTACACCCAGGCGTGCCTAGGAGTGCATTCCCTCCAAGGTACATGGCGCTGCTTCCCCCTTTCACTGGGATCAAACCTCCTGCCTTCTTTCTGAGACTTTCCTGAGCTCTGCCCACTGCACCATGGGGCCTGGGTTCTAACGGCCCAATCGCACTGAAGGTGTGACAATCACTCCAAAGCTTGGAGTGACAGCTTTGGTGGGAGGAAAATCAGTGCTGGGACAACTCTCCAGTCAAGGCCCACCTGAGCTTCCTCTGCAGGGCACAGAGCATGCAGCGTCTGAGGGACTCTGTCAGCACAGGCAGAAGTGGGACTGGCCAGGAGTTCACTTGGCATCAGGGGCATACTTCGTGGGAAATCTATTTAGCTGGATGACCAGGTTATTCGGAACTAATTTCTTCTGGGTCCCCATTAAAAGCAAGCCAGGGACTTCCCTGGGGGTTCAGTGGTTAAGAATCCAACTGCCAATGCAGGGGATATCGATCCTATCCCTGGTCCTGGAGGACAACATGTGCAGCGGAGCAACTAAGCCCATGTCGTACCACAACCCCTGAAGTCCACGTGCCTAGAGCCCACGCTCCACAACACGAGAGGCCTGCACCTGGAGAATAGCAGCCACTCAGCGCAACTAGACAAAGCTCACAGGCAGCAACAAAGACCCAGCACATCCAAAAATAAATAAAATAAATAAAGATCAAGCTAGAGAGCCCAGAATAAGATACTCATCCTTCTCCCTTCAAAGGGCTGGCTGTCCTCACAGGATGTGTGAGCATGTGGCTCCGTGGTAAGGAAAAAAATGAGAGAGAGGCAGAAGAGCAAGGTGGTTAGGGTACGGAATGGACTTGGGAGCTGCCCGGATCTGGGTTCAAATCCAGTCTGTGGCACTTACAAGCTTAGTGGCCTTGTTCTGTGCTTCTGTGCCTTGGTTTTCCACTCTATCAAATGGGCATAATCAGAGCCTCTCCCAGTCTGTTGTTGGAAAAGCAAAGAAGATAAAAACATGTATGACACTCAGTGCAAGATGAAATCTCAAAGCTGTCACTCCCATGATGATGAGCATCATCACCATCATCATTGTTACTGAAAGGTCAGCAGACAACGGTCCCCTTAGTCAGGCAACACCGGGCTGGGGGAGGCCATGTGACGGGGGTATAAAGAGGACCAGGTTTGGAGTCAGAGGCCTTGGCTGGAATCCCTGCCCTGGAATTTACAGCATATTTCCAGTGCACGCTCATGTAAATTGGGCAAATTCAAGCATGTGCACTTGCTACAAAGAAGAAGAGAAAGTCAACTGCTGAAATTGCTACCTGCCCTGCTGCTCAGTCAGAAGGCCGACGCCCTGGGAGCAGGAGTACAGTACGGAATGGGAGATGCAAACCTGTTGCTCTCCTGGTGTCTCAGCTCCCCCGCACTCCTCATGCATGTGCATCTCAGCAGGCCGGGAACTGAGAAACTCTCCTTTTTTTCCCATAAAACATGCCCTCAAAATGAAAGCCAACTACTTCAGCTGGCACTACACTGGAGAAACTGATGACTTCCAACTTTGGAGGGCAAACTGGGTGGACACAGCTCTTGGGGTTGGGAGTGATTTGTGTTATTTTTCAGGGTCATTTTTATGAGACTGTTTTCTTGCTGAGTGTATGAGCTAACAGTCTCCTGCTGAGCTGCAAGGACACAGGACAAGCACCTCAAGATCCGCATCAGAGGACATGGTGGCAAATCTGGGACCGACCAGGGGATCCAGTGCCGATAGCGACATAAACTCTGTCACAAACATGGGGAGAGTTATTTTCTTCCCTGTCCCTTTCAGCGTCCCAGTCCCAGGCTAAATGGGTGGTGGAGGTGGGGGTGGGTGGCTCGGATTCCACCATCCCCTGCAGGTCATATTCTCACTGCATAACAACAGAACTCCCACCCCAACCCCAGGGAGCAGAGAGGGGGCCTCCCCAAATTAGTTATTAGCCTGGTTTAGCTACAAGCCATTTGCAGCTCCTGGTCTCCAGAAAGGTGGCACTTTCCCTTTTTCAGGTTAAAAGCATTCTAAAAATACCTTCAGAAGGCTCTGAGGTCCCACAGCCTTCCCTGCTCTGGTTTTAATCCAGTTCACATCTCCTATGGCATGTGTGTGGATAAGACATCACTTTGGCTCATGTAGGCCAGGTTTCTGAACACACAGCTGAAGACTGATAAGTTGCTTCAATTCAAGTTACAAGGCCCAACTCTCACTCCACCTGGGCCCAGAAGAGGGCAGGAGGACTCCCACAACCCCGCTTAGACTCAGCGCAAGTTTCTCCTCCTTCTCTTAAGTCACATCAGTCATGTCCGACTCTGTGCGACCCCATAGACGGCAGCCCACCAGGCTCCTGTCCCTGGGATTCTCCAGGCAAGAGCACTGGAGTGGGGTGCCATTGCCTTCTCCCCAGCGCAAGTTTCCAGTCTTTGGCAAATGGACAAACAATGATTTTTCTCTCCCTGAACAATCTCTGAAGTCCAAAAACTTTGTTTCTAGCTTCCAAACTTTACAAAGCAATGGAAATTATATCGGGCAATTTACAGGTCGCTTTGTAGAACCTCCAGCCTCTTAACAGATATGATACCCTGTAAACTGTGGCAGAGACAGTGTTTCATTTGAGTGAGTGGCTAGGTGGTATCACAGCACCCCTGCAGTCTCCCTGTCTCCACCAACAGACTGTCAGACAACATCAAGATAGTTGGCATTTTTTTGTTCGTTTTCAAACGCCCAGGCCTGGGTTTTCTCTTTGGCTCGAGGACAGGCTGTGTGTCAGGCACAGCCTGCTTGGGTTCTCCCTGGGGGCTTGTCCCAAATCAATACTAGTTAATTATCACTTGGGCAGAGAGGATCTTGGGATCTCTGCCTCACAGGTTGGGAAGCCCCATCATCAACACAGCATCGACTCTGGCTCTAAACCTGATATATTAGCTCAACTTTTGCCTTTGGTCTCCACCTTGGCCTCCAGTTCTGGTTATTGGTTTCAGGTGTTTTCCTTTGACCTAAACCTATGGAGGTGAGCAACATGACACCCGAGTCCCTTCACTTGCAGGTGCTGCCCCTGAGCCCTACCCGCCCAGCTGAAATCTTGACAAGGTCCTTTGATGCTGCCAGCCTTTCCGAGTCCCTGAGGAACAGAGACTGCTGATTCTCCATCACTGAGTCCTGCTCCCATCACGTCTAACCCGCCATGCTATGCTGGCAGCCCTGTGGCGTCGCCTATGTTACCTGCACAGCCACAGTCTCCATGTCCTGGGGTCTGCCGCCTGCCAGACACCCAGATGAGCCTGACTTTGCCCCTTCTGCCTGGTCCTAGGGTTCTAGGCCCAGCCCCTGCCTGCCTGTCTCATATGATTTCTGGGAATGGGGCGTGTCCAGGTGAAAGAGGACACATAGGCTCCAGGGTTAGACTGTTGGCTTCAAATCCCAGCCCCAGAGCATCACTGGCTGAGCAACCTTGAACATGTTCCTCAGTCACTCTGTGCCTCAGTTCCTTCATTATAAAGTCAAGATAGCCCCAATGGAGTTTTGAGGGAGTTAAATCTGATATAATCTGATTAAAAACAATAGCAAGGTGCCTGGTAACTTTCAAGCACACAATAAATATCAGCTTTGTATTAATCAAGTGTTCTGTTGACATTGAGGTATTCTAAAATTTATCTTGAAATCTGGAACAAACTGAGAATGAGGATTAGGAAAATGAGCATGATTTGTGGGAATGTTCTTTTTGAATGTGTATGCACCCTTTATGACTGCAAGGAGATCCAACCAGTCCATCCTAAAGGAGATCAGTCCTGGGTGTTCATTGGAAGGACTGATGCTGAAGCTGAAACTCCAATACTTTGGCCACCTCATGCGAAGAGTTGACTCATTGGAAAAGACCCTGATGCTGGGAGGGATTGGGGGCAGGAGGAGAAGCGGACGACAGAGGATGAGGTGGCTGGATGGCATCACTGACTCGATGGGCATGAGTCTGAGTAAACTCTGGGAGTTGGTGATGGACAGGGAGGCCTGGAGTGCTGTGAGTCATGGGGTCGCAAAGAGTCGGACACAACTGAGTGACTGAACTGAACTGAACTGAAGCTCACCAAGGCTTTTCCAAATAACCTTCAAAACAAGCCCACAGCAAGCCATCTTTTGACCATACCTTTTGGCAAAGAGAATGCTTTACTTACTTAGGAACATTAGCAGAGGAAGTCGTCTAAAAATCAGCTCTGAGAATCCAATAGGAAGAAAAAGCTAAAGACAGACATTTGACCTACCAGCTTCAGCAAGGCTTGGTTACAGCAACTGTAACAGGCAGCTGCAGTTTCTGGTAGCCTAGTGTCCGTGGCTGGTGTTTGAGCTGACCAACCCTGTGTCTGTGAGTCAGATAACGACCAGTTTACAGAACATATCCACATATTTGCCCCGACAAAAGGACAATGCACTCAAATCTTCCCTATCAACACGGTCAGCTTTCGACATTCCTGCTCAGACAAAGCGAGACTGTTCCAAGCACTGTCAACACCTCGGTGTCTGCAACTGATAGCATCAGAGCCATTTCTCCTGGCTCAAGTCACATTTACATGATGCAACATCACGAACAATTTGGATCTGAAATTAATGTACTGAAAACTCCAATGCCCCATAAGCTGCTAAAAGCACAAACCTTCTGTCCTTGGAAAAATCAAGTCACTGGAGCAAACGGCCCCTCAATGAGCAAGGATCTCAATTCTAATACGGATCCAGGGCTACAACTGAGAGAAGGTGAGAAGAGGATGCAAACCTTGGTCGGCACATCAGTGGAATGAGCCTGCATCCCCACATAACGTGGGGGCCTTGACTCTTTGGAAGAAACCTAAGGCAAAGTTCTGGGATTTTCCTTTTCCTTTAAGGGCTTACAGGGGACATGGATCTAAGATAACACTCCCCAACTTCTCAAGTGACAGAGGCAAGCTGTGGCTGCCTTTTCTGAAAACACAGAATGGGGCACAGACAGGGAGAGAGTTTGCTTGTGCACCTTGGTTAGAAGGAACATTTTCTCTACAAAGTTGTGAAATGCTGAACCTTGTTCAGCAGTACTTCCTACAGATGTGTCCCCAGGACACTAGTCTCCAGCGATGTTCCATCATAAAATGGATCCACTACATGTATGTGTATGGCTGAGTCCCTTTGCTGTCCACCTGAAACTATCACATTGTTAATCAGCTATACTCCAGTATAAAATAAAAAGTTAAAAATATAAAATAAATTGGGAGAAGAAAAAAATAGAAGCCTTTTTAAAATAGTTACTATGTGCCAGGACCTATGCTAAGTTACTTTCATTAATCCCAGTCATAATGGGATTTTATATACTTTCTGTTGAAGCAAAATATGCTTTGAGCTCAACGAATTTTCACAAACTAAACATATACACGTAATCAGCACCGAAGTCAAGAAATAAAACATGAGCAGTACCCCCAAGTCCCTCTTTGTGGTCCCTTCCAGTTACTGCACCTACCTAGGGGGAGACACTGTTCCAGTGTCTAACTGTAAAGATTTGTTTTGCTGGTTTCTGTGAGCTATACAAACGAAATAATAAATGGATATTTACTGAAAAAATAAATAAATAAAAAATAAAATGGATCCATAACTGGGTAAACGTGGAAACAACGCAGGTTTTACAATGCACGTCAGCACATTAAAGTTTCTTAGAAGTCCGGCAGTAAAGAAACGTATTTAACTTATTTTAACCTAGAAATTCTCAAATGTTTTTGGCTACAGCACTTTTTAATTTACTAGCCTCTAGAAGCTTCAGGAAATAGTCTGAGAAATGGCAGACTTATTATTATAAGCCACCCAGTTCACTCTTCTGACTGCTAAAGAGAAAAGCAATGACTCTCATTCCAGCTCATTCCCTCCTGACAAAGAGTGAGAAATAGATGTGCTGGTAAAGGAAAGACTTTGAAAACGTGGTTTCCTCTAAGACAGCTATCCTGCAGACAGCCACAAAGCACATGTGTACACACACACACAAGGCCAGACTACATCTCATTTAAGGACCCTTAAGACTCGAACTGAGGACATCCTGATTGACTCCCATCCCCAAAGGCTACTCTGACAAGCGTCTTGCTCAGTGTATCAACAGTCTTCCTGCCCCAGCAGCCTGGTCCTGGGATCAGCAGGAGGAAGGGCATTCCCAAGCTGTGGAGATGGGAAGACCCAGCTGTACCCCCTTCTCTGCCCAGCCCGGGCTGTTCCTCCTCTTGAGGGCAGCTTTCATCAAGAGTTCAGTGGAGACCATCTTCCATCTCTTTTCTAGTGGGCACCGGGCAAAATCTTTAAGAATAATCACTCGGGGATTTATAAATGAATAAACCATGGCTCAGGTCAACTAGCTCATGTCTGCCTTGTCAGAAACATAAAGGTCCCTGATGATGCTTAGAAAGCCATCATAGAGGACTTCTGCTTCTAGAAAGCTGGAATAGACAGTTTTCCTTATTTCTTCCACTGACTTTCATTTAAAGTCCTCAACATGATATGAAACAAGTATCAGAAGACTCTAAAGCGTATGGAGATGAAGGCAGCCTGGCTCAGGATCTGGAACACAAAGAATGACATGATGGTGAGTTCCTTGGGTTTTCCTTTTGCCTCCCCTATCCCAGACCAGCACCCCAATAGATCAATGGAAACAGAACAACAAAGGCTGCTGCCTTTGTCAAAGGAGCAGAAAAGAGGCAGCCTGGTAAGCAGAAAACTTTGAGATCATAACTGCTCTACTCCAGCCAAATCTGTGGCTTCATCTCTACAAGCACTGGCTGAATGGGGAAGCTTCTGCCCTCATCAGCCAGACAAAGCATCCCAACCCCTTGCTGAGGAAGGATCTGTAAAGGCCAAGTTATCTCTGAGTGGTAATGAAATCCTTCACCACAATGTCACTGGAGATCATGTGAAGGGCCTGGTCTTCTAGACTCAGCTGTTGACAGGTAACAGGGTGTCTCTTCCTAACAATCTAACCACTACAGTGGTATCAGGGGAGTCTTGGGGAAGCTCAGTATTTTCACCACTGCCCAGAGATAATAAGGGCATCTTTGCCCCTCTGTGGTGTTGGGGAAGCCATATGGGGAGCAGTAACAAGTCACTCTTGCCCATCAGCCAGGTGGTATCAACAGAGGGCTAGAGAGAGTAGAATTCTCACTTTCATCCAGTCATAACAAGGAGCTCTCTCTCCCAGGAATCAATGGGGAATTAGAAATTTCACCTCTGGCAATAACAAGCCAGTGCCACTCCCTTCCACTGTCAGAGGAGTGTCAGGAGCCAGATAAAACAGAAGAGTTAAATAGGATCCAGAGTTCCATTACATAATACCTAAAATGTTCAGTTTCAATAGAAAAACCACCCATTGTACCATGAACAAGGAAAGCCACAACTTAAATTTTAAAAGACAATCAAAAGGTGCCAAAGCTGATGTGAATTTTTAAAGAAGTCATCATAAAAATGCTTCCATGAGCAATGAAAATATGCTTGGTGCAGATACAAACCTAGAAAGTCTCAGCACAGAGACTGAAGATGAAAGAAGAATTAAATTGAAGTTTCAGAAATGAAAAATACAATAATCAAAATAAAAAAAGCTCAATGGGTGGGCTCCACAGCAGAATGGAATGAAGAGAAGAAAGACTAAGTAAGTTTGAGGATAGGACAACAGAAATGACCTAATCTGAACAAGAGAGAGAAAACAGACTGAAAAGAAATGGACAGTGCCTCAGAGATCTAACATTTGTTGCCACTGGGAGACCCGGAAGAAAAAAGACAATAGAGTTGTACTTGAGGAAATAACAGCTGAAAATGTCCCAAATTTGGAAGAGAAGACTGCACTCAAACAGGATAAACCCAAATAAATCTGTGCATTATAGCCAAAGTTTTGAAAAGTAAAAATAAACAAACAAAAAAAGCAGTGAGCAAGATATACCACCTAACCTATAGGGAAAAACAATTCAAATAACAGCAGATTTCTCATCAGAAACCATGAAGTTCAGAAGGAAATGACAAAAAATTTTTCCAAGAGCTGAAAAAAAAAGAAAAGAAAAGAACTGTTGATCCTAAATTCTATACAGCAAAAGCATCCTTCAGAATGAAAGGAAAATCAAGACATTCTCAAATGAGAGATGAAGAGAATCTGTCATAGTAGATTTATCTTAAAAAATGACTAAAAGAAATTCTGTAAATAGAAAGAAATGAACATCAGAAAAAACAAAGAACAATGGGGAGGGCAAAAATATAAGTAAATTTATTTCCCATATCCTTTTAAGGTTTCTAAATTTTGTTTGTAGCTGAAGAAAAATTATATCACCACCTGCTGTGGTTCTTACTGTACAGAAAGGAAATATTTAAGACAATCACATTTTAAATTGTGGATGGTAAAGGGACATAACTGGCGGTAAGTTTTCTACACTTTACTCAAACTGGTAAATTGTCAAAACCAGTGATAATAATGTGTTAAGTATAATATATATAACATAATATCTAGAGAAACCACTTGGAGAAGGCAATGGCAACCCACTCCAGTACTCCTGCCTGGAAAATCCCATGACGGAGGAGCCTGGTAGGCTGCAGTCCACGGGGTCGCTAAGAGTTGGACACGACTGAGCGACTTCACTTTCACTTTTCACTTTCTCGCATTGGAGAAGGAAATGGCAACCCATTCCAGTGTTCTTGCCTGGAGAATCCCAGGGACGGGGGAGCCTGGCGGGCTGCCGTCTATGGGGTTGCACAGAGTTGGATGCAACTGAAGCGACTTAGCAGCAGCAGCATTAGAGAAACTACTAAAAAAGCCATACAAAAAGAGACATTCAAAAACACTATAAATGAATCAAAATGGAATTCCTTAAAAATTATCATATAACTTACAAGAAGACTGGAGGAAAAAAGAAAACTGAGAAACAAAAACCAGATCACACAGAAAACAGAACATAAAACAGCAGACCCAACATACCAATAATTACATTAAATGTAAATGGTCTAAATATACTAATTAAAAGACAGAGATCTCTGGATTTTTTTTTTTTTTTTGAAAGCACGATCCACTATAAGCTAATAGGATGTGAGCAAAAATTTTATGTAACTATTTTCCTTAAAAGGCAGCTGGTACATGTCCTTTTCCCTTCTTGGGTTTTCTTCCATTTGGCCTCTTGGAAAATGTATGTGATGGCTGCCACACCAACTTAGCCTACTGGGGTAAGGTCACAGCACAGGAATAATGGAAGAAAAAGATAAAGCAACCTGGCTCTCTGAGTACCTGTTTGAGCAGAGATGTGACACCAGCTGGACTTCCTCCTCATGAATTCTTAGTTTACAGACAAATAAATCTCTACTTGTTCAAACCCTGTTACCATGTGGTTTTATATTCCTTGCAGTTGAACATAATCCTCACTGACACCAAAGAGCTGCACTTACTGAGAGCTAGTATGGGTCTATCATTGTGCCAAGCCCTTCACAAAGATTATTCTAATGATTTGAGAAGGAAGGTGGTCACGTTAACACACTACATCTGCCCAGTGCAAACCTATTTAGTGTAACTCTAGGGCCTGGACTGCTGATCTCAAAAGCGTACTGTGAAACCTAGTGAAATTCTCCCAAAAAAAGGCTTGGCGGAAAGATTTCCTTCCGTAATCACACAAAACCATGATAAACTCAGAGAAAGCTTTTATTCATCAGGCATTTCAGAAAAGCTGGCTGAGATTCTCTTTGAATCCATTATCCCCTTGGACATAATCAATCTATTAATCAATCAACCCCTGTTTCATTCAACAAACATTTATAAGGGCTTAATGGTGCCAGGCCCTGAGATAAGCCAGGAGAATGAGTCAAGTGACACAAACCTATTCCTCCAGGGGTCCCATTATGGCACTGAATTCATTTACTCTGAAAGTTAGATGTTTCCACATCTCATTGCTTAGCTCCAAGCCTAAGATATCAAAGGAGCAGACTATAGGGGCTCATGGGTGAAGTCAATTCTCCCAGAAATCCTGCTGTTCCATTCCATCTACACTTTTGAGAATTCAGGTCAATTTTTCCCTTTCATGGCAATGGAGACTTTGATGTCTCACCTTGCAGAGAGGAGAAGAAAGGGCAGAAATGCTTCAGAAAGGGTGGCCAAAAAAGCTTTGAGATCATGCCAAGCCCCAGCAGAATGGCTTGGTCTTTCCTCTATGCTCCCTGGAATGAAAGGTGGATTTTTCTAGCTCCTTCTCACTCCCACGTCTCCACCAGCTCTCGGCTCCTGGCAGCGCCAGCACTCACGTCCAGGGCTGACAGTCAAAATCGCCTCCTTCTTCTTCGACAATAAAATACAGCAACCATTTGGCATCCCAGGGGCGCCCCAGTCTCCTGACCCCTGGCTGGGTCCCAGGGGATTTGTGGTCGGCTGCTAATCAGAGTCCCGGCCACAGCCATTTCCCATGACATAGCTGGAATTCTCTCACTGCCCGCCCCCTCGGCTTCAGCTACCCAGCCGGGCTGAAACTATGTGCTCCCCTCCCACCCTGTCCATCACTGCCCCTTCCTTAGGTTGTGCCTCTGCACCCGCCCGCTGGTCAGACTCCTGAGGTTCTCAGTGGGGAAGCTGCAAACCTCTCTCCCCTTTTATTACTGACCCGCAACCCACCTCCTACACGCCTTCAGCCCACAAGGCTTTCAAGCACCCTCCTCTTGAGCAATGATAAACCCCACTGCCAGAGAAGTTTAAAGAGATACAGCCAAACTGATATCAAGAAAAGAGGTCAAGTGTGTGATTGTCAAGCTGTGATCATAAAGCAGTTGTCTTTACTTTGTCATTTCTGGTTAATATGCCTACAAACTAGAAAACCAGTCTCTCTGCCCTTTGGCAGGGCTCATTCTTAGCCTAAGAGCAAGAAGGAATGTTTGTCAACCACAGCACAGGTACTGTATACTGTGGAGCACTGAGGGCCATGGATTCTCCAGCAAGGCTGCCCGGGGTGTAGCCCAGCTCCTCGGACTTAGGTCGGGGCTTGTAGGCAAGTCACAGAACCTCTCTGGGCCTCAGTCACCTCTCTGGACAATGAAGAAAACAAGAGGGCCACCTCCCAGGCTTGTCATGGGTACTAAATGAATTCATACTTGTTTTACAGGGCAGGAAGAGTCATATCTGCTTTTGTAAAGAAATTCAATGTTTCTGTGATGTTCTGTTTGTTTTCACAACAGCTTGATGAGGTTATCATTCTGTTTAAAGAAAACTGTATTAGATGTGACTGAGTTGTAGAAACTTGCCTGTGGTCAGATAGTAAGTGGTTGAGCTGAGACTTGAACTTGGGTTGTATTTCCTGTTACAACAGTGTTTCTCAGAGTGAGTCCCAGACCACCTAGGAGTTTAGCAGAAATGCAAATTACCCAGTCCCACCCAGACCTCCTGACTCAAGACCTCTAGGGGTGGGTCCAAAGATGTTTTAACCAGTCCTTGGAAGGACTGATGCTGAAGCTCAAGTTCAATCTCCAATACTATGGCCATCTGATGTGAAGAGCCGACTCATTGGAAAAGACCCTGATGCTGGGAAAGACAGAGGACAAGAGAAACAGGGGCAACAGAGGATGAGATGGTTGGATGGCATCACTGACTCAATGGACATGAGAGTTTGAGCAAACTCAAGGAGATAGCGAAGGACAGGGAAGCCTAGCGTGCTGCAGTTCACAGGGTCGCAAAGAGGTGGACACAACTTAGCGACTGAACAACAACTGGGAGGACGTGATACCGAAAGGTTGAGGTGAACTGTCAGCACCTCCCCACAGAGCATGAGCAGGGTCTCCCATCTTCTCTAGCTCCTGGTAACTGGTACAAAGTGAACACCAGCAGCACACACGCCTCTCAAACAACACATGGAATCACAGGTCTTCTGTGTGTAAGGTGTTTTGCTAGACACCAGGAGGACACAGAGAAATGTGAATGCCTTGCCTGAAAAAAAAAAATACTTATTTGCCTGCAGATAATTCATTAATTATCAAGTTCAAATAAGGATGTGCATAAAGTTAGCCAACAACACAGACAGTAAAAGGAGTCAGAACCATCAGCATTCCAAGGCTGCAGGGGATCAAACAGAGCTAAGTGCAAATCCTGGCTCCCATTCTCATCCCCTGGAACTTCAGTGAAGTCCTGTGACTTTGCTGTGCCTGGCTTCTTGACCCTCCTCATGCGGCTGTTCTAAGAATGAAATTAAGGCAACCATCTTACATGGTGCCTGGCACATAGTGCAGGGATCAGTTACTAAACGGCTGGAGTCATTGCTGAGATCCATCTCCAGATGATATGGGTTTCATTGCCGAATCATGACAGAAAGGTAAGGTGTGGGCAGGGAGACAGCACTGAGGGAGGAAGACACACAGAGAATGGGGGACTTGAGAACTTGATTTCAAGCAAGATTAAAGTCTCATAGATGAACACAAGGGAAAAGAAGAAAACGGTGCATTGATTACTAAAAAGGGAAACTGAAAGGCGTCCCAGGCTAACAGTCAGGAGGCCAGATCATTCTTATCTGCACAACTTTCACCCTAAGCGTGCAGACTCAAGCACAGGAAACCAAAGCTGTACTCAAAATCCCAGGGAACCGTGGCCTCAGATACAAATTTTCTGAGCAGGCCCTGTTTAATCACCAGGAGTTAGGAATGATGTTGTAGATATTTCTATGGCGGTTCCTTTTAATCTGGATATTTCCTGTAGGAACATCTGAACTAACTTACATACTGAGAAAAGTAGCTGAAAAAAACTGAAATTCTGATTTCCCACATTTTCTCCCTGTTCTGGAGGCCTAAACCTTCATCAAAGTGATTAAACAGACAGCATGGGCTATTAGCTCAGAGGTGTATGCGTGCTTAGTCATGACCGACTCTTTGCGACCCCATGGACTGTAACCCACCAGGCTCCTCTGTCCATGGGATTTCCCAGGCAAGAAATACTGGAGCAGGTTGCCATTTCCTACTGCAGAGGATCTTCCTGACCCAGAGATCAAACTCACGTCTCTTGTATCTCCTCCATAGGCAGGAGGATTCTTTACCACTTGTGCCAAAGGGTAAAATAGTCTGGAAACTTCAATTTACCTTGGCCTCAGGCATACCTGGACATACCAAAGATGTTCAGGAACCGTTTCCTGGACCACAGAAGAAGGGGGGACACACTAACTCCCATCCTCTTCCAATCTTGTGACTTGTAGGCTAGTTTTCCTTTCAAATTCACTGAGGCCAATTCCTCAGACCTATGCCCTGTTAGCTCCTTTGGGGCCTGGGCAGAAGTGGTGCTTGTGGGCCTGGCTGAGAGCAGCACAGAAGCAGAGAGCAGAGTGAACCAGAAGGTCATGGGAGATGGGCACTGAGCTCCCCCCAACCCTCACCCCAGTGATTTATGTTCTGGGAGGATTTTAGCAAATCAAGATGTTTTGGCTGCTCCATTTCAAAGCCAGGGTAAAGCAACCCAAGACATCTCAACATGACCACATTTTTGAAAGTCTAGTCTATTGTTTTAGAATTTCCCTTGAAGGTCCTCTAAGTACCACCCTCAGACTCCCCACCAAGACCAGTAAATACAAGTCAATGGGAGGGAAAATGTGATCTGAAATATTTCCTCGAATTTATTTCCCTTGGAGACTGCTTCACTTCCCAAGGTCCCACTCTGGGAGGTGGGGGGTGGGGGAGTCATGACCGCAAAACCTTTCCCGAAGAAGCGGCAGAGTCTGTGGTTCCCTTCTGCTCGACTGTTTCAGTACAAATTATCTCTGTGGCTTCAGGGTGTGCTTCTACTCTGGGTGGGATGTTAAAAGGACTGACTGTCTGCTGCATTACTCAGCCCCAAAGTATATGCCATTGGGGGCAAATTTGGCTTCTGCATTTTCCCTTTCTTCCTGGGCTGTGCTCTCCTGTCTGAGTCAGCCTTCTCTGGAGCCGGACGAGCCAAACCCTCCGGGCCCTGGCTCTGCCGGATCAGGAGCAGCTGTCTGGGTTGGGGGCAATGACCGTGCCCTTCCCTGCTGCTGCGCAGAGCCATTGTTCTCTGGGCCCAGGGCTGCTTTTATCCCTGGCATTCCTGCGATCAGGATTATCGGATCTGGGCCTGTCTCACTGGGTTGCTTTCTACTTCACTTAACTGCAAGCTGACTGACCCCAGGCCCCGTCCTCTGGTTTTCCATGCACGGCTGGCCACTCCAACCTGGCACCCCCAAGGCCTCACTCATGGACAAAGGTGGGGGTCAGGAAAACCATGAGGATGCTGTCTCACAGGACACTGAGGTGCCAGCCCCTGCAGGGCACTCATGGTCCTGCCTCTCAGGGCCAGTCACAGCCCCAGCCGCACCTTGATTTCCCACATCTCAACCAGCAGTGACAGTAGTGATAACCGGTGTCCTCCTGGGCCTGGGGGAGGATTAAGGAAGGCAATACACAGATGCAAAGCAATTGCAGAATGCCTGGCAGTAACTTCTGGGGAAATGGGAGATCTTTTTACCCTTTCTAAACTAGATGGGCAGCTGGGCGCACCTGCCTTACCTACCCCACAGCACAGGCCTGCTGGAAGGAATGAGTCATGCAAAATATGTAAATATATGGAAAATCTCCAAAGGCTACAGGTCTAAGGAAACATTATCATGATCCACGTATATGCGATGAGTCTTAGCTTGAGCCCAGAGAGGTCCTATTGTACAGTGTCTGTCAACAGATCAGAGAAAGTTTCGGGGCCTCCCTTTCTGCACATCTTGAAAACATTTCCAAAAGTCAAAAATAAGGGTGTGGTAGCAACTTTGTTGCTTTGTCTGCTGAATATAAAAACAGCTAACATTCATTGAGCATGTACTATGTGTGAGGGACTCTTCTAAGTGCTTTACACATATTAGGATTGCATTTCATCCACACAACCCCATCCACCCACTCATTCATTCGCTCAGTCACAAGTGCCCTTCCCAGACATCACACAGCTCTCTCTCACCTTCCTCCAGAGGTCACTCAAAAGTCACTTTCTCAGCAAGCGCTCCTCTGGCTACCTTTAAAAACTTAGTTTTTACTAGAGTACAGATGCTTTACAATGTTGTGTTAATTTCTGCTATCAAACGAAGTAAAGCATCAGTTCATGTACATATATCTCCTCTCTCTTTTGGATTTCCTTCTCATTTAGGTCACCACAGAGCACCGAGCAGGGTTCCTCTGGCGACCATATCTAATATTCACCTTGCCACCGGGAAACGTCTTTGTTGTGTAATTATTCTTTTTAGCCGGTATCACTGTCCAACAGATTAGTTGTTTTATTTGTTCAGCTTGTTTATCTCGTGCATCCTCCACTAATATGGGCTCCCTCAGGTCTCATACTTTTCTGTTTCATCCCCAGCTATGTCCCCGTAACCTGGAACAGAGCAGAGTCTGAGTGTCCAGCTCAGAGCGTACACTCAACAGAGATTTGTATCCCATTCCAGTATTCTTGTCTGGAAAATTCCATGGACAGAGGAGCCTGGCGGGCTTCAGTCTATGGGGTCGCAAACAGTCGGCAGGATTGAGCACACACACACAAGGCTCTTTCACAAATAAAGAAACTGAGGCACATGGAGGCTGAGCAATTTGCCCAAGTTCACACAGTAAAGATCAAAGCCAGGTTTCAATGCCAGAAAGCATGCACTATATTCTTTGACCTTCCCATCTAAGGTTTGCGCCTGCCCTAACACTACTATTTTTCATCCTCTTCGTCCTCCCTCTCCTCCTCTTCTAGGGTCACTGCTTTTGTGTTTAGCTTTCTTTTCCATGGAGACCAATGACTCCCCCAAAGGACTGCTTCATGCTGAGATACAGACTCATTTGTTGACACATGTTCTTAATGAGAAAACTGCTGCCTGGTAAATGATTCACTCGGTGTATTCATGCTCAGATGCTTCATTTAGCAGGGGACACATTGAGGTAAATGATCGCGGCATTATTGCTGCAGGACCATGGGGATCTTTTTGAGCAACAGGGCTGGGAGATAAGGTGGCGGATCTAGCCTGGATCCCAATCCATACACCACTCAGTCTGAACCCTAGACCTTATTACAATGTAGCGGTGGGATCTTGGTCAAGCCAGTTCACTCCTCCTGGCAGTGAACAGTTAACCAAGCACTGGAACATGGTAGGTGCTTCATCACAAATGTCATTTCCATGCCTTCCTCTGACCCCCACTCCATCATCGCCTTCCCTAATGCTACCTGTCCATCTTTTCCAGTGTCTGCTTTAGGTCAGGATCAGCACTGAAAGTACATGTGAGAGAAACTTGGGAGTGGCAGAAATGAGAAAAATGATGCTTCCTACCCAGAAAAGTCTGTGTATGGCTCCACAGCCCTTGGAGCAGAGGTCCCCACCCTTTTTGGCACCAGGAACCAGCTTCATGGGAGACAATTTTTCAGTGGACTGGGGGGCAGGGGTGATTTCGGGATGATTCAGGCGCATTACATTTATGCTGCTGCTGGTCTGACAGGAGGTGGAGCTCAGGTAGTAACTCGAGCGATGGGGAGCGGCTGTAAACACAGATGAAGACTCACTCACTCACTCATCTCCTGCTGTGTGGCCCATTTCCTAACAGGCCTTGGACCAGTACCTGCTTATGGCCCAGGGGTTGGGGACCCCTGCCTTAGAGAATCAGGGATATTCTGCAAAGTGACTTTCCTATCTCCCTTCCCCAACCCCTGTGTTAAGAGCAATGATGCTGGAATGCTTACTTGGTTCTAGGTTCTGTTCTACATGCTCACGTGCATTAACTCATTTCACATCCACAGCAATCCTGTGAACCCAGCACCATCACCATGCCCATTTCACAGGTGACAAAGTTGAAAGACCCTAAGAGGCTAAATAATCTGCCTGAGGTAAGTAGCAGAGGATTCAAACCCAGGCAGGCTGGCTTCTGTCACTGGTCCCCCTACACTGCACCCCCCCACCCCCCGCCCCTAGCATCCTGGACCTCGCTGACCCCAGGGTGATGCTAAGGAGAGAGTGACGGGGGAGGAGGGGCAGGGGTTGGTGGAACTCTGGAAAGTGCTCTGGCCTAGGGGGAGGGGAGCCCACAGCTCCTTTGGAACACTACCTGAGAATATCCTAACCTCCACAGCGGGGATCTGAACTTTAATGTTCTGCTGAGGTTTCTGGCAATGCAGATAGGCAGCAACAAGGGAATTTCCCGTGGGAGCCCCTTTTCATCTTTTTAAGCATCTCTCCTATCCCATAGGTCAACAGAACCCAAATCCCTCACATCCTCCTGGGACACTCATTCTGCAGGTCAGCCCCTTCCTACAACCTCACGGTACTGAAAACAGTTTCCAGAGAGTAGGCTATGTGTCTTCAAAACTATGACTTAGTACTTTTTTCCAAAATTCCTCACACAAATTGTTCTTAATGAGGCAAAAATAATAATAATAATAACTTTTTAGAAAAGAATAAATAGGCAACCATCTTGTTTTCTATTGTTCTAAGATTACGGAGTCTCAGAGCCCTGGGACTGCTCAATAATCTGGTAAATTCTCTGCCTTAGAGTCTTTGACAGGAGGAAAGTGTGCTCCACAGAGGCAGATGATAAAAATAGCAAACATTTACTGAGACAGTGTTAATTAAATGCTGTGCACTGTGCTACAAGACTTAGAGACATCATCTCATTTAATTTTTACACAACTCTACCAAGGAGGTGTTAATATCACTACTTTCAAACAAAAGAAAACAAAATTGAACCTCTGGGAAAGGAAGGAATTTGGCCATGGAACTCAAAGTGGCAAAGTGAGGATTCAAACACAAGTCTGTCTGGTTTTTAATCTCCAATCAGTCAAGTTATGCAGACCCCCCTGCCTTCCAGCTCTCACCTATAAGCATGCTTCTAACAGCCAATGGCCCATGTCTGACCTGCCTCCATCCTCAGAGGAACAACAGGAAATAGAAACGGAACGCAAGTTGTACAGAAGCTCCTTGGGCCTAGGATATGGCCACTGGTCAGAGACCTTGCTGGGACAGAGAGTCACCCAGCTCTACACCTCCCCTTGCTCCACCATAGCCCTGGGGGACCCTCTCACTAATCATTCGAGATTCACCCCAAAGCTCATGACCCTGGAGCACTGTCAACTCAGAAGGGCTCCTTCTTCAACTCAGGAGTATTACGAGGACTAAGAGAAACCTAGAGTTGCCTCTGGTTTCTGGGCTGTTTCCTCATCTATAACACGGGGAACATGAACTCCCTCAGGACAGCTGTATGTAGGAAATGTCACCATCCTGGGTCCATGCCTTCCAAGCATAGCATATCCAGGGTGTCTTTCTGAGTTTGGATGGGCCTCAATCCTTTTCAACATATTACCCTGGGCACCATTTATCCAATCATGGTTGGCATTCAAGATGTAATCAATTTGCCATGCCTAAACTAGGGGATCTCAAAGGGCCCTTCCAGATTAATATATCATTTTATGGTATGTCTACACATGAAGTGCACAAAAGCACACATTTTTCTGGAAAAAATAATGGAGTCAGTTTTCAATGACGTAACTTGTGAAAATAAATTAGCTGACTTCTCCATGAGAAGGTCCTGAGCCCTGGGAACCTAGAGATGTCAAATGATAGAGAATGGAAGACATTTTCATGGTGCAGAAAATTAGAGAGGGGATCCCTGGCAAGGGAAGCCTCCTGACCACAAATTGTTCCCTATCAGAGAGCTGCTGCCTGGTTCAGGAGGTAATTAGCACTCCCCAAATCACTTGACGGCACAGCATCACCAAGACTGGACACAGAGGTGCCTAAACTTGAGAGAGAAGCCGTGTCACCACAAAAACGGGGCCATGACTGAGGGATGCCGGAATGAAATGAAGTGACTGCTTCAGTGAAAAACAGACCTCATTTCTCTAAAGCCCCTATTTGCAAAGCCCCACGAGGCAGAGGAGCTTCAAGGCCTGATCTTGACTATGTGATGCCAGAGGCCGTGTGGACTAGGCATGGAGACCGAGTCTAGCGCTCCTCCTGGGTGGAAGGAAGCCTGTGATGTGGGGCGGGTGGCTCCGGCCCTTCCTCAGAGAGGGAATGCACATTCCTGAAGGAAGCTCAGCAGGGATGCTCTCCCTAATTACACCCAGGCGACAGGATCTGGTCTTGGGGACCAGAGGTGGCAGACGTGCTACAGAGTCCACAGACTGCACAAACACCCGCATCTGAAAGGCTCCTACTGCCTCCCCACCCTGGCCTTCAGGGTCCCAACAAGAGCATCTGAGGACTTCCAGATGGTTGCTAGGCAGCCCATTCTATGGAGAGAGATCAGGACGTCTGTTCTGCCCACTTCTCAGGGGTGAAAGGACTGTGCAAACCACCAAAGAAAGGTCCAGTAGAGTCTATGACAATTTCCAAACCCAACACAGGAAAAAGGATCCCTGCTGGGGGGACCACTCTTCATCCGGGGTTGAGAAGAAGGGGTCTGCCAGCTGGACCCCATCATCACTGACCAAACGGTCCCCTGGCCTTGGGGACCTCAGCCATCTCTTCTGTGCACTGCTGCTGGGAATGAAGAAGGTCTGGCCCCCAAATTTAAGGTTATGAAGCTTATGAAAATAAATGAGCAGGGTCTATGCAGGGCAGTGTGGGTGATGGGAATGTTAGCAAATTGGGGGATACGCACTCCTTGAAAAGAGCACCCAGACTCAGCTCTAAGGACGAGCAGTGCTGCAGCTGCTTTGGGAGGGAGGCCGATTAATCTGTATTCTTATACGAAATATCTGAATTTTTAAATATAATCAACTCATAGTTTTCAAACAATGCAGACCAAACACCATACACCTGGAGGCAGGATTCCCCCTGCGAGAGCGCATGTTTCAATCTCTTTAAATGAAAGGGCGGTTGCCAGCACAAGAGTAAGGATGTTATTTCCAGGTCCTTGACTTTTTCTTTTGGCCAATCAGCTGGTTCAATTAAACAGACAAGTAAATTAACCAGCTACTCTGTGCCACTGACCCCAGCAAACAACCTGATCCTCAACGACATGGTTGAGAGAAAAAGGCAGAAAGAGAGAGAGTGTCCTGTTTAACAACAGCAGAGATGAAGAGCTGCCCGTGGAACCATGCCAACGATACCACTAAATGTGTCCTCCACGCAGTCCTGATGCTCAGGCTAAGGAACTAGGGGGATCAATGTGGGGTGAAGCTGCCATAGAGTCTTCACTGAATGGGGAGGGTTTGAGGCTTAAAGACTAGATAAAAGAAAGCCACAGACATTTACTGGGCATCAGGCCACGTGCAAAATGCTTTGTAAAGGATTTCTTCATTTAATGTTCACAATTCCAACTTACAACTCACTCACTGTGAAGGCACTGCCTTTAGCTTTGGAAAGGCCTTGGAAGAGAAGGCAGGGCATCCCAGGCAGGAAGAATGGGCCTGAGCAACAGCAGGGAGGTAGTAAGGGGTCAAACAAGCCTGCGAGCCAGAGGGGAGAGGACAGCCTGTGTGTGCCATGCAGGTTTTCTCTGTGCTTTGCAGGTGTCTGACGCCAAGATGCCAGAGGTGGCCACAGCCCTGAGGCTTGTGCAGCACTCCCTTGATCTGAAGCCTCAGGAAAGAGAGATTAGCTGAGGGAAGAAGTCCACACAGGAGGGACAAGGGTCAGACCACAGTCCTGAGGAACAGAGGGGCAGAATGCAGAAAGGTCCCTGTCCCCAGGCTGGAACGCAGCCCACCAAGAGAAGGCATGAATATTCATCACTTTGGGGAAGCTGCTGAGTATTTGTAGGCATTCAGCAACTTGGACTCCACTGAGAAGAATTCACCCCACCCCCAGAAGGGAAGTGGTGGGGGTAGGGTGGGGATGTTGGATTCAGGCAGAGATCTGGATTCCAACAACCCACCCAGAATGCCTAAGTGGCCTACAGCTATTCTCTGAGCTTAGAGCCAAAGGAATCCCCCAAAGACAGAGTCAAAGGTGGAGTGTTGAAGGTGATGGGTGAGGAGAGGGAGAGGAGCAGGGAGTGTAGGCAGTGTAGGATGGGAATGAAAAGCTACTTTTCCTTTAGGTAAAGCTTTGAGAAGCAGCTATGATGTTCAGAAAGCTGCCTCTGCAATGCTTCTTGACCTCAGTAAGAGGAAGTGTCCAGAGAGGGACCCTGCCACTGTATCAGAACCAATGATAAGAAGGCTCTCAAGGGCCAAATTGAGATTATAATCACCAACCTGGACTGACCAACATTTGGTCCATTTTGGTGGAAAGGTTCCCACTGGAAATACTAAATTGCCCTCATATAATTCTTGCAGGGTCTTTTTATGCACGCATTAACCTAATTTTTAAAAAGTACTAAACTCACATTTTCTAAACACCAGTTCTATAAAACCCAAGTCCCACCTAACGTGCCATGAAAACTGATTCCACAGTCAAAAATATCTGGGGCACTACCTGTGTACAAATTTTCGCCTCCTGGAAATTTCCAATGGATATTAATTAACATGATAAAGGCTCTGAGAAGTCCTACAGTCAAAACCTTCCCATACTGCCTTTAGCACCATATTTCCCAGACATGTTTGACCAGGGTACTTCTTTCTGAACATCTGTTAAGATGGAGCATATTTGGGAAATGCACCTCTAGATTTGAAGCGGATGTTCAGATCTTCCACCTCAGATACTTCAAAGATAATGAGTTCCATAAAATCAACAGCTGCTGTCTGGCACTACTTCCTATTTGTTATGGGTTTAATGTTTGTGTTTCCCACAAAATTCATGTGTTGAAGTCCTAATCTTCAATGTATGCGGAGGTGGGACCTTTGGGAAGTAATTAGGTTTAAATAAGGTCATGGTGGGTGGTCCTCAAGTTGGGATTAGTGCCCTTATTAGAAAAGAACAGAGCTCTCCCTCTCTCTCCCCCCTCTCCCCTCCTCTCTCTCCCTCCCTCCCTCTCTCCCTCCCTCTCTCCTTCTCTCCTACCATTCTTCCACTTCTCTCTCTCTCTCTCCCTCCCTCTCTCCCCTATTCTCCCTCTCTCTCCTATTCTCTCTCTCTCTCTCTCCCTCTCTCCCTATTCTCCCCATCTCTCTCTCCCTCCCTCCCTCTCTCTCTCCTATTCTCCCTCTATTTCTCTCTCTCTCACTCTTTCTCCCTCCCTCCCTCTCTCCTATTCTTCCTCCATCTCTCTCTGATCTCTCACGCTCATGCAAGGACACCTCATGGAGATGGCCATTTGCAAGCCAGCAAGAGTTCTCACCAGAACCCAACCGTGCTGGCACCTTGATCTCATTCTTACCAGTCTCCAGAACTGTAAGAAATAAATATTTGTTAGTTAAGCCACCAATCTACAGGGTTTTGGTATAGCATCTTCCACTAAGACACCATCTATTTAGGTTTTCCAGTAAAAAATATTTTAGCCCTGCACTAAACCCTGCTAATAAAAATAAAAACACAATTCCCAACTCACAAGCAGCTCACATTCTGGTGGAAAGGCAGACAAAACATCAGCCCTGGAGCTGGCATGGTTAGTGCTCAAATGGCAGGGGCCCAGAGGCAGGCTTTGTGATAAACGAGACTAGCATCAGGAGGGAGGGCTTCCTGGAGGAAGATAAACAAGAGCTGACTTTTAGACAGCAGGATGTGAGAACAGCCTTCCAGGTACAACTAAGAAGGCACAAAGATGCAGAGAAAACAAATCATGGTGAATCTCTGAACTGCCAATGGCTAGCTATGGCAAGAGTGAGCAAAGATGTGGGCTGGAGTCAGAGCTGGGGAGGGAGTCAGAGGTGCAGTCAGGAATCCCATCAAGTCCTCTCTGTTCTCCTAATATCCTGTAAAGTTTCTAGGATCTGGAAACAAAGGCATGGCCATCCTAAGTTTGCATCCCTTCTCCCCATTATTTTCCCAGCCTATGAATTCTAATGTTCACCCTTCATCAGCCTTGATGTCACCTCAATCTGGCTTTTTTTTTTTTTTAGCTCCCTTGGGTCATTCCTGGAGATAGCTGCAGATGACTTTTCCCTATTTTAGGGAGGACCCAGGAATGAAATTGCAAGGCATTCTAGGCATGACTGCTGTCTTAAAGCGGCCTAGCTAGTATCTGAAACAGGAGGCTGGCTGCTATCTTCAGCATGCATCCTAAGCAGAGCTCCTCCCAGCTGAGGCACGCTGGCTCCAGTCTCTGGATGCCTAGAATCCACTCTGCTTGTTTCCAGTGTGTGACCCAGCCTGGGTTGATCAGAGCTCCTGGAATCTGGCCACAGCGATCAGTTCAGAGAAGGGCACACGGTTCCAGCCAGACCCACAGGAGTCCTGCCCTGAGAACCTTCCGGAACAAACAACAAGGCGGACTCTTGGTTCTCTGACCGCAAAGCTGTAAGGACATTGTGCCAGTCTGCCAGAGCTCCATCAAAAGGTGACATGAGGGATGAAGCTACCAGGCAGAGAGACGTGAGATGACATTTGGAGAGTGACCGCCAGCCAGTGGGCTCTGCTCCTGGTGACCTTTAACACCAGCCCTATATCATGATGAGTGTCCTCATCACTGATGCTTACTTGGTTTTTCCTTATTCCACTTTGCTTCAAGTTTCTGTCTGTGGTAACCTTGAGAGTCCCCAAAAGCCAGGTTCCTCGAGGGAGGAAGGGGTCAGATCCCAAGAAGCCACACACAGCCCCTGGCATGATTTCTAGAATTCTTTGGAGACACTTGGGATGTCATCACAAAGAAGTGAAGACAGTATCTCTTCTTCACAGTGCGATGACAGATCCTCTGGGGTGGAGTGTATAATAAGCTCCAGAATTGGAAAGAAGAGGGTTCTGATCTCATTTCCATCTCTTCTTAACTCTGAGACCTTCAGTTCTTTAAATCCTTTCCCTCAGTACAAATGCAGATGACTAACACCCACCTCACAGGGTTGGGAGGAAAACATAAAGATGCTGGAGAAAGACCTTGCCCAGCACAGAGTACAACACCAAGCAATGTGAATTTTCTTTTCCTTTTCTTTCTTTCCTGCTCTCTTTTTTTAAAATCACCTTCCTGTCTCTTATGTTCAGTCAATGCCTCTTTCTCCATTTGGGCCATTTTGCAGTCTGCTTGTTTATTTTTTGCTTTGGTTGTGCCTCGCGTAGCATGTGGGATCTCAGTTCCCGACCAGGGCTGGAAACTATGTCCCCTGCAGTAGAGAGTTCATTTCTTCTTCAACAAATGAAATAGTTATACCCACCTCACAAGATAATGCTGAAGAGCAAATGAGATCATAAAGATGATCTTTTCTGGTCAGAGTGCAGAGTCTTCACCACTGGACCACGAGGGAAGTCCCTGTTAATTCTCTTGTGTTTCTAATGCTGCTATGGAGGCCCAGCTCATCAGCACGTCACAGTGCATGCCAACTCCAGGAGAGGAGGAGCCGGAACCAAGAGCCTTTACAGCCTGAGCAAAAGAGAAGCGACAGCTGGCCCTCCTGGTCCTACCTGCCTATTTCTACATCTCTTTCTGCTTTCTGTTGCCTCAGCAAAGAAAAGTGAATTGCAACGACAACAACAACAACAAAAGTCTTCCTCTAAAATGTAACTTCCCCTGTCATGCATGTGATGTTAATACCTTTTGCTCTCTCTACCTTTTGATGGTCTTTTCTCCCTGCTTGGGTTCATAATGGTACAATTACTGATCCAGGGATAAATGTATATCCATCTTAGATGGAAAATGCCTCCAAGGGAGAGGTTGGGTCTGCGTATTCCACTCCCTGCAGAGCTCAGCAGGACATCAGAGACAACGATGGTAGTGATAGTAAAGCTGGAGTTTGTGTCTTATCAGCTATGGGAAGAATTAAGAAAATGGAGAGGAACACGCTGAGCTCGTACTATGAGACAGAAAATAGGTTCATGCTGAAAATATATCATCACCCTCCACTGTCTCTACAACCCTGGCTGTTATATCCTTTCAATTATTGGACATTGAAGGTCAGAAAGGAAAAATTATGTATGCACACAGCACGGTTGGTCTATGATACTCTGACCATGTGTGTGGCTGTCTCACTTCCCACCTCTAGCACATGGACTGATTAAGGGGTCAGGCAGATGGGAGCTCCACCACTGACACATTAGCTTGAGCAAATTATTTATCATCACTGAGTTCATTTCTTCTTCAACAAATGAAATAGTTATACCCACCTCACAAGATAATTTTGAAGAGCAAATGAGATCATAAAGATGATCTTTTCTGGTCACCTGATGCGAAGAGCCAACTCATTGGAAAAGGCCCTGATTCTGGGAAAGATTGACGGCAGGAGGAGAAGGGAGCAACAGAGGATGAGATGGTTCGATGTCATCATCGACTCAATGGACTTGAGTTTGAGCAAACCCTGGGAGATAGGGAAGGACAGGGAAGCCTGGTATGCTGCAGTCTACAGGGTTGAAAAGAGTCAGACACAACTTGGAGACTGAAGAAAAACAACAATAAAGGTGATAGGGTTTAGGGTAATGCCTGCTACTTTCTAAACACCTAAACACTTTCTAAACAGCTGCTGTGACATAGCTGTGTTATTTACCATTGTTCCACTATACCTTCTTGCCTTTTCAGGTTCAGAGAGTAAACACTATTTTGGAAGAGTTAATTTTGCTTCTGTTTTCAACCTGAGATTTCTACAGTCACACTGGTGATATCTGTGGACCCATCACTTTGCCCACATTCACGGTAGACGTTCAGGGAGTCTGGATCTGGCTTGGGGCTGCCCCAAAGACAAAAGAACTGCTCCCAGAGAGTGCAAGAGCTAAGGCTTCCCTTCCGCCCTGCCTGCCGCAGAGCTGGGGGCGTCCACCTCCCCCATGAGGATGCCACATGGACCCTGTTTTCCCTCTGGCAATCAGCATTGCACAGGCAACGCAGACCATGAAATAAGCTTTTTATCACCCAGGACTTTTTCTCTTGGGCTTTCTCTTGCTGTCTTAGCTTTCCCAACACAACAAAGCAGTCCTGGGTCCACTCCAACAGCCACCCCACAACAAGTGAAGATGCAAGAAAACAAGGCCCCCCTCATTTCTTGAGCTTTCCACATTTCTTGTGACTTGGGTGCTCACATGTTCCCTTTCAACAGCCCTTCTGCAGAGAGAGGCAAAGCCGAGAAAAACCCTCTCCCAGTGCCAACGCCCACATCCTTCTTTTTTGCTGAGAGGCAACAAGGCTTAGCTGAAAGAAGACAGAACCTGGAGCCAGACAGGCAAGGTATGAACCCTAGTCCTGTAACTTCCTCACCAAATGACCTTGGGCAAAACAGTCCACCTTTCAGAGCCTCGGTGTTTTCTCCAGCCACATGGGTTCACAGTCCCTGCTAAGCCACACGACTGCTGAGAGGAGCCTCATGAACAGATGCAGGAGCACCACAGAGCAAGTGAGAACCACACTGTTGCCATCACACTTCTTACCATGGAGTTGAACTGTCTGAAAAAAGAAAGCCAAGGGGAGTGATCTAAATCAATCTCTCCATTTCCGTATAAAATATTTGTCAGAAGGTTCTTCTTTTGGTGAAGCAAGGATCAGCAACGTTTTTCTGTGAAGGGCCACTTTATAAATATTTTTGGCTTTGAGGGCCATACAGTTTCCTGCCAAGAACTCAGGCCCTCGGCCACTGGAGCACAAATAGGGCCACAGACAGTATGAAAGTGAGTGGCTGTGGCTGTGTGCCAATAAAGCTTTATTTACAATAGCAGGTGGCAGCGGGCTGGAGGGGTCTGCAGGCTGTACTTTGTCCACCTCGGCCTTAGCTGTTCAGAATTGGGAGCTGGGGAAAAGCATCTGCCTTGCCAAGCAAACCGGAATGCGTTAAGAGAGTCAGAGCCCATGCCAGCCACCAGAATTCCCTCTCTGCCTCTGAGACAGTGGAGTTTTAGATTTATGAGCATGGCAATTTGTTTCACATGATTCTGCCCATAATTACAGCAGCAGCCATTAGGTAAATGATCTGGCCCTTCCCCTGAGTAATATTTCCCCCACTGAAACAAATGGAGGGTGCACTGCTCTCCCATAAGTGAAGCATATTATTTGCCTCATCACACAAGGCAAATGCAGCAGCTCTGAGCTATTAGTCTATCACTGCAGTGATCAGACGGCCAGGAGCCAGAAGTAATTTACAACAGGGAAGTAAACAGGGCCCCAGATAAATAAATAAGAGGCCCGGGCTGGTCTGGGGCCTGAAAAGATTAAGTAAGGAGAATATCTAGCAAGAGATTTAGTGCTAAGTGAGCTAGGACCAGAGCAGCCTCCTACAGAGGAATCAAATTATATCACTGAAAAGAGATATTATCGAAGCCCCTCATGCTGAGATGGGAAATCAGCACTTCTTGGGAGAGGAGGGTTGCCATCATTAGCATAGCAACTGGGGATTCCACACTGAAGTCTGGCTAATTAACTGCAGGTAAATGCTTATAGACGACAGGTAAGCAGGGTGCAGTGTTCATGCCCACCAGGAAAAGCTGGTCAGTTTCTCAGCAGCTGCTGGCTTACAAGTAAAAGGCTGGGGTCTTTTTTCTTAAATGAACAGCCTCCTTATAAAAGATGTGTCCTCAGAGGTAACTAGCTGGAATGGGGAAAAAGTGATGCTGAAGTGGATACCAAGCTGACTCTGGGATTTTAACTTCTGAAATTCTTAAAAGGAGATGGAGATTCAGACGCACCATGCTGGTTGCCCCTGGGAGGGCTGCAAGGTCTGAGAAGCAACCCTCGTCCATCACCCCTACCCTCTAAGAGGACTTCCTCTTCACTTCCTTTTGATGGTACCCTTCCAACGCCAGGATTGAAACCATAGGGGATCAGCCTCTGCATCCTCCTCTTGTTGCCTATTTTGTTGATTGATTTCTTGCAAGGACTCTCAAGTGAGGTTGATTCTTTGGATTCCCTTCCTCAAGTAGGTCATGACAATAACCACATACTCGAGACAACTCTTTCACAGGTAAGAACTGCTCATCCTTACTTGGATGAGCAAATTTATCACCAAGATCACCTCTCTCAAGTGAATATCTTTGCTCTTAAAAGAGAAACTGCTACCCAGACAGGCTGACCCCTGGAAACCCCCAATCCTTAATTCCTTGTAAGTCAATGATCTTTCTTCCATGATTTCTCTTCTCTGCCACTTACTGACAAATTATGGCAAAGGTAAGAATGTATCTTGCTTAGGCCGTGCCCACAGCCCTGGACTAAGAGTGCCAGGGCTGGGGTTTGTGAGTTCCCTACTGCACAGTACCACAGTTTCTCCAGCTGCAAAAACAAAGGCCTATTTCTAGAAATTCTAGAAAAGCCACCCAGCCCTGGGACTCTGTGAAGATGATGCTCTTGCTGCCTGAGGGGCTGCTGTAGAGACAGGGCTTGACACAGAGCTTGGTACAGAACGGAGGGGCATGTGTGTGATCGGAAATTCTTCCCTCTGCCTTGGGGAGCAACCAGAAAAAGACAAAAACAAACCAGAGATCAATTTTCCCCCAAAGATTCCTGCTGTTGCTCTTTCTTTTCCTTGCCCCTTCACTGAGTCTTTATCTTTACCGTCTCTGTTCCATGTTTACTATTTGGTGATTGTTGTTCTTTTTTCTCCCTCCCTCTCTTTCTCATTCTTGGGGTTCTTCCTTCCTCTCCATCCTATGATTCCATCCCCACATCCGTCTAAGGGAAAGACACCTCCTCTTTTCCCCATGACATGGAATTAAGTGTAGTAGGTGGGTCTCTCTTCTCATCAAGGCAGCAGTACAGTGAGTCTGGAAGGCTTGCGTTCCCAGGGCAGCACCGGGGAATGCCCACTGCGAACTGATATCAGGTTTGCAGAAAGAAGTGGCAGTGGGGGCAGAGGCCTGGGTAAGGGAAAGGGGAACACACAGGAGGCTGGTTCTATAGCTACGCCAGTCAGAAACCCAGAGAGAGTCCGTTTGGAAAACATTAATATTTTGATGTTCCAGTGTGGTTCTGGTTCAATTATTTCAGAAGACACGGTTGACTTCAGGTTTGGACTAATTCACCAGATGTCTCTCAAACAACCTCTGGTTTAGATCTCAGATCAAGAAAAAAAAAATAATTGGAGGTTTAGGTCAATGCTCAGTAAATGAGTGTGATCTATTCTTTTTTCATACTAATATTAGGGTTTGTTTTGAGTCCCCACAGGTCTCAAAGGCTTTCTGGAAAGCCTTCACTGAGCTGAGGCTTCCAATAGCTAGACAATTCCTTTCAATGCCCATTAGAAGTAAAAAAAAAAAAAAAAAAAAAATCAGTGAGGCCTGAAGATGAAGCAAACACAATTTATCTTTTCATTTCATTGTATCACAGAATATTATTCCCAGGTCTTTGAAATAAGCATCAAAAAATAACATTCCCTCCCCAGCTCTCAGTCCCAGACACTGGCTCACATCTGCCAGCAGAGGAGCCCAGCATGAGCTCTTTCTCTCTCTCTGGTGGGAGTCTGAATCCCACCCTCGTGGCCCTTGAAGTCAGCTCACACCTGTGCTGCAAGGCGTATCTGCGTGTGGATGGGCTCATCCCAGGACGGCCCTCTTAAGACCCCACGATAGAGTCCTTCTAGTTTTTAAACCTGAGTAATTTGTCTTGCAAAGAGTAAAATAAACAGAGTCTAGAAACTAGGGGAAGAAGTCCAATGTGTTAGTCTTATCCTCACTCTTGTGTATGTGCAATATTATCGAGTGTGCGTCTATGTCCATGAGTGCATATATGTAGCTCAGTCGTGCCCAACTCTTTGTAACCCTGTGGACTGTAGCCCACCAGGCTCTTTTGTCCATGAGATTCTCCAGGCAAGAATACCGGAGAGGGTTGCCATGCCCTTCTCCAGGGGATCTTCCTGACCCAGGGATCGAACCCAGGTCTCCTCCTTTGCAGGCAGATTCTTTACTGTAAAGCTACCAGAGAAACCATATATGTACACATATGCTATTAAATATTATTGGGGACTTTTTCAGAGCAATGAGCAGATAGTGTTGGTCTGGAGCAGAAGGTGCCTTTGATCATATACTGCGAGCAAAAAGCAGACTGTGGAAAGTCCAAGTTCCTTCTCTCATTCACTCCTTTATAGAATACTTACCCAGTGCCCGTTCCGTGTTAGGTGCAGTGGTAGCCAATTACAGAGTCAACAAGTCAAAATCCCAGCTCTCAGGAAGCTTACAGTCTCCTGGGGGATGCGCAAGCAGAAAGCGAACAAATAAATGGACAAAAGAATTCTGGGTAGTGATAAGTGTTATGAAGAAAATAAAACCAGGTCATGTTATAGACAGTGACTAGTAAGGAAGGGATGCTATTGTGGGTAGGGTGACCAGGAAAGGGTCTCTAAGGGAGTGAACAGGCCAAGGCCATGAGCTGAGAAAGGGACGGGGGTGTGGGAGCATTAGGAAGAAGGCCCCGGAGGTTGCAGCGTGGTGGAGGTGGGACGCGTGTCCTAGGATGGCACTAAGGATGGTGGGGCCAGACTGTGTAATGTGGGAGCTTGCAGTTATTCTTAGGATGATATGAAGTCACTGAAGGTTTTACTGGGGGAATGAAATCTGATTTGACTGAAAACAATCATGGTAACTGTCGAATGGATGATGAATGATGAGGGAACACGAGTAGAAGCAGGAAGATTTAGTGGGGAGGTCCTTGCAGTCATCTCATGGAGAAGATGGTGGCAGGTACTAGGGTGATGACAATGGACGACGCCTAGTGACAGACTCTACCGGGTGTCTCACCACTCCTATCAGTGACTCCCCACTCAGGGGGAGCCTGGCAAGTAGAGCACTTCCTGGGCAACGAGTCTGTCACTGCTGCTGCTTCTCCGACCTCATTAGGCCTAGTGACCGCCCAGCCTTCACTCTCACTTACACAAAGGAAGAGCCGCGCACAGGGCAGGAGATTCGCAGAGAACACCGTCAGCGGTGGGAGCCATAGCCATTATTCCCTAAGGTAAGCCTGTCCATCTGGTGGCTGAGCCCGTGGCAACTAGTGGTGACAAAGCTCTGCTTTGTGCTGCAACGTGGAGTGACCATTCCTGCTGGTTTGGGGAGAAGCCTGGCCCAGGCACATCTCTTCCAGGGAGCAGAGGAGCTCTCTCTGGAGGCCAGAAAACATTTACACTAATAATTTACTGTCTCTGACACATATCTGCCATACCATCTCTGTGCACCAAAAACACCAATTATATGAGCCAAGGAGACAGAGCGTCTCCTGTCCCACCACCGCGACCGCGGTCCTGACCCCTGGGCCTCCTCACAGCGTCTCAATAGCGCGAGCTCATTTAAAAGTGAGTATCGTGCACTAGAGTGGAATTGTATCTGCGTTCCGATTCTGCAGTCTGTGAGGGATCTTCATTTATCTGTCTGAGATTCTTACAGAAGGGTCTTACTGTGTCTGTGTGTGGTATGATGGGCATGTGATTTGCTTCTGAAATAAAAGGGGGAGTGGAGCAGGAGATATAAAGACACAGGAAGCAGATGATTAGGGCCGTGATACTAATAACATGGATGACCCAGCCTTTCTTTCTCTATTGTTACCATTGATTTTCATTTCTTTCTGAACATCTTGATCTATGGCTCAGAGTTTCCTAAATTCCAAATTCAATGAAATTGAGACGGAGGGGATCAGTCCTTGGCTAGCCTTTTACCCTCTTAGAAATGCAGTTTTCTCCCTTAGACAGAGCATCCTGACCTCTCAAAGTCAAGATGCTTCCTCCCTGCTGAGAGAAATGTTGGCATGATTCTATGTATATTTTAATCAAAAGCTGACTCACTGATGAGAAATTTGAGTCCAGAGCCCTAGACATGCCAATGAGAGACCAAACTATCCGCTGCCGAGCTGAACCCTCCACTTCGCCAACCATGGGGAAGACTTTGGGCTACAAAACAGGCAGCGCCGATCAAGACAAATCCAGACTTTCAAGGAGGCTACATCACCACAAGCAGGGTGAGGAGAATTAGAGAAGGAATGATGGAAAGAAAGGAACATCATGAATAAAACATTAAAATATTATTCTAAACCATGAATCAGAAACTCAGGCCCAGCACACCACATTCAGGCAAGGAGCGTGAAATTTACTTAAACTTCTCCATTTCTGTTTGGTTTGGACAATACTGTGTTATCATAGTTTTGCTGTTGTTAATACTGTGTCAACAGTTTCATTACAAGCTTTAGGCTCCAGGATTTGTAAATGGACTGCGAACTTTACAAATGGAAACTGATGCTCAAAATCCAGGATCCCTAGGACAGCCAGAAGAAAGTCACCATTACAGACTTTTGTGTATGTGTATAATTCAAAATTAGGATAGAATTTGGGACATCAAATTAAAATGCTCTTTGTCCCCTGGAGGTATTCCCAAGTGGTGGCTGAAAATGAGAGATGATTAGGCCCTTTAGAAAGGTTTCTGTTGATACTGAATGAGATTCGAGAACAAATAGGTCAAGACTATGAGATGCGGGTACAGTAGCATCATTTAGGCAATTGAAGAATGTGTGCCTGGGGTCTCCCCATGTCAACAAGGCGGATATATTTCTATATGCAGTGTGACATTTCCCTTACATGTTCAAGTACCCTGAGAGTTCCTAACCCTAGATAAGGAGGAGGAGGTCCAAAGGTATGGGCAAAGGCTGGCCTCTGATTGTCATCTTCAGCAAAGGGCTATATTGCCAGCAGACATCATGGTCTCTACTTGAGCACCGTTGGTGATGTCCACACAGCCTGGCCAAGCCTGGCCAGCGCCACCACATGCCACAGGGTGCTGAGAACAGCACACGTTCTTCTGCAGAAAGTTTCCAACTGTGCAGGTGGGTCCCGGCCCAGGAAGCCTGAGAAGGAGCCAGGTGGCGAAGAGCCCGTGCTCACACCCTCTGGGCTGAGACGACACCTGTCCGCATTCTGGACTCAGCATCCAACAACCAGCATGTGGTGGTACACACACACAGCAGGTGTTCAGCGGGTGCTTGGACTGTCCCTGGTCACACGGTCTTTTCTCCACCTGGGAACTGGGCGAGAATGTCCCCAGTAGGGAACTGACCATGTGCCAGGGATCACCCTGGGAGTGTGCTTGATTTTTCTATTTTCCCACAGATGGACCAAGGCTTTTGGCTTTGCAAGAACTCCCTCTTCTTGCCATCAGCTGTTTCATACTCGCCAATTCACCAGCTGAGCGAAGATTCATGAGGTTTCCTAAGCCCTTACCCATGTACCCCTCTCTCCCTTCATTCTTCCTCTTCCTGTAGCAATTCAGTTGGCCCCCAGGCTTCCAACCATCACCAGGGTCCAGTGCTTTTCATCAAAGGTTGGTCTGACTTCCCCCAAGGGCGCTCTCCCATCCTGCCCCATGGCCTCACTCTCAAATGTTAACCCTTTCCACACAGCCTCGGAAAAGCATGTTGGAACCCCCACTAAGTAGAGCAGCAAAAACCTTTACCTTCGAACCAAAGAAAATACTAAATCCATGAAGTCACTTAAGCCTGCTTCCAAAGAGGGAGAGACTCAAAATGTTTTATACAGCAACCTATAAGAAACTCATTTTGTGGGATGTTTCACATTCCAGCCCATGCTTATTCCCCCATATATCCCTGCCAGTAATATCAACCAGATGTGGCAAAGAAGTCTGTGCAGAATTGTAAAAATTACAAGCATATTCTGTAATTCCAAAGCATTGTAAAGTCACAGCCTGGTTTTCTTTCTTCAAAAAAGAAATGTAAAAACTTTCCAAGCTGGCAGAATGTTCTCAAATACAAGTATTGCCTGATCACTTTAGAAGATTCTCCTGCTGGCCCAAAGGGCTAAAGAACTGGAAAACGTAAAACCTCACTCTATCTCTGATAAATTGTAGGGAACTTAGAAAGGTACTTGCAAACATATGCTTAAGTCTATAAATTCTTCTCTTTTAATGTTTCAAGTCTTAATATCCTAGATCTCAGATACGAGCATAGGTTCATATATGTTCATATAAGCATAAAAGTACAAACCCTGAGTCTTGAAAGCTTCAGAGTTCCATGACCTCTGTTATTCTCCCCTCCCCCTACCACCCACCTATTGTCTTTTTCAAGATGTATTTCAGCACCAGCAGTACAAAAACAGAAAAATATACAGAACTGGGGGTCAGAACAACCTGGGTTTATTCCTGTGAGTTAGTTAAACTATGCCTCAGTTTCATCATCTGTGTAGTGGGCACAAACACACCTACCTTGAAGGAGGACCAAAGAAGATGGCAAGTACATATGGTGTGTAGCGCACAGTAGGTGCTTAGGAAATGTTTGTTGCCTTCTCTACTCCCCAATCTATAAAATAACAGGGTTGTACTAGATAAGTGTTTCCCAAACTATGCCCCACAGGTGGGTGACCTACACCGAAATCATCTACTTACACAGTTAAATCCTTAGGTTCATTCCAGATCTAATGAACTAGAGTCCTTGGGGACATGGCCTGGGAATCAACATTTTAACTAGGACCTCAAAGGATTTTTTTTTTTTTTCCTATAGGCCAGTCTAAGAACCACTGCAATCTGGATCCTTGCTCTGCAAAGTGTGGTCAAGTAGAAATGCAGACTCCTAGGTCCCACCCCAGACCTCCAGAGCCAGAGTCCACATTTTAACCAGATTTCCAGGTATTCAGATGCGCAGTCAAGGTTGAAAAATGCTGGTCCAGATAACTTTTACTTCTAGCCCTGTTATTCGATAGGATGAGTCTATAAGGCAATTCAAAGTATTACCCTTACAATCAACTGTGTGAACAAGGCCACAGGCTTCTGTGCTCAGTTAGATAAAGTCTCAGTGAAGGGAGAGCAGAAACTCTGCCTGACTTCTTTCCCTCGCTCCAGCTTCAGGCACTACAGTGAGTGCGACTCACAGAAAACAGAAACCCCAAGAGTGCCAGGGTACCCACTGCAATCTATTATCTGTCCCCACGTCGTCAAGCACGTGATGAAGCCTGTCATAAAGCGAAGGAAGGCTGGCCTGGCCGCAGGGCTCGGGTGTGTAGCGCACAGTGGGGGTGCTGGAGGAGGAAGCAGAGTTCCGGGGGCAAGGGTTCTCTCCCTGAGACTGAGGCAGCCGTGCCCCTGGAAAGCGTGACCCCATGCCAGCAGTGGTGAGGCTGCTCGCACCGTCTGCCCCGTCTCTGAAGGCTGGGCCAGCCCAGAGGCGGGACAGGTCTCCCGGATCCAGCTCCAGGCCGGCAGTCTCTGAAGCCCCCACCCCTGATGGACTGGCTTTCCCCTCATCCTATTACCATTTCACCACATCAGATAACAGCTCTGCTGGAGAACGGAGCACTATGGTTTTTGTTCTGTCCACTGTTTTTTCACTTTTACAGCACCGTTTCACATCAATGCAGAGTTTTATGGAGACACACATTGCATGTACTTAAGTTTTAAAGGTTAGTGCAGACTGGAAGACTCAGGCGGCTGCAAAAGGATCTCTGAGAAGCAGCAGGTAGAGGTACAGGGTTCCAGTCATCCAACAAATCTGGGCTCACGTAGGGCTTCAGAGAAATAAAAGAACTGCAGCACTAACTGAGCTTCTCTAAGGTGGCACTGACACTTCAGTAACTAACTTCTCATAACTCTAGATGGAAATTGTGGTGAGGATGTGGGCTCTGGACTCAGGCAAGACTGAGTTTGAATTTTAGCTTTGCCAGTGACCTTGAGCAAGCTGTCTAAATCTCTAGGACTCTGTGCGTTTATCTCTAAACGGGATAATGGAGTATCTAACCTCCTAAACCTGAGAATGGTGGTGGTGGTTTAATCGCTAAGTTGTGTCTGACTCTTGAGACCGCAAGAACTGTACCCCGCCAGGCTCCTCTGTCCATTCTCCAGGCAAGAGTACTGGGGAGGTTTGCCAATGCCTTCTCCAGGGGATCTTCCAGATGGAAGGATTGAATCCTGCATTGCAACCAGATTCTTTACCGACTGAGCCACCAAGGAAGAGAAGCTACCTGAAAGCAGATCGCGGAGCGTCTGATTCACAGTAAATATGCAATAAACACTTGTGTTCATTCATTTGTTCAAGTTCCTGCCCCCAGTACTTCAAAATGCAACTCTATTTGGAGATTGGGTCTTTAATGAGTTCACTAAGTTAAGTGTGGCCATCAGGGTGGGGCCCTAAGACAACATGACTGTGTCCTTATGACAAAAGGACGGGACGTCATGGGCGAGCGTGAACAGGACCACCGTTAACAGAAGGACAACAAGAAGACCGTCAACTGCAAGGCAAGGAGAGAGGCCTCAGGAACCAGCCCTGCCAGCACCCACATCTGAAACTTCCAGGCTGTAAGCTGTGAGGACACAAATTTCTGTTATTTAAGCCATCTGGTCTGAGGTGCTTCATTGCCACAGCCCCAGCAAACTAAGGAGCTCTGACTGGTATCCCTGCTGTCTAGATTATCAACCAGAGGCTGAGACAGTTGAGGCCACTTGCCCAGGGTCAGTCAGCAGAGGGTGGGATCCCAGCCCAGGTCTGGGCAGTTCCCTGACGTTTTCCTCCTCTACTGGACTGCTTCAAAGAAATCCCACACACCACAGCTAAGACCCCAAGCAGTCAAATAAATAAATATTTAAAGAAAATTTAAAAAAAGAAACATTAGATCACTTAGCAAAGCACAGATGCAGAAATGCAGCTTCTGGTTTGTTTGGGGATGTGGGGCATGGAGCTTCCCAGGCGGTACAGTGGAACCCACCTGCCAATGCAGGAGACGCAAGAGATGCAGGTTCAATCCCTGGGTAGGGAAGGTCCTCTGGAGGAGAGCTTGGCAATCCATTCCAGTATTGTTGCCTGGAGAATGGCCAGAGGAGCCTGGTGGACTGCAGTCTATGGGGTCACAAAGAGCTGGACATGACTGAACATGCACACAGCATGGGTACTCATGGCTGTGTGATTGGGGCAAAAAATGATCATATGAAGGAGAGGTACAAGCGAGCAGAAAAGGACAGTTGAGGGGACGGCTCGCTCACTGCAAGTAAGTTCCTTGAAAACTGAGGTCTCACAACTCTCTGGGAGGAGGGCAGCAGCCCCAGTGACCTGGGGCTAAGTTGGCTGGCCACGTTTCATATTGTTTTCAGCTGCCTGGCGATCAACTTCCCAAGTATCTTGCAACTCTGCTGACCCAAGTGAGCGACAGCACTTTAACCCCAGCGGCATTTTTTTTTAAATCGCCAAATACCTCACAGGACTGTGTGAAGAATAACTGGGGCCTCTGTCCTGCTGCGAGTACAGCTGCTTCTTCAGTCAGGCTTTAAACCACTATCAACTGTCTGACGGCCTCTTCTGCCATGAATCCACGAGACATGGACCAGAAGGACCCCAGAGGTCTGCTCAGCCTCAGCTGGCAAAGTCAAACTCTTAAAAAGCAGTTGCGAAACTCCGTGTCCCTCTCATCCCCTTCAAAGCTCCCTAATCTGGGGAAAGGCAGACAGCTTTTAATTACTGTTTTCATCTTGTCTTTTGCTTCTTTGAAGGAACTTCTGGCAACATTAACCACTTAACTTCCGAATAACCAGAAACTTTTCACTCCTTTCCCCAGTGTATAGGTAAAAGAGAAAGCTGGAAGGAGAGGCACAAAAGGAGAAATCAGTAACCTACAGACCATATAACAGGCTGTGTTCCATCCCAACCTCTCTGAATCAGGCCCAGAGAAGTGAAGTAACATGCCTAAGGTCACACAGCTTGTGGGCGGCAGAGCCAGTGCGAGGGTTGGGATCGTCCCACTCCTGGTACCTTCCTCAACCCTCCTCTATTTCAGAGCCTAAACTCTTTGCCAGGTTCTCAAATGTTGACATCAGAGATGCCAAAGCCCCAGCATATGCACACTCCTATCAGTTGGCCAGCAAAAGCTAACCACAGCCATTTTCACTGAGCACTTTCTGTGTGCTATATTCAATGCTAAAGGTAGTCCCTGGGCTGTTTCCAAGTATATTACAAACACCTGGAGAAGGAGGTTCTATTATAGTCTATTTTACTGATCAAGAACATGAGACCAGAGAGGTTAAGTATTAATAATTTGCCCATGGTCTCATAACAAGTAGTTGGCAGCCCTTTAACACTTTTACTTCACTGCCATCTCCTAAGATCAGCCCTGGGTCAGGAGTGAGAGAAAACCTAGAAAGAGCAGAAATACAGCTCTGACACCTGAAAATCTTATAATCTACCTCAGGATTCAGTCAGTTCAGTCGCTCAGCCGTGCCCGACTCTTTGCGACCCCATGGACTGCAACACGCCAGGCCTCCCTGTCCATCACCAACTCCCAGAGTTTACTCAAACTCATGCCCATTGAATCGGTGATGCCATCCAACCATCTCATCCTCTGTCATCCCCTTCTCCTCCCACCTTCAATTTTCCCAACATCAGGATCTTTTCCAATGAGTCAGTTCTTCGCATCAGGTCGCCAAAGTATTGGAGTTTCAGCTTCAACATCAGTCCTCCCAATGAATATTCAGGATTGATTTCCTTTAGGATGGACTGGTTGGATCTCCTTGCAGTCCAAGGGACTCTCAAGTCACAGTTTCCCCCTCAGTCAGTCTCTCCCATCAGGAAGCTCCCATAAGCCTCCTCCATCAGAGGGCAGACAGCCTGAAAACCTCAGGATTAGAGTGAGCTAATATTTATTGAGTGCCCAAGGTAGGACAGAGACCTTGCTGGGTGTTCTACAGACCACAGTGGTTATCACCTAAGCCTCAGGGCACTTCTGCGCTCCAGGATGCTGTGGCTCACGCACTGTGTACTGAAGGACAGAGTAAGAGCGTAGATACGTCACTACTATACACATGCACCAAGGAATCCGACGGTGCTGCATCTGAGGGGTGTGGGTAACCAGCCAAGGTCTGATAAAAACTCTCCTTTTAGCATATGGGGGACTTCAGGTCCCCACAAGAGTTAGCACAGCAATGTAGCATGACAGAAATACTCTGCAGCAACATACATGCGCTCTGTTCTCCATTCCAGTGTATCCTGGTTGTACAACTAAATAGAGAATACTTAGGTAAGTCAGATAATTCTTCTGAGCTTTAGCAGTAGATTTAATAATGATTCTCTTTGCAGAATTGTTGTGAAGGCTGAAATCTGAGCACTGAGGCAGAATCCAAAGAGCTGCTGCTGCTTAGAAATATGAGATATACAGACAAGTAGTTTAATATCCAAGACTTAGTCTCCTTATCTATAAAATGGGCATATTAAGGCAAAGAGCTAATTGTAGCAGAATGAACGCACTGTCTTCAGAGTCAGATTACCCACATCTGTTTCCTGGCTCAGTCACTGAGTAACTATATGATGCTGGGCAAGTTCTTGGACCTCTGTGAGCCTATTTCACGCCTGTGGGAAAGTAGTCATAGTCCCTACCCCCACACAGTCATTAGGTGCATCAAACTAGGTACATGTAAAGCACTCAGAAGAGCATCTGGGACGCACTGTGTTTGCTACTGTCATTACCTTGAAGTGTTATTGTGAAGATCCAAGCCATTCGATGGAAGCACAGGGGACTGCACAGACTAGATGCTCAGTAAACGTGTAGACGTCAGATGTGTTTAAGTTCGGGGTCTCTTGCTCCGTCTTCTGATAACAGAATTATTCTTTTCTTTGGGAAATCCATTCCCAGGACCCACACACCATCAGCGCCAAACAACTGGTTAATCAGAGGACATCGTCTCACTGGCCACAGTCACCTGCTCAGAGTCGGAGGTGTGACCAAGGTGAGCAGCTGACTCTCAGCTCTTTTTTGCATGACTGTCACCAGTGACACCCTCTCCACCCTGGTCGCTAAGTTATCTCCCTCTGAGTCTTCTGCTGTTGTCTGCCATCCCGTGCACACTTCCAAGGGCTGGAGGGAGTGAGACGAAGTCCTAATGACACCACCATGCCCCCTGGATCCAGTGGTTTCTAAGCCCAATCACAGGGGCTTCCCTGGCAGCTTGGTGGTAAAGAGTCTGCCTGCCAATGCAGGAGACACGGGTTTGAACCCTTGCTGGGAAGATCCCACACGACCCAGAGTAACTCAGGCTGTGCGCCACAACTATTGAGCCTGTACTCTAGAGACCGCAAGCCAAAATGACCGAAACCCACACACCCTAGAGCCTGTGCTCCACAACAAAAAAGTCCACTGCGATGAGGAGCCTGCACACTGCAATAAGAGGGTAGCCCCTACTTGCCGCAACCAAAGAAAAGCCTGTGCAGCAGCGAAGATCCAGCACAACCAAAAATAAATAGAATTATTCAAGAAAATAAAAATAATAAATAAAGCCAACCATAACCACCACTGGCCTTCTCATGCATATGAATTAACATATTTCCCCTTTGGGTTAAACTAATTTTAGCCACATTTCTGTCACTAGTTAGTAGCAATATTATAATAACATCGGTTCCCAATAAATATCATTTCCCTTTCCCATCACATGTCTTAAAATATGACCCAAAAGGTATTGGAAATACCAATTTCCCAAAAGGTATTTTTCAGATAATCATTGAATATGAAGCAGTTTTTGTCTACAGATCTAGCAAGAGAAGGTGTGTCAGAATTGCTGCTGAAACCTCATGACAGGTTGTGGAGGAGACAGCCACCCAGCAGCCCATTTAGCATTCCTTGGAAAATGGCTCACTGCATCTACTGAGATTCAGTGCTCTTTTAAAACAGAGCTGGTGGCATATGTATACACACTCATGATTGCACATTTATTGATTTCTAATTTGCCCCCTGCTTACTTCCAAAAAGGCCCTGGAGTGGCTGACAAAATAAGACAAAGACACAAGAGGGTCATTAAGAAAAATCAAAGACCAAGCCCAGAGAGAAAAAGGGATTGCTGATTATAGCTGAAACCCAGGTTAATAAAGCTGCTTCAATGACAAATATATATATTTAGCTTTCAGCTCTTTGGCAGCTATTCAGAGTGTGTCCTGACGGGGTACAGGGCATCCTTCATGTCTGCAGCTCAACACCCAGCACAGAGGCCAGGCACCTGGGAGAGGCTTCCTGCATGAACGATGGATAAAAGGGTCAGAGCTCCCTGAGCGCACTGCTCCTACGGAGGCCTGCACCGTCTACGCGCCCACTCGTGAGCGCCCGTGTGTGCCACATGGGCCCGGCCAGGAGCCTGGAGAGGAGTGGGCCGTTCCAACCGCTGCTCTCTGGCCTGAAGCAAAAGCTCCGTGTAAGAGAGCAGCTCCTCGTCTCTTCAAGTCTCCCATGAAAGGAGACTAGAAACAGGTTGTGAAGACGGGAATTGCAGAAGTAACAACAGTTATCTATGCTGGTTATGTGTGCAGAGCACTTTAAACCCTAGAAAATGCAGGCTCAGCATAATCTCTTTGGGTTCAGAGAGTTCCCTGGTGAGGTGCATGAACGGAAGAGGGGGCCTCTCTCATTTACCGATGAGGACACTCAGGCACAGGAGACAAAGTGGCTCTCCTGACCTCTCTCAGTCAGAAAGTGGCCATGAGGCCGCCACACTGGACTCCCCACGCCCTTGTGCTGCCTGCCTGGGCCTGGCACCCTGCATCTCAGAGACCTGTTATCACAGCCTGAAATGCCTCCTCTGCCCAGATCAAGATCAGCTCCGCCTAAAATGGGCATCTGCTGATGTCTGCGGGGAGCAGGAACCAGACACCTCCCCCAACCCCCTGCAGCAGCGGGACCCTCAGACCCTGCCCGCTCAAAGCTGCCACACAGCCCAGCCCCACGGGCACCTTCTGTTTGCTGGAAAGTGATGCTGAGAGCCCAGGTGAACGACATACAGTCTGTATGGTTTAGTTAAAAGCAGGCTGAAAGGCACAAGGCAGTGCTGGGTGGAGAGACGGCTATTAAGTGAGTGTTTAAGGAAAGAACTCTCCAGGGAAGAGGAAGGGAAAAACCAGAGTGGTTTCCCCATCTGCCCATTTGGTATTGCTTATTCAGCTCTGCCAGATACACACTGCACTTCATCCACCCTCACATCCATCAAGGTGGATGAAGAGTGGAAGAGTGGAAAGGGAGGTGTTCTCTTTCCCACATTTAGTGCAGTCAGTCGGGTGAAAGGGAATGCCAGCCAGAGAAGACTGTGACGAAGTCCAGGTGCACACAAGACAAGGCAAGCAAGGCCACCGCGGCACTGAAACGCCGGCCAACGCAAGCCTGCTCTCATTCCAACAGAGTGCCTGAAAGTACATGTGTGTGTATAGTCTCTCACTGTGTGTACAGAGATACAATTTCCTGATTCAGAACTCATTCTTAAGTGCACATGCAAACATGTGTTTCATATTTCCCAATCTATCCTGGAGCCTACATGCATCAGTGGACCGCATACGTAGGTATAAAACATGGCCACTGGAACGGGAATGGTGGCCACCACGCAGAAACCTCTCCAGTAACGTCACAGTCCTCCCAGCCATGCTGTAAATCTTGCTGCCTGATTGCTAAGCATCCAGACACTTGTTGCTCCAACCAGAAAGTTAAGCCTTGGGCAAGCAATTCACCCCATAACATTCACTAGTCACCACCAGTTGGACTTCCAGATACAGTCATGAAGCTGTTCACTGTCGAAAATTAGCACTTCCCTAACACCCCAGTCCATGAATCACACTCTCCATCCGGATGTGTTTCTCCAGCTCTTGAGTATCCAAACTCTCATGCTGAATAAATACACAAAGACATCTCCAAGTCTCCCCTCTTCATTATATCCTGGACCATTCCAAAGAGAAAGCAAAGTTCAAGGTGTTTCTTTCTTTTCCCAAACAAATCACAGACCTCCAGACCCAGAGTTCCCGGACTGGCAGAGGGAGGAGGCAGCCACAGGGCAGGAGCCCTTCTAGCCAGCAAGGAGGTGAAGCTGAAAGGTTTAACGCAAACCACTGCCCTCGGAGACTCACCTCCAAGCCCCCCTTGGGGCATTTCCCTAGGGTACATTCAGACCCAGGTAAAAGGATGGATTTCCTCCCTCCATGTAAAAGAGAGATGCACTAGCGTAAGTCCACAGCTCTCACCAGCCACTTCAGTGGCTCTCTGAAGGAAGGGAGCAGAAAAGGTGGGCTGGAGGGGAGCACAGGGACCCACACGCTGAAGCCGGGCCCCAGATGCCCCCACGTGTGGACTCACTGCCAAGCTCCACGTGGTCAGGGCGCCCCGCGCTCAGGCAACCACATCCTCTGCATCAGCAAATGCAGACAAGACACAAGGCAGAGAAGCAAGTCCACTCTACTCACAGTCTGGTGAGCTTCAGGTTGCTCTGGAAAAGCAGTTCTGGGAGGACCTGGAGCTTATTTTTGTTCAGGCGCCTGAAAGGGGAAGAGAAAAAGAAAATGAAGAGATGTCAAGAGGACATGAAACTGGATCAAGGGTATTCATAGACCCCACTCAATCAATCCATCAACATGTCTTAAAGGCTTCTAGATCTTTCATCATGGGATGCTCAGCACGTGGAAGGCTTATTCTATCTTGTAACATGTGGAGTCAGGTGGAGGATAAAAGGCAAAGGTAGGTGGGAAGCAGGAAAACAGCATGCCTGCTGCCTCTCTCCTGTCACGAGCCTCAGAGAGACGTCACTCAGAGAGACGTCACTCAGTGATGACAACACGGTTTCCCAGGAACTTCAGACAGGCTTTTGAACTCGTCTAACCACTTGCTTGCTTAGCTATTGCCAACTGATGGGACAGGCATGTGAAATGGGTCCCTAAAAATAAATAAAATGCCAGGGAGACTATTCCAGATCCTAAGTGGGTGGTGGGGGCGGGGAGGACAGACAGCAGCCGTTACAGAAGCAGAGAGAGAGTGGGCACATCACCGTGGGTTCAAGGGCCAAAATGGGCCTTTGTGGGTACCTTCCTCTATTTAAAAAATTAAATATTGTATTCTGTAACTATGAAAGTGAAAGTCGCTCAGTTGTGTCTGACTCTTTGCTTCCCTGTGGACTATAGAGTCCATGGAATTCTCCAGGCCAGAATACTGGAATGTACACCTGTTCCCTCTCCAGGGGATCTTCCCAACCCAGGAATCAAACTAGGGTCTCTTACATTGCAGGCGGATTCTTTACCAACTGAGCTATCAGGGCAGCCCATTGTATAACTCTCCTGGTATAAAACCAAATACATTAAGATTATATAACATTTACTTGGCCTAAACACTCACTTTTTTTCTTTTGATTTTCAAAGAAATTAAACCATTTTCATGGGTCCCTTAAAAGCGCTGTTGGCCCTGGGTGCTGTCCCCACTGTGCCTAACGGGGCAGCCGGCCACGGTCTAGGTGGGCAGTGGGGCCGGAGCCAGTGCAGGAGGGACAGCCCACGTGGGATGGCAGCAGCAGAGCCAGACTCTGCCCCGAGAGTGGTCCACACTGACACCCATGGTAAAGAAGGCCACCTGAGCTTCCAAGGACGGCGAGTCACTGCTGCTGCCCCCATGGAGGCTGCTTTCCTGGGAATGTGAGGCCAAAAGGGAGAGCCTGCCCCACGCTTGGGGCTTCCTAGATGGTGCTAGTGCAGGAGACGTAAGAGACTCGGGTTTGATCCCTGGGTGGGGAATATCCTCTGGAGGATCCTCTGGAGGAGGGCATGGCAACCCACTCCAATATTCTTGCCTGGGGAATCTCATGGACAGAGAAGCAGTTTATAGTCCATGGAGTCACAAAGAGTCAGACATGACTGAAGTGACTTGGCATGCAGGCACGCTCCATGCTCACCCCCAGGCCTCTCTATCCAAATATCATTCAGTTCAGTTCAGTCGCTCATTCGTGTTTGACTCTTTGTGACCCCATGGACGGCAGCACGCCAGGCTTCCCTGTCCATCACCAACTCCCAGAGCTTGCTCAAACTCATGTCTATCAAGTCAGTGAAGTCATCCAACCATCTCATCCTCTGTCATCCCCTTCTCCTCAAGCCTTCAATGTTTCCCAGCATCAGGGTCTTTTCCAATGAGTCAGTTCTTGGCATCAGGTGGCCAAAGTATTGGAGTTTCAGCTTCAGCATCAGTCCTTCCAGTGGATATTAAGGACTGATTTCCTTTAGGATTGACTGGTTTGATCTCCTTGCAGTCCAAGGGACTCTCAAGAGTCTTCTCCAACACCACAGTTCAAAAGCATCAATTCTTCTTCATTCAACTTTCTCTATGGTCCAGCTTTCACATCCATACATCACTACTGGAAAAACCATAGCTTTGACTAGATGGACCTTTGTCAGCAAATGTCATTATGCAGCCTAATCACTGAAGCCAAAATCAGTGTCCCCAAACCTCCTCAGAATCCTCAGATTCTTTCTCTCCAGAATCTCCCAGTGCAAAGACCAGTTTACAGATGGCTGAATTTCTCTGCTTAAACTATGCATGTTTGGCTATGTGGAACAGCCATGTGATTCCATCTCAGAGCTAAGTGAACTGAAGAGAAGAAAAGGTGAACTTCTTCCCAGCTTCTGGCCCCAAAGCCCACACTCTCATAGTGCTCCAAGCAGCTACGATTCCAGTGGGTGGGGTGGGGGTGGGGGTAGGATATTGTTATTTGCCCTTTTTTATTCCAGGCCAACAGATAAAAACTTGAGAGGGACAGGACACCAGAAGGGAGTTTACAAGGGCGAAGTATGTGGGAGAGAAGCATTTATGACCTCAGGGAATGAGGTTCTGCTGAGAAGCGTGTGGCTTAGCCCTGAAGGGGTGCACATCGAGTGTGTGGACCAACCACATCTGCTGGTGGCACTCCTGACTGGAAGGAAGCCAGAGGAAAGGCCGGCAAGTGGGACAAGTGAGCTCAACTACCCCCCCCCCCCCGCCAACTCCCTGTGTTCTTTTTCATTGTTAAAAACAGAGGTTATAAAAAAAAGCCTTAACATAGAATTGACCATCTTAACCATTTTTAAGTGAAGTGTGTTCACATCCTTGTGCAGCAGATCTCCAGAGCTTTACCATCATGCAAAATCGAAACCTGTGAAGCAACACCACATCGCCCCCTCACCTTGTCCCTGGCAGCCACCATTCTGCCGCACCTGCTGTCTCTATGGATTTGACCAGTGCTCTTCTCATCACTCCCAGTATCTGCTCTTTGTGAGTTCCTGTCACTAAAGTGGGAAGAATGGGGGTGGCCCAGAGGACAGGAAGGCGAGAGGGAGTCTAGCCCCTTGTTTACAGCAGTTCCCATATAGCCGGTGATAAATGAGCGTGTGTGCATGTATACTGTGTGACCCCAAGGACTGTAGCCTGTCAGAGCCCTCTGTCTGTGATAAGCCACTTTCTAATACGGATTCTTATGGGAAAGAATCCCTTAAAAGAAACGGAGTAGCCCTCACAGTCAGCAAAAGAGTCCAAAATGCGGTACTTGGATGCGACCTCAAAAATGACAGAATGATCTCTGTTCGTTTCTAAGACAAACTATTCAATATCACACCAATCCAAGTCTATGTCCCAACCAAATTGCTGAAGGAGCTGAAGTTGAATGGTTCTACAAAAACCTACAAGACCTTCTAGAACTCACACCCAAAAAAGATGTCCTTTTCATTATAGGGGACTGGAATGCAAAAGCAGGAAGTCAGGAGATACCTGGAGTAAAGGCAAATTTGGCTTTGGAGTACAAAATGAAGCAGTGCAAAGGTTAACAGAGTTTTGCCAAGAGAATGTACTGGTCATAGCAAACACCCTTTTCCAACAACACAAGAGAAGACTCTACACATGGACATCACCACATGCCCAACACCGAAATCAGACTGATTATATTCTTTGCTGCCAAATATGGAGAAGCTCTATACAGGCAGCAAAAATAAGACTGGGAGCTGACTGTGGCTCAGATCAGCAACTCCTTATTGGCAAATTCAGACTTAAATTGAAGAAAGTAGGGAAAACCATTAGACCATTCGGGTGTGACCTAAATCAAATCCCTTACGATTATACAGTGGAAGTGACAATCAGATTCAAGGGATTAGATCTGATAAGAGAAAGTGCCTGAAGAACTATGGACGGAGGTTCGTGACATTATACAGGAGGCAGTGATCAAGATCATCCCTAAGAAAAACAAATGCAAAAAGGCAAAATGGTTGTCTGAGGAGGCCTCACAAATAGCTGAGAGAAGAAGAGAAGCTAAAGGCAAAGGAGAAAAGGAAAGCTATACCCATTTGAATACACAGTTCCAAAGAATAGCAAGGAGAGATAAGAAAGCCTTAATCAGCGATCAACGCAAAGAAATAGAGGAAAACAACAGAATGGGAAAGACTAGAGATCTCTTCAAGAAGATTAGAGATACCAAGGGAACACTTCATGCAAAGAAGGGCTCAATAAAGGACAGAAATGGTATGGACCTAACAGAAGCAGAAGATATTAAGAACAGGTGGCAAGAATACACAGAAGAACTGTACAAAAAGATCTCCATGACCCAGGTATTCACAATGGTGTGATCACTCACCTAGAGCCTGGACATCCTGGAGTGTGAAGTCAAGTGGGCCTTAGGAAGCATCACTACGAGCAAAGCTAGTGGAGGTGATGGAATTCCAGTTGAGCTATTTCAAATCCTAAAAGATGATGCTAAGTGCTACACTCAGTAGGCCAGCAAATCTGGAAAACTCAGCAGTGGCCACAGGACTGGAAAAGGTCTGTTTTCATTCCAATCCCAAAGAAAGACAATGTCAAAGAATGCTCAAACTACTGCAGAATTGCACTCATCTCACATGCTAGCAAAGTAATGCTCAAAATTCTCCAAGCCAGGCTTCAACAGTATGTGAACCATGAACTTCCAGATGTTCAAGCTGAATTTAGACAAGGCAGAGGAACCAGAGATCAAATTGCCAAACATCTACTGGATCATCAAAAAAGCAAGAGAGTTCCAGAAAAGCATCTACTTCTGCTTTATTGACTACACCAAAGCCTTTGACGGTGTGGATCACAACACACTGTGGAAAATTCTATAAGAGATGGGAATACCAGACCACCTGACCTGCCTCCTGAGAAATCTGTATGCAGGTCAAGAAGCAACAGTTAGAACTGGACATGGAACAACAGACTGGTTCCAAATAGGAAAAGGAGTATATTGTCAAGGCTATATATTGTCACCCTGTTTATTTAACTTATATGCAGAGCACATCATATGAAACAATGGACTGGATGAAGCACAAACTGGAATCAAGATTTCTGGGAGAAATATCAATAACCTCAGATATACAGATGACACCACCCTTATGGCAGAAAGTGAAGAACTAAAGAGCCTCTTTATGAAAGGGAAAGAGAAGAGTGAAAAAGCTGGCTTAAATTCAACATTCAGAAAACTAACATCATGGTATCCAGTCCCATCACTTCATGGCAAATAGATGGGAAACAATGGAAACAGTGACAGACTTTATTTTGGGGGGCTCCAAAATGGTGACAGATGGTGACTGCAGCCATGAAATTAAAAGACGCTTGCTCCTTGGGAGAAAAGCTATAACCAAACTAGACAGCATATTAAAAAGCAGAGACACTACTTTGCTAACAAAGGTCCATCTAATCAAAGCTCTGTTTTTTCCAGTAGTCACAGATGGATGTGAAATCTGGACTATAAAGAAAGCTGAGTGAAGAAAAATTGATGCTTTTGAACTGTGGTGTTGGAGAAGACTCTTGAGAGTCCCTTGAATTGCAAGGAGATTCAACACCAGTCAATCCTAAAGGAAATCAGTCCTGAATATCCACTGGAAGGACTGATGTTGAAGCTGAAACTCCAATACTTTGGCGACCTGATGCCAAGAACTGACTTATTGGAAAAGACCCTGATGCTGGGAAAGGTTGAAGGCTGGAGGAGAAGGGGATGACAGAGGATGAGATGGTTGGATGGCACCATCAACTCAACGGACATGAGTTTGAACAAGCTCCAGGAGATGGTGATGGACAGGGAAGCCTGGTGTGCCACAGTCCATGGGGTTGAAAAGAGTCAGACACGACTGAGCGACTGAACTGAACTGAACACGGAAAAGCACTGGTCCCAGAGAAGGTGTGGTGCTTTGACTCTGGGATCGGCCAGACTAGGTCTGGCTCTATCGTGTTCTCGCCATAGGACCTTGGGGAAGTAACCTAGCTACTTAAGCCTCAGTTTTCCACCTGCAAAATAACTCTACTCGGTGGGTTACAGTAAACCTTGACACAGTGTATGTAAAAGCACCCAGCACTGCAGTGAGCACATGGCATAATCGAAATGAGCTGCTTTATAACTGCGTCAGACACCGCGCTGTGTGCTGGAAGGGTGGGATCTCAGGTAGTGCAGCTCAGAGACTGGGGTCATTATTACTAGCATCTTATGGATAAAGGATATCATGGGACTTCTCTGGTGGCCCAAGGGTTAAGAATCCACCTGCCAATGCACAGGACACAGGTTTGATCCCTGCTCTAGGAAGACTCCACATGCTACAAGACACCTAGGCCCATGAGCTGCAAAAAGAAAAGCCACTGCAGTGAAAAGCCCACACACTGCAACTTGAGAGTAGCCCCCACTTTGAGCACCTAGAGTAAGCCTGCATGCAGTCAACAATAAATAAATAAATAGACAGATTCCGTGGAATTCTCCAGGCCAGAATACTGGAGTGGGTAGCCCTCCCCTTCTCCAGGGGATCTTCCCAATCCAGGGATCAAACCCAGGTCTCCCACATTGCAGGCAGATTCTTTATCAGCTGAGCTACCAGGGAAGCCAGATAGACAGATAAAGGATGTCAACACGTGGAGAGGTGAAGTCCATTCTGCAAGGCCACTGTGATAGGAAATGGTGGAGGCAGGATGCTGACCCCGGCGGTCTGCCTCCAGAGCCTGGTTCTAAACCACTGGGGTTACCGGAAGCCCCTCTATCAGTGACAGCTCCCTTCCCCACACCCCCACCCTTTTCTCCCCTTCTCATCTTTTTGGCTCTGCTTCCTTTCATCCAGGGTGGCCACCTCCTCCGCCCCTGCCCAGACCACCATCTGCCCTGAGGACACTTCCCTCCCTGAAAAGGATGCTTTTGGGTCCCCAAGGCCAGCAGCGGGCCTCCAGGTAGGTCTGTCTGGAACCCTCCTCTACATCCACAGCTGCAAAAAGCCTGGTGAGAGTTACACCCAGACAGCCAATGATCCCATACAGGCAAAAGTCCTGAAATCTGGCCCACCGTGGCCTGCAGTGGGGAGGGTATTGAGTGTGCTCAAAGCTCAAAACCAGAGTTGAAGCTAAAAATAAAACCAGCTTGGCTCTGAGGCTCCAGGAAGGGAAGGAATCGTTTTCAGTTCTTTGCCGGTATTTGTGGCTGGACAAAAATAAAAACACAACCAAATTTAGCCAATTGTGCGCTGCCTGCTGCTTCGTAAACCCTGAATGAGGATTCCATGGCAGCTGGGCTGGGCTCTCCTTCCTTTAAAAGCCTCAGGGCCTTTCTGCTTCGGCTTGGACGGGCCGCACGCTGGTTCTCTGTTATCGAGGGGAGCTCGATACATTTCTAGTTCATCCCATCCTGGGATTTATTCATTCTTATTTAGTGAGCCGAGCTGGTCTGAAAGGTCTTACTTGAAGAGCTGATGAAGCCTCCAGGCTGCGTAAGGTGCACTTCTCATGTGGCTGCTCTAAGAGCAGCCCCTGAACAGGAAAATGAACAGAGGGAAACAGGTCGTTCTCCTGCCAGAGAGACAGATAAGCGCTGGGCTGCAGACAGCGGCTATTGGCCTCCGTGCCCTCCATCACTCATGCCATCTGCTGCTCTGTCACCTGGGTCCAGAGGTAGAAATCTGCCACAGTTCAAATTGGAACTAAACCTGTGATGCCTGGATGGAGAAAAGGACTGAATGGGACCCATATGAGGGCAGACCTGAGGTCAGTAAACAAGATATGGGCCTGGTCAGTGATAGGTTAAGTCCACCTGGATGTATTCTCTTCCTCTAAGATCAACACTCCTTTTCAGCTTTCCTGCTGGAACAATGGAAGCATCAGGGTCAAGAAGTCCACGGGTTGCCAGCTGCAAGGTCATTCTGTTTTTCAGCCTGAACTGTTAAGCCCCAAGACACAGAGTCTTGGCTTTGTGGTACCACTGATGGCCTTCTTGGAGGAACCTGCGTTTAAGATCTAATTAGAGATTTTTTCCACCTTATTGAATTCTTTCATTTGTCTGTCCATTAAACCCATGCAACCACTAATTTATCCATTCATAAAACCACCCTCTACCCCTATGTCTGTCCATCCGTCCATCCATCTATCCTTCCATCCATCTTCCCATTTTTCAATACGAACATACAAAGATGATTAAGATACAGTCCCTTCCTGTATCTGCATGAATAAGATGTAGATGAAGAAGGATGTCAGATGCTAGCGAAGGAGACTGGCATGGAAACAAAAATCTGTAGCACGATCTTGTGAGCAAAGCTATTGTGGGGGCACAAGGGGAGGAGCAGCTAACCCAGACCTGGGACAGGAAGGCTTCCCGAAGAAACTGGTTTGAGTTTTTGTTTATTTGTTTGCTTGTTTGAAGCATAATTTTGACTCTTCAGGAGACAAGAACAACGAGTTCTAGGCTTTGAGAGCAGTATGTGCATGGAGCACCAGGAGACTAAGGAGCAATTTTTGGGAAACAGGGCTGCATTGCAGGGACTAGATGGCTTGAGAAACACAAGTGATGAAGCTCTAGGGCTAAGCAGAGGTCATATTAATGAGGGTCCTTGTGGGTCATGATAAAAGACTTGGGCTTGGCTGTGTACTGAGAGTCAGGGGGAGCCACAGACAGAGTCTGAGCAAGAGAATGACCATCTGTTTTGGATTTTAACAAGTTCTCTTGAGTAGCAGTAAGCCTGGTTTGAAAGAGGGTGGAATCAGAAGCAAGGCGAGCAATTAAGAGGGCTCCTGAGTAATCGCTGTGGCTGTGTGAGGCCCTGGGGAAGGGGAGGGGTCACACTGGAGTGGAGGAGTGAGACCTGAAGTCTCAACCACGGGGTTTTGTGAGTGAATGCATATGAGGGGCACAGGAGTAAAGGGGTTAAAAGTGGCCCCAGGGGCTCCCACTTGGGTAACTGATTAATCAATATGACCAATTAGTGCTGAAAAAAATAGAGATGAGAGGACCACCACACAGGAGGGACTGTGTTCAGATTCAGGATTTCTAAACTACTGGGATCCAATACATCTTGACAGCTAGTTGCAGTAGCTGGTGATAACACTAAGACTATGATTCAGGCACTGTACAAGGGGCTTCCCATGTCCAGTTCATTTAACTCCCCACAGAATAACTTCAAGAGTAGTACTAGTAGGCAGCCTATAACAATGAAACAAAGCCCTAAGAAGGTTAAGCCACCTGCCCAGAGTCAAACTCAGCCAAAATGGTGGTGATGGACTTCAACACAGATGTGTGTACTTGGTCTCTTAGTTGTGTCTGACTCTTTTTGATCCTTTGGACTGTAGCCCACCAGGCTCCTATATCCATGGGATTTTCCAGACAAGAATACTGGAGTGGGTTGCCATTTCCTCCTCCAGGGGATCGTCCTGAGCCAGGGATTAAACCCACATTTACCTAATACCAAACCTGTGCTCTTAACTACCATGGACAATGATGGTATTTAATTTAGCCCTCATTATAGCCTGTCATGACTTAATTACCTTGTGTGTGGGTCTCATCCTCCCATTAAGTTCTACAGGTCCTTAAGTGGGAAATATGTCTAATATCTGCTCAGTGACCCACTGTGAGCCAACACAACCCCAGGGATACAAGGGGGCTTTTAGTAAGGGCCTCTTGAATTTCAAGTCAATTCAGGGAACTGGGAATAGTCAATTCGGGGAACCTGAAAAATCAATAGCTTTTCTGGGCTGGGTGAAGGGAGTCATCCTGTTTGCAGGTGAACAAAACTCCCAGAAGGTCCAATTGCTTGAGTCTGTCTGATTCTAGAGTCTTCTTGGAGACTCAGCTTCCAGAGTCACCGGCCTCACTACTGACCTACTGGGCAGAAAGGCAGGAGAGGATGGGGCCAGGGCAGCCTCTCAGTGGGTGCAGGAGAGGTGAGAGGCCTCCAGGCCAGAAGGAAGCACGCTCAGCAGCAGCAGGCCCCGGCACCCACAGGGTGCCTCCCCTTTCTTCGGGAAGCGTGGAATGTTCAGCTGCTCAGCTAAGGCCCGAGGGAGGAAGGGAGTCAGTGTGCTAACTCCCAAAGGTCACCGGACTGTTGGCTTTAGTAATGAAATCAATTGAATCCCCTTCTCCAGGCACTTTCCTAGGCAGCCTGGATGGCTTCCAGTTCTTCTGGTGTTTTCAGAAACACCAACAAGGGCTAAAGTGGCTTTGCTATTTGGAGCAGAAGCTCCAGGCCTCCCCCAGTAGAGGGGGAAACATCCTGGCAGAACCTGCAAGAAGGGCAGAACCAAATTCAGAGGCCTCAAACCCCGACTTGGAAGTGGCACTCTCACCCATGAGGATGTACAGATGTCACTCTCTATCAGGGGAACTCCTCAGCAGAGAAGAGTCAAGAGCAGAGAAGCCTAAATAGGGCTTGTATCCACAAGATATTTACTGTAGCCACTGATGGCCTCATATTTTCTTGGTTTCCTCACCTGCCCACCACATCAAATTCAGGTTATTTTCTTGCTATGCAAATTTCATAATGTAAATTGGATGTAACATCATCAGTTCAGCAAGAAACCTGATCTGTGCTGACTGCTGGCTTACAGCACTGTCCGGATCAGAAAGGGTCCCTGCACGCGTAGGAGGAAAGCCTGCTAGCCGCCAGTTTCAACACCCAGGAGCCACTTTGGTTAGTGACTGGCTGTTCTCTGCCACTGGGATTGCCCCCTTTTCTAATAATGTATTTTTAGAGGTTTTTTTTGGGGGGGGTGCAGGTGGGTAGCAGCTTTACTGAGCTCTAACGGGGCTTCCTTTTTAATAGCACTCCTGGACCAAGCCACTATTTAATTTTATGGTTTAGAAGCCAGTTGACCTGAATCATGTCTTCCATGGAATTCAGCATTTGTTCAATGACATTTAGGTTGACTTCTGTCAGTTTTGAAAATCTGTTATTTTTAGTTGGTAACTTCAAAATGTCCTAATAGCAATTAAAAACCTTTACTTTTGACATTTCTGTAAGAGAAACAACTTTGTCATCCTAGTCTAAAATTCTTGCCCTAAGCAGTTTTTTCCCCACTGAGTTGTTTAAGAGAATCCTTTTTAACAAAATAGCTTAAAGTTTATTTTAGGAACCCAATTATTATGTAATAGCAAAACTTGAACCTTGTGAGATACCCAAGAGGGCTGAATAGTTTAACATCTGTGATGGGCTTTGCAGTGTACCACAAAGGCTCGCTGAAAGGTAGCTGTTACGGCCACTGTTGTTTTCATTATCATCATCCCTGGATACCCCAGGAGGTCAGAGATAGGGGAGATTTATTTCTCCCTCACAGATGACTGTATTGGTCAGCAAGGCTATTAACAATAACGAATGAACTCCAAAATCTCATCTTGTAGAGAACGTAGTATGTTGGGGAAGAGTGGTAGGCAGGAGCTACAACAGGTCTTCAGTTCCTTGATCTCATGGTAACTAATAACACTTCTGTCAGCCTATTGGCCAGAACTAGTCACATGGCCAAACCTAACTGCAAAAGAAGATAGGAAATCTACAGGGACACTTGGATATTTGGTGAGAACTATCATGATAACCAACTCATCTTGGAATCAAAGCAACAATAATGATCTCTTTGATCTGTTGTTCTTCCTTCTTTCCTTGTTTCCTGTCAATGCCAGGCCCTTACAGTGTGCTAAGTACAGTGCTGCTGCTGCTGCTAAGTCGCTTCAGCCGTGTCTGACTCTGTGCGACCCCACAGACGGCAGCCCACCAGGCTCCTCCATCCCTGGGAATCGGGAGGTGCTTAAATGCATTATCTTACTTCATCCTTAAAGTGACATTGTTATTGTCAGTATCTTATACAAGGAAACTGAGGGGCAGAGAGGTTATGGAACTTATCTAAAGTCACACAGCTAATAAGGTTTGGACAGAAGTTTCTCTGACACCAAAACCTGTGTCAGAACCCCTTCACCATTCTGCTTCCTTAACCCTTTGGTGCTTGGGGAGGGAGGCCAGAAGGCCTCCCAACAATCCTAGGATGGAGCCAGTAACAAGGAGTTGCTGTTGCTCAGTCACTAAGTCACATCCAATTCTTTGAGACTTCATGGTCTCAAAGGGGAGCCTGGCAGGCTCCCCTGTCTTCCACTATCTCCTAGAGCTTGCTCAAACCCATGACCATTGAGCTGATGATGCCATCCAACTATCTCATCCTCTGTCGTCCCCTTTTCCTCCTGTCCTCAACCCTTCCCAGTATCAGAGTCTTTTCCAATGAGTTGGTTATTCACATTAGGTGGCCAAAATATTGGAGCTTCAAGTTCAGCATCAGTCCTTATACTGAATACACACACATTCACTCATTTTGCATTTGCAGGAGAAACTGAGTCAAAGCAGACTAGGAAACTAACCCTGTGGTCCTTAACCTTATTGTCCAAGGCCTCTGGTTTCCGAAGAAGGCTCTGAGGGTCCCAGCAAATCACTGCCCCCATGCCAGGGAGGACATAGAATCCTGAGCTGTCCCTTAAGAGCATTTACGCTTATTTCCCTTTCAGATCTAAATGGTCTGTCCCTTCAGAAATCCCCTAAGGGCATTCTCAGCCCCCTGCCTGTCCTTGTAGGTGACTCGTCCTGAGACATCTGTCCAGCGCTAGACTGCTCTGGGGCTTGCCCAGGATTCAACACTCCAGTGTGAAAAGAAAACAGGCACAAAGACCCTAAAACAACCCTTGTTGAACTTTCCGGCACTTCACATTGGACCAGTTTTCCTCCAATGACACGGTTGTTACGGACAAAGCAGAACACATCAGTGGCCTGAGTCTGACTCGCCTTTGACCCCTGTCCCAGCTGCTGCCACGTGCCCAAATACCCCTGTCTCCACAAGACCCTGATTTCAGGAGAAAATGGGGAAGCGGGGGGAGATGGGGGCGGGGACTGGAGGTGGGAATGGGAAGGAAGGGAAGGAGTCTGGATCTGCAGCAGTGGACACTCCTGGCTCTGCAGAGAAGCGGCCAAGGGCTCCGAGGGTTGTCTTATTCCAGGGTGACAGCCCACAAGGCCTAAGTCATATCTGCCTAGAACAATGCAGGGAACTCCAAGGGTCTGTGAACAAAAAGGCTGCTTCATCTAGGATTAAAGTCATGAGCAGAGGTTTCTGGGGATCCGCCAGCAGCAGACTGGCCGTGGAACTATGTCAGTAAAACGGAGGGCTCAGACACTAGGAAAAGATGTCACGAGTGAGAGAAAATGCATCCTTATGCATGCATATGAGCACTCACACGCGCACACACACACACACAACATAGACTGCCGACGTAATGCACGTGCAATGAACAGAGTCATGCACATCCCTCAGAACTGGCCAGATCCATTCCAGACAGCCAGACCCCTCGGCAGTGGCCAGAGCTCAGATCCCCTTAGCAATCTCTTCAACCCCATTTTATAATGGGGCCCACAGGGCAGGCAGCTCCCCAGACACTAGAATCGCGCCTTCATCTCTTCTGAGAAACTCCAGTCTTGCATCTTCCCCTGCCTCGGGGTTTCTGCACATGCTCCTCCCTTCTCTGGGAACTCTCTTTACTCTTCCACCAAGGGGGCAGCTGCAGAGGTGTTAAGATGAAAATATTTGAAGGTGGAACTGACAGGCTTTGCTGATGGATTGGAGGTAAAGCTTGGGAGAGGAGAATGAAGGATGATCCCAAGGTTTGGGCCTGTGCATCTGAAACTTTGATCTGTTGTTACCTGAGAGGGAGGAAGACTGTGGGTAGGGCAGGTGTGGTGAGGGACCAGATTTGGACATGTTAAATTTAATAGGCCTATAAATATCCACGTGGAGAAACCCAGTGGGCAACTGGATATGCAAATCTGGGCTTCAGGGATAATACCAAAATGGAGATGTATTAATAGATTGTATTGAAGTACAGGAACCAAGGCCACCATGAAAGATGTAAAAAAGAAGGGAAGAGGACCTAGGACTGAGTCCTGGGCCGCACCATCCATTAGAGACCAGAGGGAGGAGGAAGCAGTGCAGTGTGGTAGCAGGAGAAGGTGGAACTGCAGAAGCCATGTGAAAAAGCCTTCCAAGGAGGGTGGGGAGGCTGCATTCATCAAATGCGGCCAAGAGGCAGAGACAGAGAAGGACAACATGGACCCAGCAAGAAGGTGACTTGGAAAGGACAGTCTGGCATAGAGTTAGGCGTGAACTATAAACTGGAGTGGTTCAAGAAAGAGTGGGAAGAGAAAAAATCAAGGGAAAACAATAATTTGCTACAGAGGGAAACAGAAAATGGGTTGAGGGGAAAGAAGTCAAGAAAGGTTTTCTTTTTATTTTTTAAGATGTGACAAATTGCAACATGCTCTTATGCTAAAGAGAATGATTTGATAACTTAAAGATGCAGGGGATGAGGAGAAAATTTTTAGCGTGAGGCTCTGAATAAACAACAGAGAAGATTCCAGTGCACACGTGATGGCAATGGCAGAGGCAAAGACCTGACGTCTGTGGCAAGAACAGACAAGGCTGAGGTTAGAGGACTGTGGAGGGAAGGTCTGGTGCTAAGAGTCTGTGGAAGGTGAGACTGGGAAGGCAGCTGAGGAGATGTGCTTACAGTACTTAGGGAAATGGGCCATGAAATCTCTAGTGGTTAAGGAAGTAAGGGAGGTCACTACAGCCTAAATGTTTCTGTCCCCTCCTCGCCCAGATTTGTATGCCGAGATCCTAACCCCCAGGATGACAGCATTAGGAGGTGGGGTAGCAGGTGGGGTCTTGGAAATCTGACAGGGACAGGAGAGCAGGGGCGTCATGACGGGGATCAGTGCACTTACAAAAGAGGTCCCAGAGACTTCCCTGGTGTCCAGTGGCTAAGAGTCCACGCTCCCACCACAGGGGGCCTGGATTCGATCCCTGGTCAGGGAACTAGGTCCCACATGCTGCAAATAAAGAGTTCATGCCACAACTAAAGATGCTGCATATTGCAGTGAACATGCATGATCTCGGACTTCCAGAACTGTGAGAAATAAAACTGCTGCTAATAAGCTACCCAGTCTCTGATATTTTATTACAGCTGTCTGAACAGACTAGGACAGTGGGACAGTGAGAAGATGAGGGATCCAGTGAGCTTTAGGCCACCAGTATCCACGCACTCAGGGACAGGGCCCCAGGAACTGGGACCTAGGGAAGCCGGGATCTAGTCTGAGCTCTGCCCCCATGAGCTGTGTGACTGTGTGAACCACAACCCTGCTCTGAGGCTGCTTTTCTATATCAACACAATTGTGGTTAGAGGAGATGACTCCTAAGATCCTCATTCTATTCTCCTTATTCTAAGAGCTGGTTGAGGATACTTGGATTCTAAATCCAGCTCTCAATATGCTGTGTATCCTTTAGCGTTGAACCTCTCTCTTTTTCTTGGTTTCTTCCTGTGAAAATGGGAATAACAATCTTGATTAGAATACCCATTTGAAGATGCAATGCCCTCAGGAAGAGGGTCTTGGTCTGTTTTGTTGAAACCAGGTAACTGGAGGGTTGGAACTGCAATAGCACAAATGAAACACTTTTGCCACAGTGCTTGAAAGAGGGTCCTGAAACTTAACCTGGTGGCCCAGTGGCTAAGACTCTGTACTCCCAGTGCAGGGGGCACGGGTTCAATCCCTGGTCAGGGAACTAGATCCTGCATGCCACAACTAAGAGTTCATATGCCACACTAACCATCCCATGTGCCTCAGTGAAGACTGGAGATGGTCCTGCATGCCACAGCTAAGACCTGGGGCGGCCAAATAAATAACTAAGATAAACATTAAAGAAAGAAAGAGAGAGGGAGAGGGTCTGGAGAGGAAGGAGCAGAGGCCCAGTCCCTCTGAACTGCACAGTGGGGTGAGGGGCCTGCAAGGGCAGTTTCAGAACCAAGTGAAGGTGAGGGTCCTCATACCCCACAGGGTACCAGAGAGAGGTTTCTACAGCAATAAAACAAGGTTGCTAGAAGACAACAGCAACAAAGAGGGCAGAAGGGCCTCAGAGACTAACTCTGTCTTGTCTGTGCTGCCTGGGAATGAATATGAGAGAGCTGTGATGGGTAGGCAAGGAAGACTGAAAATTCCTTAGAAGTGAGTGTTGTTCTATAAGAACATGCTCCACAAAGACATTCAGCATGTCTTGAGCAGCTGATAGTTAATGTTGAGCCTTTTCTACTAGGAATTAAGAGGAAAATACTTTAGGCAGCTATGGGATTCCCTCCCACACTAAAAATCCCCCAAAACAATGTAGCAAAGCTGGTTCTAAATAGGATAGCTGGAGGACCACTCACCACAGATTTTCCATGTTCTCTCTGGATTATTCTAGGCCCTTCACCTGGGTCTCCAACCTCTTCAACCCACAGGTAGGAAAATGACAGATGCAAATTGAAGGAGAAATACTCAAGCCGGCAGATGTCACCAAGGGCAGGTACAACTCAGCACAAATTTTCTAGAAGGGCACTGTTTAAAATGATCCTGTTTGAACCCGCTGACCTTTTCTTTTGTTTTGGAAAAGTTCAAAGTTAAAAAAAAAAAAAAAGGAAAGAAAGAAAAAGAAAAAACAGGCCTGACAGCAAACGATGCAAACATTCCTAGCTTGTGAATGACAAATTTCCCTTTCATTTCTGTTCTAAACACTTGCACTTGGCAAGATCTGCTAATGACGGTGAGTTTCTCTGTGTGTTTATCTACATATCTAGATATATGTTTACATATCTAGCAACAAAAAAAGATCTTTTAAGCCCTCCCAGGCCTGAGCCAAGGAATGTTGAGTAATTATCTGTGACCAATTCTCATCTATAACTAATTAGAATTTTACTTTCTCATAGCATTTCCTTTCTGGTTAAAGTCCAAGGTTTTTTTTTTTTTCTTCTTCTTCTTTTTTTTTTTTTCCTAGAAAAGGAAGAAACCTGGACATTTTAAAAACTATGGGGTAGAAAGCGAATAGGGTGAAAGGGGAATGGGGGTACCTTGCAGACTGCATTATTGCTTTGATCGGATTGAATCTCCTTTGATTATCCCCCTCCCCCCTTTCTTTAAATGCTTTTTCAGCCTGGGGAGAGTTTCTCAACCCTCTGGCTATTGCATTTGAACTGAAGTCTGCAGAATAGTTTAAGAGCCCCTGATCACCTCTCTCACTCCCACCTCGGTCGAGCAGTCCCCTTTCCCAACCACGGCTTTGAGATCCCATCCAAACTTGTTGGCGTCTCAAACTGAATCCCAGATGTTCACTTAGCAAAAAATAAATGAATGATCCAAGCTGTGGACTGAACCAGTGATGCTCACAAATAGACTCCAGGTGTGTTGGCATCTGGACTGCTATCTCTCTTTTTCTGTTCTACAAACACACATACACGATACCAGTTCCATCCTGAAAAGAATTTGACACCATCACCAGATGCAGAGCTGATATAGAGTGGACAGGACTAGGTACCTAACACGCACTGAATCTTTCCTTTCATTTATGAACAAAGGTTAAGGTCTCCTACATAGCCCCAGTTGCCTTCACTTATCAAAATCATGATGCATTTGCTGTTCAAAATCAGCTCAGGCCTAAAACAGCTTAGAATTGCTAAGCTATCTTGTCACCAATTTTCATTGTCAACCATAACCATTTCCTGTATTTCATAGGAAACTCATCTAACTTCAAACTTAATAAGCACCTACTATTTATCTACCTGAGGCAAGCAATTATGAGGAAGGAAAAAGAGAGGTCAAGATCTCTGCCCTCAAAGAACATATAGTCCTGCTAAAACAGCAAAGTTCCAAGTTACTTTAATTCAAAAATTGATCAAAAAATTCAATGTCTACTAAGTACCTATTCTATGTCATGCTCTGAGAAACAAAATCCAGCAAGATCCACTTCTTAAGGAGCTTACAGTCAGTCCAGTGGGCAAGGGAGATAAGTACATTGATGACCACGGGCATGTGACACGTGCTGAGAAAGAAGGACACACAGCAAACTGTGGGAGGAGTCTTCACAGCCTCATAGAGGAGGCAACATTTGATTAGCATCTTGAAAGGAGAGAAGAAATGGACCAGGGGATGAAAGACAGAGAAAGGGCAGAGAATAAACCTAGCCAAAGACACTACAGTGGAACATCATGGAAACAGCACTTGTTTTAACATGCGGAGTGAAGGATGAAGAACCCCTGCAGGGTGAATGATGGAGAAAGACTGGGCAGGAACAAGCCATGCGAGGTTTGGGGGCACTGGCGAGCCAAGTTGGTGAGACCAGCACCTGTGAAACGACGAGAAAAGCATGGGACTCTGGGCGATGGGTTGTAAGTGAGGCAGGAAGTGAGAGCCAGCTAACTAGGAGAAAGGGGATTTATGGAGAAGGCACGGATCTTGAAAGACAGACAGGAAGAGGGAAAGGGGTAGAGTCTCCTAGGCTCTGAGGGCAGTCTAAGCAAGGCCACGGGCAAACGCTCTGCCATGACAGATGCACAGAGAGGAGACCATCATGGTCCCTGCAATGGAAGTATGTAGAGATGATAGTGAAGGTTAGACAGGTGGGATGAAGCAGCAGGGGCTTTGAGAGGCCAGTGTGTCCCTGAGAGCAATCATCATATCTCCAGTGACTTTAGAGGGTAAACGCACAAGCATGTTTATATTAATCAGCATATATTTTTATGTTTTCAGAAAAATGTACAATTTTCTCATGGTCACTATAATTTAAGATGAGGCTAGGGGAAAAAAAAGTAAGTTGACTTAAAATGAAGTGAAAGAAATATTAAATAATAATAATAGTACAGGTGTTATACAGATTGACCAAAACCATGAAGAAAGTACAGAAATTACTGGCATGTGAGGAATCCTGTTGCTAAATGACTGGACACTGAAGTTATTTGAGCAGGATCCGTGTAAAGAGACTTGCAGGAAGAACGCTCAGGCAGAGGCATGCAGAAGGTGATGTGGGGGAGAAATAAGAGCTGGTTGAGGAAAAACATGAAGGAGACTATCGTGTGGGGCAGGATGTGAGTCGAAGGGGACCTGAGTTAGGAATCAATGAGAGAAACAGAACGATGACAAGGAAAACTTGATGACACTGGATGATGGTACTGGAATGGAGAGGACGTGGTAAATTGGTTTATTGTCTATTGCCCTTCCTCCATTCTAGGATCTTCCACCCCAGACTTCAGCTGAGTGACTCTGCAGGATCTTCCATTCAAGTGGGCAGTGTGTATTTCCTCACTCCCCTGATGTCGGGCTTGGCCAGGTACCCTGATTTGGCCAATAGAAGGTTGCTGGGTGTGGTGTGAGCAGAGGCTTAAAATGTGCTTCTGTGACTTGGCTGGACCTCACCTCTTTTTCCTTCTGCCATGCGAGAAATGTGTCTCTGGGAGCCACAAAGCCAAGAAGAATGAGAAATCACAGGAAAGACTCTGAAGCCAATCTACAGCCCGAATCCAAGCCCTGCTGAGATCAGCTGCAATCAGCCAAACCCAGCCAAACCATGACCTGTGAGGGAGGAAAATGTTTATTTTTGGTGAGCCACTGAGATTCTGGGGTGCTTAGGACAGAAGGGAAAACTGACAAACACAGAGGGGGAGGAGCTGCATTCAGATTTGCAGTAGTCTCCCGCCTGGACCCCTGGTTCTACCCTGGTTCCCCAACAGCCTGCTCTCCACTGGCAGCCACAGTGGTCCTTTCACAGTCCTCACTAATCAAGGCAATCCTTTGCTCAAGCCCTTCAATGGCTCCCAACTCACTCAGAGTGAAGGTCAATATCCTTGAGATGGGTCACTGCCCACACCTGTTCTGTCCACCCCTCTTTCCCTTCAACCCCTCAGTTTTAACCTCCTTCCATTTCTTACTTGCTGCCTCTGCTCCACCCACAAGGCCTCCCTTGCTGCTCCTGGGACTTCTCATGGTACACCCTTCCCTGGAGGCTTTTCTTGGTTTCCTCTTCCTAGAAAACACTTCCTTCAGATATCCAAGTGGCTAACATCTTCACCTCTTGTCTTAAAGCAGTGGAATGAACGATATGAATTGCTCTGAAAAGACTCAACACACACACACACACACACACACACTCTCAATTAACTGTAATACAGCATTAGTACAAAAAACACATGTAAAATACCATGGAACTGAAAAGTTGAGAGCAATTATTTCTTTGGTTGGGTGTGAGTTGCTGGTGAGGGAAGACTGCACTGAGGGGTTAATACTGAGTGGAGTCATGAAGGGGTTTGTTAAAGGACCAAACGGGGATGCCGTGCAGGCAGAGCAGGACACAGGCACCTGCTGTGTACGCTCCACAACACCGAGGGTTCTGGCACTGACGGCACGCCAGCAGTGTTGCGTGTGCTTCCTACGCACTGTCTCGCCTAATCCTCACAGCGCCTCTGTACAGAAAGCACTGCTCTTTCATCCACAGATGTGGGAACCAACGCACAGGGAGGTAAAATAGCCTGGCCAAGGTCACACTGGACTTCCCCGGTGGCTCAGTGGTAAAGAATCTGCCTGCAATGCAGGAGACACAGGACATTCAGGTTAGATCCCTGGGTTGGGAAGATCCCCTGGAGAAGGACACGGTGAATACCCACTCTAGTATTCTTGCCTGGGGTAACCCATAGACTAAGGAGCCTGGTGGGCTATAGTTCATAGGGTCACAGAGTTGGACGTGACTGAATGACTTCAGCACATACAAGGTCATGCTGTTACTGACACCAGGTAGCAGAGCCAGACTTCTGGCTCCAAAGCACATGCTCTTCACCTTGGCTGCATGCCCATCCCAGTGCACTGGGATGGCCAGGTCCCAGGATACACAGGGAAGAGGATGAACCCAGCCACATGCTGGGAACACCACTCAGGCTTGGTCAAGGGCCATTTAGGAAGCATGAAACTTGCTTTTTGGTCATGAGAAAAGCCACTGTGGGTTTTTAAACTGATAAGGGCTATAATGAGAATTGTGTTCTGACAGTGACTCTAGAATTGATGAGTAGGATACAATGGAGGATAAAACACTAAAGGTTTCCATGGTGAGGAAGAGGAGAGAGAGAGAAAGCAAGATCCAGGACCTCCAGTTCACCACAGTGCCTCGTGTACAACACGAATCCAAAAATGATTGGTTAAATAAACACCTCATAGTTGTCTTCATTGGCTTCTGCTGGAAGTAGACTCTGAAATAAGGGTTCCACTGTGAGAGGTTTATTTAGGAACCTATGTCCAGGGCTATCTGGAGCTCAGGCTGTTGGGGGCGGTTGTGCACGTCAGCGCAAAACACACCCTCAGAGTCATCCCTGGAGGAGAGCAAGGGACTCGGACATCCACAGACCAGCTCAGTTGGTGGTTGAGGGTCGTTGCTGGGGACTGCTAATTTCCTGGCACCAGGGCATCAGAAACACGTCCCTTAGAGAAGGAGAGGTGGACACAGGGGTGTGGGTGGAAAGCCCCAGGGCACACTGACCATCAGGCACGTACAGCTGGAGATGAATAGGGTCTGCTATAAAATCAATCTGGGGCCAAAATGGGAAGAGTGGAAACTGGATTGTGAAACTTATCTCCCCATGGGCATCCCATGGGCATGTCCAACATGGGTATAGTCATCTTCCTGCACCCCAAACTTGCTCCTGCCCACGTGGTCCCCATCTCAGACAGTGACCCTCTTCACACTTTCCTCCTTTTCACCTGACACTCATCATGTGCAATCAATAGCTATGTGCTTTGAGCACTGTCTCTTAAATACACCTCCAAAGCATTCTCTTCTCCTGACTCCACTCCTACCTGTAGCTCAGGCTCCCATGCTTGCCCCTGGATTACTGAAATGGGCTCCCCACTGGCCTTCTTGCCTCCAGCCTTGATCCCCACTCCCACTCAGCTCTTACATTCAGCCTCCATATTCCAGGTGGACTGATCTCTTTATAATACGAGGCTAATTATGTTGTTCCCCTGCTGAAAATTATTTAATAACGCTCTTTGTGTTTGTGCTAAGTCTTCAGTTGTGCCCAACTCTTTGTGACCCTAAGGACTGCCAGGCTCCTCTGTCCATGGGATTCTCCAGGCAAGGATACTGGAGTAGGTTACCATGCACTTCTCCAGGTTATCTTCCTGGCCCAGGGATCGAACCAGAGTCTCTTATGTCTTCTACATTGGCAGGCAGGTTCTTCACTGCTAGCGCCACCTGGGAAGCCCAATTGCCCTCAGAAAACTATAAAAATTTCTTCCTATCTGTGCAGCTCCATGTCACCTGCCCTCTGTCCCTCCAGTTGTGATGAATTTTATTCAGTTCCTAAACATACCCTGCTCTCTCTTACCTCTGACCTTTTGCTAATGTTGTTCCCTCAACCTGGAACACTTTTCCCTTCTCCTCTATTTCATTAACTCCTCTTCAGCCTCCAGGTCTCAGCGGAGTGGGCATCTCCTCTAAGAAGCCTGTCTAATTCTATTTTCTAATGTATATAATCCTCTCATTATTTTACTATATTACAATTTTCTACTGACTTGACATTTTCAATAGAAAGTGAGAGCCACACTGAAAGGTCTCTCCAAGTTAGGTTCAGCAAATGTTTTCCATAAAGAGCGAGATGATAATCACTTTGGGCTTTGCAGACTCTCTGCTGTCTGTCACAGCTCCACAGTTTTACCAGTATAGCATGAATCCGCCATACACAATACATAAATGAGTGAGCATGGCTGTGTTCTGATAAAACTTTATTTACAAAAACAAGCACTGAGCCAGATTTGTCCCAGGGGGCCCCAGTCTGCCATTTTCTACTCTAGATCCTCACTGTATCTCTGAGCCTCGAACAGTGCCTCACACATCAGAGAAGTGAACCTGAAAGTGTTAGTCACTCAGTCGTGTCTGGCTCTTTGCCACCCCGTGGACTGTAGCCCATCAGGCTCCTCTTCCCATGGAATTCTCCAGACAAGGATACTGGAGTGGGTGGCCATTTCCTTCTCCAGGGGATCTTCATGACCCAGAGATCAAACCCTGGTCTCCCACATGGCAGGCAGACTCTTATACCATCTGAGCCACACATCAGAGGGGCTCAAGAGAAATTTCTTGACTAAAATAGGAATGATTGAAGGAATGCAAATAAACAAATAGTACATTTCAAGGGACAAACTAATTGAACTTAAAAAACTTCTTTGTTGTAATCAACTCATGTGTTAGGAACTGAATTTTCTTGTTCCTTCGTATCTAAACCTTTGCCTGGAAAATTATAACCAAATTTATTGAGTACCACTCATTCAAACACTTAACAGTTAGTCTATTTATTTTATCCTCAAAATAACTCTAGGAACTGTGAACTATTATCTTCAACTTACACAGGAGGAAAGCTCAGAGACGCCCTCTAAGACGGGGCCCTGTCTGCCTTTGGCAGACCCCTCCTTCCCTAAAGACCCTCACTGATGCCTATGATCTAGCCCTTGGTCGGGCTTCTTCCCCAAGTCTTTGTGGTCTGCCTGAATCCGTATCTCTCTTTCTCTTGCTGTGTCATGCACTCAGCCTGAGGTTGGTGCTGGTTTAGTCTCTCAGTCGTGTCCAACTCTTGCGACCCCACGGACTGTAGCCCACCAGGCTCCTCTGTCCATGGGATTCTCCAGGCAAGAACACTGGAGTGGGTTGCCATTCCCTTCTCCCCCTAATTCTGATAACCTGCCTGCCTGACCCTCTACTTCCCTTGCCCACGATCTCTAGTCTGACACCTCTTCCCTCTTTCCCAAGGGTTTATCTCTGCTCTGGGCCCCACTGACCCGTTGAGCTCCATTCTATCATTTTGTTCCCTCTCTCACATTTTTTCTGCTCTCCAAGGACGTTCTAACATTAGCACAACATGCTCCAAAGGCCAATGCACAACTGATTGTATCTAGAACTTTAAAAGTATGAGAAAAACCCAAGCGATGAGAAATGCTCTCATAGAAGCAGTAGCAAGCTCAGTGGTCCTCCTGCCGAGATGTGGCCAATTACCGAAAACGTTTGCCTTGGCTGAAAAGCTCCTCACTGAATCAGACTGTTAAACCCCAGAGGGTAGCTCTTCGCTCCAAGGCCCTGTAATCCCTCAATGGTTATCTGAAGTATGTTCCCGTGAGGATTTAAGGGCTCCCAACAAAAGCAGACCCCAGGTTGAGAAGCAGAAGGAAGAAGTCCTTTGCATCTGAATTTGTCTTTTCTTCCCTTTTCTGGACCTGGCCTCTGCCTCTCACCCTGCACTCAGCAGCCCACAGCGCTGGTCTGAATCTGAATTATAGATGATGGGTAGGGCCGTGGCGGTATGCGCAGCTCGGATGTTAATTGCTCATTAGCCATCTATATGCGCTGCGCCTGGGACGGGACAAGAGAAAGACTGTGAGCTGTGGATACCTGGGAGTCCAGCTACCGACACACGTGGAAACCATCCAGGGAGACCTCAGGTTCAATCCGCAGCTTGGCCACATATTTATTTCTCACTAAAATAACATCTGGCTTTCATTTTTTGGTGACAACTCATTTGGACAAGACCTTGAGTAGGTTAAAAAAAAATTTAAACTTTCCACCCCTCCCCCAGCCCTGAAGAGCTAAACTTTGTTTAAGCTCTCTCGTGAGCCGAGGGTGTGAGTAAAGAATCGGTGTGGGGGCCAAGAGCTGGGTATAAACAAGGGGCTATTTGTGTCTTCCTGTAAAAAGACGATGACGCTGAGGATTTCACACACTGCCCACTTGGGTGCAGGGCAGAGTTCCTGGGGAGAAGACACAGCAATTACATGAAAGTCCCAGCTAACGTCCTAGCCCACAGCGAAAGCACTTGACAGTTTTAGGGCTTGACTCCAGGGCCAAGGCATTTGGGACCCCAGTGGAGCATGACTGGGCTTGGGGAGCATGTTTGAGTTGTGCAGGGACCCTGGAGACTGTGACACACAGCCTCAAACATTCTGTGGGTTCTGTGAAGAGCTGGTGGCCCTGGCTGCTACAGCCTGTGGGACCTGGGGGTCCCCACCACAGCGCAAGTTCCATGAGGTCAGGACACGACCTCCTGTTCTCAACTGCGTCCTCGACACCTAGCAGAGTATCTGCTTGGAGCAGGTACTTACAAGTGCTTGTTGAACGAAAGAACAAATGACATAATACACAGGTCCCGTTGTGATTCCAGCTCCTACCTACGCCACATCTCTTTCAAACTACAAGTGTTTCCTCCTGAGAGATGGGAGGTGGCCAGCCATATGGTAAAGAAACTTCCTTGAGACAAGACAAGGCCCTCTATGACTGTAACCTCCAGAGCAGAGATGGAACGGTAGCTCCTGCTCTGTGGCTCTCCACAGAGAGAGTGGGTCGTTTCTGAGGAAGAAATGGGTGAGACTGCATAGGAAGTGAGTCACTGGCATGACATGTCCAAACGTGAAGTCCAGTGTGGCACCCACCATGTGCATGGTGCTAGGGGCTTTGGAGACGTCAAAGAAGAAGAAATGATAGTGTTTGCCCTTGGACTCTCAGAGATCTTCTCATAGGCCCGTGCTCTCTTCTACTACAGACCATTTGCACATGCTGCTTATACATCTGCAAGTATGCCCTTCATGCCTCCCATATTCTTTCAAGTAGCTCCAGATTTTGCTCAATGGTGACTACATCTGGAAAGCACTCCTTGATCACCATACCCACAAGACTAGGTCAGATCCCCCTACTATGCCTTTATGCAACCATGCCTAGTACTTACTATAGCTGTAGTTTCCCACTGATTTTTTGGTGATTTTCATTAACAGCTCTCTCCTACTACCTGCACTGTCCAATACAGGGGCCACTAGTCCCATGTGGCTTTTTACATTAATGAAATAAAATTAAAAATTCAGGAATCTAAAAAAAGATACAAATGAACTTATTTACAAAATAGAAGTAGACCCACAGACACAGAAAACAAGTGTATACCCAGACAAAACTATAATTCAAAAAGATAAATGAACTGCTATGTTCACAGCAACACTATTTACAGTAAATAAGACATGGGAACAACCTAAATGTCCATCAACAGGTGAAAAGATAAAGAAGATGTGGTACATATATACAATGGAATATTACTCAGCCATAAAAAGGAATGGAACTGGGTCATTTGCAGTGATGTGGATGAACCTAGAGCCTGTCATACTGAGTGAAATAAGTCAGACAAAGATAAATACCACATGATATCACTTATATGTGTAATCTAAAAAAATGATACAAATGAAGTTATTTAAAAATAGAAATAGACTCACAGACTTTGAAAACAAACTTATGGTTACCAAAAGGAAAACGGGTAGAGGAATAAATCAGGAGTTTGGGATTAACATATATATACTGCTGCTGCTGCTGCTGCTAAGTCGCTTCAGCCGTGTCCGACTCTGTGCGACCCCATAGACGGCAGCCCACCAGGCTCCCCCGTCCCTGGGATTCTCCAGGCAAGAACACTGGACTGGGTTGCCATCTCCTTCTCCAATGCGTGAAAGTGAAAAGTGAAAGTGAAGTCATTCAGTCGTGTCTGACTCTTAGCGACCCCATGGACTGCAGCCCACCAGGCTCCTCCGTCCATGGGATTCTCCAGGCAAGAGTGCTGGAGTGGGTGCCATTGCCTTCTCCAATATATACACCACTATATATAAAGCAGATAACCAACAAGGACCTACTGTTTAGCACACGGAACTATACTCAATATTTTGTAATAACTTATAAGGGAAAAGAACCTGAAAAAGAATACATATATATATGTATATATATGTATATACATATATATATGTATATATATACATATACATATGTATATATATACACACACACACACATTCATATATAGATATATAGATATATATATAAATCACTGTACTGTACACCTAAAACTAATACAACATGCTGTAAATAAACTATATTTTAATAAAAAAAAATTCAGTCACCCAGGTATGTTAGTGGCCTTTTAAGTGCTCAACAGCACTGACATAATAGCGACTAGTGGCTATCACACCGGACAATAGAGAGAAGACCTCCATGACCACAGGATACTGTACTGGGCATGGCCGCAGCAGACCGTACACTGGGTGAAGACGGTGATCACCTCCTCAGACACCACCCAAGGGAGCACAGTGCCTACCACATAATGAGCGCTCATGAAGGATTTGCCGAATGAGTGAGGAACCTGACAATTGAGCAAAGGAGGTAGACTTATAAACAAAAACAGAAGGCAGCATGATTCAGTGCTACATGGGAGCCCAGAAGACAAGGGTATTGTGGACCAGCTGTTCTTACAGGTAAAAACTTAGCAGAAGAGGCAACATCTGCGTTGGGCTTTGAAGAGTGGGTAGGAGTTTGACACTGGAGAAGAGGCAAGCTATTATAAACAACACAAGAAAACAGCACTCACATGGGATCCTGGAATCAGAAAAAGCATGTCATGCCTGGGAAAAGCAATGATCCGTGACTGTTTGGAATGCAAGTGTTGGATAACCTTCATTCAAGGTTTTGGATGCTTAGGAACCTGGATTTAATCCTCATGCAATTTCAGGTAAGATTATTTTCCATCTACTATGTGCCAGGGCCTAGTACTCCATACATGACCTGTCCGACATTTGCAGCATCCTTGTGGGGTAGGTACAATAATGATCCTTGTTTGCAGATGAGGAAACTCAGGGTCATACGGGTCTGCTAAAGGTCACGAGGCTAACCAGTGCCAGTAGTGTGACTACTGCAATGATGTCCCATACAAGGAGGGAATATGGCTGTCTCACTCTCACTGTGTTACCAGCGCTTAGCATCGTGCTGGATGGCTCAGTCGGTAAAGAATCCGCCTGTAATGCAGGAGACACAGGAGATGAGGGCTTGATCCCTAGGTCCGATCAGGGATCCCCTGGAGCAGGAAATGGCACCCAATTCCACTCTTCTTGCCTGGAAAACCCCATGGACAGAGGAGCCTGGTGGGCTCCTGCCCACGGGGTCGCAAGAGTCAGACATGACTGAGTGCAGCGGCACACCGCACAGGGCTGGGTCACACCAGAGACCGAACAGGGAGTTTTCGAAACAATAAATGATCAAACCTGTTTGATGGCAATGCCTCTAACTGTAGTGGAGGCTGAGAGAAAGGAGAGCATTGCAATACTGCAATATCAGAGAGGGGTTAGGAGTGAGATTGTTAGATTAGGTTCTCTGGGTTCAGTCCTGGAAAAAAACACTCTGGGTAACCTGGAGGGAGTCTCTGAACTCTTTTGACAACCATCAGACTAAAGGCAATAATAAAACCCGTTCAGTGGACAGTGGTGAGAGCTTAATGAAGTAGATCCTTCATATATCAGCTATCAAATAAATAATGGCCTATGTTATGAAGAGTTGACTTTGTCCTTTTCTCTCAGTTTTGGAGGGCACGGATGTCAGTATTTGGAGGGCAGTATTACACAGGTTGAATCAGTTTTGGACTTGACAACCAAAGGAAAGCTGGGGCTAAGGAAGAAGTCAAAGATGCCTAAAAGGATTTATCCCAGGAAGAATGAAAGGCTCAATGAGACCACGATCAGAGATGGGAAGCACGAGAAGAGAAAGAGGCTCGGGTTCAAAATAAAGGTCAGGCGGCATCCCTTTGACCCGAAACCCAGGAAACCAGCAAAGACTAGGAAGACAGACACCTCCAAGGGTGCAGAGGGGCCCTCTCTCTTAGTCGAGTAGTATGGATTTAAAACAGCAGGGATGGTTTCAGGATGGGTCAAGTGCACTACATTTATCGTGCGCTTTATTTCTATTATTATTACATCAGCTCCACCTCAGATCATCAGGCATTAGATCCTGGAGGTGGGAGACCTCTGCCCTAAAGCCTCGCAGGACTTAATGCCCCACCTGCTGAGACCCACACATAACCCCACCTTTGCCATGAGTGGTGAGCCGATGGCTGCCAGGCAACCATGCAATAGGTCCACCCTCAGGCCCAGCGAAACGAGACAGACAACACACCGAGCTGAGGCTGTGCAGCTTCCTGGCTTGATGCCTTGTCACTCAAAGCATGGTTTCCCAAGGTGGCCCAGCTGGAAAAGAATCAGCCTGCAATGCAGGAGACCCTGGTTCAATTTCTGGGTCGGAAAGTTCCCCTGGAGAAGGGATAGGTTACCCACTCCAGTATTCTTGGGTTTCCCTGGTGGCTCAGATGGTAAGGAATCCGTCTGCCATGCGGGAGACCTGGGTTCGATCCCTGGGTTAGGAAGATCCCCTGGAGGAGGGTATGGCAACCCATTCCAGTATTCTTGCCTGGAGAATCCCCATGGACAGAGGAGCCTGGCAGGCTACTGTCCATGGGGATGCAAAGAGTCGGACGTGACTGAGCGACTAAGTGCAGCACTCAAAGCACCAGCAAGCATCAGCATCACCTAGGAACTTGTGAAGAGCGCAGCGTCTCAGGCCCCCGACCTGCAGACCCCGCCCGCCAGCCACACCTCCGTACCTCGTGAGAACGCTAAGGTCTGAGGGCTGAGAGCTCTGCAGACTGATGCCTGCGTTCTGGTTGGGCACTCACTAGATCTGAGATCTTAAGGAGAGTGATTTAATATCCCCAGGCCTCCATGTCCTCATCTAGGCAAAGGGGAAAACAATCAAGCTGACTCATCAAGTGGTTCTGAGACTGACCCAAGAATATGCATATGGAAGTGGTTAGCACAGAGCTTATAACTGGTTAGTGCCCAATTAATGCCAGGTTATTAAAAACCCAGTGCCCAAGACAGAAGGCAGAATGATGATCCAGTTGGCCACTCTTTAGGTAACAAGATGTTCTCCGAAGAATGAATTGGGAAAGCTAAGATGAACCTACCCACAACCCAGCCACCCTCCCCAGATGCATTTATTTATCACTCGCCCTACAGAGTACTTGAACTAGATCAGGCCCATCTTCTTGGACTTACAGTTCAAGACAGACAAGATTAGGCCCCAAGCCAACATAAGTATTGGAATGGGCCCTGAATCCCTCTCCTGATTAGATCAGCAAACACTCTAGGGCCGCTAGAGGACACATTCCCCAGGGACACAGGCAGATAGGAATCAGGTCAACCTCAGGCCCTGCCCTGCAGAGGTTTATGGGCAGAGGAACAGAAAGACCACAGGGGTTGGCCTCACCTACTTCAGCCCAGACCACAGGCTGACAACAGAGGCAGAATAAGGTTTCAGAAGAACACAGCAACACTGCCTGACCTTTCTGAAGTGTTTACCAGCAGTGCAATAAAAGCTTTATAAGTTTTAACTAATCAAATCCTCTGGATAACCCTGTTAGATACAGACCATTATTAATCTCATTTTACAGATGACAAAACTGAGGATCAGGTTGGTAGATACAAATTATTACACGTAGAATGGATAAACAATAAGGTCCTACTATATAGCACAGCAAACTATATCCAATCTCCTGGAATAAACCATAATGGAAAAGAATATTTTTTAAAAATGTCTATATGTGTATAGCTGAGTCACTTTGCTATATAGCAGAGATTTGCCAACAAAGGTCTGTATAGTCAAAGCTATGTTTTTTCCAGTAGCCATATACGGATGTGAGAGTTGGATCATAAAGAAGGCTGAGTGCTCCCAGCTGCGATGCGGGAGAAGACTCTTGAGAGTCCCTTGGACAGCAAGGAGATCAAGCCAGTCAATCAAGTAAATCAACCCTGAATATTTATCGGAAGGACTGATGCTGAAGCTGAAGCTCCAATACTTTGGCCACCTGATGTGAAGAGCAGACTCATTGGAAAAGACCCTGATATGCTGGGAAAGACTGAGGGCAGGAGAAGGGGGTGACAGAGGATGAGATGGTTGGATGGCATCACCGAGTCAATGGACATGAATTTGAGCAAACTCCCGGAGATGGTGGAGGACAAGGAAGCCTACAGTCCATGGGGTCAAAAAGAGTTGGATACGACTTAGCAAATGAACAACAGAGAGACTGGCAAAACATTGTACATCAGCTGGGCTTCAATAAAAATTAAAAATTTTAAATATTAAAAAACAACTGAAGCTCAGAGAACTTAGTTACTTGTTATATAACTTAACACAACACTAGTATATGGAAGGACCAGGATTCTGGTTGGGGTGCAGAATGCACCTCTCACCTCAACTGTGATTGCCCTTTGTTCTCCTGCTGTCTGTTGACTCTGTATGGCCAGGAGTGGTCTGCACTGCCCAGAGGAGGGTAGGCTGGCTGAGACATGCACCAAGGGGCTACCCTACTGGGGTGGGATAGATTCTAGACCCGCCTGGGGGAGGGCTTCTCAGCTTAGCCTCAGCTACAAGCAAGCGGTGACACTTTCTGGGACACCTTTACTGCAATATGGAGATTCAAATATGGAATCACAGAAGCAGTTTAACACAGAGGCAGCACAAAGACAGGCATCTGTCACAAAACCATGCGATTACAGGTGAGCAATCATTACGTGGTTCTTCCTCTGTTGCTCTTTGGAGTCTTTTGAGACCTCAAGTTGTCAAGATGTCTCCAGCGGCGGAGACTCGCTATCTCTGCGTGCAGACAAACGCCGAGGCAAACACGGAGGCTGTGGTGTCTGTGCCAGCCTGCCTCTGCTCGCTCACAGCTCACACAGCGGACGGCCAGTCAGGAAGAGCCTGGGCTCCTGCCCCAGCCCCCGGGCTCCTGCCATCTCCCAGCTCCCCTCCTCAGAAGTGGCACCCCTTAGACTGCAGAGTCTGCAGCTCCACAAAATCTCTCCTTCAGCTCCAGCCCTGTCCTTGGAGCCCCATGCTGCTCCATGGGGATGCTTGACAGCCGGGGAAGCTAGACACGAGTCGGGGCAGAGAGCAGATGGAAATCTCTGGACCCTCCCCTCAATTTTGCTGTGATTCTAGAACTACTCTACAAATAGTCTTAGTTATTGTTTTAAATCTAAAGAATGATTTTCAAATGGTTAAGAAGAGATCTTTGATGTGTGGCAGGCCTGGGGATGATAATTTTTTTGGCTGTGGGACCTTCTGGCTTTCTTCAACCACACCAAATAAATGATTTTCTTCTCCATCTACAGATAAGGCTCTGACCAGTGCAGGGGATCTCTCTCTCTCTCTCTCTCTCTTTTACACACACACACACACACTTTTATAAGTTTATATAAGAATAATGTCTGGAAGCATACAAAGAAACAAGACCATGCTACATTTGGGAAGGGGAATCAGCGACCACGAAAAGCAGTGACACTTGGGCTTTACTGACTTCCCATCCTTAACAATCTTATAGCACGACTATGCCAGTACCTGACACTTTCAATTCCAACAACAGTCAATAACAACAATAAAACACATGGGTTTGGTGAGAGAAACATGGTCATGTCATGTGCCCACTCTCTAAACTGCCTCTTCAGACCAAACCCTTCTTCCAAATCACAGTGCACACAGCGGTGTCAACAGTGGGGAACAGCCTGGGCCCCGCAGGCCAAACCCACTGCAGCCCCACAACCCGCCACCCACAACTGCCCTCTTTGGCACCAGGCCTCCACTTCCTGCTCCCAATCTGTGTATTGATCAACAGATCTGACTCACTTGAAAAGACTCTGATGCTGGAAAAGACTGAAGGCAAACGGAAAAGGAGAAGGAAGAAGATAAGATGGTTAGATAGCATCTCCAACTCAATAGACGTGAACTTGAGCAAACTCCAGGAGACAGTGAAGGACAGAGGAGCCTGGCGTGCTGCACTCCACGGGGTCGCAAAGAGTTGAACACGACTGAGCAACTGAACAACAACTGGTTTCCTGGGACAAAGGACTTTGCCCACAATGCGCCCTCAGGCTTTGCCCTTGTGCTGACTCCTGAGATCCCAAACCCAAGGGGACCCACCCCAGTGGGGTCAGGACATGAGAACTCACTTTCTCTATCAGACAAAGATGCCTCAGTGCTGCATCCACACTTCCTTGTGAAACCAAACATGAACGCTTTGTAACCGCAAGTGCAGAAGTGAACCTGTGTAGTATTAGGGTTCACCATCCCGGCTCTCAGAGACCAAACAGAATTGCATGACTGACTCAGAGCACATGTGGCTCAGAACGCAGGCACTTTCCCTGCAGCTCGGCTGCTGTGTTTACTCGCTACCTCTCCCCGTTCACCAGGCCGTCACGACGTGCGCACCAATAAACAGGAGGGACCGCGGACACAGGATGTCACTCAGTGCTGCCAGAGCTGCAACAGGAAGACCACTTAGCTCGGAAAAAATCAAGGAGCCCACAAATCAGTCATCACAGAGGTGCCAAGACAATGTTAGTCTAGTCACTGTACTCAACAGCCTTACACATCTGAATGGGTTTTTTAAAGCTCCTCAGAGGGGCATGTGACGGGGGCGGGGGCAGTTCTTTGCTCCGTCAGTGGCAGGGCATGGGCTGTCACTAGCCCACACACCAGCGACCCCGAGCCTCAAGACAGCCTTCTCCCTCTGTCCCTCCCTCCTCTGACGTCTAGCCAGCAGGTCGTGGTGCTGCGTCTGCCTTCTGCCACCTCCCCAGCAGCCCCTCTCAGCACCGAGGCAGAGTGGTCTGGATGTGCAGAATCTAACAGGCAGCTTGTTTCTTCCCACCGAGGGGCCTCCGCATCCTGACTGTCAAGGTTTCGGGGAGCTGGTCTCTGTGTCAGTGTGACTCTTGCCTGGACAGTGGGCAGGGCATGAGGACATGTGTGAGGGCGGTTTCATTAAAAGGCCATCATGGCTCAGCTGCGCAGTGAGCCGTGCAAGCTAATGACCAGGTATTGTCAAACACTCAAAAGCCCTTGGCTTACCTCCTTGAACAGTAAACTGACTTGCTTCCTTGGAGATGCATATTTAAGTTTATCTAGGACATCAGCTTTTGAGATTCTAATCACTCATGGACCACCTAGTTATCATTTCTAGGTATCATCTCCATTATTATTTAATATATCATTATTAACTTACCTTTTCAATAAGTTAAATTACCTTTTCAATTTTACTTAACTGCCTGCTTCTTTATCCTTCTAAGCAAAACTACCCATAAGGCCACAGATTTGAAGAGGTATTTATCTAACACACATCACAAGAAAATCCATGGAAATGAAAATGTTATGTCTGTCATGCCCTGGCACTCGTGGAAGGAAAATAATCATTCAGAAAACAGAAGACTCTACTGTATCTTGAACTTTATTCCCCACCATTGTAGCAAAGACACCAACACACAGTAAGTGTTCAATAGTGATCTACTTATTGGAATTGATCTCAGATTCCACTTAACCAGACTTGTCAGGATTGTGAAAAAAAAATATATATATACACATATATATTTTATATATAATATATACATTATATAATATATATTATATATCTTATTTATATATATTATATATTATATATCATATATATATATAATATATATATATATATTCATTCTAGAACCTCAGCAAATTATTTCCCTGATTTCTAGGCCTTGAAACTAGAAAAGGAAAAAAAAAAGCAAAAAACACTTTAGCCCTGAACTTCTTGGTTCAATTAGAAGGGTCTAGGGGAAACTGACAAATTTATGCCATAACTTATTCTTAGCAAAACAAGAAAGCACTCAGGGAAGTGGAGCTTGCAAAAAAAAAAAAAAAATGCAGAACTTTGCTTTAAGTGTCTTTAGGAGAAAGAATAAGGATGTCTGCAGATCCAGGCCCCCAAAGAGAAGGGGGTGGCAGAGAATAAGAGAGTTGGATGGCATCACCCACTTAATGGACATGAAAATTGGAGCAAACTCCAGGACATAGGGAAGGATAAGGAAGCCTGGCATGCTGCAGTTCATAGATAACTTAGCGACTGAACAACAATAACAACATGTAGAGTTGGTATATGCATGGCAATCCACATGGGTAGACGTCAGCGCTTCAGTCATTCTCATCCGTAAGCATCAAGGGCCACAGGGAAACCCCCAGCCCATACTTGATCAAAGCTGGTTCTTAACCAAAATGGCCAAGGCATGGGTGTTCACGCAACAAACCTACATGGGAAGGTCTGCTTCTCACCAGAGAAACAGAATTGTGCATGGAAAATTCCAGACCATAGTTCAAAGGGGCATGGTGACCTAATAAATTTAGCTGCATGGGTTATTAAAGGCAACTGTAAATTGAGCCTGAGGTTCCCCATCCCACCCCCTGTGCTTTTCCCACAGCTGAAACACATGTTAAAGTAGAGAAAGTTCCCAGGGAGGCCTGGTGCCTGCTCTGATTCTATCTGATATGAGATGCGCCAGGATGAAGGATGCCTCTGTAAATGGTCTTGCTGCTGATATGGTGACCCCAGGAACCCTGGACTGGAATCCCTGTTGAAAGCCGTGGAGTGGGGCCTCTTGGACCGCCAGGTAAAGAACCCAACAGTAATTGAATCTGCAGCCAGCTGGAACTGGGAACATTTCCTTTCACTGGCTGGTCGTCACACCTAATCTCAGCAGAGAAGCCCCACTGGAGAGTGAATAATTCCTGCGCTCTTCCTCTGTGGGGTTTAGCAACGTAGGTGTCCTGCCAAGTCAAACAACAGTGATAGAGACGTGTCTTTGGGGATTAGTGCAAATGGGACTCCTACCTGCAGAAGAGGCTCAGGGATTTAGCTCTGCTCAGCCCTATTCTACAACCTGTGTGATCTCAGGGTCAGAAAATAAAGTAAAAAGGCAGAGCTCAGCGTTTAGAAAGCATTGCACAGGGAGTAGCATCCACAGTTTCTCTTTTATTTCTTCTTCGGCTTTTCAAGAGAGACCTTTGGAGATAAAAAAAAGATTTTGAAATTCCAAAATGATGTACAGAGCGGGTCCTTGTCAAATAAATCAACCAAGAAAAATAAAACCAGCAGAGAGGCTTCTTTTTTTCCAGGGCTGACTCAGAGATCCATTTCTGTAGCAATGCCTCTGTACGCATCTCCCAGGCAGGGCTATCCAGGAGGAAAGGGGGCGCTTGCAGAGAACAGGGGAAGCTAAGAGATTAAGAGCCCCTTTACCAGGTTCAAAGAACAAGCGGGCTTTGGACTTTGTAACCACATCTTATCTTTACTACTTAGGATTTTAAGAAGATGCACAAGATCACGTGATATTTGCTTTGGAGGCCATGAGAGCTGCTTTCTAATCCTGCCTCCACTTCTCATGTATTGAGACTTTGGTCAAATCACTTAACCTCTCTGGACTCCTGTTTCTTTGCTAGTAAGATGGGAGGACAGTGTTACTTTGTAGGGTTACAGTAAACCTTAAATAAGGCAATGTATGGAAATTCCCTGACAGACCAGTGGTCAGGACTCCCTGCTTCCACTGCAGAGGCATGGGTTTAATCCCTGGTCAGAGAACTAAGATTCTGCAGGCCATACAGTGAGGCCAAAAAAAAAAAAAGAAGAAGAAGAGGTAGAAGACAACACATAAGAGGATATCACTACAGAAATTAGATAGTATATAAAAAAATTACTATGATTGAAAATTACCCAGCTTACCAATGTATTATAATTATTACTACTTCACCTGGCTTCAATTTTTTTAAATGGAAGGAACCATCATTCTAATAAGTATTAAAATGTATGTTTTATTTTATATAATTTGAATCTCAATTTTAAAAATCGCTGCTAAGAAGAATGGATATTCAATGAAACATGCTGCTGAGTATCCAACACATGTTCCCAGAACACCTACTACATGGTAGGTTTTCCATCCCTGCCAGGGGAGAGGCAAAGGCTCTTCCAGACTCTTCCAGGTGCTTCGTAAACAAGCTCCTCACTGGGACAAGTATATGGCCTCCAAACACAAAGACTATGACAAGTAAATCACGGAAGTTCTAGATGTACGGCACTCCCACTGGTGGTGGGGTAGAAGGGAGCCCAGCAGAACCTATCCAGCGGGAGGGGGAACGGAAGTGGCTGAGGTCACCTGAGCAGCCTCAGTCTGGCCACGCCTCTACAGCATCCTACCTGGGTTTTCAAAGCACAGACATCACCAGTGACTCACAGGTGATCCCTCACATGAACAAGTCTCCCAGCACAGACTCTGCCCGGACACAAAGGCAGGTGCCAGTGATACCGAGTGGAGCGCAGCCTGAGCTGGGCTGGGCTGGGGGTGCTCCAGAGGTACAGAGCTGGGTCACCCCCAAGTTCCTACAGGGTGGGCTCTGTGGGAGACAGTTTCCCACCAGATACGCCTTTGGGAGGCAGGACGGACTCCTCTTCAGCCTCTGTCTTCTTCCTGCCCTCTCCCCACCCCTCCCCACCCACCATGGGATGGGAAAGGAAGTGGCCTTACCACCACTGCTCACCTAACCAGGCGGCAGCACCAAAGCCAAAACCCACGGAGACCTGGAACACTTGCTTCGGTTGGAGCTTTGGTTCAGGCACCGGTCCCTGCTCTGTGGGACAGAAAGCAAGTGATTCACCTTCCTGCTCCCTGTTCTCATCTGTAAAATACTGATAATAACCCCTGCCCTGCAGGCTAGCTCTGAGTATGCAGCCAGACAATATCTGTAAAGCACCAAGCGCTGGGTCTGCTGAGTAGGTGTTTAATAAATGTTATTGCTATTCATTATTCTGAGGGTGAGGTTAAGGCCCCAAATCAAAAATGCCAGTCATTCTCCTCAGTCCCTTTTTTCACTTTGTCACAACCTATTGAGGTGGTAATGGTGCATCTCGAGATACTCAAAGCTTCAAGCAAGATTCATCTTCATTTTTTGCTAAGATCCAAGCCTAAACTCTCTCTGGTACCACACAAAGTGGAGGCTGGAAGGGGCACTTGAACATGAGATGGATACTGGGACTGGAGGAGTGGCAGGGACTTTATCTGAACTCAGGTCCCCAGGCTTTGCACTGTTAGTCCTGTCACCACAGCGTCCACCCTGTAGAAAGTGGGGACCAGCTCGGCAAAGGGTGGGGCCCGGGCAAGCAATAGCAAGTCTATGGGAACACAGGTAAATGAGAGATACGGAGACCACTGGGGAGACAGAGTATCCACACAGGTGAGGGAGGTGGGTGCCAGCATGCATGGGACCCAGACGTGAGTGAGGGGCGAGCTGAACCATCCATCCTGAACATCCAAGCAAGTTTCCATCCAACTTGCTTTCATTCTTAAAAGACTCCATAACTAAATTTTGCCACTTAAATCTGATCATAATGATGATGATGTAATTAGCAGTTCAGTAGAGTAAGCACTTCCTTTGTTTTGAGTCAGATGCTTTGTTAGACACAAGGCTGCCATTATTTCATTTAATCCTCTCAATAACTCAGGCAGGTAATTCTATTACCCTCTTTTCCAGATGAGAGATTCAGGCACTTGCCTCAGGCTACACAGCTGGCCAGTGGAGAACCTGAAATTGCCAGCGAGTAGCCCAAGGACACAGCCTGTGCTCCTAATTGCTAAACCAATCTCCAGTGAAAAAGGGCATTTTTGCAATCCAACGTGGGTAGCACTCTGCAGTTCTGCAGAGGGCTGCAGTCTCAACTTTATCTCATTTGATCCCATAGAAACAATGTCATGGTACATGCCCAGATTCCCAGTGAGGAATCTGATGGTACACTTTCCCAGAAATGACCACAACTGCCCTACTTAATCAATTACAAACGGTGTATTTGTACACTGTATGTTAGAAAGTCCTCTAGTGTGTACATAGATCAAATAAATACAGCAGTATTTGAGGTGCTTTGAGGAAACAGCTGGGAGAACCTTGGGGAGAAGGTCTGAAGTTAAGAGCCAGGGAGAGCCCCCAAGACAGGGGAGTGGCCACTTGAGAGGGATTTCCTAAATGACAGGAGCAGGAGAACGTGCTCTGAAAACACAGAAGCTGTCAGGGAGTGAAATTACTCGGTAAGAGGGAGTAACGACGGCCAAACAGAAATTTTCTAAGCAGTGACACGGGTGTAGCTGCAGAGACTTCTAGCCATTTGAAACACCATAAAGCAAAGGTATCCTGGGACTATTCCTTTTTTTAAAAAAATACATTTGTTTAGCCTATCAACCTCCTTCCAGTACTCACATCTCAAAGATAAATTAACTACTGATATTTAATGTGTGCCTGTTCTGTGCTGCTTGGTCTTTGGGCCACGAAAAATAAACTAGAACACTCGAAGTATAACCTCTGTTAAAAAGGAAAGCATCCTGTAATACCATTCTTCATTATACCATTCAAAAGCTCCCAGGGATCTTCCTAGTTAGAACCTTAACCACAGCAATTTTCATTGGCATCACATGATTTATATAACGCTATCTTTCCAAGAGAATAAAATCCAGGTTTTGAAGCACCTCTCAAAACAATTTATTCTTATCTGACTAACTGTTTTGGCCAGCAATTGTAAATTTATACCACATTATGCCAAAGCAAAAACACTCTAATAACTTAATCAAACATTTGAAATCCAGCTCACAGACATATAATAGACGGGAGCCATTCTCTCAGCTTTCTCGTTAAAGGTCAATTACCATTTTTATTCTGAACCTCCACATCTTGGAGAAGACACATACACACACAAAGACAGAGGAAGACATAAGCGTTTTGAGATTCAAAACTTGGCTTAACATATTTCCAGACTTAGAGCAATTCTCCTTGCTACACACTTTGAAATGAGAAAATTGATCCTTCAGATATGTTTGTAAAATTCTAGTCAAACAGTATGATGTCAAGAAAGAAAATACAACATATGAAACTGAAGTATTGGTTCTTTTGATTCTCAAAGCATTCAGGGGAAGAGTTGGGAAGAGTTGTTTCAAATGTTAAACTGGTGATGTGGCTGTGCCCCTACAAGAACGGTGTGATAGGAAAAAAGGACAGTAATTGGCACTGTTTTGTCTGTTTGCCTTTTTAGAGTGCTTGACAATGCCCTCACTCCTATCAGACCAAAAATACTATTAAACTCACTTTTCAGATAAAAAACAAACACGCCTTGACAACTTTTGAGGACAGACCAAGGACAGGAAGGAGATGTGGTGTTTTTGGCTTGGGGTATATGACCTCAGGGTGTCAAAAAGCCAATGAGTGAAAGAAACTGCAGTCATTTGGTTCACTTCGTCAAATGGTTCTCTTTCTTAATTCACGACTCTTGCCTCTGAGGACGATGAAGAGAAGAAAGAAGGAAGGTCCAGGAGGATGACTGAAGATGGCCAAACACCATGTGAAACATTTCACCTAGATAACATCACAAGACCCTGGTGAAGTGGGTTAATGAAGCCATGCCACTCATGCATTTAACCTGTGAGTGAACCAAAGTGTAAAGTGAAAGTCGCTCAGTCGTGTCTGACTCTTTGCAACCCCATGGACTATACAGTTCATGGAATTTTCCAGGCCAGAATACTGGAGTGAGTAGCCGTTCCCTTCTCCAGGGGATCTTCCCAACCCAGGGATGGAACCCAGGTCTCGCGCATTGCAGGTGGATTCTTTACCAGCTGAGCCACCAGGGAAGCCCAACCAAACTGCAGGCACTCAGCAAAAATTAAAGAAGAAGGTGAAAAATATAAGGTGCAGAAGGTCCTACCAGCCATTCTTCTCAATGAACCTGTGCTACCAAATGACCCTGAATGAGAGATGTGAACAACCCCTCAGTCCTCATGGCTTGCTCACAGTCAGCCCATTTTTGTTGATGAGGATTCCAGAAGTCAATCATACTTCTCAGTACAAAATGGTCCCTAAATGTCTTGCTTTTGAGTGAAAGAACCATCAATACTTCTGAATATTTTCCATTTTGATCTTTCATACCAACTTAAGCTTCTGTTTAAAAGGCAACGCTAATCAATGATACATAAACAGTGAACTTGCAGATGTTCAACTGGTTTTAGAAAAGGCAGAAGAACCAGAGATCAAATTGCCAACATCTGATGGATCATCGAAAAAGCAAGAGAGTTCCAGAAAAACATCTATTTCTGTTTTATTGACTACACCAAAGCCTTTAACTGTGTTCAGTTCAGTTCAGTCGCTCAGTTGTGTCCGACTCTTTGCGACCCCATGAATCGCAGCATGCCAGGCCTCCCTGTCCATCACCAACTCCTGGAGTTTATACAAACTCACGCCCATCGAGTCAATGATACCATCCAGCCATCTCATCCTCTGTCGTCCCCTTCTCCTCCTGCCCCCAATCCCTCCCAGCATCAGGGTCTTTTCCAATGAGTCAACTCTTTGCATGAGGTGGCCAAAGTACTGGGGTTTCAGCTTCAACATCAGTCCTTTCAATGAACACCCAGGACTGATCTCCTTTAGGATGGACTGGTTGGATCTCCTTGCAGTCCAAGGGACTCTCAAGAGTCTCCTCCAATACCACAGTTCAAAAGCATCATTTAACTGTTTGGATCACAATAAACTGTGGAAAATTCTGAAAGAGATGGGAATACCAGACCACCTGACCTGCCTCTTGAGAAACCTGTATGCAAGTCAGGAAGCAACAGTTAGAACTGGACATGGTTAGGAAAAGGAGTACGTCAAGGCTGTATATTGTCACCCTGCTTATTTAACTTATATGCAAAGTACATCATAAGACACACTGGGCTGGAGGAAGCACAGGCTGGAATCAAGATTGCCGGGAGAAATATCAATAACCTGAAATATGCAGATGACACCACCCTTATGGCAGAAAGCGAAGAACTAAAGAGCATCTTGATGAAAGTGAAAGAGGAGAGTGAAAAAGTTGGCTTAAAGCTCAACATTCAGAAAACTAAGATCATGGCATCTGGTCCCAACACTTCATGGCAAACAGATGGGGAAACAGTGGAAACAGTGGCAGACTTTATTTTTCTGGGCTCCAAAATCACTGCAGATGGTAACTGCAGCCATGAAATGAAAAGACGCTTACTCCTTGTAAGAAAAGTTATGATCAACCTAGATAATATATTGAAAAGCAGAGATATTACTTTGTCAACAAAGGTCCATCTAGTCAAGGCTATGATTTTTCCACTAGTCATGTATGGATGTGAGAGTTGGACTATAAAGAAAGCTGAGCACCGAAGAATTGATTCTTTTGAACTGTGGTGTTGAAGAAGACTCTTGAGAGTCCCTTGGACTGCAAGGAGATCCAACCAGTTCATCCTAAAGGAGATCAGTCCTGGGTGTTCATTGGAAGGACTGATGTTGAAGCTGAAACTCCAGTACTTTGGCCACCTGATGCGAAGAGCTGACTCATTTGAAAAGACCCTGATGCTGGGAAGGATTGAGGGCAGGAGAGGAAGGGGATGACAGAGGATGGAATGATTGGATGGCATCACCGACTTAATGGACATGGGTCTGGGTGGACTCTGGGAGTTGGTGATGGACAGGGAGGCCTGGCGTGCTGTGGTTCATGGGGTTGCAAAGAGTCAGACACGACTGAGCAACTGAACTGAACTGAACTAATCAACAATGATGATCTCCAATTCACAGATGGTATTAGAGCTATTAAGAAATGTTCTCAAGACCCATAGCTGGTAAGTGAAATGAAAAGACTGACCCAGGTTCAAATTCAGATCTATCCTAACTCTAGAGTCCATGCTCTTCAGCCCATAATCATTAGGCTAAGTGTCTACCACACATTCACTCTATCTAAATTAGCAGATGAAGGGCCTGTGCAAACTTGCACAGAGCAGATAATTCATCCTGACTGATCCCAGATACATCACTCTTTGCCAAAGCGGTGGTCATGATGTATTATTGTTGCTGTTTAATTACCAAGTCGTGTTCGACTCCTTGTGACCCCATGGACTGTAGCCTGCCAGGCTCCTCTGTCCATGGGATATCCCAGGCAAGAATGCTGGAGTAGGTTGCCATTTCCTTCTTCAGGAGATCTTCCTGACCCAGGGATCAAACCTGTGTCTCCTGCATTGGCAGGCAAATTCTTTATCACTAAGCCACCAGGGAAATCAGTCATGCTGTATACTCCTCTGTGATTTTAAAGTCTTGGTTCAAGTGATGCCTCCTTAGTAAATCTTTCCCTGACCTCTCCAATAATAAGTCACTTCCTTTATACTCTTGAACCTTCAATATCTGCCATGTTCAAAGACACAAGTGTACACATTTGCCTTCCTAGCAGACTGCAAGCTCCTTGAGGACAAAGATTCCCTTGTATTCTTCTCAAAAACTCTAGTATTAACAAACTAACACATCAAAGAAGCTCAGGAAATGCTTGATACATGAAACTGTCTAATAGCAAGATGAAAAATATGCCTGCAGGCTCCCTCTGGAAGTGTGTGGGCTGCAGAGGGGTAGGTGGTAGAGGAAGTTACTGAAAGGAAGTATGAAAATCTTTGTCTTAGAGATTCCCCAGGACCATATAAGCAGTCTTTTTCTTTTTTCAGTCCTGTTTAGAGACTGAAGTGAATGCTTATGAGCACTTATGACAAGCCAGATACTATCCTAAATTCTTTGCATGCATGCTATTTAGTTTTATGCAAAGCCCTACGAAGCACATATACAGATGTTTTATAAATGAGGCACCTGAGGCTCAAAGAGGTTCATTAATTTGTCCAAGGTCAAACACTGTGTACATGTGAGCCAGCAGGCGAGGGCTCAGCTTCCTTCCTTCCTGGCTATACTTTCTTCCTATGTAGCTACTGAAACTCCTGCCATCACTAGCTCTATATTCCTAAGTCTTGTTCTCCATGGAGCCAGCCCCATCTTTCACTATATGACAATCTGAAAGGTTTAGGTCTAGGTCTTCCAACAACCCTCTCCTCTTCTGCCTTAGACCCAGTCACTTGGTCATGTCCTACTCTTTACCACCCCATGGACTATAGCCTGCCAGGCTCCTCTGTCCATAGGATTTCCCAGGCAAGAATACTGGAGTGGATTGCCATTTCCTCCTCCAGGGGATCTTCCTGACCCAAGGATCGAACACATGATTCCTGCATCAGAAAGCGGATTCTTTAACACAGAGCCACCTGAGAAACCCCAGACCTTTCAATGCAACTAGAGAAAAGGGAGCTTGGTGGAGGGAGTCAAGCTGGGCTGGGTGACAAAGGCAGGCCAAGAGTCCTGCCTGGGCCTTCTGTCAGCTCTGGAAATCTTCACAAGGTTTTTCCTTCCCCTCTATTTCCTCAGTCTTATAGCTTCCCCCCACTCTGTCTTGTAATTCTTAAGGAGACAATGGAGAAAATATTCTGAGATGGAAGTTTGGGTTTTTTTTTTTTTTTTAATAAGGAATAATAACATAAACCAATCAAAAATCTGTCAGCAGTGGTCTTTCTGTTGTTGGCAGCTTATACCCACACAGACACTGGGGGGATTTTTTGTTTTTTTTTTAAGGACTTAGAGTGATTTAAGTGTTGACACCGCAGGCGATACATTTCACAAAGAAAACTCTGCCCATAATTCTGAGTTAATAACAATGCTCAGGCTTTGATGTTGATACAAATGAGGCCAAATGAAGAAAAAGCCATATTCATGGGCAGTTTGAGGGTCTGGCCTATAAATGATAAGTTCATGGGACATAACGTGTTAGTGATGGTGGGAAAAGCAGGGGTCTATCTACAAGGAACAAAATAGTTCTTGCAGTAATTTCTATATATATTTTTTCTACACCTATGCATTTAAAAATATAATCTAATTATTTAATTCATATCTGATTAAATGTGAAATCTAGGTTAGAGCTAAGGGCACCATTTCTGTTTTGCTCTTTGGAAAAACAGAACTAATACCAAGGCAACTCAAGCCCTCAAACACTGCATGCTGGATTAACATTTCATGGAAGTCAAATTGTTCTCTGGTCTGTTTCCTTGTCTGCAAAATGAGAAAACCGAACAATACAATATCTCAATCTCCTTCCAGTTTGTGACTGTGTTTTTTTTTTTTTTCTTTTTTTTCCCTAGCTCCTGAATTCAGAATAGTCCTGGATTCAAATCTCAAGTATGGCAAGTTACTTTAACTTTCTAAGCTTCAGATTTTTTTCCTCTGTGAAAGGGCATGATTATTAAAAAAAAAAAAAAAAATTAAAACTTGTCCTTGTCAATAAAATGTTAAAAATACAGAAAAGGAGAAATGTGTTTTGAGCATTCATACGCCTATCACTTAAATTCAACAGTTGTTTTCAATTTGCTATGTTTGATTTTGTCTGTCTTCTTTACCAAACCATTTTAAATTATCGACATCAGGGCACTGGATCCATATATACTTCAGCATGCATCCTGCCCCTCCAAATTAAGGAGATCCTCTTATTTAACTAGAGTACCACTATCATGCTTAGTAAGATTAATAATTCCCTAACATTAACTGATAACCCAATCCACTTTCAGATTTCTCCATTTGTCCCCAAATTTTATTTTATACATTCTTTTCTCCAAGCCAGATTTCATTTAAGAGCCATGTATTTAAAGTTTGATCTTACACACCTGTCTCCAAATTCTCTTTTTAAAATAATTTTTGAAGTGTAATATATTTATAGGGAAGTGCACAAATCAAAACTGTGTGGCCTGAAGCATTTTCACCATGTGAAGAGATCCATAAAACCTCTACCCTGACCTAGAAACAGAGGATGAGATACCTCAGAAACCCCCTGAAGTCTCCTTCCATTTACAACCCTTCAAGGATAAACACTACCCCAACTTTTAATACCACACATTGCTTTTGCCTGTCTTGAAGATTACATAAATGGGATCAAGTAATATCTACTATGTTCTGCTTTAGTCACTCATTCCGTTTCTGAGAGTGTTCATGTTGTCCCATGTAGCAGTAGTTTTTCTGTGTTGTTTCCATTCTCCATCAGTCTATCCCATGGTATGACTGTATCTCAGTTGATTTTTTTTTCTCATGTGGGTGAGCATTTGGTTTGTTTCCAGTCTGGGGCTATTACAAATAGTGCTGCTATGAATATTCTTATGTATTGTCTTTTTGTGGGATGTAAATCCAGGAGTGGGATTACTGTGTCATGGGGTATGTGGATCTTCTGCTGGAGCTGCCAAAGAGTTTTCTGGAGTAATTGTATCGAGTCCCACAACAGTATATGATGGATGTAGTTTGTTTCACATCATTCTAAGTGTTCCTACACCATTCTGATGAGTGTGTGGCTTTATCTTCCATTTCTCTGAAGATTGATGACACATTGAACATTTTTTCATATGACCACTGGCCATTCAGACATCATCTTTTCTTGAAGTACCTGTTTGAAACTCTTAACCACTTTTCTACAGTCATTTTTTCTTTTCTTACCAGTTTGCAGAAATTCTTTATATATTCTCAATGTAAGTTTTGTCAGTTACATGCACTGTCAATATCTTTAAAGACTCTGACATGTCTTTTTCACTCAATTAGTGAGGTGTTTTGATGAACAGAAGTTATGTACTGTAATGTAGTCCAAGTTACCTACTTTTTTCTGTAAATTTAGTGCCTTCTGTATCCTGCTTGAGAAGTACCAAAGCCATGAAGACATCCTACGTTATATTCTACAAGTGTTATTATATTATTTTACCTTTCATGTATAACTGATTTTTGTGAATGTTATGAGCCAGAGGGCAAGATAATATGTTTTCCATATCCAATTAACTCTATCACAATTTATTAGATCATCTATTCCAAGCTGCTTCCATCTTTGTTACAAATCAAGTACCTTCTGTTAGCTGGGTCTTTGATCTGTCTTGGCTCTTCTTGGCCAACTGCATTTTCATATAAACTTTAGAATCATTTTCACAATTTCCACAACAACATGTTAACATTGGAACTGCCCTAAATCTATATATCAATTGGGAGAGAACTGTCATCCTTCAGATATTGAGAGTTTTCCAATCTATGAACATAATGTATTGCTCTATAAATTTGAGTCATCTTTCATTTTTTCCAGTAATGTCTGCTATTTTCAGTGTTAACACCTCACACATCTTTCATTAGATTTATTCCTGGGCAGGTGATATTTTTTGATGCTGCTATCCACATTATTTTAAAAATTTCCTCATTATTTGTTGTTGGTATATAGAAGTTACACTGATTTTTGGTACACTGATATTGTGTCTAGTGACCTGAGGAATTTACTTAGGAATCCTGATAGTTATCTGTAGATTATTTTGCATTTTCTATGTATCTAACATGTCACTGACATTTTTCTATTCTAGTCCTTACACCTTTTCTTTCTCTTTTCTTCCATCCTTCTTCTTCTTTCACTTGTGTCTCTACATCCTCCAGGTTCTTGGAGTCCTGTCAGTTAAGCCAGATAGAGGAAGAGGGCCAGGATGGAGGATCATGGAGGGCAGAGCACTCCCACTCTGATGCCATGGGATTCCGAGCTTCAGGGACAAGTCTCCACTTCACTTCCAGGAGTTTGGGAAGTCTAGATGTATCTGTCCTTATGCCAACACCTCTCTAGTTTTTTGGTTGTATGAACCCTGCTCTCTGAGAGATTTCTTAAGAAGGGCTCCATGAAAAACACAATACCTAAGTTCCTAAATGCTCATAACAGTTTTCCTGTAGTCATTACTTTTGAATATATGTAGAGCTATGGTTCACATTTTACAAAATTTCTGCTTCACAGTTTATTTCTTTAAAAATTATACAACTATATTCTGGCTTTGGTGTTAAAAATATACTAGCAATCTGATTTTTGTTTCCATTATAAGTGTCTAATCAATTGAATGCTTAAAGATTTTTTTCCTACATACCCTGAGATAACCATGATTCGAAAAGACACATGTACCCCAATGTTCATTGCAGCACTATTTACAATAGCTAGGACATGGAAGCAACCTAGATGTCCATTGAGAGATGAATGGATAAAAAAAGATGTGGCACATATATACAATGGAATATTACTCACCCATAAAAAGGAACAAATTTGAATCAGTTGAAGTGAGGTGGATGAACCTAGAGACTGTTATAGAGAGTGAAATAAGTCAGAAAGACAAAAACAAATATCATATATTAACACATATATATGGAGTCTAGAAAAAATGGTACTGATAAATCCATTTACAGGGCAGGAATAGAGACACAGACATAGAGAACAGACATAGGTACAGTGGTGGAAGGATAGGGTGGGATGAATTGAGAGAGTAGTATTGACATATACACAGTACCGTGTGTGAAATAGATAGCTAGTGAAAGACTACTGTATAACACAGTAAGCTCAGCCCAGTGACCACCTAGAGGGCTGGGCCGGGGGTGGAGGTAGGAGGGAGTATCAGGAGGGAGGGGATATATGTATACTTATGGTTGATTCAAGGTGTTGTACGGCAGAAACCAACACAACATTGCAAAGCAATTATCCTCCAACAAAAAATATATTTTTTAAAAATAAAACATAATGAATGCAGAAAATACAAAATAGTTTTATTAGTTTAAACTATATTTAGTTTATATTTAAAGTATATTTAGTTTTAAACCTGCAGGGACTATTTTCCAAGCATTTGGTTTCCTTTCAGTATGTACCTTCAAATCATCTTTTATTTCAAAAAAAATGTTCATTACTATTAGTTTAGTTTTGTTTTGTTCCATTGCTTTAGTTTTCTTCCTCAGAGGTTCATATTGTAAGTGTATTAGAACTTCTTTAACTGACTTCTGTATCTATCACTGTTCCTTAAATCCTTTTTACTTCCCTGTTTCTTATTGATTTAAAAAAATACTTCTTTACATTTTCCTTTTCTCTTAAAGTATTATCCATTACATGTATCTTCTCTTCAATTCCATGTAGGTGAGTATTGTTGTTCAGTCGCTCAGTTGTGTCCGACTCTTTGTGACCCCATGGACTGCAGCACACCCGGCTTCTCTGTCCTTCAACATCTGCATGAATGTGTTTTTGGTGTAAAACAGTAAGATTTATTTTGCTTATGAATCTGTAATTCAAGCAGGGTTTGGCATAGTCAACTTAAAAAAAATAAATGTTTTATATTAGAACAGATTTAGGTTTACCTGGTGGCTCAGACTGTAAAAAACCTGCCTCTAGTACAAGAGACCCGGGTTCCATCCCTGGGTCAGGAAGGTCCCCTGGAGAAGGGAATGGCTACACATTCCAGTGTTCTTGCCTAGAGAATCCCATGGACAGAGGGGCCTGGCGGGCGACAGTCCATGGGGTCAGACCCGACTCAGGGACTGACATCTTCACTTTTTTCAGAAGTTGAGAAGGTAGCACAGAGCAATTTCATATACCTCATTTCTAGTGTCCTCTATTATTGACATCTTACATTCATACAGTACATTTGACAAAATAAACTTATACTGATACATTATTATTAACTAAAGCCAATACTTTATTGAGTCCCTTAGTTTTTACTTCTGTCGTTTCTCTTGTTTAGGATACCATCCAGGATGCCCCTAATACATTTAGTTGTCATGTACTCATAAGTGTCTTTTGGCTGTGAAAGTTTCTGGACTTCTTTTTGATGACCTTGACAGCATTGCAGACTCTTCACATGTGTTTTAGAATAGCCCTCAAGTGAGATTTGTCTGATGTTTTTCTCATTAGACTGGAGTGATGGGTTTCTGAGATGAAAATCACAGATGTAAACTGCTATTTTTATTATATCATATCAAAGACACATACTATCAACATGACATCACTTTTGATATGGCCCTCAATCACCTTGCTAGGGGAGTATGTCATATTTCTCACTGTAAAATTACTATTCCCTACCCCTCTCTTCTCACACTCTTTTGAAGGAAGTCACTGTGGAAAGCCCGCACTTAAGAAGTGAAGAGTTACACTCCATCTCCTTGAGGGCAGAAAATCTACATAAATTACTTAGAATTCTTCTGTGTGGACAATCTCTCCTCATACGTTTATTTATCCAATCATTTATCTATATTAGTATGAACTCATGGATATTTATTTTATACTTTGGTTATAATCTAATGCTAATTTATTTTATTGGTCAAATTACCCATACTTCCTGTCCATCTGTATTAACTGAAAGTATCTATCAACATATTAGGTTAAACATTCGTTCACACTGATGTCTCCAATTCTAATCCATTACTACTTGGATCATTACAGCTTTCCCCATTGCTTGTCGATAACCACTCATTTCAACAGGGAGAACCTGCCCCATCATCCACTGTTTAATTCCAAAATACATGTGTCAACCACAAATTGGCACTTGCCCTGGGTGCTTGCCATCTACCTCTACAAGGATTAAATCATGTGCTGCTTCAGCGGCTGACCTTCAACACCCCAAGAAGGAGCTCAGGGTGGAGAGCAGAAATGAGGCACTCCGTGCTCAGGGTAAAAATGGCAGAACAGGTCTTCAGAGAGCGAGGTATTCTCAGGAGCTGATTATATGAGCCCAATTCTTGTATCGCCTCATATCTAGAAAAGCACTAAAATCCTTCATGGTGATGACTGTTTCTCATGACTAGCAGAAGCTTCATGAGACCAGGAGAAACTTTCTAAAAAATAAATGTGCTTGACTGCATCTATTCCCCCTTTACCAAAATCACATATATACTGTCCTTTCCCCCTCTGTCTCTCTGGAGTAACTTCTCAGCGCCATCTGAGGTGCTGTCCCCCGAGCTGCAGTCCTCATAATGCCCCAAATAAAACTTTACTCATGACTCTCACATTATGCATTTTTAAAGTCAACACTTTTTTTGTAGTGATTCCAGAACTGTTCACCCATACTCCTGTGGGAAATAACTCTGTTGACTAGGGTACAGTCCTTGTGTGCTTTTTTTTTTTTTTACTGTAGTCTCACAGAGTCCACTCATTTCAAATCTACTTGCTGTTGTTCAGTGCTAAGCCATGTCCAGCTGTTTGTGAGCCCATGAACTGCAGCACACCAGGCTTCCCTGTCCTTCTCTGTCTCCCAGAGTTTGTTCAAACTCATGTCCATTGAGTCAGAGAGGCCATTCAACCATCTCTTCTTCTGTTGCCCCCTTTTTCTGCCTTCAATCTTTCCCAGCATCAGAGTATTTTCCAGTGAGTCAGTTCTTCCCATCAGGTGGCCAAAATATTGGAGCTTCAGCAATAGTCCTTCCAGTGAATATTCAGGATTTATTTCCTTTAGGATTGAGTGGTCCTTAGAAAAGGCAGAGGAACCACAGATCAAATTTCCAACATCTGATCATAGAAAAAGTAAGGGATTTTAAAAAAAAAGTCTCCTTCTGCTTCATTGACTATGCTAAAGCCTTTGTGTAGATCACAGTAAACTGAGGAAAATCTACTTGTGTCAGCACCTTTCCCCCCAACACATTCAGTGAGGTTGAGGCACACATTCAGCCGTGTGTGCTCTATCACGGGATTCTCCAATTTCCTAAATGATATTTTTAATTTGCATGCATTAAGGTTCACTCATTTGTTTAGATTTATTTGGCTCTGCTGGGTCTTAGTTGTGACATGGTATGCGGGATCTTCGATCGTCCTTGCAGCATGTAACATCATTAATTACAGCATGTGAACTCTTAGTTGCAGCATGTGGAATCTAGTTCCCCAACTAGGGATTGAACCTAGGCCCCCTGCACTGGGAAAAGAAGCCTTAGCCACTGGACCACCAGGGAGGTCCCATGGTTCACTCTTTGTGCTCTCAAATTCCATGGGTTTTGATCAATGCCTGTGTCGTGCATCCACCATCTCAGGACCACACAGCGTAGTTTCCCACCCTCAGTCCCCACTCTCCCCTGCTTCATCTATTCGACCCTCCACCCTCTCCTTAAGCCCCTAGCAACCACTGATACGGATTGCAAGATACAGTTATGTTTAACTTTTTAAGAAACTGCTAAACTGCCCTCCAAAGTGACTGTACCATTTTGCTTTACCACCAGTAATACACAAGAGTTCCAGTACTCTGTCTCTTGTGCAGTCATCAGTACTGTCAATTTTCAGCATTGTGGCCATTCTAGTAGACGTGCAGTGGTACCTTATTGTCTAATTTGCATTACCCTACATGCAGGTCAGGAAGCAACAGTTAGAACTGGACATGGAACAACAGACTGGTTCCAAATAGGAAAAGGAGTACGTCAAGGCTGTATATTGTCACCCTGCTTGTTTAACTTATATGCAGACTACATCATGAGAAATGCTGGGCTGGAAGAAGCACAAGCTGGAATCAAGATAGCCGGGAGAAATATCAATAACCTCAGATATGCAGATGAGACCACCCTTATGGAAGAAAGTGAAGAAGAACTAAAAAGCCTCTTGATGAAAGTGAAAGAGGAGAGTGAAAAACTTGGCTTAAAGCTCAACATTCAGAAAACTAAGATCATGGAACCTGGTCCCATCACTTCATGGGAAATAAATGGGCAAACAGTGGAAACAGTGTCAGACTTTATTTTTATTTTGGGGGGCTCCAAAATCACTGCAGATGGTGATTGCAGCCATGAAATTAAAAGACACTTACTCCTTGGAAGAAAAGTTATGACCAACTGCATATTAAAAAGCAGAGACATTACATTGCCAACAAAGGTCCATCTAGTAAAAGCTATGGTTTTTCCAGTAGTTATGTATGGATTTGAGAGTTGGACTATAAAGAAGGCTGAGCACCGAAGAATTGATGCTTTTGTTTTTTTTTTTTTTTTCTTTTTTTTTTTATTATTATTTTTTTTTTCCAGTGGGTTTTGTCATACATTGATATGAATCAGCCATGGATTTACATGTATTCCCAATCCCAATCCCCCCTCCCACCTCCCTCTCCACCCGATTCCTCTGGGTCTTCCCAGTGCACCAGGCCCGAGCACTTGTCTCATGCATCCCACCTGGGCTGGTGATCTGTTTCACCATAGATAGTATACATGCTGTTCTTTTGAAATATCCCACCCTCACATTCTCCCACAAAGTTCAAAAGTCTGTTCTGTATTTCTGTGTCTCTTTTTCTGTTTTGCATATAGGGTTATCGTTATCACCTTTCTAAATTCCATATATATGTGTTAGTATGCTGTAATGTTCTTTATCTTTCTGGCTTACTTCACTCTGTACAATGGGCTCCAGCTTCATCCATCTCATTAGGACTGGCGCAAATGAATTCTTTTTAATGGCTGAGTAATATTCCATGGTGTATATGTACCACAGCTTCCTTATCCATTCATCTGCTGATGGGCATCTAGGTTGCTTCCATGTCCTGGCTATTATAAACAGTGCTGCGATGAACATTGGGGTGCACGTGTCTCTTTCAGATCTGGTTTCCTCAGTGTGTATGCCCAGAAGTGGGATTGCTGGGTCATATGGCAGTTCTATTTCCAGTTTTTTAAGAAATCTTCACACTGTTTTCCATAGCGGCTGTACTAGTTTGCATTCCCACCAACAGTGTAAGAGGGTTCCCTTTTCTCCACACCCTCTCCAGCATTTATTGCTTGTAGACTTTTGGATAGCAGCCATCCTGACTGGCGTGTAATGGTACCTCATTGTGGTTTTGATTTGCATTTCTCTAATAATGAGTGATGTTGAGCATCTTTTCATGTGTTTGTTAGCCATCTGTATGTCTTCTTTGGAGAAATGTCTGTTTAGTTCTTTGGCCCATTTTTTGATTGGGTCATTTATTTTTCTGGAATTGAGCTGCAGGAGTTGCTTGTATATTTTTGAGATTAATCCTTTGTCCGTTTCTTCATTTGCTATTATTTTCTCCCAATCTGAGGGCTGTCTTTTCACCTTACTTATAGTTTCCTTTGTAGTGCAAAAGCTTTTAAGTTTCATTAGGTCCCATTTGTCTAGTTTTGCTTTTATTTCCAATATTCTGGGAGGTGGGTCATAGAGGATCTTGCTGTGATTTATGTCGGAGAGTGTTTTGCCTATGTTCTCCTCTAGGAGTTTTATAGTTTCTGGTCTTACATTTAGATCTTTAATCCATTTTGAGTTTATTTTTGTGTATGGTGTTAGAAAGTGTTCTAGTTTCATTCTTTTACAAGTGGTTGACCAGTTTTCCCAGCACCACTTGTTAAAGAGGTTGTCTTTTTTCCATTGTATATCCTTGCCTCCTTTGTCAAAGATAAGGTGTCCATAGGTTCGTGGATTTATCTCTGGGCTTTCTATTCTGTTCCATTGATCTATATTTCTGTCTTTGTGCCAGTACCATACTGTCTTGATGACTGTGGCTTTGTAGTAGAGTCTGAAGTCAGGCAGGTTGATTCCTCCAGTTCCATTCTTCTTTCTCAAGATTATTTTGGCTATTCGAGGTTTTTTGTATTTCCATACAAATTGTGAAATTCTTTGGTCTAGTTCTGTGAAAAATACCGTTGGTAGCTTGATAGGGATTGCATTGAATCTATAGACTGCTTTGGGTAGAATAGCCATTTTGACAATATTGATTCTTCCAATCCATGAACACGGTATGTTTCTCCATCTGTTTGTGTCCTCTTTGATTTCTTTCATCAGTGTTTTATAGTTTTCTATGTATAGGTCCTTTGTTTCTTTAGGTAGATATACTCCTAAGTATTTTATTCTTTTTGTTGCAGTGGTGAATGATATTGTTTCCTTAATTTCTCTTTCTGTTTTTTCATTGTTAGTATATAGGAATGCAAGGGATTTCTGTGTGTTAATTTTATATCCTGCAACTTTACTATATTCATTGATTAGCTCTAGTAATTTTCTGGTAGAGTCTTTAGGGTTTTCTATATAGAGGATCATGTCATCTGCAAACAGCGAGAGTTTTACTTCTTCTTTTCCTATCTGGATTCCTTTTACTTCTTTTTCTGCTCTGATTGCTGTGGCCAGAACTTCCAACACTATGTTGAATAGTAGTGGTGAGAGTGGGCACCCTTGTCTTGTTCCTGATTTCAGGGGAAATGCCTTCAATTTTTCACCATTGAGGGTGATGCTTGCTGTGGGTTTGTCATATATAGCTTTTATTATGTTGAGGTATGTTCCTTCTATTCCTGCTTTTTGGAGAGTTTTAATCATAAATGAGTGTTGAATTTTGTCAAAGGCTTTCTCTGCATCTATTGAGATAATCATATGCTTTTTATCTTTCAATTTGTTAATGTGGTGTATTACATTGATTGATTTGCGGATATTAAAGAATCCTTGCATTCCTGGGATAAAGCCCACTTGGTCATGGTGTATGATTTTTTTAATATGTTGTTGGATTCTGTTTGCTAGAATTTTGTTAAGGATTTTTGCATCTATATTCATCAGTGATATTGGCCTGTAGTTTTCTTTTTTTGTGGCATCTTTGTCTGGTTTTGGAATTAGGGTGATGGTGGCCTCATAGAATGAGTTTGGAAGCTTACCTTCATCTGCAATTTTCTGGAAGAGTTTGAGTAAGACAGGTGTTAGCTCTTCTCTAAATTTTTGGTAGAATTCAGCTATGAAGCCATCTGGTCCTGGGCTTTTGTTTGCTGGAAGATTTTTGATGACAGTTTCGATTTCCTTGCTTGTGATGGGTCTGTTAAGATCTTCTATTTCTTCCTGGTTCAGTTTTGGAAAGTTATACTTTTCTAAGAATTTGTCCATTTCATCCAAGTTGTCCATTTTATTGGCATAGAGCTGCTGGTAGTAGTCTCTTATGATCCTTTGTATTTCAGTGTTGTCTGTTGTGATCTCTCCATTTTCATTTCTAATTTTGTTAATTTGGTTTTTCTCTCTTTGTTTCTTAATGAGTCTTGCTAATGGTTTGTCAATTTTGTTTATTTTTTCAAAAAACCAGCTTTTAGCTTTGTTGATTTTTGCTATGGTCTCTTTAGTTTCTTTTGCATTTATTTCCGCCCTGATTTTTAAGATTTCTTTCCTTCTGCTAACTCTGGGGTTCTTCATTTCTTCCTTCTCTAATTGCTTTAGGTGTAGAGTTAGGTTATTTATTTGGTTTTTTTCTTGTTTCTTGATGTAAGCCTGTAATGCTATGAACCTTCCCCTTAGCACTGCTTTTACAGTGTCCCATAGGTTTTGGGTTGTTGTGTTTTCATTTTCATTCATTTCTATACATATTTTGATTTCTTTTTTGATTTCTTCTATGATTTGTTGGTTATTCAGAAGCGTGTTATTTAGCCTCCATATGTTTGAAGTTTTAACAATTTTTTTCCTGTAATTGAGATCTAAACTTACTGCACTGTGGTCAGAAAAGATGACTGGAATGATTTCAATTTTTTTGAATTTTCCAAGACCAGATTTATGGCCCAGGATGTGATCTATTCTGGAGAATGTTCCGTGTGCACTTGAGAAAAAGGTGAAGTTGATTGTTTTGGGGTGAAATGTCCTATAGATATCAATTAGGTCTAGCTGGTCCATTGTGTCATTTAAGGTTTGTGTTTCCTTGTTAATTTTCTGTTTAGTTGATCTATCCATAGTTGTGAGTGGGGTATTAAAGTCTCCCACTATTATTGTGTTACTATTAATTTCCTCTTTCATACTCGTTAGCGTTTGCCGTACATATTGCGGTGCTCCTATGTTGGGTGCATATATATTTATAATTGTTATATCTTCTTCTTGGATTGATCCTTTGATCATTATGTAGTGTCCTTCTTTGTCTCTTTTCACATCCTTTATTTGAAAGTCTATTTTATCTGATATGAGTATTGCGACTCCTGCTTTCTTTTGGTCTCCGTTTGCATGAAATATTTTTTTCCAGCCCTTCACTTTTAGTCTGTATGTGTCTCTTGTTTTGAGGTGGGTCTCTTGTAGACAGCATATATAGGGGTCTTGTTTTTGCATCCATTCAGCCAATCTTTGTCTTTTGGTTGGGGCATTCAACCCATTTACATTTAGGGTAATTATTGATAGGTGTGGTCCCGTTGCCATTTACTTTGTTGTTTTGGGTTCACGTTTATACAAACTTTCTGTATTTCCTGTCTAGAGAAGATCCTTTAGCATTTGTTGAAGAGCTGGTTTGGTGGTGCTGAATTCTCTCAGCTTTTGCTTATCTGTAAAGCTTTTGAATTCTCCTTCATATCTGAATGAGATCCTTGCTGGATACAGTAATCTAGGTTGTAGGTTATTCTCTTTCATTACTTTCAGTACGTCCTGCCATTCCCTTCTGGCCTGGAGGGTTTCTATTGATAGATCAGCTGTTATCCTTATGGGAATCCCTTTGTGTGTTATTTGTTGTTTTTCCCTTGCTGCTTTTAATATTTGTTCTTTGTGTTTGATCTTTGTTAATTTGATTAATATGTGTCTTGGGGTGTTTCGCCTTGGGTTTATCCTGTTTGGGACTCTCTGGGTTTCTTGGATTTGGGTGGCTATTTCCTTCCCCATTTTAGGGAAGTTTTCAGCTATTATCTCCTCGAGTATTTTCTCATGGCCTTTCTTTTTGTCTTCTTCTTCTGGAACTCCTATGATTCGAATGTTGGGGCGTTTCACAGTGTCCCAGAGGTCCCTGAGATTGTCCTCATTTCTTTTGATCCTTTTTTCTTTTTTCCTCTCTGCTTCATTTATTTCCACCATTTTATCTTCTACCTCACTTATCCTATCTTCTGCCTCCGTTATTCTACTCTTGGTTCCCTCCAAAGTGTTTTTGATCTCATTCATTGCATTATTCATTTTTAATTGACTCTTTTTTATTTCTTCTAGGTCTTTATTAAACAGTTCTTGAATCTTTTCAATCTTTGTTTCCAGGCTATTTATCTGTAACTCCATTTTGTTTTCAAGATTTTGGATCATTTTTATTATCATTATTCTAAATTCTTTTTCAGGTAGATTCCCTATCTCCTCCTCTTTTGTTTGACTTGGTGGGCATTTTTCATGTTCCTTTACCTGTTGGGTATTTCTTTGCCTTTTCATCTTGTTTAGATTGCTGTATCTGGAGTGGGCTTTCTGTATTCTGGAGGTCTGTGGTTCCTTTTTATTGTGGAGGATTAACCCAGTGGGTGGGGTTAGACGATTGGCTTGTCAAGATTTCCTGGTTAGGGGAGCTTGCGTCAGTGTTCTGGTGCGTGGAACTTGATTTCTTTTCTTTGGAGAGCAATGGAGTGCCCAGTAATGAGTTTTGAGATGGGTCTATGTGTTAGGTGTGTCCTTGGGCAGCCTGTATGTTGATGTTCAGGGCTATGTTCCTGCGTTGCTGGAGAATTTGCGTGGTATGTCTTGCTCTAAAACTTATTGGCTCTTGGGTGGTGGTTGGTTTCAGTGTAGGTATGAAGGCTTTTGGACGGTCACTTATTACTTAAAGTTCCATGTAGTCAGGAGTTTTCTGGTGTTCTCAGGTTTTGGGCTTAAGTCTCCTGCCTCTGGATTTCAGTTTTCTTCTTCCTGTAGTCTCAGGACTTCTCCAACTATACAGCCCTGATAAGAAAACTTCTAGGTTAATGGCTAAAAGATTCTCCCCCGTTAGGGACACCCAGAGAGGTTCACAGAGTTACATGAAGAAGAGGAGAGGGAGGAGGGAGATAGAGATGAACAGGAGGAGAAAAAGGGGGACTCAAGAGGAGAGAGACAGATCTACGCAGCTGTCTGTTCCCAGAGTGTTCTCCTAGCCCAGTCACCTACAAGGATTCACAGAATTGGATTGGGAAGAGAAGGGGAAAGGAGGAAATAGAGGTGTTCTGAGGTAGAAAACAGAGAGTCAAGATTTGGAGAGAATAATCTTCGGTTTAAAAATAGGGCTTCTCTTCTTTTTTTTTGTAAGGTTATAGTGTATTGAAAATGAAAATTAAGGAGTAGTAGAGGAGTACTAGAGGACTTTAAAAGAAATAAGAGAAAAAGAAAAATAGAAAATAGAAGAGAAAAAGGAAAGAAAAAAAAAGAAAAAAAAAAAGAAAGAAAAAGAAAAAAAAGAAAAAAAAAAGAAAGAAAAAAAAAAAAAGAAAGAAAAAAGAAAAAAAAAATTTTTTTTTCCCCCATAATTAAAAAAATCGTAAAAGTCTGTGGAAATGAAAGTTAAGGAGTAATGGGGGAGTAATAGGGGATTTTAAAGGAAAATAAAAGAGAAGAAAGAAAAAAGAAAAAAAAAGAAAAAAAGAAAAAAAATTTAAAAAAAAAGAAAAAAAAAAAAAAAGAAAACAGTAAAATTATATCTAGGAGTTTCTCTGGAGCTGTTGCGGTCAGTGTGGGTTCGGCTCAGTTTCAGATAGCTCCTCGTTCCAGCTTACGCTTCTCGATATCTACAGGCCCCTCCGGTGTAGTCAGTGTTTCCTAGAGGGATTTTAATCTGTTGCACCAGTCCCTTCTGAAGCGGTTCCCTTTGTTTATTTGGCTTCTGTTTGCCGGTCTCTTCAGAGCCTCATTTCCGCCCTGACACAGGCGGGCGGAGGTGGACTCTTATTCAGGTAGCTAGTTCCGTCGCTCTGCGGGGCAGGGAGGGGCTTGCGCTGCCGGGAGTGGCTGGCACTATGGGGATGGGCTTGCGCCGCGGGGATGGGCTGGGGCTGCCGGGAGGGGCTGATGCTGCTTTCTCCGTCTGCGCTGCTCAGGCTCCCGGCTGTTCTATATGGAGCGCGCCCCGCGCTGCGCGAGGTTCCAGCCCTCGGGTGTTCCACAAAAGCGCGGAAGGAAAAGCTGCGCCTGCTCTCTGTGCCTTCCCCGTCAGAGCGGTCCAGGCAGCCAGGGGCTTGGTGGGCGCACTCTACCCAGGTGTGGCGCGCCCCCTCCCTTCCGCGGACCCAGTCTCAGTTTCCGCTGGCGCCAGTCGGGCGCGCGCGCCTTCCGCCCTCCGCGTCCCCAGCCCCAGTCCCCGCCCACGCCGGTCGGCTGCCTGCGCCCTGTGTCTCGCCGCGACCTTCCCCTCCCCCCTGCCTCCTGCCTCCGGCGGGGCTGGGCCGGTCCGCAGCTTGCGAGCTCCTCTCTGGACCCTCTCGGTCTCTTTGTTCTGCGAACGGCCGGCAGTGTGTTCGGGCCGGTTAATTTACTCTCTCTTTTGGTCTCCCACAGTTCAAGTTGGCAACTCACAGAAGTTCCCTCCGATTGTCCTCAGGGCACTCGGGCCGGACCCTACCCCAAGCAATGCCGCCTAAGAGCTCCCGGGATGGATCTCCGTCCTTAGCTCTTTTGTCTCACTTTTTATCTTTTACATTTTGTCCTACCTCCTTTCGAAGACAATGGGCTGCTTTTCTGGGCGCCTGATGACCTCAGCTAGCGATCCGAAGTTGTTTTGCGAAGTTTGCTCTGCGTTCAGTTATTCTTTTGATGAATTTGTAGGAGAGAAAGTGGTCTCCCCGTCCTACTCCTCCGCCATCTTGGCTCCTCCGAATTGATGCTTTTGAACTGTGGGGTTGGAGAAGACTCTTGAGAGTCCCTTGGACTACAAGGAGATCCAACCAGTCCATCCTAAAGGAGATCAGTCCTGGGTGTTCATTGGAAGGACTGATGCTGAAGCTGAAACTCCAGTACTTTGGTCACCTCATGCGAAGAGTTGACTCATTGGAAAAGACCCTGGTGCTGGGAGGGATTGGGGGCAGGAGGAGAAGGGGACGACAGAGGATGAGATGGCTGGATGGCATCACCAACTCGACGGGCATGAGTTTGAGTAAACTCCGGGAGCTGGTGAAGGACAGGGAGGCCTGGCGTGCTTCAATTCATGGGGTCCCAAAGAGTTGGATATGACTGAGTGACTGAACTGAACTAAACTGAATTGAATGAAAAATGAATGTTTAGAATGTTTTTACTGCTTATTTTCCATCCGCATATCTTTGGTATAGTGGCTCTTCAAATATTTTGCTCATTTCTTTCTTTTTGGTGGGTAGGAGGGTGTTTTCTTACTGCTGAGTTTTGAAAGTTCTTTCTATATTCTGTTTGTTGTTGTTGTTGTTGTTTAATTGCTAAATTATATCCAACTTTTTGGGACCCAGTGGACTGTAGCCCACCAGGCTCCTCTGTCTATGGAATTCTCCAGGCAATAATATTGGAGTGGGTTGCCATGTCCTCCTCCAGAGGATCTTTCTGACCCAGGGATCAAACCTGCATCTCCTGCAGCTCTTGCATTGGCAGGCAGAATCTCTACCACTGAGCCACCAGGGAAGCTCTTTATATTCTGTATACAAGTCCTTTATTAGATATATACTTTGCAAAAATTTTCTCCCAGTCTGTGATTCGTCTCTTCATTTTTGTAATAATTCCTTTCTCAGAGCAGAAGTTTTTAATTTTAAAAATGTTCAGCTGATCAATATTTTTCTTACATGTATCATGTTGAAAAATTCATCCTCAAACCCAAGTCATGTAGGTGTTTTCTCTTATGTCTTCTTCTAGAAGTTATATGATTTTACATTTAGGTCTATGATCCATTTTGAATTAAATGTTGCATAAGATATAAGGTTTGTGTCTATGTTCAGTTTTCTGCATATAAACATGGAATTGTCCCAGCACCATTTGTTGAAAAGACTATTTTTTTCTCCTCTGTCTTTGCACCTTTGTCAAAAATCATCTATTTATAAATGGGTCTATTTCTGGGCTATGTATTCTGTTCCATTAATTTATACATCTAATATTTCACAAGTACCATGCTGTCTTGATTAGTGCAGCTTTATAGTAAGTCTTGAAATTGGATAGTGTAATTCTTCCGAGTTTGTGCTTCTTCAGTACTGGCAGTATTTACTTTGAAATGACTTATTTTATTTCTAAATTGTTTCTTGAGTTCATTGCCCTTCCTTTCAAATCCTACTCTAATCATCTAAGTTTTAAAAATTCAGATTTATGTTGTTCTTTTACAGTTTATAAAATCTTAAATTTGTGTAGCTAGTTTTGAAATATTTCCTATTTTGGTTTCATCTGTTATGTGGGTACCCCTTCCTTGCATGTTTTCACTGTTTCTAAAGAGATTATTATGTTTCTTATTCTTCATTTTTCTTATAAAAATTTTTGTATGAGCTTCAATCATAATCCTCGTGGTTGCTTACTTCTTACATGAAAGAAATTTCCTGTAGTTTTATGAGGGAGGGTTGGAAAGTGATAGCTTTTTAGCTCTAAGACTCTAGAGAGCTCATTTTCAGGTTTTTTGGTTGCTGTTTTTTTTGTTGTTTGTTTTTGTGTGCATGTGTTTTTGTTTTCTGTTTGTTTGTTTTTGTTTCGTTAAGCTAATGAAAAACATAGCCTTGTATTTTCTAAGATCTGCCTCTTCTGGTGATTTCTAACATTTTCATCACAAAGGTCTCTTTTCATTTCTGCTATTGCTCCTGTTCTGATTGACTACTCCCAAAAGTTTCTTATCAACATTAGGCCCTTCTTTGGAAAAGAGCCTTGTTTTTATTAGTTTGAAGAGTTTTTAGGACCCAGAATACTCCAAGTACTATCAGTCATTATCATCATGATTCCTTTGTACTTATCATGAATTGGATTTAATCAAACTTCCTTCTAAATTGGTAACTTATCTCAGTTTGATCTGGAAAAGGTCAGTTTTCATTCCAATCCCAAAGAATGCTCAAATTGCCTCACAATTGCACTCATCTCACACGCTAGTAAAGTAATGCTAAAAATTCTCCAAGCCAGGCTTCAACAATACGTGAACCGAGAACTTCCAGATGTTCAAATTGGTTTTAGAAAAGGCAGAGGAACCAGAGATCAAATTGTCAACATCTGCTGGATCATCAAAAAAGCAAGAGAGTTCCAGAAAAACATCTATTTCTGCTTTATTGACTATGCAAAAGCCTTTGACTGTGTGGATCACAACACACTATGGAAAATTCTTAAAGACATGGGTTTGGTAAGACTACCTAACCTGCCTCTTGAGAAATCTGTATGCAGGTCAGGAAGCAACAGTTAGAACTGGACATGGAACAACAGACCGGTTCCAAATAGGAAAAGGAGTACATCAAGGCTGTATCTTGCCACCCTGCTTATTTAACTTATATGCAGAGTACATCATGAGAAACGCTGGGCTGGATGAAGCACAAGCTGGAATCAAGACTGCTGGGAGAAATCTCAATGGCTTCAGATATGCAGATGACACCATCCTTATGGCAGAAAGCGAAGAACTACTAAAGAGCCTCTTGAAGAAAGTGAAAGAGGAGAGTGAAAAAGTTGGCTTAAAGCTCAACATTCAGAAAACTAAGATCATGGCATCCGGTCCCATCATTTCATGGCAAATAGATGGGGAAACAGTGGCAGACTCTATTTTGGGGGGCTCTAAAATCACTAGATGGTGACTGCAGCCATGAAATTAAAAGACGCTTACCCCTTGGAAGGAAAGTTATGACTAATCTAGACGGCATATTAAAAAGCAGAGACATTACTTTGCCAACAAAGGTCCATCTAGTCAAAGCTATGGTTTTTCCAGTGGTCATGTATGGATGTGAGAGTTGGACTATAAAGAAAGCTGAGCGCCAAATAATTGATGCTTTTGAACTGTGGGGTTGGAGAAGACTCTTGAGAGTCCCTTGGACTACAAGGAGATCCAACCAGTCCATCCTAAAGGAGATCAGTCCTGGGTGTTCATTGGAAGGACTGATGCTGAAGCTGGAAACTCCAATACTTTGACCACCTGATGCAAAGAGCTGACTCATTGGAAAAGACCCTGATGCTGGGAAAGACTGAAGGTGAGAAGAGAAGGGGACAACAGAGGATGAGATGGTTGGATGGCATCACTGACTCAATGGACATGAGTCTGAGTAAACTCCAGGAGTTGGTTATGGACAGGGAGGCCTGGCGTGCTGCAGTCCATGGGGTCACAAAGAGTCAGACATGACTGAGCGACTGAACTGAACTGAACTTAGTTTGATCACTGTGTTTCCCAGTGAGTATATATTGGTAATTTTAGCAATCTCCTGTTCTCAAGTTCTTCTTTCTACTTTCTCCCACACAGATGAGACAACACAACAGTATTATAACCATCAGCTGTGCCACCACCCGCCAGCTTTCACTAGGGAGGTGGGTGTTTACTGGGATATTTTGTCAACAAGTTTTATTGTAGATGTTGTCTGTGTGTCTTTGCTTTTGTTACCCTAGTTGTTAAGCATGTTTTGAAGGGAGGAATGTTCAAATGTTTAACTCACCTTGCCTTCCTTGAATAAGCCAAACTTGACTATAATAAATCCCTTTTGGGTATTGCCAAATTCATTTTGCTAATATTTTGTTAGGAAATTCAGATAAATATTCATGAAATATGATGTATGCAATCCATACTTTTATATTTTCTCTTGAAATGCTTTGTTGGGTTTTGCTATAAAGGTTATGCTCTCCAAATGACTAAAGTTGATTTTCTTTATAGAATGGGTTTATGTTAAATTGATACTATTTATTTCTTAAAACTTTGGTACAATTTACTGATGAGGCCATCTGAGCTTACACAGTTCTTAGGGAAATGTTTAGATTAAATTAAAGGCTTATTTCATTTAATTTAAATTAAAGGTTTACTTAGATTTAGGATTATATATATTTTCTACTTCTTGTTTCAGTTTTTAATTTCAGTTTCAGTTTTAGTTTTAGTTTTCAGTTTCAGATTTAGGATTACATATATTTTCTACTTCTTGTTTCAGTTTTTAATTTAGTCTTCCTTCTTTTTTGCTTTCTTATAAGTCTTGTTGGTTTTTATAATTTTTTCAAGAATGAAAGGCTGATTCTTCAGAGTTTTCACCTCACACACTTCTGCTATCACTCGTTTTCTACCTTCTACTTTCCCTAGTTCCTGTGCGTGTTCAGTCGCTCAGTCGTGTCCGACTCTTTGCAACCGCATGGACTGTAGCCCACCAGGCTTCTCCATCCATGGAATTTTCTAGGCAAGAATACTGGAGTGGTTTGCCATCCTATTCCAGGGCATCTTCCCAACCCAGGGATCAAACCTGTGTCTCTCTGCATTTCCTGCATTGGCAGGCAGATTCTTTACCACTGGGAAAGGAAGATGCTTCATACAGGTATTTTAATAAAGATTTTAATCTTACTTCATTTTAAATAGGTACTATACATAAATCAAATAATATGCTTAAAGGCTATACATTTTCTTCTAGGCATGACTTTGGCTGCAATCCATACTTTGTGATATACTGGATGTTTATTAACATTCTAAAAAATATATCTTCCAATTTCCATCGTGAAATGTTTTTTGACTCACAGATTATTTACAGGAATGTCATTCAGTTTCTAAATATTTTGAAAATTTCTACTTACTGCTTTTTTTTGTTGTTGTTGATGTCTGTATTTCTACTGTTGTCAGAGAAAATGCTCCTTATGATTTAATACTTTGATAACTGTTGAGACCTGCTTTCCAGACCAGTATTTCATAAAAGTTCTACACGAACATAAAAAAATGGTTATTCTATACTTCCTGGCTGCATTGTTCTCTTTGTTTCAATTAGGTCAGGTTTATAAACCTTGTCATTAAAATATTCTATACTGTTACTAACAATTTTCTCTGCCTGTTCATCAATTAAAGGATCTTATCTTAAATGATTAGAAACTTGTCTCTTTATTCATTTAGTTTTGTCAATATTTGTTTTCTGTATTTTCAGAATATGGTTTTAATATGCACTATACATGGAACCACAGACTGGTTCAAAATTGGGAAAGGAGTACATCAAGGCTGTATATTGTCACCTGCTTATTTAACGTACATGCAGAGTACATCATGCAAAATACGGGGCTGGATGAAGCACAGCTAGAGTCAAGATTGCCAGGAGAAATATCAACAACTTCAGACAAGGCAGAAAGCAAAGAGGAACTAAAGAGCCTCTTGATGAAGGTGAAAGAGGAGAATGAAAAAGCTGGCTTAAAACTCAACATTCATAAAACTAAGATCATGGCATCGGCCCCATCACTTCATGGCAAATAGATGAGGGAAAAAGTGGAAACAGTGACAGATGTTATTTTCCTGGACTCCAAAATCACTGTGGATGGTGACTGTGGTCACAAAATTAAAAGACACTTGCTCCTTGGAAGAAAAGCTATGACTAACCTAGACAGCATATTAAAAAGCAGAGACATCACTTTGCCTATCAAGGTCTATATAGTCAAAGCTATGGCTTTTCTAATAGTCAGGTATGGATGTGAAAGTTGGACCACAAAGAAGGCTGAGCACCAAAGAATGGATGTTTTCGAACTGTGGTGCTGGAGAAGACTCTTAAGAGTCTCTTGGACAGCAAGGAGATCAAACCAGTCCATCCTAAAGGAAATCAATCCTGAATATTCATTGGAAGGACTGATGCTGGAGCTGCAACACTTTGGCCACCTGATGCAAAGAGCCGACTGATTAGAAAAGACCCTGATGCTGGGAAAGATTGAGAGCAGGAGGAGAACAAGGCGACAGAGGATGAGATGGTTGGATGGCCTCACTGACTCAGTGGGCATGAGTTTGAGCAAACTCCAGGAGATAGTAAAGGACAGGGAAGTCTGGCTTGCTATAGTTCATGGAGTCGCAAAGAAGTCAAACACAACTTAGAGACTGACAACAACTAATACATATATGCATACTACACAGTAGTATGTCAAATGCAGATTTGCTGTACCTTCCTGATTGATTTACTCCTTTATCATTATGAAACATCCCTCATTATCTCCATTAATGTTTCTTGTTTTGACGTTCATTTTATCTGTGTTAACTTAGCTACATCAACCTACTGGTTAGTGTCTTCACAGTGTCATTGTCTATCCTTTTACTTTCAACTTTTCTCTCTCTTTTTGCCTAATGTTCCTCTTTTGTAAGAATCATATAATTATTGTTTTCTTTTAATCCACCCTGACAATCTGTGTCTTTTAAAGTATTCATCATTATCATACAAAATAATCATGATACATTTGTATTTAAATATGTCATCTTAATATTTGTTTTCTTTGTCTCATTTTATTCTGTGTTCCTTTTTCTTTCCCTTTATCCCTTATTTGAATTAGCAACATTTTTTGGTATCATTTCTCCCCCTACTAAGTTATATTTTTTTAACTATCCTTTTTAATAGCTATCTTACAGATTATAATATGCATCCTTGATTTAATAAAGCAATAAACTCTAAAAACATCAGCACCACTATCACTTTCTGCATAATTCAAAGATCTTCAAACACTTAAACTCCATGGACCTTCCCAATTTTGTACTACTTTTCCTACCCTAAGCTTCTTCTAAAGTAGAACAGTCAAATCCCATCTCCTCCTTAACACTGACTTTTTGAACAGATCAGGGCAGTTATCTTGTAGCATGTTCACAGGATTTACTTGTTTTCTCATGGGTTTATTTAAAAACCTGCTCCTATTTACTTCCTCAAAATCAGAAGCAAGCTCTAGCTGTTAGATTTAGACTAAGTATATTTAGTCAATGCTTCGAATTTTATATTTTGTCACATCAGGAACGTGATCATTCCAACCTCATAATGTTATATGGATTAAATGAGATGGCCTATATCATTACTAAAATGGCATCTGATGCATAATAGGGAAAGAAGAGAGATTCCCAACCTCAGCACTAACAACATTTTGGGCTGGGTAATTCTTTGTTCTGGGAGCTGTTCTATACATTGTAGAAGGTTCAGCAGAACTTCTGACTTCTACTCATTACATGTCTTCAGCATCCTGCAGTTGTAATAAGGAAAGACGTCTGCAGATATCACCAAGGGTCCTCTGGTGGGAAAAACTGGTCCCAGTTCAAAACCACTGTATTTGATAAATATTCTACAAGTGCCTACTATTAGCATCACGCTTTGCACAAGGCTTTGGGAGTAGCAGTTAGATGGAATGCAATGCCTCATTCAGTATACTCATAGTTCTGGGGATAGACAATCAGGCAAACAAGAAAGTAAAATATGGCATAAAGGCTATGATGCGGACCATCATGTGTAGTCATGACAGAAGGAGCACCTCACTCAATCTGGGGCAAGTGTCCTTTCATGAAGAAAGAGAGAATTCCTCTCAGCAGAGACCTGAAGGATAGAATTCTCTCCCTTTTCCCCGTAATCCCTGAAAGAGATTACACCACTAATGACCATCTCAAATGAAAATAAACATTACAAACATGTTACAATTTTCAGCCTCCTTTTTAGAGTATGATCAATACAGATTATTCTACTATGAAATACAGAGACAGAGGTAAATTAAGCCAGCAGTTAGGAAGATCCCCTGGAGAAGGGAATGGAAATCCACTTCAGTGGATTCCAAGTATCTTGCCTGGAGAATCCCACGGACAGAGGAGCCTGGTGGGCTACAGTCCATTGGCTCACAAAGAGTCGGATGTGATTGAACAACTAACACTTTCTTTCACTTTCTTTCAGTGGCTAGGGATGCAACGGCACAAACAGCCATCTACCTCTTCCGCTGCTAACAGCAAATACACTGGGGGCAGACTGGACATCCCAAACCAGACAATCACTAGTCAGAACACACTAGTCATCTCTCTCTCTCTCTCTCTCTCTCTCTCTCTCTCACTCACACACACCCCAATGCTGAAAGGCCTTCAATGAGGGAGGCTGTCCAGCGGTGTGTACTAGTCCAGCTGCCTACACTTCCACTCTTCTTCCTGACCAAGTGTTTTTTCACTCACAACAGAAGTCCGAGACGATCTGGCTATTCACTAAGCCTGTTTTCTCTACTTACAGCACATATAGCTCAACAGTTTTCTCAGCCTCCACTGTGGCCATGTGACTGAGTTTCAACCCAAGGCATCTAACAGCACAAGTGATATGTAGTCTTTCCAGTTCTTTCCCATGTAAACCTCCCACTCGCAGTCCTTCCTACTGTTTCCCAGTCCAGTGGCTTGATGAAGACAAATAATGGTACCCCAGAAGCCAAGATTTAAAGATGGCAGAGTGGAGAAGCAGGAGTCCTTGTCACGAAGTCTCCCCTTAGAGAAGAAAAGCCCAGCAACCAGGAATGCCCACACTAGGTTTTCTATGAATAAGAAGTAAACTTCCACCCTGTAAAGCCATGAAATTTGAGTGTTTATCTAGTACAAAAAGCTAGGTGACCTTTCTAATACACCAGAGGAGAGAAATAGCCAGGTTTACCCTACAACTGTAATCCTCTCAGTCCCCTAGACATGCAAGATATTTCAGCCATATTCACCAAGCCAAGGAAAAGTGCCTTTTTCTAGACTATTCCACTGATATTCCCCAGAGTTCAGTGGGTATGTGAGAGGCTGTTTGCAGGGCCATTGCTAAAGATCACACTTCATCTCATGTCTGCAGCACAGAAATATAGAAGGAGGTGGGCTTTGATGTCAGACAGATGTGGCTTTGAATCTTGGCTCCCTCTCGCAATCCTTTGGCTTCATCTCCCTCAGCCTCTGTTTCTTCATCTACAAAATGAGCGTAATCACACCTCACAGGAATTTTGTGGGGATAAAACAACAGATAGTATGTAATATACTGGCACAATTCCCAGCATGTCCAAAGTACTCCATTAGTTCCTTCCCAGCAACCATGAAATTAATGAATTGGGAATTTATTTACACTTCTAATCAGAAGAATAAGCAAGAAGTGGCCTCATGACAAAGGATTTTGTATTTATTCATCCACATGAATGTTGAGTGCTTCATACAAAGGAAGCAAGTTCAACAAACATTTTATTTTTTTCCTTGGTCTAAATAAGGAAAAGAGTTAAAATTTTAAGAAATGAAGCCCTGGTGGCTCAGACAGTAGAGAATTTGTCTGAAATGCAGGAGACCTGAGTTCGATCCCTGGGTCGGGAAGATGCCCTGGAGAAGGGAATGGAAACTCACTCCAGTATTCTTGCCAGGAAAATTCCATGGACAGAAGAGGTGGTGAGCTACAATCCACGGGGTCACAAAGAATTGGACACAACTGAGCAACTAACACTGTCACTGTCAAAGGTATAAACAGTGGGAACATTCATTGTTTTTTAAATCTGTTTTCCCTTGTAAGAAATTAATGTCCTATTTTTAAACCAACAACAGTGGGACCTTTGACCCGGAAAGAAAACAATAAATGAGACAGTTCATCCCACAGAGTGGGGTGTAAGGATTTTGCTGGGTAATATCCCTTCCCTTTCTCAGGTCACCCCAGATAGAATGACTCCAAGGGAAAAGAAGGCAAATCACAAAGCTAACCAGTTGTTGCAGGCCCACCACTGTAGATAAGACAGGCAAATCTGGGAAGATCCTCCTAGGTAAGTTGGAGGAGCAGTGAGCTGCTACATCCTCGCCCCCTGAATGAAGAAGGAGGCGGCTGAAATATCAGGTCAACCGGGATACAGAAGGAAGCACGGAAAAAGCCGCCCACCAGAATGACTGAGTGCTCCTGGGGACAATCCCCTCTCCAACGGCGCAAAGCAAATATCCAGACGCTCTGAGCTGCCAGATGTGATTAACCGAGGAAAGGTGAATCTGCCCACTCAACTATCTGAGGAGCCCCCTTACCATGGTGACCCAAGAATTTTCTGCAAAAGCATTAATCAACAGAACAAATGGAGGTGCCATCCATCTTCCATCTCCACGCCCTTTCATTCTCTCCCTCTGACAGAGTCAGAACAGTGGGCTATTTTTAAACCACTGGCAACACAATCTCTCCTGGAAGCATGGGGGCTTCCTGACATGGGCTGATGCTCCCTCAGGGGAGACGCAGGACCACCTGCCTGTCCGTCTTCTCCTGCGACAGTGGGACAGAGAGGCCTGAAGCAGAGGGCCTGAGGAGGGAGCCTGCTCCCCTGCACAGGAGCAGGGGGCATCTGATGCTGGCTTCCACGGCAGGGATAACCAACTGTGGTCCTTCTTCACCCACAAGAGCGAAGGCTGAGGCTTGGGCAGGAACCAGCCCCATGCACAGCTACCCAGAGAGAGCTCAAGGCCAGGAGGCAGAAAAACAAGCTCCAGATGCCAATCCTAGCATCTTTTGAAGAAAAAAAAAAGATTAAGTGGATCTCAGTGTCTCTTTAGCAGGCATCCAATATGCTCTAAATATAATAGCAAACATTTTATTAAACATTGGGGCTTCTTCTGTTTTTTTTTCCTGAGAGAGGCCACAATGAAGCCAATTTACAAACAAATAAGGCTTTTCAAAAAGGGGGTTGTGTGTACTTACAATCGCTCCAGCTGCTTCAGATCCTGGAAGGCACCTCTCTCGATGATGCTGACCTGGTTGTCTTCCAGATGCCTGGAACCAAAGAGGTAGCAACGGTCAAAGAAGAACAAGGCTCACGGATTCTCGTACTAGGCTTAGGGCCATGCAGGCATGGTCACTCAGCCCCTCCCGTGACCCTCTGATGCCCACCCCTCCCCCGCAGCCGGGATCAGTCTGGTGGGACAAGATACTTCACATCCCAGCTTGGTGCCACGGTAACCAGGGTTTCGCCGCCTGCACACTTCTACCTGACAGATTGGTTTCCATGCCTCTATTTTAAGAATGTTCTCAGCAAATGTCCTCCCCCCTCTAAGCACTGCAGGATGTTGCACAGAAAAAGAAGAGGTAAAAGCTGCTTCTTATAAAAAAAAACACACATATATTCAGCATCTCTTCCCTCGGAACTCCCTCCTCCGAAGATTCAAAAATACTTCATTATAAAGGGCTTTCTCTGCTCACTCTGTCTCTGGGTCACCTGAAAGAAAGGCTGAAGCTACTGTTGGGTGTGCCTGCCCTAGGCCTGTCTGCTCCCAACGTGAAGGTGATGGTCACAAAAGCTAGGCCTCCCCAGTCATGAACTCTATGCATCTCCAAAGTCCTTCAAGCAGATGATTAAAAGTTTGATTCATGCATGTGGCATATCCTGAGAATTGAATGTACAATGAAACATTTGTTCCCCTAAGCTTAAAAAAAAAAAAAAAAAAACACTTTAAAATGAATTAGCTGAACAGTAGGAAAGAGAAGAGATGAGGCTGCACAGTTTCCATCCAGGGCTGCCCCTCATGGTCGAATGGGACTTAGCGAGGATGCAGTTGTGACTGAAGATGTTTCTTTGGAAGGTGGAGTTTTCAAAGGGCTGTATATTCCTCTGGATGAGGCAGGAGAGGTGCCCTGAGGCACCTGAAGGAAAAACAGAAGGAAGGAAGAGTAGCCTTGAAGAAGCTTAGTTTTCACTTCAAAAATGACTCCATGCATGCCAGCCCTCCACCTCTGAGATATTTCATAACCCCCTGCACTTCTCAGGCTTAACACTCAGGGCTTTGTGTTTATTTCCAAGTCCCTCTTCCTCACGATGCCTAAGAACAAAGAAGGTAAGGTCTGCTGTTCATCTTCACAGTCCCAGCCCTAACACAGGTTCCCAGCAGAGCAGCCACTTCACAGACTTAGAGTATGAATAAAACACTCAAGAGGACCTTAGGCACACACTGATTGTACATCAAAGAGAAGGCTCGTCCAGGACACATGAAGTTTCCGACTACCAGAGTGATGGAGGTGTTTGCTTTGGGTTCAATGATATTTTACATGTTTGTGAAATTGTTGCAAGTGATTAAAATTCAGGAGAGTATACACACATATACACCCCTACAAAAGAAACCCCTTTAGGAAAATCAGCTTATATTTTCAAATTTGAACAGCTGGGGCTTCCCTTGTAGCTCAGCTGGTAAAGAATCTGCCTGCAATGCAGGAGACCCCAGTTTGATTCCTGGGTTGGGGAAGATCCCCTGGAGAAGGGCTCGGCTACCCACTCCAGTATTCCTGGGCTTCCCTGGCGGTTCAGACTGTAAAGAAGCTGCCTGCAATGCAAGACCTGGGTTCGATCCCTGGGTTGGGAAGATTCCCTGGCAGTGGGCATGGCAACCCACTCCAGTATTCTTGCATGGAGAATCCCCAAGGACAGAGGAGCCTGGCGGGCTATAGTCCATGAGGCCACAAACAGTCGGACACAACCGAGTGACTAAGCACAGCACAACACAAGAACAGCGGGCCAGAATCCTCATCCACTGGGATTCACACACTGATGTTACTCCTGACCCTGCAGGCTGGCCTCATACAGGCTCCTCACGTAAACAGCCTGGGCTCCAAGGAGTAGAAAGGCTAGGATTAGACTTGTCCAAGGAGCAGTTATGCATATCATGCCACACGGTAGGCTGTCACTCCCAGTCCTGTGTGCGCTTACCAAATTTGGTTGAGAATCCCTTTGCAGCTTTCTTACTAACTGATGGTGTGATAGTGGACTGTCTAGTCAGCCTCTCAGAGACTCAGCCTCCTCATCCGTAAAATCACAGACACACACACACAAAACCTAAGTCCTTGTGAGATTAAAAGTGGAATAAAGTGTATAAATGATCTTGCCCGGGATCTAGAGTACAATCGGAGACTTAATAAATGTTCTTTTCCTTCCCTTCTCTTTCTTTTCCATCCTGCCATATGGCAAGGAGGGCCCTGGAATACTAATAGACTCACACTAGCGCCTCTTGCTAAACAGGGGACCAGGGCAATATGAGTTACCTAAGCTTTGTTCAGCTGGATTTTTACTATCAATCAATCCATCACAGAGTCTGTTGTCACTACTTCTCGTTGTTACAAGGAGCAACACGAAGGTGGCTGAGTGTCGCATTCCCTCAGGGTTCCTAAAGGAAGCTAACTCTAACCTCCCATGATGAATCTCTTAGTTCTGTCCTAATTAATCTAACACTATCAGTTTATTTCAGAAAGGGAACTAGAAGAGATGGTTGGATACCTACCCCTTCTCCTCTCTGGTCAAGCCCTAGTAGACTAAGTTTTATAGTAAGTTCCCTACACACAAACCTTCAAGTTGTGAACTTCCAAACGTGCGGACATCCAATCACATGAGGCGGGACTGACATGGCCGCTTGCCCTCCGCCTCCTATTGCTGACGGTCCTCCAGCGCTGCCACCTCCGCCCTCCTCTCCCTCCTCCCGTCAGCAACTCTTGCTTGTTCACCTGATGTTGGATGCCAGATGCTGCACTGTATACTGTACTTTTCAAGGAGTATACTGTAAGATTAAACATGCTTCTTTATTTTTTCTGTTTGTCTGTCATGTATTATTTGTGTGAAAACTATTATAAACCTATTACAGTACAGTACTATATAGCTGATTCTGTTAGTTGGGTACCTAGGCCAACTTTGTTGGTGCGTGCTAGATCACTTCAGTCGTGTCTGACTCTGCCACCCTATGGACTGCAGCCCGCCAGGCCCCTCTGTCCATGGGATTCTCCAGGCAAGAACACTGGAGTGGGCCGCCACGCCCTCCTCCAGGGGATTTTCCCAATCCACAGATTGAACCTGAGTCTCTACATCTCCTGCACTGGCAGCCAGCTTCTTTTTCTTTTCATTTACTTGGCTGTGCTGGGTCTTAGTTACGGCATGTGGCATGTATGATCTAGTTCCCTGACCAGGGATTGAACCCGGGCCCCTGGCATTGGGAGTGCAGAGTCTTAGCCCCTGGACCACCAGGGAAGGCCCAGCAAGCAGGTTCTTTATCACCAGCACCACCTGAGAAGCACAACCAGGGCTTACAAACATGCTCTCAGAACAGAATTTGTACTTATGTAGGGGAGTAGACAACTTACTATACTGTCTTCATCGAGAAGGGTCCTTGACTCTGGGTTACCTATGGCGTTCAGCCAGAGGGAGGAGATGAGTGGCTGGAAGAAGAGTGAGTGAGGTGGGGAGATTGATTCCAACTGCCTCCCTGCCAGATCACTCCAAGTTGACTGTGTTTCTCTACCTGAGACCCCAGGTGCTCACTGGCAGTCCTTCCTTTGCGGGGCTCAGGTAACCACTTCCTCCCACTGTTCCTGAGGCTCAAAGGACACTAGTGACTGCTGCTAGCCCCGGGAGCTGCACCAACTCAGCCTGGTGTCTCTTGACCTCACCCATAGTTTCGCAAACAAATCTTTATTTATCGCTCCTCATGTGTCCTCCTGGGATCCTGAGTGGTAAGGTAGTTTGGACCTCTTCTGGACTGTCTTCCTAGACCTTTCAGGATGCAGTCTAGTAGCTGGTTTTTAAAGGCTCAATAAACAACCAACGTGTGATGAATAAATGAATCACTGAAGGAGCGTGCTGTGAACCTCCCGTCTAGACTTCCAGGCAGTTGAGAAGAGTGCTATCACTCTCATTCCACTGACCAGCTACAGGAGGCCAGGAGAACCAGGAAAGGCTGGACACCCAGAGGGGCTGACTGCTGCTTGAATCTGTTCTGAGTAAGAGGGACACAGGCTGTGTTCATCTTCAGCTCTTTCGGCATTGTTATTTTTTTAGTTTTAACACTGGATCAGAGTCAGAAATCGTCCCCATGTGATGATGGCTGGGGTGGAGTTTAACTCTTTTATTAACCCCATTTGGAATAAAGCTGGTTCCCACATTGTGGGCATAGCAGAGCTCTTGCAACAGACTACTAAGAAAGAAAATGTAATTGATAACACCAGAAGAGACCTTTGCCTATTCCCACCCCTTGGAGGAAAGAACTGTTATAAGCAATTCTTGTATCTTCTTCTTGAATGTACTTTATTTGGGGAAAATTGCCTCTGTATGAAGCCAAAGTTGCCCAATCTCCATTTTATCTGCTTTCATCCATTCACCTGCACTGTATTAACAGTTCTGCATGGAAATGGATGGTAGGCTCAAATTATTCAAGACGATTGAGTCTTTTCTGGCTTCACAACAAACTGTAAATAAGAAACAGATACAGGGAATATGCCAAGGTGTGATGAAAGTTTTTCAAAAAAGATAGTTGTCTAGGTTACTCAGCTAAAAAGAAAAGACTGAGAGAAAATATGGTTTAAACACGGGGATATTTTATTGGTGTGAGTTAGAAAACATTTCAGCTATTCCACGTAGCAGATTCTTTCATACTAATAAAGGGCCACTTGAATGGATTGTCTTTGAGCTGCTAAGGAAGATAATGAAACACAGTATATTAACAGAGTCTAGGAGGTGCGGGGAGGGGGAGGTTTTGGCACAGCTTATCAAAATAAGAAGAATGTACCAATTAACTGCAAAGATAAACTGTAGTCAAAGGAAAGTTGTAGACCATCCAGAGGATAGTAATATGATCTTTTGTGATTATTTTAAACTTTCTATTTGCAGACAGCAGATAAAGAAATTGGAATTTTTATTAGGCATCTAATTTTTACTACATCTTTCTGATGTAATGGTAAGAAAATCAAAGCGTTATTTCTTATTTTGTTAGAAAAATGAAGCATTAGGTGCAATTTCTGACTTGCATGAAAGGAAATCTCTCATAGATGCAAGAGAAAGAAATGGAAAAAATAGAGGAATGTCTCTTCTTTTAAGCTGGTAAATGATCTGGAATCAGGAGTTTACTGCCTATATCTCTTTAATAAAAAATCACCGTAACACTGAGCCATGAAACTCCCCCACCTTTATCCCAATCTCAATTCTGATCCACACACTTGTCAGAGCTGCCAGTCATTTGACAGACACATGACTGCTTGGGGCAAAAGAAAGACTTGGTGGAGGGTATGGTCTTCCCTCCGGGGATGGTGGGAGGAGGGTGTACTGGCCCAAGACCAGAGAACACGTGGAGGGAACAGCATCTGCTAGCTGGAGGCCCAGCGCTCGGGTCCCGGCACCCCACCCCCTGGAGCTCGGGGGAGCTCGGGTCAGTCACCTGAATGTCAATGCTGCATTTATAAATGGCTAGACTATTACCTTCCTGGTTTCCCGAACTTTCTATAACATAAACGAACAAAGGCACTGCATGGAGGTTAGAAAGCACACACTCTGGTTTCTGAGTCCTCCTCCTTCTGTTCCCTGCTCTGCAGAGTTGGGACCACATAAGCTCTCTGTGCCTCTGCTTCCTCTGGGCAGATAAACATTAGTAACTATGTAACAGAGCTTAGTCTATGGAAGGCATCATAGATAACATCAGTTATTATCATCATCATATTTACTTCTCAATCAGGAAAACAACACGATGCAAGTGATGTTCCACAGGCTTCAGTGAGAACAAACAGACTGTTTACGAATACATCAAACCATAAGGCAATATGAGGGTTAGAAGGACTTCTAACTACTTGTTATGAGTCAAATTGTATGTCCCCCAAATCCATATGCTGAAGACTTAATTTCCAGTCAGAATGTGGCCTTATTTGGATACAGGCTCTCTACTGAGCAGTCAAGTTAAAATGAGGTCATTACATGATCCCCCTGGCAATCCAGTGGTTAGGACTCCGTGCTTCCAAGGCAGGGGGCATGGGTTCAATCCCTATTCAAAGAATTAAGATCCCACATGCTGCATGGTGTGGCCAAATTAAAACAAAAAGCTAGGTCACTAGGATGGACCCTAATCCAACCTGACTAGTATCCATATACAAAGGAGAAATTTGACCATAGAGATAGATATGCATAAAGTGAAGACAATGTGGAGAGACCCGGAGACAACTGTCTCAAAGCCAGAAAACTCCTGAGGCCACCAGACGCTAGAAGAGAGGCCACACTAGACCCTTCCCTCACAGTCCATGACAGAAACTAACTCTGCCAGCACCTTGATTCTGGACTTCTCATCTCCAGAAATGTGATACCATAAACGTCTGTTGTTTAAGTCACCTAGTATATGGTGCTTCTCTGGTGGCTCAGACGGTAAAGAATCTGCCTGCAATGCAGGAGACATGGATTCAATCCCCAGGTTGGGAAGATCCCCTGGAGAGGGGAATGGCAACCCACTCCAGTATTCTTGCCTGGAGAATCCCACGGACAGAGGAGACTGGAGGGCTATAGTCCACGGGGTCGCGAACAGTCGGACATGACTGAGCGACTCTGTAACAGCGGCCCTCAAAAACTAATGCACTCTTCACTCCCTAGGTTACAGATAAGAAGACTGAGGCCCAGAGGCACACAGTGATCTGCTTAAGGTCACGTGGGTAGTAAATTGCAAGTCAGGACCAGAACCTACCAATTCTGGCCTGTAGAATAAAATGCATTGTATTATGAAGGGCTGGTAGTAAAAAGAAGGAGGTGGCTTTAGATACGAAGACTTTAGCTGCGACTTCTAGTAAAAATCTGCCAGTGAAGATTCCAGGATGTAACAAACCCCAGGCTGTACTCTCGGTCTGAAACCACACTTAGAGGTCAAAATCATCTTCTGAGTGAGGAACAAAAGAGGTCCAATTGCTCTTCTTTGGTCCTTCCGAATATCTGAGATCCATCAGTGGACAAGCATTTAGGTAGTTTCTTATCACCCATATTTAGGGGTAGGTGAAAGTGAAACCTAACATTTCTTGCTCCCCCGCTGCACCAATGCCCACCTCAAATTTTCCTACCTGTCTGTGCAGCCGCAGGTGTTAGTAAGTGCCCTGACCCTGTCTGACTCTCTCCCTCCTTCCTCCCCCTCTCTCCATTAAGCAACAAGATAAATAACTTTGGTCCAGACTGGTCTTTTTTTTTTTTTTTTCCAGCATGGAAAATTCACAAATTTATTGCAGGAAAGCGCAGAAAGCATTTAATAAAACAGGAAGCTTTGTTGCATTATCCTAACAAAATGTCCAATTTAAAATTAGTATATTACTCTTACATAAAATAAATAATCAATTGTCTTATACCAAGTAACAGAACAGTAAAAAATGTCCACTTTAATAAGATGATGATAAAAGACATGACATGATGAGGTTAATATACTTATATGGTTGGCTTTCTTCTGTTTATCACTTGACAATGTATTCAATGAAACGGAAGTCCTAGAATAAGTTTTGAGAGTCTATTCTTCTATGTGTAGATATTTTCAGTTGTTAAAATTCATGTAGTAAGTTGAAGTTTTATGGCTATGTTATAGCTATTTTAGGATCAGCAACATTGTGGTTGTATTAATTATTTTAAAAATATCAAAATAATAACAGTTGTTGATTTACTGTTGATTACTACAGTTTCCTTAAATCTACTTAAAATTCAATGATGTCTTACTTTTTCCATTCTCAATGCACCCATTAATTTTTTTTTTCCTTTTTTTGTAAAGAGCTTATGTTTCTTTTTAGTGCTTCGCTTTTTTCAGGTGTTGTGCTAAAGAGGTATGTGTTGTTCCACTTAGGCCTCTCAACTTCAGAACATAGATAATGGTTTGCTCTTTTAATGCACAGGCTGGAGAAGACATCATAACCTCTACGGAAGGGAAGCATGGTGAGCCAACATGACCCTGCTGCCATCCTAAAAGCTGAGCACAATGATTTATTCATGGATCACCTTCTGTTTCCCCTGTCACTAGAACAGACTTCTTCCATCAGCCTAGTCCAGCCCACAGCATAGAGACACAGAACGAGACACCTGAGGAAGGAAACCCGGGTATACTAACGAAGGGCTTTTTGCTGCAGAAGGGTGAATTCTAGTCGCCCAGTCCTGGAGGGTGTGATGTCAGGGCAGGGGGGCATTTTCATGAGGCTGAAGAGCCGAGGGTGAAAAATGCACTGGAGAGCCTCATGCTACTTACAAGACACGGAGGTTCTTAAGTCCAGCAAAATCCGTCTTGGTGATCCTAGTGATATTGTTTCTGTCCAGATCACTGCAATAGAGAACAAATTTGGGTCAGATTTTTGCAGGTTACAATTATGGTCTATTTAACCCAGACTGGCTCAGGCTGAAGGGATGTTGCTTGTTACAGGAGAAGGTAATTTCAATGATTAATGATATTCCCTAGAGCATGCCCAACCTGGCTGAAGGACACTGTATGGAGTAAGTCAGCCATTATGTACGTAGGAGAGCCTGGTATGTTTAGCCGCCTGGCTTCTGTTGCCCCTTCTTCAGGTAACAAATTTTCCTTTGGAAGCCCCCCTCCCCCAATATAATACAAGTGGGGCTGATCCCTCTTCCCAGCTCTAAGGAAAGGCACTTGATCCAGGCCAGGCTTATAAGCAAATTAACTCCCTGTGACCACAGTGACTGTTTCAGGAGTACACACGTGACCCAAATTCCCAACAGCTTTCTCTACACTGTAGCTGCCAGAAGCCATCGAGCTATACCATGAAGTGAGAACTTTCCAGATACAGATGGAAAGAGCCTGGCTCCTGGCGCCTATCCTGTGAGTAGCTGGATCCACCCATGCCTGATAACCAGATTCCTCTGTATTTTGAGATTATGCGAGCCAATCTATCCTTTCTCCCTTATATTTTGTCCTAAATCAGTTTGAGTTGAATTTTCTATCACCTGAAACCAAAAGAACCTTGACTACCTTGATACCCATCCAGGTGCTTGCCGATTTGCCAGCTAATATGCAGATTCTCCGAGGGCAAAGACCATATCTCATTTAACTCCATAACCCAACATAGCAAAACATACTCCTGGCAAAAGTAATCTCATACAACAGGTAAAGACAGCTATATGGACTACTCTGGCCCCAGCTTGTAGGCTGAAGCTCCTGAAAATGGTCCCAAAGAGAAGAATGTGCCATGGAAGAGCTCCAAGAATTATGGTAGTATTGGTGTCAGGGAGAAGGAGGCCCCTTAGATGGTAGAAAACCAGGATTAGGGAAAAATCAGTCAAGAATGAACCTGTTAAGAATTGTATAAATATCATGTCCACTAAAATTATCTAAGAAGACAGGATTTTTTTTTAAAAGACCATGGATAATACGCTACAGTTCTGAATAATGAAGCCTGAGCAATTAATTCTTATTTACCATGCCTTACTGATGAGAAACTTTTCAGGGTTTCGGCCAAGTTGGAATCTCAACAAGGTATCTATAAATTGGTTTTGCATCCCGCCAGAACATTTAGGTACTGAGAAGCCATTTTCTGAGTGACAGATCCCACCCATACACTCAAGAATTCTTTGGTTCTCCTAGTCAGGTTCTACATCTTGCTATTATGCCTCAGAAAGACCAGTGAGTTCTCAAGTTGCATAAGGTGACAAGGGAAACAATTTTCATATTCTAGCACTTTGTATAAGGAAAAATCAAGTTTGAGGAGGGATTACTCTTCTAATTTAAAGAATCATGTGCTGTACTATGCCTAGTCTCTCAATCATGTCCGATTCTTTGTGACTGTAGCCTGCCAGGCTCCTCTGTCCATGGGATTCTCCAGGCAAGAATGCTGGAGTGTGTTGCCATGCCCTCCTCCAGGGGATCTTCCCAACCCAAGGATCGAACCCAGGTCTCCCACATTGCAGATTCTTTACCATCTGAGCCACCAGGGAAGCCACTGAAATAAAAATGAAATGAGTCCTTACACCATCTCCCTGGGGAACCACCTCCCTCCCTCATCCAGCTTTCCTCTATCTAAAGTAACAATCATTTAGGTTATTATAGAGTATTGAGCAGAGTTCCCTGTGCTATACAGAAGGATTTTGCTGGTTATCTATTTTACTTTATTTTTTTATGGTTATCTATTTTTAGTTCAGTTCAGTCACTCAGTCATGTCCAACTCTTTGTAACCCCAAGGACTGCAGCATGCCAGGCCTCCCTGTCCATCACCAACTCCCAGAGCCTGCTCAAACCCACGTCCATTGAGTCGGTGATGCCATGCAATCATCTCATCCTCTGCCATCCCCTTCTTCTCCTGCTTTCAATCTTTTCCAGCATCAGGGTCTTTTCCATGAGTCAGCTCTTTGCATCAGGTGGCCAAAGTATTGGAGCTTCAGCTTCAGGACCAGTCCTTCCAAGGAATAATCAGGATTGATTTCCTTTATGATTGACTGGTTTAAATATCCTGAATATTCCTTGGAAGGACTGAAGCGAAAGCTGAAGCACCAGTACTTTGGCCACCTGATGCAAAGAGCTGACTCATTGGAAAAGACCCAGATGCTGGGAAAGATTGAAAGCTGGAGGAGAAGGGGATGACAGAGGATGAGATGGTTGGATGGCATCACTGACTTAATGGACATGAGTTTGAGCAAACTCCGGGAGATAGTGAAGGACAGGCAAGCCTGGCATGCTGCAGTTCATGGGGTTGCAAAGAGTCAGACACGACTGAACAATAACAAATTTTAAATTTGTAATTTAAAACAGTAATGTGTATATGTTAATTCCAGCCTCTCCTCTGAGAAAAGTAAAGTAACAAAGTTTGCTCTTAAATAGCTTGTGAGGGAGAAAGGCTGTATTTAGACTTTTCAGACTAAGCTGAGGCTCGTCAAGGAAGAGCAAGAGTTACACAGGGAAATAAAGAAGAGTTGTTTGTGCAAGGATGGGACACTAGCACACAGACAGGCATGTGTGTGTGCTCATCGTCACCCCGAGTTCCTTCTTCCCTCCCATCTCAACTGGAATGGGTGCCTGGGGACCGTGACCACTGTGAATATGACAATGCAACTAAGGGTTTAATTACCAGGACACAGCATGGCATCTCAGCAGCTTGCGTTACTGGCTGTGGCGCTGATATTTTCAATTAACATTTATTTATGAAAGGGCACAGTGTGTGGCTGAAATGCTGAGGACTTGGGGACAAGAGTTTGGGTGGGGACCGTGGGTTGGCTCAGGCACAGAGTCAGTGTCTGGGAGGCTGAGCTTCAGAGGGAAGCAACCATGAGTTTGAATGCCTGTCCTGCCATGTACCAAGTGACTTATAGGCAGTTCGTGTCATCTCCAAGGCTCAACTTCTCCATCAACAAAATGAGCGGGACAGTCTCGACCTCAAGAGTTTTCATGAGGGTTAAATGAGATGATGCATACACAGTGATTATGAGGCACTTGTTAAATACTCAATCATGAAACCTATCCGTACTATAATTCGTTCAATTACATCCCCCAACCCTCCCATCCTCTCAGCCTTCACCAACAAACCCCCACTCTGAAATTTCAGCACACCAAGAGCAAAGGACCGTCCCACCCCAAATTATGTGCCTTAGAGGCAGATCCCAGGATTGCCCAAGAGGCTCTGCTGGTGTGCTCTTTTCCTATAGGGGAAAAGTGGGGAGCATTTTGTGGCTAATAAATATTAATAGAATGACAGCACCCAGAGTGGTCCCCTCCAGCTGCCCCTCCCTTGCAGCCTGTCTATGACACCTAGTTCACTGGTATCTGGCTGCAGACAAAGGGTAGGGAGAGAGCTGAGTTGTTCATCTACCCCCAACGCCCTACTCTGCCTAATCACACACTTTCAAAGGTTAGACAGCACACAGGCTTGAGGAAGCACAGGTCCAGGTTCAAGTCTCTCTCCCAGTCCCCACTCTGAGCCATGAGTTCCTTCCTTAAACTCTCTGAGCCTCCATACTTTGTATAACCCTCTCCTACTGGCAACTCCCCCAGTGGCTCAGTAGTAAAGAATCCACCTGCAATGCAGGAGCCTCAGGAGACACGGATGCAACCCCTGGGTGGGGAAGATCCCTTGGAGGAGGGCATGGCAACTCACTCCAGTATTCTTGCCTGGAGAATCCCATGGACAGTGGAGCCTGGGCGGGCTACAGTCCATGGGGTCTCAAAGAGTTGGACACGACTACAGCAGCTTAGCACACAAGCATGCTCCTACTTGAAGATCTCGAAACTGTGAGGAGGACAGAGCCTGGACTACCAGCTTCTTGGCTGAAAATGGGAACAAAGGAAACTGACACTGAGAAAAGGCTGCTCCGCCTCCCACGCCCATCCCTTCCTCAGCCCGGCCATCCCAGGCCAGGCTCCTCTGGACCTTTGGCCACATGTCTCAGCCTTCAGCTTTGCTCTTTGAGGAAATCAGTCTACTTTAGCCCAGTATGAGCTCTGGACCATGTGCAGGATGAATGATCCTATCTGGGATGACGCTAGATGGGGACGCCATTACAGTGTCTAGATGGGAGATGGGGAATTGGGGCTTCTTCAACACACGTCTACAGAGAGTTTCTTTGATACACTTGCCTTCAAGAGGTGAAGCCTATGCCCCTTTCCCTTGAGTCTGAGCAGGCCTTTGTGACTGTGTAGGCAAACAGGACTATGGCAGGAGCAATGCTGCAGAACTTCTGAGCTAGATCAGAAGAGGCAGTAAGTGACTGACTGGCTCCTCCTTTGGGCACCTGCGTTAGGGCCTGAGATGCCACGTGAGAAGATCAGAAGACCTGGAGTCCCCACTGGCGAGACCACGTGAGGGGACCAGAGACATAGAGAGACCTCTGTGGAGCCCTGGCTGGTCCAGCCCTGGCTGTTTGAGCCTTTCCTGCTTAAAGGTCAGACATGGTAAGTGCAGACACCTCTGAGATTCCAGCCCAGCTACCACCTGACTGTAACTTATGAGAAACTCAGATCACCCAGCTGAACCAGTCCTGAGCTCCTAGGCATAGAAACCATGAGAGACAATACTAAAGCAAGTGTGTATCTTAAGCCATTAAGTTTTAGAGTGACTCATTTTGCAACAATAGAGAGACAGAAGAGAGATATTTAATATATGAATATTTAATTGGCCATAAAAAATGAAACTCCATTTACATGACTGTCAATGGCACGTCCTTTTGGAGACTTGCCTGCCATTCTTGAGACCCTTGGTCCTGTCACTGTGGCCAGCGTTGGCTTAGAAGGGCCAAAGGCACATGGCGTTCTAGGGGTGAGGTAAGAACCGGCCCTTCTCTCAGACTCTGAGAAGTAAAGGCTGCATGGTTAGGGTTGCCCGACTCTCTCAGTGGGGCTCAGGATGCCATGGGAATCATCATGGTATTATATTAGCAATCACAAAATGTCACTGCCATTCATTGAACAGTGGGGCACAGATTGGGAAGTCATTCACCAAGCCATTTTCCTACGTCTGATGCATAGAGACTGGCCACATTTCCCAGCTTCCCGTGCAGGTAGGTGTAACCACATGACTGCAATTCCATCACTATTACACGAGTGAAAGTGTTAATTGCTCAGTTGTGTCTGACTCTTTGTGACCCCATGGACTGTAGCCCACCAGGCTCCTCAGTCCACGGAATTCTGCAGGCAATAATACTGGAGTGGGTGCCACATGAACAGAAGTAATATGTGCCACTTTTAGGTCTGATCCATAAAACCTCCTGCCTCCATATTCTTTATTTTTCCTCATCTTGGGCAAGATTCAATCGATCCAGTAGAGAACTCCGAGTGTGGCAGACAGAAAATGCCCAAGACCCTGAAAAACTGTGGAACACAGACTTTTCTCCAGTCCCTCCATTTACCCACATTAGACTCAGACATGTTCAAGAAATAACTCTTAAGTGACTGAAACTTGGGGACTATTTGTTACAGCACTCGACATTGAAGAATGCAATATCTTAGAGTCAGGAGCTTTTTATTCTTTATCTTTCCTTCTCTTTGCAACAGTTCTGGAAGGTAAGAACTACTACCTCCCTTCAGTAGATAAAATACTAAAGATTAGCTTTAAAAAGAGCTGATATTTGTTGAGCCCAACAATGCACCAGGTACTGTACCCAAAACTTTATGTTTAGTCTCTCTAATCCAGTCAGCAATCATACGTAGTAGGTACCTTTATTATCCCACTTTTCACATGATAAAGCACCCTAGTTAGAAGACTTTATCCATAAATCAACTTGCCACAAGGTCAAACAATCAGTAAGTGGCAAGGCTGGGATTTGAACCCAGGCTCCTTGAACGCAGAGGTCATGTTTTTAACCATCATATCATGCTGCCCAACTCCAACTAGGATCTGAGCATTTCCTACTGCATTAGGGTGTGTGTATGCTCAGTCGCATACAACTCTTTGAAACCCTATGGACGGTAGTCTGCCATGCTCCTCTGTCCATGGGACTATCCAGGCAAGAATACTGGAGTGGGCTGCCATTTCCTTCTCCAGGGGAACTTCCTGACCCAGAGATCGAACCTGCATCTCTTGCATCTCCTGCATTGGCAGGCAGATTCTTTACGAACTGCACCACCAAGAAAAACTAATGAATAAATAAACAGAACAAAACACAATATAATTTATCATCATATGTCTTAAGGAAAGTGAAAGGATACCCCTAGTGGCTTTGCTGCTCCCCACTCCTGCCAAGATGGTGCACATTTTTATCCCATTTTCCCATAAGACCTGAGCCAGTGGGAGTGCTAAGCCCCCTTGCAAACTACAGGGGGAAATGCTTTTTGCTGTTTTTGCCCTTGTCTGGTTTCTACCATGTTCCTCATCATCCACCATGTTGCTTTCATAAATAGGCCTCACCATGGTAAACCCTTGCATTGTTTTTCCCCATCCCCATCAGTGACTCATAAAGCAGTGCTGTGATGTGGAGCTCTGTGGTATTCTCACATCTGTTTGACACCTTGGGTGGGGTGGAGAGGAAGTGTAATTCAGAACAACACTGGAAAAAATGAAACAGAAATGTTCTAGGGCAGACCACTGTCCTTATCTTGGCATGTGTATATTCATCCTTCTTTTGATTAACTCTGTGGCATTCTTGCAACATTTTCTTTTTGTCATTCAGGGGATGAAGAAAGGAGCAAAACCCAAGCCCCAGTACCGGGGTGGAGAAGCAGGGCTTCAACTGTAAATTCAGGAGATGAGCGTTTGAGTCCCTGCTTTCTCACTTCTGGGCTATGTGACTTTGATAAAGTCACTTAACTTTACTGGGCCTCAGTTGTTGGTACTGTTGTTGAGACTTTTATAAAGTATGACCAAAAGTGCCAGCTCTACAGGATTACTATGAGATTCAAGAGATAAAGTATGTGAGGAAGTGCTTTCTATACAGCATTTGGAGTGGTTAAGTCTTCATCTACAGCCATCAATGGGTAGGGAGAGGATACAGAGGTATAGGTTAGGATTGGCTTCACAAAAGATGTTCATCTGTGATGATGAAACATACTGAAGCAGAGAATACACCATCAGTTCAGATCAGACTTTAAGACTATCAGCCCAGGTGGCTCAGTGGCAAAAAAAAAAAAAAAAAAAAAAAACTTGCCTGACAATGCAGGAGATATGGTTCAATCCCTGGGTTGGGAAGATCCCCTGGAGGAAAAAATGGCAACTCACTCCAGGATTCTTGCCTGGGAAATCCTGTGGACAGAGAAGCTTGGCAGGCTACAGTTCATGGGGTCACAAAGAGCTAGACACAGCCGAGGGACAGAGCATGCACACAGGCAAGCATGCTGTCTGTATGATCAGTATATACACAGTGCCTTCTGTGTTTCAGGAAAGAAAATAAGGTCTCAACATAGGGCAAACTCGTAAGTGCCACCGTACAAGGTAGCGGTTCCCTATTACAGGGGCATACAAGCGGAGAGTAATTGTTGACTCATGTTGGAAATGATGCCTAGAGGGTATCTGTGATAGGTAGGAAACAAGACTCAAGATCTAGAATGTCCTGACAATTTTGAGACCTATAATTCTATTTGGAGGTCCAGAACCAAGAGGACTTAACTTTAACTTAACATAACTTTAACCCAAGAGGGCTTAAAAGTTATGCCTTGGTCCTTGTCATTAGAGAGCTTGCAGTCTAGCTTAGGAGATGGACTAAGACTTATGAGATACATAGAGAATGACGTAAGAATATGAAAAATTAAATGCTAAGAGATGTAATCTATTAATAGATTGTGTGGAGAGTGGGCAATCAGAGATCTGAGGGAACTGTTAGAGCAGGAACTCAGAGAGAAGACCACTGGAGCAGACAGGGAAGAAGTGTGTTGGGGGTGAGGGCAGGTGGCAGAGAAGTGGAAGGTCTGAGGCCAGAGAGGGCCCACAGGCTCACAAGCCTTCAGATGGGGTGATGCGCTCACATCAAGACCCCATGGCCCAGACTTCCCTGGTGGTCCAGTGGCTGAAAATCCACCTGCTGATGCTAGGGACACGGGTTCCACCCCTGGTCCAGGAAAACTCCACATGCCATGGCACAGCTATGCCACAGAACTCCTGAGGCCCACTCGCTCTAGAGCACATGCTCTGCAACAAGAGAAGTCCCCACACTGAGAAGGCCACACACTGCAACTAGAGAAAGCCTGTGTGCAACAATGAAGACCCAGGGCAGCAAAAAATTAAAAAAAAAAAAAAAGATCCCATAGCCCGACCTGGGGCCTACTGCTCAGGACAGGGTAGAAGGGGCTAGAATTAAGATGTTCCTCACCTAGCCTGGACCACTGTTTGCAACCAGCAAAGAAGAGGGTCTAACAAAGCCAGGAGGAGCTGGCAAGGGCGCTTTGGCCACAGCTTGTGATTCACCTCTCTCTGCACTGGGAGGCTGACCTGAAGGCCATACTGCAGGGCTGGCCCCTGGGCTCTTACCTCTCTTTGAGTTGAGCTGAGCAGGAGCTGGGAGAAAGGGAGCAGAGGGGAAGAGGGCATTCATCCTCCTGGTGGGCACCCTGAGAGGTCATCCAGGTTAGCTAGCATCACCACCAAAGATCACAGCTCCTCCTCACAACTGACCACTTCCTGCCCCAGAACATGCTGCCTTATCTCCTCTCCTCCGAGAGGCTCCATCACCTCTGGTTTTGCTTCCCTGAGCCACAGCCACAGCTCTGAAATAGTCACTTGTGATGCTTTCGAACTATGGCTCTGGAGAAGACTCTTGAGAGTCCTTTGGACTACAAGGAGATCAAACCAGTCAATCCTAAAGGAAATCAGTCCTGAATATTCATTGGAAGGACTGATGCTAAAGCTGAAGCCTCAATACTTTGCCCTCCCGATGCAAAGAGCTGACTCACTGAAAAAGACCCTGATGCTGGGAAAGACTGAAGGCAAATGGAGAGGAGGTAGCAGAGAATGAGATGATTAGACAGCATCACCAACTCAATGGACACGAATTTGAGCAAACTGCAGGAGATAGTGGAGGACACAGGAGCCTGGTGTGCTACATACAGTCCAAGGGGTCGCAAAGAGTTGGAAATGACTAAGCAGCTGCAAACAACAACAAAATCAACCCTCGTCAGGTAATCCTAATTTGACTTTTTCCATCAGTTTTCTGTTTCTGACAGATACTTCATTCATTAATTCAACACACATATCTCGACCATTAAGTTTCAGATCCTGGACTAAATGCTGGGAAATGGTTCAACTGGCATGATCCCCATCCTTAAGCAGTTAGGGGTTAATGGGGAAGAGACAAATAAAGGGTCAAATACCACAGGCTGTGGTAAGCATTCTACACTGAAAAGTGAAACTGAAAGTTACTCATTCATGTCCGACTCTTTGCAACCCCATGGACTACACAGTCCATGGAATTCTCCAGGCTAGAACACTGGGGTGGGTAGCCATTCCCTTCTCCAGGGGATCTTCCCAACCCAGGGATCGAACCCAGGTCTCCCGCACTGCAGGAGGATTTTTTACCATCTGAGCCACCAGGAAAGCCCAAGGGGTTTGCAAACATTTTCTTTAAAAGGTGAGATAATAAATCAATTTGATTCTGCCAGCCATATTTTCTATGGCAACAATTCAACTTTGTTTCCTAGCATGAAAGCGCTATAAAAAAAACAAACTAATGGGTGTGGCTGTGCTCCAATAAAACTTTATTTACAAAACAGGGTGAAGGCTGGATTTGGCCTAGAGGTTGCAGTGTAGAGACTCCTGCTCCAGATGGTGCCAGAGGTGTAAGTAAAGGCTTATGGGAGAGAATAGAGGAAGGAGGACTGAGTAATCAGGTTTTCAGGGTCAAGAGAGGTTTCCGTGGAAAAGTAACATTTTAATTGAGACCTCAAGAATGACTTGGCCATGGCCAGTTTTGTTGGCATGTGAATATGTCAGAGGGAGAAAAAAGGATTCCAATAAAAGAAACAGCATATAAAAACCCCAAGGCATTGCCTCAGGATAACCACAAGCAGATTTGTTTAGCTGTTACTTTTGGCATGTTGCAGGGGAAAGAGGGACATTCCTTCTTCTCCCTCATTTCTTCATTACTTACTTCCTCCCTGTCTTTCTCCTTCTCCTTCCTTTCTTTCTCCAGTATGCCTTTACTAAACACCTACTCTGAACCTGGCTCTGCGGTTGTGGATAGGGATAGAGTATTGAACAACAACAAAGAAGTTCCTTTCAGGAGCTCTGTGACCCGGAAACTGTGTGCCTCAGACTGGGACTTGAACCCACACAGCCAAGATGAGAACCCAGCCATAACCCACAGTCTTCCGACTGGGACCACACACCTGGTCTCAGGATGTAATGACGCTCAGGTGATGAGCTCATCCCAGAAAGAATGATGTCTCATCCCAGAAAGAATTCAGTGGGAGACGAAGTGATAGGTAAGAAGTGAATTTATTTAGAGATAAACACAATCCACAGACAGAGTATTGTTGTTATTATTGTTTAGTCGCTAAATCGTGTCCAACTCTGCGGCCCCATGGACTGCAGCACACTGGGCTTCCCTGTCCACTATCTCTCAGAGTTTGCTCAGGCTCATGTCCATTGATTCAGTGATGCCATCCAACCACCTCATTCTCTGCCACCCCCTTCAGAGACAGCAGTGCTAAGATAGGGGATGGTTAGCTTTTCTGGACTAGGTAATTTCATAGGCTAATGAGTGGGAGGATTATTCCAACTACTTTGGGGAACAGGGAGGGGACTTCTAGGAATTGTCTACTTTTTGGTCCTTAGTGGTTGGCCTTAGAACTGTCATGGTGCTGGTGTGTGTGTCATTTAGCTGGCTGACGTGTTATGATGAACATATACTAAGGCTCAAGGTCTAGTGGATGTTGATTTGACCATCTGGTCTACCACCTTGGACCTATTTGGTTTTAATCAGTTTATGTCACATGGGCTTCCCTGGTGGCTCAGTGGTAAAGAATCCACTTGCCAAGGCAGGAGATATGGGTCTGATCCCTGGGTTGGGAAGATCCCCCTGGAGAAGGAAACGGCAACCCACTCCAACATTCTTGCCTGGGAAATCCCATGGACAGAGGAGCCTGGCAGGCTATGGTGTATGGAGTCACAAAGAGTCAGGCATGATCTAGGGACTAAACAACAACGACAACAACAGTTTATGTCATGTCCTTGGGCTATATCATTCTTCTAAAAGTTTGTGCCCTGCTCCCCTCCTTCCTGTTTCAGTTCCTGCCATGACCCCTACTGTCACTTTTATTCTCTTGGAGAGTGTGGCAGACAGCTTCCAGGGCAGCCTCCATGGTCAGCGCCCCTTGGTGTTAGCAACTTTGTGTAATCCGCTCTTGGTGAGCATGGACAGGACCTGATGACTTGCTTCTCGCCAATATGATACAGCAAAAGGGACAGGAAGTCACAGCTGTGATTACCTTACATATGCTGTAGTGCCTATGTTGCTAGGGGACCCATTCTCTCACTACCTGTGATGAAGCAAGCAGCGTGTTATGGAGGTTGATCAGGTGAGGGACAGAAGACAGCCCCTGCAAAATCCAATGAGGAACTGAGAACAACCAGCAAGAGCTCAGAGACCCCTGTCTAACAGGATGCAAGGGACTGAGTTCTGCCAACAACCTCAAGAGTTTGGAAGTGGGTCTGTCCCCAGTTGAGCCTTCAGATGAGACAACAACCCTAACCAACAGCTGAATTGCAGCTTTGTGAGAGCCTGAAGCAGAGATCCCCAGTTAATGCAAGGTAATAAATGGGAGCTGTTAAAGCTGAAAATTTGTGCAGTATTAGAAAACTAACACAGTGCAACCCAGGCAACCACAAACAAACAACAAAACTATAGGCTATGGGGAAATAATCAGGAAATCATGCCACGGTAAGGTGAAGAGAAGGGAGGCGGGAGGAAGCAGGAGCACCAGCTAAGGTGACCAGGAGGGGCCTTTCTTACACGGAGAGATTTGGTCCAAGAAAAACAAAAAGCAGCAGCTAGAGGACAGCACAGGCTGAAGGCAAGATCTCCAAGAGGAGGGACAGGGGCACAGCGCACTGTGACTACAGAAAGCATCTGAAGAGTCTAGGCCACAGACAGGAGGTCCAGGTGACTGGAACAGAACACCCCAAACGGGCTATCGAGGGAGGGGTCACCTAGACAGCGCAACATCCACGGGGCAGACTTCAGGCCCTCAGCAATCAGAACCACAGAGGGGTCAGGCAGGGAAATGATCTGATGTCACAGCCCTCATCCTTTCCCTGACATCAAACCGGCTCCCTGTAGCCAGATTCATCTCCCCCAAATTCCAGCTTCGTTCCCGATGCAGGAACATGGCAGCCAGGTGGGTCTCATTGGTTTTTTTCAGCCTGTCTCTTTAATTCTTTTTCTTTTTTAAAAATCTTTACTGGAGTATAGTTGATCTACAGCGTTGTGTTGGTTTCTGCTATACAGTGACGTGAACTGGTTATCAATTACACATGCACCCTTATCCTTTTAGATTCTTTTCCCATATCAACCATTACAGAGTATTTTTTTTAAATTTATTTATTTGACTGTGGAGGTCTTAGCTGCAGCACTCAAATTCTTAGTTGCAGCATATGGGACCTACTTACCTGATGAGATATCAAACCCAGGCCCCTCTGTGTTAGGAGTGTGGAGTCTTAGTCACTGAACCACAGGGAAGTCCCCATCTGTAATGAGGAGTATTTACAAGAGTTCCCTGTGCTATACAGTAGGTCCTTGTTAGTTACCTGTTTTATATATGTGGTGGTGGTTTAGTCACTAGGCCCTGTCTGACTCCATAGTGACCCCATGGAATGTAGCCCACCAGGCTCCTCTGTCCATCGGATAAGAAATACTGGAGTAGCGTGCCATTTCCGTCTCCATTTTATTAATGTGTATAATGATGTGTGTGTGTCAATCCCAGTCCCCCAGTTTATCCCTCCCCCTACCTCCTAAATCTGCCTGGTAACTGTAAGTTTGTTACTTCTTTCAGTCCATAGACATTGACTGCACACCCATCAGATCAGGAACCATGCTAGGTGCTCCATCGACACCTATGTCCCTGTTATTTGCTGGCCCTCTCCTTATCCAAACCCTGTTATTCTGTTACAGGTTGAACTGTGGTCCCCATGAGATACGTTGAAGTCCTATCTCCCAGCACTCATGAACATGGTTTTATTTGGAAATCGGGTTTTGGTTGATGTAATGAGATTAAAAGAGGCCATGAGGGTGGGACTTCATCCAATATGAATGGAGCCCTTATAAGATGAAGAGACAGAGACACACAGGGAGGACACGTGATGACAGAGGCAGAGGCTGGAGTAACGCAGCGGCAAGCCGAGGACCACCAAGGAGCGCCAGCCACCACGAGAGCTGGGGAGAGGCAAGAAGGACCCTGCACAGACATGCGGGCAACAAACGACTCTCCCTACAGACTGCGGAGCAAGCACAGCCCTCCCGGGCCCTTGATTCCAGACTTTCGCCTGCACAACCGTGACAGAATGTGTTTCTGTTGTTTGAAGCCACCCAGTCTGTGGCATTTTGTTACAGGAATTCCAGGACACGAAAACACCCTCACTGCAGGCTTGGAGAAGCCTCCCATCCCTGCTCTCTGCAGGGCTCCCAGCCTCTCCATCCCATACTGACCTGTCCTTGCTCTGGACTTCTGCATCATTCAGCCTCTGCTCAACTCATTTTGGTCTTTCATCACATTCCCTTCCACCTTGGGTGTTGCTGGCTGACTCCTGTATGTTTGCCTCTTCTCCCAAAGGAGTCTGAAGTTCTGTGGGAGCCAAGACCACAGACTCTATCCTCCCACCCACTTCTTCCCAGACCCTTCGAGTGAAGATGTTCACTCTTCTTCACGCCTCTGGGAGATGTTCAGAGAAATGTATGCTAGTTTTCCTTGGATCCTGGGGTGAAGAGTTTTTTTTTGTTTTTTAAATATTTCACACTTTGCTCATTACTACTGTCAATGTTTTCCACAGTAAATATGTATTACTAATATACCCTCCCTTCCCTCAAAAAAAAGGAAAAATTGCAAAAAGTGACCCAGTTGAAATAAGACTCTCCTCATAGCTAAAGGGACCAGTTGGTGCTGGTTGCTTAGTTGTGTCTGACTCTTTGCAAACCCATGGATTATAGCCCGCCAGGCTCCTCTGTCCATGGAGTTCTCCAGGCGAGAATATTGGAGTGGGTAGCCATTCTCTTCTCTGGGGGATTTTCTGAACCAGGAATTGAACCTGGGTCTCCTGCGTTGCAGGCAGACTCTCAGCAGAGCTAAAGCTGTTCGAGACTCTGGAAAACTGGACAAAGGAAGATGCTCCTTGAAGACCCCAAGGGCAGTTCTTGGGAGCTGCTCAGACTGGCCTGCCTTAATGAGTGTCTCTCTTTCTTGGCTTTCTCTCCCAGTCTAAAAGATCTAATGCCATCCATCCGTCTTCAACAGTGGAAGAGAAAAAGCAGCATGTGTTCCAGAACTGTCAAATTACCATCCCACCAGGCCACAGACAGCCGTGCTCCCCCACAGAACACCCATCACAGAGTTCCTACCTCCTGCCTTACCTCTCCCGACTCACACAACAGGAGGCATCATTCAATTATTCTCCAACTTTTTGCACTACATTCAGATCAGTTATAACCACATACAAGTTTAAAAACACATACACGCATTCAGAAGAGAAATGGCTGAATATGATTTAGAAAACTGGCTTCACGCTACCTCAGTTGTTTGGGAACTAAGCCTCCCTGGGCTAAATGTCTGGCTTGGCAATACTCTCGCATATATAATTTTACACCTGCAGAAGTTTGCAGCCAGCGCCGTGCAGACAGCTACCTGCAGGGAGGAGAGCAGGCCAGACAGAGGGGCAGCCTGGATGCTCAGATGTGGTGGAGGATGTGGTGGCAGATGCACTGGTGGGGAGGGGCTGTGGGGAGGAGGGGGAGCACGTCCTCTCCCTGCGACCCCTGTGTGCTCTGCTCAGCTTCACCTCCAGCAGGAAGAGGCGTACCTGGGCATTGCCAGCTCTTTGTTGGAGGCAGTCGAGTAGAAGCTGCAAACAGGTAGCCCACGGGCCTAACTGGCCCACAGACACGTTTAATCTGGTCCTCAGTATGACTTAACATCTGTCACTCAAACGCCAACTGGAGATCATTTCATATACAGATCTGAAATTCTGGCTTGTCTCCCCCAACCCAGATGATGTGACAACCCTGGGCTTTCATGGCCCCTGGAAACTGGAGCTAAAAGACAACTGCCCATTTTGGACTAGGACAAGTGCTCTGATATTCTTCAGTCCTGTTCATCTGCTTCCCTCATCTATGTCACCTGCCTGGTCCTTACCGGCATGTGAGTTTGAGATCCCTGCTCCACAGGCTAATGCTTAAGAAAGCAGGCCCTGGCACCATTCTGGGCTCAGATCTTACCAGAGAGCAATGTGATTTCAATGTGATTTCAGGCAAGCTACTGAACCCACTCCTAAGCTGCTGCTGCCTCATCTGTAAAATGGGTATAATAATAATCCTTAGCAGCTCCAAGGATGTTGTGAGGATTTAATGAGATGATAAAGTGATTCTAGCATAGGATACTCAAATAGTCAAAAAGACCAAGTACATTGGTCAAATAGTAAGTACTCGATAAGTAACCATTACCATCAATTTGATGATTATTATTCATGTAAAATTGAGCACAATAAGATGCAGAAAGGGAAGGGGGGGGGGAACCTGGTGCCTAATTAACCTCAAAGAGGCACTTGATCTAATCCATAGCTCTTCCCCTGGTTTTCCTAGTCCACCCAGACACATCACCCTACCACAAAGCAGCCACAGACATATCTCTCCATGCACAACACACACCCAGACACTCCAAACCTCATTCTCAAAAAATAAATCCTTCCTGAATTATCCCTGTGATGACTTAAGGCAACTTGATCCAGTCTGAGCAGTAACCTCCAGGAGTTGACTATCAACCCAAAGGGTTACTTATGTCCCACTTTATCATGCCCAGAATTCTGAAACTCTCCCCAGAAGATCTGTTCTCAAAACCCTTCCCCACACTGTATAGGAGAGCATATGAAAAAAATGACTCTGCAACTCCTTGGGAGAAATAGACATCTCAGAAGAGACTGAGGTCAGCCTTGGAAAATGTGGCAGAAAATGGTGGGTACATAGGATGTCAGGGACAGTATTATGCATTAATGAAACAATTTCATTTTCTTCCTAGGGAAACATAGGATGAAATTTCCCAGCAGCCTCTGTACTATGTGGGGACCATGTGACTGATTTCTGATTAAAGGAATGTAGATGGAAGTGACAGATGCCAATTGTGGGCAAGTCTGTAAAACATTCTGCACAACATCACACTCACTTCCCTTCTCATGTCTTCCTGACATGTGTAAGCCACATGTCAAAATGCTGGTGTTCCAAGACGGAAGGAGCCCAGGCTCCTAAGTGACTGGAATACAGGCCACCCAGCCACTAGCCAGATATGAAGAAGCGAGAGCATTTTCTTTTGTTTTACCACTGATATATCTGGACTTCTTGTTCCTGCAGCACAGCCTTGTCTGTGCAGGTGGATATGGTAACACGGCAGAGTGGGAGAGAACGTCTAGAAGCGAAGCGTCCACGACCCACCTCCATGCTCTGTTCCTAACTCTGAGTAGGACCTTGGAAAAGTTACTTCCTCCAGTTTTGTCCCTCTTGTTCAGTCACTCAGTCCTGTCCAACTCTTCGCAACCCCATGGACTGCAGCACACCAGGCCTCCCTGTCCTACATCATCTCCTGGATTTTGTTCAATTCATGTCCATTGAGTTGATGACGCCATCTAACCATCTCATCCTCTGTCATCCCCGTCTCCTTCTGCCCTCAATGTTTCCCAGCATCAGAGTCTTTTCTAATGAGTTGGCTTTTCACATCAGGTGGCCAAAGTATTAGAGTTTCAGCATCAGTCCTTCCAATGAATATTCATTGATTTCCTTTAGGATTGACTGGTTTGATCTGCTTGTTGTCTAAGGGACTCTCAAGTCTTCTCCAACACCACAGTTCAAAAGCATCAATTCTTCAGTGCTCAGCCTTCTTTATGGTCCAACTCTCACATCCATACATGACTACTGGAAAAAGCACAGCTTTGACTATATAGACCTTTGTCCACAAAGTAATGTCTGTGCTTTTTAATACGCTGTCTAGGTTTGTCATAGCTTTTATTCCAAGGAGCAAATGCCTTTTAATTTCATGACTGCAGTCATTGTCTGCAGTGACTTTGGAATCCAAGAAAATAAAGCCTGTCACTGTTTCCATTGTTTCCCCATCTATCTGCCATGAAGCCATGGATGCCATGATCTTAGTTTTTTGAATCTTGAGTTTTAAGTTTTAAAAGGGGGTAAATAAAATGGTTGATCTCCCCAAGGTCAGACACTCACAGACCCTGAATTAGCCCCCAGGATAATTTTCACAGGCTTTGAACTTCATTAACACGTATTACCTTAAATTATGCTTTTTTTTTTTCTTTCTAAAGAAGGTGACCTAAGTTTCAGGCAACAGAAGTACAAAAGCTGCAGCCAGTCCCTATTAGAGTCTAAATAAATATCTGAAGCATGAGTAATTATTATGCAAGAGCCAGCATGTATTGGATGTTCAGCACATGCCAAGCATTCATATTCAGTGCCTTTTGTAATCCTCATAACCAGCCCACAAAATCAATGTCATTATCAGTCCCATTTTATGGATGAACAAACGGAGGGACAGGAATACTGAAACCCTCATCTATGGTCACAAGCTGATAAATACCAAAGACCAAATGGATATTTACATACAGGCGGTCAGGTGTCAGTGTCTGCGAAGTCAGCAGTCAATTTACAATAAATAAATTCTGTGTGTCCTGAAGAGCAGAAGACAAATTAAAATGATCTTGTCAGAGAATTTTCATAATGAATCCCTTCATTTTAGCTAAACCAATAAACTCCAACTCCATGAGAATCAGGGTCATATTTTACTTGTGTCTGAATCCCCAGGGTTCAGCACAATGTCTGGCAGATAAAAGGCACAGATAGACATCTGCTGAATGACTGAATGATCAGAACTTAAGTTCTTTATCGGCAGTTTTAATTGAGCTGCATTTGCCCTTCGTTGACAATGGCGTGAGATTGAAAGTGGATGTCCATATTTCATTTATCGCAGTGAATGTAGACATGAGTTAGAATGACCACATAGTTTATCACCCAAACTTGAATGCTTTTGTGAGTCAATGGGGATGCCATATCAAGAAAACATGAAAAAAAGTTGGGACAATCCTGAGCAAATCAACATAATACTCATACTTGCTAGAGCCAAAAACTACCCATGACAGAGGTGAAAGACAAAGGAAGTGCTCATAAGGGGCCTGGCTGCCCACGTGTTTCTGTTCTGAAGGGGCCCCACTTCCAGTCCACTTGGGCCATTGTACACTTCGGAATCTATGCTATTTGCAAGATGCAGTTAAGTGTCATTCTCTGAACAATCCACCTCTCTAAGCCTGATCAGCCACAGAATGCACACATGATTCACTTTTAAAAGAGGTGCAATAATCGCTTTAAGAAAACAGGAAGGAGCAACCCAAGGAACACAATGATTGCTCCACGAATATAAACATGGATTGCACTGGAACAGACTACATACTTTGTATAAACACTAATAAAGTGAGTTCAGGCTGAGCTGTGACTTTAAAGGAAATTCTTCCCCATAAACATGTCCTGCCATGCCCTAATAACTCTTTAATTTGATGCACATTTGGGAAGGATGATGCGAAGTAATCATAGAATAACGTTAAGGTCTGTTGCAAAGGAGGAGTGGGAGGGACTGCGATGCAACCTGGAGCTAACGCCATCCACCAGAGAGCTGGCCCCATTGCTCACTTCACACATGGAGGGAATCTGCTGAGTGGCACACAGGAAATCAGAGACAGGCCTTTGCAGGGTCAGCACAAGAGAATTCTGGGTGTCAGCTGATGGTGCCATATAAGATCATGTAAAATGCCTAGCTAGTGGATTTCTGGCCCACCCTGTCTTGCTGGAGACAAGTGACTTCCACTTGCCTGTGGACTCCCTATTTCCTAGACAAGGCTCTTCAAATTTCAACTAAACTCTCAGTTCCTTAAGAGCACAGAACACTTGTTCCACATCTGGGCACCATCCACAGGGCTGACACCATCCCTGTGTGAAGACAGAAAAGTCACTGATAACAACCAGACCCAGAGCTGCGGCACTGGGGCTCATAACCTGGTTCCCTAATGACTAATTGTGCAGTTTGGGCAAGACACTCTTCTCATCTGCAAAATGGGTTAATAGCACTTGCTCAACCTCAGAGGCTTTCAAGATGATTAAATGATGTATTGTAAGAGAGACATGTTTGTTTTAGTCCCTCATTCATCCAACTTTTTGCAACCCTATGGACTGAAGCCCACCAGTCTCCTCTGTCCATGAGATTCCCAGGCAAGAACACTGGAGTGGGTTGCCATTCCCCTGCTCCAGGGCATCTTCCTGACCCAGGGATCAAACCCACATCTCCTACATTGACAGATGGATTCTTTACCACTGAGCCACTTGGGAAGCCCATTGTAAGAGAAAGGGCTTTATAAATTTAAAAAGTGTACTAATGTAGGAAATTATTATCGCTGGGAAATAATAATAATAATAAATGCAGTTCTGTCATTCCTTGAGTTCTCATGATGTATCAGGCACCCTCCATCTCCTCCAAGTCCTCACAGCAGTCCTACGAGGTAGATACTTTCATTATCTGCATTTCACAGGAAACTGAGGTCCTGAGAGGCTGAGTAACTTGCCGCTGTTAACATCTCCTAAATATTAGCTACTGGATCTCCAGGTGGCACAGTGGTAAAGAACCTGCCTAACAATGCAGGAGACATGGGTTCAATCCACATCTTCCCTGGGTAGGGAAGATCCCCCAAAGAAGGAAATGCAACCCGCTCTAGTATTTTTGCCTGGAGAATTCCATGGACAGAGGAGCCTGGCAGTCTACAGTCCATGGAGTTGCAAAGAGTCAGACATGACTGAGCAACTGAGCACACACAAAAACAAGTATTACCTACAGGGCAAGAAAACTGGAGGATGGAGTTGGATTGTTGGGGCTCCATGCTCTTTGTATCTCGTGAAAAACTGGAGGAACTGAATCTGTCTACTTTATTATAAGCAACAAGAGGGCAAAGGCTGGGTGGTAGTCCCATCCACGTCTCCAGAATCCAGCAAAGAACTAGGGAGTTAAGGCTTTTCAATCAAATGACTGCAATCTCTCCCTCTCCCAGCTAATCCTGTGCTAAGTCACTTTGGTCATGTCCGACTCTTTGCGACCCTATGGACTGTAGACCACCAGGCTCTTTTGTCCAGGGGATTCTCCAGGCAAGAATACTGGAATGGTTTCCGGTATTTCCTCCTCCAGGGGATCTTCCTCCTCCAGGGGATCTTCGTGATGCAGGTTTTGGACCTGCATCTCTTACATCTTTGCTGCCTGCTTTGGCAGGCAAGTTCTTTATCACCAGCACCACCTAGGAAACCCAATTTTATGTATATACCAACTCTTAGTGCCCATACCCACCAGTATTTGGCCAAACACACAGCTGGTTTTTCATCCTGACATGTGGCACACATCCCTCAATCCATCAAGGTTCTCCACCTCGACCAAGACGAGAGGCCTCAGCCTTACCACTGGCTGCCTGGAATTGTAGCCCAAATAGCCAGTCCATCCATGGTGCCCCCCCTGTACCCACCAGGCACATTCCGAGCACCATGTCTTTGCTCAGGGAAGTCTCCCATCCATAATCCTCTCTCCCACGGGCCAGAATGAACTGTGGTTGATGGAAGCTGGGCTGGGGAGCAGGGACCTACTTTAGATGCACATGGAAGAGGAGATGGAAGGAAGAGGATGTCTTTATAGTGAGACACTAGGCCCAGGGTGGGCCCCCCAATCTTGTTCGGGTAGGAGCCATGCTCCCCCATCTGGTGCTGATAAAGTGCCAAGAGGGAGAGAGAAGGGCCTTGCACATCCAGACCCAAGGGAGGCAAACCTCCCTTTCATCATTCATGAAACCATATCTTGCTTATTATGACAATTTTTAAAACTTCTCTGATTATTCCTTTGAGAATCCAATTTGTTTCCTTTGTAAAGAGGAAACAATTCTCTTCTCTGTTAGGGAGGTGGGGACATTCCATTTATCTTCGGGGGAAATCTGTTTCCTATTACAAATCACGTTCTGTAGGTCTATTTGCGAAGAACAAATCCCTCCACTTTATGTCAGAAAAAACCTTCTCTCTTCACTGTCCTACAAACATTCGGGAGGGAGCCCTTGTGACAATGACTGCATTTCCATCCCGTGCTTTCAGAGAGGGAGACTTTTTACTCACACTCTGAAACCAGCAGTATCCCCGAGTCATCCGTCGTACCTGGGAGAGCCCACCTTGGCGTCACTCGATTAGCATCCGTGGATGGAGACAAGAGCTAGGACTGACAGTGACCCTGGGGAGGCACAGGTTAAAAGTAAATCTGTAACTCCCTACAGCCTTGCCCTCTAGGACATATGTCCCACAGGCCAAAGTGAGCCCTCAACTTATTTTTGTTGTGGCCCATGAGCTAAGAATGGCTTTTACGTTTTTAAATAGTTGAAAAAATTCAAAAGGAGTAATATTTCATGACACATAAAAATATATATGAAATTCAAATTTCAGAACCCATAAATACAGCTTTCTTGGAACACAGCCATGCTCATCTATTTATAGATGGTCATGGCAGCTCCCACGCCATAAGGGCAGTTGAATAGTGGCAAGCGGGACTATACCATCCCCAGAGTCTAGATGTTTACTAGGTGGTCCTCTGCAGAAAAGGGCTTCCCTGATGGAGCAGTGGTAAAGAAAAAGCAGGAGACGCAGGGTCGGTCCCTGGGTCGGGAAGATCCCCTGGAGGAGGAAATGGCAACTCACTCCAGTATTCTTGCCAGGGAAATCCCATGGACGGAGGAGCCTGGGGGGCATAGTCCATGGGGTCCCGAAGAATCAGACACAACTTAGCAACTAAACAACAACAAAGAAAGCATTGAAAACAGAAAGTGGAGTTATGATGCAATGTTTCTGCCACTCAAAAAGATTCATATGCTGAAGCCCAACCCCCACGTGATGGCGCTTGGAGGTGGGGCATTTGGAGGGCAACTTGGCTTAGAAGAGGTCATGTGGGTGGAGCCCCCATGATAGGACATGTGCCCTTAGAAGACGAAGAGACAGCAGAGCTCACTATCCACCACGGGAGGACACAGAGAGAAGGTGGCCAGCTGCAGGCCAGGAAGGGAGCTCTCACCATAATTCAACAACACCGTCACCAGAGGCTTGGATTTCTAGCCTCCACAACTATGAGAAAGAAACGTTGTTTAAACCACCCAGTCTGGTATTTTGTTACAGCAGCCTGACCTAAGACAGACAGTAATCACAATAACAAGAAGAATGAAAGCCACACAACATTAACATGGAAGGTGATGCATAATGGTTAAGTGTGGGCACTGGGGTCATATTGACGCTTACTCTGTACTTGGTACACTGAACTAGTGATATAACTCTGGAGAATTTACTTCAGCTGTCTGTGCCTCCACTTTCCTGTCATTAAAATAGGGCTAATCTGTGTCCTCCTTCTTGGATTGGGTTGGGAATTAATCAAGTTTATTCACATCAAGAGGACAGAACAATGTCTAGCCCAGAAGTACTCAACATCTCTTTGCTCTTGCTATGACCAGTTCTGTGACTCACACAGCAGGGATCACTGTTCTGGAGTATACAGTGAGAAATGCACCCCCTGAGACACACAATGAGCCAAGAGTTCAGCAACAGGACTGCCCTGATTATAGCCAATGCTACAACGATGCCTGAACAGAGTTTTGAGGAAAGAAGGGGAGCAGACACTCCATTCCAGATGGAGTGGGCACATCATTCACTCTTTCATTTCGAAAGAGGCCCAAGAAGGTAAAGTTAAATAGGTGGTGGGGCCTCCAGCCCGACCCCCAATCTCTAGCCTATCTCTCTCCCAGCCCACAGCCCCTGCTCAGTCATCCTGGGGCGGGTCCCCAACACCCATTCCTGCAACTACACCTTGCTCCCAGTCCCTCAAACTCTCAGGCTGTGGGCTATTTTAAGCCCAAATTAAAGACTCCTCTCTCCTGAACGGCTGCAATTTCAGTCTGTGGTTTGTTCCCTGACGTGGCTTGGGGCCATGGAGGCACTGCAAGGGGGTAAATTGTTTTAGGAAGGAGGCAAGGGACTTCGCAAGAACCGCTCACTGCAATGCACTCTCCATGGAAAACACGGGCACATAAATGGACAAAGAAAAACAACAATTAAAGAGTCCTATGAAACTGTATAAGGATGCTAAAAACAGCACTCCATATGAAGAAATGAAGCCTTGGAAGCTAGGTAGGCCTTCGGATCCCAGAGAAAGGGATCTGCCACTCTAAAACCACAAGCTCAAGTCTGTGCGTTTCTTCTTTCATCTCTTGTAGGAAAGACCCCTGAGCGGGATACAAAGCTCTCAATCTAGACACCTTTCATAGATTCAGTGGCACAGGGGGCACAGCTGGGGAAGCTGAGAGCACAGGTGAAGCCTTCAGGGCCACCCCCAGCCGCCCCAGCGGGTCTGGACCCCAGTCAGGTGGTGTGCACAAAGGGGCACAGTGCTGGAGAAAGTGGGCAGGTGAGGACAGAGGGAGACCCAAGGAGAGCGGGTGGGGGCGGGACAGGAGCCCAGCCAAGTGTCCGGGTCAGCATCATCCAAGACGGAGGAAGCACAGACGAGCGCTCAGGACCCGGACTCTGCTCCCTGCCCCTCCTGCTCCTACAGGGACAGAGGAGCCGTCCAGCCACACCGGGAGGGCAGAGTCACAGAGCTGCATCCCTGGCCCCACTGACAGCCTCGCCAGACGCCTGCAAACCACCCCATGGTCTGGGTCAAGTCCCAGTTTGGCTAGTGGCACTCTGCAGGTTTCCCCAGACGCTCAGTCCATGTGGCCTCCTCGTGCGGAGTTTGCAGATGAAGCTGGCTCCACAAGAGGACCTCTCCAGAACCATGAGTCTGTCCTGGGCCCCGGGTTTCCAGACCCCTCACACAGCCCGTGGCCCCTCAGCTAAGCGCTCACCACCTGCAGTGGCTGAAAGAGGCTGTGACACTGGCTGCCCACCGGAGTCCCACTGCACAGACCCTGTTCTGTTTGCTCGGCAAAGAGTTTTTAAAAAGCGCCGTCTGGCTAGGTGTGAGCTCCCCAGTTCACTTACGGCCCCTATCAGCCCCCTTCACTCCCTATGGCTTTACAGGCAGCACAACCCACCCATTTCTGTGACCTCCCTGGCCCAAGCAGTACACTGGATTTGATTCCAGACTCCAGAGTGACTAAATGCTTTCCTCCCTAAGGTAAAAATCCCCAAGTCCAACATCCCTGGCCCCGCTCTGGTGTCCAGCACAGTGCTACTCAGAGCTACCTCTCAGACAACAGTGGGTGAACCAAATGTAGTCATGTGATGGCGTCTCCAACACGCAGTTTCTGAGGCCACATGAGAAGACAAAAACGAAGGGAATGAGAATTACTCACCCAATCATCTCTCCGGGAGACAGGATCCTGCTGGTCTGCTGAAGCGCACAGGGACAAATCGATGCAAATGACTGCAGGTGAGCCAAACCTTGGCTCCAATAAAATTGAGACCAGCTGGCACTTCTGAATCCCTGGTCCCCAAGGGCCCGGGCTGAGTGCACACCAAGCCCCAGCGCCTTCCCCTCTCCCTCCCTGTCACGCCTGCTCACACCAGCGCTGTGACAGCCAAGCAACCTGCCGCGGTGGGGGCCCAGGCACGGTCTTTCCCGTTGCTCTCAGCCACTGCCTAGGGCTCAGGTAGCTGTGCGCACCTCAGTCAGGAAACCCAGGAAAAACTCAGCGCCGAGGCGCACGATGCTAGACGCCAAGCCTCACCCCTAGGCCCCTGGGAGGACGGCCCCTTCTGAACCGAGGGGAACAAAAGGGCCTTGCAACAGCCACACCACCTGCACTCAGCCTTGAAGCAGAGGCCCCTCCGCCACAGAACATGGCGACCAGCAGTCGACCGAAGGTGCCCCGGAAAGGGAGGCAGGCCTGCTGCTCAGGGCTCTCACAGGCCCCCTGGCTTGGCCAAGCTTTTACCCAAGGCTTGATTTCCAACCCTGGCACCCTCCTCCTGGAGTCAGAGACGCACAGCCTGCGCCACTCATTAAGGCCCGCCTAGCCCTGGCCGTCACCGCACAGGTGTGAGCCCAGAAGCACGCAGGTGAGGAGGCGCACCGCGCTCTGAATGGCCCCAGAGAGGAGCGCGCAGCCAGCGGCTCGGGCTGCACATGAGAACCACCTGGGGAGCGTTACAAGTCCTGCCACCCAGGCCACGCTTCAGAGCAATGAAATCAGAATCTCTAGGGATAGGTATCAGGCACACACACGGTCTCAGAGCACCCCCACTGATTCCACTGTACAGCCAGGACTGAGAATCATTGCTGCTGGTGAACTGAAAGCCCTGGAAAATTCTGTCCACCAACCTGTGCTTTGAGGCTGAGCTTCCATGCTGGAACTGGGCCCAAGATATCAGGCAGACCCTCAGGCTGCTGGCCATAAAGCCACAGAGACTGGCAATATTCATTCAACAAACACTACTCAGCATCAACTATATACCAGTCCCTCCTCTCGGGATCTAGAGATTGTTTCAAGAGTTATACTCCCAGATCAACTGACTTGGAGTTTGAGTCTTAGAAACGTTGGTCTCTGAATCACTAACCAACCAGCTAATATTTACCTAACACCCCGTGTATGCAAGGTTCTACAATAGGTGCTAAAAAGTATAAGGTGAAATTCCTGACCCCTGTGAATTTAAATCCTAAATGGCAAAAAGCCTAATAATTTGTACATTTAGAAATAAAAACAGAACAAGGTATAAAAAGGAAAAATGAATGTGCGATTGAACAATTTAAAATAACAAATACATACCTAGCAATGACTTTGTGCCAGGCACTGTGTAATTAGAGAGGACAATTTGTTCTGTCAACAAAGACAGAATCCCTGTCCCGAAAGGACTTGGCCTAGAGCAGTGGTTCCCAAAGTTGGGTCCCCCAGTTGGGAGCATCAGCCTCACCTGGGCATTTGTTAGAAATGCACGTTCTTGGGCTTCATCTCAACCTACTGAATCAGCAACTCTGAGGTGAGGCCAATCAATCTGTGTTTTAACAAGGCTTCTAGGTGATTCTGATGCATATTCACCGAGAAGACTAATTAATGTTATATGAGTTGGAAAAGGAAAGGCATCTTCTTGGGTCTAGAACTGGTGAAGTGCTTAAAGGATTTGAATCCAGGGTCTGGCATAATCTGGACACCTTAAGCAACAGTTTTAAACTCCTTAGGGCCTTTGTTTCATCAACTGTGAAGCAGGAATAAGGAAGTGGCAATGAGGTCTACCACGTAGAGTTGTATGAAGAGGACACTGGACAACGTGTAAATGTCACCAGGACGCACCTGGGGCCTAATAAATACTCAATAAATTATCTCTAGCTGTAGTGGTCACGATACAAAGAAGCTGGTCAGCAAAATGAATGTTGATGGAACAAATGAAAGGATGAACTAATTAAAGAATGACTGATGGGGAATGAGCTTGGCAAATTTAAAAAGCAACAAAGAATGGGGACTGCGTTCATTGGACAAATGGGGAGATGTCCAAGACAGGACAACGGCTTCTGAGACTCAGTGGTCAGAACACACGGTGGATCTTGAGACAGCATCTCCTGGCTCAGCCTCCAACGTGACCCCAAGAAAGGGGTGTGTTACAACAGTATGTGAGCTCTGGCATCAGATGTCTGGGTTCCAGTACCTACTAGGTGAGTGGTCCTGGGTGTGTCACTTAACCTCAATAGCCTCAGTTTGGGCTTCCCAGGTGGTGCGGTGGTAAAGAATCCACCTGCCAAGGAGACGCAAGAGGCATGGGTTTGATCCCTGGGTGGGGAAGATCCCCTGGAGAAGGAAGTGGCAACCCACTTTAGTATTCTTGCCTGGAAAACTCCATGGACAAAGGATCCTGGCTGGCTACAGTCCAAGGGCAATGCAAAGAGTCAGACAGAACTGAGCACACACACAAGCCTCAGTTTGCATAAGTGTGGCACAGTGGTAGAGAATCCACCTGCTAATGAAGGGGGCAAAAGAGACCCAGGTTCGATTCCTGGGTCAGGAAGACTCCCTGGAGGAGGAAACGGCAACCCACTGCAATATTCTTGCCTGGAGATTCCCACGGACAGAGGAGTCTGAAGGACACGATTGAGCACACACATGCACACAAGTCTCAGTTTTCTCCTCTAAAAATGGGTGTAATGTCAACATCACAGAGTTGGGATGAGACTTGAACATGATCACGTGTGTAAAGCAGCTTGGTGCGTAAATACAGCAACTGATCTCTACACATTAGCTCTTTGCATCACGGCACAGAGCTGGGTGCTGTCATGACTCCTGATAAACTAAGGCTGTCAGGGGTTTGTCAAGCAGACCAGCATCGGTACACTCCAGCACCAGATCCAAATGACACAAAGTGGCTGTTGGTTTCTTCATCAAAGCAATAGCTGCCATGGAGTGGGCAGCTGCCTACCTGCAGGCTGTGTGCAAATGCTTCTCATGTATAGGTGCCCGGCGCGTGAACCCTGGGGCAGAGATGTCAACCACTGTGCCCATTCTGCAGATAGGGAACTGATGTTTAGTGACTCACCAAAGTGAAATGACTATCAAGTGTCAAAGCCTGGGTTTAAATTTAGCCCTAATTCCAACCCCCTGGTCATCATGTTACCGAGAAACGACCCCCAGGTTTCCCCCAGAGGCTGTCTGTGGGGGAAGACCCTTCCACATGGGGTTCTGCCAGTGGCAGTGGCAGAGGCAGTGGGCCAGGCTCCTCCATGGCACCACTGTGTCACACTACACACCAGAGGGGATGGGGCTGAGAACGCTGAGTCTGGAAGAGGGGAGTCACAGGTGGGCTGGAGACAGACTCGCCACAGGGTCCCGTGGGCCCTGCAGGAGATCGGGCTCCTGGATTCCCAGACCGCTCCTCACTTACTAATGATTCAGCGGGTATATTGCATGTATGTGTGTCTACTTGTGTAATGGTGGGGGGAGAGGTGTCAGAGGGGAGGGGAGGCAGGAGACTTTCTTTCCCCATCGAAAAAGGGATACCTAAGCCTGAAAACAGAGGGAGAGCAACTGAATGCAATGCACAATATTTCATGTCAGCTTTTAGAAATCATTTTCTTTTAAAAGAAGCATTTTGGCCCATGAATGCTTCTTTTTTGGCCCACAGCAAGACGAATCTCTTCCTCCCAGGTCTATTTCCTTAAATGCCAAATTGTGATCTTCTTTCTTCTTTCTCCCAGATACCAGCTGTGACTCTGCTAATGGTCAAGGAGATCCTTAGACTCACAAACACCCTTCCTGAGGATTCGAATTGTATCATGAATGAATGGAGGGGAGTGTGGATGGCCTCTTGTCTTCCCATGAGGGCTTCTAGCCGAGATTCCTCGAGTTCAATACCAACTTCATCCTCTCACCCCTTGTGGTTCAACTGGTCCAAAGAGCTGCCTGGATGCTCTCAACCGGAACAAATAGGGCACAGGCTGGTGAGGATTTTGAGTTTTTATAACAATTACTAATAATTCACGCTCCCTCAAACCTTATGTTTACCTGCCACAGGCCATGTTACCTTCAGCTGACCTCACCTGCCAAAAATATCACTGCATTTTCACATGTATCATCTCAGTGTTCCACAGTTGCCATGGCAGCAAAATATACACTCAACAGCCTCACTGCCATTTCCGACTACAAATGGAATTAGTCTGTTCCTGGTTTGGTTCAGAAAAAAAAAAAAAAGAAATATGCATCTACTATGTGCCAGGCCCTGTGCTAGGCGTAAGGCCTGGGTGCTGAGGGGAATAAGAGGTTTCTGTAAGATGTCCTTCCTTTACAAAGCAGACTTTCTCTTTCTCCTGTGATGAGACTGTTTTCATTACACTGCAGTAAAGTATATATAAAACTTCCCGTTTTAAGCATTCAGTAGCTTAAGTACATTTACAATGCTGCACAACTGTCTTATCACCACTAATTTTTCATCAACCCAACCAAACACTCTGTACACATTATGCACTAATTTCTAATCTCTACTCCCATGAGCCTCTAATAACCCCTAATCTACTTGCTGTCTATGAATTTTCCTGTTCTGGACATTTCATATAAGTGAAATCATGTGATATTTGTCTTTTTGTGTCTGATTTATTTTGCTTAACGTAATGTTTTCAGGGTTCATCCTGGTCATAGCATGTATCAGAACTCCATTCCTTTTTAAGGCTGAATCACTTTTCATTGTATGTATGTATCTCATCTGTTGATGAACACAAGCTATTTCCGCCTTTCGGATGCTGTGAATAACGCTGCAATACTGACATACAAGAACCTGTTTCAGTCCCGGCTTTCATTTCTTTTGAGCACACACGCACGCATGCTAAGTCTCCAGTCATGTCTGACTCTTGGCGACCCTATGGACGTAGCCTACCAGGCTGCTCTGTCCATGGGATTCTGCAGGCAAGAACACTGGAGTGGGCTGCCATGCCCTCCTCCAGGGGATCTTCCCGACCCAGGGATCAAACCCGCGTCTCCCGCCGCTCCTGCACTGCAGACTGTTCACCACGGAGCCGCCAGGGAAGCCCAGGAGTGTCCACTGGAGTGGACAGCCTATCCCTTCTCCAGGGGCGTCTTCTTGACCCAGGAATTGAACTGGGGTCTCCTGCATTGCAAGCAGATTCTTTACTGCTGAGTCACCAGGGAAGCCCTCTTTTGTGTAAACTACTCAAAAGTAGGCTGGATCATACGGAAAGTCTGTGTTTCACTTTCTGAGGAACTGCCATATTGCTTTACACAGAAGGTATATCATTTTGCATTGTATTCTCATTTCTTCACATCCTCACCAGTACTTTTATTTTCTGAGTTCTTGGTTTTTGTTTAATTGTTTTGACTATAGCCATTATAGTAGGTTACTTTTTGGTAAGAGAAAACTGGTGAGATGAGAAATGGTTTGTTCAGCAGGGCATCACAGGAGCACATGGGTACACTCAGTACAGTTGTGTTGAATGAATGAATGAAAGGCTCTCCAGGTGATAGCACCGTCTTACTCCCTTGGACCTGATGTCCGGGACAACTCTCCCATTGACGGAATTTGGAACTGGCACAAAGAAGTACAGCTTCACAAAGGAGATCCAGGCAACAACCAAGACCACAAGTATCTCAGGGCTTTAATTCAGGGACCACCTGAACCATCTTTCTGCAATTTTTTTTCACATCTAGGAATCAGTAAAACCTGCTGCTTTAGAATTGGGGAAGCCTAATAAGTGGAAACTCAAAAGTAAGAAGTCTGTAGGCTGTAGAGAAGGGTGTCTAAGAAATCAAAACTATGAGTCAAACTGACTGGCCTGAATCATGGCTCTACCATCGACACACATGTTAACATGGCAAACTATTTATCCTCTGTGCCTCAGTTCGGACCTAACCCTATTCTTGTGAGGATTAAGTGAATAAGAAATTGACATATGAAACAGGGGACTCAAAGCCAGTGCACTGGGACAATCCAGAGGGATGGGATGGGGAGGGAGGTGGGAGGGGGTATCAGGACAGGGGGACACGTGTACACCCGTGGCAGATTCATGTCAATGTAGGGCAAATACCACCACAATATTGTAAAGTAATTAGCCTCCAATTAAAATAAATTACTTAATTTTTTAAAAAAGAAAACACTCCACACAGTGCCTGACACACGTGAGGTCTCAATAAAGATCAGCTTTTATCGTTACTATGAAGCTCCAGTATCAGGGCACAGACCCCCAAAATCCCACCCCCTTCAGGTACTTCCTCTGATCCCCAAGATCCCTGGGGAGACAGAAGGGCTTCCCCCAGGATGAGGGCCAACTTAGTCTCCTAATGATTCTTCAGGCTGACTGGAAAGTGAAAGTGTTAGTCGCTCAGTCGTGTCCGACTCTACTGAGTCAGGCTCCTCTGTCCATGGAATTCGCCCAGCAAGAATACTAGAGTGGGTTGCCGTTCCCTTTTCCAGGGCATCTTCCCGACCCAGGGGTCCAACCTGGAAGGACAGCCAGAACCCATCCAGAGGCACTGCCAGGACTGGAGACGAGGGGGTCCACCTGGGTCTTCTCTGCAGAGGCCATTAGCTCCTCTGAGCTCCTTCGGCAAGGGGTTTTGAGAGAGAGCAGGGCCATGAACACAGCTCTCCTGCAGAGACCTAGAACCCACATCTCAAGAGGTCAGAAAGAACACTCCTTGTATTAAAACCCATAGTTAGGACTGGAGTTGGGTAGAGTTTCCAAAGACAAGGCTGACTGACAAGCCGAAATTCAGTAGGAACAGCAAGGGGGGCTGTTCCATGAGGACCCGAGAGCAAACACAGAGAAAGGAGCTATGAGGCTGGGCAGGGTGGTATGCATGCTGGCAACCTGTAACTCTCACACGTCTGAAAGGCCACAGCACTCAGCCTGGCTTGACAGGAGGCTTTGTGTTACACTGAAGCATACTGAAAATATCAAAGTCCCATGGAATAAAATATAGCTCCTGGGTCCAATCCTATACCTAAGTTTTATTGTACATGAACAGTCTCAAGTCAAAAGCCAAGTCCCTTGGGGGTGGGGTGGAAGGAGTGAAACAGGAGGACTCGGCAGGTGGGTGGGGAGCCATGCCCACCACCAGGTAACAGCAATGGGTGTGACTCCCCGAGCGCTGTGCTGCATGCTCTCCATACACGCGTGTGACTGATACTGGCCACAGCAGCACCCGCTGTGCGGAGCGAAAGGCACCCTTTCCTCCGCCATCCTTTCTGTGGAGGAGCAAAGTGAGGTGCACAGATGTGAACTTCCTGAGGAAGGTGAGACAGGGGAATTTCTGTGACTGGTGTAGCATATATTAGGATGAATTCTATAAAATTACTACTATTCTACCTTCCCTAGAACAAAAATACCAACTCCATAGGGTTTGACCTAATAGAATATATTTATGCTCTTGTTGTTCAGTAGCTCAGCTGTGTCCAATTCTTTGCGACCCCATGGACTGCAGCACACCAGGCTTCCCTGTCTTTCACCATCACCCAGAGCTTGCTCAAACTCATGTTCATCAAGTAGGTGATGCCATCCAACCATCTCATCCTCTGTTGCCCCCTTCTCCTCCTGCCTTCAATCTTTCCCAACATCAGGGTCTTTTCTAATCAGTGGCTCTTCGGATCAGGTATCCAAAATATTGGAGCTTTTGCTTCAACATCAGTCCTTCCAATGAATATTTAGGATTGATTTCCTTTAGAACTGACTGGTTTGAGCCCCTTGCATTCCATTATATATATATATATATATATATATGTACACATCATATATATAATTTGCATATTAATCATATCATACATAAATGTCCTGTTTTATTTCCTGATTATATAATGTTATCTGCACATTACATCAGATGCATAAGACAGAGTGCTTAGTGGTTCAGTACGTGGACTCTTGGCTCGGGCTGCATGGGAAGCCTGCCTCTGTCACATACTAGCTTTGGGACATAGAGTAAAGAATGTATCCTCTCAGAGCCTTTGTTCTTCACCTACAGAATGAGCTAATGATAGGACTGTTGTGAAAATAAGAAAACACTAGTCATGCATTAGAACAGTGCCTGGCACTCACTAGCTTTTGTTTGCTAATGCCTTTCTACAGCCCTTGGCAATAGGCAATGGCAGCTTGATTTCACAAGGAGAAAACCAAGACTCAGACACTTGCTGGGATTACACATCCTATAAGAACGTATCCACTATTCAAACTCAGGTCTTCCTTCTGAGCCCCAAGCCCTGCGGCTCTTGTTAAGCTGCCAGCTTCTCCTGCAGTCTCCCTGAGCCTTCATTTGGTGAAAGGAGAGGGTGGATCAGCTGATTTTATGATTTTTTCCAGCATCCTTATGTATCAAAGTAACAGCAGGGGGAAAAAAAAACAGGATCATATACTTTCAATTCCGCTGAATTCAGTATCCTCAGCCATGTGGCCAGAAGCTTTCTCTATTTAGGGTTCCATTTTTTTCCCTTTTTTTCTATTTCTTTCCTTAGTCCTCGGTACATTTCCTAATTAATCACTCCCACTTAATTTCCTAAAGCAATCACATCCTCCCCACAGGCAGCGGCCTCGTCTCAGGCAGAAGCACACACACCAGCTGGCCCCACAGCTACGTGGGGGTGTGCGGGCAGCGTTTGGACACCGACCAAAGCGTGGCACAGACACAGCAAAGACGCGGCTCGGGAGCTACACTCAGAGGACACTCTTCCCATCTCAGGGACACGTGGGTTTCCTGGTGAGCAAAAGGACACTGAGATGTGGTCCTCCAAGGAAACCCTGAGGGGCAGAAGACCCGGCTGGAGCACCCCAGGATGCAGGGAGACCGCCGGCGGCCACCCTGTGCTGCCAGGCTGGGCGATGCTGGCGAGGAAGGCTTAGGTTCCACTCCCAGCTTTGCTGCTTGTCTGTTGTATGAATTTGGACAAGAGCTTTCCTTTGGGTGAGCCTCAGCTTTCCCATCTTTAAAATGAAAACAGTAATACATGCCAACTCTGTGTAGTGTAAGGAGGGAGCCACAGACATGACAGCCTAGAGGAGCCTGGCAGATGACATCAATGAGGGAAGTTGGGCTGAGCAAAAGAAAAGTAACATGATGCCAAATGACAGCTGACACACAGTCTCAGCATCGGGGTCACAATAGGGAGTGGGGAGACTGTGGTGAAACCCAGACACGCCTCATCTAAACGCTAGTCAACCACTGCCCTAGGGCCAAGCTGACCCCTTGGTACCAACATTTCCAATTTTTTTTTTTTTAAGAAAGAAGGCAGAAATAGATTTTTATATGAAATCACTCAATCTTGAAGTGTTGATAAGCAATTGACACTAGAGCTTCTCTAGCATCCGTTGGTGGGGCTCAGGGGAAAAGAATTAGCCTGCCAATGCAGGGGACATGGGTTCAATCCCTGGTCCAGGAAGGGCCCACGTGTCACAGAGCAACTAAGCCCACACACCACACTATGAGCCTAGGCTCATAGAGCCTAGACCCCACGCTCTGCAACAAGGGAGACTGCTGCAGCGAGGGGCCCAGTAAACACAAAAATCTAAAAGGACAGAGAAACCGACACTGAAGAACACCCGTATATCGTGCCAACCAAGCACAACACTTTGGAGCACTGTTCTGGTCCACTGGCCGTCGGCTTGCAAATTCTGTCAGTGTCAAGCTTAAGGGAGCCAATGAAATACATCAAGCACTTAGCTATGCATGTAGCACATAACAAACTCTCAATAAACGGTGGGCGTGGGTGTTACTATTGTGACTACTAACTTCTCTGTAACTCAGAACCCCCATTTGTGACAACGAAACACAAGGCTCGTGGACGTCTGAGAAAATCCCCAAGTGCACCACGGAGGCTGACCTCTGCACACACACTGATGCTTTACCAACCGAAACATTCTTCACTGAGATGGGGAGGGCAGTGGTTCTCCACCAGAGGGGATCCAGCCCCCAAGGGGACATCCGGCAATGTCTGGAGACACGTTTTGGTTGTCAGACTAGGGAGGGGTGCTTCTGCAGTCCAGCTGGTAGAAGGATGATACTAAATACTATAAAATGAACAGGACAGCCCACAATGACAGGAAGATATCCCACTCAAAATGTCAACAGTACTGAGGTAGAAAAGCCCTGAGTAGATGACGTTTTCCCTTTGCATCCTCTTTGCAGAAAAGACTTTATAAAGATAGTGAAAGTGTTAGTCGCTCAGTCATGTCCGACTCTTTGCGACCCCGTGGACTGTTGTAGCCTGCCAGGCTTCTCTGTCTATGGAATTCTCCAGGCAAGAATACTGGAGTGAGTAGCCATTCCCTTCTCCAGGGGATCTTCCTGACCCAGGGATCAAACCTGGGTCTCCTGCATTGCAAGCAGATTCTTCTACCATCTGAGCCACCAGGGAAGCCCCTTATAAAGACAGAGGTTTGGGTAAGTTTCTACAAGGCAAGACACGGGAGAGGCTGTGGGGTAGGAGCTAAGCGGGTGGCAGATGGGAGGAACAGCGTACAGATACATAGACAGTATCGCCTCTAAGAGTTTCAAGGCCCTGCTTTCACTCTGCTTCCTATAGATTCCTTTCATCCTTGTCTGAATAACAGTCACATTGACATGTTTCCTTAAAAGACACTGTTGAAGCTGCACCAGCTAGATAACAGCATCTGGGGAAACTGAGAAGTTGAGGGCTAAACTGCTGGAGGCAAGGCCATGCTGCAGGCGGCAAGGGTAACCTGGGAAGAATCCTTTTGGGTCCTAATCCACGTCCCTTGGGAAGACATCGTTTCATTCTGCTGTTGCCATAGTAATTATAAATCAACTTAATCTATCTATTAAAGCAGTTAGTCCATAGAATGTTCTCACAAAGCATTGTTGAACTCGCCCTAGTTATTCCGTGGATGTGAAAGTAATCACATTTTTGTATATCCTATAATTCTGACTACACTGACGATTGGCCTTCACTTCAAGTGGTATAAATAATCAGGGTTATATTGCACCGTGGTTGACATGCATTGCTATGACTACTCCAAACAAAGAAAACTGTGCTAGAAGCAAAAGCAAGTGATTCGAGCTCACCTTAAGAAGGAAAAGGAAAGGAGAGTGACTTTTATCAATCCCTATATAAAGCTACCTAATTCGGGGAGATAGTGAAGGACAGGGAAGACTTGCACGCTACAGTCCACGAGATTGCAAAGAGTCAGACACAAGTTAGCGACTGAATCACAGCAACATGATGCTAAGTGTTTTACATAACTTATCTCATTTAATATTCTCTATAATTGGGAACTTTTCTTTAGGTCAGTTTTCCGAAACACTGCTGCACATCAGAAATACCTGGGAACTTTACAAAACTCACAACATCCAGGAAGCACCTCAAAATCATTAAAACAGAATCACTAGAGATGGAATCCAAGGATCGGTAATTTTTAAATCTCCCCAGGTGATTCCCACACACAACCGAGTTTGAGACTCTGAATTTCAGGCCTCATCACCGTTATTTTACAATGATGCCGACATCCCAAGAGCAGTGAGCTTGCCTAAGGGCACCCAGCTGGTGAATGGTAATACTGTGATTCAAACCGGGGTCTGCCTTTCTCCAAATGCCAGGCATAATCTTTCTCATTATGCCACTTTCTCCCCGAAGTTTGCTGTCTGTGGCTTTCTCAGTTAGAGTTATTTGGTTGTAAGTTTGTAATCTTCAGCAGAAGGGAATTCACTCGAAGGCATAAGGGTCTTCTGGAGCCAATGGGAATCTTAAAATCAGGTCTCGGGAAGGGAAAGCAGGGACGTCTGGTCTCTGCACAAGTACTTAGATGAGATGGCGAGACATCATGTCCGACTTCTTTGTCCCTCTGCTTCAGATTCCAATTCCAGGAGGAAGTCCCAGACAGACCTGACTTGGGTTATGAGCCGATCCCTTGACTTGGAGAAGGCAAGGTCCCTGATTACAAATCCACCAGACTGTACCCCATGGGGGCAAAAGACAATATTCTTTTAGGAAGTGAGGCTGAATCCTCGGCAGTCACAACACAACAAGGCTCCTCTGATGGAGGGGATGGAGGGACTTATAAAAGCATGAAGATGAGACCGTCTCACAGGTACACTGTGAACCTTAAGTGCATGCGTGTGTGCGTGCTCACTCAGTCGTGTCTGACTCTGTGACCCCAGGGACTGTAGCCTGCCAGGCTCCTCTGTCCATGGGATTCTCCAGGCAAGAATATTGGAATGGTTTGCCATTTCCTCCTCCAGGGAATCTTCCTGACCCAGGGGTCCAACCCACGTCTTCTGCATTGGCAGGCAGATTCTTTACCACTGAGCCACCTGCGAAGTCCATGAACTTCAACTAGAACACAGCAAAAGCCCAGAAGTCCATGCAATCACTAAAACAGATAGGGTCATTCAGAATAAAATTGCCACCCAGAAAAATGACTGTGAATGGCTTCAAAATCGTTTGCAAAATATTGTGAGTTTGTGCATTTTTCTAAGTACAAGGTCAATTTATTTGATCAGATTATCTAAAATTATTTTTAAAAGGCTTTTAGGAGATCTTAGGGAAGAAAAAGAGAAACTCCTAACTGAGCTCAGATCCCAGAAACTACCTGGAAAAATTAAGCCTGATGTCCTTGCCTGGCACCACACAGACAAGGCTGGCAGAATCCACCAGTCCTGAGCCAGGAAAACAATGCTTTTTAAAAAGGCAACAACACAGACAGACACAGGCAGGAGCTAGCACGTTTGCGCACAGTTACACAGCAGGGGCCTCCCTGGGGCTCAGGCAGTAAAGGGTCTGCCTGCAATGCAGGAGACCTGGGTTTGATCCCTGGGTCGGGAAGATCCCCTGGAGAAGGGAATGGCCATCCACTCCAGTATTCTTGCCTGGAGAATCCCATGGACAGAGGAGCCTGGTCCTGCAGTCCATGGGGTCTCATGAGTCGGACATGACTGAATGACTGACACTACTACTCTACACAATAAATAGTAAGAAAGAGTATAGATCCAAAAGGAAAAATAACTATGTGGTTATTCCAGAAAAATGGTTATCATTGGAGGAAGCCAGGGGGCGCTCTGGGGTCAAAAGCAAAAGGTCAGTTGCAGAAGTATTCAAACAGAGCACTGTCCTTCACAGCTCAGTTCAGTCGCCCAGCCGTGTCCAGCTCTTTGCGACGTCATGGACTGCAGTATGGCAGGCTTACCTGTCCATCATCAACTCCCAGAGCCTACTTAAAGTCATGTTCATCACGTCAGTGATGCCATCCAACTATCTCATCCTCTGTTGTCCCCTTCTCCTCCTCCTAGGGGACACTGTCCCTAGCTGGCTCCTTACCAAAAGAGAACCAGCTCTCTATCCCATGAGAGTATCCTCCCAGATCTAGACATCAAAAGACCCTAGAATACAGGGACTTGGAAAACGCGGCTATTGTGTAATTAAATATATAATTGTTCAACACATAAATTTGTGGATGATTCAATATACAAACAAGAGAACTACAATTGTTAGCTGCAGCTACCCAATTTATAGGTACTAAGTGGTAAGTCTCTACTAAGTGTCAGGGACCGAGCTAAAAGCTTTAGCTGATGAATTTCTCATCCTCACAATAACCCTGAAAGGTATTTACCATCATACCCATTTTACAGATGAGGCTCCTAGGACTCCACATAATGGAAGGACTTGTCTATTGTTACAGGACAATAAGCAGTGGACTTGAAATGAGAGCTGCCAGCTTGAGCATCCGTGTGCTTGCCACAGTGCCAGCATGCCTCACAATGCCCATTGGCATCAACTACATGTTGGGCATTTTGCTAATTCTTAATAACAGTCCTTGAAATAGGTATTATTGTCTTCTTATTCTTTTTTTTTTTTTAATAAGAAAACTGAGTCTAGAAAGGCCATTATTGATAATTTGACAAAGGGCATATTTTTAGCCCAGATTTTTTTAAATCCAAATCTGTTTGGCTTTAAAGCTCAGGGACTTTCCACCAAACCTCCTGCCTATCTAATTCAGTTTGATTCTTTTAAATGCATTGACTTGGTTTTATTTCCACGAGCATTGTACTTAATGCATAGAGAAACACAGCCCCTGCCCTCAAGAAACTTTTAATCTTGTTAGGATATTAGTTACATGGTATGGAAAACAACCATGATAACTATATGGCTATGAGGTTTTATAAACATGGCCACAAGCTCTTTGGGACTTCTTCCTTCCAGAAGTGGCTCCTCCCTTTAACTTGGGCTAGTATGCCTAGTTTATAGCAATAGAACACACCAAAGAGATACTGTGTTACTTCCAAGGCTAGCTTATAGAAAGTCATGTAGCACCTGGGCTATTTACTGACCCAAGGGTTCTTACAGTTCTGAGCCTCCATATAAGAAATTAGATCACTCTAAGGCCCCCATGCTTCAGGGAAGCTCGTCACATCAAAGGGTTTACACACAGGCACTTTGGTCAACAATCCCCACAGAGCCATCTTCAAGTTAAACCACCTGGGTGCCAGACGTATGGGTGAACAGCCTGAAGATGATTCTAGTATCCACCCATTCAAGTCTCCCCTAGTCATTCCCTTCTCTCTATGACATGTCACACATCCAGGAGCAGAGATGAGCCATCCTAAAGAACCATGTCCCAAACCCTGACCCAAAGAATCATGGACCATAATAAAATGGCCATGGTTTTACAACACTAAGTTTTGGCAGTGGTTTGTAAATCAACCATGCATGCATGCTTAGTTGCTCAGTCATGTCCGACTCCGGGACCCCATGGACTGAGGCCCACCAGACTTCTCTGTCCATGAGATTCTCCAGGCAAGAATACTGGAGTGGGTTGCCATTCACTTTTCCAGGGGATCTTCCCGACCCAGTGATCAAACCTGAGTCTCCTGCATAGCAGGCAGATTCTTTACCTTCTGAGCCACCAGGGAAGTTCGAATCAGCCATAAGTAATCAGAATAAAGGCTTTTAAAGTGGTTATTTAAGACCAGGCATGTCCTCCAAGCTTGACACTCAACACCTCATTTGATCCTCCCTCAGCCCAAGGACACAGGTGACTATTAAAGAACATGCCCAAGATTGCTTAGCTAGTTCAAGCCCTGGCCACACTAAGTCCAGCGTCAGGACCGTGAACTGCTCTGCTACACAGGGAGGGACATTCTGCCTGTGCAGAGAGTCTACAAAGCCCAGAGCCAATCAGTTTTCAGAAACACCGACTGCTATTTTTGACACTAAACATCTTTTTCTTTCTTAATTTCAGAAGGCTTACTGGGGAACTGAGCTAATTATTTGAGCCTTAATCAAGGACCAGCCACTCCCTGAAGCAGCTGTCCTGGCCTCTTGATTGCCTCTAGAAAGTCCCTGGGGTTGGTTACTTGTTGGCTCAGGTCTAAACCCCAAATCTCAGCCTGAGAAGTGAAGATGTATAGGGTTGAAATGATCCTTGGAGATCTGCCAGCCTCCTCCCTTTGTCCCCTCAAAAGACGAGGAAACTGAGGCCCAGAGAGGTCAAGTGACTTGTCCAAGGTCACACAGTATGTCAGAGGTACAGCCAGGTCTCTGAATTCCCAGGCAAACATTCTTTCCACCACACCATGCTGCAGTTGCTAAAAATTCCCCAGAGCTGCCTCCCTCAGCCCTCCACTTGACAAAGCTGTTTCCCCCATACACCCCCACACAACTACACACAGTCACATTTGGCAAGAGGTGCTATCAGCCCCACTCTGCTCATGAAACGCCGGTTTGCAATGGGGCCTCCTTGTTCGTTAGCAACACAGACAAAGGAAAGTGCAGCGCAGTCTTCTCAGAAGGAGATGTCTCTTGTTTTAAAGACGGGAAGAGGGCTTCCTGGCTGAATATGGCTCGAATCAGCATGCAGCTCCAGTCGGGAAAAAACCTAGAGGAGATTTCGGTCTCTGCAAAATTTCTAGAACATATAAGGAAGGCACATGGCAGGAAGAAGCTTAAGGGAAGTGTCTCAGTATTAAAATGTGCGCCTGAACAGAGCAAACAAAGCAGATTGGTAACCATCTTGTGGCATGAAGTAATTAGAAGCGGGGGGCGGGGGGGAGCATTAGACATTAAAACCTCCCATGAACTAACTGGCCTTCCCATTTTGGATTTTTTCTCTAGTCCTGGTTCCCAGCTGTTTTGTTTGTTTTTTCCCTTTCTATATCTTAACCAAGCTCCTTTGGTCCCTCTCCCCTTGGGTTCCACAGTATTCCTTATTTATTTATTTATTTTCGACTAGATTTGGTCCCTTCTGTCTCCCTGGTTTCTCAGATTGGCAGTGGCTTCCTACAGCTTTGAGTGATCATTATTGAGGACCAAATGCTGTGATTGAGGCTGAAATGAAAGCAGGACAGACTTCTCATGAGGGCAGCTAACACCACAAAGCTGGGGTCCCCTCCGATTACAGTTCTGAGACACGCATCTGTCCGGGTGGGTTGAGATCAGTGGGAAGCGGGTAGACCAGATGATCTCCAGAGCTACTTGCAAAGCTTGAAAGCCTCCTGGCTAGAGAAGGGAATGAGGGGGAGGGACAAAACCAAGTTCCATGGCAGAAATGCAGGACTTGTAAGCTGGCAGCAGATGGAGAGGAAAGTGCCAGTTTCTAGCAGGAGGAGATGCACTGCTTACATTTCTTAAGGCTACTGCACACCCCAGGCCTTCCCTTCCAAAGCATCAGCTGAATGGCGCCCAGGAACCACACAGTCAGCCACATGTACAGGTACAAGCTGAGTTCTCTAAAGAAGAAACTGGCCCAAATGGAAGTTCTCAGCCGCTTCCCCTCAAAGCTGTCCTCCCCATCGCCTACCCCACTCTCAGGCAAACCTGTCCCAAGAGCAGCCTGTGGTCCAAAGCCCCCTCCTCATTCTCCCCTGCGGAAACTCCCGCCCCAGAGAGAAGACTGGGGGATCAGCACCAGCGAGACCACAGCCGGCAGTCTCATCACAGCCGGGGCAGCCCAGGAGAGGACGCTGGCCTCCCACAGCGGGCCTCGTATCTCCTCACGGCCTCAAATGCTGCTGCGCTGTGTGTCGGTGTTTGTGAAATGCTTCTCGAATAAGGTCAGTATTCCACACAGAGTCAGGACTCTAATAAAATGCAGAACTTGTGCTGTTTGCCAGCTAGCTGCTGAGGCATACTTGAATTCTTTCTCGGATACAATTGTTCTCATATTAATATTTTCCCCATGCGTTCTTTTTTTTCAAATTCTACTTGTACTATTTTTTTTTTATGATGTGTGAGTTTTCCTACATATTGTACCCACTAACAGGGATGAGTGGGGCTTGCTTTCACCAGTGGTTCCTGAGGGCTTGATGTCTCATCCTTCATTTTCCCCATCACCCCATAAATCTCCTCCTCTCTGAACCTAGCATGGTGGCTTTCACCTTGTCAGTCACCTGGTGGGAAGCTCAGCCCAGATTGAGTTCCATATTATTTTGAGCTGTTCCGGTTATGAGGATATTTCACTTGATTTAGTCATCATTCTATGCTGCTGATCTATGTTGTGCTCAGTCATGTCCAACTCTCTGTGACCCGCTGGACTGCAGCCCGCCAGGCTCCACGGGATTCTCCAGGCAAGAGTACTAGAGTGGGCTGCCACTTCCTTCTCCAGAGGATCTTTCCAACCCAAGGATCGAACCCACATCTCTTGCATCTCCAGCATCACAGGCAGATTATTTATCACCTTGCCACCTGGGAAGCCCCAGTCATCCTTGTTCAATTCAGTTCAGTCACTCGATGGTGTTTGACTCTCTGCTACCCCATGGACTGCAGCACACCAGGCCTCCCTGTCCATCACCAACTCCCAGAGTTTACCCAAACTCATGTCCATTGAGTCAGTGATGCCATCCAACCGTCTCATCCTCTGTTGTCCCCTTCTCCTCCTGCCTTCAATCTTTCCCAGCATCAGCATTGTAGGCACTCAATAAATAGCTCCCTTAAATGACTCCATCTTTCAAGGAGCCCCTTACATGGTTTTACCTTATTGAGACCACCAGTTAGTAGTTACTCAGGTGAAACGTTCTCTCCACCTGGCTGGGTTACTGGTGTTGGTATGAGGCTCTATTTGCATGTGTAAAAGATGCATGTTGATAAATGAAAAGGAAAAGCCCAGTCAAAATTCAAAAACATGGGTGATCCTGAGCAAGTCCTTTGAATTCGTTGTTTCCTCACCTATAAATATAAGATGCTAAGATGAACCCTGATCCTCTTTTAGATGCAGGATTTTAGCTGATAAAGCTCTTGTGGGTGGCATCAGTAAGTCATTGCCACGGCACTAGATTTAGGAGACATTTGCAGACATTTGATCTCATTTAAACTCTGCATCAGTGCCATGAGAGAAGTGTTATTCCCACCATTCTAAAGGTTACAGATGAGACAATTAAGACTCCCAAAGATACTCCTGTAAGTTCCTGCAGTTAAAAAAATGGATGGAAACCAGGTTTCTCCCTAGGTCTTTTTCCTCATTAAAGGTTATATCAGACTGTACTCTCCACTGGTTTCACATTAACACCTCTTCGAAACCTCATACATAAAACACTTTCTACCTACATTACAGAGCTTGGCAGAGGTGCAGGTGAGCAACAGAATATCAGAAAGGACTAGATGATCCAGAAACTTTCATAACACATTTCTGAGCAAGACAGCATGCCAATGAAATCATCATTGCTGAGCTTTCCAATCACAGAAGAAGCCACTCTATTCTCTGCTTGGGTTGCATGGAGTTTAGGAGCACGTTGTAGTCATCATTCACAGGGGCCAGCCCCAGATGACTTCTCCCCACCACCCTGGGCATTATGAAAGACTTTGGGTGGCCCTGAAGATGAAGTCTCAGGCTGTCTTCAGGACACAGCCATGGATTGGCAGTCTGCAGTCTCCAACTAAGGTCCAGGCCGCAAAGATCCTCCTGAAATACAATCTCAGGAACTGAGGTTTAGATGGTCAAAGTCCAAATTCAGTACTAGGCAATGGAGAGCTACCTGCAGGGCAGGACTGGGTAAGAAGCCAAGCTTGGAAGGGTCAAGGGGAGGGCCAGGAGAGATACACAAGATGCACACACCCATGGTCAAGCCGACAAGCCTCAGATTAGAAGAGACCGCAGACATACTATGCAGACGGACCTGAGCTGGGGGATCTACTAACTGAGGGCAGGGGAGCAAAGGGGGATACGCCGGGAGCAGACAGAAACTAGGGAGGCTGAGAAACGCAAGAGGGAGTCAAGGTGGGTGGTTCAATGTGCTGGCAGACTTTCAGGAACCACACTCCATGCTGTTGCCAAAGTGCAGAATGAATCAGGGGTCAGGAACTCAGACTGGCATTTCGGACAAGAGAAGAGGAATCTGAGCCCACACAAGCAGTGATAAAACCATGAAAAGTGAAGTCGCGTTCATTCCAGCAAGGCTGCATCTTATACACATCCTGTACCAGCAGGACCCAACCTCAGGGTGGCAGGAGTCCAGAGATCACGACTGAAAGAAGGCGAGTGGTACCACCAGCTAGAAGGGAAGACAATCCCTGGCAAGAGCTAGGCAGATACTCGTGGGGGAAAACACCCGCCAAGAAGGCTCATCAGGGGACTCCTCTGGTGGCCCAGCAGTTAAGACTTCGCCTTCCACTGCAGGGGTACAGGTTCAGACCCTGGTCAGAGAGCTAATAGCTCACATGCCTTGCAGCCAAAAATCCAAAACAAAACAAACAAATAAACAAAGCAGAAGCAATACTGTAACAAATTCAATAAAGACTTAAAAAAAAAAAGGCCCACATTAAAAAAAAAAAAAAATGAAGCCACATTAGAATGTTTTTGGAGGGTTGTTCCCCTCAAATCTAAAATAAAAAATCATAGTAATTAACCACATAACCATGGTGATATTTTCCCTAAGACTGGGTTTAGTCCTAAACACACTAAATGCCCCCGGTTGATAAAACTTTCTTAAGAGCAGCTCCTATCATTTTAAATGGGGCTCAGGCCCCCTTAGGTTTCTTATAACTGTGAACTCTGTGAGTCTAAACTACATTCCTATTTCTCGCCATGGGAACCCACTTCTCCAATTCAAACGTCACGTATTAATATGTCCTGAAGCCGGACAGGCTAGCTCTTTTGCCAGGTGGCCAGAACATAGCATCGGAACCCCTCTCAGGATACCTTGCATCAATAGGTTCTCACTGATTCAATAGGATCTTGCTTTTTTCCCTTCTGGTTCATTCTTTGAGAACTAAGTTTAGAAGACTGGACAAGGTGTGCTAACTGAACTTGGGGAGGGATAACATGACCAGTAGTGGGAGCACAGACCAGAGACCAGCCTGCCTGGACAAACCCTGGCTCCACACCTCCCACCTGGGGAAGGGACCTCTCTGACTCTGTTTCCTTATCTGTAAAATGGGGGCACAAGGAGTTCCTGTTTGGCATGACTGTTTGAAGATAGAGTCTATGTACATCCAGAGTGGGAGCAGCACCAGGCCCAAACAAGGGCCCCACAGACGGGCGCTGTGCTGGTGATGGAGAAGCCCAGTGCCACTGCCGTCAGTGTTTACAGAGGCTTCAGGAGCATCTGGAGACTTCAGTCCTCTATGCCTCGTCCTGCATCACATCCATTCACCCACTTTCCAAGCAAATGAGCTCTGTACCAGTGGGCACCCCAGACAGTCAAAGAAATCACTTTGAGAAATGGAGGTTCTCAGATGGGCCTTGCTGCTGAAAAGAAGGACCTGATTTCTCAGGCTAGACTATTTCACAGGAGAGAATAACACACATACACACACCCACACCCACACCCACACACACACACACCCCACATCGTAGGCTGATGGGGCTTCTGGCATCAAACTTGACAGAAAAAGGATGAAGCAAAAGTCATGAAGGAAAAGGCTACAAGAAACCAAGAGTATCGAGAAAACTCAACATACAGGGGAATTAAACATTAATAGGAAATCATTCCAGAGGAAATACGAACAATAGAACTCCAGGGAAAGAAGATGCTACAGGCCAGTAAGACCTCAAGATTTGTATCTACCCCGGCCAGGAAGAACAGGACAATGTACTTATGTAATCTACACCCCAGACCATAGAAAGATGTCGAAAAAACTGAGAGAGTGTTGCTGACTATATTGACAACCTGGATAAAGATCTATAGGGCAAGCTCATTAAAACTGCAGAGGAAATGAGGAGAGGAGTGGTTAATATGCTGGAAGGAAAATCAACGGAGAAATGTTCCTGAAAAGCTGATGAAATGCAACTATTTGCCAAAATTTAATTAGGATAAATGCAAAGTGTTGTACTTAAATGCCAAAAGTCAAATGCACAAATCGAGGCTGGGAGAAAATAAGGTCAACAGCACGGAGGATTGGGGAGACACTGGGGAGACAGTGAACAGCAGGATCAGAATGAGCCAACCCAGGGGCAGGGGCTGAACCAAGCGAAGAGGTCCCTGCAGCAGGTCCCGATAGGAGGTGAGACAGTGAGGGAGTGGAAGGTCTCATTCAAACTAATGAAAGGCGAAGAGGATTGGAATCTATTTAAAGGAAGAAAACTGTGAAAGGAAAGAGCGCTTGTCTCAAAGTCTAACACGCACAGAATAGCTGAGGTGATTATAAAAGTTTATGGAAGAAAAGAGAAGCCTTGGGTAAGTGGGTGGTGAGAAATACAGCGGCAGTAAGATGTCTGAAACCCCATTGTTTGGGAAAGGATTCTGCTTGCTCTGTATAATAACAAGTAATGGCGGATAAGTCCAACCCCCAAAGATAAAGTTTTCTTAGAACTTCTTTTAAAAATAGAATAAATTGCCTTAGGAAGAACTGAGGGCCTCACCACCAAATGTAATCAAACAAAGGAGAATGACCACTTTCCCCCAAATTATGCTGGTGGAAGACCAACCTGCACATGGTCGAAACTTGGACAAGAGGACCTCTTTCAACCTCGACAATCTATATTTTTCCAAATTAGGCTTTATCTTGAGTGTGCTCCGGAACGAAGACTATAGTCAATAAGAATTGTGATAAGCATGATAATAGGTGTATTTATGGAGGATGCACTGGGATTCATGCAGTCTATGTATCTGATACAGCATCCCATTTAAGGGGATGATTATCATTTCCATTTTATAAATGAAGACACTGAGGTGACCCAGCTAGTTAAAAAGTGAACCAGGACTGGAGCCCCAGCTGGCTCTGAAATCCACAGCTCTGCTCACAGAAGTATTCCTTCCCCACTTCCCAATCTGCTTCAGCATTGAGGATCTTTCATCACACACACTTGACACTGTTTCTGGGGGAATGGCTGGACCAAGCGCGGTGCCAATAACAGAACCACGAAGACCACAGACAGTGGGAAGGAGAGTGTAGCCTTTGGCAGACTGGAGCTAGCAGCAGTTTCAAAGTACAGCCTAGGTCTCCCAGCAGAGATCTCCCCATCTGAGTAAGACGGATTTAAATTTAAGTCTGGAGAATAATGAATAATCGGGAGCCTCGAAAAACTCAACAGCAGAAACCACAGCAGGGCACCCTCGGATCTACTCTATCCAGAATTAGTGGTGCCTCAGAAAATCTCTCAGGGAAAAAAAATATGCCTTGTTCTTGTTTGTTTTTTGTTTTTCCAGCAGTTACAAAAAGGGTTAAGACCACCTTACAGAACAGGGGTGGAGCACGCTAGTAAATACAGCTGTTTCAAGTGAAAGCAGTAACAGAGGCAGACAAGGGAAGGCAGTAAAAGTAGGTACTTAGGCAAAGACAGGAGGAATAAGCATTGAAAAAATAAAGTCAGGGCCAAAAATTCCGCATGAAAGTCCAGCCCCCTCAAAATAAATAAATAAAATGCATTCCTTATTTAAATATTCCACAGAGCAGCATGCCCATGGAAAAGATATGAACCACTTCAACCGTAATCTCATTTTTACGGAACAGAGGCCAACCTGGGCTTAGCTGGGGAGGAGAGGGAGGCAACCAGGCACGAAGGGGTTGGGCACGGCCTACGTGCAGGCAGGGAGCTTGCCCCGACAGGCACACTTCGAGTGGGCATCTCAAAACTTCCAGCCGATGAGGCCCGAGATGAAGAAATGGAAATAACTGCTGTGGTCACAGTCATTAAGAGTTTGTGGAGGCCTATGTGCCAGGTACTGTGTTAAGCACTTCCGGTACATCATTTCATTTAATTGTCCCCCAGAGGAACACTGACTGCCCCCTGTACAGATAAGGAACGGTAGTTGGAAAAGCAGCATGCTGGGCTCTGCGCTGAGTGCTTCGCACGGATGCCTTGGGCCACGTGCACAGCATTCCAACAGGGGCCAGTGTGAGTGCCACCCCTGTATACGGGTGTGGAAATATGGTACAGAGGGATGAAACAGGTGGCAGCCCAGAGGAGTGGGGTGACCTGTCCCAAGTGCAACAGCAAAGATGGAGCAGAGCCAGAACAGAGCTGTCTGTCTCCAGAGACCAGGCCTGAACCAGGAGGCATGGGGCTCTGAAATCATCTTGCATCACCCACCTAGTGCCAAAGACTCCCCAGCTCTCAGACCTGTTGTTCTGGCTTTCCAGGGGAGAAACAACTCAATGACAACAAAGGGGACTGGAGAGAAACAAAGAATCAAAGTAGCAAATACGCAGAAATAAACAAGGCCCGGCTCCTGCACAAAAGCAAAACTCAACAGCAACCTACAAATGCATGGATTAATACCAGCAGAGCAGCAATCAAAAACCATAGAGTGGAGGATAAAGCTGATGAGCTTCTGATTAGAAAGTCCTACGTTTAAGTGATCGGGATTTCTAGCTCTTTTCACGGGCATGTGCACAGTAGGAGTTTTGCAAGGTTGCTTAGCAACGCCTGGCAACCAGACTCCAGAATGGATCACTCCTTGGTAACTCTAGTAAGGCAATAATTTTAGTTCATGAAAGCTAAATTTTAGAAACCCTTAATAACTCATATAATAGGTTACTAGTAAGTAGCCTGCAGCCATACATAAAAATGCAAATCTATAACCACTCAGCTTTCACTTGTATGAACCAAAGAAAGACGTGTACTTTTGAGATTCATCATTAATTTATTTAATACATACTTGCTGAAAACCTACTAAGTGCCAGACACTGTTCTATGCTGTGGGAAAGAGGCTTTTGACAGTTCACCAGTGAACTACAGACTATACACGAAAAACCATGCGCTGGACTAGAATCCTACTTTTAGGAAAACGAGGCCCAGAGAAGGAAAACATTCCATTCTAAGTTGCACAGCACCCTGCAGGATATTTTCAGCTGTTATGTCCCACCCAGTAGACTCAGCAGGAAAACACCACTCCCCTGAAAAGGCCATATCCCTATGGTTGGTCCAGAGAGGCCTCAGGATCCACCAGTTTGCCTCCTGGTCCTCTGAGCTGGCCTGGAGGGCTGGGAGTACCAGGATGCAGGGCCTGGCTGTTGAGCATCTTGGAAAGTCTCCCACTTGACCTCAGGACCTCTGTGGTCAAGTAAGGGAAAGCCTATGACACGGTGTCGGTTTTTATTGGACCCAACCACCGGCGAAGCTTGCCGTCATCTGGAGTGATGGAGAAAATTAAGTTACCACATTCTCACGTTTCAGCCTTTAGCCCGTATTCCTTCGCAAACAGGAAATGTTTATTTAAATACAGCAGTCTCCAGCATGTTCCAGAGCCAAGTGAAAAACCAAAGATGTCCACTCTTGCCCCACTCCACTGTTCAGGCCACCACCTCACTGTGGGTGAGAAGCAGGCCTCCGCCTGCCTTTAGGCAGGACGGGGCGAAGGGGTCCTACATGAGAGCTCATTTTCATGTCTCCTCCTTTTCTAGGCCAAGATTGTGGTTGGAGAAGAATTACATCCGTGGGCTCCTTTTGTACTCAGAAGGGCAAACGCAACATCTGTTTACTCTGTGCTCCATGCTAAACATTTTGTTTCAGGCACACCATCCACTTCCTCTCCCCTCGTCCTCTATCTCTGCTCTCTGGATAATAAATTACACGGAATTCTCCTCTGCATTTATTTTGCTTTCTTGTGGGTGTCACCTCCCCACTGAAGGGAAAAAAAAATTTGTCAGTAGTTTATAAACGGCAGAGAGTTTCTCCATGTGATGTGCTGACATTATGGAGAATATGCTAGAACACAGACCCCTAGCTCACAGATACCAGCTTACTTATGAACAATTTAACAGGCCCCATTCCAGGCCTGAAGCAAAGTCCAGATGGTGACTACATCATCCCCATGCACGTTTCCCTTAAAGGCGTGCCACGGGTGGACATGGTCACAACAACACCAGAGCAACAACTACACACACACACACACACACACACACACCCCTTCATAAAAGGCTCTTTGGGAGACAGAATAGCAAGAACGCAGAAGGGAGAAAATGCTTCCTCTTTGTTATAAAATGCAACGTAAACATCTGAGATCAGAAGTGGATTTTAGGAAGGTCCTGAGCATCTAAAGGCAGTGCTGACAAAAGTTGTTGTTGTTTAGTCGTTCAGTCGTGTTTGACTCTTTGTGATCCTGTGAACTATAGCTCACCAGGCTCCTCTGTCCGTGGGATTTTCCAGGCAAAAATATTGGAGTGGATTGCCATTTCCTTCTCCAGGGGATCTTCCGGACCCAGGGATCAAACCCCAGTCTCCCGTGGCTCCCGAACTGCAAGCAGATTCTTTACCACTGAGCCACCAAGGAAGCCCCGCTGACAAAACTTAGCCACATGAAAAAATGAGCCTTGAGAAGTTGAAAGGGCTTACTAAAGGAAAGTTCCTTCTTCCATCCTTTGATTACATTCTTGAAGTTGGATTACTGGTTTTCCTCTGTATATGCCATGATTTTATATACAGTTACTGGAATGCAGCTCAAGTTATGTTTGTTGAATGAATGAAGGGAAGAATGAATGAAAAATTCCTCCCTAAAGAAATCCTTAGCATAACTCAGAAATTCCACCCCCTCCCCCCAAGAGTATGCAGAATTGAAATGTTACATGTGAGCTGACTGAGAGAGGGTGTGGGATGAGGAAGGACTATTGGAACTGTTGTTGGGAGGCTGTGCCTAATCCCTGCAGTAACTCTGACCCAGCCTGCCTGTAAAACCTGCCCCCACCCCCACACCCAGAGGAGGAAAGAAACTAGATGAAAAGCCAGCCTTGGCAACCACCTCACCCTAATGCAAGCCCACCAAACGAGACATCAGTGACCAGAACCAAGGAAGATGAGATTCACACATTCCAAAGTACCCCCTACCCCGCCAGTGCCTGCTGGTGGCCATGATGGCAGAGGCCCATGGGAATGCCCAGGACTCCAGTCTCCACCCAGTTTCTTCAATTACAGAGCAGATGGGCAGCCCCCAATTGCCTGGGTCTCCTGGGGGAGGCAGTGCAGTGGCATGATGGCTGCAGAGCTGTGCCCGCAGCTTTTGAGGACTCCCTACATGCCAGAAGTAGAGGGGCCTTCTCTCCTTGCTGTCTCAAACATGCCACATGATTTTAAATATCAAAGAGACCCCAAACAGGAGAGCTAATGTCAAAGCAAGTCAATGTTTGCAGACTCCACCTGAAGCAGCAGTAACAGGTGCCTATTCTAAGACCCTGGCCCAAGGAGAACCCTCCCAGGACCATCTGTTTACAGATCTTGGTCCAAGCTGACCCTTGTTCCAAGGATGTCCAGCAGAGGGGTAAAGGGTGTCTACTTGGGAGCCAGATACACTTGAATTCAAACTTAACTAGATACTACATGACCTTGAGCCAATGACAAAAAGGCTTAACAGTTAAGTGGAATAATAAGCATTCCCTTTGTAACTAATAAGACAGTTGTAGAGATTCAGTAAGATAATACATGTAAACAAACTGAGGCACACAAAGCATTTGTTAAACATTAGCTATAGTTATTATTTCACTCACTCATGTGGTTGGCCCTGGTGTGAGGAGGTAGGTGAATTTAGTTTATCAGTTATAGGTTTCCAAAACCACCACTAAAACAAGTTTTTCACTGGCATGGTAGAATGTAATGTCTGAATTCAGTTGTGGAAGCCTGGATTCTGGCCCTTTTATTGCCACCAAATTGCTTTGTGACCTTAGGCGAGTCATTTCACATTTCCAAGCCACATTTTCCACGTGTATGCATGAAGGTTCAGCTCTATCCTGCTCTAGAACGGTATGGTTCACCCCCACAGAATAATCACTGCCCTTGGGGAAAAAAAAATGTTTTAAACCAAAGGAAAGCAGGAAAAAGGAAGGCAATTCTACTGAGTCTCCGCTCAGGGACACATAAAGAGTAGGCAGCAGAGAATGAAGTGACAGGAGGTGATTAACAGGAATAACACACTCTAAGACAATCCATCTTAGTCTCTTGCCACTCTCCTCCAGACTAAAGCCGGGAAGGCAGAATCTCAAAGACCCCTGCACCCTCTAAGACATGCGGGGAAGGGGCAGTGGGAGAACCAAGACCAGCAGGAAGCTACCAGCTACAGCAAACCCTCACCCACTTCTGGGCTGTGTTCCCAGTCCCTTCCAACACCCCTCCACCATTTCTCCTTCCTTCTTCACTTCGGACCGCAGGCTAGAAAGAGCCCACCCCCAGTCCAAGTTTTGAAATTGGTCCGAGGATCAAAATGATAAATGTTTCCAAAACGTTGACATATGAAAAGTAAATATTTGGTTGCACAATTGGGGTTAAAACGAGGGTCAATCCACCCCACTCTCCAAGCGCCTCTCCTCTTGCTGCCAAGCCCAGGATCCGAGGTTGAGTGCGGTTTGTAAGATTATAGCGCTCGCTCTCATTTAAAGGGCTGTCAGCATTTCCATTCTCTGGCCCCGTTCGGAGAGGCATTTATAACCGAGCCATAAAAAATTCACCCGGGCTGCAACTTGGCATCTCGCAGGCTGCGCTCCAGGCAGGGCGGGTTTTGCAAGCACCCACTCTGAACTGGTTTGGTTCCTCAGAAGTTAGACCTTCAGACACACTCTCAACTTTGCTCGCAAGGGCAGCCAGAGAGCGGCTGGCCCATGCTGATCTCCGCGCTGGTCACAGTCCCTGGGGCCCGCTCTCCTAGTCCCCGTGCCTTGTCGCCCCATCGCCCTTCGGCTTTCTGCTTCCCTCCCTCTTCAAACGGGCGGACCCCTTCCTCTCACTCTAAGACCTCTCCGTAAGACCTCCCTGGCTGCAGTGTCATCTCCTCCCTTGCCTTCTGCCAGCATTCTCTTTGGAAACTGTCAGTTGGCCCTGCGTCTGGAACCCTTCACCCCTGGAGAGACACTGCTCTTCGCTCATCACAGGGGCCTCAAGCCCTTGCTCCCTAGACCTGTCCAAAGCCACAGACCCCCAACTCAGAGGGTGGAGGATCCGATCCAGGAGACGGGGGAGGCAGAGACTGTAACCAACGCGACCAAGGGGAAAGGAAGGATCTGGCGCGCCTGGGGGCCCTTCTGTGGGACCCAGGTGGGTGGCCCGGGTACGGTAGGGCGGGGCGGGGGTACTTACAGGCGCTCGGCATTGCGGGGGATGCCCCGGGGAACCGCCCGGAGGCCCAGCCCGTGGCAGTCCACGCTGGCGGCGGAGCAGGTACACTTGGTGGGGCAGGCGGCAGCTGGGGGCCCGCTCAGAACACTCGCCAACGCCAAGGCCAGCATCAGGCGGGCGCGCACGGCGGCGCCGGCCCCCGTCCGCCCGGGGGCCATAGTGTGCAGGGGCCCGCGCCCGGAGGAGGCTGCCTCGGCAGGGCAAGACGCGCGGAGCCCGCGGAGATGAGCTAAGAGCACGGACGGCCTGGGAGCGGGCAGAGGAGTTAGCGCGGAGGAGGAGCGAGCTCGGCGCTCAGGCGCACGGGGCGCGGGCGGAGCGGGGTGCGCCGGGCGGCGGCGGCGGCAGCAGCTCCATCGGCGGGGCCGGCGCTGCCCCGCTGTGCATCGCTCGGAGTGCCCAGGTGCCGAGCGCCCCCTGGCCCCACCGGACCGCGGCCCGGGGCGCGGGCCGGGTCGGAAACCTGGGGAGAACGCAGTGGGGCGCGGCGCCCTGGGCGTCCGGCTTGGGGCCGGGCTCTGGAGCGCGGCGGCGACGGCGGCTGGCGCACGGGGCGGCTGGGTGAGCTGGCCGGCGCTCGCTCTCTCCATTCACTGAGCAGGGCAGACACCGGAGACGCGAGGCCCACCCCTCCCGCCCCCCAAAAACGCCAGCTCCGCCTCCGATTGGCTGCGCCGCGCGTCATGTCGACTAAGTTGGGAACTTTGCTGGAGCGACCGGGGAGCACGAAGGGAGGAGGCCACCGAGGAGGGAGAAGGAACGGGCGGGAAGAGGGGCTCGGTTGGCCAGCAGGGCCCCAGAATTGAGGCTTATTCACTCTAGGGAGCCAAGGACTGAACAGGCTGATGATACATTTTCTTTATTCTAGCGCTGACCTAGGCATGCTGCTTACAGTTTTACCTTCTGTCCCAACATCGTCCCGCAAGGGGGCATTTGAGTGCCCCTATTTTATAGGTTAAAAGCTCAGAGCTCAGAGAAGTGAAGTGACTTGCCTGAAGCCACACAGCCACTGGGGACCCCAGACTGCGGCCCTCTCATTCACCATGTTTGACTTCACAATCCACCAAAGCTGCGGCCCTGCCTCATCGACAAGATCCTTAAAAGATCCTGCCTGATCTTGGCCAAGATCCACTTCTTCCTGAAGGACCTGCTGCATTGACACGACTGCCCTCCACGGTCACAAGTGTCAGAAAACGGCCACCTGAATTGTTCAGGCCATTGTTGGTAAACCCTCCTTGGAAGCATTGCTTCTCTGCCCAACCCCAACACTGGCTGTGCTAAGAGTCGTGATGGCTGGGCTGTGGACCCCTGGATTGACAGTGCTGGGTTCCTAGGCCTTGAGCTTCTGCTTCCTGACCAGGTGACTCTGGGTCAGCTGTGTCACCTAAGCCTTGATTTCCTCAAAGCAAGGAGGCCACATCACTGTCTGGGCCCGCCTGTCTGGGTTGTCTGAAGCATCAAAGAAGAGAAAGTGTTTTTCAAAACACTCATTGCATGCAAGGCATCCCTTTGGCCTCTAGTGCCTTCCTCTCCCAGTGCCCCCTCTAAACTGGCCAGGTCTGAGCTTTTCCAGATGCCCTGGGGAGGGGCATGTGTTAGGGGCTCCATAAATACTTGTAGGAATGATTTTGTTTGTTTGTTTGGAGAGAGAGGGCAGGAACTGGAGGAAGTATTGCCCAGACTTCCTTGAGGTCTGCTCACAGTGAAAACATCTGAATGAGCCTTTGCATATATACACATTCACTCACTCACACACACACACACACACACACACACTTGTACCTACAAATACATCAATGCCTACACACACCATCACACATACCATCACACACACCCACTTGTATACAAACATGCTTCCACATACTCTCATACACATTCACACTCAGTCATATAACACATGTGTGCGTGTATGCTCTCACATACACAGTGCCAACAAAAACTACGCTTCTGACAGTTCTTCTATTTTCTTTCACACAAATGCCACTCTGATTCCATCTACTGCATTTTCCTGCTTGGACTACATCCTGTGAATATATAGTAGAGGTGCAGATTTTATTTTCTTGTATTTAGCAGATTTTCAAAGTTTTAGTCCCAGGCACCGAACTGTATGTACATGTACACACACATGCACTCACGGACACACTTCAGCCCCTCCATCATTCATAAACACATTAGGTGCAGTTTACTGTTATTCTTGGGAGCAGCTTTCAGCACAGAGGCTGTTGTCATCGCCCTCTGGTGGCCATAGAGGGTCGATGGGTGACTTCAGCATTTGAGAACTCGAAACATCCTTTCCTCTGAAGCTTTCCTCCAAACCTTGAACCAATTTAGTACCAGGAGTGAGGCAGATGAGAGGACTGGGCAAAGGCCCAAGGGCACACAAGTGTCTCAGACTGTCTGGAGCAGAAAGGAGCAGGGTTTCCTTTGTTTTCCCAAATGCATACTAGAGCATGTTTTGCAATCCCTTCAGGCTGGGCTCTAAGCACAGTATATGAGTGTACGAGTGGGTGTGTGTGTGTGTTGGGGTAGGTGGGATGTTTTCCATTTAAGCTGCTGGGAGGGGAGTTCATGAGCCTGACTAGGTCTTTAAGTGACTTTATAGGCGTTCAAGTTTGCTCTTCCCTGGGAGAGCCGCCTTAGAACAGAGCCCAGAGTCAGTCAACCCCAAGAAAGGGGAAGTGGGAGAAACAGGAGGCACAGAGGACACCGGCTATCCAGAGCCATGGGGTGTGCGGGCTGGAACGACCTCAGACACCGCCTGCCCCACCATCTCTGCGGTGCGCTCTGACAACTGCTGCTTCCACATGTGCTTCCATGGGCGGAAGTTTCCTTGGGCAAAAATAAAGTAAGGAATGCTGCTCCCTTTCACCTCTCCTGGTGATGGCATCACAGATAAGTGTATTAAAGAGTATTTAAGAGTCCCAAAATAAAATGGTTTAAAGTTTATTCAATTCAAGGGACTTCTCTAGTGATTCAGTGGCTAGGACTCTGTTCTCCGAAAACAGGGGCTTAGGTTCAACCCCTGGTCAGAGAAACAGACCCTGCATGCCACGGTGAAAGAGAGCCCACGGGCTGCAGCCGAGGCCCGGCACGGCCATGTACATATAAACACACAGACATTGTTTAAGTGGGGTTTGATGCCGTTTCCCGGTATCACTGCCCCTTTTGCATGTAAACTTAATATTTTTTCAAAATTTTTGGAGAACCCCCAATAAAGTTCAACGCTTATATCTAATAACACAGAAATTAAGTCTCAGAGAGGGAAAGGCACCAGTACAAGGTCACGCAGTACATCAATAAGCCAGCCAGAGCCAGATCCCAGGGCTCTGCATGCCTAGTATGGGGCTCCACCCACTCCCCCGCTCCACTGATTCCAAGGAATCTGCAGAATGTGTCAGCCTCCTCATGGAAGAATTACTCTGTGTAGAGAAGTCTAAGTCCTTATGAGGTCAGGCTATTGGGTAGGACTTTATGTCTAAGTTCCAGAGATGACTTTTATGCTCTGTGGAATTATTTTCAGAGTGCTACACAAATCTCTGGGGACTTTTGGATCTTTCTTCAAATCAAAAAAATGTTCCCTTTACTTTTCCATAGCCTTCTCAAAAGCAAACTACCCACCCATTCACCCAGGAAAAGCCACTTCAGACTTTCTCTTCTAACCTGTTTTCTGTCTCAATGTAAGGCCATTTTAATTATAGCAAGTTTTCTGGTTGCAGCAACAACTAACTAATTGAAGTAAAGAAATGAATTTTTAAGAAGATTTTGGGGTAACATAAAAATGTAAGGAACAAATTAAAGAGGGGGGTTCCAAAAAAGACAAGAACCAAGGCAAGGACTTGGTGCCAAGCACCTAAGATTTCCAAACAGCCAGGAGGAAAGGACTGGTTGGCCTGCTGACATCACGTGATCACCTTCTTGGTCTAAGAAGACAAGAACCCATGGGTGAGGGTTCTTTGCAAACTATACTCAGCTAGGCAGGTAGAAGTGGTGCAGTCAAAGGAGACTCAGGGAGCTGTTAGGTAAAAATGTAGGGGAAGGCAAAACAGAACCAAAGCATCCCGTCTCTGCCTCACACCACAGCCACTCAGTTACGGAGCCCTGTTAAATCTCCCCACGACTGTTTTCTGAATCTGTCCCCTCTTCATCTCTGGTCTTCCTATCATTGTTCCCGGTTATGAACACCAGCTTTCAGTGTGGCCCTTGTTCACACTGGCCCCCGCATCAGTTCTCTAATTTTGTTTGTTCCTCCCACTCCCAATCCATCTTTTGCTCTGATGATCAAGGGACCTTTCTAGCAAATCTGACAGTGCAATCTTGAACTTTGAAATAGACTTCTGTGTTTACCACCTCATCTTCCACCACTCCCCCACACCCTCCAAACACCCCTCTTGGAACATCCTACCCTGCTCTTCCCTATCTGGGTCTCCCAGAGTCAGTTTAACTGTTGATTTCTCTAGGAGATCTTGCTAGGCCAGACTATTAGATTCTCTAGGGCAGTCACCATATATAATCCATTTGTCCCAACATTTTATTATAAAAATTTTCAAACATTCAGAGACAGCTAATCCATTTTTGCATGCTTGATGCCTAGAGGTACAAATAAATCTTTGATGACTGATGCATGAATAAATGAATGCATCTATGAATGAATGATCTTCCCAATCTTCCTATTCTCCTGTCATAGTTTTACTTATTTTAATTAACATTGCTTGATCTTTGGGGGAGGAAGAGGTTACATTCTTCTAGAATTCCTGGGAGGTTTCTTTGCTAACTATATATATTCTCTCTCGTTCTGATACATTTTTTCCTGCTCCATTAAAACTTAACATTTATGCTTGTCATTGTCTAATGGATTGTCCACATCATTCTCTGCCCACTGTCACCCGACTCTGTTACCAAGGAAGCTGACCTTGAAGGGCTGTATCGCTTGCACACTCTTGGGTCTGGTCATGTGGGGAACTGGCAGGATGTAAGAGAACTGGAGGAACGCAGGCAGGACTTTCTCCACAAGGGCTTCAGTCTGGCAGTGGCTGCCTTCCTCCATCAGAGGCCACAATTCATGTCTTCTGACCTGTCTTCTAAGTTCTAGTCCCATCCCCTTGCCTCTTTGCGGGTGGGAGTGAGAACACTTCCTGTTATCCTAAACCTGCTTTTCTAAATAATCCCCTTATTAAGCTTTCTTCAGTTACTCCTTTGAGCTGTGTCATCCATTTTCTACCCGGGACCCTGAAAAGAACACACTGTTCACCGAGCCACAGAAGCAGATGTCTGAAGAGTAGTTGGACAGGGAGGGGAGGGAGAGATGATGAAACCTCCACTTTGACATTAAGACTATTATCCCCATTAAATCCCCCTAGGAGAGGTAACAATGCATGAGTTTAAATTTTAGAACAGGGTTAGGGAAAGATATCTTTTTTCAAAGCAAAGTCTTCTTTCTCTCTTCTCTGAGAAAGCACAAATAGTAACGGCTTATTGACAGTTGATCTATTGTCTCCCCAAGAAGCAGGATCCATTCTGACAAGATAAATACTTAATGATGAATACCTAATTTTAAAATAATAATAATAATTATCATCTATAATATATAATATAATATATATAAATATATATAAATAATATAATAATATAATAATGGAGAAGAAGATAAAGAAACAGAATCTTCCAAAATCCAGGTACACCTATTGTGGACAACTGTTACTCTTTACTCCAGCTATTGTGATTGTGGCTTAGAACTTTCTTGTTCTTACATAATCTTATTTCCCTCAAGACAGATTTTTTAGGGGTTCAGCAAATGACTGAAATGAGCAAGTCAGAGTCTTTCCTGGAATTTTTGTAAGTAGAACTGGAGAAAGAGACCTAGTCCCTGTGTGGTTACAAAGCTGGAACACGTGAGGAACATGAGTAAGTGGTCATAGCTTTCAGTTGGTGGCTTAAGCTGGTACAATAGAATGGATCTGGACCATTTTCTAGAAGGGCGAGTGGCATCTAGCTTAATTTAAGCAATCAAACAACCGATTATTGGAACCTTCATACATGCCTAAGAGAAGACATAGACCACAGCTGCAACAATCCAATTAGGAAGACAAAATTAAGATACGTGAAAGAAAAGAAAAGATATGACATATAATTAAATGCTAATTGACATGGGTCATATAGTAATTGCTATGAAAATTCTAAAGAGGAAGAAAGCACTTCAAGCTGAATCAGGAGGGCTGAGGAATACCATTTGGCTTTTGAAGGATGCATACGTTTGATGAAATCAACGAGAGGGAAAAGAGTCTTTGCACTGAGGGAAGCAAAGGCAAGAAGGCAGAAATAGAATGGTGTGTGGGGTTGGTGAGAGGGCTCTGGAAACATGGTGTATGAGGGTTTGGGGACATATTTCTATTGATCTGAGACAAAATTTGAGAGAAAGAACTTGGATACCTGATTTGCCTTTGGAGGGGGCTTGGTCACCTTGCCAGAGAAGTCGGAGGCCTCTGTGTAGAGACAATGACTCTGACTTTGAGCAATGATACAGATTGGAATCCCCAGAAGGAAACCGTTAATGTGATTCCAGGTCAACTTTGCCCTGGTCTGAGAGGAGGCCAGATGATCTGGGGGCGCTTTTGTTTCCCTGAATTGGTGCATTTAGATGGTGACTCAGCCAGCTGTTGGGGTTGGCCAGAGTGATGACCTGGGAGGCCTGGAAGGTTGCTGAGTTCAGTCAGTTGCCTCTTCAAACTATCAATGAAGATTTGTCTCATATTTGAGCAAAGCAAGAACTGTCACTGGGGAAATGACTCTCCAATTTGAGGAGTATTAATCACCTAATTAACCAGAACACCTGCTCATAAAACTTATCCCACCCAGGGAACCAAATTAAACAAAGCATGAGGATGTGCCGCACAGATTTGGCGGTAACATCCGCATCTTTGGCTGGCCTCCTTGGGCACTGGGGCTCACGAAACTCTCCAGCCAGCTGTTGGGCTTGACAGAAACTTTTAGAATACTAGCTTTGTTTAGCAAACAGCAATTAGTGCAAACAGAGAAACTCCTCTTGCAACTTACCTGGAATCATGGATGTCCCTAATGCACTGGGTACTATTCTGAGTATTTTGCATATTTTAACTATATAATCCTCACGGTAACCAACTGAAGTCCCCAGCAGAGGCTGGCTCCATGCTCACAGATCCAGTTTCTTTTTTCTGGACACACAGGAAGACTACATCTCCCAGCTTCCTTTGCAGTTACATGGGGGCCATGTGCCTCATTCTGACCAAACAGAATGTGTGCAAAAGTGATGCATACCACTTGCAGAGTTGGTCTTCGGAATCTCTTATATAACCAGGTAAGACTTCCTTCTGACTGTTGCTGCTACTGCTAAGTCACTTCAGTCATGTCCGACTCTTCAAGACCCCACGGACTGCAGCCCACCAGGCTCCTCTGCCCATGGGATTTTCCAGGCAACAGTACTGGAGTGGGTTGCCATTGACTTCTCCATTCTGACTGTTAGCTAGACACAATAGAAGGGATTCAATGAAGGATCCCAAAGTATCACTGAGAGAGCAGTAGAGCCACAAAAAAGAAGATGCTGGAGCCCCTAAATTACCACATAGAAAACAGTGATCAAACACTGTAACCTGAGAAAAACCCAAACTCTTACTGAGATCTTGGGGTTGTTTATTACATCCATTAGCATTAATTACCCAGGCTAAAACACCAATGCAATCTTGGCAATTATACAATCACACAGGATCAATCTTAGGGAAAGCTACTACCTGTGTGTGTTACGGTTTCAAAAACAACAGGGAATTCCTCCCATCCTGTAATCATATTTTCTTCTATTAGCTCATAGATAAAATGCTTTTAAATAATAACCCTCATTATCTGCATTTTATGTCTTATTCATATAACATATCTTTACTGAGTACATTCAAGGTACAGGTAATATTAATCATCTTATAGTGAAGACGAAGTAAACATGATTGCCACTCATAAAGTCTTGCATGGGCAACAGATGTAAAATAATCAATTAAACAAGAAAGTACAAAGATGTACTTTGTACAAATTATAAGATGTTAGGAAGAGAGGTAATAATGTAACATGATGAAGACCAATTGAAGTTAACAGATGTTCTAAGAAGTGGTTAGGGGAAAGAGACTCAAAAGACAAGAAGAGTCTTGCTATGATATAATAAGTTATGGAGTAGGGCAGGTCACTATCCCAAGAGACAAAACAGAACATGTGAAGGCCCTGCAGTGTGGCAGGACTGGCTGGAGGAACATAAAGAAGGGCACTATGGTTAGATCCTAGAGCCTGAGGGAGACCTGCTCTGGGAAGATCAGAGTTATTTGTCCCTTACTGTTCCATTGACACCAGTCTATGCAAAGTATAACAATGAGTGATCTTACCTCTGTTACTTGTCTGTATAATGAGAAATGTAAGCTCTTAGATTATCCTGATCTGATACAGAATCTATTGCAGTTCCAGGGGTATTTATATACAACTGTTAGTCGCTCAGTTCTGTCCGACTCTTTGTGACCCCACAGACTGTAGCCCACCAGGCTCCTCTGTCCATGGAATTCTCCAGGCAAGAATACTGGAGTAGGTTGCCATTTCCTTCTCCAGGGGATTTTCCTCATCCAGGGATTAAACCTTGGTCTCCTGCATTGCAGGCATATTTTTTTTACTGTCTAAACCACCAGGGAAGCCCCAGGGGCTGATAAAAGGCAAACTAGTTAAGGGAACTACATTAAAGCTATCTGCATAGGCAACATCATATTTTCCCTCAGCCTTTAGGTTTTTTGATGCCACTGGTAGGCAGGGAGGAGACATGATGAAGACCACCAGGGTAGGAGATTAAAGCCCTTTTAACCTACCCTTTGAGTCAGCACTCATTGACTGAATTCTCAGTCCTGGGGAAGGCATGTAAAATATTTTATTGTGCAAATATCTGTTCTCCCAAGTTTAGCTAGTAGCACTGTCATTTCCTCAAATGGCCAGGCCAAAAAGCTAAATGTTATCTTCAACTCCTTCCTCTTTTCCTCTTAATTCACTCCATCCATCAGCTCACCAAAACCTCTCGATTCCTCAACTAAAGTCTCGGTGAGATCCTACCCCCAACACTATCTCCTTGGCTTCATTCAAGCCTCAATGGCTTCTTACTCAGGCCCTTTAACCAGCTTTCCTATTCAATTCCTCCAGTCACATTCCAGAGCTTAGAGGCATTTCCATTACTTACAGAATAAAGTCTAAGGTATATACATGGTAAAGAAGAGTCTTTATCAACTAACCTTTTCACTGCCTTTTTATCTTGTTCAGTTCAGTTACTCAGTCATGTCTGACTCTTTGTGACCCCATGGACAGCAGCACACCAGACTTCCCTGTTCATCACCAACTCCCAGAGCTTGCTCAAACTCATCCATCGAGTCGGTGATGCCATCCAACCATCTCATCCTCTGTTGTCCCCTTCTTCTCCCACCTTCAATCTTTCCCAGCATCAGGGTCTTTTCCAATGAATCAGCTCTTCACATCAGGTGGCCAAAGTATTGAAGTTTCTGCATCAGTCCTTCCAATGAATATTCAGGACTAATTTCCTTTAGGATGGACTGGTTGGATCTCCTTGTAGTCCAAGGGACTCTCAAGAGTCTTCTCCAACACCACAGGTCAAAAGCATCAATTCTTTGGTGCTCAGCTTTCTTTATAGTCCAACTCTCACATCTATACGTGACTACTGGAAAAACCACAGCTTTGACTAGACAGACCTTTGCTGCCAATGAAATGTCTCTGCTTTTTAATATGCTGTCTAGTTTGGTCATAGCTTTTCTTCCAAGGAGTAAGCATCTTTTAATTTCATGGCTGCAGTCACCATCTGCAGTGATTTGGGAGCCCAAGAAAATAAAGCCTCTCACTGTTTCCATTGTTTCTCCATCTATTTGCCATGAAGTGATGGGATCGGATGCCATGAACTTAGTATTCTGAATGTTGAGTTTTAAGCCAAGTTTTTCACTTTCCTCTTTCCCTTTCATCAAGAGGCTCTTTAGTTCTTCTTCACTTTCTGCCATAAGGCTGATGTCATCTGCATGTCTGAGGTTATTGATATTTCTCCTGGCAATCTTGATTCCAGCTTGTGCTTCATACAGCCTGGCATTTCACATGATGTACTCTGCATATAAATTAAATAAGCAGGGTGACAATATACAGCCTTGATGTACTCCTTTTCCTATTTGGAAGCAGTCTGTTGTTCCATGTCCAGTTCTAACTGTTGCTTCTTGACATGCATACAGATTTCTCAGGAGGAAGGTAAGGTGGTCTGGTATTCCCATCTCTTGAAGAATTTTCCACAGTTTATTGTGATCCACACAGTCAAAGGCTTTAGCAGAGTCAATAAAGCAGAAGTAAATGTTTTTTCTGAAACTCTCTTGCTTTTTCTATGATCTAACAGATGTTGGCAATTTGATCTCTGGTTTGTCTGCCTTTTCCAAATCCAGCTTGAACATCTGGGAATTCACAATTCATGTACTGTTGAAGCCTGGCTTGGAGAATTTTGAGTGTTACTTTGCTAGCATGTGAGATGAGTGCAATTGTGCTGTAGTCTGAACATTCTTTGACATTGCCTTCCTTCACAAATCCCCATTCCCACCTTAGGCTGAGCCATAGAAAATTAATGTCCCCTGAATGCACTGAAGTGTCTGCCATTTGTCATTTATCTCATGTTCCCTCTTTCTGCAACGCCCTGCCCACCTCTTCCCTCTGGTGAAATTTTCCTGGTCCTTCTTCATGCAACTCAAGCCTCACCACCTCTGTGAAATATTTTGTACTGGCAGGAGAAGGGGGTGGCAGACGATGAGATGGTTGGATGGCATCACCTGCTCAATGGATATGAGTTAGAATAAACTCTGGGAGATAGTGAATGACAGGGAAGCCTGGTGTGCTGCAGTCCATGCAGTCACAAAGAGTCGGACATGATATAGTTACTGAACAACAACAACAAATATTAGAGACTTCTTCATTTGATCTCTGGCTATAGAAGTTTCTATTACTGTACACCTTACTCTAATGTAATTTTCTCTTTACAATTCTGCCTTCATCCCCAGTTAGACTGTGAGTCCCTTGAGAGATGGAATGTGATTGACTAAACTCCTTGAGAGAGTTGTGTATCCTCAGTGGTGTGTCTGAATCCTCTTCACCATTCTTTCTTCAATCCATCCTTTTCAGAATTTCTTCCCAACATTCTACTGAAACTGTCCTCCCCATTCTTCTAGTTACTTAGCCAACATTCTTTGAGTCATCCTTCACTGCTCTCTTCCTTTTATATTCAACATCCAAACAATCAGCAAATCCTGTTTGTTGTTTCGTCAAGTCCAGAATTCTACCATTTTGCTTCATGTCTACTGTTCCCACAAGTGACTGTCACATCTGGCCTGGATTATAGTAATAGCCTCCTACATCCTAGCTTCCATCATTCTCTACTTTCTGTAATCAACTTCTAACCCATCAGTCTCATAATGTTAAAAAACATGTAAGATCATATCCTTCTTCTCATCCAAAGCTTCTAGCAATGATGCAGTAACAGGAACTGGATTTATCCTCCCTTCTTAAACACATAGAAAACTGGGCACAATGTATGAAAAAGATGGATTTTAAATACTGGAAAATTAGAAGTGCATGACTGTGCTCCCCGAAATGAGAAACAAATGAGATGAATTGTAGAAATTTGCTCTTACTGCCTAGAGACATTTTCCAAGATGAAGTACAGGCAGGAGAACTAAGCATTCTCTCTAAGTTGAAGAGACAAAGATTACAGGGGCCAGTGAGTCTCGAGTTGTGAGACCGTACACTTGACAAGTAGGTGCTGAACAGAAGAGAGTTTCGGATTCTAAGAATCTACAGAGAGGCTCCTCTGAGTTTCTGGCTGAGAGTTTGTAAGAGAGAACTATATGAGGCTGAGGGAAGAACCAGCAGAGAGCAGTAGAATAACCCTAATTCCTAGAGTTCACACTGCAATTCCACAGTGAAAGGCCCTCATAATACATAGGCCACTGGGTAAAAACCTCAGAAGAGCGTTGCTTTTATAACACAGCTAACAACACTACAAAGAGGATGTACCTAAGAAAAGCTTAAAACAAATCTCAAAAGAATTCAACTGAGCTCATGTAACTCAACTGTGAGATAGGACAATGTTTCACACTCTTGAAAAAAAAATACACCATGTGAGCACTCAACAATGTCAGTTTCACAAAGACTGGCGTCATGTGTGCGCTCTGTTGTGCCTGACTCTCTGTGACTCCAGGGTCTTAGCCCACCAGGCTCCTCTGTCTGTGGGACTGTCCAGGGAAGAATACTGGAGTGGACTGCCATTTTCTCTTCTGGGGATCTTCCTTACCCAGGAACTGAACTTGAGTCTCCTGCATCGCAGGCAGACTTATTTTTTTACCACTGTGCCACCTGGGAACCCCTTCAGAATGACTGTCATCTAATAAAAAGTCATCAGGAACACAAAAAAGCCTGAAAATATGATTTATAAAATAGAAAAAAGTAAAATCAATAGAAACAGACCCAGAAATGGTAGAGATGATAAAATTAACAGACAATGATGTTAAAATAGCTATTATAAACATACTTGAAATTTAAAGGAGGTAGAAAAAAATGAAGATACAGAGAGAATCAAATGGAATTTCTAGGGCTATAAGATACAGTATCTAAAATGAAAGGCATTGGAGGGATTAACAACCGGTAAAATCCAGAAAAAGAACTTGCATCCAGGATTTTTTTTTTAATTGTACCACTTCATAATTAAAAGACAAACAGCCAAATTAAAGATAAGCAAAAGACATTAAGAGATACTTCATCAAAGAAAATATAGAAAGAGATACAAATAATAAGCAGATACATGGAAAGATGCAAAAAATCATTAGTCATAAATAAATGCCAGTTTAAATCAAAAGCTACCACTATATAGTCACTAGAATGGCCCAAACCAAAAAGTATGAAATTACTAAGATTTGATGAGGATATAGAGAAACTGGACCCCTGTTCATTGCTAGTAGGGATAAAAATGGTATATCTGCTTTGGAAAACAGTTTGACAGTTTCTTAAAAATTAAACATATACTTATCATATAAAGGACTCAGTAATTTTACTTCTAAGTGCTTGCCCAAGAAAAAGGAAAAGATATATCTATAAGAAAATCTGTATAGTGATATTATTCATAACAGCCAAAAATTGAGACTATGTGTATATCCACCAGTTGATGACTAGATAAAAAACTAAAAATAATATATTCATACAATGGAATACTACTCACCAATTAAAATAAATTAAAGCAAATTCTTGATATATGCAATCATACATACAAAACTCAAAAACACATAAGGGATTTGATTTAGGTCATACCTGAACGGCTGAATGATTTTCCCTACTTCAACTTAAGCCTGAATTTTGCAATAAGGAACTCATGATCTGAGCAACAGTCAGCTCCAGGTCTTGTTTTTTTTGACTGCATACTTCTTCTCCATCTTTGACTGCAAACAATATAATCAATATGATTTGTATATTTATCATCCGGTCATGTCTATGTGTAAAGTCATCTCTTGGGTTGTTGGAAAAGGGTGTTGGCCATGACCAGTGAGTTCTCTTGACAAAACTGTTAGCCTTTGTCCTGCTTAATTTTGTACTCCAAGGCCAATAACGTGCCTGTTATTCCAGGTATCTCTTGACTTCCTACTTTTGCATTCTAATCACCTATGATGAAAAGGACATCTTTTTTTGATGTTAGTTCTAGAAGGTGTTGTAGGTCTTCATTGAACCAGTAAACTTCAGCTTCTTTGCCATCACTGGTTGGGGCATAGATTTGTATTACTGTGATGTTGAATGGTTTGCCTTGGAAATGAACTGAGATCATTCGGTCACTTTTGAGATTGCACCCAAGTACTGCATTTCAGACTCTTTTGTATAATAGCATTAAAAACATGAACTATTTAGATGCAAAAGATTTAAATGCTCACAATGACAAAATGTTGATGAAAGAAACCAAGACGATCTTGTAAATGGATAGATACAACTGTGCTCATGGATTGGAAAATTTAGATATCAATTTACCTCAAATTGATTTACACATTCAATACAATCCCAATCAATATCCTAGCATGATTTTTTTGTGTAGAAATTGACAGGAAAATTCTAAAATTTATATTGAAAAGCAAAAGAACTAAAATCATTGAAATAGGTAATTCTGAATAAGAAGAATATAGTTGGAATAGCCACATTACCCACTTGAAGACTTACTATTAAAGATATAGTAATCAAGATGGTGTAGTATTGACTAAAAGAGAATCAAGGGAATACAATCAAGAGTCCAGAAATAGACCACTCATATATATGGCTATTGATTTTCAACCAAAGTGCCAGAGTAAGTCAGTATGTAAAAGATAATCTTTTCAGCAATGGGTGCTGTAACAATTGGCCATTTATATGCTAAATAAGTAAATAACCTCGACCTTTTTTTGCACCATATATAAAATTAACTTGAAATGGTCTGTATCTAAATGCCAGTGTTACACATATAAAAACTTCTAGAAGATGTCACAGAGAGCACAGACTATAACAGGAGAGAACTGATAATTGAACGAAATCAAAATTAAAAGTCATCTCTTCTTTGAAAGATGTTAAGAAAATTAAAGATAAGTGACATATATCTGATAATGGCTTTGTGTTCAGAATATTAAAAAAACCTCTCAAAATTCAGTAAGACAAGGAAACTAATAAAAAATGGGCAAAAGCTTGAACAGACCCTTTACCAAAGAAGACACAGAAATGGTAAATAAACATATGAAAAGAAACTAAACATCACTAGTCATCAGAGAAACTGCAATTAAAATCATAGTGAGAAACCACTACATACTCACTGACTAAAATTAAAAAGTGCCATTGAGAATGTAGGGCACCTGGAGGCCTCATACACATTAGTGATGGGAATGTGAAAGTGTGAAGTCTTTGGCAGTTTCTAGTAATGTTATCAATTAACTTACTATGTGACACAGAACCCTCACTTCTAGTATTTTAACCAAGAAAATTGATAATCCATGTACACAAAAAAACCTGTTTACAGATGTTTGTAGAAGTTTTGTTTATAATAATCATATAATAGAAGCAACCCAAGTGTTCATCAACTGCTGAATGGATAACCAAAGCTGGGAAAGATTGAAGGCAGGAGGAGAAGTGGATGGCGGAGGACAAGATGGTTGGATGGCATCACTGAATCAATAGACATGTGTTTGAGCAAGCTCTGGGAGATGGTGAAGGACAGGGAAGCCTGATATGCTGCAGTCCATGGGGTCACAAAGAGTCAGACACAACTGAGAGACTGAACAGTAACACATGTAATGGAATACAACCTAGTAGACCCAGAGGGATGGGATGGGGAGGGAGGCGAGAGGGGGGATCGGGATGGGGAACACATGTAAATCCAAGGCTGATTCATGTCAGTGTGTGGCAAAAACCACTACAATATTGTAAAGTAATTAGCCTCCAACTAATAAAAATAAATGGAAAAAAAAGAAATAAAGCATCGATATAAGCAACAAAGATGAATTTTAGAAGCATTATATTAGTGAAAGAAAGTATAAAACATAGTCATAATTACATTTATATGACTTTATATAAAAAGGCAAAAAACATATAAAAACAGATTAATCATTGGTTGCTAGGAACTGGCTGTGGGAGGAGTTGATTAACTACAAAAAGATACACGGAAACATTTTGCAGTTATGGAAATGTCTAAATCTTAATTATTGTTTTGGTTTTAAAACTAAATACATTTGTCAAAACTCATCATACTACACTCAGGGAAAATTTTATCATCTATAAATATTAATATCTCAGTAAACTGCCCCCCCCCCAATTTCACCTAAGAATCAGTTTCTTCATGTATAAAATTGTGGCCACTATTATTTTTTCCTTAAAAGTGATCTTTTTTCCATGGAAATACTATTCCAGCCCTGATTTCTAAGTCATTCCTTTGATTATCATTTGCCATTTTATATCACTGATTAATAAAGACAAAATACATTTATGACAAACGTCTACTATTACATTCCATAGATACTGCTAACTTGTACAATGTTTAAGGTGAATCCATTTTTGCAGATTCCAAGCAAACACTCGAGACTCTAGACCTCTGTGAGAACAACTAGCTTTTCAAATACACATCCTGTCCTCTTTTCTCAGTTTGCAATGGAATGTTCAATGGGTTGAAGAAAGAATTCTCAAAAATGTTTCTAGTTGTTTCTCAGAGCCTAGGAGGCATCCCAGGTAGCACAGTGGTAAAGAACCTGTCTGACAATGCAGGAAGTGCAAGAGATGTGAGTTCAATCCCTGGGTTGGGAAGATCTCCTGGAGCAGGAAATGGCAACCCACTCCAGTATTTCCTGCGTGGAAAATTCCATGGACAGAAGCTGGCAGGCTACAGTCCATGAGATTGCAGAGTCGGACACGCATGCACGCACGCACGCATGCACACACGCACGCACACACAGGAGGTGTCAGGGTTCTGACATAAAGCAGCGGGGCTTGTATTTTCATAGCTGGCATAATTATACCCAGAATAACTGGATCATTTCGTGTTTCTTCCCTTTTGTTTCCCGTGGACGTGGGGTTACTCCTTCACTTGGCCTCAGAACTCCGCCTGCAGCTCACCTCCTATTACAACTCTAACAGTGACCCTTGTTGCTTACCCTTGGTGTCTACTGCCTTCACGGACATCTCTAATTGTCATGATGTATCAGTCGCTAGTCTATTATTTCAACTGGAGACATATTCTCTAAACCTACCTAGAACTGGATTTTAAATGATACAGATTCCCAAACACTATTCTAGACTAATTAATTTCACATCTAGACACACGCTAAAGAACTGAGCAATTCCAGATCTAAGAGCATACATGGGAAAAGACTCCAATTAGACCATTGCTTAAAAGTGCAAATTATTGGGCAAAACTAAAGGCCCACCAAAATAATGGATAATAAATTGTGATTATACATACAGTGCAAAAGATGCAACTAGGTCAATGAAAGCATTGTGTATGTATCAACATAAATACCCTACTAAAACACAAGTGGAAAATGAAGTTCAAAAATACATGAAATATTATGTCATTTATATGAAACTTGAAAGAAGCAAGTTCAATACTGCAGCTCAGATGTCATATGTTTCTTATGGATATATTCATGTGAAAAAATTAATTAGAAAATCAATAGTTACATAAACACTAAATTCTGGATAGTAGTCACCTATGGAGAATAAGGGAGGGCAATGGGATAAGGCACTTCAACTCTATCTGTAATATATTATTTCTTTAGAAAATTTAAAAACAAATACGGCTAAATATTAAGAACTAGTAAGGGTGAAGAGTCAGTTCAAGAGTGCTTTGTAAACAACTTTGTAAAGCAACTACATTCCAAATAAAATTAATTTTTAAAATGTTTTGTACAATTTTTAAACTTTTATATATGCTTAAGTATATAGATATAAAAATTAAGATCTAAATAGACATTTCTCCAAAGAAAACATACAGATGGCCAAGAGGCACATGAAAAGATGCTCAACATCACTAATTATTAGAGAAATGCAATCAAAACTACAATGAGGTATTACCTCACACCAGTCAGAATGGCCATCATCAAAAAATCTGCAATAAATACTGGAGAGGAAGTGGAGAAAAGGGAACCCTCCTACACTGTTGGTAGGAATGTAAATTGGTAGAGTCACTATGGAGAACAGTATAGAGGTTCCTTAAAGAACTAAAATTAGAGCTACCATATGACCCAGCAGGGCTTCCCAGGTGGTGCTAATGATAAAGAACCTATCTGCCAATGCAAGAGACATAAGAGATGTGGGTTTGGTACCTGGGTCAGGACAGTTCCCCTGAAGGAGGGCACGGCAGCTCACTCCAGTATTCTTGCCTTGAGAATCTCACAGACAGAGGAGACTGGAGGCTTATAGCCCACAGAGTCACACATGACTGAAGCAACTGAGTATGCATTCATACATGATCCAACAATCCTACTCCTGGGCATATATTCAAAGAAAATCATAATTTGAAAAGATGCGTGTATTCCAATGTTCATTGCAGCACTATTTACAACAAACAGGACATGGAAGCAACCTAAATGTCCACCAATGGAGGAAGGAATAAAAAAGATGTGGTACATATATAAAATGAAATATTATTCAGCCATAAATGAACAATAATGCCATTTGAAGTGACATGGATGGACCTAGAGATTGTCATAGCAAGGAAGTCGGACAGAGAAAGACAAACACATGTATTGTTTACATGCAGAACCTTTAAAAATGCTGCAAATGCACCTACTTACACAACAGAAATGCAGTCACAGATACAGAAAGCAAACGTATGGTTACCAGGGGACAAGGGAGGAGGGACAAATGGGAAGACTAAGACTGACGTATACACACTGCTATGGACAACATAGGTAACTAATGAGACCCTACTGTAGCACAGGGTGCTCTGTTCAATACTCTGCAAGGACCTATGTGGGAAAGGAATCTAAAATATATATGTGTATGTATGACTGATTCACTTTGCTGTTCAGCAGAAACTAACACAATATTGTAAATTAACTATACTCCAATAAAATTAATTTAAAAAATAAATAATAAAATTATTTTTTCTGCCATTAAGGTCATCCAATGAAATGTATGAAAAATCATTAGTATGGAGCTTTATAACTGGTACTCAGTAATCAGACATTAAATGATAGATTTATAAGCTTATCAATTATGCTCAAATACACTCAAAGACATTCAAAATAATAAATTTTAATAAATAGTTGAAGCAATTAAAATATCCAGTTAAAACTGTTGTGTAAAATATCATAGTTTAATTTACATCAGTGGACACATGAAAAAATATTCACCCACTGAAATGATGATTTTGATGATTAACCTTAAGGAAAATACTTAATATATAATGTTAAATTAAAAAAATTATGTAATACTGGTTATATATGTGATATCTAATTATGAGGAGATTGGAGCAAAAGTCAGCATAAAAAATGCAAAGCAACAAGGAGCATGGTAGAATGATGAGTGATTTACTTTCCTTCTCTATTTGCAAATTTTTTCTAATTTCTTATGATTAAAAAAGTTAATATATCAAGGTGAGTTCATACTTTCTTAGGCAGATTCCAAAGGAAAAGGCACCACATGATTCCTAATGTCAGAATCTTAGAGAGAAGTAGATACACACGCTGATGTGTAGATCTGATGATGGCAACTATGAGCTGTTGCACATTGGCTTTTGATTCAATATGGCCAACCCTTTTAAAATCTGTGCAATTTATAAATTCTTGTCCCCAATATAACTGAGGCTCAAAGATACATGTGATTTTCACATCCTCTCTCCCACTCCCTTTCTTCCTGCTCCTCCTCCTCCTCCCCTGCTGCCCTAGTCTCTGTCTCTGAACTGGGCTCCCAGATCACTGAGAAAACTGAAGTAATCACAAGAACTCTTCTCCTTCCCTAGATGCTATCACCACAGCTAGCCACCTGCTACCATTTTCATCCATAGACTTCTCTTTGCCTTCTCACCTATGTGTGAACCACCCACATCCCATCTAAAGTGAAACCCTTCTATCTGTGCACCAGACCCCACTCCCCTCTCTTCCACGATCATTCTAGCAATCTCTCCTCTCTCTTCTATGTAAATAAGTTTCTCTACTGGGTTTTCTTTGCATCATAAACGTGTGCTGTATTCTCTCCCATTAAAGAGAGAGCATTCTCCTTGATCTCACTTCCGCACCCATCACCAACCTCGCTCCACTCTGAACAGAAGTTTTCTGTGTAGGCAGGCAGCAGTGCTCCCCATCCACCACTCCACTGAAAAGTCCTGACCGAGGTTAACAATGACATCCATGTGTTGCTGAATCAATGGTTAATTCTAAGTCCTTGCCTTGACCTATTGCACACAGCTGCTCACTCTCTTTTAATACTTTCTTCCACTACACTCTGTTGCTTTTCTTCCTTCCTAGATGAGTAAACTGCTTCAGTGTTCTTTGCTTATTCCTATTCTCCCCAATCTCTTCATGTTTAAATGCTTCAGAACTCCGTATTTGGATCTCTTCCCTTCTTTATCTTTACTAATTTTTCAGTGATCTTATCTGGTTTCAAGACTTTAAACACCATCTGTATACTGATGGCTCTTAAATTTACATCTTTATGCCAGACTCCGGATTTATACATATGATTGCCTATCCAACATTTCCACTTGGCTGTTTAATGGAAATCTCAAACTTAGCACATTCAAAACCGAATTCCTTGTCTTTCCCCTAAAACTTTCTGTTTGCTGCTTTCCTCATCTCAGCAGATGGAAACCGCATCCTTGCAGTCTCTCAGCCCCCAAACTTTGGAATCATCCCTGGCTCATTTCCTCTTTACCCCCCACTTTCAGTACGTCAGGAAATCCTGTCAGTTCTGTTTTCAAAATACCTGCAGGTTCTGGCCACTTCTCACCACTCCACAACCTTTCTCCAAGCCATGAAGATACTCGTCTGTGACTCTTGCAACCATTCCTTAACTGGGCTGTCTCTATCGTTCCTTCCTACAAGTGACGCCCTATTCCACTCAAAGCCAAAGTCCTTACAATGTCTTAGGCTCTACATGGTCTGCAGGCACCCCATGCCATCCAGACCTCCTTCCTTATTACTGTCCCCTTCATTTATTTCACTCCAGCCCTGCTGACTTCTTTTCTGTTCACTGAACATGCTAGGCTCCCTTCTGCCGTGCCTTCTCCAGGTTCTCCCTCAGCCTGGGGCAAACTTCCCTTAGATATCTGCTTGTGTCACAGTCTCATCTCCTTCAGGTCTTTGCTCATATATGACTAATCAGGGACCATGTTACTTAATATAGCGATCTCCGCCTCCATCCCCAACACTAGCTCCTCCCTACCCTGCCTTATTTTTCCCCTCTTTTGCTGAGCATTTATCTATTTTTGTATCATAGAAGTCATTTGCTTTTCTTGTTTATTATTTATTGACTATCTCCTGTGCTAGAATGTGAGTTTCTTGAAGAATGGTCTCTTTATTTTGCTTAGTGATATGTCCCAGTGCTAAGAACACAACCTATACCAATGGAAAATAAGCACACAAAAGGATACACACTGCCTTTGCGTTCTCTCTCCCTCTCCCAACATGCCCGCCTCAGCGAAAAAGAAGAATAAGAAGGGGAAGACTATCTCCCTAACAGACTTTCTGGCTGAGGATGGAGGGACTGGTGGAGGCAGCACCTATGTCCCCAAACCAGTCAGCTGGGCTGATGAAACAGACGATCTGGAAGGGGATGTTTCAACCACTTGGCATAGTAATGATGATGATGTGTATCGGGCACCTCCAATTGACCGTTCCATCCTGCCCACTGCTCCACGGGCTGCTCGGGAACCCAATATCGACCGGAGCCATCTTCCCAAATCTCCACCCTACACTGCTTTTCTAGGGAACCTGCCCTATGATGTGACAGAAGACTCCATTAAGGAATTCTTTAGAGGATTAAATATCAGTGTGGTGCGTTTACCGCGTGAACCCAGCAATCCTGAGAGGTTAAAAGGTTTTGGTTATGCTGAGTTTGAGGACCTGGATTCCTTGCTCAGTGCCCTGAGCCTCAACGAAGAGTCTCTAGGTAACAGGAGAATTCGAGTGGACGTTGCTGACCAAGCACAGGATAAAGACAGGGATGATCGTTCTTTTGGCCGAGACAGAAATCGTGATTTTGACAAAACAGATACTGATTGGAGGGCCCGTCCTGCTGCACACAGCTTTGATGACTACCCGCCTAGAAGGGGTGATGATAGCTTTGGAGACAAGTATCAAGATCATTACGATTCAGACCAATATCGTGATGGGTATCGGGACAGTTACCGTGATGGCCCAGGCTGGGACATGGATCAATACCGGGGCCGAGATCGCTATGATGACCGAGGTGGCAGAGACTATGACAGAGGCTACGATTCCAGGATAGGCAGTGGCAGAAGAGCGTTCGGTAGCGGGTACCGTAGAGATGATGACTACAGAGGAGGTGGGGACCGCTACGAAGACAGATATGACAGACGAGTTGACCGGTCCTGGAGCTCCAGAGATGATTACTCTCGGGATGATTATAGGCGGGATGATAGAGGTCCCCCCCAAAGACCCAAACTGAACCTAAAGCCTCGGAGTACTCCTAAGGAAGATGATTCCTCCGCTAGCACCTCCCAGTCCAGTCGGGCAGCCTCTATCTTTGGAGGGGCAAAGCCTGTAGACACAGCTGCTAGAGAACGAGAAGTAGAAGAGCGGCTACAGAAGGAACAAGAGAAACTGCAGCGTCAGCTGGATGAGCCAAAACTAGAGCGACGGCCTCGGGAGAGACACCCAAGCTGGCGAAGTGAAGAAACTCAGGAACGGGAACGATCGAGGACAGGAAGTGAGTCATCACAGACTGGGACCTCAGCCACATCTGGCAGAAATGCACGAAGGAGAGAGAGTGAGAAGTCTCTAGAAAATGAAACCCCCAATAAAGAGGAAGACTGTCAGTCTCCAACTTCTAAGCCTCCCAAACCTGAACAGCCTCTAAAGGTGATGCCAGCCCCTCCACCAAAGGAGAATGCTTGGGTGAAGCGAAGTTCCAACCCTCCCGCTCGATCTCAGAGCTCAGACACAGAGCAGCAGTCCCCTACAAGTGGTGGAGGGAAAGTAGTTCCAGCTCAACCATCTGAGGAGGGATCAGCAAGGAAAGATGAAAATAAAATAGATGGGGTAAGTGCCCCAAAAGGCCAAAGTGGGAACTCCAGCCGTGGTCCGGGAGATGGAGGGAACAAAGACCACTGGAAGGAGTCAGACAGGAAAGATGGCAAAAAGGATCACGACTCCAGATCTGCACCTGAGCCAAAGAAAGCTGAAGAAAATCCAGCCTCGAAGTTCAGTTCTGCAAGCAAATATGCTGCTCTCGCCATTGACGGTGAAGATGAAAATGAGGGAGATTACACCGAATAGAGCTCTGCATTCTGTGCTTTCTCCTAGTCTCTCTCCACCCTGGAACATTCGAGAGCAAATCAAACCTCTATCCAGACAAGACAAAATAAAACTCACCATCTCCTGGAAAAAAAAAAAAAGGATACACACTAAAATGATAACAAAATATCATTACACACAGATTAGAAGGGAAATGGGGGATAGTGCAAAGCGCTGGTGAGGGTGTGGGGCAACTAGAACTCTCACACATTGCTCATATTAATGCAAAATTGTACAACCACTTTAGAAAACCATCTGTTAACTCATATAGTTAAATATACACTCACCATATATGATCCAGCAGTCCCATTACCCTAAAGAAATGAAAGCATGTATTTATATAAAACTTTGTACGCAGTTGTTTATAACAATTTTGTTCATAAATGCCAAACACTGAAAACAACCCAAATGCCTTTCAACTGGTGGTTAGGAAGATAAGTAGTATTGCATTTATTCAATGGGATACTACTCAGCAATAATAAATAAACTATACTTACAACAGCTTAGATGAATCTCAAAATACATTGTATTGAGCAAAGTTAGAAAGGCTATTTCTGTATAATTCCATTTATATGATATTCTGGAAAATAAAAAATACAGAGATGGAAGACATATCAGTGGTTTCCATAGACTTGGGTGGAAGCAGGGTTGACCACGAAGGGGAATGAGAGAATTTTTTGTGTGGGAATCATTCTATATTTTGACTATAGTAGAGATTGCTTGACTGTATACATCTCTCAAATCTCATAGAACCATACAGTAAAATAATTTTGCCCAGTGTAAACTATACTTAATACACCTGAGTAAAAAGGGAAAAATCTAGATTGACTGTTGTTCCTTCTTCAGCACTTTGAAATTAAGATTTCACTGCCTTTCACCCTTTGTTGTTATTATGATAAATAGTATTTTTTGGCTTAACTACAATATATCAAGAGATGTGTTTATTTTCATTTCTGTTTACCCATTGCTTTCTAAATCTGAGAAGTTACATCTTTTATTAAGTCTGGAAATTTTTAAGTATTATCTCTTTGAATGTTATATCTTCTATGCTCTATACTCTCTCTTTATGTAGTATCTATTACAGATAAATTTGACCCTTTTTCATTCTTACGTTCCTTTTTATTAATATGTTTATCATCTTATTATCCTCTAGTGGCATTCTGGAGAAGTTCTTCAGATTTATTTCTCAGCTTTCAAGTCTCACCTCAGTTTTGTCTGATCTGTATTTTTTTTAAACCAATCCATTGCCTTCTAAACAGTTTATTGTAATATAACATACATACACAATTATGCATAAATCATAAATGTCAACTCAAATAATTTTCACAAACCAAACACACTGTGAAACCACCTCCAAGAACAAGAAATTAAGTGTTGCCAGCACCCCAAAGACCCCCTTCACATTGCTTCTCAGCCACCAGATCAAGCCAAGGCAACCACAATTCTAACACCACAGATTACTCATCTTGAACTTAATTATAAATGGAATTTTCAATATGAAATCTCTTGGCTTCTTTTATTCAACATTATGTCTGTGAGAGTCATCATACTGTGTGTGTAGCATTCATTTCTCACTGTGGTTTAGTATCAGTTGTCTTAAGACATTACATGTGATCTATTTATGTATATGTGGGTAGTTTCCCAGTTGACACAGTTAGAATAAGACTATATGTACATTCTTGTACGTATTTCTGCCTTTCTGTTGAGTATACATGTAGGAGTAGAGTTACTGTATCATAGGATAGATAAGTTTTCTCTTAATGCTCTGACAAAGTGCCACAAACTTAATGGCTTAAGACAACAAATTTAATAACTTACAGTTCTGTATATCAGAATCTCACATGAATCTCACTGAGCTAAGATGAAGGTTTAACTTTAGAAGGCAATGGGTTGGCAGGACTGTCTTTCTTTCTGGAGGCTCTGGGAAATAATCCATTTCCTTGTCTTTTCCAACTTCTAGAGACCACCTGCTTTCTTTGGCTCATGTGCCTCCACCAGTAACTTTGATTCAAATCCTTCTCACTCTTTCATTTGGTTCTCTCTTATGATTTCCTCTTCCACTTTTAAGGGCCCTTGTGATTACATTGGGAACGCCCAGATAGTCTCCCTATTTTAAGGGTAGGTGATTTGTAACCTTAATTCTGTCTACAAACTTGATTCCTCTTTGCCATATAACCTAACATACTCACAGGTCCTTGAGAGTAAGACAGGGACATCTTTGGGGAGCCATACTTTGACTATCACATAGGGTATGCATACATCCAGTTTTATTTTACTATGTCATTAAGTTTTTTAAGAAGCTGTTAACTTACACTCCTACAGCAGCAGAGCAAAGTTCTAGTTGTTTGATATATTTGCAAACACATTTTTTATTTTATTCATTTTGGTGGCATTGTACTGGTTTCACACTTAAGTTTTAATTTGTATTTCCCTAATGGCTAATGATGTTGAGCATCTTTTTCAGTGGTAACTGGCTTTTGGAAAGCTTCTTTTCTGAAGTTCTTATTTGAGCCTTTTGCTCATCTTTTTATTGGGATTACATCTTAATTGCTAATCTGTCTATCAATAAATTTCTAGCAATAGATTTCCTTAAGTATTATGGATGTTTTGGTATTATGGATGTGCTATGTGCTCAGATGCTCAGTTGTGTCCGACTCTTTGCAGTCCCATAGATTGCAGACTGCCAGCCTCCTCTGTCCATGTGATTTTCCCAGCAAGAACACTGGCAATCCTTTGTCAGATATATATACTATAAATACCTTTTCCCGCTCTATGGCTTGTCTTATCACTTTCATAGTGGTATCTTTTGACAAACAAAAGTTCCTAATTCTAACACAGTCCAACTATTTTCTATTGTTATTATTTTATGGTTATTCCATATAAGAAGTTTTGCCTGAAAATATTCTTCAGTGTTTTCATTTATAAACTTTATTTTCACACTTATTTATAACATATCTGGAATTTTTCTATAATGTGAGGTATAAACAAAAATTCAATTTTCTCATATGGATATCCAATTGATAATAAAATCTATTAAAAAGATTTCACTTCCTACTGCAATTCAGTTTCACCTTTGTCATAAAATGAGTAAACGTATGTGAGGTGTGTGTGTCTTTTACTGATTTTTCAATTTGAAATGCAATTCTCGTTTTTAAAAGATTTGCTCATTTATTTTTTGAAAAGTTTTTAAAAAAAATTTCCCAGTGGTACCCTTTATTTCTATATATGAGACTTCAAATATTCAAAATGCACTTTTTAAGAGTATCTCTAACATACAGTTCCATTATTTGTGACTTTAGGACCATTAATTCTTGAGTTATTTCTGCTGTTTCCCTCATAATGGGCTGCCTCCCTATGTAGTTTTAATTTTTTGTGAGAACTTCTTTTCAATGAGCTGTCTCTGTCTGTATTTGTATATAAGAGACACACAACATGAGTTTTGGCTTAACACATAAAAGCTTATTTTTCTTCTCACGCAAAGTCTGCAGCTGCCTTCCAAGCAGTGTGATCCAGCAATCCAGCTGTTTCCATCTAGCGGCAAAACCATCTCAAGATGCAGCTGCCACTGTCACCGAGAAAGAGAAACAAAGAGGAAGAGCAGGAGACCTCATGCCTTCTCTTCCATGCTTCAGTTCAGAGGTGACCTGTGTCACTTCTACTTAGTGGAACTGCCTAGAAATAATCCATTGGTCCTAACTAACTGCAAGTGGCCTGGAAATTATAAGGGAGCACACAAATATCTGGTGAGCAATAAATGCCTCTGCTTTTAAATAACCAAGGGAAACAACTCAAAAGGCCCGTTCAGTCATTTTATCCAGTTCAAACCCCATCAGATCCAGACATGGTTCCTCTTTGTCTTGAGGTCTGTGAACCAAAGAGATAATATCCTCTCCTTTTCTAACACAATGGTAGAACAGCAGCAGGATAACTTCAGTGAATGCCTTCATTCAGGAAGGGGTGGGGAGGGGCTCAGCAGTCAGTGGTCTGAAATGGCACTGTGTAAATGTTGTAAGGGTCCACTTCAGTGAGAACGGGAGCTTATTATTTTGTATCCTTAGGAATGTTCTGTAGTATCCAGTTCGTGGAAGCCTCAGTTTCTAGTTGTGTCTGTCAGTGTCTGCTGACTGTCATGATGGACTACTTTCTACTGTGTTTTGTAATTTTTGTTTGTGAGCTGGTCAGCAGTAGGGATTTATGAGTGTGGTAGTCAGTCACGTGTACCCCAAGTTATGAAAGTGTTTCTGCCAAGTGCCTCAGGGGATTACTCAGTCCAAGACTGCCTTTTTTAAAACTTCAATTTCTCAGTTGGAGTTTTATCATGAAATTATTGTAAACTTAGACTCATGCTCACCCAAGCACAGGTCTGTGGGTTTTTCATGAAAAGTTTCTGACTGCTCTGAACCATAAAGCATTTAGTTGAAGCCTTTCTTGCCGCCTTCCCAAGAGCACTTCCCAGCTCTCTCCCTCGGAGGTAACTGGTGTTCTGAAAAGGTCCATGTCCTTCTTGTTTATGTGTCTATGCTTTTGTTCTTGTTGGTTACTCACTAAGTTATGTCCCACTCTTTCGCGACCCTGTGGATTGCAGTCCACCAGGCTCCTCTGTTCATCAGATTTCTGAGCCAAGAATACTGGAGTTGGTTGCCGTTTCCTTCTTCAGCAGATCTTCCTGACCCAGGGATAGAACCTGTGTCTCCTGCATTGGCAGGCAGATACTTTACCACTGAGACCTCAGGGGAGCCATTCATACTTTTACCGCGTGTCTAAAAACAGTCTACAGTATTGATCTGTAGTTTAAAATTTATAATAGTGGCATGATATTGTGGTTATTCACTGCAACTTGTTTTTCTCTCAGTAAACATATTTTCAAGACTTAAATGTGCTGATAAGGGCTTCGCTGGTGGCTCAGTGGTGAAGACTTCCACCAGTGCAGAAGACAGGTCTGATCCCTGATCCAGGAGGATCCCACACGCTGCGGAGCAAGTAAGCCCATGCACCAAAACTACTCAGCCTATGATCCAGAGTCTGGGAGCCTCAACTACTGAAGCCCATGTGCCCTAGAGCCGGTGACAGCCTGAGACAGCCGAAAATAAATAGACAAATAAAATTTAAAATTAAATTGAAAATTTTAAAAGTTGCTGATAAAGATCAAGTTGTTTGTTTTAATTGCTGTATAGTATTCTACTTTAAATAAAATCTCAACAGTTTTCCATTTTTCTGTAAATGAAAAAAATTAAGGTTGTTTCCAATTCAATTATTGTTGCATGAATATTCTTTGTTCATTTTCATGGAAGTGTACTTGGGCTACATATTTGATGTGAAGTTATTGGGTCATAGGATCTGGCTATCTTTATTAAGTACTAATAAATTGCTCTCCTAGATGGTTATGCCAGTTTAAAGTCATAAGCATTTTGATAGAAAAGACGATGTTGGCTTTTCAATATCTAAGTCAAAACTTGGTTTTTTTAGATCTTTTACTTTTTTCCATATGATAGATATAAAATGTTATTTTATTGCAGTCTTAATTTGTTGTTAGATTTTCATGAGGTTGACCTTTATTTCACAATTACCAGCTTTTCAAGTTTCTTCTGTGAAGTATTCCATTTTCTACTATGATTTAATCTGTCCTCTGTTGATATAAGGAAGTTTTATATTTTATGGATGCAATCCTTTGTCAGCTCTGTGAATTTTAAGTGTTTTCTTTCAGTCTGTGGCTTGGAAATCTTCCTTAGAGTCCTAAGAAAACTTTACTCGGTTGAGATGTCTGGAGTCTGCATGTTCATGCTTTTTCACCTTACTGCGGTCTGTCATGGATACCATATGAGTAGGTGACATTTCCATGTTCCTTGGGACCTGTGTAGACACTGCTCTTGAAGCTGAGTTGATTTTTCTCATTGACTTGTGTCTGTGGGACTCTTGGCTGCCAGCAGGACCCAGGTCACCCTAGATTGGTCATTGTAAACTCCTGGAGCCATTTCACCTGCTGCTACCAGAGTGAGAGCTTAAAAGACTAGCAACCTAGAGGAAATCATGATCTGGGCAATGATTTACTAGCAGTCAGGAAAGGACTTCCCATAAGCCTTCAACAGACAAGAGGTGGTGCTGACAGTCAGGATCACTGAAGAGGAAGCTTTTAATCTTACCTGAAAATCTTATCAGCTATCAGAACCATTGCACAAGGTTTCTGCTACAATTTATAACATTTAACTTAGAGAGAGCATCACAGAAGCAGGGGAACAATTTGTTTTACAGCTACCCTGCTGCTGCTGCTGCTGCTGCTAAGTCACTTCAGTCGTGTCCGACTCTGTGCGACCCGTAGACGGCAGCCCACCAGGCTCCCCCATCCCTGGGTTTCTCCAGGCAAGAACACTGGAGTGGGTTGCCATTGCCTTCTCCAATGCGTGAAAGTGAAAAGTGAAAGTGAAGTCGCTCAGTAGTGTCCAACCCTTAGTGACCCCATGGACTGCAGCCTACCAAGCTCCTCTGCCCATGGGATTTTCCAGTCAAGAGGACTGGAGTGGGTTGCCATTGCCTTCTCCATACATGTGAGCTATCTCTTGTGTGTGTAAGCTCAGTCACTCAGACATGTGCAACTCCTTGTGACCCCATGGACTCTAGCCCACTAGGCTCCTCTTGTCCATGGAATATTCGAGGCAAGAATACCAGAGCAGGTTGCCATTTCCTACTCCAGGAAATCTTCCCAACTAGCTATCTCTTTTTTGTTATTTAAAGAACACTGGAGGGACTTCCCCAGTGGCCCAGTGGTTAAGAATCGCCTGCCAGTGCAGGGGACATGGGTTTGATCTCTGGTCTGGGAAGATCTCACATGCTGAGAAACAACTAAGCCCCTGCACCACAACTATGGAACCTGAGCTCTAGAGCCAGTGAGCTGCCACTACTGAGCCCACATGCCTAGAACCCAAGCTCTGCAACAGTGAAGCCACTGCAATGAGAAGACTGCACGCCACAAAGAAGAGTAGCCCCCACTTGCCGGAACTAGAGAAAGCCTGCTGCAGCAACAAAGATCCAGCACAGCAAAAAATAAATAAATAATAAACAAATACATTTTTTTTTTTAAATGAAAGAAAAAAAGAATGCTGGAGAGGCTTAGATGTGCACCCCCAGACAAGTGTTATCTTCTCTCGAAAACTCATTGTCTCTGTAGACAAAATTAGAAAAAGGGATTTGGTATCTAACATTTTATCATTTTCTTCTGACTGGCTTGGTCCCATGCAATTTCTATGACCAGGAATACTCCTCTGGCTTAGCTGTGAATCTCAAACTTTGGCCACTCAGTTCTATAACGGAAAGTTTTCCACAATGTCTGCATCACAGCTCTAAATAGCCACCTAAAATGCAAATTACCATTCCTTATCATAAGTTTTCATGTGATTTCTTTCAGTCTACTTCACATTATATGTGAATTTATTTTAATGAACAAAATGATGCATTTGAAATTTAATTTTCAAGTAAGTTGAAGCTCTAGGAAGAGATGTCTATGCTGTGGCTTTGAATAGCCCCCAGTTCATCTGTAAAGACACCCACGCAGCTGTGGGTCCTGCAGCAGAGGTTCCTTCCAGCCATACGTGCTGCTGCTCTTCAAACACACAACAGAAGACCTCAGTTACACGGTCTCTGTTGTCCTTTGAACTTCTTATTCTATTTCTTACCTAAAGATCTTTACTTCTGTCAAGTCACTTTCCAATTTAGCATACTTTATTCTTCTTCCGCTAATTTTTCTGAGAACTAGAAGGCTCTGGTTATTGGATAAGATTTCTCAAGCCCATGGAGCTTGACCTCAGAGCTTACTGTCTTTTATTGTTGGTCCCTCAATTGAACACATTTATCCCTAACTGGACAGCATTTTCCCCAAGGTCAGGTCTATGTCTCAGAAATCTCCATCTCTCTTAGACCTCATTAGGACCACACTTTCTAGTAGAAAGCATCTAAGATTTTACATTCTGCGAATGTTTGTAGACAAAGATGAAATCATCCTCATAAAAAGAAGAAAAAGGATGCAGGGGGAGGAGGAAGAGGCCTCAGTCCATTCTGCCGCTGGAACAAAGGACCACAGACTGGGTAACATAACACACACACACACACAAACAGAAGGTTTTTCTCACAGTTCTGGAGGCTCAGATGTCCAATTTCAAGGCACCAGCATGGTTATGCTCTGGTCAAGGCCCTCTTCCTGGCTGATAGCTGTTACTTTCTTGCCATGTCCTCACACGATGAACAGGGCAAGAGAACTCTGTGAAAACCCCGTGATAGCAGAATTAATCCCAGCCATGATAAGGTCCTCCAAACGGCCCCAACTACTAGTACTATACATTGGGCACTAGAACGTCAAGAGAATCTTGAGGGGATGCCAACACTCCAAGAAGCTAACACTGAGGGCTGACCATGTGCAGGCTCTGTGCAAACACAAACACACATCATGCTCGGTCTTTACCATGCTACTGTGATGCACTGGTAGGCATCACTGACAACCACACTCTGCAGACAGGAAAACTGAGGTTCCTGGAGGTTAAATAACTCGCTAAAGTTCACACCACCGTGAGAGGGCTAGAATTCTGGTCCCTAACTCCCTGATCAGTTCAGTTCAGTTCAGTCTCTCAGTCGTGTCCTACTGTTTGCAACCCCATGGACTGCAGCATGCCAGGCCTCCCTGTCCATCACCAACTCCCAGAGCTTGTACAAACTCATGCCTATCGAGTCGGTGATGCCATCCAACCATCTCACCCTCTGTCATCCCCTTCTTCTCCTGCCTTCAATCTTTCCCAGCATCTTTTCCAGTGTGCCAGTTCTTCGTATCAGGTGGCCAAAGTATTGGAGTTTCAGCTTCAACATCAGTCCTTCCAATGAATCTTCAGGACTGATTTCCTTTAGGATTGACTGGTTTGATCTCCTTGCAGTCCAAGGGACTCTCAAGAGTCTTCTCCAACACCACAGTTCAAAAGCATCAATTTTTTGGCACTCAGCTTTCTTTATAGTCCAACTCACACATCCATACAAAACGACTGGAAAAACCATAGCTTTGACTAGATGGATCTTTGTTGGCAAAGTAATGTCTCTGCTTTTTTTTTTTTTCCCTTGTCAACAGTTTTATTCATTTTTAAGAATCATGCAGCAATCCATAAATGTTGCATCCTTGACGTCCCCACTGTAGTGTGCCCACAAGTGTACTCCGGGGAGTGAGGGGTACACAGATGGCAGGACAGGACACACAGACTCCCGAGTACTAGGTGTGCAGACCCTAAAGCAAAGTGAGCAACCAGCATGCCGAGATCAGGTGGACAGGACACGAACTCTTCCCAGGTGAGATGGCTTACAGTGTGTGGATCTGTGCCCAGGCGATGCCCCAGCGTGGGCATGACCTCTGGGGGGGGTGGGGTGGGCCTGGGTAGGAGAAGGAAAAAGGGCTCGAGGAGGCCAGGGTCATGGCACCACTCAGAAGTGAGCTCACAGGTGAGTTCAGACCTGAGCATGGCAGGAAGGAACCCCAAACTGTTGACCGTTCGTGTCTCAACACTGGTGTTATCACTGGATTCCTCCCGGCTCCCAGATAGGTGTGTTGTCTGCCGGCTTTTGGAAGAGGTCGTTGTTTAGTGGAGTCTTGAGACTGAGAAGCAAGCTGGTTCCAACAGTTTGCAAGGCAGATACGTGATTGACAGAGCCCTAGGATACGTCCACCACAATGACCTGAATTAATAGTTGGTATTGTGACCCTCGAAGAGCTTTTCAGGTCCTTCCCAAGGCCTTGAAGTAAGCCCAGTGCCCAGGGGACCTTTCGAACCTTCCGTGTAGTTTCTTTGCGCTGCCAGGCAGGTGGTGACCCGCACACTGCTTGGTGGCTGTGGTTTACATCTTGCTCTGGGGGTGGGGAGGCCTGTAGTCCCAACAGACACTACACAAGCCAAGCCTGAATCTCTGCCTCTGTCTTGAGTTTCCTGCATCCACCTTCTCTGAAATCCTGCAGCGGACTCTGCCGTTTCAGGCCCCACTTCATGTCTTTTCTCTCCCCGAAACATTCGTATGTCTCTGCTTTTTAATATGCTGTCTACGTTGATCATAGCTTTTCTTCCAAGGAGCAAACATCTTTTAATTTCATGGCTGCAGTCACCACCTGCAGTGATTTTGGAGGACCCCAAATTAAAGTCTGTCACTGGTTCCATTGTTTCCCCATCTATTTGCCGAGAAGTCATGGGACCAGATGCCATGAACTTAGTTTTCTGAATGTTGAGTTTTAAGCCAACTTTTTCACTCTCTTCTTTCATCAAGAGGCTCTTCGGTTCTTCTTCACTTTCTGCCACAAGGGTGGTGTCATCTGTGTATCTGAGGTTATTGATATTTCTCCTAGAAATCTTGATTCCAGCTTGTGCTTTTAGGAAGCATCCCTATAAACTCCCTGATGGTGGCCCTTAAGTTCTTAACTATTAAGGGGAAAGAGAATGGGAACAAAGGTCAGACAGGTTTAACATGGGTTGGGGTGATTAGTGAAAGTAGCGATACAAGACATGACCTGGGTTCAGGAGTGGGAGGCAGTGTTCTTTCTAGTAGAAGAACCTAGTACTTTCTAGCGGAAAGTAGGTGATCTCTGCTAGGATTGTCCTAATGAGGTCCAGGAGAGACAGAGAGGTCTGAGGCTCAGACTTGATCTTGAGAAGCATGCAGTCCAGTTAGGGACACATGTGAAGAAAAAAATAAAACTAACAATATAGAATGATGTTCCAGGCTCAAATGGGCATTGCTGAGTGGCAAGAAGGCCCCAGGCATTGGAAGAGGGCAAAGGAAACAGCACTGAGAACATAAATTCCCAGAGAACCTATTACCTTTCTTCTAGTTGACCCCTCACAGAAACCAAACTCTTGCCCAGCCTGTCAGTCTGATACCACGCCTGGCCACAGCAATCATGCCTGCTCAGCATTCCCACAGATGGATATCATTTTCCAGAATAGAGTGTGGAAAGCGATATTTTTCTTCCTTCATGATAACATCCCCACAATTAGGGGGGGAAAAAGCCAGAAACTGATATTTTACAAGGTCACGCTTCATTTTCCCTGGCTTGATGCAGCTTCATTTCTAAGAAGCCAGTGGGAACTCTGGGGGCTGAGTATCTGGTGGGGTTTGTGCCCTCAGAGTCTGGTGAGTCTTTCACAGTATCTCCTTAAGTGGAAGAATATAAAATTGTGCAAAGAAATGCTTTAACATGCAACCAGTCAGCGAGGATTTGTCAGATCAGCGAAGGCCAATTCTGAGTGTTCCCTGCTGGGTTTCCTTACACCCTGGGACACTCAGATGAACTATCTATTAAGATTATTTTCCCAAGTCATTTGTGTTAGATTATAGGCTATAAACTGCTTATTGTTGCTCTTCTGCCATAAATATAAAGCAATCATTTTTAATGCAAACAGCTGTTGGGCTGGCCTCTCCAAGATGCTCTGCCCAGGGACTCATGTTCGGCTGTTTTCTCCTTCATCAAGTGCATTTCTGATTGTTTTTCTGCTCTGCGGCATACCACACATGTGGTAGTATTGGGGGTGGGTATGAATTTTCCTTGCATAGCGCTGTTTGGGCACAGAGTTTTTAAAAATATCCAAAAGGAATTGAAGGTGCAGAGGGGCAATTTAAGTTGTACGAAATCTGGTGACTCAAACCCTTATTACAGCCTCTAATTTCTTAAAATGATCTTGGAAGCACCAACCCATTTTTCCTAACCTCCAGCAATAAGATTTGGGGTTTTGGATTATACATATTGAATCAAAAATCCTTTATGGAGGGTCTGCAATGTACCAGGGCATCATGCTAGACACTGAAGATACAAATGTGAACCAAAATTGACAGGGTGCCCAACCCCCTGCCTCTTCCCCTTCCCCTAGCTTTACTGAGGTATAGTGAACAAATAAAATAAGGTATTTAAAGTCTATAATGTGATGGTTTGATATACTGGGTTGGCCAAAAGTTTTGTTTTACTTTTTCCGTAAGATGGCTCTAGTAGTGCTTAGCTGTCTTTAACTCCATCTGAAATAATTTTGTTAGATTGTACTGTGACAGCTGTCATACCCGTGTGCATTAAAAAAAAAAAAATCAAAATTGGTGAATTTTTGTGTAACTGTTTTAATATTGAAGATGGAAGAATAAAAGCATTTTTAGCATATTATGCTTCATGTTCCAAGAAAGGTAAAAACGTAACTGAAATGCAAAAAGAATCTGTGCAATGTATGGAGAAGGTGCTGTGACACATTGAACATGTCAAGAGTGGTGCAGGCTTTCATGCTGGCTGACGCTCCATGGCCAGGGAGACCAGCTGAAGTTGAGAGTGATCAAATCAAGACATTAACTGAGAACACTCAATTCATACCACGCAGGAGACAGCTGACATACTCAAAATATCCAAATGAAGTGCTGAAAATCATTTGTACCAGCTTGGTTATGTTAATCACTTTGATGTTTGGGTTCTACATAAGTTAAGTTAAAAAACCTTCTTGACCATATTTCTGCATGTGATTCTCTACTTTAATGAAAATGTTCCACTTTTAAAATAAACTGTGATGGGCATTGAAAAGGGGATACTGTACAATAATGTGGAATAGAAGAGATAGGGGAGTAAATGAAATGAACAACCACCAACCACACCAAAGGCTCTTCATCCAAAGAGGGTGATGCTGTATAGATGGTGGGATTGGAAGGGAGTCCTCTATTATGAACCTTCCAGAAAACCAAAAAATTCATTCCAACAAGTACTGCTCCCAATTAGACCAACTGAAAGCAGTACTCTACGAAAAGCATCCAGAATTAGTCAACAGAAAATGCTTAATCTTCCATCAGGATGACAGGGCTGCATGTTTCTCTGATGACCAGGCAAAAACTATTACAGCTTAGCTGGGAAGTTCTGATTCACCGCCATCTTCACCAGACATTGCACAATCAGATGTCTATTTACTTCAGTCTTAGCAAAATTCTCTTAATGGAAAAAATTCCAGTTCCCTGGAAAGCACCTGGAACAGTTTTTGCTCAAAAAGATAAAAAGTTTTGGGAAAATGGAATTATGAAGTTGCCTGAAAAATGGCAGAAGGCAGTGGAACAAGATGGCAGAAGGTAATGGAACAAAATGGTGAATTCAATAAAGTTTTTGGTGAAAATGAAAAACAGGTCTTTTAATTTTACTTAAAAACTGAAGGGATTTTTGGGCCAACCCAATATATATACCTTGTGAAACGGTTTCCCCCATCACGCTAATTAACACATCTGTCACCTCACATATTTATCCCCCACCTTTTTGAAGGGGATGAGAACATTCAGTTCTACTCTCTTAGCAAATTTCAACTATACCAAATGGTGTTATCAACTAGAGTCACCATGTGATACATTAGTTCTTCAGACTTTATTCATCTTATAGCTAAAAGCTTGTACCCTTTTACCAACTCAATTTCCTCCACCACCTTCTGAAAACCACTTTCAACTTTGTCAGCCCCCTTCTGCTTATAGCCTAGTAGGGCAGACACACTATCAAATTACTGTATAAACTGTGATCCGAAGTATGAAGCTCAGCTCAGTCGCTCAGTTGTGTCTGACTCTTTGTGACCCCATGGACTGGAGCACGCCAGGCCTCTCTGTCCATCACCAACTCCTGGGGTTTACCCAAATTCATGTCCATTGAGTTGTCAGTGCCATCCAACCATCTCATCCTCTGTCATCCCCTTCTCCTCCCACCTTCAATCTTTCCCAGCATCAGGGTCTTTTCAAATGAGTCAGCTCTTTGCATCAGGTGGCCAAAGAATCGGAGTTTCAGCTTCAACATCAGTCCTTCCAATGAACACTCAGGACCTACCTCCTTTAGGATGGACTGGTTGGATCTCCTTGCAGTACAAGAGACTCTCAAGAGTCTTCTCCAACACCACAGTTCAAAAGCATCAATTCTTCTGTGCTCAGCTTTCTTTATAGTCCAACTCTCACATCCATACATGACTACTGTAAAAACCATAGCCTTGACTAGATAGACCTTTGTTGGCAAAGGAATGTCTCTGTATTTTAATATGCTGTCTAGGTTTGTCATAGTTTTTCTTCCAAGGAGCAAGAGTCTTTTCATTTTGTGGCTGCAGTAATTTTGGAGACCAAGAAAATAAAATCTGTCACTGTTTCCACTTTTCCCCCATCTATTTGCCATGAAGTGATGGGACTTGATGCCTTGATAGTTTTTTGAATGTTGAGTTTTAAGCCAGCTTTTTATTCTCCTCTTTCACTCTCATCAAGAGGCTCTTTGGTTCATCTTTATTTTCTTCCATTAGAGTGGTATCATTTGCATATCTGAGGTTGTTTATATTTTTCCCAGCAATCTTGATTCCAGCTTGTGACTCATCCAGCCTGGCATTTTGCATGGTATAATTACAGAAGAACTACTTTAATGGGTGTGGGTGGAGTTAAAGGAACCAAGGAAGGATGTTGAGGTACTCAAGCAAAGCAACATGGAGAAGCCATGATCACTTCCAGGTCTGAGGAGGTAGGGGGAGGGAAGTCATGAGAGGCAGAGCCAGGAAGGACAGTCATTATGCAGGATGATATGGAAAGTCACAGGGAACAGCAGCACTCCAGGGGGGAAACATACTTCAAATGCCCCCATCTCTTGCTCTCCAGTTCCCTGCTGGATCCTTCATTGGCTGAACCCCAACAGAATACAGAAAGTCAAAGGAATCCATTTGGATATAGCAACCCTCTGATACCAGGTACAAAAAAGGACAGAAAGAGAGGAAAATGGAGAATAACCAGCCCTGAAGACTTTTAGCTTGTGAGTACGCAACCAGATTTGTGTTACAAAATAGATTATTCTGATTGCCCTGCAAAGGACCAGTGGGCACAGATTAAGAGCAAGAGGACCCGTAAAGAGATATCAGCAGTAATTAAGAGAATAACAACCACAGTGGCCCAAGCCAGAGTGCTGACTAAATAGATGGGGAGGAGTGGGCACATTTGGAGATTCCTAACATGGAAGAGCTTGGCCATGACTAGAGGGAACTTCTGCAGCCTTCAGATCACACCTGTCCATTGTAGTGAGATCACTGAGGCTCTAAAAATATTAATAGAAGGAACACGAGCCAGAGGCAGAGTTTTTCCCCACCACACTGCTCCATCAACATGCTCTGCTTGGATCAGACCCTGATCCTTCACTTTTAATCTCCAGGACAAATTCCTTCCTTCTCTAGGGCCCCTAAGGGTCACTGTGGCAATATTCATTCTCTGAACCTTGACTTTACCTTCCTGACTGTAGTTTCTTGACTCCATGTCCTTCTTGCTGGAGAGACCTGAACTTTAGTGGTGCTGTAGAGATGAGTTCACCTTGATGCTGGATCAGAGTAAACAAGGGGTGCTGGAGAAGCAAAGCGCAGTCTCTTTTCACCTTTATTTCTAACAGCGAACAATTACTGAATGCTTACTTTATGCTGGGCAAAATTTAAATCCCACAACCATACATGGAGATGTATATATTATCATTCTTTTACAAATGAGCCAACTGAGGCTCACACAGATTAAACAACTTGCCCAAGATCCACAGCGGTTAACTGGAAAAACCCAGATTCAAAACCAGGTCTCCCTGCCTCTAGGCATCTAGGGTCTTAACCATTTACCTCTCATCTACCTGGCACACCACTCTACTAGGCTCTCTCGTTTAGGGTATTGGGGTTGACAGATAGCTTTCAAGGCATCAAAGAGTAGGAACTGGCAAACAGTCATAGACGACAACCCTCGATCCTGTTCTCTCTGTGCACACATGCTACTCTGCACATCAAGAGGAGTCACCCAATTTCCCTCACCTTGAATTTGGGCTGGGCTCAGTACATTTGTTTCAACCAGTTGAAATCTGGAGCCTCTGTGGCCATATCACAAAAAGTCTTGCAGTTTTCTCTTCAGATGCTCCCTCTTAGGAGCCTGCTGCCATGCTTTACGAATCCAAGCCACATGGAGAGCCCACGTGTAGACACTTCAGGTGCAGCCTCAGCTGAGCTCTAAGCGGAAAGCTAAAAATAAATGCAATCCAGGTGAGTGTGTTTACATACCAAGACGAGTTGAGTCTTCAGATGACTGTAGTCCGAGATACCATCTGACTATAACTACCCAGAAAAGTCCAAGCAAAAACCACCACCCAGGTACACTCAAGAACTATGAGATACAATCCATGCACTATATTAATAAAGTGCATGAAGCCACTTAATTTAGGGGTGGTTTATTATGTATTCATGGATAGCTAGAACAAAGGGTAAGGTCTCTGACCTCATGAAAATAATATTTAGACAAACGGAACATAAGCATACCACATGCATTCCCTCTCCCACGAATCTGTTAATGAGAAGCACCCCCCACCTCTTTCCTGGAAGCTTTCCCTTCTCTGCCAAAATCTGGACCTGCTGGTTCTTGAGCCCAGCCTCCCTCTTAGTCTGCAGGGCTTTCCCTGCCTAAGAATGCCTCGGTGTACAGTGAGAGACCCAGCAGGGCAAGATGGGGTGTGTCTTGGCTCACAGTTCTCTGCCTTCCACTCCCTCCCAGCTTATGGCCATGAGGTTCTCCACCAATACGAAGTGCAGAGGTGGAACAGACGCTAGGAGCCGCACGACTCAGACGAGGAGGCAAACCACGGGTGAAGTGGAGGACAATGGGGGCCTTGCAGGAAAGCCTTCATCCTAGAAAGGAAAAAAAAAAAATCCATAAATTATTTTAACCCAGGACTAGATTTAAGTCAGGTTCTAGCAAGTTACCTCAGTTTCAGCACTACTGACATTTTGAACTAGATAATTCTTTATTGTGGGGGCTGTTATGTGCATTCTAGGGTGTTTAACAACATCTCTGACCTCCATGGGCTTCCCAGGTGGTGGTGGTGATAAAGAACACACCTACCAATGCAGGAGACATAGAGACGCAGGTTCGATCCCTGGCTTGGGAAGATCCCCTGGAGGAGGACATGGCAACCCACCCCAGTATTCTTGCCTGGAGAATTCCACGGACAGAGGAGCGTGGGGGGCTACAGTCCATAGGGTTGCAAAGAGTCAAACATGACTGAAACAACTTAGCAGGCATGCACACTGGCCTCTACCAACCAGATGCTGGTAGTATTCGTCCCCTCCCCAAGGTTGTGACACCCACAAATGTCTCTAGACATTGCTGCATGTCTTGGGGGCAGGAGTGGTGAGAAATGGCAAATCTGCCCCTGATTGAAAACCACTGCTCCTCCCTTCCTTCTCTACTCTGATGATTTTTTCGTCTTGGATCTGAGAAAACCCCATGACTTTCTGCCACAGATGTCCTTCACCCTGCCAGGTGCCTGATCATTGCGGCAGCCCCCTCATCTATCTCCCCCAGGCTCCCCGCTCCCTGGTCTCCCCCCCCACCCCAGCCAGATGGCCTTCAAGCTCTGTGGAGGGCATCTTGGAGACATGCTGTGGTACTGCTGGCGGAGTCCATCCCACACTCCAGGCTAAGGATGATACAACCCTAAGCCACTAGGCAGCTGTCCAGAGCACCAGTCAACAGGGGACACCGAAATGTCACTGGAATAAAACTGCAGCAGGAGCTGGTTAACTCAGCTCTCCACACACGACTGCTGACAAAACTGGTGAGACCTAAATTAGTTTGGCTGCAATTAAACACTGGTACTGTTTCTAGCCTATCTCTGCTAATATTTCTGTGGCAAGTACATGTATTTTACATGGTTATACAAGGCCTCACCACTAACTTTGAGACTGGCCCCCTGAGAGTTCCCTTTAACAATCCAGCCTGTTGAAATTTTGAAACTGAAAAATTCACGATGCTGCATGTACTCTTTCCTGGAGATGATTTATTAGAATAACTTCATTTTAAAAGTTCAATATGCCTCTCAAGAAACTGTCTAGTTCAGAAAATCCCATGCAATATGTACATGGAATATAAATCTTTATTTTCAACATAAAAAAGCATTTAATTTTTTTTATCATTCCTACTAAATGTTGAACAGACATGTAAAAACAGGTAGTGTTAAAAGGCTCCCAAATTACTCACCTGGAATGTTCATGTCTCTGTCTAACCAGTGTGTGGATGGAAGGTGAAGAGGCAGAAACCCTGAAAAATTATGCTAAAAAATTTTTAACAATAATGGTACTCCCATTTATTTCCATGTAAAATCAGATCTATATAAATCCTCAAAATTACTTTGATGTGAAAATAAAGTAAAAACAAAACAAGAAACCCTCTGAAATATAAGTCAGGAAATGAGGAGGAACCGATCACCTTCAATTTGACCTTGGGGTTTTGAGAACAACTAAGTGCTAATCTTTTTAGCTCCATCAGGTAGGTCCAGCTCCTCCTGCTCCAACTGATTCTTCCTGGACTCACTGGTCAACGACCCTCTTCTGAACCTGAAGCAAGAAAGTACTCACCAGCTGCTGGGTTGGAGAAGACTCCTTGCTGCTGGTGGCCTGTGTGCAGTCGCATGTGTTACTCCTGGTCCTGTAAGAAGTAGAGGCCAAGATGGGATTAGACGTGTAAAAGACCTGCTGGGGAAATGTCTGCAGGAGGAACAGAGGAGGAATCCTATCAGGCAAGGGGAGCCATCAGACCCCAGCACAGGTCTGATCCGGGGAAGGACAGAGGGAAGGGAGAGAGCTGGGTGGGCAGAGTCTCAGACTGCAGCACACTGCTAGGAGAATTTCAGCCGGACTGATGGGAGTCCAAGAGTCAACTTATCCAGTATCTTGCAGGAATAGTCCTGCCTTAGCATTGCGCCTGTGTTCAATCAGTGACTGAGATCAGCTCAAGGGAAGCAAAGCCTCAGTAGATGACATGGTGGATTTGGAACACAGTACCTGGGCCTGTCTATCATTTATGGCCCCTGTGGCAAAGCATGAATCTGAGTGGTGCATTTTCAAGGCCACTGCAGCCATGGAAGCTCAGTTAAGTAGAGGCTCAGAGAGGAAAAGAGAGAAGAGGAAGGAAGAGGGATACTAACAAGGAAGAGAGACCAAAGGCCAATTGGACCCAGTTCTACCCAGGGCCCAACTCAACCTCAAATGAGCACTGGGGCTATTTCCAAGCTTCTGAGTTTCTGAGTCCCAGGCCAGCACAATACCCATCAGGTCAGCTAGAGCATGCTAGCCTGGAAAGCAAGCACCACTGACCACATTTTATCTAAGATAAAATGTAATTCAGGTTCCTAACAACCGCTTTTCAATTAGAGTTTGGAGATCCAGGCATGACAACACAGGGGATTGTCAACAAGAAAGTATTTTCTCTCCTATGATAATGTAGCATATTGGGCACCTACCAACCTGAGGAGTTCATCTTTCAGCGTCCTATCCTTTTGCCTTTTCATACTGTTCATGGGGTTCTCAAGGCAAGAATACTGAAGTAGCTTGCAATTCCCTTCTCCAGTGGACCACGTTTTGTCAGACCTCTCCACCATGACCCATCCTTCTTTGTTGGCCCTACAAGGCATAGCTTAGTTTCACTGAGTTAGACAAGGCTGTGGTCCATGTGATCAGACTGGTTAGTTTACTGTGATTGTGGTTTCAGTCTGTCTGCCCTCTGATGTCTGCCCTATCTCAGTGCCTACCATCTTACTGGAGCTTCTCTGACCTTGGATGTGGTATATCACCTCACAGCCGCCACTACTGACCTTGGACATGGGGTATCTCCTCTCGGCTGCTCGCTGCTCCAGTGCTGAAAGATGAACTCCCCAGGTCGGTGGGTGCCCAACATGCTACTGGAGATCAGTGGAGAAATAACTCCAGAAAGAGTGAAGAGACGGAGCCAAAGCAAAAAACAAAAACAAAAACAAAACACCCACTTGTGGATGTGACTGGTGATAGACACAAGGCCTGATACCAAGGAAACATTTCATGCAAAGATGAGCTCAAGGAAGGACAGAAATGGTATGGACCTAACAGAAGCAGAAGATATTAAGAAGAGGTGTTAAGAATACACAGAAAAACTGTACAAAAAAGACCTTCACAACCCAGATAATCACGATGGTGTGGTCACTCACCTAGAGCCAGACTTCCTGGAATGTGAAGTCAAGTGGGCCTTAGGAAGCATCACTACGAACAAAGTTAGTGGATGTGATGAAATTCCAGTTGAGCTATTTCAAATCCTAAAAGACGATGCTGTGAAAGTGCTGCACTCAATATGTCAGCAAATTTGGAAAACTCAGCAGTCGCCACAGGACAGTTTTCATTTCAATCCCAAAGAAAGGCAATGCCAAAGAATGCTCAAACTATCACACAATTGCACTCATCCCACAAGCTAGTAAAGTAATGCTCAAAATTCTCCAAGCCAGGCTTCAAAAATACGTGAACCATGAACTTCCAGGTTTTCAAGCTGGCTTTAGAAAAGGCAGAGGAACCAGAGATCAAATTGTCGACATCTGCTGGATCATCAAAAAAGCAAGAGAGTTCCAGAAAAACATCTATTTCTGCTTTATTGACTATGCCAAAGCCTTTGACTGTGTGGGTCACAATAAACTGTGGAAAATTCTTAGAGATGGGAATACCAGACCAACTGAACTGCCTCTTGAGAAACCTGTATGCAGGTCAGGAAGCAACAGTTAGAACTGGACATGGAACAACAGACTGGTTCCATAGAGGGAAAGGAGTACGTCAAGGCTGTATATTGTTGCCCTGATTATTTAACTTACATGCAGAGTACATCATGAGAAACGCTGGGCTGGAAGAAGCACAAGCTGGAATCAAGATTGCTGGGAGAAATATCAATAACCTCAGATATGCAGAAGACACCACCCTTATGGCAGAAAGCGAAGAACTAAAGAGTGTCTTGATGAAAGTGAAAGAGGAGAGTGAAAAAGTTGGCTTAAAGCTCAACATTTAGAAAACTCAGATTACGACATCCGGTCCCATCACTTCATGGCAAATAGATGGGGAAACAGTAGAAACAGTGGCAGACTTTATTTTTTTCGGCTCTAAAATCACTGCAGATGATGACTGCAGCCATGAAATTAAAAGATGCTTACTCATTGGAAGGAAAGTTATGACTAACCTAGACAGCATATTAAAAAGCAGAGACATTACTTTGCCAACAAAGGTCCATCTAGCCAAGGCTATGGTTTTTCCAGTAGTTATGTATGGATGTGAGGGTTGGACTATAAAGAAAGCTGAGCACAGAACAATTGATGCTTTTGAACTATGGTGCTGGAGAAGACTCTTGAGAGTCCCTTGGACTTGAAGGAGATCCAACCAGTCCATCCTAAAGGAGATCAGTCCTGAAGATTCATTGGAAGGACTGATGTTGAAGCTGAAACTCCAATACTTTGGCCACCTGATGCGAAGAGCTGACTCATTGGAAAAGACCCTGATGCTGGGAGGGATTGGGGGCAGGATGAGAAGTGTACGACGGAGGATGAGATGGCTGGATGGCATCACTGACTCAATGGACATGAGTCTGGGTAAACCCCGGCAGTTGGTGATGGACAGGGAGGCCTCGTGTGCTGCAGTCCATGGGGTCGCAAAGAGTTGGACACGACTGAGTGACTCAGCTGAACTGAACTGATGATGATGTAACCATCAACAGGGAAATCTAGGAACAGGGAAAGATACCTAGCCTTCTACGACTGATACTGTGATACAGCTGAGACAGTGCAATTAATTTTTTTTTCAGCAATAATGATTGAGGGAATTCCCTGGTGGCCCAATAGTTAAGAATCCATCTTCCAATGCAGAAACCGTGGGCTTGATTACTGATCCATGAGCTAAGATTCCATCTGCCGTGAGGCAGCTAAGCCCAGGCACCACACTGCTCCCTGGAACCTGCACATCACATGCCACAACAAAGACCATGTTGTTGTGTGCATGACACAACTAAGAGGTGACACAGCAAAGAAATAAATATCAAAAAAAAAGGAAAGTCTCCTCCCTGCCCAGTTTCCTCCCTGAAGAGGTTTAAAAAATAAAAAGAAAGAAATACTGATTGAGTACCTTATGTGTTGTCAGAAATCGTTCCAGAGGTTAGAACAATAAGTAGACATATTTGGAGCTGTTCAAGAATGAAGAACTACAAACATGCAGGTATAAACCACAGGGAGATAGATTTATATTTGAAATATCTAAATATATTTAAATATCTAAATATCTAAAACATTTTCAATAATTCTGCTACCTAACACCTTCCACTGTGTTTCCCAATCCTTTGCTCACATGGCGGTTGCCCCATGAATCATGTCGTATTCCAATGAGTTATTTATGGACTTATTTACCCCCAGCAGTTTGCAAAATCCCGAAGGACTGGGAACGTGTGTGTTAATTCACTAATTAAAAAAATTTTAATCACTCATATGTTCATTCATCACTCATCACTCGCATATTTATTCAACAAAGGCTTTCTGAGTACCTTGCTGCACCTGCTGCTGGTATCTGGGGAGGCCAAGACAAGTAAGACATGGTATCTGTCCTCCAGGAGCCCAAAGAGAATTAGGGAGAAAGATGAGGAGACATCAATGCAGCCTTGAATGGTGTACGCTGTTGTTGAGATATTTACGGAGAAGAGCAGAAGCGTCAGGAGGGAATACCCGACTCTGCTGAGGCAATGGGGGTGAAGGAACTCATCACAGAATGGAAGACAAGGAGAACTTGTCCAGGATTTTATCCCTTGTTTCCAGCACACAACAGTTCCTCTATGCAAAATGAATGAATGAATGAATGAAGATGCATAAACAGAATGTAACTGAGAATATTTTGTCCTGATCAGCATCTACTGCCTTTCATGTTCATAACAGCATCTCACTCCTCACTCCAGAAATGGATCCATGGCCCAGGCCTTGGCAACTAATGAATAGGTTCTGGCCAGTGAATGTGGACACAATTCAGGAGTGTGGACACAATTGAACTTCATCCTGCCAACTTATCTCAGGACTTGGTTGAGCAGTGGGAGGACAGAATCTCTGCTGACCTGGAGCTGTAAGAATGTCAGGCTGGGGATTCTGGGGCATCTTGGTTGAGACAAATATCCTGGAGAATGAAGTTGCACAGAGGAAGAAGGACTGAGAAATTGAATCCTGATGACGTTGTTTTACCTCCTGGGTCCAGAAATACACTAAGTGGGTCTATCCTTTTCTGTTCTTTAGGTAATCACTAAACTAACGTTTTTGAGAGGAGGCGAGGCCAGTTTAAACCAGTTTGAGTTGGCTTTTCTATTACTTGCAACCGAATGTGTCTTGACTAACAGAATCAAACAACATCCATAGTATGAATTGCTTCAAAAAGTGTTGAGTTCCCCATTTCCAAAATGGTTCATGAAAAAATCAAGGTAAGTCTATCAGAACAGGAAATGCTTTATTATTAGGGACCCCTAAACCTCAGATATGCAGATGACACCACCCTTATGGCAGGAAGTGAAGAGGAAATAAAAAGCCTCTCGATGAAAGTGAAAGAGGAGAGTGAAAAAGTTGGCTTAAAGCTTAACATTCAGAAAACTAAGATCATGGCATCTGGTCCCATCACTTCATGGGAAACAGATGGGGAAACAGTGGAAGCAGTGTCAGACTTTATTTTTGGGGGCTCCAAAATCACTGCAGATGATGATTGCAGCCATGAAATTAAAAGACCCTTACTCCTTGGAAGGAAAGTTATGACCAACCTAGATAGCATATTAAAAAGCAGAGACATTACTTTTCAAACAAAAGTCCATCTAGTCAAGGCTATGGTTTTTCCAGTGGTCATGTATGGATGTGACAGTTGGACTGTGAAGAAAGCTGAGCACCGAAAAATTGATGCCATTGAACTATGGTGTTGGAGAAGACTCTTGAGAGTCCCCTGGACTGCAAGGAGATCCAACCAGTCCATCCTAAAGGAGATCAGTCCTGGGTGTTCATTGGAAGGACGGATGCTGAAGCTGAAACTCCAGTACTCTGGCCACCTCATGCGAAGAGCTGACTCATTGGAAAAGACCCTGATGCTGCGAGGGATTGGGGGCAGGAGGAGAAGGGGACGACAGAGGATGAGATGGCTGGATGGCATCACCGACTCGATGGACATGAGTTTGAGTAAGCTCCAGGAGTTGGTAATGGACAGGGAGGCCTGGCATGCTGCAATCCATGGGGTCGCAAATAGTCGGACACAACTGAGTGACTGAACTGAACTGAACTAAAGCCACATTTAGCCTTGCTGACTGAAATTTGTGTCCGTTACCTGAAGCAGAGAATGCATGCATGCACACAAAAGAAAGGCAGGAGTGGACACCGAGCATCTGTACCATACCATCAATCAGATTGCTCAGCAGGCTTTTCATAAACCTTGATATGTTTAACTGAAAGGATCACTTTATGACTATTTATTTCTCCATTTTTGGTGAGTGACAAGATTGACCTAAACAAGAGAGAAGAGACACATCAAAAATTTCGTTAAAAAGAATTAACAAGTGTGCAGGTGGGTTCAGAGAAAATGATGTGGCCACTGAGACATGGCAGCTGAGAAAGGTATTTCTCTTTTTCCTCTTGTCCCTACATGCACCATCTAAGAGAGGAATTATTATCAAAGTCCAAAGTCCTTCCAGCTCCTTAACAAACACAAACACCCTCACCACGGCGCCAACCTTGGCAGGAACCAGAGGAGAAAGTGCCCACTGCCCTTACTCCCTGGGGTTTGAGTCAAGAGGTCAAGAAATCTGTGCAACATGTCTGGGGCAGACACATAATGAGGCAAAGCCTAGAACTGGAGAAGAAGTGTTATGAAACAGAAACACAAATAAATAGCTGACACCAGAAGACAGACTGTCTCCTGACTGTTTAGAAACCACTGGACTCTGGTTCTATTTATAAAGATGACATGTTCCACAGAACCAGTTTTCCCTGTGACTAATCCAGGCCAAAGAACCAACATATTCCAGACACATGTGGAAAGGCATTGAGATATGGGTTCAGGGTTTCGACCTCTTTAATGAACTCATTCTGGCTCTGGGTCAGGACATGCACAGAGTGTTTTTGAATGTTCTACTCTCAGTCACTCGGGGAGACATTGATGCCTAGCCTTCCTCTAGAGTTCCAACCTTTCTCACCTGCCTGTCAGTTTCATCTTTCCACTTTCTTGCTTGCCTGCCTCCACTATCCACTTTTCATGCCCTCTAAGTGTAAGAATACTCCTGACTACTCAAGAAGCATGGATTTTGGTTTCAGACTTTATTAATAACTGGCTATTCAACATCAGGCATCTTATTTTATCCCTCTGGACCCCAGTTTCTTCATCTGCAAATTGAGCTTAGATAAGTGTTTACCCAGTTCATGTTTCTCAAAATAGGAAGAACTGGGTACATGTTTGGATGTTAACAACCCTGAAATATATTGCAACAAAGAATCATATTTAGGGGACTTCCCCAATGGTCCAGTGGTTAAGAATCTGCCTTGAAATGCAGGGGACATGAAGCAACTAAGTCTGCACACTGCAACTGGGAGTCTGCACATCACAACTAGAGATTCTGCACTCTGCAAAGAAAGATCCTGTACGAGGAACCAAAGATCCCTCGTGCCACAGTTAAGACCCCATGCAGCCAAATAAATAAATATTTCTTAAAGGAATCATGTTTAACTTTGTTTTACCAAGCATAATTTCAATTCATTTGAGAATAAAATCTTTCAAAAAATAATGTTTAGCTACAACTTGCTATTCTATGGTATACACATTGAAAAATTCTGGTTGTGGTCAATGCTTTGGTTCTCTAAATCTTCTTTCTACTATCTTTCTCTTAAGAAAGACTGAGAATAAAAACTATACTTCCCAGACTTCCTTGCAGCTCAGGTTCTACTTTAGGATTACATCCTACCAATCAGATATACTCAGGTTAGACGGGAAAGATATTTTCATTTCCTGCCCAAACTCTTTCTTAAAGCCTGGCTCAACTCTAGGGGGCTTTTATGTTTTCTCTCATGGCTATACCTTATCTTAGGCAAAGAGCTTGGATGTCATGAAGCAATTCCAGAGAGAGAGATACTTATTAAAAAGTTAGAATGGTAAGCATGATGCCCTATGGATCCTCTGGCAGCCATTATGAGGCTAGATTGAGCGGCGCGCACACTGTCCCCCTTCAACAAACCCTGATGTTAATTTCATATGGATGACTATGTTTCCCATAACGTTCCAGAAGCACCTTAAATGCTGCTCCAGTTAAAGGAGACAGCTCTGACTCCCTAATGACTTAGTAAGCAACCTTGGGAAGGACAAATAACCACCCTATCTCTTTGATTCTCTAGTCTAAAATCAACAAAGCACCATTTTCCCTGAATGCCAGTACTTCAGACAAATAGCAGAACCTGCAATGCAGTGAGTTTTAAAACTGAGTTTTTAAAGTGGGTGTCAGATACTACAAAAGTTAATCCTGACCTTGACTCCATGAAAGTTAGACACTGGAAGTTAGATTCACTAGAGCATGGGCTAAAGGGAACCTCTGGGTCATTGGCCCTCTGGCAAAACTGTGATGTGATTAAAAGCTGTGTTTTTCTCCTTCCAAATGAGAAAAATTCGGTTTTCCAAACTTAGCACCAGAAACCTTTTCCCACTTTCCTCTGCCCTCTAGAACTGTGCAGGGTTTTAACTCTGTTCTCTTTCTCAGGGCATGGAAAAATAGTAAGCTCATGTATCCTGGGGCTGTGGTTTCAACCCTGGCTGCTCATCAACCCTGGATAGCTTTGGGGAACATAGATGCCAGGGCCCCACAGCTAGAAACCCAACTGAGTTGGTCTTGGACGGGGCCCAGGTAGACTGACTACTCCAAAGCTCCCACAGGTTGAGACCCACCAGGGTATTGTTACCTAGAAACACTTCTTCAAAGAGAATCATGGAAGAGGTTCCAGGGATGAACAAATCTTGCTTCACTCCTACTCAAAGATTTCATAAAGTAGGTCACTGCCATTCACTTTTACCTGCAAACTTCAAGCTAGCCAAATGGGAAGTGGGCTTTTGCCATAAATAAGCTCATAAAATCTTACATTAATGCCAAGGTTTTTTTAATATGGAGCTTCTATCTGGTAGCTGGTGCCGTGTTCTGGAAATTCTGTGACCCCTGGCTTCATTGTGATCAATTATCCCACCCATGAAAACCCCCAGAAGCTGGTTTTCATCCTTCATCTGGTGTCCTGTTCCTCGTCTACCAGGATCAAATAGTGACAAGCCCATGGACTTAGAGTCAGATCTTACTCAAGTCTTGACCCCAACACACTGTTTTTCAGGATACCTTGAGAAAGATATTCTGAGTCTTGATTTCTTCATCTCTTCATCTGTAGAGTAGGGAGGACATCACCTACTTTCTCAGGTTAGGGTTTGATACATAGTACTTCCCTGATAGTTCAGTGGTAAAGAATCCGCCTGCCAGTGCAAGAGACGCAGATTCGATCCCTGGTCGGGAAGATCCCCTGGAGGAGAAAATGGCAACCCACTCCAATATTCTCACTTGAGAAATCGCACGGACAGAGGAGCCTGATGGGCTGCAGTCCATGGGGTCATAAAGAGCCGGACAGGCCTGAGCGACTGCGCAGAAGCACAGGCACACACAGACAATTGTGAAGTCCCTTTCCCTCCATTTCACTGTTGACCCCTGCTTACTTCTACCTCTACTATGGATGTGACCAGTAACCCAGAGGTAGGATCTGAGGTATCAGTAGGAAGATGTTTTAGGAACAGCAAAACCTTTGTGTTGCAATTGAGATTACAGCCTACTGGTCTCCACTGACTCTGTCTTGGTCCAGTCATAACAGGTCCTACCAAGGCATTCAGGTCAGTGATGTGATGAGGAAAACTAGTGAACCTGGTGGACAGAGTGATCTGAAGAAGCTCTCTGACAGTCACTTGCGGAAGACTGAAAAATAAACCCGGAGAAGACCTGGAAAGGGGAAACTACCAGATGTCCAACTAGGAAGCAGAAATCCTGGTTAGAGTCTGTTTCAAACCACAGAATCTGAATTTTGGGGAGAAAGCATTAAAAACAATAAATTACTCCAAATGGCAAATTTAGGATTCAACTGCCTCAAACTGCAACAACTTAGGCACTTATAAAATAGAAATATTCCAGATGGCAAAGTGGAAGGATGAATTATAGAGAAGGAAGTGGCTAATATCCTGTGTAAGACTTTGAAGCAAGGCAAAGAGAGAGCTTTTCTTAAAGGAGCAGGCTGGTGGTTCTAAGAGAAGAAATGGGGTACCATTCTCTCAGGGTCAACTGGCCCCACTGGCCAGCCCTGAATACTCAGGGCTCAGGTTTGATTTCAAAATGTCTTCTGTCTTCCAGGAGATTCTGGAACTATTAGCCCTAGTGGCCTCCGGGAGGCATCTGGAGTGACTGCTTAACATATATAGAACTTTGATTGACATGGTCCATCTGGTGTCACTGCTTAATTCAGGGTTCCACGAGCCTAGGTAGGGTGTCAGATTGTTTCTTGTCCCTTTTCATCTTGTCTCTCTCTTTATACAAGGTCACACCAGCCCTGGAATCAAGGGGACTGAATCTGAACAGGTGAGCTGAAGACAGCTGAAGGAATTTAGCTGCATCCTGGTCAAAAGGGTTTTAGTTCTGGCTTCTCAAAATGTAGCCTTTAGGCTACAGGATCTGACTACATGATGCTTCTGTGTTACCTGGGAAATTACTGGAATTATTATTGGAAATATGGGAAATTTTGAATCTGCCAAATCAGAATCCTCATTTTAATGTGATTCAGAGGTGTTCCAAATGCATGTTAAAATTTGAGAAGCAATGTTCTATGAGATTTTATAGGCAAAAGAGGTATGTAGTCCCACAAAGATCCCTTTATTCATCAGAAGGACATTTCCCGTTGAGGCTGTTTAATATTTTCAACAACACTGCACTTCGTCGAGTCTCTAAGATCCTAATAGCACTGTGTGCGTGCTAAACTGCTTCAGTTGTGTCCAACTCTGTGACCCTGTGTACTACCAAGGCCTTAACCTCAATGTTACTAAAAGGGCTTTCCATCTGAAGTTTCATCCTTAAACGAAGGAACATCCAGTGCTCAATCTCAGCCTCAGTTACTCCATTCTATTGTTTCTCTCCCTCTTTTCACAGGACAATTCATCCCCAGCATAAAAGTCACATAAAACTATCACTTTCCTATCAAAATTTTAAAAATTCAGATTCCTTATTGCAGTCTTCAAGGCCCCTCATGGCCTGGCACCTGACTATATCTGCTCAAGCCAATCTGGTGTCCTTTCTTTCTGAAGCACACCAAGGTCGTTTCCAGCTCCAGGCATCGCTAGCCATTGTTTGTTCTCTGAGAATTGTGCCTTCCTTATATCTTCCCGTGGCTGACTCCTCATCATTTAGGTTTCAGCATGAATACTCTTTTGCTAGAAGGACCAATCCTGCCACTCTATCTGAAATCTCACCCCCTTCATTCATCTCTGTCACATTATCCTATGTGATTTTCTTCACTGTACTTCATGTTACCTGGTATTCTCTTGTTTATATTTACTACCCCTATAGCTCAAACAGTAAAGAATCTGCCTGCAATGCAGGAGACCAGGGTTCGATCCCTGGGTTGGGAAGATCCTCTGGAGAAGGGAATGGCAAGCCACTTCAGTATTCTTTCCTAAAGAATCCCATGGACAGAGGAGCCTGTTGGGCTACAGTCTGTGGGGTTGTAAAGAGTCGGACACAATTGAGCGACTCACACACAACACACACACCACATACAAGCTTTAGAAGAGGAGGAAGCAAGTTCTTCTTACTGATTGCTACATCGCAAGTGCTTGACAGAGCATTTACTCCATGAACTTTTAGTGAATTTGAGTGAATGATAGTGCTAGCATGAAATCACTGACTTTTCAATTACCTGTGTGTTACTCCTCTTTCTGTCCTAACCTCTCCATCCATGCCCACAGATAACTCAGAAGGGGTCAAATGGCAGAGGCTGAGTTAATGATGCTTTAGATCTGGGCCATAGAATCAAGATAGGTCATGTTGTGGTCACTTCAGAGATGTATAGTATTTCAATTCAATATAGTTCTGTAAACCCTTATTAACTGCCCGTCCATTTACAAGACACCGTGAAATATAACAGGGAATATAAGTTCCTGACCTGAAAAGCCTCTCCTTAATCAGACAGACAAGTAGGTAAGCTAGTAATTTTCATACAATATGAAAAGTGCCATAGCCCTTGTAAGTTCAGGTTATAGACATACAAGGAGAAACCGAGAGTTTAACTCCATATGAGGAGAATTAGTAAGAATTTAAAATAAATGATGTCTGATTTGGGTTTTAAGGCACAACTAGGATTTTGCCTGAGGCACATCAAGGCAAAAAGCACTCCAGGGAGGCAAAATGGCATGTACAAAGGTAAAGAAACAAGAAAGGGAATTGGAGAGACTGCAAATAGTTTGGTGATACTGAAGTTCCAGGTGCACAGGCAGAGGAAAGAGGCTGGGGAAGGAGTCAGGAGTCTGTAATAATAAGTCTCTTTAGGGTGCTGGCTCTCCTTTACACTTGAGGTCAGATGCAAATATCTCAAATTGATTTTAGTCCCAAAGAGTCAGCGGTGAATTTAGCTGAGCACGTGTTGCAACCTCCAGCCCTCCTCCCCTTGGGCACCAGGAGTGCCATACCCAGCAATCTCAAAAGCTCCCACATGCTGGACCCATTAGGCACTGCATGCTCCGCTGTCTGAGTCATTTCCCCCTCTGCCAATCGTGGCAGAGCCCAGAGGAACTCTCCACTAATTGAATTTGAGATGACTCACTTCAAACCAAGGACTTGAAACTTGAAAACCTCAGCAACAATATCTTGGCAATAAGACTCTTGGTTCATATTGTCCAGCTTGTGTGAGGAACCAGGGGAAGAGAAGGGCTAGAGCAGGGGCACGTGGGGGGAGGGCGTTACAAGCAGGGACTTTGGGTGTTCTCAGAGAGCTGCAAAGACAAGAGCACCCACTGCATGTCATTCCTCGAGAGCCAACCGTTTTCCAAAAGCCAAAAAATGACACTCAAACATGTTTTGTTTGGTATGCTGCATTTTGTTTACAGTACTTGATGCAATGTTTACAAATAAGGAGATTGCACATTAAATTCTAGATTTCTGGATCCTCTCAATAGTTTGAAAGACCTGCAGTAACACACTGCACATGAAGGGTGGGCGCCCTTCATATGGACTGTGTGCTCCTCGGGCTTCAGGAGGTCCTCACCCTAATGTTTACATTCTGGTGCTCCTGGGCTCATACCCAGAATGCTTCAGTAAACTGGTTCACTGAAGCTTTTTAGACCCTCTGGACATTTGAGTTTGCAACCCCTCTTCTGAAACCATCACCGAGAGGACGAACTCTCACGACATTGTTGGTAACAGAGGAATGGACCTCAAAATATTAACACTGGAAAATTTCACCTGCTCAAGGCTCAGGAATTTTTAGAAAATAATACAATAACAGGGCATGAAGATGACCAATCTCTGCCTTGCACTTCTCTCCTAGCAGATTCATGGTATTCACATTTGAGACTGGGGTTATATATTTTTATTGTCTTATCATTTCTCAACATAATTACATCATGGTTTGTATTTAACTTGTGCCCAATAGATGAGTAAGGAATGCAACGGCATTATTGCTCTAGGTCTTGTGTGTCTGGTATTCTCCCCCAGGAAACCTGACACCCAGGATATGGCATCTTTCGCTCTTTCTCCCATCTATTTATGTTTTAATGCTCTCCTTCCTTCCATCCGTATTCATCTGCCTGCTCTTTCAAGAAGCATTCCATGATGACCCACGGAACATTAGTTTTCTACTCTCTATTCAGAATTAGTACTTATTTATTTATTTACTTACTGGGGCTGTGTTGGGTCTTTGTTGCTGCTCGGGCTGTCCCGAGTGGGCAGGGGCTATTGTGCAGTTGCAGTGCATGGGCTTCTCACGGCGATGGATTCTCTTGCTGTGGGGCACAGGCTCGAGGGTACGTGTGCTTCATGGGCTGCAGCACTCAGGCTTCAGTAGTTGTGACTTACAGGCTCTAGAGCACAGGCTCAATAGTTTTGGTGTGCATGCTCACACACACTCTCTGAGATCCCAAAGACTGTAGCCTGCCAGACTCCTCTGTCCATGGAATTTTCCAGGCAAGGATACTGGAGTGAGTTGCTGTTTCCTTCTCCAGAGGATCTTCCTGACCCAGGGATCAAACCCATGTCTCTTGTACCTCCTGCAGGGCAATTCTTTACCCCTGCACTACCTGGTAATCCCAGTACTTATTTGTGTTATGTAACTGAGATTTTGTTTCCTTCATGGAAAAAAAGTGATCTTCTTAAGATCACTATGTACATTATGTCTGGACAGGGTGAAAATGACAATTGAACATAGGTATATATCAATTGCTCTATGCCAGAAGGATTTCCCTGGTGGCTTAGAGAGTAAAGAATTCCCCTGCAATGCAGGAAACCAGGATTTGATCCCTGAGTCAGGAAGATCCTCTGGAGAAGGGAATGGCTACACACTCCTGTAGCTTTGCCTAGAGAATTCCATGGACAGAGGAGCCGGGTGGTCTACAGTCCACTGGGTCACAAAGAGTTGGACACGACCTGAGTAACTAACGATATGCCAGGAACTCTTCCAAGTGCTTTGTATATGTTGATTTATTTAATCATCACTACATTGCTACTAATATAAAGTAGGCACTCATATAAACCCCATTTTACAGATTAAGAAGCACAAGCACAAATAGGTTAAGTAACTTGTTCAAGTTCACCCAGCTAACAAATGCTGAAGATAAAGCTTCAAACCTCAGAATCTATGGCCCTAAACCCAGCATCTACGGCCCTAAGCACTAGGTAACACTGCCTTTCTTCTGAAGTGAGGTCTACAATACAGAGTAGAGTCCTTTGTGTTCGAGACTGTAAATTGTCCTCCATCATATATTCTTACCAGAGATATTTTGTATTTTTAGTCATTTGCAGCCAGATTGAATCCCACCAGCTTTCAAATCATGATTTGACTAGCTGAAGAGAAATGTGGAGGGAAGAGGCTCAAATAACACAAGCAAAGCTGGAGAGGTGGGATCCTTCTCCTCTTTCTTTAGGCAGGAAAATCTTCAGGCAGGGAAATCTTTTGAAAAATAGCTCATCAGTAGATCCCCCTAAAAGCTCTTTGCCTTCTAGAAGAAGCAAACAGCCAGCACAGATGCAAATTGTCCCTGAGACCAAGAAAAAACTTGAAACTATCAGAATGCAAATGGCATTGGTTTTCCTTTCCTGTTTTTGGATATGGATCCATTCCCAATTCTACCACTATCTTACTTGTACAACTTGATAGATTTGGTTTTTCCATCTGTAAAATGAAGGGTTGGAAAATGGCAAACAGATTTGCTTTCGTAGGCCATATCCAATTGATTTGTTGTTCTTGCCTGGAGTAGTTTAAGCCACTAGCGGTATTTGACCAGCACTGTCTGCCTTTGGGGGCTTCCCAGGTGGCACTGTTAGGGGAAGCACACTGATTGAAACCGCCCACCCTGGCCAGGCACCATAGTAACCATTTGCATGAGTTGTTTTATGACAGGATGTCCTGGTAAGGAACACGGAACTAACAAGCCTCCACCAACCGGAAGAATTCGGGAAAGGTCAAAAGGAGACAGTGCATGTCCAACCACCTCCCAGAATCCTTCTCTCTGGCATCCATGTTGGCTGAACAAGGCGTGCACCACCAGGAAGGACTCTGAGTCAGATGACTGGCTAAAGACCACCCAGAAACTAATCCCATCACCATAAAACCCGAGACAGAGCCACGTGACAGAGCAGTTCTCCTGGGTTCCCCTACCCTCCTGCTCTCCACCCGGGTGCCCTTTCCCAATAAAATCTCTTGCTCGGTCAGCACATGTGTCTCCTCGGACAATTCATTTCCAAATGTTAGACAAGAGCCCAGTTTCAGGCCCTGAAAGGGGTCCCCTTCCTGCAACAGCACTAGTGGTAAAGAACCTGCCTGTCACTGCAGGAGACATAAAAGATGCTGGTTCAATCCCTGGGTCAGGAAGATCTCCTGGAGAAGGAAATGGCAATCCATTCCAGTATTCTTGCCTAGAGAATCACGACGACAGAGAAGCCTGGCAGGCTACAGTCCATAGGGTTGCAAAGAGTCAGACACAACTAAAGTGACTTAGCAGTCACGCACACATGTATGCCTTTGGAGAAAAGTGTGTGTCAGTATATTGGCCAAGAATTTGCTTCCCTGGATTAGATGATTCTCTAGGCTCCTACACAATTTTATGTTCATGTGAAAATGGAAAGCCCTACAAGGAGAAAATAGTATAACAAAGCAAGAGATACGAATAAGATTTTTAAAAGTGGATTGTGAGGAAACAAAGTATAAGTGTTGAATTACCAATTATGCCAGAGGCAGTAAAAAGCAGGATTAATATTATGGGAAATCAAATCAGTAATGCGATAGGCAAATGTAAAATTAATGCTAAGGAAAAAAAACAAAGTAAGAAGTGGGACAGAAAGGGCAACATGAGGGATCTTTGTGGTGATGAACCAGTTTTGTGTTTTGACTGTGATAGTGGCAAATAGACCAACACACTTAATAAAATTTCATAAAATTAAGTACACCCACACCCACATGTACACAAAGACATCCACAAATGAGTACAACTAATACTGGGGATATCTGAATAAGATTGGTGAGTTGTATAAGTGTCAATATTCTGTTTATAATGTTATATTGTATTTTTATAAGATATATGGGAGAAAACTGAATAAAAAGTACATGAGATCTCTCTTTATTATTTCTTACAATTGCATGTGAACCTACAATGATCTCAATATAAAAAGTTAATTCAAAGAAAACATCAAAGCTATAAAGACATAAAAGGAGAATTGGAGATAAGAGAATAGATAAACAGACAAATAGTGTTATAAAATAGAACTAGGCGCAATGATCAAAGTAAAAATAGATTTAAATGATTTATGCTGAAAAAAATGCCAATTCTCACAGATTTAAAAGACTCACCAAAATCTAGACATAATGAAAGAAAGGAGACTGATTCTTAAACATGTGTCAAACTCCCCACATTATAATTGCAGCTGAAAATGAAAGCCAGATGAAGTAGCTAGGAATCAAGAGCTTGTAAACGGCCCTTGGACAATAGAGAAAGCTCACAGGAGAGGTGTGTTGATGAGCCGCTGTCCCAGTGACTTATTTTGGGGATTCCACTTCACCTGAAAGCCATGGACTGGTGACAAACCTGGAAACACTGCTGAATCACACATGCTGTGGGAGGAGCATCTGCACTGAGAGGAGGATTAGCATTCCCTACCATCTAAATGATTCCCTACCATTCACAAGCAATTTCTTAAAAGACAAGAGGACAACTTTCACAATTACTATTTAGATGCAGATCTAGGTACAAATCAAACTTAATGATCCCTATACTTGCCCTTGGAAACATTTCTTTAACCTTAATGCTGTGCATTCAGTCAATGGACAGTTATGGACACATGGCAGGGAGAAGGCACTGAAAATGTACAAAAATACCAAATCATACAGGACCCTTATCCCAAGCATTCCATTAGAGATGGGCATGTAATACTAACAATAATGACTATGATTTATTAAGTGTTATCTACATTCCAGACACTGTACAAGTGCTTTATATATTATTTAATTTAAAGATCTCAATAATTTTGTTGAAGGTAGAACTGAGATTTTATGTTTGTGTCACCCAAAGACTGCTATTTTCTAAGCTTACTGCCCATCGTTTTTCAAGATGAAGGTTAAATCATAAAGCCACTATTAAATACATCTTCTATAAACATGTACCAATTCATCATTTGTTCACTCATTTGTTCATCAACAAATAATTATTAGCATCATCTTTGGACCAGGATCTATGCTAGGTCCTGGGATACAATGATGAGAAAAACAGACAAGAATCCATCTTTAAGGAGCTTCAAGTTTAATGGGGAAAACTGGTATTATTCAAATATTGAAATGAATGGAGATGTTTTGTGTCTATGACAAGGCAATAGGGAAATATACTTGTTTTGAGAGTATATAAGGCAACAATTTGACCTGATAAGGAAATTAGGAGGGTTTCTCCAAAGAAGTCACACTTTAAGGAGATCAGAAGAGGAATTAAGAGTTATCTGGTTGAAGACTGGAAGGAAGGCACTCCAAGAAGAGGAAACAGTACGGGGAAAAACACTGTGTTGGGAAGAGGCATGACAACATGATTGATTAAAAGAGGGCCACTGCGGAGACAGTGAAGCAGTGTGGTACAAGATAAGGATGGAAACTTAGGAAGGTCCAGGACATGCTGAACTTCAGGGTCTGTGAAAGCAGCTTTACCTTTATCCTAAAAACAAGATAAAGTCATTGGAAGAGTTTAGAAAGGGAGTAATAGGGACATGATGAGTTTTGAATTTTCAATCAATTCATTTTTTTCTTTTGTCTTCTGTAGCCAAAACTGTTAGTGTGAACATCTCAATTATATTCTGCCTTATATTGTTTTCTGTAACATCAAATAATAAAATATCATCTCCCCAGCTAGAAGGGAGATACCTGGAAGGTTGGGGTTATTTCTTAAATCATATTTAATGGATTTAAGACATTCAAGATGTATGTTTATCAGTGCACTCCACTAAAAAAGAGAAAACATGCCCAATTAAACATGCCAGTAATTAAAAACAGCATCTCTATTCCAAAGATGTGAAAATACGGAAACAATGTGCATCTTTAACTTGATGAAATATTGTGCTTCCTTTTCCTCTCTCACAGCGCCTAGCACAAGACTGTCGTAAGTGGAGTGGGCAGAGTGCTAGACTTCAAATGAGGAATCTGAGTTTGCAACTGTTCCTGCCATGTATCTGAATAAGAAGGATTTTTTGCCCACTCCTCTATAAAATGACTGTGTGATCCCTGGGGTTCCTCCCAGACCCACATCTTCTCTGTGCAACAAATGCCTATCACAGCCCTAGGAAGGTGACTTAGAGGCTTTCCTCTGCTTGAAAGAGGGCCTGGCAGCGAGCTGTAGGATCCCCCACACCTCTCCACGTGAAAGGTGGTAGGAAATGTGCCTAGAAGCCACACAACTCTGATTAGAGACAGAAAACTGAAGGCTGGAGATGCCTGAAGTCACTCAGTCATGTTCGACTCTTTGTGACCCCATGAACAGTAGCCTGCACCAGGCTCCTCCGTCCATGGGATTTTCCAGGCAAGAGTACTGGAGTGGGTTGCCTAGTGATCAAGGAAACTTTCTGTAGGTCCCATGTTAACCAGAGGTGGGAGCAAATTATTGATTGTGTTATGGATTGAATTGCGTTACCCCCCAACCCACCCAAACATGAAGTCCTAATCTCCAGTATCTGCTGATGGGACCTTATTTGGAAATAAGGTCTTTGCAGATGATTGAGTTGAGATGAGATTATTAGGCTGGGTCCCCTAATCCTATATGACTGAGTCCTTATGAAAAAGAGATATTTGGACATAGAGACAGACATGTGCAAAGGGAACTGATATGAAGACAGGTGAGGAACATCATTTCCAAGCCAAGGAACACCTAAGGCTGCCAGAAGCCAGGGGAGATATGAAACAGCCCTCAAAAGGTGCCAACCATGCTGACACCTTGATTTTCTATTTCTGGTCCCCAAATTTTGTTTCAGCAGCCCCAGCAAACTACTATAGGATTGTATTACTGCAGTGATGCAGGGTCTTTCATTTCCTATCCTCCTCTGCTTCTGAGAGAGTAGTAGATGATCACAGACCAGGGGGAAGCAATACGTGAAATCCTTAAAAGAGTAAACTGTTCTCAACATGCTCCCATCTCTGCCTTCCACACCAGACAACTCCTCTGGCCTCAGGTACCAACACCTCATTCTGCCTTCTCATAGCCAAGAATACCTCTGAAGCCCTGTGCATATTACTCTCTCAACCCGAATTCCATTTTGCATCCTCCTCTCTCATTTGCCTTCATCTCATATACGTTTTAAAATTTAGCATTTGGCCCAAGGAAGGTATGAGGGATTTTGTAGCAGAGGTGATGAATCTTGTGGGTGTCAACATATAAATTTCTAACGGGTGAAACACCTCTCAGTGTGCAAGACATTACTTTCAGGAGCCATTCTGGTGAGCTGAGAGGACATGTAACATTTGGTTTTGATGGTTGAGATGATCAGATTTCCTCCATCCAAAATCCACCCTCCTATATTCTGAATCAATAGTCTTTTTGTAAGCTGAAGCCTTCTAGCAGACCCAACCCCAGTCCCAACAATTTACAGAACCCTATCCATTCATGCTTAATAAATGGTTCCCCCCAAGACTCTGCCCCAAACTGGTCCCTGTCCCCAGCTCTACAGGGATAGAAGATTGACCTGGAAGATGGTTAAGATGCTTGTCCCTACTAGCTCTAAGATGTAGTGATGCTAAAACTTCATGCTGGTTACGTAATCTTTGCTCACAGCCCCTTGTCCTTTACAGCCATTTTCTCTTCAACTTTTCCAAGCTTTCTCTTTTCATACGTGCCCTTAAACTGTGCCTAGAAATGGGAACAAGACTGAAATTCAAGTTTGTTGCAATATCCAGTGTAAAAGAATGGTACTAATAATTATTATTTAGAGTTTTCACTTCTTGAGAGCTCACTGTGTGCCTGAGCTGATAATTTGTTTCATAAGCACTTTTTTTTTTTTAACCCTTCCTATCCCTGGGTTGGGAAGATCCCCTGGAGAAGAAAATAGGAACCCACTCCAGTATTCCTGCCTGGAGAAGCCCATGGAGAGAGGAGCCTGGCCAGCTATGGTTCATGGGATCTCAGAGTTGGACATGACTGAAACGACTTAGTATGCATGCACATAAGCCTATCAAGTAGGTATGAATATGAATCCAATTTTATAATGAAGACTGAGGCCCACATAGATTAAAAAAACTTTTCTAAAATCAGATAGGAAGAGATAGAAGTGGGAATCAAACTTAGGTACAGCCAGGAGTCCATGCTTTTAATTACTTTGCTATATTTACTTCTCATGTCTGAAAATTAAAATGCCTTTGTTTATGGTTTAGGAAAACCTTACATCATGGAACTTGAATTAGTTCTGAAAATTAGAATAGAATTATGAAAACGCAGTTTTAACATTTGAAGACACCTTAGAGATTTTCTTGTCTTTCCCTCACTTAACAAATAAAGAATCTGAGGATTTCATGGGCAAAAATACTTGCCAACAGATAAACATTTACAAAGCTTTGCACTAAATCCAGATTTCCAGACTCTTAAGCCACGGCACAAGGGAAGAAGAGAAACATGTGTTAATCCTTGTATTAATGTTTTCAAACCCATGCACGCATCAGCATTATCTTGTAGGGTAGTTAAAACACAGATGGCTGGGTGTCATCCAAGGGTTTCTGTTTGATCCAAGGTTTGAACCTGGGCCTGAGAATTTTCATTTTTAAGTTCTCATTTGATGTTTCTGGGGGTAAATCACTTCTTTAAACTCAGAAGATGCTGCTTGATTGGGTAAGCAGGTGTCTTACCATGGTCATTGAGTAAGAACTACACCCTAATATGATGGTTCTTGGGACTTTCCTGGTGGCTCAGCAGTAAAGAATCCCTCTTCAATGCAGGAGACTGCCTGCAATGCAGAAGATGCAGGCTCACTCCCTGGGCAGGAAGATCCTCTGGAGAAGGAAATGGCAACCCACCACAGTATTTTTGCCTGGGAAATCCCATGGACAGAGAAGCCTGGTGGGATACAGTCCATGTGGTCACAAAGAGTTGGACATGACTTAGTGACTAAACCACCACCACCATGATGGTTCTTATCCTTGACTGAACATTGGAATCACCTGGGGAGATTTAAAAACCCACCACAGAGTCTGATTTAATTGGTGTTATGGATGGGCTGTGCATTGAATATTTTATAAGCCCTGAGATAATTCTTAAGTGCACTCAGAACTGAGAACCTCAGTCTTAATACTCATTGATTGTGGGTTTATATAAACTCTTTGTACTTCAGTTTTTGCATCTATTTAAAGAGAGTAATAATGGTACTGTGATTTTTATGAGTATTATATCAATTAATAAATTTAAAAAGTTTAGAAATACTCCTGGCATTTAGTAAATATTTTATAAAAGTTGGCTGTTGCCATCATCATTGTAGTTGTAATTAGTGTCTTCTTTACTCTTTCCCTTCTTACTACATGTTGTAATTTTCACAGGCTATTTTACGTGTAGGCAAGACTTTAAGTCTTTTCTAGAACAGGCTATATTAAAGTCATGAAAATTAAATGTGGCCACCTGGCCCCATCAGCTCCATCTTACACATTCTCACCATCCTCCCTAAAATAACCAAGAAAAGCAAAGCAAAACCAGAAGCTGCTCCATGGTTTCGGTTTTGTGTAGTGGAATCAGGAGGTAAAGATTTTTCTTTACATCGAAATTCCAAAGCCCTTGTTGAAAATCAATTAACCATAAATGTGACAGTTTTATTTTGTGACTCTTAATTCCATTCCACACAGTTATATGTCTCTCATTATGTGGTACCTCAGTATCTTGTTGATCAAGATATCTTGTAGTTTTGTACTAAGTTTTTAATTAGAAAATGTGAATCCACTAAGACTCTTTTCCAAGATTGTTCTGGCTATTCTTATTCTCTTGCACTTCCAAATGAATTTTAGAATCAGTGTGTCAATTTCTGAAAAGATGCAAACTGGGATTTTAATAGTGATTGCATTGAATCTATCAATCAAGTTGGGGCATATTGCTATTGTAAAAATTATTAAGTAAACCTTCTGATTCATGAACATGGTATCTCTTTCCATTTAACTCTTCGATTTCTTCCATCAATCTTTCATAGTTTTCAGACTATAGGTTTTGTATTTTTGGTTAAATTAATTCTTAAGTATCTTATTTTTTATTCTTTTTGATGCCAATATCAATGTAAAGGCAAAGGAGAGAAGGAAAGGTATATCTTCTGAATGCAGAGTTCCAAAGAATAGCAAGGAGAGATGAGAAAGCACTCCTAAGTGATCAGTGCAAGGAAAGAGAGGAAAACAATAGAATGGGAAAGACTATAGATCTCCTCAAGAAAATTAGAGATTTGAAAGGAATATTACATGCAAAGATGGGCACAATAAAGACAGAAATAGCATGGACCTAACAGAAGCAGAAGATATTAAGAAGAGGTGGCAAGAATACACAGAAGAGCTATACAAAAAAGACCTTAATGACCCAGATAACCACGATAGTGTGATCACTCACCTAGAGCTAGACATCCTGGAGTGTGAAGTCAACTAAGCCTTAAGAAGCATCACTACAAACAACGCTAGTGAAGCTGATGGAATTCCAGCTGAGCTATTTCAAATTCAGAAGATGATGCAATTAAAGTGCTGCACTCAATATGCCAGCAAATTTGGAAAACTCAGCAGTGGCTACACACCTGGAAAAAGTCAGTTTTCATTCCAATCCCAAAGAAAGGCAATGCCATAAAATATTCAAACTACCATACAATTGCACTCATCTCACATGCTAACAAAGTAATGCTCAAAATTCTCCAAGCCAGGCTTCAGTAGCATGTGAACTGAGAACTTCCAGATGTTCAAGCTGGATTAGAAAAGGCAGACAAACCAAAGGTCAAATTGCCAATATCCATTGGATCGCAGAAAAAGCAAGAGAGTTCCAGAAAAAAATCTACTTCTGCTTTATTGACTACACCAAGCCTTTGACTGTATGGATCACAATGGACTGCGGAAAATTCTTCAAGAGATGGGAATACTGACCACCTTACCTGCCTCCTGACAAATCTGTATGCAGGTCAAGAATCAACAGTTTGATGGGACATGGAACAACAGATTCCCAAATTCAGAAAGGAGTATGTCAAGACTATATGTTGTCACTCTGCTTATTTAACTTATATGCAGAGTACATCATGCAAAACGCCAGGCTGGATGAAGCACAAGCTGGAATCAAGATTGCTGGGAAAAATCTCAATGGCCTCAGATATGTAGATGGCATCACCCTTATGGCAGAAAGTGAAGGGGAATTAAAGAACCTCTTGATGAAAGTGAAAGAGGAGAGTCAAAAAGCTGGCTTAAAATTCAACACTCAGAAAGCTAAGATCATGGCATCAGTCCCATCATTTCATGGCACATAAATGAGGGAACAATGGAAACAGTAACAGACTTTATTTTCTTGGACTCCAAAATCACTCCAGATGTTGACTGCAGCCATGAAATTAAAAGACGCTTGCTCTTTGGAAGAAAAGCTATGACCAACCTAGACAGTGTATTAAAAAGCAGAGACATTACTTTGTCAGTGAAGGTCTATATAGTCAAGGCTATGGTTTTTCCAATAGTCATGTATGGATGTAAGAGTTGGACCATAAAGAAGGCTGAGAACCAAGAATTGATGCTTTTGAATAGTGGTATTGGAGAAGACTCTTGAGAGCCCCTTGGACTGCAAGATCAAACAAGTCAATCTGAAAGGAAATCAGCCCTGAATAACGTTGATCAAAATCTACCTGGATGGACGTGGGCTGTCTTTCACCTCACAGAGCTCTAGCTTGACCTATCCACTTTAACAATTTAATTTAAGCAAATAAAGTGCATTCTGATCAAGTCAGTAATTACTGTAATAAGTAGTTAATATGCAGGACATGTAAATTGAGATTTATTGTAAAGGAAATAGATAAAAAACTGGTCACAGACTTTTGGACTCTGTGGGAGAAGGTGAGGATGGGATGATTTGAGAGATATACATTGAAATATGTGTATTATCATATGTGAAATAGATCGCCAGTCCAGGTTCGATGCATGAGACAGGGTGCTCAGGGCTGGTACACTGGGATGACCCTGAGGGATGGTATGGGGAGGGAGGTGGGAGGGGGGTTCAGGATGGGGCACACATGTACACCCATGGCTGATTCATGTCAGTGTATGGCAAAAACCACTACAATATAATTAATTTTTTAAAAAAAGAAAAAAAACTGGTCAAAATAATGAGACTAATTTTACCAGAGACCAAGAGAAAAATCCTATATGCATGATCAAAAAATTAAACTTCATCAGTCTGGAACTGGAGAGACATGGCTTAACAGCAGCAAATGTAAAAACAACTTCATGATTTAAGCTTGATATGAATCAACAATATGGCAAGTCTACCACTTAATCTTTTTGTTGCATTCAAAGAAACTTATCATACACAATGATGATGATGTTCTCAGTATTTGGGGATGGTCAATTTGTTCCAGGAGTTGCACATTTAAATTTTCACAGCATATTTTGAAAAAAAAACTTTGACCAACTGAAGGCAAGCTGGAAAATATTCCAAGGATGTTGAAAGTTGTTTAATACCTTATTTCAAGAAATGCTGTGGAGACACTAGAAACTCTATCTACACTGGTGGAAAAAAAAACCTATGGGAGACACTATAATAAAGGATAAAAGAAAGATACAAGAAGAAAGATTTGACTTAGTCTATGTAGATCCAAAAAGTGAACCAAAGATCTTGAAAAGCAGACATCTTTTAAGGCAAATGACTGAAAGTGAATGATAATGAAGTGTACCATTTACCAAGCATAGAGCTAATATGTATCCTATATACTTTATTTTTCATGAAAGCCCTTTTGAGCGTTGAATAGCAAGCACTACTATTTCTATTGTATGGATTAAAAACATTCAAGCTTAGAAAAATTCAAATAACTCATCCAAGGTCCTAAAATAAATTAGTAAGTTCTTATTCAGGGTTGTATTTTCATAACCCTTTGTTGTAGGTATTATTTCAGTTACAAGAGAACCTGAAGTTACCAAATATACTAAAGGCCAAAGGTGACTACATACTGGAACTGGCTTAATAAGCACCTAGTTTGTGCTGGAACTGGGCAATACATTTTTTATTTTTTATTTATTTATTTTTTTAGAAAGCAGCTGTTTGCCTTCACAGTTTCTGTTTTTAATTTTGCTGCAGTGGGTCTTGATTGTGACATGCAAGATATTTGCTGCATCATGTAGGATCTTTCTTTGCAATGTGACACACAGACTCTCTAGCTGCCATGTGTGGACTTAGTTGCTTCTTGGTATGTGGGATTCTAGTTCCTGACCAGTTGTCAAACCCAATCCCCTGCATTGCAAGGTGGATTCTTAACCACTAAGCTATGAGGGAAGTCCCTGGGCAATACATTTTATAAGCACAATTAATTTTCTACAATAATGGTTTTTGCAATGGTTATCATCATTCCCATCTTAGATAAGGAAATGGAGGCAAAGACAGTGACTTGCTCAAGATCATAAGCCACAGAGATGAGATTAGAACCCAGGTCTATGGGAGTTAACCACTACACTATGTCGCCTCTCTCAGAGAAGCAGGAAGAATTTTCTAACAAAAATTCTTCAAGAGACAGTCAGTGAAGTAGTCCAAGTAGAGGCTGATGGTCCCTATGTGAGGGCAGATCCATAGACTGAGATGCCTGGGTAATCCAAGGTTTTATAACTATATCAAATTTGCTTTTCAGATTAATTCTTCACAGGGTGTGCCAAACACTGAGTAGATGCTCGGTAAGAAGTTGTTGACTTGCATGGAATAGAGTCCACTCGCAGGAAGGGGACCCCTTAGTGCCTTGCTGTGGGAGTTGTGGCTTTGCAAGTGAACTCTCTAGCTATTTGTGTCAAGGCTGAATTAGAGGGAGGCAGGCTTCCAAGCATAGCTAGCAATTACAGTCCAAACCACAAATTCATGCACTGGACTGGCTGCTTGCATGGGAAGAAGAAGGAAGGAGGCACCTTCAAGGGGACAGCAGGATAATGTGGGGGCAACCATGGGCCCCAGCCCTGGAGCTGTGGCCACAAGAACAGGCTGGACAGCTGGCCTCAGTCTCGATTTGGATTAAGATGCTTGTTCTGTTCTGCCTCCCAGGCCTCACCCTTCCTGCCTCAAGGGCTGTCCACTCTAGTGTCTGAAGAGGTGATTAACTGGAGACAGACTCAGATCCAGTCAAGAAGTGTTCTTGGACTAAGATTCACTTTGGGAGTGAAAGATACCCTTCCAGTGGTACTTCATAGAAATTCCCTTCTCTTGCCACCTATATAGTTTAAAGGTCACGATCCATGAAAAAATATGAATTGAATGCATGCACACTAAGCATATGTCTGAGCACAAATTTAACTGGAGCTGTAAAATGGTATTGTAGGGAGAATATGTAACCCATGTTTTGACTGGGGAGATGGGAGTTCCCTGGGACCAAATGTTCTCAGAAAAACATACATAGATTATCTGCTTGGCTTTTGATGGAAGATAAAAGTCCTCTTGCTCAATGGCCACCTCACTAGTTTACTAGAAATAACCTGAAGATGGCGGGGGAATAGGATGAGGAGACCACTTTCTCCCCCACAAATTCATTGAAATATCATTTGAATGCTGAGCAATTCCACAAAACAACTTCTGAAAGCTGGCGGAGGACACCAGGCACCCAGAAAGGCAGCCCATTCTCTTCAAAGGGAGGTAGGGCAAAATATAAAAGATAAAAAGAGAGACAAAAGAGTTAGGGACGAAGACCCATTCCAGGAAGGTAGTCGTGAAGGAGGAGAAGTTTCCAATCACCAGGAAACCCTCTCACCGGCGGGTCTATATGGAGTTTTGGAATCTTGGAGGGCAACATAAGCAGGAGGGAAAAAAAAAAAAAAGAACCCACAGATAACGTACCTAGCCGCGACTTCCAGCAGAGAGGTAGCCTGGACACTTGTGTCCACCAGCAGTGAGCAGGGGCTGGACAAGGAGGCGCGGGCTGCCTGCTTGGCGGGGGACTGGGCCTGAATGCCCTGAGGACAATCTGAGGGAGCCAGTGTGAGATAGCAACCCAAACTGTGGGATAGCCAGAGAGAGAGAAAAAAAAAACAAAGAGAGAGAGAGAACTTTCCCAAGAAAGGCTCTGGGGCACAGTCTGGTCCGCTCACAGAACAAAGGCTTGAGCGAATACCAGAGGAGAGTTAGCAGGCTGCGGACTGGCCCCTCCCCTGGTGGGAGACAGAGAGCAGACGGGCAACAGGCAGAGCCAGAAGGCAAGGGGCAATCTCGGCCCCAGAGACGGCATCCTCCACCAAACTGAGAGCAGGCTCCCAGTTACTAACCAAGTCTTCCTGGGATCCTGGGCGGTTGACATCTGCCAGGAGGGTCACAGAGATCAGCTCCCCAGAGGAGACACATGGTATACCTGAGAAGGCACTCCTGCTGTGCACCCAGGAAAGCAAGGGGCTGGGACGGGGGAGGTGATAAGATGCACCCCCCGGCTGGTAGAGTGAGCTCGCCAAGCACCTGGTCACCTGAGCTGCTTGGACCTGGGAGGGCACAAAACGCAGGCCCAACTGAGTCTGTGCCCCTGTGGAGTACCCGAGAACCTGAACCTGAGCGGCTTAGACCTGGGAAGTGCATGCAACCCAGGGCCTGCTTTAGACAGTTCCCCTGCAGAGCAACCTGGAGCCTGAGCAGTGTAGACAGGGAAAGCACACACTCCCGTAAGTGGGGCAAACCCAGTGTGGCCCAGGCACTGTGTGCACTCCCCACATACGCCAGTGGTATCTGTTTGCAGTGTTCCTCCCTCCCCACAGCACAACTGGACAAGTGAGCCTAAATAAGTGACCACCTTTGCCCCTTGTGTCAGGTCAGAAATCAGACACTGAAGAGACTTGCAAACAGAGGAAGCCAAAATAAACAAAGAAGAGGGAACCACTTTGGAAATGACAGGTGCAACAGATAAAAACCCTGCAGTTAGCACTGACTACATGGGAAGGGGCCTATAGACCGTGAGAAGAAGTATAAGCTGGAACAAGGAACTGTCTGAAACTGAACTGACCCCACACTGTCCTCAACAGCTCCAGAGAAATTCCTAGATATATTTTACTATTATCATTTTTTAAGTTTTTTTTTTTATTTTTAAGTTCTTTATTACTCCTTTAATTTTCATTTTTATAACCTACTATTACCTTGCAAAAAAAGGACCCTATTTTTAAAGCAAATTTCATATATTTTTTTTTATAATTTTTGTGATTTTGTTTTGCTTTTTTAATATTGTATTTTTAAGAATCTAACCTCTACTCTAGATATTTAATCTTTGCTTTCTGGTTTTTGTTATCAATTTTGTACCTTTAAGAATCCAATCCTCAGTACCCATTTTTCCTTAGGAGTATGATTACTGGCTTAATTGCTCTTCCCCCTTTTGACTCTCCTTTTTCTCCCCCAGGTCACCTCTATCTCCTCCCTCCCCCTTCTCTTCCCAACTCTGCGAATCTTTTTGGGTGTTCCGGCCTGTGGAGAACACTTAGGGAACTGACTACTGGCTAGATCTGTCTCTCTCCTTTTGACTCCCCCTCTTCTTCTCCTGGTCACCTCTATTGCTTTCCTCCCTCTTGTCTTCTCTATGTAACTCCGTGAACCTCTCTGGGTGTTCCAGACTGTGGTGAGCCCATAGGGAAGAGATTACTGGCTAGATTGCTCTCACCCCCCTTTTGATTCCTCCTCTTCTCCTCCTGGTCACCTCTATCTCCCTCCTTCCTCTTCTCTTCTCCATGTAACTCTGTGAACCTCTCTGGTTGTCCCTCACTGTGGAGAATCTTTTCACCATCAACCTAGATGTTTTATCATTGGTGCTGTAGGGATAGAGAAGTCTTGAGACTACTGTAAGAACAAGACTGAAAGCTAGAGGCAGGAGGCTTAAATCCAAAACTTGAGAACTCCAGAAAACTCCTGACTCCAGGGAACATTAATCAACAAGAGCTCATCCAAAACCCTCCATACCTACACTGAAACCAAGCTCCACCCAAGAGCCAACAAGTTTCAGAGCAAGACATACCAAGCTAATTCTCCAACAACGCAGGAACATAACCCTGAGCATTAAAATACTGGTGGCCAAAAGTCACAGCAAACCTAGAGACGCCTCAAAACTCACTACTGGACACTTCATTGCATTCCAGAGAGAAGAGATCCAGCTCCACCCACCAGAACACCAACACAAGCTTCCCTAACCAGGAAACCTTGACAAGCCACTCATCCAACCCCACCCACAGGGAGGAACCTCCACAATAAAGAGGAACCACAAACTACCAGTATACAGAAAGGCAACCCCGAACATAGCAATCTAAACAAGATGAAAAAGCAGAGAAATATTCAGCAGGTAAAGGAACATGATAAATGCCCACCAAACAAAACAAAGGAGGAGGAGATAGGGAGTTGACCTGAAAAAGAATTCAGAATAATGATAGTAAAAATGATCCAAAATCTTGAAAAAAAAAAAATGGAGTTACAGATAAATAGTCTGGAGGCAAGAATTGAGAAGATGCAACAAATGTTTAACAAGGACCTAGAAGAAACAAAAAAGAGCCAATCAATAATGAATAATGCAATAACTGAGATCAAAAACACTCTGGAGGGAACCAACAGTAGGATAACTAAGGCAGAAGATAGGATAAGTGAGGTGAAAGATAGAATGGTGGAAATAAATGAAGCAGAGAGGAAAAAAGAAAAAAAGAATTAAAAGAAATGAGGACAACCTCAGAGACCTCTGGGACAATGTCAAACACCCCAAAATTCGAATCATAGGAGTTCCAGAAGAAGAAGACAAAAAAGGAAGGCCATGAGAAAATTCTTGAGGAGATAATAGTTAAAAGCTTCCCTAAAATGGGGAAGGAAATAGCCATCCAAATCCAAGAAACCCAGAGAGTCCCAAACAGAATAAACCCAAGGCAAAACACCCCAAAACACATATTAATCAAATTAACAAAGATCAAACACAAAGAGCAAATATTAAAAGCAGGAAGGGAAAAACAACAAATAACACACAAGGGGATTCCCATAAGGATAACAGCTGATCTTTCAATAGAAACTCTTCAGGCCAGAGGGAATGGCAGGACATACTTAGAGTGATGAAAGAGAAAAACCTACAACCCAGATTACTGTACCCAGAAAGGATTTCATTCAAATACGAAAGAGAAATCAAAAGCTTTACAGACAAGCAAAAGCTGAGAGAATTCAGCACCACCAAACCAGCTCTTCAACAAATGCTAAAGGATCTTCTCTAGACAGAAAACACAGAAAAGGTGTATAAACTCAAACCCAAAACAACAAAGTAAATGGCAATGGGATCATTCTTATCATTAATTACCTTAAATGTAAATGGGTTGGATGCTCCAACCAAAAGACAAAGACTAACTCAATGGATACAAAAACAAGACCCCTATACATGCTGTCTACAAGAGACCCACCTCAAACCTAGGGACACATACAGACTGAAAGTGAAGGGCTGGAAAAAGATATTCCACACAAATGGAGACCAAAAGAAAGCAGGAGTAGCAATACTCATATCAGATAAAATAGACTTTGAAATAAAGGCTGTGAAAAGAGAAAAAGAAGGACACTACACAATGATCAAAGGATCAATCCAAGAAGCAGATATAACATTTATAAATATATATGCACACAGCAGAGGAGCACCACAATATGCAAGGCAAATGCTAACAAGTATGAGAGGGGAAATTAAGAGTAACACAATAATAGTAGGAGACTTTAATACCCCACCAACACCTATGGATAGATCAACTAAACAGAAAATTAGCAAAGAAACAAACTTTAAATGATACAATGGACCAATTAGTTAGATCTAATTGATATCTATAGGACATTTCACCCCAAAACAATGAATTTCACCTTTTTCTCAAGTGCACATGGAACCTTCTCCAGGATAGATCACATCCTGGGCCATAAATCTAGCCTTGGTAAATTCAAAAAAGTTGAAATCATTCCAAGCATCTTTTCTGATTGCAATGCGGTAAGATTAGATGTCAACTACAAGGAAAAAAAAAAAAACTATTAAAAATACAAACATATGGAGGCTAAACAACATGCTTTCGAATAACCAACAAATCACAGAAGAAATAAAAAAAAGAAATCAAAATATGCATGTAAATGAATGAAAATGAAAGCACAACAACCCAAAACCTACAGGACTCAGTAAAAGCAGTGCTAAGGGGAAGGTTCACAGCAATACAAGCTTAACTCAAGAAATAACAGAAAAATCAAATAAATAACCTAACTCTAAACCTAAAGCAACTAGACAAAGAAGAAATTAAGAACCCCAGGGTTAGTAGAAGGAAAGAAATTATAAAAATTAGGGCAGAAATAAATGAAAAAGAAACAAAGGGGACCATAGAATAAATGAACAAAGCTAAAAGTTGGTTCTTTGAGAAGATAAATATAGACAAACCATTAGCCAGACTCATCAAGAAAAAAAAGGGAGAAGAATCAAATCAATAAAATTAGTAATGAAAATGGAGAAATCACAACAGACAACACAGAAATACAAAGGATCATGAGAGACTAGTATCAGCAACTATATGCCAATAAAGTGGACAACTTGGAAGAAATGGACAAATTCTTAGAAAAGTATAACTTTCCAAAATTGAATCAGGAAGAAATAGAAAATCTTAATAGACCCATCACAAGCATAGAAATCGAAACTGTAATCAGAAATCTTCCAACAAACAAAAGCCCAGGACCAGACAGCTTCACAGCGAATTCTACCAAAAATTTAGAGAAGAGTTAACACCTATCCTACTCAAACTCTTCCAGAAAATTGCAGGGGAAGGTAAACTTCCAAACTCATTCTATGAGGCCACCATCACCCTAATAGCAAAACCAGACAAAGATTCCACAAAAAAAGAAAACTATAGGCCAATATCACTGATGAACATAGATGCAAAAATCCTTAACAAAATTCTAGCAAACAGAATCCAACAACATATTTAAAAGATTATACATCATGACCAAGTGGGCTTTACCCCAGGGATGCAAGGATTCTTCAACATTCACAAGTCAATCAATGTGATACATCACATTAACAAATTGAAAGTAAAAACCGTATGATTACCTCAATAGGTCCAGAGAAGGCCTTTGACATAATTCAACATCCATTTATTATAAAAACTCTCCAGAAAGCAGGCATAGAAGGAACATACCTCAGCATAATAAAAGTCATATATGATAAACCAACAGCAAGCATTATCCTCAATGGTGAAAAATTGAAAACATTTCCCCTAAAGTCAGGAACAAGACAAGGGTGCCCACTCTCACCACTACTATTCAGCATAGCATTGGAAGTTTTAACCACAGCAATCAGAGAAGAAAAAGAAATAAAAGGAATCCAGATTGGAAAAGAAGAAGAAAAACTCTCACTGTTTGCAGATGACATGATCCTCTACATAGAAAACCCTAAAGACTCCACCAGAAAATTACTAGTGCTAATCAATGAATATAGTAAAGTTGCAGGATATAAAATTAACACAGAGAAATCCCTTGCATTCCTATGCACTAAAAATGAGAGAACAGAAAGAGAAATTAAGGAAACAATTCCATTCACCATTGCAATGAAAAGAATAAAATACTTAGGAATAAATCTACCTAAAGAAACAAAAGACACACACACACACACACACACACACACATATATATATAACTATAAAACACTGATGAAAGAAAACAAAGATGACACAAATAGATGGAGAAATATACCATGTTCATGGATAGGAAGAATCAATATAGTGAAAATGAGTATACTATCCAAAGCTATCTACAGATTCAATGCAATCCCTATCAAGCTACCAACGGTATTTTTCACAGAACTAGAACAAATAATTTCACAATTTGTATTGAAATACAAAAAACCTCTAGTAGCCAAAGTAATCTTGAGAAAGAAGAATTGAATTGGAGGAATCAACCTGCTTGATTTCAGACTATACTACAAAGCTACAGTCATCAAGACAGTATGGTACTGGCACAAAGACAGAAAACTAGATCAATGAAACAAAATAGAAAGCCCAGAGATAAATCCACACACCTATGGACACCTTATCTTCGACAAAGGAGGCATGAATATACAATGGAGAAAAGACAATCTCTTTAACAAGTGGTGCTGGGAAAACTGGTCAACCACTTGTAAAAGAATGAAACTAGAACACTTTCTAACACCATACACAAAAATAAACTCAAAATGGATTAAAGATCTAAATGTAAGACCAGAAACTATAAAACTCCTAGAGGAAAACAGAGGCAAAACACTCTCCGACATAAATCACAGCAGGATCCTCTTTGACCCACTTCCCAGAGTAATGGAAATAAAAAGTAAAAATAAACAAATGGGACCTAATTAAACTTAAAAGCTTTTGCACAATGAAGAAATTATAAGCAAAGTGAAAAGACAGCCTTCAGAATGGGAGAAAATAATAGCAAATGAAGAAACAGACAAAGGATTAATCTCAAAAAATACACCAGCAGCTCCTGCAGCTCAATTCCAGAAAAAAATAAATGACCCAATCAAAAAATGGGCCAAAGAACTAAACAGACATTTCCCCAAAGAAGACATACAGATGGCTAACAAAGACATGAAAAGATGCTCAACACCACTCATTATCAGAGAAATGCAAATCAAAACCACAATGAGGTACCATACCATGCCGGTCAGAATGGCTGCTATCAAAAAGTCTACAAACAGTAAATCCTGGAGAGGGTGTGGAGTAAAGGGAACCCTCTTACACTGTTGGTGGGGATGCAAACTAGTACAGCCACTATGGAGAACAGTGTGGAGATTCCTTAAAAAACTGGAAATAGAGCTGCCATATGACCCAGCAATCCCACTGCTGGGCATACACACCAAGGAAACCAGAACTGAAAGAAACACATGTACCCCAATGTTCATCACAGCACTGTTTACAATAGCTAGGGCATGGAAGCAACCTAGATGTCCGTTGACAGATGAATGGATGAGAAAGCTGTTGTACATATACACTATGGAATATTACTCATCTATTAAAAAGAATGCATTTGAATCAGTTCTAATGAGGTGGATGAAACTGGAGCTTATTATACAAAGTGAAGTAAGTAAGAAAGAAAAATACCAATACAGTACATTAACAAATATATATGGAATTTAGAAAGATGGTAATGATGAACCTATATGCGAGACAGCAAAAGAGACACAGATATAAAGAACAGACTGTTGGACTCTGTGGGAGAAGGCGAGGGTGGGATTATTTGAGACAATAGCATTGAAACATGTATATTATCATATGTGAAATAGAGCGCCAGTCCAGGTTTGATGCATGAGACAGGATGCTCAGGGCTGGTGCACTGGAATGACCCTGAGAAATGGGATGAGGAGGGAGGTGGGAGGGGAATTCAGGATGGGGAACATATGTAAACCCATGGCTGGTTCACATCAATGTATGGCAAAAACCACTACGTATTATAAAGTAATTAGCCTCCAATTAAAATAAATAAATTTAAAAAAAAGAAAAAAAGAAAGTTAACTTGGAAAAAAAAAAGAGAGAAAGAACCCTTCCCTAGGCCAAAGCAGAGGTTCTCAAACATTTTGGTCTCAAGTCCCATTTACATTCTTAAAAATAATTTAGGAGCTTTTGTTTATGTGATTTATACCTCTCAATACTTATCATAGTTGAAATTGCCTGAGAAATGTTTAAAATAATAATTTATTAATTCCTTTAAAACAATAATAAACCATTACAGGTCAAGACAGTTTTTTTCCTTAAATTTTTTTCTAAAATGAAAATACTTTGTGAGAAGAATGTCACTGCTTTATATTTTTGGAAATCTCTTTAATGTCTGGCATAATAGAAGGCAGCTGTGCTTTAAGATCTGCTTCTGCTTCCAATCTGCTGTGATATGTTGTTTGGGTTGAAGGTTATGAAGAGAATCCCACCTCACACAGTCTGTACTTGGGAAAGAGGGGAGTATTTCAATAGCCCTTTTAGATAACTGTAGTGATTCTTTTTTTTTTTTTAACCACACCAAAACCGATCATTTGCAGAGTAGAACCTGACTTCATATCAGTGGGCTTTTCATACTCTGTTACATTAAAATCCATGCACTTTGAATACATCTTTTACCCATACATGGTTTTGAAATATCATACATTAATCATTTGAAAAATACTGACTCACTGAATTATGCAGATCTTCCAAATATTGATACATTGCATTCAACAGTATTTTAAAAATCTCACATCTATTAATATTTCCACTTATCAGAAAAATCTTGAAATACTGGGAACTTGTGAAGCTCATGGTGGCAGATAAAAATTTTTCAAAATTCTAATTTTCACTTGAAAGTTCAAATGTTATCATTGACATTGGATATTGTCAGTTGTTTCCCTTGAAGTGACAGACTCACTTTGTTCATTTTTTGAGAAAATGCCTGCCAAATACTCAAGTCTGAATAACCAGTTCATCTGTTAATCACTTTTTCAGGAATAAATGGTTTTCCATGGGAAAAGTGGGTAGTTCAGTTCACAGCTCAAACAATCACATAAGTGCTTAGCCTTGAGAATTTGGTATGCAGCAAAAGTGTTTTATGGGTGCTTCTCATCTTGTCACAGGAAATATTAAGAATATGTATACTCAAGGATTGAGATTTTAATAAAAGTAACACTACTCACTGCCTCATCATAAATGTTCTTAAGAAACTGCCTTTTTCCTGTGAGTGTGTGGTGTGGCAGAAGGCAATGCCGGTGGACATCACTGCCTCAGTTTGCTCTGAAGGCCAGCAGTTACCCCATAGTCGATTCTGTACCATCAGTGGGAATGTGAACTTAGTGAGAATGCAGATAACATCTCAGTACTACTTATGAACATAGTTTGACGTTGCAGATCTTCTGACAGGTTCTTAGGGATCCCAAAGGCCCATGTACCTCACTTTGTTGGGTGGAAGCATCGAAAGACCTTACTAAAATGCAACCATCACCTAGGAGGGGTGAGTAGGAAAACAAACTCTTGGCAGTCACTGCCAGCATTGTGTGGACGCAGTAGACAGAGTTCAGCAAGTGTGACCTTCAACTTTAGGAGTCAGATAAATCTGGGAAAGAATACCAGATCCCACACCTTGCAGTTCTGTAAATCATGCAATAAAAGGCCTTGGTTTTTTCATCTGTAAATGGAGATAATAATCCCAAACCCTTCAGTTTGCTAGAAGTGTTTAATATGACAATTAAGTACCTAATGCATGAAGTAAAGTGAAAGTGTTAACCACTCAGTTCTGTCTGACTCTTTGTGACCCCACTGACTGGAAGCCGACCAGGATCCTCTGTCCATGGAATTTTCCAGGCAAGAATACTGGAGAGGGTAGCCATTCCCTTGTCCAGGGGATCTTCACGACCCAGGGGATCTGGGTCAAACCCGGGTTTGCCGCATTGCAGGCAGATTCTTGAGCCACCGGGGAAGCCCCAAGAATACTTAGTAAATGTTAGTACAACAGTATATACTAAATAAAAGTTAACTGATTTTATAAGTTATATTCTTAATAACCTAGAAATAATGAAATAAAAGATGGCTAAGTTTTTATGGACTTGGGTAACAGAAAACTACCTTGGGGCTTCAGGGTAGAAAATTTCTGAGTATCAGTCAAGAGTGGACATCTAGAGGGTGCATAGAAAAGAGATGCAGAAAGGACTAAAGACAGTCTTCACTTTTTCATTCGTCCATTCAAGTATATGATGATCACCTACTGCAGGCTGACTCCAATTGTGTACTAAGAAAAGTCGCCAAGTTATGACAACAACTGGTACAGTGGGCAGGATGTGGTGTTCAAGTCAGGAACCTTGGCTTTTGGTCCTAGTTTCGTACTAGCTGTGTCACCGAGGGCATGCCCTTTAAATCCTCTGAAATTTGTTTTCCCTATTTGCAAAACAGGAAAGATAACAATGCTTCACTGTGATGTTACAATGAATAAGTGTAAACATTTGGTTAAAGCAATCTTTAATCATTTTGGTGCCTGTGGTTTTTGAAGTGACTCACCTTTTAATGTTTTGAAAAGCACTGGAGAAAGAAGAAAGGAGTCCCTCCATCCCTAGTATCTTTGACTCTAAACTTAATAAAAACACCTGTCTACTTTTGAGGGGTCTTAGTATACACAGTGTCAATATAGCTAGTATATGGCACACGGTATCATTATTGCTCCACAAAGAGCAGCTATTATTTATAATTTTGTAGCGAGACAGAGATACCTCCGTGGAAGCTGACACATAATAAGCCTAGAAAATAAATGATAAGGACTTTTAGCATAAGGCCAAATACTAAAATTTACTAGCAGGGATTTAATATTGATAGAATGAAAGGTCTGATTCTCATTTAGAGACTCATTCTGTGGCCAAACCACAATGGAACATCTTCTTACCTTCCTATCACCACTCTTGAAATCTAACCTACCTTTAAGCAGCATTGGAAGCAAAGGGGTTGTATAAATGATAAATTGTGCTGGTCTGAGCAAATGATTAGATAGAGCCTTAGTGGGGGGTAAGGAGTGGAGTATGGAGAAAACAAAGGATCTGAAAGGATTAAGAATGTTTAAGGGCAGAGAGATAGATCAGCTTCCAAGAAGGGATGTGAAGTATCTCTGCTGACACTGGGGAATGCTACATGGAGCACCCCAGGACCCTATAGCGAGCACCCCAAGCCTCAGGGAGCCTAAAGAAGGAGAAAATAGCACAGAGAGGTCTTTTCTACTCTCTGCTTCATAACAGAATGTGTATAAGATAGGAAATACCACCAAATTCATGGTGAACATTCTGTACATCTCCTGGGAGTTTGACAGCCTGGCAGTTAATCTCCTTGGTTTGGGGCTATATTTTATATTTTAAAACATATAAATAATATCTACTAAGTGTCAGGAATTAATGCAATTCACACATATTTTTCTTGTAATCCCAATAAATTAGAGTGAGATGAATCAAATGAATTATGCCCATTTCATAGATAAAGAAACTGAGGCAAAGTACTTTGCCTAAACTATTTCATCAACAAGGGGCAGACTCGCGGGAGTCAGAGTATCAGACTCCAGAGTTCAGCCCCCTAATCACACAGCTCTGCCATTACTAAGAGAGTAAATGTGGGATACAAGTATTTTGATGCTGATAACTCGGTGATGATGTAATGACGATAAGGAGGAGGAAGGTGCCCACTGTCAAAGTAATACTTTGACTTTGTAGTCAAAATACTACATGCTAAGACTGCTGCTGCTGCTAAGTCACTTCAGTCGTGCCCGACTGTGTGTGACCCCATAGACGTCAGCCCACCAGGCTCCCCCGTCCCTGGGATTCTCCAGGCAAGAACACTGGAGTGGGTACATGCTAAGACTAGCAGACTGTAAACAATGACTATAATTTTTTTTTTTTTTTTTTTTTAGGAAAAGTATTATGTTTTAAACTTCCAGTTTAACCTCCTGAAGGATTGTCTGAAGTCTGCACAAGGGTCAGTAGAACAGGAAAGTAAGAAAAAAGTCAGAGAATTTATGAATATGTCCTTCCCCTGTCCAATCCCCATTTTTAATGCCTCACCCCTCCCCAGAATCCTTGCAGAACTTAGGCAGGCTTGCAAAGTTGCTGCCACTGAAGTACCTAGAGATGGATGGAGCCTCAAGCTTCAGGAATCATTCATCTCCTACTTGAAAAGAAACTTCCACAGGACTACAGAAGAGAGATGTGGATTACATTTCCTTAGGGGCTGCTTAGCATGAAATGAATTATTGGAGGAGATCTGACAGTGTTGTTCACATGATCCCCTGTAACCAAATAGCCACCAGAAAGTCTCTCAAAGTATTCTCTTGTCCAAACACACCACCCAGGGAGTGCAATGGGCTCCCTGTTAGGTTCCAGTCAACACAGTCCTGAAGTCGCCTTTCCTGGCCTGATCAGTGGGCTTACGAAGGGAGAAACAGCCCAGGATGATCATCTCAGCTTAGACAAGGGAGCCTCCTTTCAACCAACCTATGAATTTCTCAGTCCTGGCTGCAAGTTAGAATCACTTGAAGCATCTTTTAAAATATGCCTGGAGCCCAGATTGTACTACAGTCAAACTCAATTGGACTGCTAGAGAGGAAGGTCTGCACATCATTCTTTTATGAAAGCTCTCCATATGCTTTTTTTATGATGCCTAGGTTGACTGTTGCTGAAATAGGGGTTCACAATTTCCTTCTACACAGCCAGGACTATTCTCTAGGCTTCCTGGTCTCATTAGAAGGCTTCCTGCTAGAAGTGCCATCCCAGTACAATGAAAACAACCGAAGCTTTGGAGTTCTGGGTCCAAATTCCGATTCAAATAGTTACTGATACTGTATAATTTAAGGAAGTATGTTTGTTAAGTGCAAGGAACACAACAGAAATAGATTAGACACAGAATCTAACTTGAAGTCAAAGAAGCTGAGGTTGAATCCAAGCTCTTCCAGTCATTAGCTATGTGACCTTGCATCTAGATCTCTTCATCTGTAAAATGAGTATATTAACGCCTCTTTTGCAGTGGAGTGCTTTTGAGACTATAAATTCTCTAAGTAAACCATTTAATATAGGACTAGGCACATGGTAGGTATTATTATAAGGACTTTTGCAGCAGATGGGATCTTCAATCTCTACTGTGGCATGTGGGATCTGGTTCCCTGCCCAGGGATCCAACCCAGGCTTCCTGCATTGGGAGTGCAGTCTTAGCCCCTGGACCACCAGGGAAGCCATACGAAGACCTTAGAATCTCATGCTTATTTTACCCCCACGGCAACCTAATATTAAGCCAAACCAGGCCTGTAGGAGATGAGATTTCTAAGAAGAGGTTGGGGGTAGGCAGTTACTACAACTGAGAAACCATGTAGAACATTTTAATTACTGTGATCATTAAGCTAATTTATGCTGAATAGGGATAGTCCTATTTATACTTTGAGAAGACCACTCTGGCTGCTGTGCGAAGAATAGGTTGGGAATGATAAGAATGAAAGCACGGGGACTGGTTAGGAGGCTGCTGCAGTTTTGTTAAAAGATGATGGAAGTTCACAGGAAGTGGAAGGAGAGATGTAAGGACATAATCTCCAGATTATGAAGCTCATAATTAGATAAATTTTGAGAGCAGCAGGGTTGTAGATTTATTGGACATGGGAAGTAAGAGCAACAGGGAGATCTGCATGACTCCAGGTTTCTGATATGGACTTCTGGGTGAAATGTGGGTCCACCTACCAAGATGGGAGAGGTGGAAGAAGGATTTCAGAGGACACTGAAAGTTGAGTTTTAGTCATGTGAACTTTGAGATTCATGTATCACTCAAGTTGTGAAAAGATACAGGTATAAGGGTGTGAAGCTCCAGAGAGAGAACTGGTCAGGTGATGTATATTTAAGAATCATCTTCACAGAAATGGTGTGAATTTATCAGTGGCCAAGCTTACATAGGTGAGAATATAAAGTGAAAACAAAAGGAAAGAAAAGGGACCCAAGGTAGATTCTTGCAGAAGAGGAGCTTGCTGTGTTTCCTACTGGAGTGTAGACTCCTTGAGGCCAGGAATATCCCTTACTCATCCCAAGGTTCCTGGTGTGTGACACACACAAGGCACTCAATGAATGCGGGATGAGTCTATTGATCATTCAATAAATCAGTGAAAGGGGTGACGTCCCAAAAAGTGCCTCAGTTCTGAGGTTCTAGAATCTGTGTGTGTTTTCCATGAAGTAGCAGTAGAAAGTTTTGAAAGGCAAGCTCAGCCCCTGAGGAAATGTGAGGGCTCCTAATCATCCAGAGAATTCTTACTACTGTAAGTCCATGGCTCCCACTGTTTTTTCCCTGAGGAAGTTATTTTATGTTCAAGCCTCCACATAAACAGGTATTTATGGCATTAAAAAGAACAAAAATGGTTTAGTTAATTACATGCTTTCAACCAATTGGTTCTATTTAATGAGGTTCATCTCCTGAGACACTTTAATCAAGATGCAAAGTAATCCTCTCTGAAAGGGACTGACATTTCCACAGAGACCACGATGGGGCCAGCTCATCTCTGATAGCTGTCACCTCCTGTCTCTCCCTGGTGACGTCTCCGTGCCCCTCTGAGCCACTGCCTCTCTCTTCCTTAAAATTCAGTGGACGCTCCCATCACTTCCTGTGCATCTCTGGCTCCCACAAAGGAAAAAGCAGCAGTTTCTCTTTCAGACTCCCTTGAAAAAACTGACCAGGCACCTGGTTTAGATTTGCCTATAATAGCATGTTAAAGACCCAAAAGGAGTCTATTGAGGCACCCTGCAAAAACAAAACAAAAACTAAAGAGAGAAATGTTCCAGCTGGTCTCTTTTCTCCTACTTCTCCATGTGAGAGGGCTGGGAGAAGAGCGCAATTGTTATGGACACTGGTTTTCCAGCCAACCTGAGTTGGCAGCTCACTCTCCTGCTCCTTAGTTGTGTCTTCTTGAGCACACTGCTTCAGCTCTCTACACCTTAGTATCCTCATCAATAAAATGAGGGAGAATAAAGTCACCTGTAGTCTAGGATTTTAGAGAGTTAGAAATGAGATAATGCATATGTGGTAGTCTGGTGGTTAAGCCTGCAAATGCAGGGGACACAGGTTCAGTCCCTGGCCCAGGAAGATCCTACATGCCACGGGGCAGCTAAGCCAGTGCACCACAACTCCTGAGCCCACGCTCTGGAGCCCACAGCCTGCAACTGCTGAGCCCGTGGGCCACAGAACCCATGCTCTGCAACAAGAGACACCGCCACAGCGAGAAGCCCACACACTGCCACAAGAAGTCCTGGCTGGTCACAGCGAGAGGAAGCCATGCGTAGCCAAAAATAAACAAATAAACAAAATTTTAAAAAGAGGAAACAACAAGACTATTAAAAAAAAAAAAGATAATAGATACAAATCGCAGTACCTGGCCCAAAGTGAGTACGTAGGAAATACACACTAGCATAACTGAAAGAATCCCAGATTTCTCGATCCTTCAAGCCACAGATTATAAATTCAACTTCAACTTAGCATTCTAGGGAACTCCTAAATTGTCTACAGAAATGATGACTGGTGGACCAAACCTGGGGCTTTCCCAAGTTGTTGTTCTCACTCTGGATCATTCTGATTGCTTTCTTACGCTTTAAAAAGTCCAAATCACATCCTGATATCCATAAGCAATCAAATGTAGATTAAAGAGTATGCATGAGACATTAATAGAACTATCCCCAGGTATGTGCAGATTAAAAAAACACGTTCATCATTCAAAATGAGAGTCATACACCAGGGTGTCTGCATCCCATCCCTGGTGCAGAATATCTGCTGGAGTAACAACTAAAGATTCTACTGGTGCCTGAAAGTGGAAGTGAAGTCACTCAGTTGTGTCCAACTCTTTGTAACCCCACGGACTGTAGCCTACCAGGCTCCTCCATCCATGGGATTTTCCAGGCAAGAGTACTGGAGTGGGTTGCCATTTCCTTCTCCAGAGGATCTTCCCAACCCGGGGATCAAAGCCAGGTCTCCCACAGTGCAGGCAGACGCTTTACGGTCTGAGCCACCAGGGAAGTCACTGGTGCATACATATGTAAATTAAATCTCTAGCTGGCTGAAACACCTTGAGGGAGAAGAAATAACAGACACCATGTCATTCACGTCTGGCATTTATGCTACATGCAGGCCCTATTTAGGCACCATTCTGAAATTCTATCAGGTACAGTTTTTACATTACTAAAGCTATTTCTCAGACCTCACCATGTTCCATCCGGGAGCTCTATTCCGGGAGAGAGATTAGCAAGTAAAGCTTGTTCAATGAGGATATCTAGAAGACAGAAGAAGAGTTGAAAATGTGTTGTAAGTATGTAGCAAGGGCCCTTTTAGGAAGATAATTGTGTTGTTTAGAAACATTTTTTGATAAATAGCTTTGGTGTGGAAGATAAGACCCTTTGGGCATAACTTGGATGGAGAGAGCTCTGTGTAAGTAATGAGCAGGAATTTAAATATTGTTAGAGAAAAAGAGTAGGAAGTGGGTAGAGTAAGGAAGAGAGGGGAGTTAGGGGGCAACATACTAGAAAACAGAGTCCAAGGAAAAGGGGGAGCAAATAATAAATTCCCAGGGGCATAAGGATAAGAGATTTGAAGAAATAGATTGTCAAATATTTATTTTCAAATTGTTTATGTTCAGCAGTGAAAATTGCCTCTGTTGTCACTATCGACAAACTCTGTCATGCACCCAAATGCAACATGTGAGTTAGGTTAAGGATTCAAGAGGATGAGTTCATGCCAAGATTATGGTTGGGTAGAAAAATGAGGAAATCCAAGGCAAAGGAACATAAATGAGACAGAGGTCTGTGGAATTAAGAGCTCAAAGCCAGAGGTCACCTTAAGAACATAAATCCCCAGGAATTCTACAGAAACCTTGGGTTGGGCCTTGGATTTCCCACAGGATGTGGGATGGGAGGCTCTAACCAATTTTATTTAAATCTCAAAGGACAGATTGTCCTGAATTGACATCTGGTTTATATGAGGAACATTGGAAGTTACTGGGCACATCTGGCTTGAAATGAGAGGTACCAAGCAGGTCTCTGAGCTGTAGTGCAACATCCGCAAGAAGGCTCAAGCAAAATAAGACAAAATGAAAAGCAAAAACATACTGCATGCACTTCCAGAAGGTAGAATCAGAGTTAATGCCCTAAATTTATGGATCATTTACCTTAATACAAGGGAAAAAATTCCTAAGTATGAGAGTTTTTCAACAATAGAGTAGATAATCTTGTGAAAATGGTGAATTAGTTGTCATCCCTCTTTGGAGGTACCCTAATAAAAGTATTCCTTTAATGAGTCCAGCTGAATTAGGTGACTTCTAAAGTCCTTTTTTTACTCTAAGATTTACATACTTACATTTTAACAATACTTACTGGGCACCAATACTGTACCTGGCATTGTGTTAGGTATTTAATACAATTATGATCAAAATAACCCACTCAAGGAAAAAAACAATTCAATGGATTCTACAATTCTAGGAAATGTGTCTGCTTATATAAGCAACTAACAATATTGAGTCCCATCCATATACTAGGCATATTTCATAATTACCTTATCAAATCATCCCATCAAGGCTAATTACTATTTACCATTTTGCAGGTTTAAAACATAAAGTCAGAAAGGTTAGTAAGAACTTAATATATGACTACAAATGATTAATTAAACTCTTCTTGCATCCATTCGTCATAAGCATAGTAATAACATTCAATGCTTAGAGTTCTTGTGGTGATCATAGTGAGTTAAAGCACACAAAGTGCTTAGTAATTCAAGTCAGTGAATATAATAACAATTTTATTACTGTCATTATTGCACGGCTTTCAGAAGTGTATCTGAAAGTGGAACACAGGTTTGCTATTTTCAAAATGCCTTGGCCTCATATAGAATGGGGCAAGATGAGCAGTGAAGGGTGCTTGATGCCCTTTATTTCTCTTAAACAGGAAAATAAAAGCCATTAGAGCCATAGGCTATGGGAGAACAGGTAACTGAATCTCCAAACTGGTATCATCTCATTTCAAGTGTCAGTAAACTTGACAGTCACCCCTGCCAATAGGGAACTCTCAGCAAAAAGATATCAGAGGAGGAAATTAAATTACCCCATAGATGTCATGGACTTTTGTTCATTCCATATTTTAAGATATTGATACACTGGCTTACCTCTCATACAGACCAAATAATCTTAGAGAGCATTAAGTAGATAAAGACTAGAAAGACCAACGGGGCTCATTTTCCAGTAAGATATGGAAGATGAACCATAAACAAGATAAAAAATACTAACCAATATTCCTTCTATAACCAATGGATAATTGCTTGAACTGTTTAAGAAGCAGAAATGGGTTTTAATTATTCTTTTAATGGTTTCTGTCATTCACTTTCTGATTATATTAGCAACAGAGGTAAGCCTTGACTGTAAAAATATTTTCTTTTCCTCTACATACTTTGAAGTTCTCATCAGCATGCTAATTACATGATTCTTTTCCCTCCTGCCAGAGACATTTAATAGCTGCTGCACAGGTGTAACAATTAATAGGACATAGTCCTTATCAATAACATAATGCAAATAATAGCTATTTTAATTAAGAGTTCATTATATGCCATATGTTTTGCTAAATAGTTTATTTATATATCATTTGGGTCTCAAAAGGGGCTTCCCTGACAGCTCAACTGGTAAAGAATCCGCCTGCAATGCAGGAGACCCCAGTTCTATTCCTGGGTCGGGAAGATCCGCTGGAGAAGGGATAGGCTACCCACTCCAGTATTCTTGGGTTTCCCTTGTGGCTCAGCTGGTAAATAATCCACCTGCAATGCAGGAGACCCGGGTTTGATCCCTGGGTTGGGAAGATCCCCTGGAGAAGGGAAAAGCTACCCACTCCAGTATTCTGGCCTAAAGAATTCCATGGACTATATAGACCATGGGGTCTCAAAGAGTCAGACACACCTGAGCAACTTCCACTTTCACTTTGGGTCTCAACACAATAACACATGATCACTGTTTATGGACTCTATAGGTGAAGCAATAAAGTCTTGGGTAATGGTAGATTAGGCAGTTCACGCTGATCTTCCTGCTGAGGACAATCTGCAAAATGTTAGAAGAAATATGTAAAAGTATCTTCCCCTAAAAACATCACACAAAATCAAGTTAGAGTGGAATTACTAGGTAAAAATCTGAGAGAATGTAGGTATTCAGAAAAGTGAGTCTGTGTTTGGTTCCCCCAGAGGACACTTACTCATGCAACAGAAGTGGAAGAGAATCTAAGCAGCACATTTTATAGCATGATACAGGTTTAGGGAGACAAAAGTTCAGGCTTGCCAAACTTAGAGGTTCTAAGAAAACATCTTACACTAAGGATTGTAACCCGAGAGGACTAGATCCCAGAAACCATGATGAAATCACATTCACATGGAATAGTTTTAATTCATCTGTGTGGCCCAGAAAAATTTCAAGCCCGAAAATTAGATTCAGATAATCCTATGTTGCTAGTACTCCCAGACATCTGGGAAAAGAAAATATGAATCCTCTCTGGATAAAGATAACAGTATGATAGTCACTGGACTTCCCAGATGGTACAATGGTAAAGAATTCACTTGCCAAGGCAGGAGACACAGGAGATGGCAGTTCGATCCCTGGATCAGGAAGATCCCCTAGAGGAGGAAATGGCAATCAACTCCAGTAATCTTGCCTGAAAAATTCCAGACAGAGGAGCCTGGCAGACTATAGTCCACTGGGTTGCAAAGAGTTGGAGATGACAGAGCAACTGAGAATGCATGTATAATAGTCATCATATTATTTTTGGAAATTAATCTTCGTATACAATAGCCAGCACATAGTCAACAATAACTAGGACAAGAGAAGATACGACGACATAAAAGAATATCAGTATAAATAACTTAAAGTAAAAGTTGCTCAGTCATGTCCAACTTTTTGTGATCCCATGGACTATACAGTCCATGGAATTCTCTAGGCCAGAGTACTGGAGAGGGTAGCCTTTCCTTTCTCCAGTGGATCTTCCCAACCCAGGAATCGAACTAGGGTCTCCTGCATTGCAGGCAGATTCTTTACCAACTGAGCTATCAGGGAAGCCCATGAATTACTTAAACAGACCACAATGCTCTAAATAATGGAAATTCTGAGCACAGATTGTGAAAACAATTAGTTTACTATTTTTATAAATATAAAAATTGACCTTGATATTTTTAGCAAAGAACCAGAAATTATTAAAGCTAACTTTGAAGATTTAGAAAATAACTAGAAAATCTAGAATTTAAAAAGGTACTAGCTGGTTGGATTCAACAGTTTATTAACAGAGTTGAAGAGAGGATAGGTAAACTGAAAGAAAGGTCAGAAGAAGCTATTCAGAAAATGTCATGGGGAGAAGTGTTAGTTGCTCAATTGTGTCTGACTTTATGTGATCCCATGGACTGTAACCCACCAGGCTCCTCTGTCCATGGGATTTTCTAGGCAAGAACACTGGAGTGGGTTGCCATTTCCTTCTCCAGGGGAGCTTCCCAACCCAGGGATCAAACCCACGTCTATTGCCTGTCCTGCACTGGCAGGTGGATTCTTTACCACCAGCAGCACCTGGGAAGCTTCATGGGGAGAAAAATGCATACAAAGCAGAGTAAGTAGGATATCAGGACACAACAAGGAAGTCTAATATACTTGTAACTAAAGAGGCAGAGACTAGAAGGAAAAAAGAAAAAAATAGGACAGAAGGTATAATAATTGAGAGTGGCCCAAAATTGATGAAAATATTGATACACAGATTTGAGATAACCTAATAAATCCCAAGCATAATATAAAAGTAAATCCATACCTAAATACATCATACTGAAGTTTTTAAGAAGGAAACATTCCATAAAGTATCCAAAGGAGAATACAGATAACCTTCAAAGGAGTAACAATAAGTGCAACAGATGGTGGCCTCCCTGGCGGCTTAGTAGTAAAGAGTTTAGCTGCCCATACAGGAGACACGGGTTTGGTCTCTGATCTGGGAAGATCCCACATGCTGCGAAGCAGCTAAGCTCATGTGCCGTAACTACTGAGCCTATCCTCTCGAGATGAGAAGCTGTCACTACTGAAGTCTGTGTGCCTTAGAGCTCATGCTCTGCAACAGGAGAAGTCACTGCAATCAGCTAGAGAGTAGACACCACTCTCTGCAACTAGACAAAAGACTGAGAAGCAATGAAGACCCAACACAGCCAAAGAAAAAATAAGAGTGACAGATAATGTTCAGTATCAACAATAGAAGCCAGCAGAGAGCGGAATAGCAGCCTTTCATTTGCTTTATAAAAATAATCACCATCATAGAAATTATACCCAGCAAGAATATTCTTCAGGGAACTCTGGAAAGACAGCTGTTGTTGTGGCAATGGTTGTTCTTCAATCTCTCTAAATCACCCCGTAAAAAACACACAGAACAACTAAGATGCCAAAAACAACATCTACAACAAGAAATAGAGACTAAAGTATCCTAATCAACTGAAATACAAATGATTCTGATGAACAACTACTAGGCCAATATGATGTCAACAAGTATGTGAGAAAGAGCGGAGGGAAGCAGCAGGGCATTGGATTGTTCTAAAATGAGAAAGACAAAACACTCAATGGCTATTCTCTAAGGAGTGTGAGTCCAAGTTGAGTCTGGGGAGCTGAAACTGGGAGGGATTTTTAAAACTCCTTTTTAAATTTTTTATTTATTCATTGTTTATCTTTTGCTGTGTTGGTCTTCAGTGCTGTACGCAGGCTTTCTCCAGCTGTGATGAGTGGGGGCAGCTCTCCAGGTGTTGTGTCTGGGCTTCTCCCTGTGGTGCTTCTCTGGTTGTGGAGCATGGACTCCAGACATGTGGGCTTCAGTAGTTGTGGCTCATGAGCTCCAGAGTGTGGCTCAGTAGTTGTGCTGCATGGGTTTAGTTGCTCCGTGGCTTCTCTGATCTTTTAGGACCAGGGATCAAACCAGTGTCCCCTGCATTTCAAGGCAGAGTCTTAACCACTGGACCACCAGGGAAATCCCAGGAGGATTTTTCCATATTACAATTTATAAATGAGGATCTGTGGTAAAGCTTGAATGAATGGAGCAGTTAGGGTCCCACAAATTCTCAAAATTAATCACCTCAAGTCTCCTTCCAGGATGAAACCCCACAATGCAGTGTAATGCTTGGAAACAAAATGTAAATTGAGTAGGACAGAATCAGTAGGAGCAATAAAAACAGAGAAGAGCTATATAAATATGGAGAAAGGGAAAAAGTCAGAAGGTCTCATAAAATATAGGGGCATATCTTTTCTTATTACTTTATTTTTAAAATTTTTAATTAGAGGATAATTGCTTTACAATGCTGTGTTGGTTTCTGCCACGTATCAACATGAATCACCATAAGTATACACACGTCCTCTCCCTCTCGACCTCCCTTTCGTCCCCCACCTCACCTACGCCCTTCTAGGTCATCTTCTAGAGCACAGGCTAAGCTTCCTGTGTCATACAGCGATATCTCACTGGCTGTCTATTTTACGCATAGTTCTGTATATGTTTCAATGCCATTCTCTCAGTCTGTCCCACCTTTTCCTTCCCCTGCTGGGCCCACAGCTCTGTTTTCTATTCCTGCCCTGCAAATAGGTTCATCAGTACCATTTTTCTCAATTCCACGTGCATGCTCAGTTGCGTCTGCTTCTTTGCAATCCCAACGACTGTAGCCTACCAGGCTCCTCTGTTCGTGGAGTTCTTCAGGCAAGAGCACTAGAGCTGGTTGTTACTTCCTCCTCCAGGGGACCTCCCGATGCGGGGACTGCACTCGTCTCCTGTGCTCTTCTTCATAGCTGAGCTGCCAGGTGAGCAGAGTCCCTAGATTTCATATATACGGGTTAGTATATGGTATTTGCTTTTCTGCCTTACTTCACTCTGTTTAACAGGATCTAGGTTCATCTACCTCACCAGAACTGACTCAAATTTGTTCCTTTTATGGCTGAGTAATATTCCTTTATATATATATGCATCACAACTTCATAGTAATCCAAGTCTATGCCCCAACCAGTAATTCTGAAGAAGCTGAAATTGAATGGTTCTATGAAGACCTACAAAACCTTCTAGAATTAACACCCAAAAAAGATGTCCTTTTCATTATAAGGGACTGAAATGCAAAAGTAGGAAGTCAAGAGATACCTGGAGTAACAGGCAAATTTGGCCTTGGAGGACAGAATGAAGCAGGGCAAAGGCTAACAGAGTTTTGCCAAGAGAACACACTGGTCACAGCAAACACCCTCTTTCAACAACACAAGAGAAGACTATACCTGGACATCATCAGATGGTCAATACTGAAATCAGACTGATTATGTTTCTTGCAGTCAAAGATGGAGAAGCTCTATACAGTCAGTAAAAACAAGATTGGGACTGGCTGTGGCTCAGATCATGAACTCCTTATTGCCAAATTCAGACTTAAATTGAAGAAAGCAAGGAAAACCACTAGACCATTCAGGTATGACCTAACTCAAATCCCTTACAATTATACAGTAGAAGTAACAAATAGATTCAAGGGATTAGATCTGATAGACAGAGTGCTTGAAGAACTATGGACAGAGGTTCATGAGATTGTACAGAAGACTGTGATCAAGACCATCCCCAAGAAAAAGAAATGCAAAAAGGCAGAACGGTTGTCTGAGGAGGCCTTACAAATAGCTGAGAAAAGAAGAGAAGCTAAAGGCAAAGAAGAAAAGGAAAGATATACCCATTTGAATGCAGAGTTCCAAAGAATAGCAAGGAGAGATAAGATAGCATTCCTCAGTGATCAGTGCAAATAGAGGAAAACAATAGAACCGGAAAGACTAGAGATTTCTCCAAGAAAATGAGAGATACCAAGGGAAAATTTCATGCAAAGATGGGCACAATAAAGGACAGAAATGATATGGACCTAATAGAAGCAGAAGATATTAAGAGGAGGTGGCAAGAATACACAGAAGAGCTATACAAAAAAGATCTTCATGACCCAAATAATCACCCAGATCACTTACCTAAAGCCAGACACCCTAGAATGCAAAGTCAAGTGGACCTATGGAAGCATCACTATGAACAAAGCTAGTGGAGGTGACGGAATCCCATTTAAGCTATTTCAAATCCTAAAAGATGGTGATGGTAAAGTGGTGCATTCAACATGCCAGCAACTTTGAAAAACTCAGCAGTGGCCACAGGACTGGAAAAGGTCAGTTCATTCCAATCCCAAAGAAAGGCAATGTCAAAGAATGTTCAAACTACCACACAATTGCACTCATCTCACATGCTAGCAAAGCAATGCTCAAAATTCTCCAAGCCAGGCTTCAACAGTACATGAACCATAAACTTCCAGATGTTCAAGCTGGATTTAGAAAAGGCAGAGGAACCAGAGATCAAGTTGCCAACATCCGTTGGATCATAGGAAAAAACAGACAGTTCCAGAAAAACATCTACTTCTGCCTTATTGACTACGCCAAGGTCTTTGACTATGTAGATCACAACAAACTGGAAAAATCTTCAAGAGATGGGAATACCAGACCACCTTACCTGCTTTCTGACAAATCTGTATGCAGGTCAAGAAGCAACAGTTAGAACTGAACATGGAACAATGGACCAGTTCCAAATAGGGAAAGGAGTACATCAAGGCTGTATACTGTCACCCCGCTTATTTAACTTATATATAACTTATCATGCAAAATGCCTGGCTGGATGAAGCACAAGCTGGAATCAAGATTGCTGGGAGAAATATCAATAATCTCAGATATGCAGATGACACCACCCTTATGGCAGAAAGAAAAGAACTAAAGAGCCTCTTGATGAAAGTAAAAGAGGAGAGTGAAAAAGTTGGCTTAAAACTCAACATTCAGAAAACTAATTCATGGCACCTGATCCCATCACTTAGGCAAATAGACAGGGAAACAATGGAAATAGTGAAAGACTTTATTTTCTTGGGCTCCAAAAATCACTGCAGATGGTGACTTCTGCCATGAAATTAAAAGACGCTTGCTCCTTGGAAGAAAAGTTATGACCAACCTAGACAGCATATTAAAAAACAGAGACATTACTTTGTCAACAAAGGTCCGTCTAGTCAAAGCTACTGTTTTTCCAGTAGTCATGTATAGATGTGAGAGTTGAACTATAAAGAAAGTTGAGCATCAAAGAATTGATGGTTTTGAACTGTGATGTTGGAGATGACTCTTGACAGTCCCTTAGACTGTAAGGAGATCCAACCAGTCAATCCTAATATTCCAATATTCATTGGAAGGGCTGATGCTGAAGCTGAAGCTCCAATACCTTGGCCACCTGATGCAAAGGACTGACTCATTGGAAAAGACCCTGATGCTGGGAAAGATTGAAGGCAGGAGGAGAAGGGGATGACAGAGGATGAGACGGTTGGATGGCATCACCAACTCAATGGACATGAGTTTGAGTAAACTCTGGGAGTTTCCGTTGGACAGGGAAGCCTGGCTTGCTGCAGTCCGTGGGGTCACAAAGAGTCAGACACAACTGAGTGACTGAATTGACTGACTGATCACAACTTCTTTACCCATTCATCTTTCAGTGGACTTTAAGGTTGATTGCATATCCTGGCTATTGTACATAGTGCTGCAAAGAACACTGGGGTACATGAGACTTTTTGAATTACAGTTTTCTCAGGGTATATGCCAAGGAGTGAGGTTGCAGCATCATATGGTAGCTTTATTTCCATTTTTTCTGAAAGGAATCTTGATACGGATCTCCATAATGGCTGTACCAACTTATATTATCACCAACAGTGCAAAAGGATTCTCTTTTCCCTACATCCTCTCCAGCATTTATTATTTGTAGATTTTTTTATGACGGCCACCAGTCAGAGGCTTCCTGAGTGGCTCATTGGGTAAAGAATCCACCTACAATGCAAGAGATGAAGGCAGACGTGGGTTCAATCCCCAAGTTGAGAAGATCCCCAGCAGGAGGGCATGGCAATCCACTCCAGTATTCTTGTCTGGAGAATCCCATGGAGAGAGGAGCCTGAAGGGCTACAGTCCACAGGGTTGCAAAGAGTCGGACACAACTGAAGTGAGTGAGCACACACACTCATACCAGTCAGAACAGCCATCATCAAAAGACCATATCTTTTTGACACATTACAAAAACCAGGAAGGGGGAGCTCTTGAGTAACAAAGCTAGAAAAAACTATTTATCTTCCTTCCCTAAAAGTTCAAAAACACTAATTTCACACGTAAACAAAAGAAAATGAAAAGAACTTCGATCACTGTTCATTTGAAATTCTGATAAAATAGAAAATAAAGAGCAGAATAACATCCCTCTAGACACTGAAACTACCCTAGAAAGATATGTGCACAGATAAAGATTGTAATAAATCAACCGAGACTAAAAGATTTTAAGAAAATCAACAAAGATATAAAAGAATAGCACACATCAGAAATTTTAAAACTCAAAAAAGTGATGGAATTCAGAGAAAGATAAAGGAAAAGAAAGCAAATGCATTTCAGAAATGAAGATTAAACTCTGAAGAACTTGGGAGTAAACAAAATAAGCAATGCCTTAAGAAAACTAGAAGGTGGTTCAGTAATTAAGAATCTGTCTTGCAATGCAGGGGATGCGGGTTTGATCCCTGGTCAGGGAACTAAGACTCTACAGGCCACAGGGCAACTAAGGCTATGCACTCTGCAGGCCACATGCCACAACTAGAGAGCCTGCCAGTCACCCTGAGGATACCGACTGAGCGCTACAACTAAGACCTGACACAGCCAAATAAATAATAAGCATTAAAACAGAAAACTAGAAGACAAAAAGGAGAAATGAAAGACAAAGATCATTTGAGAGAAAATTCCAGGCTTCCTGGGTGGCTCAGCAGTAAAGAATCCGCCTGTGGTACAGAAGATCCAGGAGATGCTGTGGGTTTGATCCCTGGGTCAGGAAGATCCCCTGGAGGAGGAAAAGGCAACCCACTCCAGTAGTCTTGCCTGGGAAATTCCATGAACAGAGGATACTGGCAGGCCATGGTCCAGGGGTTGCATGAAGTTGGACAGGGCTGAAGCAATTGAGCACACATGCAGGCAAATTTCCACGAATGTATACTTATAATTTCTTATTTAAAAAAGTAAATCAAAGCAATAAAAAATGTTTAACCATAATTCAAGAAAACTTTGTGGAAATTAAAAAAAAATAAGGCATTAAAGTACATATTGAAAGGACATACTGCTTAGCTTGATAAATTAAACCAGAATAACCAATACCAAATATACTCTAGAAAAACAATAAAACTTTACAGAGGTGGAAAAATTCTACATTGGCTATCCAGAAAAAATCACCAAATCATTTACAAAAAAAAATATATATATATATATATATATATATATCATTTGACTTTGCAAGTGCTATACTTTATGTCAGAAGACAATTCTGTAATATATTTAAAATTTCCATGGAGGATACTGTGAGTTGATTATTTATCTAATCAAACTATCCTTCAAAGATAAAAGCTCAAACCATAAACATGTAAGAATTTTATCCTCTTTTATACTTTTCACAGAAAGTACTAGGTGAGAGGCTTCAGACAACCAAAATAAGTTGTCTGAGGTAGTATATGTTATTGACAATACAATTAGAATCAATCAATAACTTCTGTCATCAGAAAAAAAAAGAAGCAAATAGTTATTCTGTGCCTCTTGATGAAAGGGCTCAATACCATGTCTGAATAGTAAGGGCTCAATACCAAATAACTGAATCTGCAATTCAATAAATAGTAAGTCCCTTAACTACCAATTCATGAAAAATACAAGGAAGGAGGAATGTGTTAAGTGAAACTTCACAGATGCTATCAGTAAAGCTACATTTATGGGGAAACTATCGGAAAAATGATGCCACTTTCAAATTGTAAGTTGTAAGAAATAGACAAGATGGACAGAACTATAGGTCCTCCATAGCACCTGTAACTATAAGTTCGGTTCAGTCAGTTCAGTCTCTCAGACCTGTCCGATTTTCTGCAACCCCATGGGCTGCAGTACACCAGGCTAACTCCTGGAGCTTGCTCAAATTCATGTCCATCGAGTTGGTGATCCCATCCAACCATCTCATCCTATGTCATCCCCTTCTCTTCCTGTCCTCAATCCTTCCCAGCATCAGGAGCTTTTCCAATGAATCAGTTCTTCACATAAGATGGCCAAAGTATTGGAGCTTCAGCTTCAGCATCAGTCCTTCCAATGAATATTCAGGACTGATTTCCTTTAGGATTGACTGGTTGGATCTCCTTGCAGTCTAAGGGACTGTCAAGAGTCATCTCCAACGCCACAGTTCAAAACCATCAATTCTTCAGCACTTAGCTTTCTTTACGGTCCAATCCTCACATCCATACCCGACTACTGGAAAAACCATAGCTTTGACTAGACTGACCTTTTTCGACAAAGTAATGTCTCTGCTTTTTAATATGCTGCCTAGTTTTGTCATAGCTTTTCTTCCAAGGAGCATAGTCACTTAATTTCATGGTAGAAGACACCATCTGCAGTGATTTTGGAGCCCTTAAATTCTTTCATTGTTTCCATTGTTTCCCCATCTATCTGCCATGAAGTGATGGGACCGATGCCATTATCTTAGTTTTTTGAATATTGAGTTTTAAGCCAGCTTTTTCACTCTCCTCTTTCACTTTCATCAAGAGGCTCTTCAGGTCCGCTTCACTTTCTGCCATAAGGGTGGCATCATCAGCATATCTGAGGTTATTGATATTTCTCCCAGCAATCTTGATTCCAGCTTGTGCTTCATCCAGCCAGGCATTTTGCATGATAAGTTATATATAAGTTAAATAAGCAGGGTGACAGTATACAGCCTTGATGTACTCCTTTCCCTATTTGGAACTGGTCCATTGTTCCATGTTCAGTTCTAATTGTTGCTTCTTGACCTGCATACAGATTTGTCAGGAAGCAGGTAAGGTGGTCTGGCATTCCCATCTCTTGAAGAATTTTCCACAGTTTGTTGTGATCTACACAGTCAAAGGCTTTGGCATAATCAATAAAGCAGAAGTAGATGTTTTTCTGGAACTCTTGTTTTTTCTATGATCCAACGGATGTTGGCAACTTGATCTCTGGTTCCTCTGCCTTTTCTAAATCCAGCTTGAACATCTGGAAGTTTATGGTTCATGTACTGTTGAAGCCTAGCTTGGAGAATGTTGAACATTACTTTGCTAGCAGGTGAGATGAGTGCAATTATGTGGTAGTTTGAACATTTTTTGGTATTGCTTTTCTTTGGGATTGGAATGAAAACTGGTCTTTTCCAGTCCTGTGGCCACTGAGTGTAATTATAGATTACAGTAGTTTAAAATCTTATTAAGTAATTACCATGTGTAGACTTATTTGGGATCCTGATTCAAACAAACAAACTGGAAAAAAAAATAAAATAAGATTAAATACAGTCATTTTCAGACCAAGAAAAAATGATAGACTTTGTTGCCAGTGGACCTGCACTAAAGAAAATAGTAGAAGATGTTCTTCAGACAGAAGAAAAATGAGGCCTTGGAAGAAACAAAGAAAGATTAAAATGGTAAATATAGGAAATAATCTAAATGATATGACTAAGCAAACTAGATTAACAACTAACAATTAATTGTTAACAATTAACAATTAATTAACAATTAATCAATTAACAAGATTGATATATAAAATAAATTGCATTTCCAAATTCAAGTGGCAGTTGGAAAATAAATTTTATCTATTTCATATTAGATCCAAAAAATCAAATTCCTAAGAATGAATCTAACAAAATCTGTAAGACCTTTTCATAGAATACTCAAAATATAATGAAAAAAAAGGTTTTAAGTACAAAATAAATGGAGATACATTGATTGTTAATTAGAACACTCATTGTCACACAAGTATTCAATTCTCCAGCGTGATTTTCGCCTTAAAAATAAATCCCAAAACTTTTTCTGGTGAATTTTTTGATATAATTTAAAACTATAAATAGAAATACAAATGTACAAAAAATAGCAAAGACAACTTAAAGCAGGAAAACAAGGTGGAAAGACTTGCTCTATTGGATACTTAAGAGTTATTATAAAGTTACCATAATTAAGGTAATGTTTAGTTAGTATCAAGTTAGACAAATAGACTGATGACTCATGATAAAAGCAGATCTACACAATAAATGGGAATTTGATTTATGCAAAAAATTTCAGAGAAGTAGGGGAAGGATGGTTTTTTCAGTAAATATTGCTGAGATAATTCAGTATGCATATGGGAAAACTAGACTTGACTCAATCAAAAAATTAACAAAAAAATCAATTCTAGGTAGATTATAGACTAAATATGAAAAGTGAACAATAATATTTTAGATTATAATAGAGGAGATTATCTTTATAACTGGTTTGAGATAGAAATTCTTAAATGTGACATAATAAACACTAGGATGATAACTTTGACCACATTAATAGTAAGGACTTTATTTCCTCAAAATGTATTAAGCAAGTAAAAAAGTATTTTCACAGAGTGTGAACACATATTAGCAAAACATATAACTCACAAAGGACTCATATCTAGGGCATATAAAGAACTCTTACAGATGGATAAAAATAAGACAGGCAATCCAGCAGAAAAACAGGCAAAGAAAGAAAAGGAAAACAAAGGAGACTATAATAAGTCCCTTGCAAAAGAGAAAATTCAAATAATCCATAAACATAAGGAAAGATATACAACCTATCTATCATCAAGAAAAGGCAAATAAAAACCAAGGTGAAATATTACAACTTATCTATCCAAATAGCTAAAACTAAAAAGATGGACACTATCAAGTGTTTGTAAAGATGGAAAGTGATGGAAAGTATGAAGTGACACACTGTGGGAACACGTCTGCATTATCTACAAATTTAAAGATAATGCATGCCTGTGACCCAGCAATTCTGAGACTCATACACATGTGTTCCACAAGACATGGATTAAAAGCTTTGTAGCAGCAGTACAGCCATGGCCCCAAATTGGGAATATCCCAAATGTCCATCACAAGTAGAATGGCTATTTAAACTGCAGTATATTGGAATACTAGGCAATAAAAAACATGAGTGAATTACAGCTACATACAAATAAGCTGACTGAGTCACACAAGTGTCATACTGAGGAAAAGAAACCATGCACAAAATAATACATACTACAGATTTCCATTTTAACATTCAAACCACAATATTCACACCGTAAATCTAAAGAAATGTAAAAAAGTTATCATCATATAATTCATCATATGATTAACCACTACATCACCCTATGAATGTAGTTATATTTAGTGGACAGGAACAAAGTGTGATGAAAAAAGGCCACAAAGAGGGCTTCTAAAGTCTACATTGTGCACTGACTGGTATGACCTAGGGGCATCCACTTTATAGGAATTCATTAAACTGTATATTTATGATTTATATATGTTCTGTTTCACAACATTCAGTTTTAAAAGAAGTTTTAAATGAAGATAAAAAATCAAGGCACAGAGATTTTGAGTTTTCCAAGGTGGGATACCCATCAACTCAAGACAGCCCTGGTGTCCCTGATTCCAAAACTTAGGCTCTTAAGCACTATCTACAAGTTAGTCATCATTAAGTAAAGGACATCAGGTATATCTGTAATACAAAAAAGAAATAAACAGTGATAGAAGAGAGAAAGAGAATCAAATTGAGGAAGATATGTCCAGTCCAGCTATTAGGACAAGTTTCATGGAAGTGACATAACCTGTACTAAGTCTAAAAGACCAAGGTTTTGGGGGTTCTAAAAGCTTCTGGGCCTAGATGGATGTGGCCATCCTGATCTAGAAGGACAGATATGGTGCCAATGCTGCATTGTGATCATGAGACACAGGCTCTTTGACCCTTTTTGAAATGAAGTGAAATCACAGTTTAGAACAAGAGGCCTGAAGAACAACCATCTCAGACTCAAGTGCCCAAGTTCACAAACAGGAGATCATAGCTGCCAGGAGTAAACTTTAAAGGATTCACAGTTAACAAAATTGTTCTCATTAAACAACAGCTTAATGAGTTTAATGAATGAGCCCATACGGATTAAATTTCTCCTGCAAACGTGCAGATGGGCTCAAAGAGCGAGAGGGAAAACACATGAGAACTATCTCTAGAGAACTGATCAAACCTTGTGGGACTAGAGGGAGGAGTCTAGGAGCTTAATTCCATCTGAAAACAAATCTACATGTCCCCAGCCCAGCTTCCTTTCCCTGCCCCATTCTCAGTGTGATCCTCCATCCTAAACCACGTTTCTTCACAGAAGCCAGAAGCTTCCGCAACAACTTCCATCTGGTGCACAGAGAAGTGACTCATAGCAATAAATACCAAGAAGAAAGAAGCCCTTTATGAATAAACGGGTAGGAACAGAAGCAGGACTGGCATGAAGCACTCAACTTTCCTATCTAAGAAGTAAATAAATAAAGCAATGCCAACAAACTAAAAGTGTCATGCCTCATTTCCACACTTCTTGTCACACGTGGCAGTGTCTTCACTGCATCTGACAGCATGACAAGCCAGAGTCACTCACTAGGTCCTGTCTTTCTGGGCAGGCAAAGACATGGTGCAGTTTTCAGAAACTTCCTCAATGTGCCCTGAACTGAGCACACTTGGGCCTGCCTCCTGTGAAAGGAAACACTGTCTAGAAGTCACACAGCACAGCTGGATTGGAGGGCTACATCTCAAATTTCTTTCGTCATCAGATCCCTGGGCACTTCTGGGTCTGCTGGTCTCTTAAACAGTCTCTGAACCTCTTTTCAAATTATGGAGCATTTAAGAATGGTAAGTTCTGTTGGGTTCTGCAAACCTGACAGGTGGTGCAGACATGATCCGAAACTAGTGCCCACTTCTCGGGAAGCAGTCTAGCAGGAGAGACGGTGACCTTAATATATGAAGGCCACTTAGATGGATCAGGATGACAATGGAGAGAGATTAAAAGATGCTAGGGGGATGGATACATTCTACTTGGTAGGCCAGGGGCTGTATCCTAGAAGAGACAGTATTTGAACTGGATTTTGAAGAATGATTCGGTATCTACAAAGAAGAAAGGGGAAGGGCCAATCAGACAGAGGTACAGAACATGCAAAGACATGGAGTACTAATATTAATAGTCATCCGAATTCTAACCTGAATTCCAAGTGTTAAGCCTAATACTAATATTCCATTTATTGAGGATTAATATGACTTAGGTGTTGCACCAAGCTCTTTATTGTAATTGCTTCATTTAAACCCTATAAAACCCTACAAAGTATAAACTAGTATTATTATTCCTATTCACAGATAATGGCCTGTGGTTGGAGAATTCATACTGCTGGTATTTGAGAAAACCTGGATAGTGAAGCACATATCTGGCTATTGGTTACACTGCCCTTTGGGAAGTAGGCATTCTAACTGAGAATAGAAGTAATCCAACTTGTAGAGTCTTTCTGTTTCTCATGGGAAACCAGAGACAATAGAAATGTGTGAACGGCTCTTTAAATAGAAATCTGTACTTGTTAAGCAATTCTTCCTTGTAGAAATGAACCAAAGATAGGTGTATAAAATCATGCTGGGCATGAATAAAATGAACAGAGATAGGTTTATGCAATTCTAGAAAACTAGACCTCAAGGGGTCATATCAGCAACAGCTGAACTGCTTTACAAAGCAGACAGGAATCTTCTTTAGCTTCTGAATATACCTAGAAATAGCAGCCACACCAAATGACTTAATAGAGCTAACTCCAAAAATACCCATAAAACATACAAGCATGTTCTACAGCCATGAAGAAATGAGAGTGGGAAAGGCAGACTTCGGAGAATTCCATAAAATAAGGCTGTCTTGTCAATTCAGGATATTTATACACATTCTGTTATTAACAGCCATTAACAGCAAGCATGATAGTAGTAGCCATTGCTTATGGGAGCCAACAGTATACCGAGGAAGGCCTGCCTTAGCTCGCTGGCTGACCTTTCCATGTCCTCTTTCTTTCTGGAGCTATTTCTCCACTCTTCTCCAGTAGCATATTGGGCACCTACTGACCTGGGGAGTTCATCTCTCAATGTCGTATGTTTTTGCCTTTTCATATTGTT